>NC_086450.1:346956451-348402314 GCF_028390025.1 Pseudophryne corroboree | reverse complement strand
ATTCTTTTGTATTGTCACTGTTAAAGAAAGTTTTTCTGTTTCTGTGGACTAGTTTGCAAATTATGCATTTGCCGCATTTGTAACTTCCTTGACATTTCAATGTCGACACTGGCTTTGTCGTTTTCAGAAGACTTGGTGCTAAAATTTCTTTCAGGTAGTGCTTTTCCTATATACAATCTGTGGTTGAGAAGGAAGAATATCTTTCAGGATAGGATCCATCATAAGGATGTTCCAGTGCTTACTCAGTGATTGTTTAATGGCTGTTTCATGACAACTGTAAGTTGTGACAAAAGGGATGGATGGCCGTTGAAGCACCTGATTATTTTTAATTTGGGCATTCTGTGTTGCATTTTTCTTGTTTTTTTCCAGGGCTTTTGAGATGATTTCTTCTGGATACTCCCTTTCTGCAAATCTCTTGGCATACAGCTGTAGTTGGTGGTCCTCGTCTTCCCTTTGGCTACAGTTTCTTTTTATCCGATGAAATTGTGAATAAGGGATGTTTTTCTTCCAATTCTTTTGGTGACAGCTTTTAAAGTGTAGGTAGCTATTTGTGTCAACCTTTTTTATGAAGTTGCACGTGATGATTTTGGTTTCTTTTGATGACAATATTAAGTCCAAGAATTCGATTTTCTCTTTGTTATGTTTTTCTGTGAATTTCAGATTGAATTGATTAGCTGATATCTTCTGAAAAAAGTCCAAGAATGAGGAGTCTGTTCCTTCCCAGATGATCAGTATATCATCGATATACCTTTTGTAGATCACCAATTTGTCGGCAAATGCATTATTCGAAAAGATGTTCTCTTCTTCCCAGCTGCCCATTAGGAGATTGGCAAAGCTGGGGCAAATATAGTCCCCATGGCTGTTCCTCGTGTTTGTAGGTAAAAAGACTCTTTGAATTTAAAATAATTGTGACTCAGAATAAATCTGATAAAGTCACAAATGGCTTTTTTGTGTGCCGTAGTTAGACCAGTATCCCTGTCCAGGAATTTTTTACAAGCAGTAATTCCAGTTTCGTGTACAATGCATGTGTACAGGCTTTCTACATCGATCGTAACCCACAGGTAAGTTTCTTTCCAGGTAATATCTTTTAAAGTTTCCAGTACACTGTTGGTGTCCTTTAGATAGGAAGGTAATTCAATTACATATTTTTTCAAGAAGAGGTCAATGTATTCCGATAAATGTGAGGTTAGGGAGTCAATGCCCGCGATAATTGGTCTGCCCGGGGGATTTATCATGTTTTTATGTATCTTAGGAAGATAATAAAAAATTGGAATAATTGGAGATGTTATCATCAAAAACTGGTACTCTTCTTTCTCCAGGACAGAGCAGTGGAGGTAATGTATCAACAAGATTCTCAGATCCTCAGTGTACTGTTGTGTGGGGTCTTGAGGTAATTGTTTATAGGAGTTGATGTCGCTTAGAAGACGAGTAGCTTCTTTCTCATACGCTGATCTGTCTAAAATGACCACTCCTCCTCCTTTATCAGCCTGCTTGATCACAATTTCATCGGATAAAAAGAAACTGTAGCCAAAGGGAAGACGAGGACCACCAACTACAGCTGTATGCCAAGAGATTTGCAGAAAGGGAGTATCCAGAAGAAATCATCTCAAAAGCCCTGGAAAAAACCAAGAAAAATGCAACACAGAATGCCCAAATTAAAATAATCAGGTGCTTCAACGGCCATCCATCCCTTTTGTCACAACTTACAGTTGTCATGAAACAGCCATTAAACAATCACTGAGTAAGCACTGGAACATCCTTATGATGGATCCTATCCTGAAAGATATTCTTCCTTCTCAACCACAGATTGTATATAGGAAAAGCACTAACCTGAAAGAAATTTTAGCACCAAGTCTTCTGAAAACGACAAAGCCAGTGTCGACATTGAAATGTCAAGGAAGTTACAAATGCGGCAAATGCATAATTTGCAAACTAGTCCACAGAAACAGAAAAACTTTCTTTAACAGTGACAATACAAAAGAATATACTATTAAATCTTTCATCAACTGCAATTCCACTATGGTGATTTACTTATTGGAATGCACGTGCGGCCAGAGATATGTCGGAAAAAACTAAAAGATGTTTGAAAATACGCATCCAAGAACATGTAAGAAACATAAAAAATAAAATTTCAACGCACGTGATTTATAGACATTTTGAAGAAGTGCACAACTCCAACCCCGATAACCTCACCTTTAAAGGTATTGAAAATGTGACCTTGGGAGAAAGGGGCGGAGACATCTTGAATAAATTGTCACAAAGAGAGATGTTTTGGATCTTCGAGCTGAATACTATGTCACCCCTAGGATTCAACGAGGGATTCGAAATTGCTCCTTTTCTTTAAACTAATCCTCACTCCAAAGCCGCCACAACTAACCCCCCCCCCCCCCCCCCCCCCACTGGCATTCTTTTTCTTGTATCACTTATATGGCACTTTAGTATCACTATTTAAATAATAAATTTTAAATTCTAACTATTAAATTTTAATATTAAATAAATTATTAACACGGTTTCCTTACTTATATATATTCTTTAACAATCTTTTGAACTATATATATATAAATTATATTAAGCGTCTATGAACATTTGCGTTCCAACATTTATAGATGAAATTCATCCATCAAAGATGGCCGTGCGTTCCAACAACAGGATGTGACGTCAGCGGAAATGAAATGTCCGTTTTTTGTTATACTTATCAGGCCGGAAGTGACGTCGCGCTACAACGCTTCATAAAACAACAGATTAATGAACATTGAGTCTCAATGAACTTATTTTTACTTCTATTACTAATTGCGCCGCCTCTCCCGTGTATTTTTAACTGAACTGAGCATTACCGATAACGGAAGTGACGCGATGCGTTCCACAGCGAGAACCGGAAGTGACGCATTTGCGTTCCACACTCGTTTGAACTCTGTTTAAAAAAACTTCTGATTTATCTATCACAAACATATCTATGCTCTAACTATGTTATCCTCGCTATCTCCAGATTATAAGAGATATAGATTTGAATAACCTTACTCCACCAAAAAAGGGAGGAACACACAGGAAGTGAGATCACTTCCTTACATGTGACCCCATACTTTAGGATAAAAACCCCAGACTCCCACAGCATGTCATCCCCTTGAAGAAGTCCTCATTCTAGGACGAAACGCGTTGGGACAGGGACTGGATGCCCACCCCTTTTTGACTTCCTATCCGTGGACAGATAAGCCATGTTTTTACCTTATATCTTGTACGTTTGATACTTGCATTTATGGATGAAATTTAATCCAATACCCAGATTTGTGGACAGATAAGCCTGCTATATTTTTTAACATTGTACGATTAATACCTGCATTTTTATAATTGAACCAGCTGCTATATATGTCCTTTGATTTTGTGTACTATTTTATCTATATGTGTAACCTGCATGTTCTGGCAGGAGTGTGTCTATTAAACTATTGTTTTTAACTAAACATAGTTTCTCCTTTAAAATTGGAACCTGCATAGTTCCTATAAATTGTATGTTATATATACAGAAAAACACCTGTGTTTTTTTAAAAACAGTACACACTATGTCTATTTTATCTCTCCTTTACATGTGCTGTCTATAAGAGTCATCTACCAGAAATACCCGCAGCTAAGTTTACTATAATTTATCTGTTTTATTATCACAATTTTTTTTTCACGAGGAGTGAGTCACCAACACTACCAGGCGCTTTTTATACTTCATTTTCTAGTCTATATATATATATATATATATGTGCAAGTGAATATATATTTAATATATATTTATATATATGAAAGAATATTATATTTATGATGCTGTAGCCTGTACAATTTCCTTTCCAACAGTGCTGGGTGGGGGATTTAGAGCGGGCTCCTACATCTGTCACACTGGGCTCAGTGGTCATTGCTGCAGCACCAGAGCAGGAAGAGGACCAGAGCTGCTGCACTACATGTCAGTCATCACTCCTCCCCTCGGCACCCCCACTGACACCCGTGATGACTGTAGGCATCCCCTTCCCTTGCTGACAGCCGCGATCCCCCCTCCACTGACACATGCAATGACTATGGACACCCCCTTTCCGCGCAATCACTGTGGACACCACCCTACCCCGCTGACACCTGCAATCCCAGTAGACACCCCCTCCACTGACACCCGCGATCACTGTGTCTGGGGACGACAACTAGGGGTCCGAGATGGTGGCTACTATGTGTATAAGTGGTCACCTGGTGCAATTTGTATAACGTGCTGTACCTGGTGCAATGTTTATATGTGCTCTACCTGGTGCAATGTGTCTAAGTGTTCTACCTGGTGCAATGTTTATATGTGCTCTACCTGGTGCAATGTGTATAACGCGCTGTACCTGGTGCAATGTTTATATGTGCTCTACCTGGTGCAATGTGTCTAAGTGTTCTACCTGGTGCAATGTTTATATGTGCTCTACCGGGCGCATTGTGTATAACGTGCTCTAACTGGCGCAGTGTGTATAAAGTGCTCTGCCTGGTGCAATGTGTATAATGTGCTCTGCCTGGCGCAATGTGTATAAAGTGCTCTACCTGGTGCAATGTGTATAATGTGCTCTGCCTGGCGCAATGTGTATAAAGTGCTCTACCTGGTGCAATGTGTATAATGTGCTCTGCCTGGCGCAATGTGTATAAAGTGCTCTACCTGGTGCAATGTGTATAACGGGTTCTACCTGGAGCAATGTGTATAACGTGCTGCACCTAGAGCAAAGTGTATAACATGCTGTACCTGGAGCAAAGTGTATAATCGTGCTGTACCTGGAGCAAAGTGTATAACCGTGCTGTACCTGGAGCAAAGTGTATAACGTGCTGTACCTGGAGCAAAGTGTATAACGTGCTGCACCTGGAGCAAAGTGTATAACATGCTGTACCTGGAGCAAAGTGTATAACGTGCTGTACCTGGAGCAAAGTGTATAACGTGCTGTACCTGGAGCAAAGTGTATAACGTGCTGTACCTGGAGCAAAGTGTATAACGTGCTCTATCTGGCGCAATATGTATAAAGTGCTCTACCTGGCGCAGTGTGCATAGGAGGGTCTACCTGGTGCAATGTGTATAAGCGGCACTACTGTGTGGTGTAATGTGAATTGGCACTATTATGTGGTCACGCCCCGTCCCCATGGAGCCACGCCCCTAAAATTTTACGGCGCGCCTTCGGCGCACACTGCCTATGCTTTGCAGTCTGGGAGGTGGAACACCAATTCACTTTCTGCCTAAAGGCACCAAAATGTCTAGTTACACCCTTGGTGCAGGGTGTCCTGCATGCTACACAGCCCAGCAGCATTGTCACCCCATCCCCCCACCTTGCAACACTTTTGTAGTGTCCAAACAAGATTAAGATTAATACGAACCTTCATTCCAATGGGACCCAGAAAAAGACCGGTAGGACCCCAATTTTTAAAAGTGAGGGGTCCCTGGGACCCACTTTTTTTTGGTTCAGCGCGATCACTGTGCTTATTTGTAATACTTTGCTGAGAATCACCAAATGCTGTGTTTCCTCCTTTGTTATGCTTTGCAGCTGTCTTCAGTTGGTTTTTGTGTCTTGCATTTATCTTTGTTTTCAGCAAGTGAAATGCATGCCTGAGTGGGTTGAGATCAGATTATTGCATATCTTGCGAAGTTTTAACTTTATGGTAGACAGTTGATTACACCCATATTTAGCTTAAAGCGGTTTAAGCTTTTGTGTGTGTATAATATTTTCCATCAACCATGGGGGGGGGTTTGGGGCGCCACAATCTATATTCGCTAGTGGACTTCTTCAAGTTCCTAGGGACCACAATCTCCCGGGACCTTAAATGGGGGTCCAACGCTGACGCCACTGTCGGGAAAGCGCAGCAGAGGTTGTTCTTCCTCAGGCAACTAAAGAAGTTCAACATCCCACAGAAGCTTCTGCTCCTCTTCTACTCTGCGATTGTGGAGTCGGTACTGTGCTCCTCGATACTGGTATGGTACCGCTCTGCCAGCGCGGGGGACAGATTCAGGCTCCAAAAGGTGATCAGAATTACAGAGAAGATCATCAGGCCGACCTTCCCTCAGTCCAGGACCTGTACCTGTCCAGAGCTAAAAAGCGGGCAGCGAAGATAGTAAAGGACCAGATACACCCCGGCCACAGCATGTTTAACTTGCTTCCATCAGGCAGGCGCTACAGGGCCGTCCCCGCCAGGTCCACCAGAAGCCTCAAAAGTTTCTTTCCCCAAGCGGCACGCCGGCTGAACTCCTGAACATTGACTGACTAGACGTACATGTAACTCACTTGTGTCCCTACGGTATACCTATCTGTATGACTGTATGATTTTACTCCCCCCCCCCCCCCCACCTGCTTATCTTTTACCTACTTGGCTGTTGTATAGCAAACCGAAGACACATTACTAGTATACGCAGGTATACCTGGCCAATAAAACTGATTCTGATTCTGATTCCGATTCGAGGACAGCAGAGAAAACCTCCCCAATATGTCCAAAAAAAAAAAGTTTTTTTTATTTATTCTTAATTGAAATTGCTAGAAAGTGAACTACGTAAAAGCAAAGCAGCCTGAAGCTGTAATGGAAATAATCTGGCATATGTTGCTCCTGTACTGTGCATGGAAAAAATGTATTTCTCATACGTCCTAGAGGATGCTGGGGTCTACTTCTTGACCATGGGGTATAGACGGTTCCGCAGGAGCCATGGGCACTCCTAAGACTTTTCAATGGGTGTGAACTGGCTCCTCCCTCTATGCCCCTCCTCCAGACCTCAGTTTTAGAAATGTGCCCAGTCAGACTGGATGCACTCTGAGGAGCTCTACTGAGTTTCTCTGAAAAGACTTATGATAGGTTTTTTATTTTCAGGGAGAACTGCTGGCAACAGACTCCCTGCTTCGTGGGACTGAGGGGGCAGAAGTAGGAACCAACTTCCTGAAGAGTTTCATGGCTCTGCTTCTGGCTGACAGGACACCATTAGTTCCTGAAGGGAACTGAACGCTAGCCGTGCCTAGATGCTCACTCCCACAGCACGCCGTCACCCCCCTCACAGAGCCAGAAGTCAGAAGACAGGTGAGTAGAAGAAGACAGATCTTCTATCAAGAAAAGTGATGGCTGAGGTACAGCACGGCTGGCGGGAGAGCAGCGCACCATTGCTGCCCACACACACAGGCACTGCAGGGTGCAGGGCGCGGAGGGGGGGGGGGCACCCTGGGCAGCAAAAACACCTCTATAAACTGGCAAAAGATGCCCAGGCACAGCCCTACCCCCACCAGTATAAATATTATGAAAAGTTTCTGAGGTAAAAAGGGCGGAGCTTCTTCTTCAGGCAGCCAGCACACTGCTCAGTGCCATGTTCTCTCTCCTCAGGCTGCAGAGACATCGCTGGTCCTCCTTCATTCTGACTACAAGTATCAGGGTGCAAAACAGGGGGGGCACAAGCGAATTTGGTGCTTTACAACTGTGTTTTACTGTGTAAAAAGCGCTGCATGTCAGTGGGCATTCTGTGTTCACAGGCATTAGATACTGGCGCTTGGGTTGTGAACTGGCTGCTCCTAAACTGTGTCCCTCTGACAGATTTTACTGTGGGTCTGTCCCCTATAAGTCCCAGTGTGTCTGTGTGTGTGTTGTACATGAGTACCATTTTAGGGACACAGAAGTGTAATGTGGTGGCGCTGCCGGCCAGGGCCGGATTAACAATGGGGCTGATGGAGCTGCAGCTTCAGGCCCATCCTCCAAAATAGGCCCACTGCATCTGCAGATGACTTTGCTGCTGTAGACAGGATTTTTTTCTCCCCCTGCTACTGCAGCATGCAGCGTCATCGGTCCTTCACCCTCTGGCATGCATTCCACCCCCCACCCTCCCCCCGACGCCCACCCTTCCCCCCACCAGATACATTTTTGTAAAATGTTTTCGGATTCTGAACATGCTCGTAGCCCCGCCCACTCGTGGCATTAGGCCACGCCCCCTACACTATTCTTTATGCCCGCGATTTACTAGCCTGTAGGGAGGGGAGTCCCACTGGCAGGAACCCCAATGGTGAGAAGGGAGATGGAGATTCATCTGCAGCAGACTTCCCAGCAAAAGTCTTGACAGCAGACAGAAAATCCATCGGGCAGCACTTCAAAGAAACTGAGGCACACATATCTGTGCTTCCATCCTCCCAGTGGTGCAAGTGGGCAGGTACGCGTGGGTACGGCGTACCCTTAAGAATTTAGCCGTGGGTACGCCGTACCCACGCCGCCGGGCCTGCCGCTCACTGCGCTGCAATCAGTGCAGCGCTGTCCTGGCTGTAAGTCAGATTCATTCAGTAAACTGCAGAGGAAGGGGAGGAGACCATGGAGAATGAGATCTCCCTCCCCTCACGCTCTGCTCCGCGCAGTACCCGGATCATCCAGCCTGCTGTGTGTGGCTGGCGGAAGTCACCTCCGGGCACGGGATGAGACGGTAGCGTTCCGGAGCTAGCTGACAGGCTCACACAGCAGGGACGGGAGCAAGCTGAGTGAACGACTGAGGTGGCCGGTCACAACCCAGCCCCCAGGAGGCGGGCCGCACACCAGTGACCACTGAATCAAGAGCAAGGTATTCCCGCTGAGTGTCACTGGCGCCCGTATCCCTCACTAGCCTACACCACACTGTAATCGGAAAGAGACAGAGGGAGAGCTCCACATACTGGCGTGCGGACTCAGAAGATGCTGCTCTGGCAAATGTAATGGTACTGTATTCACCACAGTCCTTTAATTCAAACCTACAGTTTTGCGTGCATATACAGTACTAATAGATTGATGGCTGTGTAGCCCTGTGGTTATCTGTCACCCCCCACTTGACACTGTATGCCATATTACTGTATTACCATATTACGAGCTAGCAGTGGCAGAGAGTAATAATATGGAGCATGCAGATAGGACTACATCTGGTCCAGCTGGGTTGGGGTCCGGAGTCACTGAAGATGCCGGAAGTCTAAATACTGACCCGATATTTTTTAATCCTGACAGATGCTCAACAGGTATGGAACCCTAATTCCCTAATTCTCCCCTCCCGCAGATAACCCTAACCTCCCCTCCCGCAGATAACCCTAAACCTCCCCTCCCGCAGCCTAACCCTAACCCTCCCCAAAGCCTAATCCTAACCCTCCCCTCCCACAGCCTAACCCTAACCCTCCCCTCCCGCAGATAACCCTAACCTCCCCATCTGCAGCCTAACCCTCCCCAAAGCCTAATCCTAACCCTCCCCTCACACAGCCTAACCCTAACCCTCCCCTCCCGTGGATAACCCTAACCTCCCCCCCTTGCAGCCTAACCCTCCCCTCCCGCAGCCTAACCCTAACCGTCCCCAAAGCCTAATCCTAACCCTCCCCTCCCACAGCCTAACCCTCCCCTCCCACAGCCTAACCCTAAACCATGTTGGTTCCATGTTACCCAAAATGATGGTTCAGGTTGTTGCGGGGGGGTTGTTTGGCTCAATTGTGGGTGTGGTGACATTTGAGGTGGCGGGGTACTTTCCTGAGGCGTGCTTGGTTGGTTAACATCTATTGCTTGCAGATGGAGGGTGTATGTTTCCTGTTCAGATTCCTGCTGGGCTTCCGGGGGCATGATGTCTGGTTCTGTATGGGGTTTAAGGGGACAACATTTGAGTGTATTCGAAAATTATGCTGGTTTTGATATTTAGTTTAACTTTCTAGACTTGTTTGTCAAACATTTTTCTGAAGCAAATTAGGATGTTCACCAAGACTCGTATACACAATCAAAAAGGCCAATTATGTTGGTTTTTATGTTGACAAAAATGACTTCAAAACAAAAGTGGACACATGTTTGACAAATACCACACTTACGAAACAATCACACAGAGGTACAAAGTTTACACCATGAAAAAAAGTGATTTGTCACCCGCCATATCGTACTTGCATTAAAATTTCAAACAGTAAATGACAATATGAATTCTATCACCATTGTGAAAGGGTGTGAATCTATCTGAAGCTCAATATTTTACTATTCAAATAAATAATGACAACACAATACTACTGTAAGGCGCAAGAGAACACTCTAAATTTGCAAAAATTTTTTAGTGATTTTTGGATTTTAACAATTTGCAAGCCATGTGCTAGCTGCTGTGGATAAGTACAAGGATTATTACATTTTTTGGCTGATGTGTAATTTGTGTTTTGTGTTTACTCACCAGACAGCTGAGGGGAATGTGGTCCCGGTGATTGAGCACTCTCCAAAATGTGTTCTGGTGGCTGAGGCAACACAGTTGAAATACGACGTGGGGGTGTGCTTAATGCTGGTGTTGGTGCGACATCAGGATGACGTCTCTTGCTAGGCCTGCTCGTGTGGCTGCCAGACCCCTGTGAAGGACGTCTTTGTGGACTGTGATGCGATGTTGAAGTTCCTATGGATTAATGCAAACATTAGATTTTTTTTTTTTTTTGTGGTGTCCACATTAACAGGTGTCATTTTTGCGTTACCTGTATCGCCAGCATCCACAGCTCTTGACAGTGTTGCTTGTGTTCTTGAAGTGGTGGCTTGCTTTCGTACTGTAAAAATGATACATTGGTGTTTATGACCTTTAATTACAGTGTGTACTTTTGTAAGCAGCAACATTTAGTGATGTGGACATAGATTACCATTATGGGTACAGTTTCTAACAATAAATATTGAAACAATGGGTTGCTTCATTTTTTGTAAACAGGCTAATGAGGTTCCATTTCCAAAGACAAAAACATAGCCAAGTAGTCTAATTTTCCATGGCCAACAGCTGAATCTACACACATGTATTACCATATATTTTACATTATTACATTAATGAGTAAATTTGAAAATAAAATTATAAAAACCGAAAAATGTTTATAAAAATAAAACATACAATACTTAGCCAACTACACTAACATATTGGCCACAAAGACAAGTAAAATACAGCAGACATTAAACAAAGAAACCAAAAAAAAAAACATTACTACCTAACACCTCACTATACAAACACAAAATATTTAAAAAAAAAACACAAATAGATAATCAATTTAGAACATAAAAATATATTAACAATACGATATTATTTTTAAAATACTAATTAGACATAAAAACATATGCAGATATAACAGATTTGTAAAAATAAACTCACCATCAGGCCTAGGACGATCCGAATCCCGCACATTAGTCGCACCAACAACTTCATGCGGAATAAGGGTCCGCACAGGTTCCTCCCACTCCCGATAAGACGCTATAAAGGGATGGCCACCCCCTGTTTGCCTGGATGACTTAGCCTCCTTTGCCATCTTTGCCTTGACACGGCGCTTGATGTCATAGAATCTCTTCCGACACGTGTCCTCGGTCCTCTTCACCACACCCTCACTGTTTACTGCCGCTACAACCTTCCCCCACAGAACAGTTTTCCTGCGCGAAGGCACCTTGGCCGCATCACGCCCAAACAGCTGGCGATGATGGCGCATCAACTCATGCACCAAAGCCATATTTTCCGCAAAGCTAAATTTAACATTTCTGCCCGTCTTGGTAGTGGTGCGTGGCTGCGGAGCAACACCACCATCACTGTCACTATCACTCGAGGCCACAGCAGCAACCTCACCCTCCTCCACCTCACTAACCTCCTCCCCCTCACTCACCTCCTCCACCTCACTCACCTCCTCCCTCTCACTCACCTCTGACTGGGACATAATAATGACAAACAACAAATAACACTAATAAAAAAAACACAAAACACACTCCTCCACTACCACTGCACACCAACCACACACACACACACACACACACACACACACACACACACACACACACACACACACACACACACACACACACCAATAGAATGAAAGTAAAATGCACAAACACTAAAAATGACACAAACTTTTAAGAGACTACACAACAATTACCACAAGACTACTTACACACACAATACAGCACTCAACAATTGCAAGAAACCTCCAAAACCGACCAACAAATCACCAACTCCAAAACACCAACTTCCTCTCACCTCTCCACTAGCTAAACCCACGAGGGGCGGCTGGTTAGGGGCGTTTTTATACTAATGAGCACAGACACTCCTCCATGACAAACACAACCAATCACGGACGAGTGACGAAAACGAAAGTAAGAAAATAACGCGGCCGGGAAGGGTCAAAAACACTGCCGTGGAAATTAAAGATACGAATTCGTAAAAAAACCAACAAAATACGGCCGAAAAAACAAGAGTCGGCCGCGATCACATATAATATATTACGAATGACATCGACATCGGAAAATACGAAAACACAAATTACGAACGCTTAGTAAATGAGTCGTAAAAAAAAACAAAAAGTTGCAAATTCACACTACCGATGTCAGTCGTGTTTCAACTTCAAACAAATTCTGAACATTACGAATCTTAGTAAATATACCCCACAGTGTCCACAGTCCCTGGCTAGGACATAAATCCACAATTGCCCACAAGTTCATTAGTTTGTAAGTGTATTTTACCAGACATATTTCCGGATAGGGTCCCCTAGGTATCCTGTGCAGATAGAGACCAAATAGCAGATGGGGACGAGTCAGAGTCTGTGAAAAACTTGTGTAGGAATTTAATCCAGTGGAGGCTGTTAGGTCCAAATATCGCCGGGATGTGGATGAAGGTTCTGGTACTTGTGGTTCTACAAGAAAAGCCCAACGTGTTTCGCTGGTCTGATGGGTGCCAGCTTCCTGTATAATACTGTATTTCAGTGGCGTCACAACGGGGGTGCGGCCCACACCCAGGTGTCACCAAAGTGTCGGCTCCTGCTCTGTGACAGAAGCCGGGTGCTGCATTCTAACATTCTGTGCAGTGTCCGGCTTCTGTCACCGTGAAGAAGTCGGCACTGTAGTCTCCAGGGTCAGCCAGCACCGCTCGCACCCCCTTAGTGACGGAAACGGGGGGTCGGGAAGTGTAGCCATGCTCCCATCTTGCGAAGTCACGTCCTCTTCTGACGGCACCATGCACCAGGTGTCAAACATGTAAGTGACGCCTCTCCTGTATTTGCACATGTGCAGAGTAGTATGCGTCTTTCAGTGCACCATCCCTCTATGTATATGTTGACTTACTACTAGCTCACTCACTTACTCACTTTCATCTAACATAGCCATCGGTATGCACACAGTTAACTATTTCTAAACTGGATTTCTTTAAAACCCTGTTGCGCCACTTCAGTCATAAGTATAGGTGTGATCGGTATATGTATGGATCTATATTGTTCTTCCCTGTATGCGCTCAGGGCCTAATTCACTATGGATCGCTATTAAGACTGACAGCGATTTTCAGAAAACTGCTTCTGCTAAAAATCACATGTGACGAGCCGCCCACAAAGGATAAAACACGCCCACCATGGCATTAGCAGAATCCCAATCCATAAGCAAGAAACTAGCACCATCGACAGTTGCGGCCAGGGCCGGACTGCCCATCTGGCAAATGCCAGAAGGGCTGGTGGGCCGGTCAGGTCCACGGAGAGGCGGGAAGGCTGCGCTCAGCGCAGCTCCCGGGTCTCTGGTTTGTCCACTGCTGCCGTCGCCACACTTGCCCCGTTGCTAAGCAATATGGGGGTGTGCCATGAGTCCACGCCCCCATTTGCTGTGTCCATGTGCCCCCTCCCCAGTCCGTTGCTGGTTGCGGCTGACCCCAACATACTCAAAATAATAAAAATGCAGTTGCACCAGGCGCCATGTTCTTCATCGCAATATTCACAGATAACATCAGATACACGCCCTGAAAACCGTCATGACACGCCTGCATTTTTCCAGCCACTCTCCGCAAATGCCATGTTACCACCCACAAACGGTCACTTCCTGTCAATCAAATTGTGACATTTAGGTTGCTAACGCAATGCAAGTTCTACACATCAGTTTTCATGATAAAATCCCTTTAAAATGATGAAAACTTTTTTTGTGTTTGCCAAATTGCACTGTATTTAATGCAATGCATAAGATGTGTAAAAATAATATTGGTAACATAGAAACATATAATTTGACGGCAGATAAGAATCATGCTTGAATGGTTTTTCCATTGATCCACAAACTTCATTTCATGATTTTGATGGCTATCCGCCACTTCAATAAGGCTCCTATCTCTCAAATCTTCTTGAGCATCCGCTTTTTTGGGCCTTGAAAATATGATGAACAATTTCAGCAAGTTCCATCAGCACTTGATGAAATTCGATCTCCACAGAAGTCTTTATTTTCAGATGCAGTTTAGCTCGTTTTACCTGCTACAGTCTTAGTAGAGTGAGACAACTTAACTTCCTCACGGACAAATTCAGCAGAAGCTGCATTGCAAGTTCCATTATGGTTGCACGCACAAAGACACTATTTCACCCTCAGGAATATTACTCTTCACACAAGACTGTCAATATTACTTTTCTGTAAGGTTCTGCTTTCCACTGCAAAATTGTGGGACTGCTTTCCACGGCACGGATGGCAGGGACGTGACACTGACAGACCCTGTAATTGAGTCTATTATTATTATTTATTTATTAGCAGTTTCTTATATAGCGCAGCATATTCCGTTGCGCTTTACAATTAGAACAACAGTAATAGAACAAAACTGGGTAAAAACAGACAGACATAGAGGTAGGAGGGCCCTGCTCACAAGCTTACAATCTATAAGGAAATAGGCATTGATACACAAGGATAGATGCTACCTATTGCATAATGGTCCAACAGATTGCTAGGTTCTTAATGGGTTGTATGATATGATCACCCCAAAATGTTGGCCAAGTGTCACGACGGTGTGAAAGTAAAGAAAGACAAGATATGTGATGTTATGTGTACTGTGCAGAGAGGATGTAATTAGATAGGGAAGCACTGACGGTAATGTGGGTGGGTCTGGAATTTGATAGTCTTGTCTGAAGAGGTGAGTTTTCAGCGAATGGTGAAAGGTCTGGAGACTAGAGGCGAATCTTATTGTGCGTGGGAGGGCATTCCACAGAGTGGGTGAAGCCCGGATAAAGTCCTGTAATTTTGAGTGTGAACAAGTAATACGTATGGATGAGAGACGCAGCTCTTGTGCAGAGCGGAGAGGTTGGGTAGGGAGATATTTTGAGATGAGTGAAGAGATGTATGTTGGTTCAGTTTGGTTAATAGCCTTGTACTGTATGTCAGTAAAAGTATTTTATATTTAATACGGTAGAATACTGGTAACCAATGGAGGGACTGACAGAGCGGATCTGCAGACGATGAACGTCTAGCGAGGAAGATTAGCCACGCCGCTGCATTCAAAATGGATTGTAGTGGAGAGAGCCTATTTTTGGGATGACCGTTCAGGAGACTATTACAATAGTCAATGCGGGAGATAATGAGAGCATGGATTAGAGTTTTTGCTGTGTCTTGTGTAAGATATGGTCGTATTTTGGATATGTTTCTTATATGTATGTAACATGATCTTGAGACAGATTGAATGTGGGGAACAAAGGACAGTTCAGAGTCAAGAATGACACCTACGCAGGGAGCTTGTGGGGTAGGGATGATTGCCGAGTTCTCAACAGTGATAGAGATATCAGGTTGGTAACTACTATTGGCCGGTGGAAATAAAATTAATTCTGTTTTGGAAATATTAAGTTTGAGGTGGCGAGATGTCATCCAAGATGAAATGGCAGAAAGGCATTCAGTGACACGGCCCAATACAGATGGTGGCAAATCTGGGGAGGATAGGTAGATTTGAGTATCATCCACATACAGATGGTACTGAAATCCGAAAGAGTTGATTAGTTTGACAAGAGATGTGGTATAGATAGAGAAAAGCAGAGGACCTAAGACTGAGCCTTGCGGTACTCCAACTGAGAGAGGTAGTGAAGAGTAGGTGGAATCAGATAAACGGACACTGAAGGAGCGATTAGATAGGTAGGATGAGAACCAAGAAAGGGCTGTGTCATGAATACCTAGGGATTGTAGTGTTTGTATGAGAAGAGAGTGGTCAACAGTGTCAAAAGCAGCAGAGAGATCAAGGAGAATAAGTAGTGAATAATGGCCTTTAGATTTAGCAGTGACTAAATCATTCACTACCTTAGTCAGTGCTGTCTCTGTGGAGTGTTGGGCACGAAATCCTGACTGAAGTGGGTCCAGGCTAAGAGCCTGATATGTGATATTCCGCTCCCTCTCCTAGCAGCTTTGACCCCTCATCATGACATCACAAGTTTTAAGGGTGGGGCTGGCACAGGGCATAATTTTGCCCTGCATCCATGGATTCATGATCTAAATATTGGTGCAGCGGCAGCCCAAAAAATGGTTGCTTATGCTATACGTAGGCAACACACTTTCATTTCAGTAAGTCTGAAGTAATAACCATAAATTTAATAGAAATGGCCAATTAACTGATTGCTTCCTAGTTTTGGAACTTTCGGCTTTTAACATGCTGGTCACCATGGCCATAATTTTTTTACACAGAGCACTTTGTAATGTAACACCCCTTTGATTAAGCACAATTTGGTGGCCTGCCCCTTACAGCTTAATGACAAGGGGGTTAATGTACAGTACGAAGCAGTGTGTAGAGCAGAGAAATGGACCACTGAAAAGGTTGCTCATAGCAACTAATCAGCTTTAAGGTAGCATTTATCAAGTGCATTCTATAAAATGATCGGTAGATATGTTGATTGGTTGCTAAGAGCAACTTCACTGATCCATTTCACTCTTTCCACTGCTTGATACATCACCCCTTAGTACTTAGTAGTACTATATTATTGTTCATTTGAAGGTAAAGGGCAGAATGGGAAGAGTAAATTGCTTTACCTAATTCTCTGACATGGATTCTTGAGAAAACTTATAGTCTAATACACAGGTTCTCAAACTAGGTCCTCAGAACCCCACACAGTTTACGTTTTCCAGGTCAACTGTGGATTTTTAAAATATGACAGTTGGTGATACACAGTGCACCTACCAGGTGACCTGGAAAACGTGAGATGAGTGGGGTCCTGAGGACTGAGTTTGAGAACCATTTATCTAATGTATTATTTAAAATGAGTCCACCTTCAAGAGGATCAATATAGTCTTGACCTTACCTAGAGGTTGACTGCAGTTGAGCTAAACAAGCACTAAAACGTTCAAGACAATGGTGGTCATTCCGAGTTGATCGCTAGCTGCATTTGTTCGCAGCGCAGCGATCAGGCTAAAAAACGGCAGTTCTGTGCATGCGGCTCAATGCGCTCGCACGTCGTACGGGCACAACGAACTATGTCGTTTTGCACAAGGTCTAGCAAAGCATTTCAGTCGCACTGGTGGCAGCAGTGTGATTGACATGAAGTGGGCGTTTCTGGGTGTCAACTGACCTTTTTCAGGGAGTGTTTGGAAAAACGCAGGCATGCCAGGAAAAACGCAGGCGTGGCTGGGCGAACGCTGGGCGGGTTTGTGACGTCAAAACAGGAACTAAACAGTCTGAAGTGATCGCAAGTGCCGAGTAGGTTCAGGGCTACTTTGAAACTGCACCAAAAAACTTTGTAGCCGCTCTGCGATACATTCGTTCGCACTTCTGCTAAGCTAAAATACACTCCCAGTGGGCGGCGGCATAGCGTTTGCACAGCTGCTAAAAACTGCTAGCGAGCGATCAACTCGGAATGACCACCAATGAGAAAGAAAGCTGTAGCTGAGGTTACAATGGCCACAGTTCTAAGCAGGATATTAGAGAAAGCCATGGGGAGCTTAAATCATCAAGTGCATTTGGTCATATCGTGAGACAATTATTGCACTAAGCCAGTGGTTCTCAAACTCGGTCCTCAGGACCCCACACAGTGCATGTTTTGCAGGTAACCCAGCAGGTGCACAGGTGTATTAATTACTCACTGACACATTTGAAAAGGTCCGCAGGTGGAGCTAATTATGTCACTTGTGATTCTGTGAGGAGACCTGCAAAACATGCACCGTGTGGGGTCCTGAGGACCGAGTTTGAGAACCTGTGCACTAAGCTAATATTACCGGCTCAGCCCACATGCATAGTAGAAGAGATGAAGAAAGGACACCTGAGCTTAACAGTAGAGGCGGTTACCTACCTGAGGGTGACACCCCTGTCTAGTGAGACTGTTAGGACATGCGAGTTATTGCTGAATATAATAAAGAACTGATTAATTTGCCCCTAGCCACAGTTACTTACAGGAAACTAGTATATTGTGATTAGCTGAGACTAGTAGAATTTTTTCGCACCACTTTCTTCTTTATGGTAGCACTCAGATTTTATGCAAAATTGGCTGTTTGTTTCCTTTTGGCAGATACTGTAGTGAGTTTTATCTAATCGTTTCAAACAGATCACCATGATAATTGTAACAATAAATATTTAGACTAAATGTAATTATATAACTGACAAACAAAATGATTACTTGATAAATGACATTTATTGTTATAAATCACTTTTTTTTAAATTATCTACAGTATGTAATTTTCCCAAAATTATTAGAAGAAAAAAATGATTTATATGAAAAGGGAATGATACATGCTGATGTGCCGGCAAGTTACAGCAACTAGACATCAAATTACATTTAATTAGACATCACAGTGATAATGATGTTTAATTGGTGTAGTATAAGACTTTATGATGCTGTGGGAATAATAAACGTAAGAGCTGAATAGCAATTTATGAGAAGAAAATATGTTTATTGGAAATGTTTATTTGCTGTAGAAAGCATTATGATACTAAACTTTAGTGTTTGGTTCTAGACTTATTTATTACTAGATACCCAGGAATCATACACAAGCTTTGCAGAGACAGTGTCTTCAATTGCCATGCCTAAAAGGAAAAGCATACACAATTACAAGAAGCAACATACATTACAGATTACCATATTTTTTGGATACTATTAGTTTTATAATTATGATATACTGTAATTATGGTAACATTGGGGTTTTTCAAATACTGATTAGCATCCAAATATGTGGATTGATACTAATAACCATTATGTTGTTATGTTGAAATATAATCATTTCAGGTTTTAGGAACATTTTCCTAAATAAGAAAACAACAATCAGATTCATAAAAATGTAAACATGATTAGAATTAAAAAAAAAATGGTGGCACGGTTCCTATAGCGACAAGTGGATAAGGGGATTCATTGGTGTGTATTTACTGAGGTATGAGTTTTGTAGAAGTGGAGCTGTTGCCCATAGCAACCAATCAGATTACACTTATCATTTATCTAGCTGCTCTAGAAGATAAAAGCTAGAATCTGATTGGTTATTATGGGCAACATCTCAGCTTAGTAAATATACCCCTCTAATCATTATTGTATTTGCTCTTTTTGAGTCTATATCATCTGGCATCATTGTTTTTTTCTGTCTATAATGCTTGGTACTTTAGTCAAATAAACGGGATGTAGTCATGTTACCGGCGGTCAGCATACCGATGCTGGGATCCTGACCGCCAGAATGCTGGCAGGGGGCCCAGGGCTATTCCCACTTGTGGGTGTCCACAACACCCAGAGAGTGGGAATAGAACCTGTGGCAAGCACATCAAGCTACTGAGTCCACAAGGGGCTTTGTTACGCTCGCCCACTTGCCGGCATTCTGGCGGCTGGGATCCCGGCACCTGTATGCTGACCGTTGGGATCCCAACCGCTGTTCACCCAACCCCAACCCAAATAAACCTGTGAACTGTTTTAAAGATTTTCCCAGGTTTTTGTCTATAAACTACTTTTCAAGTGTTATTTTTTGTTACCTCTTAAAATAATTCACAATTGCAGTTCACGTATTTCTCTCTTCTACATGTACGAATCATTGTTGCATTTCAAGATACACCGTAACAGTAAATTATACTCTTGCTTTTCTTATCCACTTAGCGCTATAGGAACCTTACCACCATTTTGTCATTTTCACACAGTTGAGGGTTTTAGAGATCATAGCAACCCATCAGATTGTACTTAACACCTTCTAGAACAGGCCTGGGCAACCTGTGGCTCTACAGCTATTGTGAAAGTCCCAGTATTCCCTGCAACAGTTTTGCTATTAGGAAATGCCGAAACTGTGGCAGGGCATGCTGGGATGTGTAGTTTCACAACAGCTGGAGAGTTACAGGTTGGCCAGGCCTGTTCTAGAAGATAATAGCTATAATCTGATTGGTTACTATGGCCACCGTCTCCATTTCTAAAAACCTGTAGTTTAGTAATTATCCTCCCCAGTGTACGGTGTCCTAAACTGCTCTGTGTCTGTGCGCTGCTCAGTGTGACTACTTTCTGTCTATCATGACTAGAATTAGAATGTTTAATTATGCAGTGATTATATTTAATATATGTACAGATTTGTGCCTGAAAGAAAAATTGAATTATCTATCCATGAACTGAGATGCAACATTTTCCAGGAAATGAACTGCCTGGTATTAAGCTGTCATGTTTAGCCCAACCGTCCTCTTTATGCGTGAGCTAAATTCTAGCAGTAAGAACATTTGTAGTAATAATCTAACCTACATAAAACGAAAACACCATATGAATAATTTATTATGGACACAGAGCATGCCTCTAATTCATATATCTTTTTGTGATCATGGGGTAGCGCTTCCTAAAGAAAATAAGATAGGAAAGGTCTGGTTTTGTCCTTTAAACAGTGGTGAACCAAACAAATACTTCTCACAGCAAAGACCACTTGCTGCTTAATAGCGGAACATGTAGAGGTGACATTGATGAATAGTGTCTCATCAAACAGAACTGTACTCAACATGTTGTTACTTAGAGGGCATGAAACCTGAACATTATACTGAGAATAAGTGTAGTAGACCATTATTCCATTAACATACAGTAGTATGCCTGTATTTATTTATATATGTATATATGTGCGTGACACAGGCAGATTTCAGATGATGCTGATGTCATAGCCAGACTCTTGCCTTGTACTGCCAGGACAGCGGAGTTAAAGGAAACATTCCAGACATATAAAATCCACACACAATATGACTCCAAGTGCTTTACATTATTTTACAGCACAAAATACAAAACAAGTTTAAAGGGCCCCATACACTTACGCGGCATGTCAGTCTGACATGTCGCAGGCGATCACCCCGGCATCCTCCCGGGGGGCAGCATCGCCCAAGATACATCGTATGCTGTCCTTTTGCATATGATTTATCTTGGGCGATCCCAGCCATGCCTGCGGCGTCGGACATGATTGAATGTGCAGCACATTCAATCTGGAGGATCCGATCCGATGCTCACGGGAACACGCATCGGATCAGAAACACCTCCAAAATGCCTGATTTCAGCTGAAATATCGGGCCAAATGCCTGAAATCGGGCAATATCGTCCTAGTGTATGGGGCCCTTAACAATAGATATTAGTGAAATGGCTTCAGTCTGTTTTTGAAGAATTCTAGAGAGGGGTCTTTTCCAACTGTGCAGGGAAGAGAGCTCCTTAGAGTCGGAGTCACAATGCTGAGAGAAAGCTTGAGCCACAGAAAAATTTAGGGAGATTCTGGGTACTGTTAATAGTCCTTCATCTAGAGATAGTAGTAATCGAGTGGGACAATAAGGACTCAGAAGCTGCTTCAAGTACCTTGGGCCCTGGTCATGTAGGGCTTTGAAAGTCAGTAAAGGCGGGTACACACTAGGCGACTCCTGATTGGCAGCACTGGATGATTATATCTTTGAACGGTATAGCATTCAACAATGTAGTGCATACACACTAAACGTTTTTGTTCCGAACATGCAGCTCACTCCGACATTGACGGGTTGCTCTGCATGTCAGCTCAATATTGGTAATCGCTGAACGGCATGCGGGAGCACGCATCATTCATCAGTCATCAATATCACCCGCATACACACTGGATGATTTCAGGCTAAAAATAAATGATAACGACATTTACAGGTATGTCGTTATCGTTTATTTTTTAGGCTGAAATAGCCTAGTACTCCCCTTTAGCCAATCTTGAAAACTATTTGCCATCTTACAAGTAGCTAATGAAGGGAGTAGAGAATGGGTATTATGTGGCTGGGACGGGGTTGGTTAGTTGGTTGGTTAATAGCCTGGTAGCTGCATTTTGTACCATCTGTAAGTGTCGCAATTCTTTTGCTGGGAGACCAGGGTAGAGGGCATTGCAGTAGACGAGGCATGATGATACAAATGCACGTGTGACTTTTGGCAGATCTTCTGAGGGAATTTAGTGCTTGATTCTGGCTATGTTCCTCAGAAGAAAGAATGAGGATTTGACTGTGGCTAACACCCGATTTTTCAGTGTCAGGCCACTATCCCTATAGATTGTAAGCTTGCGAGCAGGGCCTTCCTACCTCTGTCTGTCTGTTTTTACCCAGTTTTGTTCTATTACTGTTGTTCTAATTGTAAAGCGCAACGGAATATGCTGCGCTATATAAGAAACTGTTAATAAATAAATAAATAAATAATCCAGAACAAAACCAAGATTTGCACATGTTCGGTGTTTTGTAGTTTTGAACCCCCATGTCTAAGTCCTGTTGGTTGGCTATGCTGCAGTCTTGTCATGTGACCTATCATTAGGACTTCTGTTATGTAAAGTATGAAAAAGTAAAAAATTAAACAAAATGTAAAAACAACACGTCAACAATGATGTATCTATCAACCATTGCCATGTCGACCTTTTGACCATGTTGACCTAATGCATGTCGACCAATAATGGTCGACCTATTGACTGTCAACCTATTGACTGTCGACCTATCATCTGGATATCAAGCCCATGGACTACTTATACTACACTGAACATGGTGATTTTCAGGCCTGCTTGAACAAGTTTTCTTTACATAAAACTCAGTATGTTACTTACCTACAGACTTAAAAACAGTTGTTTTATCTGAAAGAGCAGGTTTGGTCCCTTTAAGTATTTCACCTATTTCACCATAGATAGAGGCCTAAAGGATAAAAAAACAGGTAATGATGGGTTATATGATACTATAATCATATAGTAACAATGTGCCTAGAAATAGCTTACTGGTGACCAGTTTCCTTATTCCTTCTCTAACAGTGGGCTTAATTCAGATCTAAAGTTAGCACAGCTACGATCATTTTCTCAGACATGCGGGGGGACGCCCAGCACAGGGCTAGTCTGCCTCGCATGTCTGGCTCTGCCACCACCCCCCCCCCCCCTCCCCTTCCTGCTCTGGAGCAAAAGAATTGCATGGCGGCGATGCTTTTGCACCAGGCGCGTAGCTCCCTGCCTGCGCAGCTCTTGCACTCTGGCAGGGAGCTACCCACCGTGTCCCGGGTCGCAGCAGCTGCGTGTGACGTCACAATGCTGCCGCAGCCCGCCCCCTCAACGGTCCGGACATGCTTGCGTTGTCCAGACCGCACCCCGCCAATGGCGTCCTAAAGCATTGGCACACCCCCTCCCACTCCATGACTGCCTCTGCCTGTCAATCAGGCAGAGGCGATCGCAGCCCAGAGATGCTTTTAGCATCTCACTGTGCTCCCGGGGTGCGCACGCACAGAAAAATTCAGACCCAGTGACTGATTAACAAGTCTGCAGTAAAACAACACCTTATCCTCCCTCCTGCCCAGAAGGTGTGGTCCTGTTTAGGAGTGGTCAGCTCAGGGGCAGTATGCCACTTTAACCCAGACTGGTTTCATTAAAGCGCACCTTATCATGCTACACACAGCCCAACACTGACTGGCCCGACTCCCTGTATGTCAGGAAAGAGCAGGATGCCTATGCGGACAAACAGAACACACAGCCAGTCAGGGCATAAATACACACATAACAAAGTGCACCTCCTAGTGCAATTATATGAACACGCCACCATGAATTCAAGCAAGCATGCTAAAACGATCCGGTAGCAAATGATAGAATGAGGCTGGATTGACGCTATCTAGCACCACAACAAAATGCGTCGGGTTACAACTGGCGTATTGGCTGTTCACTTCGAACCGATTGTATATTCTTATAAGAGCATTTATTCTTTAATATTGTAGGTGTGATTTTTAGCGGTTGGAGGGCAGTTGGGAGATCCCCCCTGTCACTCGCTGCTCTGAGCTGAGCAGCGCTGAATAGATGCTGTGCGCAAGCACCTATTCCCCGACAAGAGAGTGACAGGGGGCATGGCCAGCATCTCACTAAGCGCTGTCCATGTCCCCATAGTGACAAAAACAGGGGCGTGGCTTGCGATCGCAGTGCTTGCCGCATGACCAGGCCCCCTTACCATGAGGCCATGCCCCCAATTTCAGGCACACATTTTATTGTCCCTCCTTGGATGTCAAAGAAGTTGCGATCCACACCTGCTATGTTCACTAGTAATCAACTAGAACTCCAGCACATGCCTATTACTACTGGAGCCCCGCTAAGTACACTATGATTTTCAGATATATAAGGAATAAAGCAGAAAAATCTATTTGAACTTTATCTATTGGGCAGATATAACATGTGCAGAGAGAGTTAGATTTGTGTGGGGTGTGTTCAAACTGAAATCTAAATTGCCATTTAAAAAATACAGCAGCCAGTATTTACCCTGCACAGAAACAATATAACCCACCCAAATCTAACTCTCTCTGCACATGTTACATCTGCCCCCCTCCCGCCGTGCACATGGTTTTGTCCATTAGAGAAAGATTTTGCTTTTGCGATCAACCCTGAATTAGGCCCTTAGTCTGTTTGCAGTTCCAGTTTTCAAGACTTTCTCATTTCAGTATTTAACCTATTGCAGAACTTGTTTACTCTTGGAGTATATTGTCACCCACAGTCAAATTAATACAACGTCTAGATTATCTGAACTTCCACGTTCTAAGTGTTCTATAGTTTCATGAGTAAGAATTACATTTGACCTCCTCGCTTTCAATCTCCTGTGATCGCATCCTCCATAGCTGTTAACCGCTCGTCAGAGCCCTATCCCAAGCTTAACCTGACACCCAGTTTGGAAACAAATGCACTTACTGTATGTTTATAACTACCAGCAAAGCGTCAAGCATTGTATTTTACGGACCTTTTATTGCAAGGTCATTTTAAAGTAAGCATAGTGACAAAATACTGATAACATGTCACACTGGCATGTTGGCAATATGATTATAAGCTTTGAGGATTTCAGCAATGTGGACAGCAGTGAAGCAGTCAACATACCGGCTGGCATTTTATCGGCAGACGGAATCCTGACACTAGCCCGGTATTCCCACTCGGTTGGTGGGTCCATGTCACCAACAGAGTGGGAAGAGAACTGGGCCCGAGGCATGGCGAGTGCACTCGCAGCCTTGCTGCCGCATTCTGGTAGACAGGATGCCGCTGTCGGTATAGTGAAAGCCAGCATCCTGCCTGCTGGGATACCATATGAATGACAGCATTGTCTACTAGTGTGGCAGTAAATGCCGATATGTAATGACAAATCGCCTACATCACTCATTGTGTACGGATTATTGCGTGCGCCCACGGTCGCTAGCAATGGTCACCAGGCTTGATGTGCTACACCTTTTTTAAGCTTATGAAGGACAGAACATTGATCAGTCCGTCCTTCATAAAACTAGTTCTAAAGCGGCCACAGAATCTGGGCTCAATGGCATTCTTTCCGATGTCGGAACGAATGCCCGTCGCTCCAGCACTAGAAACTGAGGATCTGATGGATAGCATTGTTGAAACTGTTCTGAAAAAGAATATTACATTACTGAGGGTCTCATGGTGAGCTGAACAACGTTTTTGTATAACTTGAAATGCATCCCAAAAAGTGCTTAGCCATATAAGTAAAACGCATCAGCTCGACAAGGGTAGCATATGCATTTGCTTTACTTCTGGGGTTAGATTTACTGAAGTTTCTAAAAAGGAAAACTGGTGATGCTGCCTATAGCAACCAATCAGATTCTACGTATTATTTCTCTATTGCATTCTAGAATATGATTGGCTGTTATGGGCACCACCTCTACTTGTCTGTTTTAGAAACTTTTAAAAAATCTACCCCATTGAGAGAACAGTAGCATATGCCCTGATTTACGCCAGGAGATATGATAGTAATACATGCAAAAATTTCTGCACACAAGTCATACAAAATATAGTATATGTCAGTACAGTGTCAGTACACAGTACACATGACAGTACACAGTACACAGTACACACTTGTCCAATCCTCGGCAGATCAGACCACACATCAGACTGTTTATACAATCCTTCTGCAGACCTGCTCACAGATTATACATCCAATTCTCACTACACATTTGTCCACTTTTTCAGCAGATCATTCTGTGTCTGCTGAAACGTTCTGATGAAAAAATTAATTAGGCTGGGGGAGAAGGTGGATTTATTAATGAGGATTTTATTTAATTATAATTGTGAAGTAAATGGCCCTAGTTCTAAAAATGCGGGGAACAAAACAAGTATGGGTTTTCCTTATTTTCAGAACCAAAACCAGTCAAATCTCCTGGTGATTGGTCAAGTGTGTACCCAGCTTAAAAAAATCACATTGACTCATACTTGTCAAATTTATTTTTCTCCTCTCTCCAGGATAAGCTTGGAGAGGATACACTGCTGACAGCACTCGGGCCAGTTCTCCATGTCATTGGGCCACCGTTGCTGCAAAATTACACAATTTGCTGTGTGGGGGAAGAGCAATCATTATTTGATTTATATAATTTTAGCCTCACCCACTCTCTATGGACTTGAGATTCCCTGTATTATCGCCACATCCTGCCCACTTCATTAAGTAGTGGGCGGCAGGGCCGGCTCCAGGCCTACTAGCACCCTGAGCGAGAAAATGTAAAAGCGCCCCCCCCCCCCCCCCCCATGCGCGCGCCGAAGGCGCGTGCGCTCCTGGAAAAGTGGGTGTGGCCTCTGGAAAAGTGGGCGTGGCCTCATAACTTCATATCATCAAACTATAAACATATTTTCACACAATTAGCAGCCTTACACATAGTCACAGTAGTGTTCCTTACACACAATGTCTCCAGTATAGTGCCAGATACACATAATGTGCAGTGCCAGATAGACATGACATGCCCCCCAGCAGTGCCAGCTACACATGACATGCCCCGCAGCAGTGCCAGCTACACATGACATGCTCCGCAGCAGTGCCAGCTAGCCAGCTACACATGACATGCCCCGCAGCAGTGCCAGCTACACATGACATGCCCCCCAGCAGTGCCAGCTACACATGATAGTGTTCACTTTTTAGGGCATGGTGCTGATCACAGGGAGGGCACATTTTTAAGTTAGGAGGGCAAAATGATGTACATACTGCTTGTTGTTCCCATACCTATATGTGAAAGAATGGACAGTGCGCGCCGAAGGCGCGCAGCAAAAATTAAGGGGAGTTACTTCGTGGGGAAGGTACGTGGCCACATAATAGTGGCAATTTGCATTACACCACACAGTAGTGCAGCTAATACACACTGCACCAGGTAGAACCTCCTATACACTTTGCGCCAGGCACAGCACTGAGACGCATTGCACCAGGAAGAGCACTGAGACACATTGCCTAGCCACAGACGCCTAGCGGGAACACTACATGCAATGCTCCCCAGCAGTGCCAGCTACACGTGACATGCCCCCCAGCAGTGCCAGCTACACGTGACATGCCCCCCAGCAGTGCCAGCTACACGCGACATGCCCCCCAGCAGTGCCAGCTACACGCGACATGCTCCCCAGCAGTGCCAGCTACACGCGACATGCCCCCCCCCAGCAGTGCCAGCTACACGTGACATGCCCCCCAGCAGTGCCAGCTACATAAATGGCCACACAGTGCCAGATATGCACCCACAGTTCAGATACATAAATGCCCCCACAGTGCCAGATACATAAGTGCCCACACAGTGCCAGATACATAAGTGCCCCCACAGTGCCAGATATAAAAATGCCCACACAGTGCCAGATATGTCCCCACAGTGCCATATATAAAATTGCCCCCACAGTGCCAGATATGCCCCCACAGGGCCAGATACATAAATGCCTCCAGTGCCAGATACATAAATAACCACACATTGCCAGATGCATAAATGCCCCCAGTGCCAGATGCATAAGTGCCCCCACAGTGCCAGATAAATGGAAATGCCCCCCACAGTGCCAGAAATGCCCCCAGTGTGCCAGATATGCCCCCAGTGTGCCAGATATGCCCCCACAGTGCCAGATAAATGCCCCCACAGTGCCAGATAAATGCCCCCACAGTGCCAGATAAATGCCCCCACAGAGCCAGATATGCCCCCAGTGTGCCAGATATGCCCCCAGTGAGCCAGATATGCCCCCAGTGAGCCAGATATGCCTTCAGTGAGCCAGATATGCCCCCCACAGTGCCAGAAATGCCACCACAGAGCCAGATATGCCCCCAGTGTGCCAGATATGCCCCCAGTGTGCCAGATATGCCCCCAGTGTTCCAGAAATGCCCCCAGTGTTCCAGATATGCCCCCACATTGCCAGAAATGCCCCCACAGTGCCAGAAATGCCCCCACAGTGCCAGATAAATGCCCCCAGTGTGCCAGATATGCCCCCAGTGAGCCAGATATGCCCCCCACAGTGCCAGAAATGCCCCCACAGAGCCAGATATGCCCCCAGTGTGCCAGATATGCCCCCAGTGTGCCAGATATGCCCCCAGTGTGCCAGAAATGCCCCCAGTGTTCCAGAAATGCCCCCAGTGTTCCAGATATGCCCCCACATTGCCAGAAATGCCCCCACAGTGCCAGATAAATGCCCCCACAGAGCCAGATATGCCCCCAGTGTGCCAGATATGCCCCCAGTGTGCCAGATTTGCCCCCAGTGTGCCAGATATGCCCCCAGTGTGCCAGAAATGCCCCCCACAATGCCAGATAAATGCCCCCACAGTGCGATCCATAAATGTTCGACCCCCCCCCACCAAATACCTGAGGCGCTGAGAGGGGGAGGAGGAGTGCTGGCGGGAGTGCTGGCGGGCGGGAGAGTGAGGGTCCGAGTGAGGGTCCGGGTGCGGGTGGGCGGCCACTTGTGTGCGCTATGCGCGGCGCCGGCGTCTGACGTTAGACACCGGCGCCGCGCAGCGCGCATAGTGCACATCGCACACACGGACGGCGGGACAACGCTGCACACACAGGGCCGGCTCCAGCTTCGAATATGGTGGCGCCAGCGCGCGGCGCCCATTAAGGGTGGCGCCCTGCGCGGCCGCTCTATTCGAACATGCCTAGAGCCGGCTGTGTGTGTGTGTGTGTGTGTGTGTGTGTGTGTGTGTGTGTGTGTGTGTGTGTGTGTATGGGGTCACATATTGCTTCTGTATCTCCAACGCTACACACCCCACCATTAGTCTCTAATAGTTATGCGTGTTTCTACAAACAGACCTTTAGAAGTCTTCAAGTACTGGCGGTGTTATTAAGGTTGCATGGGCTTTGCCCTAATTAAATAACTGAAGTGCAATTAGAGGTGTTATATTAAATGCAGGCTTCATGTCAGAATTCAGGAATGTTCTAGAATGAATGTAAATGTATTTGGATGAAATACAATGCCACACTTTAAACAACCCTTGGACTTGATACTAGTCAATCTGTAGCAGCAGTTGTTGTTCTTTTCAGACAACTAGGAGATATTATATCCATCAATGGCAGAGTTAATCTGATTATACTGCACCTATATCTGGAGAGCCTATTAATCCATTCTAGTGTTTGTTAATAATGCGTTTTGCTGCCTTTCTGATGAGTTTAACTCCAATGCAAATTAAATGTTTTCCAAAGGATTTAATTTGTCTTTTAGTAATGTATCTCTCTTCATCTGTTCAAGTTTGAATAAAGTTTTTTTTAATGAGGGATCCTGGATATTGCCTTTCTTAGAACCTTTGCATCTTAGAGCTTGTTGATTAAAATCTGCTCAAGTGCAATTTCTTTTTATCCCTGTTAATGGTGATAGCGGAGTGTTGTTCTCCCATCTAGGCGACAGCTGGAACAGTGTACGAGGTATGTAGCTGTTAGTATCAACTACCTTAATAAAGTGTTTTGTGATAACGCTGCTCTTTTTAGTTTTTACTGATGTTTTCTCTATAAACATTTAAAGTAATTGTCCTCAATAAAATCCTCTAGCTGTTCTTTGCTACCTTGCTAGGTTATTAGATAAAAAGTGTTTGGTATGCATTTCTATACATGGTGAACTACAGAGTCGAAAAAGTAATGTGATGGCAAATTAAGACAAATGAAAATAATAGGGCCCACGCATCAGCAATTAATTGGGCCAATTCCCCGTTCTAATGATGACTGGATTAGGTGATCGCCAACACCCAACAGATCAGATTGGCATCATGGATTTGCCCATTAGATGTATGGGCCACATGGAGTATATAAGAAAAATATCAAGTAAAAAAAATAAACAGAAATAAAAATGAAAATAAAAAGTCAATAAAACTGTATAAATAAAAAATAAGCCAATGAAGTTAATAATTGAATGTGGAGCAAAATGGATTAGTCAGCGATAATGTGATGCTGACATATGTTATGGAGGAAAAGCCCCACCTAAGGAATTTTTATAGCATCTTTCAAGGTCCTCTCATTTGAGGGTATGTTATTCCTGTGCATCTGTTGAAAAAGAAAACAGCCCAAGTACTCCTCTTTCAAGAAAGCCGAATATCTAGCCTTCTAGAACAATACAATCTCCCACTAAATATATTTCTGCTGCGGGGTACACTGGGCTCCACAGGGAATGACATTGGGGTGTAGAGTAGGATCTTGATCCGAGGCACAGCACCGCCTCCTCTATAACCCCGCCTCCGTGCACAGGAGCTCAGTTTTGTAGTTGGTGCCATGCAGTAAGCAGGCATACAACAGGGGGGCTGCTCCAGTAGCCCTGAGAAGGAGCTTTTAAAGAAAATTAAAGACTTCAAGGGCTGCAGCAGAGACACTTACTGTGTTAGATGTCAGTCAGACATCTCCTGCTGCAGCTCCATCACCTCCCCCAGCAGTGCTGTACACTCCCGCGCCCTGGTTGCTGGATACCTACAGGGGAGGCTTCGGTTTTCTTCCAAATTAGTCACACACATGACCGCTGTTCTCCTGGATCGTGTGGCCGCACTCAGGGAGGAGGTAAGTGGGTCCCCCCGGCGGGACCCGCTGTAAATCGCGATCCTGTGTGGCCGGAGGGAGGCGGGCCGCGTGCGCTGGCGTGGACACTGTGGCAGTACAGGGACCCCACTAGACCACCAGGGCATGGGCATAGTTTCGGTTTTCTCTCATAAAACCGTTTATTTAAGCCTACAGTACCCAGTGGTGAAGTCCAGCAGGGGGATAAGGCTTTGACCTGTAGCCCCTCCCCCAGCCCCAGGTCGCCATTTAGCGTAAATGTTCCTGCCCTGGAGCTGCATATCTCTCTCTCCCTCTCTCCCTGTCAGCGTTTGGGCGCTATTAGGACAAGCTGAGCTGATCCTGGGACTGTTTGGGCAAATCCTCCTCTGTAAAGCCGCCTGCCTGTCAGCGCTGAGCATTTTACAGGACACTTAAGTATTCTACATGTCTGCTGACAGTGTTAGTTAAGAAACAGTGCATTTAGTCAGGGTTATTTAGTACAAGTACTCTGTAATATACATCCAGTCTTTACTGTGCATTGTTATATCTATTGAGTGCATAGCTATACTTAGTACTACTCTGTATTGCTAGTCCAGTGCAGTTTTATTGCATGTCATAATTTCTGCATTGTACAAACTGTGACTCTGTGTGTGTGTGCATATAGCTGCTGTGTGACCTCCATTTCGTGTATCTCACTCAGATTGCTATCCCTATATTCTATAACCTGAGGGGGCTAAGTGCGTCAGGTTTATCATTTAATATAGGTAGTTCACAGGATATACTCAGTGTGTATTTTTCTCTGTGATTTTTAGTCACCATATATCTCTAGAATTCCCTGTTTGTGCTGAAATACACTGCACAGGGGGTTCTTGTCAGGTACTGTGCTGCTGATATTGTACTCTGTTGCCTTGCATTGAGCTTTTGACAATGTCAGCTACAAAGGGCAACGGTGCTGGGGCTGATCCCACACTGCGTGGTGTTGACGCTGCAGACACATTTGAGGATAACATAGCAGCTGAGGGTTCAGGTTCTGGGGGTTCCTTGCCCCCCAGTGGGACTGTAGCAACGGGGTTTCAAAATGACCCGCCTTGGGCTACCTTCTCCACGCTATTGAATACGCTGGTAACTAGACTAACGCCCCCTATGGGACCTCCTGTGCCGGTACAACCGCTTATGGTCCCCGCGGTTAATCCGCCGTGGGCAGATCAACTGTCCAATCAGTTACAGCAATTAAACCAATCACTGACTACTCAGAAGTCTAACCCTCGCCCGCCTAAGACCAAGGGGTCCTCTAAGCGGGAAATTACTTCCTCACAATCCACCAACGTCCCAGACACCTTGTCTGATGAGGATGGCGTGTATACTGACCCCACAGATTCTGATCCCGATACTTCTGGTGGGGAAGCCGTTTCACAGGTGGATGTTACTGACTTGTTGGAGGCTATCAGGCTCATTCTTCGAGTTGATGATGACCCGGAGCCTGATGATGCCCCTAAGAAACCAGACAGGTTTAAACATCAGAAAGTAGTTAAACAAGTTTTACCTCACTCTGACCATTTAGTCGACATACGTCAGGAGTCCTGAGGAAATCCAGGAAAGAAATTCACACCTCACAAGAAGATGCTGGCTCGCTACCCCCTCGCTGAGGAGCTAAGTAAAAATTGGGAAACACCCCCGCCAGTGGATTCGCAGGTGGCGCGGATGGTGGTATCCTCAGCTCTGCCTGTAACTACCGTCACGTCCCTGAGAGAGCCAACGGATAAGCGCGTGGAGGGTTGTTTAAAGGCAATTTACACCCTAACTGGTGCAGCGCATAGGACCACCATTGCAGCGACATGGGCTGCAGAAGCTGTGGAAGCGTGGGCTCAGGAGCTGGAGGCGGAGTTGCCTTCCAACGCTTCTGATCATGCTAGACAATGCTTGTCATATATTGTCACAGCGTCTCATTACATTAGGGAGGCGGCTTCTGATGCCAGTATTCTGGCAGCCAAGGCTTCTACTACGTCCTGGTCTGTGGACATGGACTCTAAGAAAACCCTGGAAGTAGTCCCTTTTAAGGGAGATATTCACAAGATAGTGGCTGACTTAGCTTCTGCTAAAACAGCATGTCTGCCTAGTACTGCTCCTTTGGTGCCGAATGCTAAGAGTACTCCATTTCACTCCTTTCGTCCTTCAGGGAGAGCAAAAGGTCAGGCATACCCGAAACAGGTTCGCACTTCCAAACCCAATAAGCCCAAACGGGCCTGGGCTGCCCGTCAGCCTGCTTCCAAAACTGACAAGCCTGCCGCATGATGGGGCGGGCCACCCTCTGGGGGCTCCCAGGGTGGGGGGCCGACTTCTAGGGTATACCCAGGAATGGTTGAAGACCACTTCCGATGCCTGGGTACGGGAAGGCGTCACTCGAGGTTACGCCATATCTTTCAAGAATCGTCCCCCTCATCAATTTTGCCTGACAGACGTCCCTTCGGATCAGTTGAAGGCTAAGACTCTTCATTCAGTGGTACAGTCCCTCCTGGACACAGGAGTGGTAGTACGGGTGCCTCTGGCTCAGAGAGGCAAGGGGTACTATTCACTGCTGTTCCTAGTCCCGAAACCGAATGGGTCCTCCCAGCCCATTCTCAACCTCAAGTCCTTGAACAAATTTGTGAGGGTCTCCAAGTTTTATATGGATACTCTTCGCTCTACTGTTCTAGCCTTGGAACCTGGGGATTATATGATCTCCCTGGATATACAGGATGCTTACCTGCATATTCCCATTGCAGTGTCGCATCAGTAGTACCTGAGGTTTGCGGTTGGCAACCTCCATTACCAATTTCGGGAGTTACCTTTTGGTTTGACCATGGCTCTGGGAGTCTTCACCAAGGTCTTAGCGGTAATGACGGCTGTGCTCCGCCGTCAATGGGTCAGGATCCTACCGTACCTGGACGACGTGTTGATCCTGGCGAATTCCCCAGATATTCTCCTACGCCATCTGGATCTGACTATCCAGTTTCTGCAAGCCCACAGGTGGCTCAACAAATGGAAGAAATCTTCCCTGGTCCCTGCTCAGAGCATGGTGCACCTGGGGGCGTTGTTGGACACTCACAACCAGCGGTTGTTCTTGTCTCAGGAGAAAGTGCTGAAGCTTCAGGACAGGATTCGATGCTTCGTATCTCGTCCACAAGTGTCGATACATTCGGCAATGCAAGTGCTAGGTCTCATGGTGTCAGCTTTCGACATGGTGGAGTATGCTCAATTCCATTCTCGCCCTCTGCAGAGGCTGATTCTTGCCAAGTGGGACGGCCTGCCTCACCGGATCAGGTCTCAAATGATCGCCTAGTCTCCGGAGGTCCGTCTGTCACTGAGCTGGTGGCTTCAGGAACAATGAATGAGCAGGGATCGTCCCTTCTGGATCTCCAACTGGGTTCTTCTGATGACGGATGCCAGTCTGAGAGGTTGGGGCGTGGTGTTGGAGCAACACTCCATTCAGGGTCGGTGGACCAAGGAGCAGTCGCTCCTTCCGATAAACATTCTGGAACTGCGGGCGATGTTCAACTCATTGAACTTGGCCCAGCAGTTAATACAGAACAGACCTGTTCAAGTACAGTCGGACAACGCCACCACGGTGGCGTACATCAATCATCAAGGCAGCACTCAAAGCCGCATGGCAATTAGGGAAGTATCAAGGATTCATCAGTGGGCGGAACGCCATCTGACAGCCAAATCGGCAGTGTTCATTCCGGGGGTCCTAAACTGGGAAGCGGACTTTCTCAGTCGTCAGGACGTACACACCGGAGAATGGAGCCTCCATCCAGATGTATTTCAACTCCTCGTGGACAAGTGGGGCCTTACAGATGTGGACCTGATGGCATCTCGACACAATCACAAGGTTCCGGTCTTCGAAGCAAGGACAAGGGCTCCTCAAGCAGCGTTCGTGGACGCACTGGCAATTCCATGGAACTTTCGGCTGCCCTACGTGTTCCCTCCGGTGTCACTCCTGCCCAGAGTAATAAGTAAGTTCAAGCAAGAAGGAGGAATCCTACTTCTGATTGCTCCAGTGTGGCCCAGACGGCATTGGTTCTCAGAACTTCAGGGTCTCTCGATTGAGACTTCCGAAGCGCCCAGATCTCCTTATTCAGGACCCCTGTGTACACAGGATTTAGCCCGATTGGCTTTGACGGCATGGCTCTTGAAGCTTTCGTCTTAAGGGCCAAAGGATTTTCTGAGGCGGCCATTCAAACCACGTTGAAGGCCTGGAAACTGGCTTCTGCTCGGATTTACCATAGGGTCTGGAATTCTTACTTTGCTTGGTGCGCATCTAACAATCATGACGCTTACAAGTTAAATATGTCCAAACTTTTGGCCTTTCTACAACAGGGCCTGGACTTGGGCCTTCGTCTGGCCTCCATCAAGGTTCATATTTCTGCCTTGTCGGCTTGGTACCAGAGAAAAATTGCAACTTTACCTGATGTTCATACATTTACTCAGGGTGTGTTGCGGATTCAACCTCCTTACGTCCCGCTGGTGGCTCCTTGGGACTTGTCGGTGGTTCTGGAGGCGTTGCAAGGGTCTCCGCTTGAGCCTCTTGAATCGGCAGACCTTAAGTGGCTTTCTCTTAAGGTGTTGTTTCTGCTGGCTATTGCCTCTGCCAGACGGGTGTCAGATTTGGGTGCTTTGTCTTGTAAGTCACCATATCTGATTTTTCACCATGACCGGGCAGTCCTTAGAACAAGTCCCGTGTACCTACCTAAGGTGGTGTCTTCTTTCCACCTTAATCAGGAGATTGTGGTTCCGGTCTTTGCCTCTCCTGAACTGTCTTCCAAAGAGCATCCTTTGGATGTGGTACGGGCTCTCTGTATCTATGTGAAGAGGACAGCTCCTATCAGGAAGTCTGAGTCTCTCTTTGTACTGATTGGTTTTCACAAACGTGGCTGGCCTGCTCACAAGCAGACCTTGGCTTGGCAGATGGATTAGAATGGTGATTGCATATGCTTATGAACAGGCTTGTCGTCCAGATCCTGCTACTATTAAGGCCCATTCTACTCGGTCTGTTGGACCTTCTTGGGCGGCCCGCCGTGGTGCGACCCTTGAACAATTGTGCAAGGCGGCTACGTGGTCCTCAGTGAACATGTTTATAAGGTTCTATGCCTTCGATACATCCGCCTCCCAGGATGCTTCCTTTGGACGCTGGGTTCTTGTGCCCGCTACAGTGCGTCCCCTCCCATAAGTAACTGCTTTAGGACATCCCCAATGTCATTCCCTGTGGTGCCTAGTGTACCCCGCAGCAGAAAACGAGATTTATGGTAAGAACTTACCACCCTGACGCACTAAGCTTCTTTGGGTTGGTATGTTATTAACCGCTGACACTTTCTCCTGTCGTGAGAATGTGGTGTATGTGGCTACTAACAGTTGTCGTCTCTTTTGCCTGCTACTGCATTGGACTGGTTAACAAAAACTGAGCTCCTGTGCACGAAGGCGGGGTTATAGAGGAGGCGGTGCTATGCATTCTGGGAACAGTCAAAGCTTTGAGCCTGTTGGTGCCTTGGATCAAGATCCTACTCTACACCCCAGTGTCATTCCCTGTGGAGACCAGTGTACCTCGCAGAAAGAGATTTAACAACGGTAAGTTCTTACCATAAATCTCGTTTTTTTCGTAAACGAGACCCTCAATGGCCAGCTGCAACAAAGTGTTTTTTGTTACAAAGCTGACAAATTAGACTCCATGTTGAGAAAAGAGTAAGGAAAAAGATAGCTCTCAGACAAACTTAAAATAACAATAAAAAAAATAACAGGTATTGGCAATAGGATATGGATTACAATGCTCCAAGTTATATATCTATTACTCCAAACGTGTTTTTGGGATTGCTTGCAGTTTATTAGTACACAATACATAAAAAATTTTTTATATATATATATATATACATACACACATATATACACATATACAGAGTCGCAGTACACCATTATGTTTAAAAAAACTGCAGGAAATGGGAAAACGGAATACTCCAATAAGGTATGGGTGAGGTGGGCTATCTTTTAGAGTATGTACCGAACATGGGCGCAATCTTGAAATCGGCCATCTTGTATCTAGGTCAGTTTTTTCAAATGGAAAGGGGGCCATGGCCCTCATTCCGAGTTGTTCGCTCGCAAGCTGCTTTTAGTAGCATTGCACACGCTAAGCCGCCGCCTACTGGGAGTGAATCTTAGCTTAGCAAAATTGCGAACGAAAGATTCTCAAAATTGTGAATAGAAATTTCTAAGCAGTTTCTGAGTAGCTCGACACTTACTCTGCCACTGCGATCAGTTCAGTCAGTTTCGTTCCTGGTTTGATGTCACAAACACACCCAGCGTTCGCCCAGACACTCCCCCGTTTCTCCAGCCACTCCTGCGTTTTTCCCAGAAACGGCAGCGTTTTTTCACACACTCCCATAAAACGGCCAGTTTCCGCCCAGAAACGCCCAATTCCTGTCAATCACACAACGATCACCAGAACGAAGAAAAAACCTTGTAATGCCGTGAGTAAAATACCAAACTTCTTAGCAAATTGACTTGGCGCAGCCGCAGTGCGAACATTGCGCATGCATAGTTTGCGAAAAATCGCTGCGATGCGAGGAAAAAGAACGAGCGAACAACTCGGAATGAGGGCCCATGTAACATGTCAAACAACATAAGAATTTGCTAAAAATGTGTATTGCTGCAAACAGAATTGAAATAGCAGAAATGGTTCAAAAGTTACAACACTTTTTTGTTGCAAGTAACTGAAGATAGCTTTGGCAAAAGGGGAGAGAATTGAGGTACTTTTGATGTCTGAAGAACGAAGTTTCCATGTCAAGCTGCAGATTTTAACAACTGGCACCCAGAAAGACCTTCAAATTCACTGTCAGGTGCCTAATTTCAAAATTCAGAGAAACTGGGACTGTGGCTGACAAGTCACGGAGTGGTCGTTCGAAAAGTGGTACTGACGAGACAACCTCAACAACAGTTTTGGCATCCTACGTGAAGAGCCCACAACGCAGCACACAACGTTTGTTAGCAGAATGTGGAATCAGCTAGTCATCGATCGTACGAATCCTTCATGTCCATCAATGGCATCCATTCAAGATCCAGCTACTCCAGTACCTAGCAGAGAGTTTATCCAATTTATCAGGTACGTCCTGAGTTGCGAGGTCATCTTTGATCTTTTCGGAGAGACCGCTCCAGAAAGCTGCAATGAGAGCCTCCTCATTCCAGTTCAGTTCTGAGGAAAGGGTGCGAAACTGGATCACGTACTGACTGACCGTACGCGTGCCCTGACGCAGGCGCAGGATCTCCAATGAGGCGGCAGAGGTCCTGCCCGGTTCGTCGAAGATTCTTCGAAAGGTGGCCACGAATTCTGGATAGTTAGATAAGATGGGATCCATCCTCTCCCACAAAGGTGAAGCCCATTCCAATGCTTGCCCAGTAAGTAAAGAAATTATATAGGCTACTTTGGTTCGTGCTGATGGGAAGTTGGCCGACTGTAGTTCGAACTGGATTTCGCACTGGTTAAGAAACCCGCGGCATTGTTTTGGATTCCCATCGAATTTACTGGGAGGTGGCAAATGCAACCGTGGAAGTGGTATTGGTACAGGAGGAAGCGGGACCGGAGGTGCTAATATGGGAGCAGCTGTAGATACTTGAGGGGCCGTCATGGCAACACAGAGAGAATCGAGATGTTCGGACATACTCTGCATGAACTGCACGATTTGTGATTGTGTGGCCTCCTGCTTACTTAAGCGAGACCAGATATCTGCAGTTGAATCCCCTCCTGAGGCCTGATCATCCGTCAAATCCATTGGGCCAGTGCTTACTGTCACGTCTAGCAGAGTTTGAGGATCCGGCAGCTGAGATTTGCCCGAGGAGGTAGCAGGCTGTGAATGAACCAGATGAGGGGGCTGGATATAGTTCCTTTGCATGGGACACTGAGCAATGAAGAACGTAGGCGGGGTTTGAGAGTCAATGGAAAGTATTTATTATGTACAGGGCTGAGGTAGAGAACCGAGGCTGGAGCACGATGGTTAAAGACATGGCTGGAGGCGAAGAACTGTGGACTGTGATTTGAAAGACGAGACTGTAGATGATGAACTGTGGAACTGTGGATGATGGTTGAAAACGTGGCTGGAGACAAGGACTGTGGACTGTGGTTTGGAAAACGAGGCTGAAGATAATAATCTGCAGGCTGTGGTCGGTGGTACAAAGGCGTGGCTGGTGAAGGAGATCTGTGGAATGTGGCTTGAAAGACGAGGCAGAAGACCCGGGGCCGACTGTGCCCAAAGAGTCTTACTGGACCGGGTTTTCCAGGAGCGCTTCCACAGGCAGTAGCAGGGTAGAAACGGCAGGGCTGCAGCAGCAACAGAGAACCGACCAAGCAGGATCAGGAGGAACCAGAATACAGCAGGAATCCTGGAAGCACAGGCTAAAGCACCTACAACAGGGTTGTAACTTGAAGCACTGGCATCCCTGTCCTAAGCCAGCCCCCATTTATAGGGAGAGCTTCCCCTGGATTGGCTGGAAGAAACAGGAAACAGGAACTATGCTCAAAACTTGGTCTCCAACATGGCGGCACCCAGTAATGCAGACCTTTTTGCAAAGCCACATTGCTCACTGCCCCTGGTCTCCTAGCAACGGCTCAGCAAGAGCGACCAACTGTAGCGGCGTCCCGCCGACCAACTGTAGCGGCGTCCCGCCACCACGAGCAGACCCCCTCACCGCCGCTACTGCTGCCCACGGATCCGGCACAGCAGCCCACCTCTGCCGCTGCCCGCACATCGCCAAGGAAGCCAGCCCCGCGGCCCCAGCGTACCGGTAAGACTCCGGACGCTGACAGCCAGTACTTCTTCGGAAATCCTTCTGCGAGTGCATGACGATTGGATCCAGCGCCTTTGAATTTGTTTTGACCGAGAGGGGCAACATGTTGAACACATTAAATGACTGTCCTTTATGGAGAACAGTTCAGCCTGTAATTCCAACAAAAAAAGTGTTGTAACTTTTGATCCATAACTGCTATTTCAAATCTGTTTGCAGCAATAAACATTTTTAGCAAATTCTTACATGTTACATGGCCCCCTTTCCATTTGAAAAAAACTTACTTAGATTCAAGATGCCCGATTTTCAAGTTTGCGCCCATGTGCGCCCTAAAAGATAGCCCACCTCACCCATACCTTACTGGAGTATTCAGTTTTCCCATTTCCTGCACAGCTTTTGAAACAAAAGGGTGTATTGTGACTTTTTCATAACCGTGTATATGTGTATTAATAGCAGCACATCCCCTTGATTAAGTATCATAATGAAACGCGTTGGTTGGACTGTAAATGATATTAGGAACATCTTGCCTTCACAAGACCTTTTTAGAGTTTTGGTTTTCGGACAAGTGTTAACTCTAATATGAGTATCTAACCTTGGACCTGTATCACAATTATAGCTAAGTTGTCGATTTTTAATATTGAGGTTCATTTTTTTTCCATATTAGATTAAGTAAATTTTGTTTAAAAAAAATAAATAAATAAAAGACTACATTATCTTACAGTCAGTCCTCTCTCATGTTTACTACTATGCGTTGGTTCTCCCACAGACAATTTCAGATTGAATAATTTGTGTTGTTTGCGGATGATGTTTATACTATGATGTCTGTTCATAATACCCTGCAAACCAGTTGTTTATCAGCTATGGTCGTCTCTACTGTAATCAGATGTGTGCACGTTTTCTGCTGGCTTAAATAAATAGATTTAAAAAATTACTACACTATAACATGCTAATTTTTATGTCCCTTACAAATCTGAAGCTCATCTTGCTAACTCATTTGTGAGTTTGTGTTGATTGACGCACTGTCCAGATGCCAACATAGAACTTCTTCAATGCTCAACTAATATACCCTCTACCCAGAAGAACCCTTTATGCCAGTTTGATTGTCTTTGTTTTAAAATCCCCAGAGGGCATATCCTGTGTTTTTTTCTTTTTTTTTAATCATCGCGCTCAATTCTAATCAGACAGATTCAGAATTTTCGGACATCTTCCACCCTTTTTCCTGAATTGGTAGTTATAACTATGGACATTCCTGGATAATTGTTGATTTGTCTAGTGACAGTGTCATATAATCTTTATATTCTTAATTGCTCTAATGCCCCCTGTATCCCCTTTTCTGCTTTTCTATAATGATGAATCCCTGATGGACATTCAACTTATTCTGTCCTTACTCTATTCATGTTTATGGTGAGTTTGTGGGGTACATTTACTAAATCTTCTAAAATCATTTCTCTATTGCAGCTTAGAAAATGATAAGACAGAATCTTATTGGTTGCTATGGGAAACATCACCACTTTTCACGTTTAAAAGCTTTAGCAAATATAACCCTATGAGTACTTGGAATTCACCCATGCCAAGAGAAAATTTCCAAAAAATTATATGTGTATAATAAGTACAAAAAATACATTGGAACTTACTGTATGTCTACTAGGTAAAGCCCTCCAATTAGTCATTTCTGCAGCGGGGTACACTGGTATTCCACAGGGAATAACATCGGGGTGTAGAGTTGGATCTTGGCACCAACAGGCTAAAGCTTTGACTGTTCCCAGGATGCACTGCACCGCCTCCTCTATATCCCCGCCTCCATGCACTGGAGCTCAGTTTGTAAGTTGGTGCATATAGTGCAGGCAGCTATTTAGGATGGGCTGCTCTAAGCAGCCCTAAAAAGAGCTTTTCTGCGAAGAAAGAAGACTTCAAGGGCCGCAGCACGGTACTAGTTGCTATATGTCATGCTGACATATCGTGCTGCATCTCCCTCACCTCCCCCAGCGGCGCTGTTTACTCCCGCACCCTAGTTGCCGGGTACTTACAGCGGAGGCGCTCCGGTCTCATCAGGCACACATACCGCCGCTGCTCTCCTGGATCGCATGGACGCATGATAGGGAGGAGGTAAGAGGGTCCCCCAGGCGGGACCCGCCAAAATCGTGATCCAGACGCAGTCTCCGGAGACGGACCGCGCCGCTGGCGTGGACACTGTGGCCGTGCAGGGACCCCATTATATCCACCAGGGCAAGGAGCACAGGTCGGATTTACTAAAATCCATTTAGTATAGGCTCCACAGTACCCGGTGGTAAAGTCCAGCAGAGGGGATAAGGCTCTGACCTGTAGCCCCTCCCCCAGGCGCCATCTACAGCAGATGTTCCCGCCCGAGAGCTGCATTTCTCTCTCTCCCTCACTCCCTGTCAGCGTTTGGGCGCCATTACACAGAGCTGCACTGATTCTGGGACTGCTGGGCACTGTCTCCTTTGTAAAGCCGCCTGCCTCATCAGCGCTGTGCATTTACAGGACACTTAAGTATTCTACATGTCGTTTAGACAGTGTTAGTTAAGAACAAGTGCATAACTACAGGGATATTTAGTACAAGTATTCTGTGAGATAAATCCAGTATTTATTTCATTGTTATATCTGTATACATACATAGCTTTACTTAGTATTGCTAGTCCAGTGCAGTTTTATTGTTGTCTGTAATAATTTATGCAATGTAACGTGACTGTGTGTGCCAATAGCTGCTCTGTGGTTCCTATTCCGTGTATCTCACACATATTGCTATCCCTATATTCTGTACCCTGACGGAGGCTGAGTGCATCAGGGTCCTATATACAGTATATGTGTGTGTGTATATATATATATATATATATATAGTGTTTTTCTCTGTGTATTTCAGTCACCTTATGCCACTTAAATCCTCTGTTTGTGATCTGCATTGCAATCACACTCCACAGGAATTTTTTGTATATTGTACTGTTACGCCCTAGAGCTACATTCCCCAATAATGTCTGGCTGATCCTGCATCATGCAGTGCTGACACCGCGGATTTATCTGAGGAAAATATTCCAGCTGAGGGTCCAGGTATTGGGGGTTCTGTACCCCTCGGTCAGCCTGCAGCACCGGTGGCACACCAAGACCCACCTTGGGCTGCTTTTTCTAATTTACTGACTACGCTAGTAACGAGACTTGCGCCACCTGTGGGACTTCCTGTGCCATTACAATCACATATTGTCCCTGTTGTAAATCCACCATGGGTGGATTCTTTGTCGACTCAGTTGCAGCAGTTAAATCAGTCTTTGGTTAAACAAAAGCCTGACCCTCGCCCCCCTAGGACCAAAGGGTCATCTAAGCGGGCCATTTCTTCCTCACAATCCACGCATTTTTCGGATACTTCATCCAATGAAGATGGCATATATACTGACCCATCAGACACTGATGCAGATGCTTCTGATGGAAAATCTACAACGCAGGTGGATGTTCTTGACCTCCTGGAAACTGATGCTTCAGATCGATGATGAAACTGAACCTCCAGATACGTCTAAAAAACCAGTTCAGTTCAAACGTCAGAAGGTTACTAAATTAGTTTTGCCACATTCTGACCATTTAGTTGACATATGTCTGGAATCCTGGGAGTCTCCAGGAAAGAAATTCTCCCTGTCTAAAAAGATGCTAGCTCGTTATTCCCTCGCTGCAGAGTTAAGTAAAAACTGGGAAACACCGCCGCCGGTGGACTCACATGTCGGACGTCTCGTGGTGTCATCTACTCTGCCTGTCACTACCGTCACCTCTCTGAAGGAACCGACGGATAAGCGTGTGGAGGGTTGCTTGAAGTCTATTTACACTCTTGTGGGTGCTGTGCATAGACCTACTATAGCGGCTTCTTGGGCTGCAAAAGCTATAGAAGCCTGGGTTAAAGAAGTTGAAGCGGAACTACCTTCTAATTTTTCTGATAATGCCAGACAGTGTCTTTCATATATTACCACAGCCTCTCATTACATTCAGGAAGTGGCCTCTGATGCCGGTGTTCTGGCAGCCAAAGCGTCTACTACATCCATTCTGGCTTGCCGGATTCTGTGGTTGCAGTCTTGGTCTGTGGATCTGGACTCTAAAAAGACCTTGGAGGTGATCCCTTTTAAGGGAAACATCCTTTTAGGGGAAGATCTGAACAAGATTGATGCTGATTTAGCGTCTGCTAAAACTGCATGTCTGCTGAGTACTAATCCTTCGGCTCCGAAAGGTAAAAGTACCACCTTTTCGTTCCTTTCGACCTGCAAGTAAAGCAAAGGGTCAGGCATACTCGAAACAGGCTCGCACTTCCACTTCAGACACCTGGGTGAGGGAAGTCGTCACTCACGGATACGCCATCTCTTTCAAGAAACGTCCCCCTCGCCAGTTTTGCTCGACAAACATCCCTTCGGATCTGTTGAAAGCAAAAACTCTACATTTGGTGGTACAATCCCTCCTGGACACAGGGGTGAAAGTGCCGGTGCCTCTGGCTCAGAGAGGCAGGGGGTACTATTCAACGTTGTTCCTAGTTCCGAAACGGAATGGTTCCTCCCGGCCCATTCTCAACCTCAAGTCTTTGAACAAATTTGTGAAGGTATCCAAATTCCGTATGGAAACTCTTCTCTCTATTGTTCTGGCCTTGGAGCCCAAGGACTATATGGTATCCCTGGACATACAGGATGCTTACCTACATATACCTATTGCCATGTCGCATCAGCAATTCTGCTGTTTGCTATTGGCAACCTACATTATCAATTCCAGGCCTTGCCTTTTGGACTGACCACGGCTCCGCAAATCTTCACCAAGATCATGGCGGTCATGACGGCCCTTCTCCACCGTCAGGGTATCAGGATCCTGCCGTATCTTGACAACTTTTTGATCCTGGCAAACTCCCCAGAGGTTCTCCTTCGTCATCTGGATCTGACGGTCCAATTCCTGCAAGCCCACGGGTGGCTCATCAACTGGAAGAAATCCTCACTGGTCCCTGCTCAGAGCGTGGTAAACATGGGGTAATTATTGGACACACACACACACAACCAAAGGTTGTTCTTGTCTCCGGAGAAGGTCCTGAAACTTCAGGACAAGATAAGATGCTTCCTATATCGCCCACATGTGTCGATACACTCGGCAATGCAAGTACTAGGCCTCATGGTGTCGGCTTTCGACATGGTAGAGTATGCTCAATTTCATTCTCGCCCTCTGCCGCTGTTAATCCTTTCCAAGTGGGATGGCCTGCCTCACCGGATCAGGTCTCACATGATTTCCTTGACTTCGGACAGTCATCTATTTCTGAGCTGGTGGCTTCAGGACCAAAGATTGAGCAGGGGTCGTCCCTTCTGGATATTCAATTGGGTCCTCCTAACGACGGATGCCAGTCTGCGGGGTTGGGGAACGGTGTTGGAGAAAAACTCTCTTCAGGGTCGGTGGACCAGGGAGGAAACTCTCCTTCCGATAAATATTCTGGAGTTGCGGGCAGTATTCAATGCTCTAAAACTGGCCCTGCCTTTAGTACAGAACAGGCCTGTTCAAGTACAGTTGGACAACGCCACCACGGTGGCGTACATAAATCATCAAGGCAGCACTCAAAGCCACATGGCAATGATGGAAGTGTCAAAGATTCTTCTATGGGTGGAATGCCATCTGCTAATCATATCGGCAGTGTTCATTCCGGGGGTCCTCAACTGGGAAACGGACTTCCTCAGTCGTCAGGACGTACACGCCGGAGAGTAGAGCCTTCATCCGGAAGTCTTTCTACTTCTAGTGAACAAGTGGGGCCTACCAGATGTAGATCTGATGGCGTCTCGACACAATCACAAGGTTCCAGTCTTCCGAGCAAGGATAAGGGATCCTCAAGCAGCATTCGTGGACGCGCTGGCAATTCCATGGAACTTTCGGCTGCCATACATGTTCTCTCCAGTGTCACGCCTGCCCAGGGTAATAAGGACGTTCAAGCAAGAAGGAGGATTACTACGTCTACTCGCTCCAGCATGGCCCAGACGGCATTGGTTCTCAGACCTGCAGGGTATCTCAATAGAGCGTCCTCTTCTACTTCCGCAACGCCCAGACCTCCTCGTTCAGGGCCCTTGTGTCTACCAGGGTCTGGCCCGACTGGCTTTGACGGCGTGGCTCTTCAAGCTTCAGTTCTGAGGGCCAAAGGATTTTCTGAGGCAGTCATTCAAACTATGCTGAAAGCAAACCGGCTTCGGCTCGGATTTATTATAGGGTCTGGAATTCTTACTTAACCTGGTGTGCGGCTAAGAATTATGATGCGTACAAGTTCAGTACTGCCAAACTTTTGGCTTTTCTGCAACAGGGCCTTGACGTAGGTCTCCATCTGGCCTCCCTCAAGGTTCATATTTCAGCCTTGTCGGTACGGTTTCAGAGAAAAATTGCGACTCTGCCTGATGTTCATACTTTCACTCAGGGGGGTATATTTACTAAGCTCGCGATTTTGACCGAGATGGTGTTTTTTCTTCAAAGTATCATCTCGGGAATTTACTAAACTCAAATCACGGCAGTGATGAGGGCATTTGTATTTTTGTTGAAGTTAAAGAAAAAAACTACGAATGAATACACCATCGGTCAAATACGCCTGTTATTTGCTAGAACTCGGTAATTTACTAAAATTTGTATTTCACAAACACTGCCGGCAATAGCCAAACACTGCCGTGAATAAATACAAATCGTAAAAAAAGCAGGTTTCAAATAGACCTGCTTTTTTTTACCGTGTTCTGATAGGCATGCACGGATCCGTGAGATCCGTGCATGTTTATCAGTGGTAAGGGGCGGGAAAGTGTTAAATGTAAGAAAAAAAAATGCGTGGGGTCCCCCCTCCTAAGCAAAACCAGCCTCGGCTGTTTGAGCCAGTCCTGGTTGTCAAAATATGGGAAAAAATGACAGGGGTTACCCCATATTTCATCAACCAGCACCGGGCTCTGCGCCTGGTCCTGGTGCAAAAAATACGGGGGACAAAAAGCGTATTTTTGAACCAGCACCGGGCTCCACTAGCCAGGTACATAATGCCACAGCCGGGGGACACTTTTATTGTTGTCCTGGCGGCTCTGGCATTACATCCCCAACTAGTCACCCCTGGCCAGGGTACCCTGGAGGAGCGGGAACCCCTTAAATCAAGGGGTCCCCCCCCTCCAGCCACCCAAGGGTGAAGCCCGAGGCTGTCCCCCCCATCCAAGGGCGGCGGATGGGGGGCTGATAGCCAAGTGTAAAAAATCAGAATATTGTTTTTAGTAGCAGTACTACAAGTCCCAGCAAGCCTCCCCCGCAAGCTGGTACTTGGAGAACCACAAGTACCAGCATGCGGTGGAAAACCGGGCCCGCTGGTACCTGTAGTACTACTACTAAAAAAATACCCAATAAAAAATAGGACACACACACCGTGACAGTAAAAGTTTATTACATACATGCAAAACTCCATACATACATACTTACCTATGTTCACACGAGGCTCGGTCCTCTTCTCCATGTAGAATCCTCGGGTACCTGTGAAAAAAATTATACTCACATAATCCAGTGTATCTTCTGTTCTTTGTATAATCCACGTACTTGGCAAAAAAACAAACCGGAAACCCGACCACGCACTGAAAGGGGTCCCATGTTTACACATAGGACCCCTTTCCCCGACTGCCAGGACCCCCCCTGACTCCTGTCAAAGAGGGTCCCTTCAGCCAATCAGGGAGCGCCACGTCGTGGCACTCTCCAGATTGGCTGTGCGCTCCTGTAGTGTCAGTGAGGCTGCACACGGCAGAGATACAATGTAGCGCCTATGCGCTCCATTGTATCCAATGGTGGGAACTTTGCGGTCAGCGGTGAGGTTACTTTCGGTCAACCGCTGACCGCAAAGTTCCCACCATTGGATACAATGGAGCGCATAGGCGCTACATTGTATCTCTGCCGTGTGCAGCCTCACTGACACTACAGCAGCGCACAGCCAATCAGGAGAGTGCCACGACGTGGCGCTCCCTGATTGGCTGAAGGGACCCTCTTTGACAGGAGTCAGGGGGGGTCCTGGCAGTCGGGGAAAGGGGTCCCATGTGTAAACATGGGACCCCTTTCAGTGCGTGGTCGGGTTTCCGGTTTGTTTTTTTGCCAAGTACGTGGATTATACAAAGAACAGAAGATACACTGGATTATGTGAGTATAATTTTTTTCACAGGTACCCTGAGGATTCTACATGGAGAAGAGGACCGAGCCTCGTGTGAACATAGGTAAGTATGTATGTATGGAGGTGTGCATGTATGTAATAAACTTTTACTGTCATGGTGTGTGTGTCCTGTTTTTTGTTGGGTATTTCTTTAGTAGTAGTACTACAGGTACCAGCGGGCCCGGTTTTCCACTGCATGCTGGTACTTGTGGTTCTCCAAGTACCAGTTTGCGGGGGTGGCTTGCTGGGACTTGTAGTACTGCTACTAAAAACAATATTCTGAATTTTACACTTGGCTATCAGCCCCCCATCCGCCGCCCTTGGATGGGGGGGACAGCCTCGGGCTTCACCCGTGGCCCTTGGGTGGCTGGAGGGGGGGACCACTTGATTTAAGGGGTTCCCACTCCTCCAGGGTACCCCGGACAGGGGTGACTAGTTGGGGAGGTAATGTCAGGGCCGCCAGGACCACAATAAAAGTGTCCCCCGGCTGTGGCATTATGTACCTGGCTAGTAGAGCCCGGTGCTGGTTCAAAAAATACGGGGGACCCCTACGCTTTTTGTCCCCCGTATTTTTTGCACCAAGACCAGGCGCAGAGCCCGGTGCTGGTTGATGAAATATGGGGGAGCCCCTGTCATTTTTTTCCCATATTTTGACAACCAGGACCGGCTCAAAGAGCCCGAGGCTGGTTTTGCTTAGGAGGGGGGACCCCACGCATTTTTATTTTTTATTTTTAACACTTTATTTTTTTTACGAAAGGTGCACAATGAAGCCCTGCACGGATCTCACAGATCCGGCCGAGATTCATTGTGTTAATGTCGGCAGTGTTTCTCTGACGTCCTAGTGGATGCTGGGAACTCCGTATGGACCATGGGGAATAGCGGCTCCGCAGGAGACTGGGCACAAAATTAAAGCTTTAGGACTACCTGGTGTGCACTGGCTCCTCCCCCTATGACCCTCCTCCAAGCCTCAGTTAAGATTTTTGTGCCCGGCCGAAAAGGGTGCACACTAGGGGCTCTCCTGAGCTTCTTAGTGAAAGTTTAGTTTTAGGTTTTTTATTTTCAGTGAGACCTGCTGGCAACAGGCTCACTGCATCGAGGGACTAAGGGGAGAAGAAGCGAACTCACCTGCGTGCAGAGTGGATTGGGCTTCTTAGGCTACTGGACACCATTAGCTCCAGAGGGACCGAACACAGGCCCAGCCTCGGAGCTCGGTCCCAGAGCCGCGCCGCCGGCCCCCTTACAGAGCCAGAAGCAAGAAGAGGTCCGGAAAAATCGGCGGCAGAAGACATCCTGTCTTCACCAAGGTAGCGCACAGCACTGCAGCTGTGCGCCATTGCTCCTCAGCACACTTCACACTTCGGTCACTGAGGGTGCAGGGCGCTAGGGGGGGGGCGCCCTGAGCAGCAATAAAAACACCTTGGCTGGCGAAAATACATCACATATAGCCCCCAGGGCTATATGGATGAATTTTAACCCCTGCCAGATTCCACAGAAAAACGGGAGAAAAGGCCGCCGAGAAGGGGGCGGAGCCTATCTCCTCAGCACACTGGCGCCATTTTCTCTCACAGCTCCGTTGGAGGGAAGCTCCCTGGCTCTCCCCTGCAGTTACTACACTACAGAAAGGGGTTAAAAAAGAGATGGGGGCACTAATTAGGCGCAGTATAACAATACAGCAGCTATAAGGGGAAAAACACTTATATAAGGTTATCCCTATATATATATATAGCGCTCTGGTGTGTGCTGGCATACTCTCCCTCTGTCTCCCCAAAGGGCTAGTGGGGTCCTGTCCTCTATCAGAGCATTCCCGGTGTGTGTGCTGTGTGTCGGTACGTTGTGTCGACATGTATGAGGAGGAAAATGAGGTGGAGGCGGAGCAATTGCCTGTAACAGAGATGTCACCCCCTAGGGAGTCGACACCTGAGTGGATGAGCTTATGGAAGGAATTATGTGACAGTGTCAGCTCTTTACAAAAGATTGATGACATGAGACAGCCGGCGACTCAGCCTGTGCCTGTCCAGGTGTCTCAAAAGCCATCTGGGGCTCTAAAACGCCCGTTACCGCAGATGGCAGATACAGACGCCGACACGGATACTGACTCCAGTGTCGACGATTAAGAGACGAATGTGACTTCCAGTAGGGCCACACGTTACATGATTGAGGCTATGGAAAATGTTTTTACACATTTCTGATAATACCAGTACCACTAAAAAGGGTATTATGTTGGGTGAGAAAAAACTGCCTGTAGTTTTTCCTGCATCTGAGGAATTAAATGAAGTGTGTGATGATGCGTGGGTTTCCCCCGATAAAAACTGTTAATTCCTAAAAAGTTATTAGCATCATACCCCTTCCCGCCAGAGGATAGGGCACGTTGGGAAACACCCCTTAGGGTGAATAAAGCGCTCACACGCTTGTCTAAACAGGTGGCACTACCGTCCCCGGATACGGCCGCCCTTAAGGAACCTGCTGACAGAAAGCAGTAAAATATCCTAAAATGTATATACACTCACACGGGTGTGATACTGCGACCAGCAATCGCCTCAGCCTGGATGTGCAGTGCTGGGGTGGCTTGGTCGGATTCCCTGACTGACAATATTGATACTCTAGATAGGGACAGTATATTACTAACTATAGAGCATTTAAGGTGAGGCTGATTCCAAAAGGCATATGGAAGTATCGCCTTATAAAAGGGAGGAGTTATTTGGGGTAGGTCTAACAGACCTGGTGGCCACGGCAACGGCTGGAAAATCCACATTTTCACCCCAGGTAGCTTCTCAACCTAAGAAGACGCCGTATTATCAGGCGCAGTCCTTTCGGCCCCATAAGGGCAAGCGGGCAAAAGGCGCCTCATTTCTGCCCCGTGGCAGAGGGAGAGGAAAAAGGCTGCAGCAAACAGCCAATTCCCAGGAACAAAAGCCCTCTCCCGCCTCCGCAAAGTCCTCAGCATGACGCTGGGGCTTTACAAGCGGTCTCAGGCACGGTGGGGGCCCGTCTCAAGAAATTTGAGACGTCTCCCCCTCGCCGTTTCATAAAGTCTGCTTTACCGACGTCTCCCTCAGACAGGGAGACAGTATTGCAAGCCATTCACAGGCTGTATTCCCAGCAGGTGATAATCAAGGTACCCCTCCTGCAACAGGGAAAGGGGTACTATTCCACACTATTTGTGGTACCAAAGCCGGACGGCTCGGTGAGACCAATTTTAAATCTAAAATCCTTGAACACTTACATACAAAGGTTCAAATTCAAGATGGAGTCACTCAGAGCAGTGATTGCAAACCTGGAAGAAGGGGACTATATGGTCTCTCTGGACATCAAAGATGCTTACCTACATGTCCCAATTTACCCTTCTCCAAGGGTACCTCAGGTTTGTGGTACAGAACTGTCACTATCAGTTTCAGACGCTGCCGTTTGGATTGTCCACGGCACCCCGGGTCTTTACCAAGGTAATGGCCGAAATGATGATACTCCTTCGAAAGAAGGGAGTTTTAGTTATCCCTTACTTGGACGATCTCCTGATAAGGGCAAGATCCAGGGAACAGTTGGAAGTCGGGGTAGCACTATCTCAGATAGTGCTGCGGCAACACGGTTGGATTCTCAATATTCCAAAATCGCAGCTGATCCCGACGACACGCCTTCTATTCCTAGGGATGATCCTGGACACAGTCCAGAAAAAGGTGTTTTCTCCCGGAGGAGAAAGCCAGGGAGTTATCCGAACTAGTCAGAAACCTCCTAAAACCAGGCCAAGTGTCAGTGCATCAGTGCACAAGGGTCCTGGGAAAAATGGTGGCTTCCTACGAAGCAATTCCATTCGGCAGATTCCACGCAAGAACTTTCCAGTGGGACCTGCTGGACAAATGGTCCGGATCGCATCTTCAGATGCATCAGCGGATAACCCTGTCACCAAAGACAAGGGTGTCTCTCCTGTGGTGGTTGCAGAGTGCTCATCTTCTAGAGGGCCGCAGATTCGGCATTCAGGACTGGGTCCTGGTGACCACGGATGCCAGCCTGCGAGGCTGGGGAGCAGTCACACAGGGAAGAAATTTCCAGGGCTTGTGGTCAAGCCTGGAGACATCACTTCACATAAATATTTTGGAGCTAAGGGCCATTTACAATGCCCTAAGCCAAGCAAGACCTCTGCTTCAAGGTCAGCCGGTGCTGATCCAGTCGGACAACATCACGGCAGTCGCCCACGTAAACAGACAGGGCGGCACAAGAAGCAGGAGGGCAATGGCAGAAGCTGCAAGGATTTTTCGCTGGGCGGAAAATCATGTGATAGCACTGTCAGCAGTGTTCATTCCGGGAGTGGACAACTGGGAAGCAGACTTCCTCAGCAGGCACGACCTCCACCCGGGAGAGTGGGGACTTCACCCAGAAGTCTTCCACATGATTGTAAACCATTGGGAAAAACCAAAGGTGGACATGATGGCGTCCCGCCTAAACAAAAAATTGGACAGGTATTGCGCCAGGTCAAGGGACCCTCAGGCAATAGCTGTGGACGCTCTGGTAACACCGTGGGTGTACCAGTCAGTGTATGTGTTCCCTCCTCTTCCTCTCATACCAAAAGTACTGAGAATTATAAGACGGAGGGGAGTAAGAACTAAACTCGTGGCTCCGGATTGGCCAAGAAGGACTTGGTACCCGGAACTTCAAGAGATGCTCACGGAGGACCCGTGGCCTCTACCTCTAAGAAGGGACCTGCTCCAGCAAGGACCCTGTCTATTCCAAGACTTACCGCGGCTGCGTTTGACGGCAGGGCGGTTGAACGCCGGATCCTGAAGGAAAATAAGAATTTACTTACCGATAATTCTATTTCTCATAGTCCGTAGTGGATGCTGGGGACTCCGAAAGGACCATGGGGAATAGCGGCTCCGCAGGAGACTGGGCACAAAAGTAAAAGCTTTAGGACTACCTGGTGTGCACTGGCTCCTCCCCCTATGACCCTCCTCCAAGCCTCAGTTAGGATACTGTGCCCGGACGAGCGTACACAATAAGGAAGGATTTTGAATCCCGGGTAAGACTCATACCAGCCACACCAATCACACCGTACAACTTGTGATTTGAACCCAGTTAACAGCATGATAACAGAGGAGCCTCTGAAAAGATGGCTCACAACAATAATAACCCGATTTTTGTAGCAATAACTATGTACAAGTATTGCAGACAATCCGCACTTGGGATGGGCGCCCAGCATCCACTACGGACTATGAGAAATAGAATTATCGGTAAGTAAATTCTTATTTTCTCTAACGTCCTAGTGGATGCTGGGGACTCCGAAAGGACCATGGGGATTATACCAAAGCTCCCAAACGGACGGGAGAGTGCGGATGACTCTGCAGCACCGAATGAGAGAACTCCAGGTCCTCCTCAGCCAGGGTATCAAATTTGTAGAATTTTGCAAACGTGTTTGCCCCTGACCAAGTAGCTGCTCGGCAAAGTTGTAAAGCCGAGACCCCTCGGGCAGCCGCCCAAGATGAGCCCACTTTCCGTGTGGAATGGGCTTTTACAGATTTTGGCTGTGGCAGGCCTGCCACAGAATGTGCAAGCTGAATTGTACTACAAATCCTACGAGCAATCGTCTGCTTAGAAGCAGGGGCACCCAGCTTGTTGGGTGCATACAGGATAAACAGCGAGTCAGATTTTCTGACTCCAGCCGTCCTGGAAACATATATTTTCAGGGCCCTGACTACGTCCAGCAACTTGGAATCCTCCAAGTCCCTAGTAGCCGCAGGCACCACAATAGGCTGGTTTAAGTGAAATGCTGAAACCACCTTAGGGAGAAATTGAGGACGAGTCCTCAATTCTGCCCTGTCCGTATGAAAAATTAGGTAAGGGCTTTTATAGGATAAAGCCGCCAATTCTGATACACGCCTGGCTGAAGCCAGGGCTAACAGCATTACCACTTTCCATGTGAGATATTTTAAGTCCACAGTGGTGAGTGGTTCAAACCAATGTGATTTTAGGAATCCCAAAACTACATTGAGATCCCAAGGTGCCACTGGATGCACAAAAGGAGGCTGTATATGCAGTACCCCCTTGACAAACGTCTGAACTTCAGGAACTGAAGCTAGTTCTTTTTGGAAGAATATTGACAGGGCCGAAATTTGAACCTTAATGGACCCTAATTTGAGGCCCATAGACAGTCCTGTTTGCAGGAAATGCAGGAATCGACCCAGTTGAAATTCCTCTGTAGGGGCCTTCCTGGCCTCACACCACGCAACATATTTACGCCAAATACGGTGATAATGTTGCACAGTTACATCCTTCCTGGCTTTGATCAGGGTAGGGATAACTTCATCCGGAATGCCTTTTTCCTTCAGGATCCGGCGTTCAACCGCCATGCCGTCAAACGCAGCCGCGGTAAGTCTTGGAACAGACATGGTCCCTGCTGGAGCAGGTCCTTTCTTAGAGGTAGAGGCCACGGGTCTTCCGTGAGCATCTCTTGAATTTCCGGGTACCAAGTCCTTCTTGGCCAATCCGGAGCCACGAGTATAGTCTTTACACCTCTCCTTCTTATGATTCTCAGTACCTTGGGTATGAGAGGCAGAGGAGGGAACACATATACTGACTGGTACACCCACGGTGTTACCAGAGCGTCCACAGCTATTGCCTGAGGGTCCCTTGACCTGGCGCAATATCTGTCCAGTTTTTTGTTGAGGCGGGACGCCATCATGTCCACCTTTGGTTTTTCCCAACGTTTCACAATCATGTGGAAGACTTCTGGGTGAAGTCCCCACTCCCCCGGGTGAAGATCGTGTCTGCTGAGGAAGTCTGCTTCCCAGTTGTCCACTCCCGGAATGAACACTGCTGACAGTGCTATCACATGATTTTCCGCCCAGCGAAGAATCCTTGCAACTTCCGTCATTGCCCTCCTGCTTCTTGTGCTGCCCTGTCTGTTTATGTGGGCGACTGCCGTGATGTTGTCCGACTGGATCAACACCGGCTGACCCTGAAGCAGAGGCCTTGCCTGACTTAGGGCATTGTAAATGGCCCTTAGTTCCAGGATATTTATGTGAAGTGACGTTTCCATGGTTGACCACAAGCCCTGGAAATTTTTACCCTGTGTGACTGCTCCCCAGCCTCTCAGGCTGGCATCCGTGGTCACCAGGACCCACTCCTGAATGCCGAATCTGCGGCCCTCTAGGAGATGAGCACTCTGTAACCACCACAGGAGAGACACCCTTGTCCTTGGAGACAGGGTTATCCGCTGATGCATTTGAAGATGCGATCCGGACCATTTGTCCAGCAGATCCCACTGAAAAGTTCTTGCGTGGAATCTGCCGAATGGAATCGCTTCGTAAGAAGCCACCATCTTTCCCAGGACCCTTGTGCATTGATGCACTGACACTTGGCCTGGTCTTAGGAGGTTCCTGACTAGGTCGAATAACTCCCTGGCTTTCTCCTCCGGGAGAAACACCTTTTTCTGTACTGTGTCCAGAATCATCCCTAGGAACAGCAGACGTGTCGTCGGAATCAGCTGCGATTTTGGAATATTTAGAATCCATCCGTGCTGTCGTAGTACTACTTGAGATAGTGCTACTCCGACGTCCAACTGTTCTCTGGACCTTGCCCTTATCAGGAGATCGTCCAAGTAAGGGATAATTAAGACGCCTTTTCTTCGAAGAAGAATCATCATTTCGGCCATTACCTTGGTAAAGACCCGGGGTGCCGTGGACAATCCAAACGGCAGCGTCTGAAACTGATAGTGACAGTTCTGTACCACAAACCTGAGGTACCCTTGGTGAGAAGGGCAAATTGGGACATGGAGGTAAGCATCCTTGATGTCCAGAGACACCATATAGTCCCCTTCTTCCAGGTTCGCTATCACTGCTCTGAGTGACTCCATCTTGAACTTGAACCTTTTTATGTAAGTGTTCAAGGATTTCAGATTTAAAATGGGTCTCACCGAGCCGTCCGGCTTCGGTACCACAAACAGCGTGGAATAATACCCCTTTCCCTGTTGTAGGAGGGGTACCTTGATTATCACCTGCTGGGAATACAGCTTGTGAATGGCTTCCAATACCGCCTCCCTGTCGGGGGGAGACGTTGGTAAAGCAGACTTCAGGAACCGGCGAGGGGGAGACGTCTCGAATTCCAATTTGTACCCCTGAGAGACTACCTGCAGGATCCAGGGGTCCACTTGCGAGTGAGCCCACTGCGCGCTGAAATTCTTGAGACGGGCCCCCACCGTGCCTGAGTCCGCTTGTAAGGCCCCAGCGTCATGCTGAGGACTTGGCAGAAGCGGGGGAGGGCTTCTGTTCGTGGGAAGAGGCTGTCTGCTGCAGTCTTTTTCCCCTTCCTCTGCCCCGGGGCAGATATGAGTGGCCTTTTGCCCGCTTGCCCTTATGGGGATGAAAGGACTGAGCCTGAAAAGACAGTATCTTTTTCTGCTGAGAGGTGACCTGGGGTAAAAAGGTGGATTTCCCAGCCGTTGCCGTGGCCACCAGGTCCGATAGACCGACCCCAAATAACTCCTCCCCTTTATACGGCAATACTTCCATATGCCGTTTGGAATCCGCATCACCTGACCACTGTCGCGTCCATAACCCTCTTCTGGCAGAAATGGACATCGCACTTACTCTTGATGCCAGAGTGCAAATATCCCTCTGTGCATCTCGCATATATAGAAATGCATCCTTTAAATGCTCTATAGTCAATAATATATTGTCCTTGTCCAGGGTATCAATATTTTCAGTCAGGGAATCCGACCAAGCCACCCCAGCACTGCACATCCAGGCTGAGGCGATTGCTGGTCGCAGTATAATACCAGTATGTGTGTATATACTTTTTAGGATATTTTCCAGCTTCCTATCAGCTGGTTCCTTGAGGGCGGCCGTATCAGGAGACGGTAACGCCACTTGTTTTGATAAGCGTGTGAGCGCCTTATCTACCCTAGGGGGTGTTTCCCAACGTGCCCTAACCTCTGGCGGGAAAGGGTATAATGCCAATAATTTTTTAGAAATTAGCAGTTTTTTATCGGGGGAAACCCACGCTTCATCACACACCTCATTTAATTCATCTGATTCAGGAAAAACTACGGGTAGTTTTTTCACACCCCACATAATACCCTTTTTTGTGGTACTTGTAGTATCAGAAATGTTCAAAACCTCCTTCATTGCCGTGATCATGTAACGTGTGGCCCTACTGGAAAATACGTTTGTTTCCTCACCGTCGACACTGGAGTCAGTGTCCGTGTCAGTGTCTGTATCGACCTGAGGTAACGGGCGTTTTAGAGCCCCTGACGGTGTTTGAGACGCCTGTACAGGTATTAACTGATTTGCCGGCTGTCTCATGTCGTCAACAGTCTTTTGTAAAGTGCTGACACTATCACGTAATTCTTTCCATAAGACCATCCAGTCAGGTGTCGACTCCCTAGGGGGTGACATCACTAACACAGGCAATTGCTCCGACTCCACACCATTTTCCTCCTCATACATGTCGACACAACGTACCGACACACAGCACACACACAGGGAATGCTCTGACAGAGGACAGGACCCCACTAGCCCTTTGGGGAGACAGAGGGAGAGTTTGCCAGCACACACCAGAGCGCCATATATATATAGGGATAACCTTATATAAGTGTTTTTCCCTGATATAGCTGCTGTATATATTTATCTGCCAAATTAGTGCCCCCCCTCTCTTGTTTTACCCTGTTTCTGTAGTTCAGGACTGCAGGGGAGAGTCAGGGAGCCTTCCTCCAACGGAGCTGTGAGGAAAAAATGGCGCCAGTGTGCTGAGGAGATAGGCTCCGCCCCCTTCTCGGCGGCCTTTCTCCCGCTTTTTTATGGAAAAATTGGCAGGGGTTAAATGTATCCATATAGCCCAGGAGCTATATGTGATGTATTTTTTGCCAAAAAAGGTGTTTTTATTGCGTCTCAGGGCGCCTCCCCCCAGCGCCCTGCACCCTCAGTGACCGGAGTGTGAAGTGTGCTGAGAGCAATGGCGCACAGCTGCGGTGCTGTGCGCTACCTTATTGAAGACAGGACGTCTTCTGCCGCCGATTTTCCGGACCTCTTCAGTCTTCTGGCTCTGTAAGGGGGCCGGCGGCGCGGCTCTGGGACCCATCCATGGCTGGGCCTGTGATCGTCCCTCTGGAGCTAATGTCCAGTAGCCTAAGAAGCCCAATCCACTCTGCACGCAGGTGAGTTCGCTTCTTCTCCCCTTAGTCCCTCGGTGCAGTGAGTCTGTTGCCAGCAGGTCTCACTGAAAATAAAAAACCTACTTTAAACTTTTACTCTAAGCAGCTCAGGAGAGCCCCTTAGTATGCACCCTTCTCGTTCGGGCACAAAAATCTAACTGAGGCTTGGAGGAGGGTCATAGGGGGAGGAGCCAGTGCACACCAGGTAGTCCTAAAGCTTTTACTTTTGTGCCCAGTCTCCTGCGGAGCTGCTATTCCCCATGGTCCTTTCGGAGTCCCCAGCATCCACTAGGACGTTAGAGAAAAAGGCATTCCGGATGAAGTCATCCCTACCCTGGTCAAGCCAGGAAGGATGTAACCGCAAAGCATTATCACCGCATTTGGCGAAAATATGTTGCGTGGTGCGAGGCCAGTAAGGCCCCGATGGAGGAATTTCAACTAGGTCGATTCCTGCATGTCCTGTAAACAGGAGTGTCTATGGGCCTAAAATTGGGGTCCATTAAGGTTCAATTTTCGGCCCTGTCAATTTCTTCCAGAAAGAACTAGCTTCACTACCTGAAGTTCAGACGTCTGTAAAAGGGGTACTGCATATACAGCCTCCTTTTGTGCCTCCAGTGGCACCTTGGGATCTCAATGTAGTTTTGGGGTTCCTAAAGTCACATTGGTTTGAACCACTTGAATCTGTGGAGTTAAAATATCTCACATGGAAAGTGGTCATGTTGTTGGCCCTGGCCTCGGCCAGGCACGTGTCAGAATTGGCGGGCTTTATCCTGTAAAAGCCCTTATCTGATCTTCCATTCAGACAGGGCGGAATTGAGGACTCGTCCTCATTTTCTCCCTAAGGTGGTTTCAGTGTTTCATCTGAACCAACCTATTGTGGTACCTGCGGCTACTAGTGACTTGGAGGACTCCAAGTTGTTGGACGTAGTCAGGGCCTTGAAAATATATGTTTCCAGGACGGCTGGAGTCAGGAAGTCTGACTCGCTGTTTATCCTGTATGCACCCAACAGGCTGGGTGCTCCTGCTTCTAAGCAGACTATTGCTCGTTGGATTTGTAGTACAATTCAGCTTGCACATTCTGTGGCAGGCCTGCCACAGCCAAAATCTGTAAAAGCCCATTCCACAAGGAAGGTGGGCTCATCTTGGGCGGCTGCCCGAGGGGTCTCGGCGTTACAACTTTGCCGAGCAGCTACTTGGTCAGGGGCAAACACGTTTGCTAAATTCTACAAATTTGATACCCTGGCTGAGGAGGACCTGGAGTTCTCTCATTCGGTGCTGCAGAGTCATCCGCACTCTCCCGCCCGTTTGGGAGCTTTGGTATAATCCCCATGGTCCTTACGGAGTTCCCAGCATCCACTAGGACGTCAGAGAAAATAAGAATTTACTTACCGATAATTCTATTTCTCGTAGTCCGTAGTGGATGCTGGGCGCCCATCCCAAGTGCGGATTGTCTGCAATACTTGTACATAGTTATTGTTACAAAAATCGGGTTATTATTGTTGTGAGCCATCTTTTCAGAGGCTCCTCTGTTATCATGCTGTTAACTGGGTTCAGATCACAGGTTGTACGGTGTGATTGGTGTGGCTGGTATGAGTCTTACCCGGGATTCAAAATCCTTCCTTATTGTGTACGCTCGTCCGGGCACAGTATCCTAACTGAGGCTTGGAGGAGGGTCATAGGGGGAGGAGCCAGTGCACACCAGGTAGTCCTAAAGCTTTACTTTTGTGCCCAGTCTCCTGCGGAGCCGCTATTCCCCATGGTCCTTACGGAGTTCCCAGCATCCACTACGGACTACGAGAAATAGAATTATCGGTAAGTAAATTCTTATTTTTACTATTCACTCCCGTAAAACACTGCCAAAAAATACGAATGACATCGACATCGGAAAACACGAAAATGCAGAATATGACAGTATAGTAAATTAGTCGTAATAAATTCAAAAAGTTGCAATTTCACACATTCGATGTCATTCGTGTTTGAACTTTAACCTCATTCTGAAAATTACGAATTTTAGTAAATATACCCCAGGAGGGTGTTTTACGGATTCAAACTCCCTATGTTCCTCCTGTGGCTCCTTGGGATTTGTCAGTTGTTCTGGATGCCCTACAAGAGTCTCCGTTTGAACCTCTTGAGTCTGTGGACCTTAAGTGGCTTACACTTAAGGTCTTATTTTTGCTGGCTATTAGGCCTAATTCAGAGTTGATCGCAGCAGCAAATTTGTTAGCAGTTGGGAAAAACCATGAGCACTGCGGGGGGGGGGAGGGGCAGATATAACATGTACAGAGAGAATTAGATTTGGGTGGGGTGTTCAAACTGAAATCTAACTTGCAGTGTAAAAATAAAACAGCCAGTATTTACCCTGCACAGAAACAAAATAACGCACCCAAATCTAACTCTCTCTGCAAATGTTATATCTGCCCTTCCCCTGCAGTGCACATGGTTTTGCCCAACTGCTAACAAATTTGCTGCTGCGATCAACTCTGAATTACCCACACTGCCTCTGCTAGAAGGGTTTCATACTTGGGTGCCTTGTCCTGTCGGTCACCCTTTCTGATTTTTCATCGTGACCGGTCCGTTCTTAGAACTCGCCCGGCTTATCTGCCTAAGGTGGTGTCGTCTTTCCCCCTTAACCAAGAGATTGGTTAAGGTGGCTTTTATCTCTCCTGGTTTGTCCTCCAAAGAACAGTCTTTGGATGTGGTACGGGCTCTCCGTATATATGTGAAGAGAGCCACCTCTCTTAGGAGATCTGATTCTCTCTTTGTCCTTTTTGTTTTTCACAAACGTGGCTGGCCTGCAAATAAGCAGACCTTGGCCAGATGGATTAGAATGGTGATTGCACAAGCTTATGTACAGGCTGGACTTCCAGCTCCTGTTACTATCAAGGCCCATTCTACTCGGTCTGTTGGGCTTTCTTGGGCGGCCCGCCGTGGCGCGTCTCTAGAACAATTGTGCAAGGCGGCTACGTGGTCCTCAGTGAACATGTTCATCAGGTTCTATGCCTTTGATACTTCTGCCTGCCAGGATGCTTCCTTTGGATGCCGGGTTCTTGTGCCCGCTACAGTGCGTCCCCTCCCATGAGGAACTGCTTTAGGACATCCCAGATGTTTCCCTGTGGAAACCAATGTACCATGCAACAGAAAAGGAGATTTATGGTAGACTTACCATTGTTAAATCTCTTTCTGCGAGGTACATTGGTTCCACAGGGCGCCCACCCTGACGTACCTATCTTCTATGGGTTTGTATGGCATTAGCCACTAGTCCCTTTTCCTGTTGTGAGAACGTGGTTCTATGTGACTAACATCTGCCTTCTCTTTTACCTGCTCCTGCATTGGACTGGTTAACGAAACTGAGCTCACATTGTCTGGAGGCGGATGTTATTCCCTGTGGAATCCCAGTGTACCCCACTGCAGAAAAGGAGATTTATGGTAAGACTTACCATTGTTAAATCTTTCTGCAAGGTACACTGGATTCCACAGGGCGCCCACCCTGACGCACTTAGCTTCTTTGGGTTTGTATGGCATTAGCTGCTGGTACCTTCTCCTGTCGTGAGAATGTGGTTATCTGTGGCTACTAACTGTTGTCGTCTCTTTTACCTGCTATTGCATAGGGCTGGTTAATAAAACTGAGCTCTAGTGCCTGGAGGCGGGGATATAGAGGAGGCGATGCAGTGCATCCTGGGAACAGTCAAAGCTTTAGGCTGTCGGTGCCTCGGATCAAGATCCAACTCTACACCCCAGGGGATCAGGCAAAATATGTGCACAAATTGTATTAGTAACATAGTAAGATAGTTTCTGAGGTTGAAAAAAGACAATCTCATAGAAGCGCTAGCAAGGGCAGTTCAAGCGAACCCGAATTTCCATGGAGTGCGGGCTGGTGATCATAAATATAAGTTAGCGTTATATGCAGATGACCTCTTAGCCACTTTGACTGATCCGGTAACCTACCTTCCCGCTCTCATGCAGGAATTCCACAGGTTAAACTTGCTATCCAATTTTAAGATTAATTATACCAAATTAGTAGCTCTGAACATACAACTTCTCCGCGAGTTATTGAGGGACTCCGTGACTCATTCTCGGTCCAGTGGCACCCCTCCCAACTTAAGTACTTAGGAGTTCTTTTCACTAGGGAAATTTCCGAGTTATATCGATTTACATTTTCTCCCTCTGTTGTATAAGATCAAAGCTGATCTTGATAAATGGTCTACACTCACACTTACTTGGTTAGGTAAGATTAATACAGTATAAATGACAATTCTTCCTAAAGTCCTGAATTTGTTCCAAAGCTTACCCATATCAATACCAGCTTCTTTCTTTAAAGACTAGCAATCTTTAGTTGGTCATTTTATCTGGAGCCGAAAAGGTCACCGACTTTTTCAGTAAGTTTAAATTTGCAATCGTACAGAGGGAGGGCTTCAGCTACCCCACTTCCTTAGTTATTATCACACCGTTCACCTGGCTAGAGTTATTGAAATGTCTAGACTCCCTGTCTCTAATCAATGGCCATTAATCATAGAAGCAGCTATAGATATCCCCGCACATGTCCTTTCCTGGCTTTAGCGACTTCCGCGTACTAGACACCCTACGCTGGACCCAACCCTCAATTCATGGAAGAAATGTAAACACTTGCCGCTTTTCAGTCCGGGCCCTTCACTACTTCGTAGCAGTAAATTTGTTAGCATATGGGCAAAACCATGTGCACTGAAGGGGGGCAGATATAACATGTGCAGAGAGAGTTAGATTTGGGTTGGTAATATTGTTTCTGTGCAGGGTAAATACTGGCTGCTTTAGTTTTACACTGCAATTTAGATTTCAGTTTGAACACACCCCACCCAAATCTAACTCTCTCTGCACATGTTATAATTGTCCCCCCCTGCAGTGCACATGGTTTTGCCCATCTGCTTACAAAGTTGCTGCTACAATCAGGTCTGAATTAGGCCCTATGAGTGTCATTCCGAGTTGATCGCTCGCTAGCTACTTTTTGCAGCTGTGCATAGTCGCCGCCCACAGGGGAGTGTATTTTTGCTTTGCAAGTGTGTGAACACATGTGCAGCCGAGCGGGACGAAAAAGTTTTAGCAGTTTCTGAGTAGCTCTGGACTTACTAAGCCCTTGCGATCACTTCAGTCTTTTTGGTCCTGGAATTGACGTCAGAGACCCGCCCTGCAAACGCTTGGACACGCCTGTGTTTTTCCAAACACTCCCTGAAAACGATCAGTTGACACCCATAAACGCCTTCTTCCTGTCAATCTTCTTGCTATCGGCTGTGCGAGTGGATTCTTCGTTAAATCCATCGCCCAGCAACGATCTGCTTTATACCCGTACGACGCGCCTGCACATTGCAGTTCATACGCATGTGCAGTAGTGACCTGACCGCTGCGCTGCAAAAAACGTCAGCGAGCGATCAGCTCGGAATGACCCCCTATGTCTTGCCAGCCTCCCTCTTCAACCCCTCCCATTTATTGTGCGAAATCTCCTCTCCTCTAACCTAAGCAGGTGTCCACGTGTCTTTTGTGATAATCTTGCCAAAAACAAAACCCCTGCTATTGTTAGGTAACATTAATTACTGATCACTTGCAGCAATACAAAACTACTACTGCACAAGAATGACAGTAGATAATACTATGGCCCTCATTCCGAGTTGTTCGCTCGGTATTTTTCATCGCATCGCAGTGTAAATCCGCTTAGTACGCATGCGCAATGTTCGCACTGCGACTGCGCCAAGTAACTTTACTATGAAGAAAGTATTTTTACTCACGGCTTTTTCTTCGCTCCGGCGATCGTAATGTGATTGACAGGAAATGGGTGTTACTGGGCGGATACACGGCGTTTCAGGGGCGTGTGGCTGAAAACGCTACCGTTTCCGGAAAAAACGCAGGAGTGGCCGGGGAAACGGTGGGAGTGCCTGGGCGAACGCTGGGTGTGTTTGTGACGTCAACCAGGAACGACAAGCACTGAAATGATCGCACAGGCAGAGTAAGTCTGGAGCTACTCTGAAACTGCTAACTCGTTTGTAATCGCAATATTGCGCGTACGTCGGTCGCAATTTTAAGAAGCTAAGATTCACTCCCAGTAGGCGGCGGCTTAGCGTGTGTAACTCTGCTACATTCGCCTTGCGAGCGAACAACTCGGAATGAGGGCCTATATACAGTATGTTTATAATTTCTCTGGGAAAAGGTAGTGTAGAAGAATTGCATTGAAGAATGAGGTGACCATGGAAATGAATGGTTAATCAAAGAAAGTAAATCAGGGTATATAAAATGGAGATTTCTCTGCTTATATGCTTTGCACAATGTGTCATTTCATAAACAAGAAAAGTATGAAAAATCATTTATGAAATGTTTTCTTCTATGATAGTTTCCATTTAATGGATTTAATGAATGTGGAAATCATCCCATAGAATGTACGTTCTTACTCTGAACACAAACAGTGTAAATAGTGTGCACAAGGTGGATTTTTTTATTACATTTCCATTGCAGTTTTTACATTTATTGACCTACTTTTATAATGTTTTGTAAATTATTTTTATTTTTTCTTTATTTATTGATTTTCTGAATTTTCCTTTGTTTTAGAAATAAAAAGAATAATTTAAAATCAGTCTACTAGTATTTAATTTGCCTTTTTTTATATCCCTTGCAGAAACATGCCTAATACTGTCCGAAATTCAGAAATTCATGCGTTTTTTAATAAAGGAAATGCCACATAACAGTTGTATGTCCATGAACACTCCCCATTAGAATAGTAAAGTACTAGTGTCTGGTAAAAACGCATAATAAACAGGCATAAGGCCTTGATTCAGATGGAAGACTAGCACACATTTTTATAGCGCAGTTTAGTTTATCACATAATGCATAGTAATAATAATAATCACATTTCCTGAGCATCCTTACCCCAGACAGAGCAATGTCTCCAGATTCCTTCTGACATGCCTCTCTGGAGTCCACGTACAGGACACAACTCTTCATGAGAACGTTGTCGAGCTCTCTCCAGTCAGGCCGGCAAGCACCAAGAGCTAAAAAGATAACCTTGTCTGAATTGTACTGGAAAACACTAAACTCTAAAATTTTCCATGCAAGCTGTTATCTACCTGAAAGGTTTTACTAGGAAACAAAAAGGCCTGAGCCGCAGTACCATTGACGTGTGCCCCTGGCTTGACCCAATCACCGAACAGAACCGGCTCTGTAGACATTGTTGCTGCGACAATTACGTCAGCACCAGTGACTGCTTCCTGCGGCGTGGAACATACACGTATATTTCCATCTGTAGCATTTGCAAATCTTTCTGCGTTTTCCCTTTTGCGGCTCCAAATTCTGACCTTTGTGGTGAGAGAAAAGACAGCCTATAATTTAGGGCAAGCAGTATGTACAGAGCAGTGCAGCACACAACTCCATTAGCTTAGGGACATAAACAGATTAAAAATAAGAATTTACTTACCGATAATTCTATTTCTCATAGTCCGTAGTGGATGCTGGGACTCCGTCAGGACCATGGGGAATAGCGGGCTCCGCAGGAGACAGGGCACATCTAAAAAAGCTTTTAGGTCACATGGTGCGTACTGGCTCCTCCCCCTATGACCCTCCTCCAAGCCTCAGTTAGGTACTGTGCCCGGACGAGCGTACACAATAAGGAAGGATCTTGAATCCCGGGTAAGACTCATACCAGCCACACCAATCACACCGTACAACTTGTGATCTGAACCCAGTTAACAGTATGATAACACAAACGAAGTAGCCTCTGAACAGATGGCTCACAACAACAGTAATAACCCGATTTTTGTAACAATAACTATGTACAAGCATTGCAGACAATCCGCACTTGGGATGGGCGCCCAGCATCCACTACGGACTATGAGAAATAGAATTATCGGTAAGTAAATTCTTATTTTCTCTAACGTCCTAGTGGATGCTGGGACTCCGTCAGGACCATGGGGATTATACCAAAGCTCCCAAACGGGCGGGAGAGTGCGGATGACTCTGCAGCACCGAATGAGAGAACTCCAGGTCCTCTTTAGCCAGAGTATCAAATTTGTAAAATTTTACAAACGTGTTCTCCCCTGACCACGTAGCTGCTCGGCAAAGTTGTAATGCCGAGACTCCTCGGGCAGCCGCCCAGGATGAGCCCACTTTCCTTGTGGAATGGGCCTTTACAGATTTAGGCTGTGGCAGGCCTGCCACAGAATGTGCAAGTTGGATTGTACTACATATCCAACGTGCAATCGTCTGTTTAGACGCAGGAGCACCCAACTTGTTGGGTGCATACAATGTAAACAACGAGTCAGATTTTCTGACTCCAGCTGTCCTTGAAATATATATTTTTAATGCTCTGACAACGTCCAGTAACTTGGAGTCCTCCAAGTCGCTAGTAGCCGCAGGCACCACAATAGGCTGGTTCAAGTGAAATGCCGAAACCACCTTAGGGAGAAATTGAGGACGTGTCCTCAATTCTGCCCTGTCCGAATGGAATATCAGATATGGGCTTTTGTATGACAAAGCTGCCAACTCCGAAACTCTCCTGGCTGAAGCCAGGGCCAACAGCATGGTTACCTTCCATGTAAGGTATTTTAAATCTACCGATTTTAAAGGCTCAAACCAATGAGATTTGAGAAAATTTAGAACCACGTTCAAATCCCACGGTGCCACTGGAGGCACTATTGGGGGTTGTATATGTAGTACACCTTTGACAAAAGTTTGTACTTCAGGCACTGACGCCAATTCCTTCTGGAAGAAAATTGATAAGGCCGAAATTTGAACTTTAATGGACCCCAATTTGAGGCCCATAGACAATCCTGCTTGCAGGAAATGTAAGAATCGACCCAATTGAAATTCTTCCGTTGGAGCCTTCTTGGCCTCACACCACGCAACATATTTTCTCCAAATGCGGTGATAATGTTGTGCGGTCACTTCTTTCCTGGCTTTAATTAAAGTAGGAATAACTTCCTCAGGAATGCCCTTCTCTTTTAGAATCCGGCGTTCAACCGCCATGCCGTCAAACGCAGCCGCGGTAAGTCTTGGAACATACAATGTCCCTGCTGAAGCAGATCCCTTCTTAGAGGTAGAGGCCACGGATCCTCCGTGAGCATCGCTTGAAGTTCCGGATACCAAGTTCTTCTTGGCCAGTCCGGAGCTACCAGTATTGTTCTTACTCCTCTTTTCCGTATAATTCTCAGTACCTTTGGTATGAGAGGCAGAGGAGGGAACACATACACTGACTGGTACACCCACGGTGTTACCAGAGCGTCCACAGCTATTGCCTGAGGGTCTCTTGACCTGGCGCAATACCTGTCCAATTTTTTGTTGAGGCGAGACGCCATCATGTCCACCTTTGGTTTTTCCCAACGGTTCACAATCATGTGGAAAACTTCTGGATGAAGTCCCCACTCTCCCGGGTGAAGGTCGTGTCTGCTGAGGAAATCTGCTTCCCAGTTGTCCACTCCCGGGATGAACACTGCTGACAGTGCTACGACATGATTCTCCGCCCAGCGCAGAATCCTTGCAGCTTCTGCCATTGCACTCCTGCTTCTCGTGCCGCCTTGTCGGTTTACGTGGGCGACTGCCGTGATGTTGTCGGACTGGATCAACACCGGCTGACCCTGAAGCAGCGATTTTGCCAGGCTTAGAGCATTGTAGATCGCTCTTAGCTCCAGTATATTTATGTGAAGAGACGTCTCCAGGTTTGACCACACGCCCTGGAAGTTTCTTCCCTTTGTGACTGCTCCCCAACCTCGTAGGCTGGCATCCGTAGTCACCAGGACCCAGTCCTGTATGCCGAATCTGCGGCCCACTAACAGATGGGCAGTCTGCAACCACCACAGGAGAGACAACCTTGTTCTCGGTGACAGTGTTATCCGCTGATGCATGTGCAGATGCGATCCGGACCATTTGTCCAGCAGATCCCACTGAAATGTTCGTGCATGGAATCTGCCGAATGGAATCGCTTCGTACGAAGCCACCATCTTTCCCAGGACTCTTGTGCATTGATGTACTGACACAGTTCCTGGTTTTAGGAGGTTCTTGACAAGTTCGGATAACTCCCTTGCTTTCTCTTCCGGGAGAAATACCTTTTTCTGAACCGTGTCCAGAATCATGCCCAGGAACAGCAGATGTGTTGTCGGGGTCAATTGAGATTTTGGAAGATTTAGAATCCACCCGTGTTGCTGAAGCACTACTTGTGTTAGCGCTACACCGACTTCCAGCTGTTCTCTGGACTTTGCCCTTATCAGGAGATCGTCCAAGTAAGGGATAATTAATACGCCTTTTCTTCGTAGAAGAACCATCATTTCGGTCATTACCTTGGTAAAGACCCGAGGGGCCGTGGACAACCCAAACGGCAGCGTTTGAAACTGATAATGACAGTCTTGTATCACGAACCTGAGATACCCTTGGTGTGAGGGGTAAATCGGGACATGTAGATAAGCATCTTTTATGTCCAAGGACACCATGAAGTCTCCTTCTTCCAGATTCGCTATCACTGCTCTGAGTGACTCCATCTTGAACTTGAATTTCTTTATGTACAGGTTCAAGGATTTCAGATTTAGAATAGGCCTTACCGAACCGTCCGGTTTCGGTACCACAAATAGTGTGGAATAATACCCCTTTCCCTGTTGTAGGAGGGGTACCTTGACTATCACCTGCTGAGAATACAGCTTGTGAATGGCTTCCAAAACCGACGTCCTTTCTGAGGGAGACGTTGGTAAAGCAGACTTTAGGAACCGGCGAGGGGGAGACCTTTCGAACTCCAGCATGTAACCCTGAGATACTATCTGCAGGACCCACGGGTCCACTTGTGAGTGAACCCATTGATTGCTGAAAATCTTGAGTCGACCCCCCACCGTTCCTGAGTCCGCTTGTAAAGCCCCAGCGTCATGCTGATGGCTTTGTAGAAGCCGGGGCGGGCTTCTGTTCCTGGGCAGGGGCTGCTTGCTGCCCTTTCTTACCCTTTCCTCTGCCTCGCGGCAGATAAGACTGTCCTTTTGGTCGCTTTTTATAGGAGCGAAAGGACTGCGGCTGAAAAGACGGTGTCTTTTTCTGTTGGGAGGGGGTCTGAGGTAAAAAAGTGGATTTGCCGGCAGTTGCCGTGGCCACCAGGTCCGAAAGACCGACCCCAAACAATTCCTCTCCTTTATATGGCAATACTTCCATATGCCTCTTGGAATCCGCATCACCTGACCACTGTCGCGTCCATAAACTTCTTCTGGCAGATATGGACATCGCGCTTACTCTTGATGCTAGAGTACAAACATCCCTCTGAGCATCTCGCATATAAAGGAAAGCATCCTTTAATTGCTCTAGAGTCAATAAAATACTGTCCCTATCCAGGGTATCAATATTTTCAGTCAGAGAATCCAACCACACTACCCCAGCACTGCACATCCAGGCTGAGGCTATTGCCGGTCGCAGTATAACACCAGTATGTGTGTATATACTCTTCAGTGTAGTTTCCAGCCTCCTATCTGCTGGATCCTTGAGGGCGGCCGTATCAGGAGACGGCAACGCCACTTGCTTTGATAAACGTGTGAGCGCCTTATCCACCCTAGGGGGTGTTTCCCAGCGCGCCCTAACCTCTGGTGGGAAAGGGTATAATGCCAATAACTTCTTGGAAATTAGCAGTTTTCTATCGGGGTTAACCCACGCTTCATCACACACGTCATTCAATTCCTCTGATTCTGGAAAAAATACAGGTAGTTTTTTCACCCCCCACATAATACCCCTTTTTGAGGTACCAGCAGTATCAGAGATCTGCAAAGCCTCCTTCATTGCCGTGATCATATAACGTGTGGCCCTATTGGAAAATACGTTTGTTTCTTCACCGTCGACACTAGATTCATCTGTGTCGGTACCCGTGTCGACTGACTGAGGTAAAGGACGTTTTACAGCCCCTGACGGTGTCTGAGACGCCTGAACCGGTACTAACTGGTTTGCCGGGCGTCTTATTTCGTCAACTGACTTTTGTAATGTGCTGACATTATCACGTAATTCCATAACTAAAGCCATCCATTCCGGTGTCGACTCCCTAGGGGGTGACATTACCATCATCGGCAATTGCTCTGCCTCCACACCAACATCGTCCTCATACATGTCGACACACACGTACCGACACACAGCAGCCACACAGGGAATGCTCTAATCGAAGACAGGACCCCCTAGCCCTTTGGGGAGACAGAGGGAGAGTTTGCCAGCACACACCAAAAGCGCTATAAATGTATATAAACAACCCTAGAAGGTGTTGTTTACTATATATGCGCTCTTAATATATAAATATCACCAATTTATGCCCCCCTTCTCTTTGTTACCCTGTTTCTGTAGTGCAGTGCAGGGGAGAGACCTGGGAGCCTTCCTCACCAGCGGAGCTGAGCAGGAAAATGGCGCTGAGTGCTGAGGAGAATAAGCTCCGCCCCTTTTTCGGCGGGCTTTTCCCCAGTTTTTAAGAAACTGGCCTGGGTTAAAATACATACATATAGCCTTAATGGCTATATGTGATGTATTTATTTTGCCACTAAAGGTAATTATATTGCTGCCCAGGGCGCCCCCAGCAGCGCCCTGCACCCTCCGTGACTGAGTCAGTGAGCCGTGTGACAACAATGGCGCACAGCTGCCGTGCTGTGCGCTACCTTCAAGAAGACTGAGGAGTCTTCTGCCGCCTGCTTTCCGGACCTCCGTTCTGCCGTCTGTTCAGCGTCTGTAAGGGGGATCGGCGGCGCGGCTCCGGGACGAACCCAGGGCTGACCTGTGTTCCGACTCCCTCTGGAGCTAAGTGTCCAGTAGCCTAAGACTCCAATCCATCCTGCACGCAGGTGAGTTGGAAATCTCTCCCCTAAGTCCCTCGATGCAGTGATCCTGTTGCCAGCAGGAATCACTGAGATTGAAACCTAAAAAAAAAAAACTTTTCTAAACAGCTCTTTAGGAGAGCCACCTAGATTGCACCCTCTCGGACGGGCACAAAAACCTAACTGAGGCTTGGAGGAGGGTCATAGGGGGAGGAGCCAGTACGCACCATGTGACCTAAAAGCTTTTTTAGATGTGCCCTGTCTCCTGCGGAGCCCGCTATTCCCCATGGTCCTGACGGAGTCCCAGCATCCACTAGGACGTTAGAGAAATCACCCTTAAACTATCTCAAGCATTTTATAGTACACGTTGTTGAGGCAATTTATTACATTGCTGTCAAGGTGTCGGAGTAAATTTGCATGTTAGTGGCATATACTGTAGGTGAGAGTGACATTAGTATATCACAAGGTCACATCAAGGTACTTGCAGCAGATGAGGAAAAGTGATTAGACTAAAGAAAATATGATATACAGTTCTGTCCACCAATGCCCTAGGCATAGGCAAACTAGGCAAATGCCTAGAGGCACAAGCAGCTTCTGCTGATTAAAATTATATGCGGCATGCCTATATTCTGTGTGTGACTGCGGCTGTATCTGCATACGAAATGCTACATTACAATGTATTCCTGGAAATCACTGTAATGTAGCATTTCGTATGCAGATGCAGTCACAGTCGCACACATAATATAGGCATGCCACATATCATTTTAATCAGCAGAAGCTGCTTGTGCATCCTAGCCACAAATGCATAGGATGAGATAGCTTTCAGTGTTGTCAGCATTTTGCATGATGTTCAACAGTTCAAGCAAATCTATATCTTTAATACTTTACATTTATGTGGTGAGAATTCCAATCTTACAATACAGCATCTATGAAATGTTTTCATACGTATGAATTGGGAGTGTTCATATATTTTTTCTTGTGATGGGGAAGGGGGTGCTGTTGAGACATTCAGAGCACTCTTTCCTGGTTGCCTGCATGTTACCAGTTTTTAAGAATGATACTGTATGTGGCAATTATGAAACCAGAATGTTTACAATATCCCATATTCTTTCAGGTAACACAAATACTGATCTTATCAAAGGCACTGACAAGTACATTCATGGTTGTTATATCAGAATTCATAAAGACTGTATTCTAGCACTCAAATAAAGAGCCACTGGGATGCACTCAAGAGTGCTGGTGCCATCTGGTGGTTAAACCACCTCAAGCAATTTCAAAAGATGGGGGAGAGGCAAGTGCCACCAGATAAAATATTTGGGGATGTACATTGCATAGCCACCATTGATTTTTGGGTCTGTATTATATAGTGGCCACTGGAACGCACCCTTTCATTGTATAATAGTCACTAGAATGCGTTTTGTAATGTATAGTGGCAGCAGCGGAACTTGTGAGTGATGGGCCTAGGTGCAAAAATATAATTTGGGACCCCCTCCCCCAACCCAAGTTCACAATAAGCAGTGGAGTGTGTTATGTCACAGCACAGGGTTTACATGTCTATACGTGTGTGTGTGTGTGTGTGTGTGTGTGTGTGTGTGTGTGTGTGTGTGTGTGTGTGTGTGTGTGTGTGTGTGTGAATGAGCTTAGACTGTTTTTATGGATAAAATATGTTTATTAGAACAGGCTCTATGGATGAGTCACAATGCTCTCCACTCTGCTCATTTGAGTCAGCCAAGAAGGTCAGAGCAGTGTCACACTAGTGTGGACCTTCCAGATGAGGTTTTAGGGAATCCTTTAGGGATCCCTATATCCATAGACTCCTAATCCCAGGGCCTATGTGCTTTCTCTCTCCACTTTGTACTCGTATGGGCGGTTGTCAGCTTGCGGTGGATGTTGGGCCACTATACAATATACCTGCTACACCAATGGTAGATCCGCCTCTGTATAGTTGTCACTGGGATGTAAATAGTGCTGTATAGTGGCCAATGGAATGCACTTAGGCTTGTATAGTGTTCACTGGGATACACTGTGCTCCACAGTGATCACTGATATGTACTCTGCATTGTACACTCTGTATTGTACAGTGTAATGTTATTCCACTGGAATGCACTCTGTGTATTATAGCAGCCACTGGGATGCATCTGTATTGTATAGTGGCTACTAAGATACATACTGTATTGAATTTTGACCACGTAAAGGCACTCTGTATTGGGGTGCACTTTGTGTAGCATAGTGGCCACTGAGATTCATATGTATTGTCTAGTGGCCACTGAGATGCATTCTGTATTTAATTGTGACCATTAAAAACAACTTAACTGGCGATTTCTCTAACGTCCTAGAGGATGCTGGGGACTCCGTAAGGACCATGGGGATAGACGGGCTCCGCAGGAGACATGGGCACTTTAAGAAAGAATTTAGTTCCTGGTGTGCACTGGCTCCTCCCTCTATGCCCCTCCTCCAGACCTCAGTTAGTTTGATACTGTGCCCAGACGAGCTGGGTGCTTTTCAGTGAGCTCTCCTGAGTTTACTGATAGAAAGTATTTTGTTAGGTTTTTTATTTTCAGGGAGCTCTGCTGGCAACAGACTCCCTGCATCGTGGGACTGAGGGGAGAGAAGCAGCCCTACTCTCTGAAGCTAGGTCCTGCTTCTTAGGCTACTGGACACCATTAGCTCCAGAGGGATTGGTACGCAGGATCTCACCCTCACCGTCCGTCCCGGAGCCGCGCCGCCGTCCCCCTCGCAGAGCCGGAAGATAGAAGCCGGGTGAGTATGAGAAGAAAAGAAGACTTCAGAGGCGGCAGAAGACTTCATGATCTTCACTGAGGTAACGCACAGCACTGCAGCTGTGCGCCATTGCTCCCACACACCTCACACACTCCGGTCACTGTAAGGGTGCAGGGTGCAGGGGGCGCCCTGGGCAGCAATATAAACCTCTTATTTGACAAAAGGAGCATATATACAGCTGGACACTGTATATATGCATGAGCCCACGCCAATTTTACACTTTTAGCGGGACAGAAGCCCGCCGTCGAGGGGGCGGGGCTTCTCCCTCAGCACTCACCAGCGCCATGTTTTTCTCCACAGCACCGCTGAGAGGAAGCTCCCCAGCCTCTCCCCTGCTTATACCACGGCCTCTACTACATCCAATGCATGACGCTGGAGCTCTGCTAAGGGAGTCCGCCCCAGTGGGAGCACATCTTCGACTCTTCAGCCACATCTGAGTTCACTCACAGGTGGTTCCCGGGGCAATAAAAAATTGTTTCTCAGGGTTACAAGCTGGAATTCGAAAGGTGCCTCCTCGTCCGGTTTTTCCTTATCGGACCTACCGGCTTCTCCCCCAGGAAGGGAGATAATATTAAATACAATTCACACATTGTATCTCCAACAGGTGGTGCTCAAGGTTCCCCTCCTGCAACAAGGAAGGCGATATGACTCAACCTTGGCTGTAGTCCCGAAACCGTATGGTTCGGTCAGACCTATTTTTAAAATTAAAATCTCTGAACCTATACGGGCAAAGGTTCAAATTTAAAGTGGAATCGCCCAGAGCGATCATCGCCAACCTGGAAGGGGGGGATTTGATGGTGTATCTAAACATAAAGGCTGCATACCTTCATGTTCCCATTTATCCACCCCATCAGGCGTACCTGACAATTGTGGTACAGGATTGTCATGACCAATTTCAGGGTAACTGGCGGAAATAATGGTGCTCCTACGCAAGCAAGGAGTCACAGTTGTCCCATAATAGGACGGTCTCCTAATAAGGGCGAGATCAAAAGAGCAGTTGTTGAACAGCGTGTCACTTTCGCTGAAGGTGTCACAGCAACACGGCTGGATTCTCAATTTCCCGAGGTCACAGTTGGTTCCTATAACTCGTCTGCCCTTCTTGGGTATGATTCTGGATACAGACCAGAAATGGGTTTACCTTCAGATAGAGAAGGCCCAGGAACTCATGACTCTAGTCAGGGACCTATTGAAACCAAGACAGGTGTCAGTGCATCACTGCACTCGAGTCCTGGGAAAAACATTCCCTTCAGCAGGTTCCATGCGGGGACTTTCCAATGGGACCTACTGGACAAGTGATCCGGGTCACATCTACAGATTCATCAGTTGATCACCCTATCCCCCAGGGCCAGGGTATCTCTCCTGTGGTGGCTGCAGAGTGCTCACCTTCTAGAGGGCCGCAGATTCGGCATTCAGGACTAGATCCTGGTGACCACGGACGTGAGCCTCCGAGGCTGAGGAGCAGTCACACAGGGAAGAAATTTCCAAGGTCTTTGGTCAAGTCAAGAGACTTGTCTTCACATCAACATATTGGAACTAAGGGCCATATACAACGCCCTACGTCAAGCGGAGACCTTTCTTCGCGACCAACCGGTTCTGATCCAGTCAGACAACGTCACCGCAGTAGCTCATGTAAACCGCCAAGGCGGCACAAGGAGCAGAGTGGCGATGGCGAAAGCCACCAGAATTCTTAGCTGGGCGGAGAATCATGTAAGAGCACTGTCAACAGTGTTCATTCCGGAAGTGAACAACTGGGAAGCAGACTTCCTCACCAGACATACGTCCTGGAGAGTGGAGACTTCATCAGGAAGTCTTTGCACAGATTGCAGTTCGGTGGGGACTGTCACAGATAGACAGGATGGCGTCCCGCCTCAACAAAAAGCTGCAGAGTTATTGCGCCTGGTCAAGAGACCCTCAGGCAGTAGCGGTAGACGCCCTAGTGACACCGTGGGTGTTCCAGTTAGTCTATGTATTTCCTCCTCTTCCTCTCATACCCAAGGGTTGAGAATAATAAGAAAAAGGAGGAGTGAGAACAATCCTCATTGTTCCAGATTGGCCACGAAGGATCTGGTATCCGGATCTGCAGGAAATGCTTACAGAAAATCCGTGGCCTCTTCCTCTAAGGCAGGACCTGTTGCAACAGGGCCCATGTCGGTTCCAAGACTTACCGCGGCTGCGTTTGACGGCATGGCGGTTGAACGCCTGATCCTAGCGGAAAAAGGCATTCCGGATGAGGTCATTCCTACGCTGATAAAGGCTAGGAAGGACGTGACATCTTAACATTATCACCGTATATGGCGAAAATATGTTTCTTGGTGTGAGGCCAGGAATGCTCCTACGGAAGAATTCCATCTGGGCCGTTTCCTTCACTTCCTACAAACTGGAGTGAATTTGGGTCTAAAACTTAGGCTCCATTAAGGTTCAGATTTCGGCCCTATCCATTTTCTTTCAAAAAGAGTTGGCTTCTCTACCAGAAGTTCAGACGTTTGTCAAAAGGAGTGCTGTGTATTCAGCCTCCTTTTGTGCCTCCGGTGGCACCTTGGGATCTTAACGTGGTGTTAAGTTTCCTAAAGTCACACTGGTTTGAACCACTTAAAACGGCGGAGTTAAAATATCTCACGTAGAAGGTGGTCATGTTATTAGCCTTGGCTTCGACTAGACGTGTGTCAGAATTAGCGGCTTTGTCACATAAAAGCCTCTATCTGGTTTTCCATATGGATAGAGCAGAATTGCGGACCCGTTCACAATTTCTGCCGAAAGTGGTATCATCTTTTCATATGAACCAACCTATTGTGGTGCCTGTGGCTACACGTGACTTGGAGGATTCCGAGTTACTTGATGTGGTCAGGGCTTTGAAAATTTACGTGGCCAGAACGGCTAGAGTCAGGAAAACTGAAGCGCTGTTTGTCCTGTATGCATCCAACAAGATTGGTGCCCCTGCTTCAAAGCAAACTATTGCTCGCTGGATTTGTAACACGATTCAGCAAGCGCATTCTACGGCTGGATTGCTGTTACCAAAATCGGTCAAGGCCCATTCCACTAGGAAGGTGGGCTCTTCTTGGGCGGCTGCCCAGGGGGTCTCGGCACTACAGCTGTGTCGAGCTGCTACTTGGTCGGGTTCAAACACTTTTGCAAAATTCTATACGTTTGATACCCTGGCTGAGGAGGACCTCATGTTTGCTCAATCGGTGCTGCAGAGTCATCCGCACTCTCCCGCCCGTTTGGGAGCTTTGGTATAATCCCCATGGTCCTTACGGAGTCCCCAGCATCCTCTAGGACGTTAGAGAAAATAAGATTTTACTTACCGGTAAATCTATTTCTCGTAGTCCGTAGAGGATGCTGGGCGCCAGTCCCAAGTGCGGACTTCTTCTGCAATACTTGTATATAGTTATTGCTTCAATAAGGGTTACGTTATAGTTGCATCGGTCTTGCACTGATGATATGTTGTTTTCATACTGTTAACTGGGTAGTTATCACAAGTTATACGGTGTGATTGGTGTGGCTGGTATGAATCTTGCCCTTGGATTAACAAAATCCTTTCCTCGTACTGTCCGTCTCCTCTGGGCACAGTTTCTCTAACTGAGGTCTGGAGGAGGGGCATAGAGGGAGGAGCCAGTGCACACCAGGAACTAAATTCTTTCTTAAAGTGCCCATGTCTCCTGCGGAGCCCGTCTATCCCCATGGTCCTTACGGAGTCCCCAGCATCCTCTACGGACTACGAGAAATAGATTTACCGGTAAGTAAAATCTTATTTTTTCCCTTCAAAACTGTTAATAACATTGTTTTTTTAAATTTATTTTATTTAATAAAGTTTAAAAAGTAATTTTCTAAATATTTAAACATTATATTATGCACATCTGCAGAATGGATCTCCTCATCAAAAATGGGGGGACAGGGTGGGACGGCACAGTCGCATGAAATCTGACCATGCCAGTTAAGTGGTTAAATGCACTCTGTTTTGCACAGTGGTCACAAGTATGTTCTCTGTATTGTATAGTGGTCACTAGGTGCTCTGTGTATTATACAGTGGCCAATTATATGCATTCTGAGTTGTACTGTTGACACTGGGATGTGCTCTATATTGTACAGGAGTCTTCAGTATGTATTGTATAATGGCCACTACAATGAACTCTGTATTGTATAATGCCCACTGGGATTCAGTCTGCATTGTATAGTGTTCACTTGGATGCTATCTGTATTTTATAGTAACCATTATGATACTCTCTATTTTTAAGAATGCGAATTAGCCGCACTCTATATTTTATGGTGTTTACTAGGATGCATTATGTTAATGTACTGTGGAAACTAGTATGTACTCTATATATCATCAGAGTCTCTAGCATGTACCCCTTATTGTATAATGTTCGACAGGATGTAATCTGTATAGTATATTGACCACTAGGATGTACTCTGATTGTATAGTGGCAACTGTGGTGCACTCTGCATTGTATAGTTGCCACTGGAATGCACTCTATATTAGCCACTGGGATCCACTATGTATTGTATAATGGTCACTAGGAGGCTATTTGTATTTTATATTGACAACTATGATGCTCGTTGTTGTTGTTGTTGTTGTTGTTGTTGTTGTTGTTGTTGTTGTTGTTGTTTTTAATGGCCACTAGGTGCATTCACCATTGTATAGCTGTCACTAGAATGTCATTTGCACTGTATAGTGGTCTGTACTGTACAGATATGAGTAGTTTGGGCCATTCCACCAGACTTCTTTCACTTCCAATCTCTTTTATTTTTCTGTCCCTTGTTTTTGGACCACTAGCACTGGATGTGACACTTTCTTTACTTTGATAATTGTTTTAATAGCTAACAATTAGTAAAATGTGAGGGGAAAAAAGGAGGTGGTGTGAAATCCAACTGTGTAATTAGATTGTCCTTTCATTTGTTGCAAATCATGAGTTTCAGTGCAAACACAAAATCTACAGTAATCGTACAAAGTCTGCGTATGCGGCTGAGCTATGAGCTTGCTCTTTGCGCTGTGCACCAATGTATGCATTGTACAATACAACTATCCAATCTGCACATCAGCAAAATGGGCTGCTCTACACTTATATACTGTAATAAATGACCTGCCACCCATGTGAGGCCTACGTGTCAATTAGAGGTTCCTGCCAATTGGTTTAGACAGGAAAGTAATCAAAGTGTATTTTATGTGCAGGCCTCTTTCCTTTACAATAGAATCATATACAGGCAACTAAAAATGTCTTTGCGCTTTCAGTAGTTAATAACTGTTATTGGTACAATGGAATACACTTGAAAACACCAGAATCTGAATGGCTAAGTTCAATGAAGTATCTATGTTTTTGTGATGGCTCTGAGAGTGCACTCTTCTCATTTTGTTTAATTGAATCCCTGCCTGCTGAAGAAATAAAACATGATGGTCTCCCCGGCAGTGTGGAACTTAATATGAGAAATTCTTATCACAGCCAACACAAGTGCATCAGATCCTTCAGATCATAATGACGGCTTTTATTTACCTCTTTGAAAGAGAACTGCTGTGTAAAGGCTTGGTAATGACTGTGTGCTTGAGCTCCGGAGCCCAGAATGCAGAGAACATCAGCAGATGACGGTTTGAGCAACTACAATAGAAACAAAACATCAACACCTCTATTCATATTTGCATTTTCTAAGTAATGTACATTCAGATCACAGCAGCAGTGTAATGGAGGGTACACACTATGCCATACGCTCTATGAGCTTTATTGCATAATTTTTCCTCTCCCGGGCCGCAGACATAGTGCATACACACTATGCAATTTCACAAGCGATATCGCATAGTGACATCATGCTACGTCCAGCCCGAACATGCAGCATCTGACCATATAGTCATATTGAGCTGCATGTACTGGCAACAGCAGGGGGTCATTAACGTCCCTCAGGAGCGCGCATCGGCCATCACGGCAGCATATACACTGGGCGATATTGTAAGCAATATCGCTCAGGAGGGTAAAAATGAGCGATATTGTTTACAAAATCGCCTAGTGTGTACCCACCAGTGGCGGATTTACCGCTAGGTAACAAAGGCAGTATCACCCACTACCCCTTGCTTTACTTAACAATAAACGCCGCTGATAGTAACCCCTTTGGAGCTGCTGCTGCTGTTGACGGTATAAACACTCCCCTCTCCTACCCCCTGCTATATCAAACAATAGCTGCCGCCAATGGTACCTTCCATGCAGCAGCCGCGGGTGATAGCAATCTCTCTCCCTCCCATGCACACCCCAGCAGTGTCAGCTAGCTCACCCTCCTTCCGCGCGCCCTGGGCATGCACATGACCCTCCACAGCCGCAGAGGGTATCACCTCTCTACCCCCTGAAAAACCGAACAAGCCACCGCCGCTAGCCCTCCTGCCCCTCCCCCCGCCGATCTATCTGTGCAGATGACTGAAGTTATCCTTGCTTCAGTCAGGGCTGCAGGACAGACTGTGACTGTGTAAAGCGCAGTTGCAGTCTCATTATACTTACGTAGAGGCGGGGCTGACTGAATGTAGGAGGAGCTCCAGAGTCACTCACCCGGCCAGCTCCTCTCAGGCAGTTCCCATGGGCCTTTGAGAGAGCACAGAGCTGGCCGGGTGAGGAAGTAGGAAGTGACTCTGCAGCAGGTTTATGACTCGCATGCTGGAGTAGGGATGGCCATCGGCACATCCGCATCGATGCTTGCCATTGATGGCTATTTTAGCAGGAACCATTGATGGTTAGAAACAATTCTACCATGTACCATTGATGGTTCCCCCCATCGAATAGCTGTGCATGCATAGAAGAAGCTTTTTGAAGTACGTCGCACAGTTACCTCTTTGCATGCGCGCCCCGTCTCCGGTGGCTGGATGTTGAAGTTGTGCATTGCCTAATGTCATGCAGATGACGCTGGAGCATGCGCAGTAGCAGCGGCCGGGTGGCGACTCTCTGGACTGGGAGCCAGGTGTGACAGCAGCAGCAGTGAGAGAGACTAGTCAGTTGTCATTGACGACGAGTCTCTCTCCTACCTGCTGGGCTGAGGAAAATACTAGTATACTAGAGCACAGGTTCTCAAACTCGGTCCTTAGGACCCCACACGGTTCATGTTTTGCAGGTCACCTGTCGATTTTTAAAATGTGACAGTTGGTGATACACAGTGCAGCTACCGGGTGACATGGAAAACGTGAACCGTGTGGGGTCCTGAGGACCGAGTTTGAAAACCACTGTACTAGAGAGACTACACTACAATGGTGGGCGGGACAGGGCGGCCCTGACTTCTGACTGACAGCTTGCTTGTCCGGACTCCGCAGCTGCAGTCACACAAAAAACGAGTACTGGTGATTAAAATATTAATGGAGGCCGGCCCGTAACAAGTGTATGTCTGTCTGTCTCTCTCTCGCTCTCTCTCTCTCTCTCCATGTCTCCTCCCTCCCCATCTCTGTGAGTTTCACTCTCTCTCCCTGTATCTATGCCCCCCCCCCCCCCCCCAACCGGAACAATAGCCACCACCGATACTGGTGCGTCCAGTTTCAGCCTGAGGCATAAGGCAACGGTAGAAGATTTTAATACTGTAAGTATATTTCTTCTTAGATATTTTTTATTATATACCGTGTAATGTTGATTGCTGTAATGTGTGGGGTTTCGTGTAGTGGCTATGTGATATTGATGTAAAAATGCTACTAATAATGTAGTCTTAAGTATTTTTTAGGGGAAGTAAGCCTATGGGGTGTATACTTGTCGGAAAGACGGCAGTTTCCGACAATTTTAGGTCGGAAGGGGTTCTGACCTATTCAATGTGACCCCTTTTTTTCCAACAAGTCGGGAAATCCGACTTGTCGGAAGCCTTGCAGAATGTAGGCAGAGCCACCGATCCACGTGTATTGTTGGAGGTGCGGCCAACACGACAGGCTTTAGCCCCGTTTCCGACAATGTCAATCCGACGTTAAAAAAAAAGTTGGATTGCCATTGTCGGGAATGGGCCAAACCTGTCGGGTTTGGCCAGCCATTGAATACACTCATGTCGGATCCTTTCCATTGGAAAGGATCTGACATGAATTGAATACTCCCCTGTGGGGGAAATCCAGTTGCCGTCGGGAAATTTAAAAAACCTTGTGGTGCTGGCGGCCGTGGGGTTTTGGTATTTAATTGTGAGTCAGAAAATGGGAAGCATTTTTTTCTTGCACTTTCAGAGCAAGTCTGATTTTCCTAAAATCTTACATTTTAGGAAAAATCACCAGGACTTGCTCTGACACCTCTGGGTCACCCCTCCATCCCTTTCCCCGAGGACTAATTAAGCAATTGGAAGTTTCCACTTAGCTTAATCAGTCAGTTATTACTTACCTTCCAAAGTGATGTCTTCTGTATACATCGGCGAAAGCCAGGGAACCTGCAGCAAGGTGAGTATGTAAGGTTTGTGGCGTGTCTGTGAGTGTGTGTTAGTGTGTATAAGAATGTAATGTGTGTGTGAGTGACCCCGGTGTATATGACCCCCCTGTGTGCGAGTATGACCCACCCCCTGGAACCGGCCACTGGGAGAACTACATCTTCCAGCTGCCCTTGCGCCTTCCAGCAGCCCCCAGGACTCCCAGAAGCCCTCTCCCCAGAGTGGAGATCAGTGGGAGCCGCGTAAACCACTGGAGACCTCTGGACAGGTGTATAATTTAAATTTTTTCGTTTATATTTTTACACGCCGCAGGGTTTTCTGTAGAACCACTTTTTTTTTTTTATTGGATTCCGCAGGTATCAGGAGTGTGCATACCGCGTGGTATTCCAAAATTGGGCACGATGTAAGCAAGTTTTTTTACCACGCTAAACTTCGCTCCCAATTGAATCTGCCCCTATATGTCACATTTTAATGTCATTGATCCAGTGTTGCCGTTGGTTGGGGGGGAGTTACAGTGTTTATTCTGGCTTAGACTGTAATAGCCAACTGGGACAGCGGTCAGTTGGCTTGGAGACTGGGTCATATTGTGGCATACTGCTTATACAGTTTGCATCTAGATAACACAGGGGGTGCAGCTCTTCCTTGTCTGCATCCCCTGACCCCACTTCTGCTACTCCCCTTGTCCTCTACTGCTCCTATCCTCACCCACCATGCACTCTGTATGGGCAGCACTCAGAGAGAATCACGGGGCTGGGTGGTGGGGAAGATGATGAATTGGCCTGGGGCTGGGACATCAAATGCGTATCAGTAGCAGCTGCTTATATCCAGCTGCATCATTTGTCAGTGACTTCACCAAGTTGTGGCGGTGGGGGGGGGGAGTAATGTAGTATGAGGAGTGCAATGGCATAGTGTAAGGAGGGGGTGCAGTGACCTAGTGCGATGATGTATTGCAGTGATATAGTGTGGGGATGATGTAATGTGGGAAAATAGCATTGTGATGTAGTGTGGGGAGGTTGTGCAGTGATATAGTGTGAGGATGTAGTGTGGGGGTAACATAGTGATATACAGTAGTGAGCAGATGTAGTGATGCATGTGGGGAGGTAGTTTAGTGTTCTAGTGCTGGGATCTAGTGTTGGGAGGTTGTGCAGTGATCTAGTGCTAGGATGTAGTGTTGGGAGGTTGTGCAGTGATCTAGTGCTAGGATGTAGTGTTGGGAGGTTGTACAGTGATATAGTGCTGGGATGCAGTGTTGGGAGGTTGTGCAGTGATCTAGTGCTAGGATGTAGTGTTGGGAGGTTGTACAGTGATATAGTGCTGGGATGTAGTGTTGGGGTGTAGCATAGTGATATAGTGAGCAGATGTAGCATAGCGATGCAGTGGGGGGGGGGGCAGCTCAGTGATCTAGTGTAGGGATCTAGTCTGGGTAGGTAGCATAGTGATAGGGCCTGATTCAGGGGTGTACACTGTGGTGGCATTGGATGCAAGCGGTTGTTTTCAGTCTACGAATGCATCCGAGTCATACTGTGCATGTGTCCTGATGGTATCCGCACAAAGACACAGACTGAAATTGCAAGCAATTGAGGGAAGGGCCCCAAACTGATATCTTGTTTGGGGCCCCATGAGGTCTAAATCTGCCCCTGGTATCCACCATTAGGCTGAGGTAGCCATTTTATACATTTTTGGAATTACAACTCCTGGCATAAATTGAATGAATTCAAAGGTTGGCTGCCTGTGCCTTTGTAATGCTTTGGTTATTAGCACATGCTGCAACTTGCAGTTCAACAAAGACCCAGGGCCAGCTCTACCATTAGGCAGCTTTAGGCGGCTGCCTAGGGGCGCCAACCACTGGAGGGCACCACTGAATTCTTCCAGCAAAAAACTGAAGGATTTCTCTATGTGTGGGTCAGTAATGAACTTACAAATGGCGGAATGGAACACCATAAAGAGCATACAAATATATGTATGTCTGTGCGTATATACAGTATGTATGTATACACATGCAATTAAAGGGATGTTGGCATCCCAGCATTCAGAATGCTGACGCCGGAATCCCGACAATCGGCATCCTGAATTTTAGTATGCTGTGGAGGGTTAGGGTTAGGCTGCGGGGAGAGAGGGTTAGTGTAAGGGGTAAAGTTAATTAATTTCATTCAAAGGGGTAAATTTACTAAGATTCGTATTTTCCCGTTTCAGGTCAAAGTTCAATCACGAATGACATCGAAAGTGTAAAACTGCAACTTTTTGAATTGATTACGACTAATTTACTAAGCTGTCGTATTCGGGTTTTTCTTTTGTTCCGATGTCGATGTCATTCGTGGGTTTTTTTCTATTTTTACGGCAGTGATTAGCAAAACACTGCCGACTTTTTTTACAATCAATCTCGGCCGGATCTGTGTGATCCGTGCTGGGGTTTATTTATTTTTTTTTTTTAATTAAACACTGTAAAATAATAAAAAAAAATGCGTGGGGTCCCCCCTCCTAAGCATAACCAGCCTCGGGCTCTTTGAGCCGATCCTGGTTGCAAAAATATGGGGGGGGAAATGACAGGGGTTCCCCCATATTTAAGCAACCAGCATCGGGCTCTGCGCCTGGTCCTGGTCCCAAAAATACGGGGGACAAAAAGAGTAGGGGTCCCCCGTATTTTTAAAACCAGCACCGGGCTCCACTAGCTGGACAGATAATGCCACAGCCGGGGGTCACTTTTATATAGTGCCCTGCGGCCGTGGCATCAAAAATCCAACTAGTCACCCCTGGCCGGGGTACCCTGGGGGAGTGGGGACCCCTTCAATCAAGGGGTCCCCCCCCCCAGCCACCCAAGGGCCAGGGGTGAAGCCCGAGGCTGTCCCCCCCCCATCCAATGGGCTGCGGATGGGGAGGCTGATAGCCTTTGTTGTAAAAGAAAAGATATTGTTTTTAGTAGCAGTACTACAAGGCCCAGCAAGCCTCCCCCGCATGCTGGTACTTGGAGAACCACAAGTACCAGCATGCGACGGAAAAACGGGCCCACTGGTACCTGTAGTACTACTACTAAAAAAATACCCAAAAAAAGACAAGACACACACACCGTGAAAGTATAATTTTATTACATACATACACACATACATACATACTTACCTTAAGTTCCCACGCAGGTCGGTCCTCTTCTCCAGTAGAATCCAAGGGGTACCTGTTGAAGAAATTATACTCACGAGATCCAGGGGTCCAGGCTCCTCGGGAAATCCAGGGGTAATCCACGTACTTGAAAAAAAAAAAAAACCGGTGTCCCGACCACGAACTGAAAGGGGACCCATGTTTGCACATGGGTCACCTTTCCACGAATGCCAGAAACCCACTTTGACTTCTGTCTAAGTGGGTTTCTTCAGCCAATCAGGGAGCGCCACGTTGTAGCACTCTCCTGATCAGCTGTGTGGTCCTGTCCTCACTGACAGGCAGCACACGGCAGTGTTACAATGTAGCGCCTATGCGCTACATTGTAACCAATGATGGGAACTTTCTGCTCAGCGGTGACGTCACTTTAGGTCAACCGCAGGGCAGAAAGTTCCCATCATTGGTTACAATGTAGCGCATAGGCGCTACATTGTAACACTGCCGTGTGCTGCCTGTCAGTGAGGACAGGACCACACAGCTGATCAGGAGAGTGCTACAACGTGGCGCTCCCTGATTGGCTGAAGAAACCCACTTAGACAGAAGTCAAAGTGGGTTTCTGGCATTCGTGGAAAGGTGACCCATGTGCAAACATGGGTCCCCTTTCAGTTCGTGGTCGGGACACCGTTTTTTTTTTTTTCAAGTACGTGGATTACCCCTGGATTTCCCGAGGAGCCTGGACCCCTGGATCTCGTGAGTATAATTTCTTCAACAGGTACCCCTTGGATTCTACTGGAGAAGAGGACCGACCTGCGTGGGAACTTAAGGTAAGTATGTATGTATGTATGTGTGTATGTATGTAATAAAATTATACTTTCACGGTGTGTGTGTCTTGTCTTTTTTTGGGTATTTTTTTAGTAGTAGTACTACAGGTACCAGCGGGCCCGTTTTTCCGTCGCATGCTGGTACTTGTGGTTCTCCAAGTACCAGCATGCGGGGGAGGCTTGCTGGGCCTTGTAGTACTGCTACTAAAAACAATATCTTTTCTTTTACAACAAAGGCTATCAGCCTCCCCATCCGCAGCCCATTGGATGGGGGGGGACAGCCTCGGGCTTCACCCCTGGCCCTTGGGTGGCTGGGGGGGGGGACCCCTTGATTGAAGGGGTCCCCACTCCCCCAGGGTACCCCGGCCAGGAGTGACTAGTTGGATTTTTGATGCCACGGCCGCAGGGCACTATATAAAAGTGACCTCCGGCTGTGGCATTATCTGTCCAGCTAGTGGAGCCCGGTGCTGGTTTTAAAAATACGGGGGACCCCTACTCTTTTTGTCCCCCGTATTTTTGGAACCAGGACCAGGCGCAGAGCCCGATGCTGGTTGCTTAAATATGGGGGAACCCCTGTCAATTTTTTCCCCATATTTCTGCAACCAGGATCGGCTCAAAGAGCCCGAGGCTGGTTATGCTTAGGAGGGGGGACCCCACGCAATTTTTTTTAATAAAATAACAACTTTCCCACCCCTTCCCACTGATATACATGCACGGATCTCATGGATCCCTGCATGCCTATCCAATCACGGAAAAAAAAAGTAGGTCTGTTTTTTTTTAGCACTTTTTTACGAGTTGTAATTTTTCACGGCAGTGTTTGTTTTTTTTTTGCTGTGCACTTCTTAGTAAATGACCGAGATTCATACTTAAACAGCCGCGTTTTGACCGATGGTGTATTCATTCGTGATTTTTTTCTTGGACTTCAAAATATTACGAATGCCCTCATCACTGCCGTGATTATTGCTTAGTAAATTACCGAGATGACACTTTGATGAAAAAACGGCATCTCGGTCAAAATCGGGAGCTTAGTAAATTTCCCCCAAAGTGTCAGTATTATGGTGGTGGGGATGCTATTGTCGATATTTTGACCATGGCATCCCGTACCCAACCACAATTAAATATCCCCACCAGACCGCATATACAGTATTATACAGTATATGGGGAATAGACAGAATTTTAATGTAAAATATATTATGAACAAAGTAAAACATTTTTGCAGGGGTTTGCAGGTTAGGGGGTACTAGGCTGAAGCTTTGCCTAGAGTGCAAAGAGACCTTGCACCAGTCCAGAAAAGACCAAAGCCTTACAGATGACCAAAGTAGTGTTACTGTCTTCCAGGAGACACCCCCATACCTGATGTCACCTTTTACGGGATTGGAAACTAAAATTTAAAGTGAATATGTATTTATAGAGAAGGGAGGACCTTTGCCATGGCTTTCCAACCACTTTCTGCTTCCTGCATTTTGGACCCATACACAGACGAAAAACCAAAGTACTAGTTTCCCACCTGCTCTTCTAAAAAAAAAAAAAAAAATAGACACATATCAGTACAGAAGTGCAACGTTAGGCCAAGTAATCACATGCGCATACCTCCTGGGACAGTCCCGTTTTTTGGGGTCTGTCCCGCTGTCTCTCCCGCGGGCCAAAATGTCCCTGCTCAGTTCAGAGCAGAGCAGCGGTGAATAGATTCTGTGCACATGCGCACAGCGTCTATTCCAGTGAGGCAGAGGGACTGGGGGCATGGCCAGCAGCTCACAGCGCTGGACATGCCCCCACTGTGACGGAAATGGGAGGCATGGCTCGCGATCGCGTCATTCCCCCGAAGCCATGCCCCCTTTCCATTAGGCCACGCCACCTTTTGGCGCCGTGCGCATGGAGTCCCTCTCCCAAGCCTCCGGATGTTGTGTGGTATGCATGCGTTGCATTTTTTGTAAAAGTAAAATGCAAACCACATCGGAAAAATCATATACAAACATGGGGGGTCATTCCGACCCGATCGCTCGCTGCAGTTTGTCGCAGCGCAGCAATCGGGTTGGAACTGCGCATGCGCCGTCGTTGCCTAGCGTCGTTGCTTAGCGATCGCATCTGAGACAGAGGCGGTCGCTGGGCGAGAGGTGGCTGGACGGCGGCGTTAAGCCGCCATTTAGGGGGAGCGGTCCAGCCAACGCAGGCGTGGCCGGACCATTGGGGGGCGGGCCGTGGCTGCTGCATGAAGTCTCACACAGCCGCTGCAGCGACGAACAACTCCCGTCCAGCCGCAGGAGCTGCGCTGTCCGGGGGTTACTCCAGAAATACAAAAGCATCGCCGCTGTGCGATGCTTTTGTATTTGTTTGGGGGGGGGGCTGGACTGACATGCGGGGCGGACTAGCCCTGTGCTGGGCGTCCCCCTGCATGTCAGGGCAGATAATCGTAGCTGTGCTAAATTTAGCACAGCTACGATTAACTCGGAATGACCCCCAATAAGCGTTCTCATATGCCTCTCATATGTGTTTTATATGTGTTTTTGTCAAGGCTGCCAGTGATACAAACCTTTTCCTACTTCAATAGAGTTTCTACAAGTGCTACATGTGGTCAAACCACTGACAAAATGAGAAAGTTCAATGAATAAATAAACAAAAATGTAAGAATTTTTTAGCATACCTCCCCTGAAATTCCTTAACCAGTCCTGGCACTAGACAGCTTGGTCTGGCTCCACTAAAACTATGAGACAGTGGTCCTGATTCAGATGCAGTCACAATGCTGATGCAGCAGCGATTTTCAGTGACAGAACTGCGAGACATCACAAATGTAGTGGCCACCTACAAGGGGACAGAAATGCCCACCGAAGCCATACTGCGTACTCTATTGTAACCGCAATGCCGATGCAAGGAACACAGACTCCCTGGGTGCGTCCATGGTAGCGCAGATAAGCCGCAGGAGCTGTGACGCTGGCACCATGTTTTATGCATGTGAGATCACAGGTACACACTGAGACAAGCCCACCGAAAAACGGTCACGACACGCCTGCGTTTATGCATACACTCCAACAAACAGCCTCTTCCTGTCACTCACTCTGCGACTGATTCATCAATGCAAGCAGCATCACAAAGGTACCTTGGCACATGTGCAGTCTGCCAATAATCGCCCGGTTGCGACACCATTGAAGTTGTGACCTCATCTCAATCAGGCCCAAATAGAATACAGCATAAATGCTTAGGGACAGATTCAATTACTCGGGGATTGTGTCACACGGTCTCTTCTCTTGAGAGGTGCAGCAGAAATCAGTATTAAGCCCCGTACACACGGGGAGAGACGTGTGCTGAGTGATCTATCAGTGACCGCTCAGCACACGTCTCCCCCGCTCAGCACAGCGCGATGTGTGCTGAGCGAGTGGGGCAGACGGGGGGGGCGCTCATTTCACCCAGCGGTGAAATGAGCAACCTAGCAACGGCGATAGCGACGTGCGGGGCTGCGCATCGCTATCGCTGTGGGGCATACACGTGGAGAGATCCGTGCTTAACGTCTAAGCAATCTAGTCAGATTACTTAGGATTTAATCACTGATCTCTCCGTGTGTACCCGCCTTTACAGTAACTCCTGCCCTGATACTGCTCGCTAACACTTTACCCGGGAGGGAGGACTGCGTGACACAACACAAAGGTAATGGAATTTGACACTTAATGTCATTCCATGGCAGTTTAAGAACAATGAATACAAAATTAGGAAGTTTTACTATTTTCACAAATCCATTAGGCAATTGCATTTTTCTCACCTTTGTTGCAATTGCTGAAACGGCTGCTGTCCTTTTATCTGTTATCACTTTTCCATCAATTACCTAAATGTCCAATATAAAATAAAACAATAAAAAACTTGTTCATAAGTGGTTCATGAAAAAAAGGCTTCTAAAACTGTTAGAGAGAAAACTTATATAATTAATAAATGTCATTGCAAACAATCCAAACGGGCTCATTCATACCAATGCATTTACAGTTTGCGTCCATTAAAACTTCAAAACTGCATTACTATTCGTATGCTATGGGCTCTAAGGGGGTTATTCAGGTTGCATCACTATTCAATGCGACCGCAATAACCCTGTTGGCGGCACTACTGTGCACACGCAGGTCCTGTCCTGCAAGTGCGCTAGCAGCCAATGCGATCTGATTGCATTGGCTGCTAACAACTCTGGCAGAGGCATTTGTGGGGCTGGTGGGGGGCGGCGCATCAAAAACGGGGGCAAGTTGGTGGTATTTTCGGGGAGGCTGCGTGACATCACACGCAGCCGCTCCGATCAAGAAAATGGGTGCGGACCGCCTGCATACACAGCCCAGCTGCGGCTGCAGGGGGTTGTCCACAGTTGCTGCAACCGCAATTAAATTGCGGTCACAACTACTGATCAGGCCATTTAACATGCTGGGTGGCCTTGCCTCGCGATGGGCGACCTCCAGCATGCGATAGAAAGGATTGTAGATTCTGCTAAAAAGCATAATCTGCACTCCTTACTCAATAACCAAATAAGTATTAAGAAAAATATGTAGGGAAAGAGTTGAACTTTCCACTCTTTGGGGCAGATGTATTAAGCCTGGAGATGTGATAAAGTGGTGATAAGCGTATGGTGATAATGCACCAGCCAATCAGCTCCTAACTGAAATTTTTCAAACCTGTAATGATTGGCTGGTGCGTTATCACCTTCCACTTATCACTGCTTTTTCACGTATCCAGGCTTAATACATCTGCCTCTGTATTCCATATTTGGCCACAGTCAGTCAATTGCTGGGACATGTACTTTAATCAATCAATACTCAGAGACGCTTTAAGAGAGCAGGAGTGCGCAGCTTCCTCCGTCCGAGCCCCCTTCTCTCTGCTGGCGCACGCAGCGAAGCAGCACCGTAGAGAGTCTGAGCATGCGCATATCTCCGGGAAAATGGCGCAGTGGCCATTTTCCCATTGACTTCTGCAGCGGCGCTGCCATTAGCGTTTGACTCCAGAGGGGTAAGTATTTAAAAAAATAGGCACATTGTGTTACGGTGTGTGCCCCTCTGGACTCAGTGGCCCGTGCGCACCGCACACACTGTACCCGTTATAAATACACCAGTGTCAATACTACATCACACCATACCAGTGTGTTCCAAATACAGGGCACAGGGGCTCAATATATGTTATGTGTTAGTACATAGAAACTGTTCTTATGTGGTGGTACTGTATGCTGCAGTTTTCATCCATTAATTAGGGATGGCCATCTGTTGGTTAACCATCGATGGTCACCATCAATTGTGCCAAACAATTTAAAGGGAAACCTTGTTTCACCTGATGGTCATCCCTGTTCTATGACGTACTGAATTGCAGGCCAATCAGAGCTTGGGGTCGTGGGCTCCATGGGTGCGCCAGGGGCATCTAGTTGAAAAAAACAGGGGGGTTCTGTATCAGTGATAGTACCACAATCAATCGAAAATCTATTACATCGGTTGTTAACCATTGATGGTTTGTAACCGTTGATGGCCATCCCTACCATTAATACTTATTTTCCAATTCACACAACTGCATGAAGTATTCCATAACACAACAAAATACACATTTTAGATGTGTGTTATTTTTTACAATTGAATCTCATTGGTTTTAGGGAGAAGTGAAGATGCTTGTTCCACAGATATAGGGGGAATTCAATTGCCGGCCATCGTTTGGCCAAATCTGTGCAGCATCTGCTGCACTTTACAGTAGCGGAATCTCGCAGTAAAAGTGATCGCTACCCAATCGGGTTGTCAAAGTCGAAAAATATTGTAGTACACACACCACGTACTAACAACACACACACATGCCCGCTGCGCGTGCACTTGTTCCGCCGTGCGTGCACATATCCGCAATTTGCGTATGATCGCTCCCGCGGTCCTGCGCGTGGTGTGGGTATTTACGGCGGAGTTTGTGAGCGCATAGAGGGTTATCAAAACATTACATATTTAATCCAAATAGTGCACATTGTACACATAGTCCCCCTGCACCACATCAGCAAGTATCAACAGTATAAATGATTCCAGGACTAAGGGATTCGCCTTTGCATGATAGGAAGGGACAGACTAAGGTTATAAGGTGATGTCTAGTATCCAGCTGTAGGGTATTTTAAGGGTAACATTCCGGTGTTGGTTAGAGGAAGATCGCATGTTCCTGCGTATAGTTATGTGCAGAAGTAGAATATAGATATAAACTGTATTTACTGTATATTATGTATGCGGTGGGAATCCAGAGGAGACCACCCACAAGAGCAGTTGAGAAAGACATCACCCACCTTTTCAAATCAACCTATGACCTCTCCTGTAATGTAAAGATGCATCTCTGTGTCCAATGGACAAAGGGATTACAGTATCCATTGTATTGCTTTTGGAAGTAGTGTATAAAAAGCCTGTTGCTGCCTGGCCGGTCACAAGACTCTCAACGCAATCAACCTGATAGCGGAGGACCGGCCGGGTTGCGCAAGCGAATATTCTCACGTATGTACATTGACTGTAGCCATTTACTCTGTTATATTGTAGTGTATAAATTGTATTGTTATCCCCTTCCAGATATATACGCTGAGGTGTCGGAGCCCAGTGTTTAACTACAAATCGGTGTTGTGTCCTCTTTTCCATGCTAGGGTTTAAAGTGTATTACATTACCTAACTGTATAAGGTTTTAAAGTGTATTAATAAGGTGTGTATGCGCTGCGGGTACTTTGTACCGTCAGCGCTGCATAAGGTTTAAGGTGTAATATCATTGTAGTGCTTTGCTGCATAAGGTTTAAGGTGTAATATCATTGCATACTAAGGTTTTAAGTATATCTCTGGGTGTGTGCGCGCTGTGTGTACTTTGTACCCCCAGTGCGGCGTTTGTACGCTAAGTCCATACAAGGTACGGGACTCTGTACGCAAATAGCGTACAAAGTACGTAGAGTGCATATTAAGTCTAGCGGCCACAGCGGCTCCATGGTAAAAGTGTGTTCAAAGGTATAGCTTTATGGTTTAAGATAATATCGACATTATCAATTGGGGACATCGTCCGGTTTTTCCTCTTACCCGCAGCCTAGCAGGTTAAAGCAGACTTTATCTATCAGTAAAGGGCGGACAGGTATCCCACGTAAGCCTTCTCCTGGTTGGTGGATACACTGGAAACCCTATCTTATTGCTGATTAGATGGTGTCTGCTCTGCATGGTTTGTAGGGATGCTGGTGGGACCCGTAAAGTAAATACGCAAAGCTATTTTAAAAATCTGTGAATTTCTATTTTGGCGCCAAATGCGCACACAACACAAGCATACACCTGTACTTTGTATTTGTATACCTGCTCGCATTGTTGCCATAAGTACTGATTACTAGATTCATTTGGACCTGTACGGAGAAATTTGTTACTATTTAGTTAAAATATAGAATAAATATTAAGGAAGTAAACGTAAAACACAAATACAGTCTGGCCTAGTTAAACAGGTTTATACAGAAAGAAACTGTGTTGTGTTAAGTAAACGATTATAGGTAATATCGCTTACATTTATAGAAGTGTGGGATTTGTACTATTGCGGACGTACGGTTTTTGTACACGTGTCTCGGACAAAGTACGGCACTGCGTACGCAACGTAAAGACATACGCATGGTCACGTGTTTGCGCAACGTGCGTAAGGGTACGACCGCTAAGTACAAATTACACAATAGCATTGTTTAGTTTAGGGGCAGAACAGTAGCCACGCTACAATAGCACAAATTGCTCGGTTTCCAAAATTTAGTTTAAATAAAACCTTTTCTACTGTATTACCTCTGGGGAAAGCTATCAGTTAACAGGAAAGGATATTTTTTTCTGATCAGAAAACTATAGAGTGTTAGTGTGGGCTGAAAAAGGTGTGAATGTATTGAACCCCGCTTGGTGAACACGGTGAAACTCGGTGAACTTGGTGAGCACGGTCTAGGTGAACACGTGCAATGGAGTGTGATAAAGCTTTGTGAAGTTGTTGTTTTCTTGGTATTACACTCCGGCTGTTTTGGAGCACAGTGTGAAGACTCCAGTGATCCTACAACTTATAGATAGCAAGTGTCTATAAGCGGTACGATTGGACCGCACGGTTGTGTGAGCAATACGTGGCGCAACGTGATACGAAGTTTTGCATATTTGTGCGTAAATCTCGTCATCATACGCGTTGTGTAAAGCACATGCAAGCGTGATTTGTGTAAACATTGTCTTTTAGGCAGATATTCACTGGGTACGGTAAGTTACTCCTAAAGGCCCAGGGTATATAGGCCGAAGTAGGGCCTGCATTGGCTACACGTGTCTGCTAAATAGGGGGGATCCGTGGTACTCGGAGCAGAAGAAGTTAGTGGAAGAACTTTGAGGACTTCCACCGTTAGACTACTGTGTTTGGAGCATTTTAGGAAATTTTCCCGTGTTAAAAGGGTCCACAATGGGAGCCAAGTGCACAACACAGGGACGTTCCTCAGTCAGGGTTCAGACAGCAGAATTGAGACCCAGGGGGTCAGCTCGGTTGGTAATGTGGGGGAAGTATGGTCCCCACACTGAGACCTTTTGTGATGAATGGACACGAATGACTGTGGGGGATAAAGCATCATTTCCTGGGATAGGTAGTTTTGATCCAGAGGTATTGCAGAATTTAAGGAGTAGGATATGTCTAATAAAATCCAGAAAACAAAGGATTAGACTTGCAGATTGTTTAAACTTATGGCAGCAAGAGGGCGATATACAAGAGAAATTAACATATGCAGCAGATTCCAAACCTAGCGGGAATGAGAACACAAACACACCATTGTCGACACAGGTCGAAGGGGAACAGAAGGCTACAGTCAATGATACATCCGTAAATGATAGTAATATGAAAGAGCAATGTATTAACCCTAACTTTTGCAAAATGTATCCTGTTTTGAAGTCTCTCCAAGGTTTTAGGTCACAGGGAGATGAAGGATTCAGCCAAATCCCAGCTCTCCTCCAAACAGTCATCTTGCAGGAAACTCAGGTGGGGCCTGTCCAACCAGGGAGTGCAGTAACAGTATTCCCCAATGAAAGAACTGGTGAGGTCACAGCCGCCGGTAAGTATGAGACAGTTCATTGCACAGAAACAACAACACCACACAGTAAACAGATTAGGAACGGAACGGTAGGATTACACCCTGTCTTGGAAATAGTAACTCCCAATGGGGGAACCGATAGTCAGGAAGTAGCCCTTACCAGGAATGATGCAATGTATTGCCCATGGCCCAGAGATGAGCTGCGGTCAATCATTTCAGAATTCCCCGACCCTCGGAAGCATTTAGCCAGATGTCAGAAATTCATCAGAGATCTGGGTAATGCGTATGAACCAACAAACCAACATTGGCGGACATTCTTGAAAGCGTGCCTACCCCAAGGTTTCATTGACAGCCCAAGTATTTTCTCCCAGGCTTTGCATGACTGTTTACAATCCTTTCAACCTGAGAGCGGATCAGTATTAATACAGTATGTAGATGACTTACTGCTGTGTTCTGATTCACTCGAATCGTCCTTGAAAGACACGAAACAGCTTCTGTTTTACCTTTCTAATATGGGACACAAGGTTTCAAAGGATAAGTTGCAGTTGTGCCAAACCAGGGTAAAATATTTGGGACATTGCTTGACGCAAGGCCTTAGACACCTTACCGCTGATAGAATACAGGCGATTCGCGACATGACTCTGCCACAAACCTAGCAACAGATCCGCACTTTTCTTGGAATGTGTGGGTACTGGCGAAACTGGATCCCAGGGTTCTCCATACTGGCTTTACCTTTGCAAGAAATGGTCTCTTCAAACAAACCAGATCGGATCTCACACACAGATGAGTCCGAGCTGGCATTTGAGAGACTCAAACAGTGCCTATCACAGGCACCTGCATTAGGCATACCACATTATGGGAAACCCTTTGAATTGTACGGTACGGAAAGTGCTGGGTGTGCGGCAGGTGTCCTAACCCAGAGACATGGTGATGCCAGTAGGCCGGTAGCTTACTACAGTGCACAGTTGGACACCGTAGCGCGGTATCTCCCCACATGCTTGCGAAGTGTTGCAGCGATAGCTTTGCTAGTGAGTAAAAGCGAAGACGTAGTGTTAGGACACAACCTGACAGTCCATACGCCTCATGCAGTGTCAGCCTTACTGAACTCCGCTCAAACCAGACATGTCTCATCAGCGCGGTTTACAAGGTGGGAATTAGCACTAATGGCCCCTGTAAACATCACCATAAAGAGATGCAGCGCACTAAATCCTGCAACTTATCTGCCGGGTGTGCCTGGACAGGCACAAAGGGTGGAGGATGAGAATGATGGTGAAGGAGGATTTAGTGCAGATACTGACACGCATGATTGTATGGAATATCTGAACCAGACTTTCACTGCAAGACCCGATATTAGTGACAACCCACTGGAAGGCGTATATTTTACTTTTTACACTGACGGTAGTTGCCACAGACAGACGGACTCGGGAGACTTGTGTACTGGATACGCAGTCGTAGATGACAGAGGTATCATAGAAGCTGAACCCCTGGGCCCACTGCACTCAGCACAAGTTGCTGAGCTGGTCACCTTATCCAGAGCGTGTGATTTGGCCAAGGGTAAGTCAGCCAATATATATACAGATTCTAGGTATGCCTTTGGAGTAGTGCATGATTTCGGGGCCCTATGGCGCCTCAGAAATTTTATGACGGCAGCTGGCACACCTGTAGCGCATGCATCCCACATAAAAAGGCTTCTAACAGCGATACAGGAACCAGACAGAGTGACTGTTATCAAGTGCAAAGCACATACTTACAACCAAGATCCAATCTCACTTGGTAACAGCCGGGCAGATGAAGCTGCTAAATCAGCAGCCAGCACCCCCATACAAACAGATATCACATCACTGATGATATTCAACACCATCAACACACAAAAATTAAGTGAAATGCAAAATTTGTGTTCCCCACAGGAAAAGGCGGTCTGGAGGTCAAAGGGATATGGCCAGGAGTCCTCAGGACTCTGGACAGGTGGACAGGGTAAGCCAGTGGCCCCCAGAGCATATCTTCCAAGCTTAGCTGAGGCGGCACACGGTCTGACTCATCTGGGTAAAGAGGGTATGTGTAAGCTGGTGAGAGCCTACTGGTGTGCGCCAGGATTCTCTTCTCATGCGGGTAAGAGAGCAATGACATGTCTTATTTGCTTGAGGAAGAATATTGGAAAGTCAATACCAACAGAACCATCCCATATCACACCGACAGACGGCCCTTTTCAGGTAATACAGATTGATTTCATACAGTTACCACCCTGTAGGAATTTAAAATATGTGTTAGTCTGTATTGATGTGTTTTCCAATTGGGTAGAAGCATTCCCTGCTGCCACAAATACTGCTACGTTCACTGCAAAGAAAATTGTGCAGGAATTTGTGTAATAATTGAAAGCGATAGGGGTACCCATTTTACAGGTGAAGTCTTTCAGGTTATGTGCAAACTGATGGGAATTAATAGCAAGCTGCACACTCCGTACCACCCACAGGCGAGTGCAAAGGTGGAGAGAGTAAACAGCACTATTAGGAACAAGCTGAGCAAAGTGATGGCTAAAACTGGATTATTGTGGCCAGAAGCTTTGCCACTAGTATTGTACAGCATCAGAACCACTCCCAGGTCGCCCCTTAACCTATCACCCTTTGAGATTCTTTTTGGTCGACAGCCCCATGTAATGATAGACCCCCAGGATAATTTGAAATGCAATAACTAAGTAACTGTAAAATATTTGGTTAAGATGAGCCAGCAGCTGAGGAATCAAAACAAAAATCTAAAGCTGGTGATTCCTGACCTACCGAACAGTAATTGTCATGACATTGAACCTGGGGATTATGTAATGATTCGAAATTTTCTACACTCAGGTTGCCTCATTGACAGGTGGGAAGGACCGTACCAAGTCTTACTAACCAGCACGACAGCATTAAAGGTTGCCGAAAGAGAGACTTGGGTCCACTCGTCCCACTGTAAGAAGGTCGCTGACCCAGAGAGAACCCGTAACAAAGAGCAGAGTATAGAGAACATCGTATCACTGGAGTGTCTGTTCCGGGAAGGTTGAGAGGCAGGACTGTTGTCACGGCACCTGAGCGTGGAGAACAACAAGACCAGAGGCGGTTGTCGCACCAGTTTTATTTTTCTTTTATTTTTTTTCTCCATCTCCCACTACCCTCCTTCTCTCCTTCCTTTTCCTCCCCCTTCTTGTTTCCTTTCTCTTCCCTTAACAAGATGGACTTACCCCAAGAGACTGCGTTCCGGGTTTTCCTGTTAACCCTGTTGTTGACCAGAACAGTCTGTTTCGGTGAGAGTCCCAGAGAGGTCGAGAAAGGATCTGGAATGGGTTCTGATGGCGAGGACGGATTTGTAGAATTCCAAGAGCAACACATCACTCGAGCAAAGGCGAGTATCAGAAAACGATCTGGTAGTCAGGGAGCTAGGAGGCACTGTGAAGGGTTATTGGATGAGGAAAATTGCATTTGTAAGAATTGTGAGAACATAGTTGAGGATGGGTGCATCCAGAGATGTCAGTCCAGCCTTAATATCAACATGGACCGTCATCCATTGAGTGACTACCACTTACTAGTGGGTAAGGTTTTAAACCAAACAGAATGCTGGGTGTGCTCACAAGTACCTCAAGGTCAGAGCAAGTCAGGATTAGTACCGTACCCTTTAGCAATAGATGAGGTACTCGAATTACGGGGTGGGAGACTGGTGGACAAGAAATTTAATATTTCTAGGCCGCTTAGTTTGAAGCTCCACCAGTATCATGTAGATAGATCCTTGTTATGTTTCAACATTTCCAATCTCCGAAAACCAGGAAATTGGGAGGTGACATGGAATAATCAAACCATGGCCTTTTCGCACAGAGCTGATAAGATACCCATAGACTCTGAACTTGTACGCCAAATAGCCAACAGTGGAAGGTATTTTCGGTATAGGTATACTCGAGGAAGCAAGACCATGTGGCTTGGAGAAGTATCACCAGGGTACTGTGCTCATATCATACAGCCTGATACTTGTACTAAACAGATGAGAGAACTAGGGATTGGGTTTTTCACTTGGAAAGTTTGTAATATGGTAATGTCAGATTCTGTCTCATATGTTCTCCCTGATGATGCCTATTTCATATGTGGGAGGAAGGTGTATAAGTGGCTTGCCCCAAACTCAGAGGGATTGTGTTATGTTGGAAGAGTGTTGCCAGAGGTCATGACCATAACCCATGATAAGATGAAAGACGTTCACCGCAGTGCTCAGGCTCCTTATACTCATACTCACTATGAACACATCGTCAAGAGACACCTCATAGATAGGACAGAGCACGTAGCCTCTGATTTGATCCACGAATCCACCGGGATTCAATTCCTTCTCGCATTAGACATCACCCGTACTGCCAGAGGAATTATAAATTATAGGTATATCCATGCGCTAGCGAACTTGATAGATAATATCACTGAGATGTATGACGACACCTTCAGGTATACGGGTAGGGAGTTGCAAGTTTACAAAACGGAACTGATCCAGCACAGGATGGTCCTTAATTATATCACAGCTGTGACGGGTGGGTACTGTGTCACTTTGGCAACTCAATATGGTGTGAAGTGCTGCACATATATTACAAACAGCACTGATGACCCAACCGAGATCATCGATCAAAAGATGGACGATATCTTGCAGTTGAAGTGGGAGTTCCGAAGGAGACACAACCTTACCCTGACTGCTGTGAGTAATGAACTGACAGGCTGGGTCTCATGGTTGAACCCACGAAATTGGTTCTCAGGATTAGGAGAATGGGCTCAAAATGTTATTATGAGTGTAGGAAAGTTTCTCCTTTGTATCCTGGGAGTCGTCATAATTTTTGGTTTGATATTTAGGTGTGTTCGAATTCTGATGCGGCGCAAGCACGGCACAAAATTGATGCGTTTAAGGAGCGGGGACATTGTTACAGCAGCAGATTTAATTTATGACCCATCCATAGAGACAGTGTTATGATAAGGATTGCAAATGAATTCCATGGCCCGTTTCTTTCACCCGTTTTTCCTTTGTCTCCCCCTTTGCCCAGATACACCGATCCAGAAAAGACATCGACTACACCCAAGAATGATTACGAAAATGGTATGTGAATGTATTTTAGATATGTGTCTTATCTTCATCTCTACAACCTTCAGTTAGTGACACACATAGTCGACAGGTGATATCCACATATATTAGCACTCACATATGTTCCCCCTCCATGTATCATCAACTAAATGTGCACCCCATTTGTTGGAACAAGAAGCCGAAAAGAGCTCGGTAATGTTTGTTGGCCCACTTACAGACCTTTAATACGGGATAAGAAGGATTTAATGTATACTTCGCAATACCTCGAAGCTTATCTAGAACATATACGGCACGATGATACATGCCCCTCAGACATGGATTCATACATACATGCTTTTACTATCCCACTAGGTCATACATTTCCCACCTACACCTCTCCTCCTACCATCCAATCATCTGTAGATATTGTATTGTATATTTTTCTGTTTAGTGTTTAGATAGTGGCAGTTATTGTTGACTGCCAAAGGGTGGACTTTCAAAGTCGAAAAATATTGTAGTACACACACCACGTACTAACAACACACACATGCCCGCTGCGCGTGCACTTGTTCCGCCGTGCGTGCACATCTCCGCAATTTGCGTATGATGGCTCCCGCGGTCCTGCGCGAGGTATGGGTATTTACGGCGGAGTTTGTGAGCGCATAGAGGGTTATCAAAACATTACATATTTAATCCAAATAGTGCACATTGTACATATAGCCCCCCTGCACCACATCAGCAAGTATCAGTGTTCGCAAATACGCGCTATAGCGCGTATTTTACCCTGATCTGTGGTCCGGGGACTCACTTTTCTAAACTGTGTGGGTCCCCGGGGACGCGCTCCGCTGAAGCTGGTTGTTTTGTATCAGCTTCCTGTAACAGACGACAGAAGCGGAGCATTAGCAGTCCTCTAGCGGCGCCCTTCCCCCCCTCGATCACCTGCTGCAGCATCATGGGGGACGGACCGAGAGTGAGGACGGCTTCCTCCTCCCCCCCCCCCCACCCCCCGGCCGATCACCTGCTGCAGCTTCACGGGGGACGGACAGCGAGAGAGTGAGGACAGCTCACCCCCCGCCGCCGCCGCCGATCACCTGCTACAGCTTCACGGGGGACGGACAGCGAGAGAGTGAGGACGGCTTCTCCCCCCCCCCCCCCCCCGACCACCTGCTGCAGCTTCACGGGGGCTGGACAGAGAGCAGGGATGGCTCTGCGGCGCGCTACACACTGTGTTGCGGGTGGAGTTGAACGCCGGTGACCGCATCCTGTGCGGAAGGGTGAGCTGGACTTGGGGTGGCGGCTGGGGGGCTGCTCATATCAGTGGGAAGGCAGAGATGGGGGCTGCATGGCGCCGGCAAGCAGGTGTTAAACACCACAAAAATGTTGCATTGGGTGGGGGTGAGTGCTGCCTGTAATTTATGTGCTGACTGATCAACTTCAGTGACACTCACTGTGCTGGCTGTCTTTGTTGGTTGCCACTGGTTACTGTAAAGACAGCCAGCACAGTGAGTGTCACTAAAGTTGATCAGTCAGCACATAAATTACAGGCAGCATGACTCGAATCCAGTGGTTGCACCAAGTGTCCGAAGTCGGCGGTCAGGATGTTGGCATTTAGTATACCGACACCAGCATCCCGATCGCAGCAAAGCAGACAAGAGTGACGAGTGCAGAGGGTACCTTAACCTCCCACCCCTAACCCTCCGTTTCCCACAGCCTAAACCTAACCCACCCCCTTAGTGCCTAACACTTATACCCCCCCTCTGCAGCCTAACCCTGACCTCCCCAACACCATATCCTAACCCCCCCCCCCCCCCAGACCCGCACGCTAAACCAGTGGCGGCATTGCATACTTACCTTCAGGATCCTGACTGTCGGGATATCGTTGGTGGGATCCTAATCTTCTCGGGATGTCAGCGTTGGTATTCTGGCGGCTGGCGGGATTCCGGCATCGGTATTACGGCTCCTGGGATCCCGACAGCCAGGATTCTGAACGCATACTTCCGATATGATAACAGCCCCGCAGTATTGTCACCCTCCCTCCCCCACAACACTTCTGTAGTGTCTAAATCCAGTCTAAGGCTCCTATTATAGCGGCACCATAAAGCCATTACATATAGAAAATGTATTATTTAATAATGTTGTCCTGTTTTTTTAATCATATAATTGTTAAGTGCTCTACCTGGCACAATGTGTATAACGTGCTCTACCTGGCACAATGTGTATAACGTGCTCTACCTGCGCAATATGTATAACGTGCTCTACCTGGTGCAATGTGTATAACATGCTCTACCTGGTGCAATGTGTATAACGTGCTCAACCTGGTGCAACGTGTGGCGCAATGTGTATAACGTGCTCTACCTGGTGCAACGTGTGGCGCAATGTGTATAACGTGCTCTACCTGGTGCAACGTGTGGTGCAATGTGTATAACGTGCTCTACCTGGTGCAACATGTGGCGCAATGTGTATAACGTGCTCTGCCTGGCGCAATGTGTATAACGTGCTCTCCTTTGCTCAGTGTGTATAGGAGGTTCTACCTGGTGCAATGTGTATAAGTGGCACTACTGTGTTGAGTAATGTGAATTGGTACTATTATGTGACCACGCCCATTCACCACGAAGCCACGCCCCTAAAAATTCTAGCGCGCCTTCGGCGCGCACTGTCAGTCTTCTGTATAGGTGAGGGAGAACCAGTTCTCTTTCTGCCACAAGGTCACCAAAATGTCTAGTTACATCTATAGTGCGGGGTGTGCTGTATGTTACACAGCCCAGCAGCATCGTCACCCCATCCTCCCCCTTGCACCACTTTTGTAGTGTCCAAATCAAGTTTGTCTTTTTATATTTGGATCATTAATAAGACTAATTAAAACCTTCACTCCGATGGGACCCAGAAAAGGACAGGTAGGACCCCAATTTTTAAAAGTGAGGGGTCCCTGGGACCCACTTTTTTTTGGTCTCAGCGCGATCACTGAAGTATCACCAGTTTAAATGATTCCAGGATTAAGGGATTCGCCTTTGCATGATAGGACGGGACAGACTAAGGTTATAAGGTGATGTCTAGTATCCAGCTGTAGGGTATTTTAAGGGTAACATTCCGGTGTTGGTTAGAGGAAGATCACATGTTCCTGCGTATAGTTATGTGCAGAAGTAGAATATAGATATAAACTGTATTTACTGTATATTATGTATGCGGCGGGAATCCAGAGGAGACCACCCACAAGAGCAGTTGAGAAAGACATCGCCCACCTTTTCAAATCAACCTATGACCTCTCCTGTAATGTAAAGATGCATCTCTGTGTCCAATGGACAAAGGGATTACAGTATCCATTGTATTGCTTTTGGAAGTAGTGTATAAAAAGCCTGTTGCTGCCTGGCCGGTCACAAGACTCTCAACGCAATCAACCTGATAGCGGAGGACCGGGCCGGGTTGCGCAAGCGAATATTCTCACGTATGTACATTGACTGTAGCCATTTACTCTGTTATATTGTAGTGTATAAATTGTATTGTTATCCCCTTCCAAATATATACGCTGAGGTGTCGGAGCCCAGTGTTTAACTACAAATCGGTGTTGTGTCCTCTTTTCCCTGCTAGGGTTTAAAGTGTATTACATTACCTAACTGTATAAGGTTTTAAAGTGTATTAATAAGGTGTGTACGCGCTGCGGGTACTTTGTACCGTCAGCGCTGCATAAGGTTTAAGGTGTAATATCATTGTAGTGCTTTGCTGCATAAGGTTTAAGGTGTAATATCATTGCATTGCATTACTACTAAGGTTTTAAGTATATCTCTGGGTGTGTGCGCGCTGTGTGTACTTTGTACCCCCAGCGTAGCGTTTGTACGCTAAGTCCGTACAAGGTACGGGACTCTGTACGCAAATAGCGTACAAAGTACGTAGAGTGCATATTAAGTCTAGCGGCCGCAGCGGCTCCATGGTAAAAGTGTGTTCAAAGGTATAGCTTTATGGTTTAAGATAATATCGACATTATCAGGGTAGACAGCATTTTCGTGTGAATCAGCCAGGCAAAGGGTACGAGCCAGAGTGCCTTTGCCGGCATTTAAACACCACGACAATGGCAATTCACACCCTTTGTCGGCAATTAAATCCCCTTGCATCATATCAGCAATGATTCGTACAATGGGGGTCATTCCGAGTTGATCGTAGCTGTGCTAAATTTAGCACAGCTACGATCATGAACTCAGATATGCGGGGGGACGCCCAGCACAGGGCTAGTCCGCCCCGCATGTCAGTGCCGCCCCCCCCCCCCCCGCAGAAGTGCAAAGGCAAAGGCATCGCACAGCGGCGTTGCCTTTGCACTTCAAGAGTAGCTCCCAACCAGCGCAGCTTTAACGTGCTGGCCGGGAGCTACTCTTTGCTCCCCTGCCCGCAGTGTTTGCGTGTGACGTCACGCAGCCGCTGCAAGCCACTCCCCGCATGGTTTGGCCACGCCTGCGTTGGCCAGACCGCGCCCACAAAACAGCGGCCAAATGCCGCCGTTTCGCCCCCTCCCGCCCATCGACCGCCTCTGCTTGTCAATCAGGCAGAGGAGATCGTAGCGCAGCGAAGGGCGGCCATGTGCCGGCGCACTGTGGCATCGGCGCATGTGCAATTCTGATCTGACCACTACGCTGCGAAAAACTGCAGCTTGCGATCGGGTCAGAATGACCCCCTATATAAGAAAAAAAGATTTAAGCTACATAATATATACAAAGTCTGTAATAATGGTTATAAAGAGGTTGGTTGTGACAATAGTTCATTAATATGTGACATTTTCAGACTAGATGGGGCCATTTGCCATCACCATTTAATACCTTTCAGCGTAAACTTGTGTTTTTGATATTATATTAGCTTATCGAAAGCGCATTCAGGTGCTGCACAGATGTTTCTCTAGACTGAAGTGTGTCTTAGTGACATCCATCATCTCAGCACTGCATCATTAATACATTTTCAAACACTTGGCTCTATTCCCATAACAGATATAACAGTTTTGTGTTTGTGGGGAAGGGAGATGAGTCATAAGCTCCTGGGGCTTCATAGAGATTCTCTGACTTGTGGGTCTATAGATTTCACTATCTTGCAGTAACCCTGTATTTATCGTCAAATGAATGGAACTACATTTGAGATAGCTAATAGGCATATTATTTGAACTAAAATAATTTTGAAAACTTTTAATATTATTTTAATTTCACTGACATATTAAATGGCTTTTGGAGCAGTTTTCCTAAAAAAACACTTCAGACCCTTTAATTCTCATATATTTTTTTTGTAATAAGATTGCATTTCGCATACTTGTAATAGGCGAATTTAGTATAAAAAAATATAATGTAAAAATATACTGAAGAGAGCCCTGTGATAATAACGCTATCCTGAGACAGCATTATCCACAGTCCCCTCTGGTTCCTGCCTCCATTCTCCACTTTGACAGGCACAACAGAGTTGGGAACAGTCTCCTGTGATAAGCCGATTGTGTCTAATAAGACCTCGGTCATCTTATCGCCAGTGTGTCCCCGGTCATTTATTTTCTGCTGAAAACCAGCATCTCAGTTTACAGTTTACAGCAGAGACATCATTTGTTATTTTTCACCCAAAACGTCTGTGGAGAGGATTCACAGGGATAGATCTTCCTTGCAAGCTCTGTCCTTGCATGCGATAACTGATACATACCTATGATGTATTAAATTATCAAATTGACGATTGGGGCAAATTTATCACATCCCTTCTGCATCTGGGATGCGGATTGTGATAAATATGCCCCTAAATGTTTTATACTCACCCAGTACTTACAAACAGCTCTCTTGCCATGCATTAGAAGCGGTAGGTTTACTAAGCTTCAGAAAAAGGAAAAGTTTATAGTAACCAAACATAGTAAACACATACCTCCCAACTGTCCCGATTTTAGCGGGACAGTCCAGTTTTTTGAGGTCTGTCCCACTGTCCCTCCCGGTGGTGCAGGGCTGGGGGGGCAGTTTGGCGGCTCACTATCACTCCCTGCTCTGCTCAGAGCAGAGCAGCGGTGAGTAGACGCTGTGCACATGTGCACAGCATCTATTCTAGTGAGCCAGAGGGACTGGGGGCATGGCCAGCAGCTCACAGGGCGCTAGCCGTGCCCCCACTGTGACGGAAATGGGAGGCGTGGCTCGCAATTGCATCATTCACACGAAGCCATGCCCCCTTTCCATCAGGCCACACCCCCTTTTTGGTGCTGACGATATCGGTGATGATACCGTTCAGTATGTATGTCCGATATTTTGTCACATGATGATGTCACATCTTATGCGCATCGTCAAGTGTGTTTCCAGCCTTTGACCAAGCACACCACCAATTTATTTGTTTTTAATTAGAGTATCTGTCAGCCAGGTCCTACCATCAACATCTATAACTAGTAGCCAAGTGCAACACAGTATGTACCATGTTATAGAAATTAATGAGGTCACCTCATGCTTATTTTAGAAAATATATAGCAATGAGTCTAGAAACAAAAAAATTATCTTATTGCAAATATTATGTTTTCAGTGTCTAAAGTGTGCTCTGGCGTTCCCGTCATTGCTATTAGTGTAACTAGATTGCAGACTGATTTATTACCAAGTGACAGGAATAAATATATGCAGTCTCCCACATAAAACAGAACAAAGCTTTAATTCCCTTGCCTGTCTGAACCTTAGTAAACAAACAGTTCTCTTACTGACAGTGAGTGGGCATTGTGTATTTCACAAAATAGACACCTTTCCAAATAAAAACATAATTTAAAAAAGAAGAAGTTTTTTTGGCATGTTTATTGTTTACTACTAGGCTCCGAGCCTCTCATCGCTTCACAGATTGGCCAGTTGGCCAGTTCTGTCCACTTTCCAACTGGTGTGGGTGGCCGGAGGTTGGATGACGCGATCCTAATTCAATTTAGGGCCTACTTTCCTGGACTCACAAATTTCATGAGACCATCCCAGACTCCCGGACATACTTGCCTACCCTCCCGTAAGCTATGAGAGATACTCACGATTTTTTGTGTAGTCTTACACATCCCGCCCTCTACTTATTAAAGCGGGCAGGATAGAGATAAAAGTTCTGAAAACTCTGCAAATTTGTTAAGGGAGCAGGGCTACAGACGCGAATCACATCATTTAACGCCGCTGCTACTCAAGAATCACATGCATTTCCTGTATTAGGGCGGGGCTTAATGACATGACAATCTGCCCTCCCCCGAAGTGACCTTCTGCGCCTTCTCTCCGGAGAGGAGAGGAGAAAAAGACAGTAGTCAAGCAGGCTCCCAGGAGAGTACAGTAGGTCATTATCCCGAATCCCTTCTGTCCTTCTTGTAAAGAGGTAACGCGACTCCCGTCCCCACAGCCGTCCACTCTTGCCTTTTGATCTTCCCTTACAGGATTTCTAAAAGAAGGAAAGTTTGAACAAAGGTACTGAACACAACAGGGGTATTCAGTTAGCTCCAACAATTTCGGAGCTATCAAATTCACCCGAAATGAAGAGAAAATGCTAGCCACAACAGAAATGTGATGTATACATAGACTAAAAACCTTAGCCCCAAAAGGGTTAAAATAAGATTTTAAACCTACCGGTAAATCTTTTTCTCGTAGTCCATAGAGGATGCTGGGGACTCCGTAAGGACCATGGGGAATAGACGGGCTCCACAGGAGACATGGGCACTAAAAAGAACTTTAGGTATGGGTGTGCACTGGCTCCTCCCTCTATGCCCCTCCTCCAGACCTCAGTTAGAGAAACTGTGATCAGAGGAGACGGACAGTACGAGGAAAGGATTTTGTAAATCCAAGGGCAAGATTCATACCAGCCTCACCATTCACACCGTATAACTTGGAATATACGAACCAGTCAACAGTATGAAACAAAACCAGTATCAGTCCAAAACTGATCCAACTGAAACATAACCCTTCTGTAAGCATCAATTATATACAAGTCCTGCAGGATGATGTCCGCACAGGGACGGGCGCCCAGCATCCTCTACGGACTACGAGAAAAAGATTTACCGGTAGGTTTAAAATCTTATTTTCTCTTCTTCTAGAGGATGCTGGGGACTCCGTAAGGACCATGGGGATTATTCCAAAGCTCCAAAACGGGCGGGAGAGTGCGGACGACTCTGCAGCACCGAATGAGCAAACATTAGGTCCTCATCGGCCAGGGTATCAAACTTGTAGAATTTTGCAAAAGTGTTTGAACCCGACCAAGTCGCGGCTCGGCAAATTTGTAATGCCGAGACGCCCCGGGCAGCTGCCCAGGAAGAACCCACCTTCCTAGTGGAATGGGCCTTAACCGAATTCGGTAACGGCAATCCAGCCGTAGAATGAGCCTGCTGAATCGTGTTACAGATCCAGCGAGCAATAGTCTGTTTAGACGCAGGAGCACCAACCTTGTTGGCTGCATACAGGATAAACAGAGCCTCTGTTTTCCTAACCCGAGCCGTTCTGGCCACATAAATTTTCAATGCCCTTACCACATCTAGGGACTCGGAATCCTCCACGTCCCGTGTAGCCACAGGCACCACAATAGGTTGGTTCATATGAAAAAAAGAAACCACCTTAGGCAAAAATTGGGGAAGAGTCCGCAACTCAGCTCTATCCACATGGAAAATCAGATAAGGGTTTTTGTGAGACAAAGCCGCCAACTCTGACACTCGCCGTGTCGAAGCCAAGGCCAATAATATGACCACTTTTCAAGTAAGATACTCCAATTCAACTGTTTCCGTAACACCACGTTAAGGTCCCATGGTGCCACTGGAGGCACAAAAGGAGGCTGGATATGCAGCACCCCTTTCACGAAAGTCTGAACTTCTGGAAGAGAAGCCAATTCCTTTTGAAAGAAAATGGATAGGGCCGAAATCTGAACCTTAATGGAGCCTAATTTTAGGCCCAAATTCACTCCAGTTTGCAGAAAGTGGAGAAAACGGCCCAGATGGAACTCTTCCGGAGGAGCAGTCTTGGCTTCGCACCAAGACACATACTTCCTCCAGATACGGTGATAATGTTTCGATGTCACCTCCTTCCTAGCCTTTATCAGAGTAGGAATGACCTCTTCCGGAATGCCCTTCTCCGCTTGGATCCTGTGTTCAACCACCATGCCGTCAAAAACAGTCGCGGTAAGTCCTGGAACAGACAGGGCCCTTGTTGTAACAGGTCTTCCCTGAGAGGAAGAGGCCACGGATCTTCTGAGAGCATTTCCTGTAGATCCGGATACCAGGCCCTTCGAGGCCAATCTGGAACGATGAGAATCGCCTGAACCCCTCTTCGTCTTATGATTCTCAGTATCTTTGAGATGAGAGGAAGAGGAGGGAACACATAGACCGACTGAAACACCCACGGTGTCACCAGTGCGTCCACTGCAATTGCCTGAGGGTCCTTTGACCTGGCGTAATATCTCGGAAGTTTCTTGTTGAGGCGTGAAGCCATCATGTCTATTTGAGGCAGACCCCACTGACTTGCAATCTCTGCGAAGACTTCCTGATGAAGTCCCCACTCTCCTGGATACAGATCGTGTCTGCTGAGGAAGTCTGCTTCCCAGTTGTCCACTCCCGGAATGAAGACTGCTGTCAGAGCGCTTACATGACTCTCCGCCCATCGAAGAATCTTTGAGGTTTACATGAGCCACTGCTGTGATGCTGTCTGACTGAATCAGAACCGGTAGACCTTGAAGTAAGGTCTGCGCCTGACGAAGGCCGTTGTATATGGCCCATAATTCCAGAACGTTGATGTGTAGATAAGCCTCCTGGCTTGACCACAGACCCTGGAAGTTTCTTCCCTGTGTGACTGCTCCCCATCCTCGGAGACTTGCGTCCGTGGTCACCAGAACCCAGTCCTGGATTCCGAACCTGCGGCCCTCTAGAAGGTGAGCACTCTGCAGCCACCACAGGAGAGATACCCTGGCCCTGGGGGACAGGCGGATCATCTGATGAATCTGTAGATGTGACCCGGACCACTTGTCCAGAAGGTCCCACTGAAAGGTTCTGGCATGGAACCTGCCGAATGGAATGGCCTCGTAAGACGCCACCATTTTTCCCAGCACTCGCGTGCAGTGATGTACCGACACCCTGTCTGGCTTCAACAGGTCCCTGACCAAGTCCTGCAGTTCCTGGGCCTTTTCCGTCGAGAGAAAGACCCTCTTCTGTTCCGTGTCCAGAATCATGCCTAAGAAAGGCAATCTGGTTGTTGGAACTAACTGTGACTTTGGCAGGTTTAGAATCCAACCGTGTTGCTGTAACACCCTCAGGGAGAGTGATACTTTGACCAGCAACTGTTCTCTCGATCTCGCTTTTATCAGGAGATCGTCCAAGTATGGGATAATTGTGACCCCCTGCTTGCGCAGGAGCACCATCATCTCCGCCATTAATTTGGTAAAAATTCTCGGGGCCGTGGACAGCCCAAACGGCAACGTCTGAAATTGGTAGTGACAATCCTCCACCACAAATCTCAGGAACGCCTGATGAGGTTGATAAATGGGGACATGAAGGTATGCATCCTTTATGTCTAGAGAAACCATATAATCTCCCTCTTCCAGACTTGCATTGACCGCCCTGAGCGACTCCATATTGAACTTGAACCTCTTTAAGTATAGGTTTAAGGATTTTAAATTTAGAATCGGTCTGACCGAACCGTCCGGTTTCGGGACCACAAACAGGGTTGAGTAATAGCCCATCCCCTGCTGCAGCAGGGGAACCTTGACCACCACTTGTTGGAGACACAATTTTTGAATTGCTGCCAAAACCACCTCCCTCTCTGGGGAAGAAGTCGGCAGTGCTGATTTGAAAAACCGGCGAGGGGGCACCTCTTCGAATTCCAGCTGCTACCCCCGGGAAACAATGTCTATTGCCCAGGGGTCCACCTGAGAATGAATCCAGACCTGGCTGAAAAGACGAAGACGTGCCCCCACCGGAGTGGACTCCACCCGCGGAGCCCCAGCGTCATGCGGTGGATTTAGTAGAGGCCGGGGAGGACTTTTGTTCCTGGGAACTGGCTGTAGTTGGCAGCTTTTTCCCCTTGCCCTTACCTCTGGCAAGAAAGGAAGATCCCCGAGCTCTCTTGGATTTATGCGGCCAAAAGGACTGCATCTGATAATGCGGCGCTTTCTTAGGCTGTGAGGAAACATAAGGTAAAAAGATGATTTACCTGCAGTAGCTGTGGAAACTAGGTCCGCGAGACCTTCCCCAAACAACTCCTCACCCTTGTACGGCAAAACCTCCATATGCCGTTTTGAGTCAGCATCACCCGACCACTGTCGGGTCCACAGTGCTCGCCTGGCAGAAATCGCCATAGCGTTTGCTCTGGACCCCAGTATGCCTATATCCCTTTGAGCCTCTCTCATATAAAGGACCGCATCCTTAATATGGCCCAGGGTCAATAAAATAGTTTCCTTATCCATCGTATCCATATCAGCAGATAAGGTATCGGTCCACGCTAGTACAGAGCTATAAACCCAAGCCGACGCTATTGCTGGTCTGAGTAATGTACCGATATGCGTGTAAATTGACTTCAAGGTAGTTTCCTGCTTGCGGTCAGCAGGATCCCTAAGGGCCGCTGTATCCTGAGACGGCAGCGCCACCTTTTTGGAAAGGCGCGTCAAAGCCTTGTCCACCCTTGGGGAGGATTCCCACCGTATCCTGTCCTTGATAGGGAAAGGATACGTCCTAAGAATCCTTTTGGGAATCTGCAGCTTCTTATCTGGAGTTTCCCAAGCACTTTCAAATAACTCATTTAATTCAAAAGAAGGTGGAAAAGTAACCTCAGGCTTCTTTTCTTTAAACATGTGGATCTTAGGATTAGGCACCGCGGGGTCGTCTATAATATGTAGCACATCCTTTATAGCAATAATCATATAATGAATACTCTTTGCCAATTTTGGCTGCAACCTCGCATCATCATAATCGACACTAGAGTCAGACTCTGTGTCGGTATCTGTGTCAACTATGTGAGAAAGTGGCCGCTTTTGAGACCCAGAAGGCCCCCGTGACATAGGGAAAGGCAGGGTATGACCCTCTGTATTGTCCCTGGACTCCGCTTTGTCCAAACGTTTGTGCAATAAATTCACATTTGCATTTAAAATATTCCACATATCCATCCAGTCATGTGTCGGCGTTGCCGACGGCGACACCACACTCATGCGCTCCACCTCCTCCCTAGGAGAGCCTTCCGCTTCAGATATGCTGACACGCACGTACTGACACACCACACACTCAGGGAAAGCTCTATCTGGAGACAGTTCCCCCACAAGGCCCTTTGGAGAGACAGAGAGAGAGTATGCCAGCACACACCCAGCGCCAATAATCTTGGGAAAAAGAAAAATATTACCCAGATACAGCGCTATTCACTGCGCCCAATTATGTGCCCCCCCTTCTTTAAAACCCTCTGTCACCGGTGATCAGCAGGGGAGAGTCCGGGGAGCCAGCTTCTCAGCGTGTGCTTGTGGAGAAAATGGCGCTGGTGAGTGCTGAGGAAGAAGCCCCGCCCCCTCAGTGGCGGGCTTTGGTCCCGCTCTTTCTTTAAACTGGCGGGGGCTCTGAAATAATATGAAACTGATTAATTATTTTCCTAAAAGCCAGTGCTGAGGTCTACATTGCAGCCCAGGGCGCCCCCCCCCCCCCCCCCCGCGCGCCCTGCACCCCACAGTGTGCGCTGTGTGTGTTGTGGGAGCAATGGCGCGCAGCGTTACCGCTGCGCGTTACCTCTCCGAAGCTCTGAAGTCTTCTGCCGCCTGTGAAGTCTTCTGCCTTCCTATACTCACCCGGCTTCTATCTTCCGGCTCTGCGAGGAGGACGGCGGCGTGGCTCCGGGACGAACCGCTAGGGAAGACCTGCGTTCTGACTCCCTCTGGAGCTAATGGTGTCCAGTAGCCTAAGAAGCAGAGCCTAGCTTTTAAGTAGGTCTGCTTCTCTCTCCTCAGTCCCACGATGCAGGGAGCCTGTTGCCAGCAGGTCTCCCTGAAAATAAAAAACCTAACAAAATACTTTCTTTTCAGGAAGCTCAGGAGAGCTCCCTGTAGTGCACCCAGTCTCCTCTGGGCACCGTATTAAACTGAGGTCTGGAGGAGGGGCATAGAGGGAGGAGCCAGTGCACACCCATACCTAAAGTTCTTTTTAGTGCCCATGTCTCCTGTGGAGCCCGTCTATTCTCCATGGTCCTTACGGAGTCCCCAGCATCCTCTAGGACGTAAGAGAAATCAAGATTTTGAATTGAAATGGTTTTTGGAATAAGCCACCACCCATTTTCTATCTTCACTCCATTGTTCTCAATTCCCATTCTCTCCTTCTTTTAAGTCACTATCTCCTTGCTTTTAAGTCACTCTTTTTAATTATGAATTTAGATATCCATCTATGAAAATTCAGTTTTTACGCATTATTTGTATTGCTCCCTTTTTTTGATTGCTTTTCAGAAATATGACATCCAGGGCAAATCAACGAAGAAATAGCGACCTATGAACTTTGGAATCTTAAACCATTGAACTTTTCAGAAGAATTACATATGAATTACTACATGGACACACAGTGCTAACAAACTTTCTTGTATTCAACTTTTTTATTGTGTACAGTGAAACAGGAACCAATTGCGTTCCACAGCTTATTTTCCCCATTTTGAGATGGGTAGTAGTTACTGTGTGCGTTCCACGGAGAGCGGAAGCGACGTCACTTCCGGCACGGCATCTCCGGGCGGTATGCGCTCCACGGCTGGCGGACTTGACGTCGCTTCCGATACAATGTATGCAACATATGTATTATTGGGGGTACTGCATCGGAGTACAGCACTAAAGCCTCCATAGTTTGAAAGGACGCTTGGCTCCATTAGTGCACATTTGTATCTTATAAGTGATTGGTCCACGTAATGTTTCACAATGACGGCGGACGGAAGTAAATACACTTCCGGTTGTGCGTTCCATAAAGCATTTTAGGTGACCCAGAGTCCATATGATATATATGTATATAATTTTTATATTTTCTTGTATATGTTATTTTAAATAACCAGATTTAAGTGGTTAGTGTCCCCACTGAGAGATTTTATTAAGGAGTAACAACTTCAGTTATTGACCCGGAAGTGCCATTCACCCGGAAGTAGTTGGCCACCATGCTATTTAATTTCACTTTCCCTATCCTACTGTTACATCACCCTGACGAAGAGCAACAGCTCGATACGCGTTGGCCTGTGACAGGAGGACAAATTCCAGGATTGGTTAGAGCGCTGCAGTTAGAATCCGATTCAAGCGAGGAGGTCCAGTATCCGGAACCTGGTACTTCCACTTTAGATCTACTCGCTTAAATTTGACTCTTGATCTGGTAAACGCCTCCAATCCTATTTTATTATTTGTATTATGTATCCAGTGTTTGTTGAATAAATTGTGTAAACGGTATTGCGCTATGTGGGTTCGTATTTCTTGTCCCCACATATCTGAATGAGATTGCACCGTTGATAACAACACTGAAGATTTCTGCATTGATTACGTGCCTGAAAACTTCATTCATCCGGTAAAGCCTCCAATTTGAATATTGGGGATACACATACTGTATTCTATATACCATCGGGTATTCTGCTGTTCTTATTTGGGACATATTTGAAAAAATATCACACTATGGGGGTAATTCTGAGTTGATCGCAGCAGGAACTTTGTTAGCAGTTGGACAAAACCATGTGCACTGCAGGGGAGGCAGATATAACATGTGCAGAGAGAGAGAGATTTGGGTGTGGTGAGTTCAATCTGCAATCTAAATTGCAGTGTAAAAATAAAGCAGCCAGTATTTACCCTGCACAGAAACAATACAACCCACCCAAATCTAACTCTCTCTGCAAATGTTATATCTGCCCCCCCTGCAGTGCACATGGTTTTGCCCAACTGCTAAAAAATTTCCTGCTGCGATCAACTCGGAATTACCCCCTATGTACATTGTTTTTCATGTATTTACATGTTCATTGGTGTTCAATGTATAAGGAGAACATCTATTCAGAAATATCCGCCTTGATTGCAAAATTCAGAGTTGAAATTAAGATAAGTATGTTGCATGCACACACTTATTTTAGAACCTAAGCGCACTTGATTTTCTGTCACCACCCCACTTTTTTCAAGTCTAATTTTGGTTATAGGGTATAACCACGACAGAAGATCTTTACTGCCTAGGTAGCGCCATTAAGATACCTCTACCCACATTAATCTTCACCCCCCCCCCCTGCATATTCAATTGCGGGCCATTTTCACCCGTTTTTAAGGCATTTTCACCAATACCTTCTCACTTCTTGTTTTTGTGAAAAGACAATGGCGAAAAATGCCTCAAAATCGTTGAAAACGCCGCAATTTCGCCAGCGGAGGTACAAAAACACGTGGATTCGCTGATCCACATGTTTTTTGCTTCCAACTAATTTTTCATCTAGGCAAAAAAACGGCTCTGCTATTGAATAGGCGAATCCCCATTCGCCCTAAAAAAGAAAAGTGCTGGATTTTTTTGCCTAGTTAAAAAATTGGCCCTAATTGAATACCCCCATAGCCCTCAAATAGTACACCTGGGAAAGGGATATACTGTAGAACTATTTTCAACAGTAACATTTTAATCCTGTAGTCAAGAAACCACCAGCTAACCTATCTTGGTTTTTTTTTATACTGGTTCATCTACTCAGCCCATTAGATAGCTAAGCATACCTTCCCCACAATGGTATGTATTTTGATTCTGATTCAGATGTGAATGCAGATGCCTTTGCAGCTGCAATTTAGTACACAGAGCCAGGAATCGGTATCTGGCACAATGGCTCTTACCTGTGCGCTGGTGCAATAACTTGCAGAAGTCAGGTTCCCATGTTGGCTGTCCATCTCCACTGCTCCGCTGTTGTGCTTAGTGTACCCTGTTGGCAGAGTGTACTGGGCTATCTGGTGCAGTGACGTCAGTCCACACACTTAGTAACTTAAACAGTAATGTAGGTTTATTTAGTGTACACAGGTGACTCAGATGTAACACTGATAGCGGTAATCAGGAGCCCATATATCACACAAGGTAACAGCATTAGATAGTGGTACTTATCAGGAGATGTCTGTGGTCGTGAAGCATGGAGAACTGCACAGCCGTGCAGTCTGACTCTCACTGTAGAGAAGATGATGCATGCACTGGAAACTGTCACGTCTAGCAAAGTTTGAGGATCCGGCAGCTGAGATTTGCCCGAGGAGGTAGCAGGCTGTGGATGAACAAGATGAAGGGGTTGGATATAGTTCCTTCGCATGGGACACGGAGCAATGAAGAACGTAGGCGGGGTTTGAGAGTCAATAGAAAGTATTTATTATGTACAGGGCTGAGGTAGAGAACTGAGGCTGGAGCACGATGGTTAAGGAACGTAATTGCGGATAAAGAACTGCGGAACTGTGGATAGTGGTTAAAGACGTGGCTAGAGGCGAAGAACTTTGGACTGTGGTTTGAAAGACGAGACTGTAGATGATGAACTGTGGAACTGTGGAAGGTGGTTGAAGACGTGGCTGGAGACAAGGACTGTGGACTGTGGTTTGGAAAACGAAGCTGAAGATAATAATCTGCAGGCTGTGGTCGGTGGTACAAAGGCGTGGCTGGTGAAGGAGATCTGTGGAGTGTGGCTTGAAAGACGAGGTAGAAGACCCGGGGGCCAACTGTGCCCAAAGAGTCTTACTGGACCGGGTTTTCCAGGAGTGCTTCCACAGGCAGTAGCAGGCTAGAAACGGCAGGGCTGCAGCAGCAACAGAGAACCGACCAAGCAGGATCAGGAGGAACTAGAATACAACAGGAATCCTGGGAGCACAGGCTAAAGCACCTACAACAGGGTTGTAACTTGAAGCACTGGCGTCCCTGTCCTAAACCAGCCCCCTTTTATAGGGAGAGCTTCCCCTGGATTGGCTGGAAGAAACGGGAAACAGGAACTATGCTTAAAACTTGGTCTCCAACATGGCGGCGCCCAGTAATGCAGACCTTTTTGCAAAGCCACATTGCTCATTCTACCTGGTCTCCTAGCAACGGCTCAGTAAGAGCAACCCGCTGTAGCGGCGTCCCGCCACCACGAGCGAACCCCCTCACCGCCGTTACTGCTGCCCACGGATCTGGCGCAGCAGCCCACCTCTGCCGCTGCCCGCACATCGCCAAGGAAGCCAGCCCCGCGGCCCCAGCGTACCGGTAAGACTCCGGACGCTGACAGAAACGCTGTGAGTCTCTGTAGCTGAGATCTGCTTCCGGTCTCAGCTCTGCACACTTGTACACCAGGACTCTGTCTCTCAGTCTCTCTGTGTGTCACACTCTCCTCACTCTCTCACTGTCACAACTGAGGGCCTGAGCTGACGGGAGGCAGCCTCAGTTGTAGGGGCTGAGATGTACCGGAACCTGGGAGGTTGTATCAGACCCCTGGACATGTAAGTAACATGAATAATAACTGCCCGAAGGCGTGACCACGACAACTTGGATAAAAGTCAATGATGTTTATTATGACAACTCCGCAACACAGCAGCAGTAAAAGAAAACGTAAAAGTCAGCAAAGAATAAATACAGTTCCTGGGTACTACAGGATGGCAGGAGCCACAGGGCACTGGTAGTGTGAGATAGTTCTTATAATCTTCTAGATGGAAAGTCCTTACCAGGCCCGACTGTAGCAATGGAGATAACCCAGGATTGTGCCAGCTGGTGTTCCAGGAAAAGCTGGGTTGCTGAAGATAAAACGGCTGCTGTGGATACTGGCTGGAACCAGACTGTTGTTAGCACGGAGTGGATACTGGCTGGAACCAGTTAAATAATAAATGAACTTGGGAGCGATGAAATATGAACTGAAATGTAGAACTTGAGAGCGGAGAAATAATAATACCGGTGGAGAGTGGTAAAGTGTAGAAAGGACACCGGCCCTTTAAGAGAAGCTGTACTCTGCTGGAAGCTGAGCTGGAAGCAGGTAATGTTGTAGCTGGAAACAGATGAATCCACAATGGATTGGAGAGTCAGGCTACACCGCAGGTGGAATGCTGGTGCGGGTCTCTATGGTGGAAGTCTTGAGACAGGAGCTGGAACCTGGAAGACAATCACAGGAGAGAGACAAACAGGAACTAGGTTTGACAACCAAAGCACTGACGCCTTCCTTGCTCAGGCACAGTGTATTTATACCTGCAGCAAGGAAGGGATTGGCTAGGCAATTATGCAGATTATCAATACTGAGAACAGATTGGTGGAAATGATCAGCTGACAGAATCCAAGATGGCTGCGCCCATGCAGACACTTGGAGGGAAGTTTGGTTTGTAATCCATGTGGTAATGAAAACAGTAATGGTGGCGCCGGCCACCGGAGACAGGAGGCGCCAGGCTGACAGATGCACATCCAACCACGCGGACACAGCGGAGGCCGCGGCTGACGTAATCGCCACTCAGACACTCTGCATGCAGAAGTTCAGGGACGGCGGCGGAGGCCGCGGGAGACGCCATGCCAGGTGTAATATGGCGTTTACTGTGACAGCGTCCCAGAGTGACAGGAGAGGATACAGGAATGTACACATCAGGATAACAGATGGAATCCGGTCCTGGAGCGCTGAGCCAGCCTTAGGAGGCATCTGATGGGTAAGAAATGGCGTCCAGATACCCGGATCGTGACAGCACCCCCCCCCTTTAGGAGTGGCCCCAGGACACTTCTTTGGCTTTTGAGGAAACTTGGAATGGAATCTCCGGACCAAGGCAGGAGCATGGACATCAGAAGCATTGGTCCATGAACGTTCCTCAGGACCATAACCTTTCCAGTCAATAAGATATTGTAGTTGACCGTAACGGTGACGTGAGTCCAGGATCTTGGCCACTTCATACTCAACGCCTCGTTGAGTTTGGACTTTCGGAGTTGGAGGAAGTGAGGAATGAAACCGATTCAAGATCAGCGGTTTCAACAGGGAAACATGGAATGTCCTGGGTATTTTTAAGAAGGGAGGCAACTGGAGTCTGTAAGCAACAGGATTGATGACTTGTTCAATCTTGAAAGGACCGATATAGCGAGGTGCAAACTTCATACTGGGAACTCTTAACCTCAAATTCTTCGTGGATAACCATACCCGATCACCCACCTTGAGAGCAGGAACTGCTCGACGCTTCTTATCCGCAAACTTCTTGTACCTGAACGATGCCTTGAGCAGAGCTGATCGTACGCTCTTCCAGATATTGGCAAACTGATGCAAGGTGATATCCACTGCTGGGACAGAAGTTGCTGGAAGCGGTTGGAACTCAGGGACTTTAGGGTGGAATCCAAAGTTAGTGAAGAATGGTGTTGAAGCAGATGAAGAATGATACTGGTTGTTATGACAGAACTCGGCCCAGGGAAGTAATTGAACCCAGTCATCTTGAGAGGAGGACACATAGATGCGGAGGAAGGCCTCCAAGTCCTGATTCACCCTCTCGGTTTGACCATTGGTCTGAGGATGGTAAGCCGTGGAAAACTTTAGCTTGACTTGGAGGACTTGACATAAACTTCGCCAGAATTTGGCTGTGAATTGAACTCCTCGATCTGAGATAATTTCTTCAGGAAGACCGTGGAGTCGGAAGATCTCTTGTATGAATACTTGAGCCAACTTGGAAGCTGACGGAAGACCGGTGAGAGGAATGAAGTGTGCCATCTTGGTGAACCGGTCAACTACCACCCAGATGGTATTGAACTTGTTGCACATGGGTAAGTCTGTAATGAAATCCATCGACAAGTGGGTCCATGGTCGACGGGGAACGGATAGTGGAACCAGTTGCCCCGCAGGCGACTGGCGGGATACTTTATGTTGGGCACACTTTGGGCAAGATGCAATAAACTCCAAGACGTCCTTTTTCAGAGTTGGCCACCAATAGGACCTAGAGATAAACTCCAGGGTTTTTTGGATACCTGTATGTCCGGCAAAACGGGAAGCATGGGCCCAATGCATGAGCTTCTTCCTTAGCATCGGTTTCACAAAACTTTTCCCTGATGGGGGCGTAGAGTCCATCCCTACCGTGGAGAATGCCAACGGATTTATAATAGGATGCTTGTCTGAAGACTCTGACTCATTTTCTTGCTCCCATGAGCGGGAAAGGGCATCGGCCTTGCGATTCTGAGAGCCCGGACAGAACTGGAGTTTAAAGTCGAACCTGGAAAAGAAAAGTGCCCATCTGGCCTGACGAGGGTTGAGACATTGTGCGCCTTTCAGATATAAAAGGTTCTTGTGGTCTGTAAGTATGGTGATTGAATGAGAAGCTCCCTCCAACAGATACCTCCACTCTTCTAGAGCGAGCTTGATGGCTAGCAACTCCTGGTCGCCAATGGCATAGTTGCGCTCAGCTGGGGAGAACTTCCGGGAGAAGAAACTGCAAGGGTGTAAATGGCCATCTTTAGCCCTCTGAGATAACACCGCTCCTACTCCAACGGAGGAGGCATCCACCTCTAAGATGAAAAGAGAGTCGATGTCAGGCTGTTTCAGAACAGGCGCAGAGATGAACCTTTGTTTTAAAAGATGAAATGCTTGCATGGCTTCTTCAGACCACTTGGACGGGTTAGCACCCTTCTTAGTGAAAGCAGTAATAGGCGCCACAATGGTGGAAAAGTCTCGTATAAACTTTCGGTAATAGTTGGCGAACCCTAAGAACCTCTGGACCCCTTTGAGGGTTAAGGGTACCGGCCAATTTTGGATTGCTTGTAGTTTCTCAGGATCCATCTCTAGTCCGGAACCGGACACAATGTACCCTAGAAACGGAATGGACTTGACTTCAAAGACGCATTTTTCTAATTTGCAATAGAGATGATTGACACGGAGACGGGACAGAACCTCTTTAACCCAAAAACGATGTTCCTCTAAATCGTTGGCAAAAATGAGGATATCGTCTAGATAGACCACGACATGACGGTATAGAATGTCTCTGAAGATCTCATTGACAAAATGCTGGAAGACAGCTGGAGCATTGCTCAATCCGAAGGGCATGACGAGGTACTCATAATGTCCGTCACGGGTGTTAAAGGCGGTCTTCCACTCGTCACCCTCACGGATCCGGATGAGATTGTATGCACCTCTCAAGTCCAGCTTTGTAAAGATGGTAGCTCCGCTAACTCTGTCAAAGAGCTCAGTAATCAGGGGTAAAGGATAACGGTTCTTGATGGTAATGTCGTTCAAACCTCTGTAGTCGATGCACGGCCGCAGACCACCATCTTTCTTTTTTACAAAAAAGAAGCCTGCGCCGGCTGGAGAAGAAGAAGGTCGAATGAACCCCTTTGCTAGGTTCTCTTTAATATATTCCTCCATAGAATGCGTCTCAGGCAGAGACAACGGATAAGTTCGGCCTCGAGGTGGAACCTTCCCTGGAACGAGATCAATCGGGCAGTCCCATTCTCTATGAGGAGGAAGGATATCAGCAGAAGCTTTACTGAACACATCCGTGAAATCTTGATATGGAGGAGGTGGAACATCAGACGACCTGGGGGAGGAAGAACAGACAGGCAATACTTTAAACAAACATGTCTCAGCACAGGAGGAACCCCATGCCAGGATTTGCGTAGTCGTCCAATCAATTGTAGGATTGTGAAGACGGAGCCATGGAAGGCCCAGGACCACAGGATGTGTGGCTCTTGGAATCACTAAAAAAGAAATAAGTTCGGAATGAAGAACTCCCACTCTCAGACGAACTGGTAGAGTCCTTAAAGAAATAACTGCATCAAAAATTTTGCTGCCATCCACGGCAGTTAAAGAAATGGACGAAGGAAGTCTCTCGGTGGGTAGGGACCACCGTTTAACATAGGCTTCGGTAATAAAGTTCCCAGCTGCTCCGGAATCAAGGAGGGCAATGACGTTCCGATAACGTTGAGCAACTTGAAGCGAGACTGGGAGATTACAATCTTGAGGAGATGGAGAGGAGATCATTACTCCTAGCCGGCCCTCTCCTTGGCGAGCTAGGATTTGGAGTTTCCCGGACGTTTGGGACAGGCATTAATGGTGTGAGACGGAGCTGCACAATAGAGACAGAGAGACTCGGAGAGGCGTCTTCGGCGCTCAGCAGGAGTTATACGGGAACGGCCAAGTTGCATGGGCTCATCTTTAGATGGTGACAGTTGACGAGGAGGAGGAGCAGAAGATTTTGGAGCAGATGATCTTCCACGCTCAGTTGCTCTCTCTCTGAAACGTAAATCAACTTTCGTGCAGAGTGAGATTAGCTCATCTAACTTAGAAGGTAAGTCTCTGGTAGCTAACTCATCTTTAATACGCTCAGATAAGCCATGCCAGAATGCAGCATACAGGGCCTCGTCGTTCCATGCCAGTTCGGATGCCAGGATCTGGAACTGTATCAGATATTGTCCTACAGTACGTGACCCCTGGCGTAAACGGAGAATCTCGGATGAAGCTGAGGTTACCCGGCCTGGCTCGTCGAAGATGCGCCTGAATGTTGACACGAAGGCAGTGTAGGAAGATAGCAGGGTGTCGGACCTCTCCCATAACGGTGATGCCCAATCAAGGGCTGAGCCACTGAGAAGAGAAATAATATAGGCAATTTTTGTACGGTCACTGGGAAAATTGCCAGGTTGTAGCTCAAACTGAATCTCACACTGGTTGAGAAATCCCCTGCAGAATCTTGGAGATCCGTCAAATTTTGCTGGCGTTGGAAGATGAAGACGTGGAGCAGAAATGGGTAAGGTGGGTGGGGTTATAGCTGGAGTCACTGTGGTTGACGCACCAGACGCGCCTGATCCACGGAGAGTTGTCTGAATCCCATCCAGCCGAGTAGAGAGATCCTGGAGACAGCGGATGATGTGGCCCTGTGCAGCCTCCTGATGTTCTAGTCGGGCTGCCAGTTCTTGCATCGGCCTGGCCGCTTGATCCTGGTCTCCGGCTGGATTCATTAGGTCAGTGCTTACTGTCACAACTGAGGGCCTGAGCTGACGGGAGGCAGCCTCAGTTGTAGGGGCTGAGATGTACCGGAACCTGGGAGGTTGTATCAGACCCCTGGACATGTAAGTAACATGAATAATAACTGCCCGAAGGCGTGACCACGACAACTTGGATAAAAGTCAATGATGTTTATTATGACAACTCCGCAACACAGCAGCAGTAAAAGAAAACGTAAAAGTCAGCAAAGAATAAATACAGTTCCTGGGTACTACAGGATGGCAGGAGCCACAGGGCACTGGTAGTGTGAGATAGTTCTTGTAATCTTCTAGATGGAAAGTCCTTACCAGGCCCGACTGTAGCAATGGAGATAACCCAGGATTGTGCCAGCTGGTGTTCCAGGAAAAGCTGGGTTGCTGAAGATAAAACGGCTGCTGTGGATACTGGCTGGAACCAGACTGTTGTTAGCACGGAGTGGATACTGGCTGGAACCAGTTAAATAATAAATGAACTTGGGAGCGATGAAATATGAACTGAAATGTAGAACTTGAGAGCGGAGAAATAATAATACCGGTGGAGAGTGGTAAAGTGTAGAAAGGACACCGGCCCTTTAAGAGAAGCTGTACTCTGCTGGAAGCTGAGCTGGAAGCAGGTAATGTTGTAGCTGGAAACAGATGAATCCACAATGGATTGGAGAGTCAGGCTACACCGCAGGTGGAATGCTGGTGCGGGTCTCTATGGTGGAAGTCTTGAGACAGGAGCTGGAACCTGGAAGACAATCACAGGAGAGAGACAAACAGGAACTAGGTTTGACAACCAAAGCACTGACGCCTTCCTTGCTCAGGCACAGTGTATTTATACCTGCAGCAAGGAAGGGATTGGCTAGGCAATTATGCAGATTATCAATACTGAGAACAGATTGGTGGAAATGATCAGCTGACAGAATCCAAGATGGCTGCGCCCATGCAGACACTTGGAGGGAAGTTTGGTTTGTAATCCATGTGGTAATGAAAACAGTAATGGTGGCGCCGGCCACCGGAGACAGGAGGCGCCAGGCTGACAGATGCACATCCAACCACGCGGACACAGCGGAGGCCGCGGCTGACGTAATCGCCACTCAGACACTCTGCATGCAGAAGTTCAGGGACGGCGGCGGAGGCCGCGGGAGACGCCATGCCAGGTGTAATATGGCGTTTACTGTGACAGCGTCCCAGAGTGACAGGAGAGGATACAGGAATGTACACATCAGGATAACAGATGGAATCCGGTCCTGGAGCGCTGAGCCAGCCTTAGGAGGCATCTGATGGGTAAGAAATGGCGTCCAGATACCCGGATCGTGACAGCACCCCCCCCTTTAGGAGTGGCCCCAGGACACTTCTTTGGCTTTTGAGGAAACTTGGAATGGAATCTCCGGACCAAGGCAGGAGCATGGACATCAGAAGCATTGGTCCATGAACGTTCCTCAGGACCATAACCTTTCCAGTCAATAAGATATTGTAGTTGACCGTAACGGTGACGTGAGTCCAGGATCTTGGCCACTTCATACTCAACGCCTCGTTGAGTTTGGACTTTCGGAGTTGGAGGAAGTGAGGAATGAAACCGATTCAAGATCAGCGGTTTCAACAGGGAAACATGGAATGTCCTGGGTATTTTTAAGAAGGGAGGCAACTGGAGTCTGTAAGCAACAGGATTGATGACTTGTTCAATCTTGAAAGGACCGATATAGCGAGGTGCAAACTTCATACTGGGAACTCTTAACCTCAAATTCTTCGTGGATAACCATACCCGATCACCCACCTTGAGAGCAGGAACTGCTCGACGCTTCTTATCCGCAAACTTCTTGTACCTGAACGATGCCTTGAGCAGAGCTGATCGTACGCTCTTCCAGATATTGGCAAACTGATGCAAGGTGATATCCACTGCGGGGACAGAAGTTGCTGGAAGCGGTTGGAACTCAGGGACTTTAGGGTGGAATCCAAAGTTAGTGAAGAATGGTGTTGAAGCAGATGAAGAATGATACTGGTTGTTATGACAGAACTCGGCCCAGGGAAGTAATTGAACCCAGTCATCTTGAGAGGAGGACACATAGATGCGGAAGAAGGCCTCCAAGTCCTGATTCACCCTCTCGGTTTGACCATTGGTCTGAGGATGGTAAGCCGTGGAAAACTTTAGCTTGACTTGGAGGACTTGACATAAACTTCGCCAGAATTTGGCTGTGAATTGAACTCCTCGATCTGAGATAATTTCTTCAGGAAGACCGTGGAGTCGGAAGATCTCTTGTATGAATACTTGAGCCAACTTGGAAGCTGACGGAAGACCGGTGAGAGGAATGAAGTGTGCCATCTTGGTGAACCGGTCAACTACCACCCAGATGGTATTGAACTTGTTGCACATGGGTAAGTCTGTAATGAAATCCATCGACAAGTGGGTCCATGGTCGACGGGGAACGGATAGTGGAACCAGTTGCCCCGCAGGCGACTGGCGGGATACTTTATGTTGGGCACACTTTGGGCAAGATGCAATAAACTCCAAGAAGTCCTTTTTCAGAGTTGGCCACCAATAGGACCTAGAGATAAACTCCAGGGTTTTTTGGATACCTGTATGTCCGGCAAAACGGGAAGCATGGGCCCAATGCATGAGCTTCTTCCTTAGCATCGGTTTCACAAAACTTTTCCCTGATGGGGGCGTAGAGTCCATCCCTACCGTGGAGAATGCCAACGGATTTATAATAGGATGCTTGTCTGAAGACTCTGACTCATTTTCTTGCTCCCATGAGCGGGAAAGGGCATCGGCCTTGCGATTCTGAGAGCCCGGACAGAACTGGAGTTTAAAGTCGAACCTGGAAAAGAAAAGTGCCCATCTGGCCTGACGAGGGTTGAGACATTGTGCGCCTTTCAGATATAAAAGGTTCTTGTGGTCTGTAAGTATGGTGATTGAATGAGAAGCTCCCTCCAACAGATACCTCCACTCTTCTAGAGCGAGCTTGATGGCTAGCAACTCCTGGTCGCCAATGGCATAGTTGCGCTCAGCTGGGGAGAACTTCCGGGAGAAGAAACTGCAAGGGTGTAAATGGCCATCTTTAGCCCTCTGAGATAACACCGCTCCTACTCCAACGGAGGAGGCATCCACCTCTAAGATGAAAGGAGAGTCGATGTCAGGCTGTTTCAGAACAGGCGCAGAGATGAACCTTTGTTTTAAAAGATGAAATGCTTGCATGGCTTCTTCAGACCACTTGGACGGGTTAGCACCCTTCTTAGTGAAAGCAGTAATAGGCGCCACAATGGTGGAAAAGTCTCGTATAAACTTTCGGTAATAGTTGGCGAACCCTAAGAACCTCTGGACCCCTTTGAGGGTTAAGGGTACCGGCCAATTTTGGATTGCTTGTAGTTTCTCAGGATCCATCTCTAGTCCGGAACCGGACACAATGTACCCTAGAAACGGAATGGACTTGACTTCAAAGACGCATTTTTCTAATTTGCAATAGAGATGATTGACACGGAGACGGGACAGAACCTCTTTAACCCAAAAACGATGTTCCTCTAAATCGTTGGCAAAAATGAGGATATCGTCTAGATAGACCACGACATGACGGTATAGAATGTCTCTGAAGATCTCATTGACAAAATGCTGGAAGACAGCTGGAGCATTGCTCAATCCGAAGGGCATGACGAGGTACTCATAATGTCCGTCACGGGTGTTAAAGGCGGTCTTCCACTCGTCACCCTCACGGATCCGGATGAGATTGTATGCACCTCTCAAGTCCAGCTTTGTAAAGATGGTAGCTCCGCTAACTCTGTCAAAGAGCTCAGTAATCAGGGGTAAAGGATAACGGTTCTTGATGGTAATGTCGTTCAAACCTCTGTAGTCGATGCACGGCCGCAGACCACCATCTTTCTTTTTTACAAAAAAGAAGCCTGCGCCGGCTGGAGAAGAAGAAGGTCGAATGAACCCCTTTGCTAGGTTCTCTTTAATATATTCCTCCATAGAATGCGTCTCAGGCAGAGACAACGGATAAGTTCGGCCTCGAGGTGGAACCTTCCCTGGAACGAGATCAATCGGGCAGTCCCATTCTCTATGAGGAGGAAGGATATCAGCAGAAGCTTTACTGAACACATCCGTGAAATCTTGATATGGAGGAGGTGGAACATCAGACGACCTGGGGGAGGAAGAACAGACAGGCAATACTTTAAACAAACATGTCTCAGCACAGGAGGAACCCCATGCCAGGATTTGCGTAGTCGTCCAATCAATTGTAGGATTGTGAAGACGGAGCCATGGAAGGCCCAGGACCACAGGATGTGTGGCTCTTGGAATCACTAAAAAAGAAATAAGTTCGGAATGAAGAACTCCCACTCTCAGACGAACTGGTAGAGTCCTTAAAGAAATAACTGCATCAAAAATTTTGCTGCCATCCACGGCAGTTAAAGAAATGGACGAAGGAAGTCTCTCGGTGGGTAGGGACCACCGTTTAACATAGGCTTCGGTATTAAAGTTCCCAGCTGCTCCGGAATCAAGGAGGGCAATGACGTTCCGATAACGTTGAGCAACTTGAAGCGAGACTGGGAGATTACAATCTTGAGGAGATGGAGAGGAGATCATTACTCCTAGCCGGCCCTCTCCTTGGCGAGCTAGGATTTGGAGTTTCCCGGACGTTTGGGACAGGCATTAATGGTGTGAGACGGAGCTGCACAATAGAGACAGAGAGACTCGGAGAGGCGTCTTCGGCGCTCAGCAGGAGTTATACGGGAACGGCCAAGTTGCATGGGCTCATCTTTAGATGGTGACAGTTGACGAGGAGGAGGAGCAGAAGATTTTGGAGCAGATGATCTTCCACGCTCAGTTGCTCTCTCTCTGAAACGTAAATCAACTTTCGTGCAGAGTGAGATTAGCTCATCTAACTTAGAAGGTAAGTCTCTGGTAGCTAACTCATCTTTAATACGCTCAGATAAGCCATGCCAGAATGCAGCATACAGGGCCTCGTCGTTCCATGCCAGTTCGGATGCCAGGATCTGGAACTGTATCAGATATTGTCCTACAGTACGTGACCCCTGGCGTAAACGGAGAATCTCGGATGAAGCTGAGGTTACCCGGCCTGGCTCGTCGAAGATGCGCCTGAATGTTGACACGAAGGCAGTGTAGGAAGATAGCAGGGTGTCGGACCTCTCCCATAACGGTGATGCCCAATCAAGGGCTGAGCCACTGAGAAGAGAAATAATGTAGGCAATTTTTGTACGGTCACTGGGAAAATTGCCAGGTTGTAGCTCAAACTGAATCTCACACTGGTTGAGAAATCCCCTGCAGAATCTTGGAGATCCGTCAAATTTTGCTGGCGTTGGAAGATGAAGACGTGGAGCAGAAATGGGTAAGGTGGGTGGGGTTATAGCTGGAGTCACTGTGGTTGACGCACCAGACGCGCCTGATCCACGGAGAGTTGTCTGAATCCCATCCAGCCGAGTAGAGAGATCCTGGAGACAGCGGATGATGTGGCCCTGTGCAGCCTCCTGATGTTCTAGTCGGGCTGCCAGTTCTTGCATCGGCCTGGCCGCTTGATCCTGGTCTCCGGCTGGATTCATTAGGTCAGTGCTTACTGTCACAACTGAGGGCCTGAGCTGACGGGAGGCAGCCTCAGTTGTAGGGGCTGAGATGTACCGGAACCTGGGAGGTTGTATCAGACCCCTGGACATGTAAGTAACATGAATAATAACTGCCCGAAGGCGTGACCACGACAACTTGGATAAAAGTCAATGATGTTTATTATGACAACTCCGCAACACAGCAGCAGTAAAAGAAAACGTAAAAGTCAGCAAAGAATAAATACAGTTCCTGGGTACTACAGGATGGCAGGAGCCACAGGGCACTGGTAGTGTGAGATAGTTCTTGTAATCTTCTAGATGGAAAGTCCTTACCAGGCCCGACTGTAGCAATGGAGATAACCCAGGATTGTGCCAGCTGGTGTTCCAGGAAAAGCTGGGTTGCTGAAGATAAAACGGCTGCTGTGGATACTGGCTGGAACCAGACTGTTGTTAGCACGGAGTGGATACTGGCTGGAACCAGTTAAATAATAAATGAACTTGGGAGCGATGAAATATGAACTGAAATGTAGAACTTGAGAGCGGAGAAATAATAATACCGGTGGAGAGTGGTAAAGTGTAGAAAGGACACCGGCCCTTTAAGAGAAGCTGTACTCTGCTGGAAGCTGAGCTGGAAGCAGGTAATGTTGTAGCTGGAAACAGATGAATCCACAATGGATTGGAGAGTCAGGCTACACCGCAGGTGGAATGCTGGTGCGGGTCTCTATGGTGGAAGTCTTGAGACAGGAGCTGGAACCTGGAAGACAATCACAGGAGAGAGACAAACAGGAACTAGGTTTGACAACCAAAGCACTGACGCCTTCCTTGCTCAGGCACAGTGTATTTATACCTGCAGCAAGGAAGGGATTGGCTAGGCAATTATGCAGATTATCAATACTGAGAACAGATTGGTGGAAATGATCAGCTGACAGAATCCAAGATGGCTGCGCCCATGCAGACACTTGGAGGGAAGTTTGGTTTGTAATCCATGTGGTAATGAAAACAGTAATGGTGGCGCCGGCCACCGGAGACAGGAGGCGCCAGGCTGACAGATGCACATCCAACCACGCGGACACAGCGGAGGCCGCGGCTGACGTAATCGCCACTCAGACACTCTGCATGCAGAAGTTCAGGGACGGCGGCGGAGGCCGCGGGAGACGCCATGCCAGGTGTAATATGGCGTTTACTGTGACAGCGTCCCAGAGTGACAGGAGAGGATACAGGAATGTACACATCAGGATAACAGATGGAATCCGGTCCTGGAGCGCTGAGCCAGCCTTAGGAGGCATCTGATGGGTAAGAAATGGCGTCCAGATACCCGGATCGTGACACTCACTGAGATGGAGGAACAGGAACTTACATCATATAACTCCGCCTCCGAGTGACCCCTGGCACTAGAGGTCTAACACTAGGTGATGCACCCATAGACTGATTCACAGAAGGAGACAGGTACAGAGCGCATCATATCCTAGCATATCCCAATCCGTGAACCCAGCTGTTTGGCTGCCATCTCGGACCCTGGGCACCGCCATGACACTAAGGGATGCACCCATAGACTGATACACAGAAGGAGACAGGTACAGAGCTCACCATATCCTAACATACCCCACTCTGTGAACCCAGCTATTTGGCTGGCATCTCGGATCCCGGCCACCGCCATGACACTCGTGGTCAGCTGACCTCGGATCCTCTAATCCCAGCATGTGGTCAAGTGATTCTGCCTACCAATCACCACAAGCCATGGGGGATATAAGGAAGGCACTGACTAACTACCAGTGCCTTGAACAACCCGTTGCTTCCTGAGCAACATTCTGTCCTGATTCTACTATCTGCTGCGATAAGCATAACTCATTACACCTGCTGTGTTCAGCCAAGTACAGAGCATTCTTGAGATCAAGCTAGACTCAAGTCTACATCAGGTTTCCAGTCTAACATATACTTCATCAGATCCAGTCCGACATCTGCACCATCGGTTCCAGTTTTATTTGCAAGCACATATATGCACGTTGGATGCTATACCTCCTTGCAGGGGTTCCTAGCCAACTTACTGGTATCGCTATTCATTCCATTCTGTCCATGCGCAAGAACTATCGCAAGCTTCCCAGTTTCCTCCATCAGATTTCCACCACTGGTCCACCAGTGTCACTACCAGGAACACAAAACATTGAAAATATGCAAATATTGCAGCCGCTAGGAGTTCTCCTACTGGGCGCTCCAAAATATGCAATGGTAATACTTAAATAAATGAATAATATGTCCCTCTTATATCAGTTTGGTCCTCCTGGTAAGTTTATGTTTCCACTCCTCATCAAGGGATGTTTGTAGATGAAAGACAAAAGCTTTGACTGTTCCCAAGATGAATAGCGCCGCCTCCTCTATAACCCCGCCTCCCTGCACAGGGGCTCAGTTTTTAGTTAACCAGCCCAATGCAGTAGCAGGAAAAGAGACAGTTAGTAGACACAAACACCACATTCTCACGACAGGAGAAGTGTCAGCGGCTAACGCCATACCAACCCAAAGAAGCTAAGTGCGTCAGGGTGGGCGCCTTGTGGAGCCCAGTGTACCTCGCAGAAAGAGTTTTAACAAAGGTAAGTTCTTACCATAAAACTATTTTTTTGCTGCGGGGTACACTGGGCTAGTACAAGGATAGACATTGGGGATGTCCTAAAGCAGTTCCTTATGGGAGGGGACGCACTGTAGCAGGCACAAGAAGCCGGCGTCCAAAGGAAGCATCCTGGGAAGTGGCAGTATCGAAGGCATAGAACCTTATGAGGACCACGTAGCCGCCTTGCACAATTGTTCAAGGGTCTTTCCATGGCGGGCCACCCAAGAAGGTCCAACAGACCAAGTAGAATGGGCCGTAATGTGAGCAGGAGCTGACAGACCAGCCTTCACATAAGCATGTGCAATCACCATTCTAATCCATCTGGCCAAAGTCTGCTTGTGAGCAAGCCAGCCATGTTTGTGAAAACCAAACAGAACAAAGAGAGAATCAGATTTCCTAATAGAAGCAGTTCTCTTCACATATATATGGAGAGCCCGTACCACATCCAAAGACCGCTCTTTGGGAGACAAGTCAGGAGAGACCAGGGCCGAAACCATAATCTCCTGGTTAAGGTGGAACGAAGATACCACCTTAGGTAAATATCCGGAACGAGTTGGATACGCAACACACCCTGAGTAAAGGTATGAATATCAGGCAAGGTCGCAATTTTTTTCTGAAACCACACCGACAAGGCAGAAATATGAACCTTGAGGGAAGCCAGACGCAGGTCTACATCTAGGCCCTGCTGCAGAAAAGCCAAAAGTATGGCCGTACTAAACTTGGAAGCATCATAATTGTTAGATGCGCACCAAACAAAGTAAGAATGCCAGACCCTATGGTAAATCCGAGCAGAAGCCGGTTTCCGGGCCCGCAACATAGTTTTAATGACGCCGTCAAATACAGTCGGGCCAGGTCCTGGTAGACACAGGGGCCCTGAACGAGGAGATCTGGGCGTTGTGGAAGTAGAATCGGACGCTCTGACGATAGGCCTTGCATGTCTGAGAACCAGTGCCGTCTGGGCCACGCTGGAGCTATGAGAAGCAGGATTCCTCCTTCTTGCTTGAACATCCGAATTACCCTGGGCAGGAGTGACACCGGAGGGAACACGTATGACAGCCGAAACCTCCATGGCACCGCCAGCGCATCCACGAATGCTGCTTGAGGATCCCTTGTCCTTGCTCCGAAGACCGGAACCTTGTGATTGTGTCGAGACGCCATCAGATCCACGTCTGGAAGGCCCCACCTTTCCACTATGAGTTGAAACACTTCTGGATGGAGGCCACACTCTTCGGCGTGTACGTCCTGACAACTGAGAAAGTCAGCTTCCCAATTCAGGACTCCCGGAATGAATATTGCCGATATGGCCGGTAGATGACGTTCCGCCCGTTGAAGAATCCGTGATACTTCCTTCATTGCCAAGCGGCTGCGAGTGCCGCCTTGATGATTTATGTAAGCCACTGTGGTGGCGTTGTCTGACTGTACATGAACAGGACGGTTCTGTATTAAATGCTGGGCCAGGTTCAATGGGTTGAAGACCGCCCTGCATTTCCAGAATGTTGATCGGGAGGAGAGACTCCTCCTTGATCAACCAACCCTGAAGAGAGTGTTGCTCCAACACCACACCCCAACCCCTTAGACTGGCATCCGTCGTCAACAGGACCCAGTCGGATATCAAGAAGGGACGGGATCTGGTGAGGCAGGCCGTCCCACTTGAGCAGAATCAGCCTCTGGAGGGGGCGAGAATGGAATTGAGCATATTCCACCATGTCGAATGCTGACACCATGAGGCCCAGCACCTGCATCGCCGAATGTATCGACACTTGCGAACGAGAGAGGAAGCAACGAATCCTGTCCTGAAGCTTCAGGACTTTCTCCTGAGACAAGCAGCGCTCCCAGCTTTCTCCAATAGCGCTCTCAGGTGCACCATGCTCTGAGCAGGTACCAGGGAGGATTTCTTCCAGTTGATGAGCCACCCGTGGGCTTGCAGAAACCGGACAGTCAGATCCAAGTGACGTATAAGAATTTCTGGGGAATTTGCCAGGATCAACAAGTCGTCCAGATACGGTAGGATCCTGACCCCTTGACGGCGGAGATCCGCCGTCATCACCGCCATAACTTTGGTGAAGACTCGCGGGGCCGTGGTTAAACCAAAAGGTAACGCCCGAAACTGGTAATGGAGGTTGCCAACCGCAAACCTCAGGTATTGCTGATGCGACGCTGCTATAGGAATATGCAGGTAAGCATCCTGTATATCCAGGGAGACCATATAATCCCCAGGTTCCAAGGCCAGAACAATAGAGCGAAGGGTTTCCATACGGAATTAGTAGAGTCTCACAAATTTGTTCAATGCCTTGAGGTTGAGAATGGGCCAGGAGGACCCATTCGATTTCGGGACTAGAAATAGCGGAGAATAGTACCCCTGGCCCCTCTGAGTAAGAGGCACCTGTACTACCACTCCTGTGTCCAGGAGGGTCTGTACCACCGAATGTAGAGTCTTTGCCTTCACCTGATTCGAAGGGACGTCTGTCAGGCAAAATCGACGAGAGGGACGGTTTTTGAAGGCTATGGCGTAACCTCGAGTGACGACTTCCCATACCCAGGCATCTGAAGTGGTCTTCAACCATTCCTGGGTATACCCTAGAAGCCGCCCCCCCACCCTGGGGTCCCCCAGGGGGAGGCCCGCCCCGTCATGCAGCAGGCTTATCGGTCTTGGAAGCTGGCTGACGGGCAGCCCAGGCTCTTTTGGGCTTCGGCTTACCAGGTTTGGAAGTGTGGGCCTGTTTGTGGTACGCCTGACCTTTTGCTTTACCTGAAGGACGAAAGGAAGTACTTTTAGCCTTCTGCACAGAAGGAGCGGTACTTGGCAGACAGGCAGTTTTGGCAGTAGCCAAATCAGCCACTATCTTACTTAAGTCCTCCCCAAACAGAATATCTCCCTTAAAAGGGAGTACCTCCGGGGTTTTTCTAGAATCCAGATCCACGGACCAGGATCTCAGCCACAATATCCGGCGGGCCAGGACTGACGTAGTAGAAGCCTTGGCTGCTAGAATACTGGCATCAGAAGCCGCCTCTTTAATATAGTGAGAATCTGTGACAATATATGACAAGCATTGTCTAGCATGGTCAGAGGAGATTTCAGCTTCCAACTCTAGGGCCCACGCTTCAATAGCTTCTGTAGCCCATGTCGCTGCAATAGTGGGCCTTTGCGCAGCACCCATGAGGGTGTAAATCGCTTTCAGACAACCCTCCACACGTTTATCCGTAGGCTCTTTCAGAGACGTGACGGAAGTGACAGGTAGAGCTGAGGAAACCACCATCCTATCCACATGCGAGTCCACTGGAGGAGGTGTCTCCCAATTTTTTGACAGCTCTGGCACGAGGGGATAGCGAGCCAGCATCTTCTTGTGAGGCACAAACTTCTTCCCTGGATTTTCACAGGATTCCTGACGTATAGCCACCAGGTGATCAGAATGAGGTAAAACTTGTTTAACCATCTTCTGACGCTTGAACCTATCTGGTTTCTTAGGAGGGACGGATGGCTCGGGATCATCCATAATCTGTAGAATCAATTTAATAGCCTCCAAAAGATCAGGAACATCCACTTGTGAACTACCCTCCCCATCAGTAGTATCTGTGTCAGAACCTGTGGGGTCAGTGTAAGCGCGATCTTCATCAGACGAGGTGTCAGTGACAGCAGTGGATTGTGAGGAGGTAAGAGCTCGCTTAGAGGACCCCTTGGTCTTAGGCGAGTGAGGATCAGACTTTTTAGTAGTCAAAGACTGGTTCAATTTCTTCAGTTGAGCAGACAAGTTATCTGCCCACGGCGGGTTAGCCGCGGGGACCACATACGGTTGAACCGGCATAGGAGGTCCCATAGGGGGCGTTCGTTTAGTAACTAGCGTATTCAGAAGTGTGGAGAAAGTAGCCCACGGCGGGTCATTATGGACCCCCGTTGCCACAGTCCCACTGGGGGGCAAATAGCCCCCAGAACCAGAGCCCTCAGCTGCTATATTATCCTCATAGGGATCTGTGGCGTCAGCAACACCGGTAGTGTGTTCAGCCCCAGAACCGTTACCCTCAGAAGCAGACATTATATAACTTGCAGTATCAGGTAACACAGTACAATTGGCAGCAGCACAATACCTCTTACCCAAACCCCTGCGCAGTGTAGTCAGCACAAGCAGGAATACAGGAGAGATATGGTGACTAAAATCACAGAGAAAAATACAATTAGAGTATATCTTGTGAATATCCTATATACAGTATTATAAACCTGATGCACCAAGCCCCCTCAGGTTATAGAATATAGGGATAGCAAGCTGAGTGAGAGACACGAAATGAAAATCACCCAGCAAGCTAATGCACACACATATAGTCACAGTTGTACAATGCAGAGGTTATTACAAACAATAATACTGCACTGGACTAGCTTATATATAGCTATGTAGTCAATAGATATAACACTGCACAGTAAAAAACTGGATGTATATCACAGGGCACTTGTACCAGAGAACCCTGACTAAATGCACTTTTTCTTAACTATCACTGTCTAAATGACATGTAGAATACTTAAGTGTCTTGTAAAGTCACAGCGCTGACTATCAGGCGGCTTTACAAAGGAGGATTTGCCCAAGCAGTCCCAGGAACAGTGTAGCTGAGAGAAATGGCACCCAAACACTGACTGGGAGTGAGGGAGAGACAGATATGCAGCTCCAGGGCGGGAATATTTACTGTAAATGGCGCCCTGGGGCTGGGGGAGGGGCTACAAGTCTAAGCCTTATCCCCTCTGCTGGCTTAACCACCTGGTACTGCGGGCCAATATAAATAGGTTTATGAGAGAAAACCTGACCTGTACCCTTGCCCTGGTGGCCTAGTGGGGTCGCCTGTATGCCACAGTGTCCACCGCCAGCGCGCACGGCCCGCCTCCCACCAGCCGTACCGGATCGCGATACAGCGCGGGTCCCGCGAACGGGACCCACTTACCACCTCCCGAAGCGCGGCCACGCGGTCCCGGAGAGCCCCAGCCGTGTGTGTCTAACTGGAAGAATACCGGAGCCTCCTGCTGTAGTTACCCGGCAACCAGGGCACGGGAGTGTACAGCGCCGCTGGGGAGAGATGGAGCTGCAGCAGTGAATGTCTCCTGACATTTACACACTGCTGCTGCCCTTGTAGTCTTCACTTTTTCTTCACAAAAAGCTCTTAGGGCTGCGTTGAGCAGCCCCTCTGTTATGTGCCTGCTATCTGCAGCACCAACTACAAAACTGAGCTCCTGAGCAGGGAGGCGGGGTTATAGAGGAGGCGGCGCTATGCATCTTTGGAACAGTCAAAGCTTTTGAGCCTGTTGGTGCCTCGGATCAAGATCCTACTCTACACCCCAATGTCTATCCTTGTGGATCCCAGTGTACCCCGCAGCAGAAATATATATTTATTTAGTCTAATGGAAACATAAAGACAACTCTGTACTGCCAAACATAAATCAGTAGAAAAAATTACCTCAAAACATTGGAATCTGCTAAAAAAAAATATGCGGTCATTGGCCCCATTATACCTGATAAACCTAAACATATACACAGGAAGGCCCCGAATCTTAAATCTAAACTTGTGTCTAGTGCCCTTCCCTTAACGTCTCAACATATCGGAATCACATCAAAAGGACTCTAGCAATGTGGGGGGTTGTCAGGAATGTACTAACATCAAAGGGGAAACCAATAAAATGAGTAGGTTATGTATTGAGGTGGATCAGTTTATAACATGTGGCAGTAAAAATTTAATTTATACCATCCAATGCTCCTGAGTCACATTCTATGTAGGTCGCTCATCCAAGACCTTAAAAGTTTGCATAGCAGAACACTTACAAAATATGTCAAAAGTGCCTGGAGATACATGCCCTCCCAGCCCACTTCAAAGAAATACACAGTTGTAAGATCAGTGAGATAAAGTACTAACAATATAAAGGCAGTAAAGAATAGGATTAAAAGATTGTGGCTTGTTTACTAGCCAAGACAGAAATGACATATTTATAACTGCAGAACTCTTATTCCACAGGGCTTAAACAAGGATTTTGAGTTCAAGTGGTTCTTTAAAACCACTTAACTGACAATTTATCCCTACAAAACTGTTAATAATATTGTTTTTTTACATTTATTTTATTTAATAAAGTTTAAAAAGTATTTTTCTAAATATTTAAACATTATATTATGCACATCTGCAGAACGGATCTCCTCATCAAAAATGGGGTTACAGGGTGGGACGGCGCAGTCGCATGAAATCTGACCATGCCAGTTAAGTGGTTTAATACACCCTACACTTACATTATTCATTCAGACTTTAAGATACTGTCCAAATATCTGTGTACAGTATGTGTATTCTATTTGGAATGTGGTGAAATTCCTAGAGTGACTTGGTAAGGGCTGCTATTTTGTCCACCAATAGAGTCTCCTTCAAATTTGTCTTTTTTACCCTATGACTATCAATCACTGTGCGACAAATACTCATTGCGACTGCAAGACCAGTATGGCACATGCTGCATACAGATTGGCAGGACTATCAGAAACCTGTGAAGGACCACATTTTATTTGACACAACTAAGGCAGGCATCCTTAAACCTAGCCAAGCCAGCATTTAATTTCCTTTTTCAGCATTGGCTATCGCTGGGCATCCTATTCACTTACGTCAAAGTAAGCTTTCTAGCAGAAAAGGAGCAATAATATTAACCGACTGGCCATGTTCACTGACATAGAATGCCTTCCATATCTTCCTTGGGGGTCAACCTTTTCTGCAACGCTTGTACCCTCCTACATAATGAAGAAGGCTCTCACTGGGATAGATGCAGCCTTTCTGCCAATGTGTTTATCTATTCCCGAGCCAAGTGTTTATCTCCTGCTGCTCCCTTAGAGATTTTGATTCACTTGACTCTGCCAAGAGGTGATTGGTTTTCTGTTGTTTGGCACTCGCATGCTGCAGGCAGGCACTGATCTGCTGCTGACTGGCACAGGTCTCCTGCATGTGGGGATTCACTTGTACAAGCTGCTTTATAACCCGTAGCATTAGTACAGCTTTTGTAAAGCCTTTTGTATAAATAGTAAATTAGGTGTATGGCCCTTCATGATTTTCAAAGTATGTATACTATATGCTGTATAGATGGTAGAGCATCATTCACCATCTATGAGGGAATGCGCACAAAAGTCCAGCAGTTAAATGTAACTGTCTTGCAGCTAATTTTATTACTAATCTATGGCATAAACTATAAACTACAGTATGTGCAGATGTCCACACCTGAAACACAAAAATCCCAACTTGAAACACTCTTTCAATGACATCACATATCATATGCCCTGATGCTCTAAAAACAGAGGTAATCTGGGTAGATTAGCACATGATTCCATTCCCCAATGAGTGTGTGTGTTTATATATATACAGGTTGAGTATCCCATATCCAAATATTCCGAAATACGGAATATTCCGAAATACAGACTTTTTTGAGTGAGAGTGAGGTAGTGAAACTTTTGTTTTTTGATGACTCAATGTACACAACTTTGTTTAATACACAAAGTTATTAAAAATATTGTATTAAATGACCTTCAGACTGTGTGTATAAGGTGTATATGAAACATACATGAATTGTGTGAATGTAGACACACTTTGTTTAATGTACAAAGTTATAAAAAATATTGGCTAAAATGACCTTCAGGCTGTGTGTATAAGCTGTCGAATACTGTGACTGAGGCAACCGGCTGAAGGCCTAACATTTATGTGTGTGCACTACGGGATAGTATGTATATTATGTATACACGCAATAATCACAGGGCATTCAATAAGCAAAGGGTTCTCATATTCACTAGTATAATATGAAAGCATAACAGAATCCATTTTGATTCTAGCTAGATGATATAGCAAATTCATATTGAACTTTATACACACCCTGAGAGAAAAACAACTTTGTTGGCTGAGTATTAATTCCACATACGCACTTTCTAAAAGCACAGAGTACAGATGTAATTCCTAATATGGACACAGTTGAAGCTCACGAGTATCATTTTAGTATTCTTGATAATTGTCCCAATATTGCATAACAATATTGCCTAACATTGTATTCCAGAAGAATGAAATCATATGGGAGGGATATACAAAATGGGCGTTACTTTGTATTATATAAAACTCATTGTTGATACGTGTATGTTGTTGTTAAATGATTTGACACAGGACGAGAGGATGTCCCTCTTCCCTGTATACGGGCGTGGCCCTTTGAATAAATAATAATTGATTTTTATAAATCCTTTTCAATTCATTAATTTTACCTAACAACCCAAACAGCAACAAGATGGTTAATTTAGTTAACCAAGAGAATTCAACAAGATGGGGGCTATGTCCTTGGAACTATAGATCTCGATCTCTTCATCAAATTCTCAAAGGGGTGTGCCAGCCAGCAGCTGATGATGGAAGGAACATCCAAAGTCATTACAGCACTGGTAAGTATAGAATACCATGGTATGTGCTATATTCCAGTACATGCTGTTTCTATACCTGCCAGCTGTCTGTGTGATTGTATTTTTTATAATATGAGAATAGGAGTGGAGAGATTGGACACTAGTAAAATAACTCAGGGACCTGTTAGTTGTTGTTTGTTTGTAAAATTAATACCAAAATTATGTCCAAATCGGTTGAAGGACCAAGTAACTCGGAAATGATGATTGACAGATGCTGTTGCATGTAAATAAGAATACCAAAATTAATTCAAAGATTTGAGCAAAGAACCTGTGTTTTTCACTCTATGAATGATTGCGTGAATAAGTGCTTTGGACCAAGAGCCAAATAAAGTAAAAAGCACATAGATCACCTCCCCTTGTTAGTCAGCTACACATGTATAAGAAGAGTACTTTAAATAAATAGAGTGAACAACCCGAGGTTATAGGGATTATATGTAACTGAGTGTAAGTATATATTGCAATACTGAGCTGCTAAGAGCTGCGGGTTGTTTTAAGCATAACCTAAGCATGTTGCTTTGTGATAGTAGTCTGTGATAAGAGGATCTACTGCAGTTTCCCAGTTGACAGACGTGTCGCGTGTGTGAAAAATTGCAGGGATTGCGAATTTTTCCAGCGTATGGGAAGGGCAGGGAGGATTAACCCTAAGTGTGCATATCATGTATGGAAGAAATATTCCATAGATGCACAACTTTTGTATAGTACTGTGACAAAGGGTACAGTATATGTTTTGCATTTCAATCATGCTGTATAATATTGGCCTGATCAACCAATACTAAGCGTATTTTGAAATCGGCAAAACTGTTGAAATCTGCAAGAAATTGAAGTTTGCAAACTATTTAAATTTTTTTTTGTGCTATGGTTTTTTTTTGTGGGTGGAACATAATGTTCAGTTAAGTATATTCTCAGATCTGTGTCTAATAGAAACCTTCTGTCTGTAATTGGCATGGTTACAAGTTTTGAAATAAAGTTTATATATATATATATTTGTGAACGGAGGAAACAAAAGTTGATGTCCGTGTTCAAATGGCTTTTGACAGATCTGTAGTTAAAAATATGTGTTTATCTAATGTTACTATCTAACTATGAAGTGAAGTTGCCATATGGTATTGTTTAATACGCAAATATTCTTTAATGCAATATATTGTGAGAAGGTCTGCCAGCAGAAAGAAAAAGAAAAACCCCTTCAGTTTCCAATGCTGTTTAAAAGCACAGAGAGCTGTGTAACAGCGCAGAAACGTGCCCCCTCCTTTCCAGCAGCAGTGTAAGCCATGACGCAGTAAAGAAAAAAAAAAAAGTGTTCAGTGAGCTTTAATTTTTTTCATCTAACAAGATAGATCATAATAAGCATAAGTCAGTGATTCCAAATTTTTTTTTAATCATGTAGCCCTAGAATATCAGAATTTTCTTCACAACACCCCTAGGAAGAAATGTAAAAATATATTACATTAGGTGGATGGCGTTTGTATGTCATCCTTGGAGTCAGTTGTGTGGTGAGGGACAATATTTGCTTCTGTTTGGCCACATATTTTATGACTGGCAGCCACCAGCACTGAATAATTTGAATTGGTACTAGACCATCAACCCAGGGCACCCCTGAAAGTGTCCGAGGCACCCCAGGTAGCTACGGCACACAGTTTGGGAACCTCTGCATAGGCAATACTCTAGAAATGTTTGTTATACAAACTATCTACTCCAGTTTAATATAAGAACTAATATCTTTACCAGATAATCTGTAGAGAAGGCTGCCAATTTCTTTCTACAGCATAACTATAATCAGAAAATATAAGAAAAAAAAAAAATCCCAGCAACAGATATGGGCTAGAGATGTCAGCGCTAATAGCGTTAACGCTAACAGATTTGCATCTGGCAGACAGTCAAGAAGACAACGCCCTATCTCTGGTGAGCTAAAGTTTTCAAAGCAGCAGCTAAAATCATAGGGAAAGATAAAGGAATACGCATTCTTTAATGTATATGCTGTAAATCAAAGATTGCGACAAGCAATTAATCACTACGATTCCAGTATTAACATACTTTTAGACAATTCTTCAAAGTTATTTGGAAGAATCCTAATGTAAAAGTTACCCTGGGTATTTCTAAAGATTCCAGGAAGAATAAAGTAGGAACAGATTAAGTTGGAGGCATAGCATATCTATATATCACTTACCCTGGGTTCGTGAGGTAAAAAAAATATGCTTGCTAAAATCCATCTCATTGTATAGGCATCGATATAATACATTGCAAAAGTTCTTAGTGGACTGCACAATATGCAGTGATGAACCAGGTTCCGTAGCCAGGAAGTGTGGGGATATAATCGTATACAAAAGCACAGATAAAAGCAGGAGCGTTGTTAAGTTTGTAAGTTTTCAGTGAATACGTATATGTGCCAAGACATTCCATAGAGTGGACACAGTCCAAGTAAAGTTTGCTTGGAAGCAAATAAGAGTGTGCATGAAAAAAAACGTACAGTTTGTGTGGACTGGCCAGTCTGAATGACATGTTGAGATAAGTAAAGAAATGTAACCAGTATGTGGATGATATACCTTTGTGTTATAAATTATTTGAAGTATTGGTGTCAGATACTAAACAGTTGTGTTTTCTTACAGAAAAGGACACACGGTGGCGCAAGACAAAAGTCAACGGTGTGCTGACATAGTTAACTACCTAGATGATTTTTGGCACTAGGCCAAAGATAGTTAAAACCCTTAGAGGGTGGAGTCTTGGTATACATTTATTGATAGATAGATAGATAGATAGATAGATAGATAGATAGATAGATAGATAGATAGATAGATAGATATGTATGACCAGATGATAAATCTCTAGATACAGTAATTTTTTTTTGGAAATGCTATATGCATACATTTAAGTTCATAACGAAAGAAATTATAGAAGGTAATACAATACAACACTTTATCATAAATAAAACATTATGAATACACAGTCAGAGCCAAACCATCCACTTATGCATAAGCAAGAACATATATGTTTAATACTGAGTATATAGGTTTAATACTGAGGTTAAGCAGTAGATTTTATATGATGTGTACATTTTACCTCTGACAGTATACAACTTAGATATAATATAGCAATAGTGTAGCTTACGGAGAGATTTCAGATTTAAAGATATATCCCTTCATTCAATAGGGGATATATGAACCAACAGGGAAATTGTAACAAATGATTTGTTCCATGAAAAATGTGTTTATTAGGACACATAAACTCACTGACATACTACATACATAAAGTGCATGGGTGAATCTGGACCAGTTAAAGTGACCGTGTGATAGATGTAAATCTCTCAACATATAATGGGATTGCGGTGGGCTAGCTTAAAGAAGCAACTTGGATCTGAGGCTGAAAATAGCCTAGGCACCACCGCAGATGGTTTATTCAGCGTATCAGTCCTTTTACTTGCTTCACTGACCCTCGTCACCCGATTCCCCTGTCCAAGAACCTATCCTGGTAGGGTTTCCTCTGGTGGCACAGTGATGCCCAGCTCAGAGTGTTTCCTGCTGATGATTCACAGGATCCACCACAACTTAGATACAGCTGCATACTTGTCTTCCTCACCCCCAAAAGTGGGGAGTATAAGGAATATAATGTGGATGAGTAAGACAATTATAATGATTACATCGCATTTTACATTGCATTTAAAGGAATTGAAAAAAAACTGATTAACAGGAGAATAATTTCTTGAGCATCCATAGGGGATAATGGGATGGTGAATTAGTGAATTAGTATTATTAATAATAAAGTGTTGTTGCCAGTTTTCATTAAGGGGAAATGTCATGAGTTATGCAAGTCTAAGGGTAACTAACATGAATTAGATTCACAAGCTTTCTATAGTGGGATGAAGTTTAATGGAGAAGTGTACATTGTGTTTTGGCATGGGACCAAAATAATTTATGTGATAATAAGAGGGATCGTGATGGTGATAAAGAAAGCTATAGCATGTTTACTGCAGATGATTGGGTTGATTAAAAACAACATTGTTTTAATACAACATAGTGTAATGCTAAAAAGGAACTATAGTATGTGTAACAGGTGTTAAGGGGTTATTTGAGAAATGAATAATAAGGCCAGAGGTGTGAGCTATTGTTTCAAAAGACAGTAAAGTTTCTTTACTGATAGAAAGAGTTTATAGGAGTTTGAAGAATATTTTGTGTTTAATATGTGTAATGTTGAGAATAAAAAGTCATAATGTGACAAGAAAGGTTTAAAGAATTAAGCATTATTAATCTACAAAAGAGACAGGAAAGGCAGAATTTGAATCATGGCATGGTCCAATCGTTGGTTCAATAGTGGTAGAATTACACCTAAGCCTCTGCTTAATCTCTCTTCTATATCATTTTTTTGTTATTCTTTTTGGAATCCAGCAAAGATATATTATCCAGAGACTGATTCAAAACTACAAAATGATTTGACGATTCAAATGTGTCACACAAATTATTTAAACAGTTACAAGAATATCAAAAGCTGCAAGAACCTTGGAAAGATATTTAACCAACACGAAAACACACAGTCCGGCACAGGACAATCACTAAGAGAGTGAAGACGGTGTTATGGTGAGAAGTTGCTTATGTTTTGGTTCCATTACAGATCGCATAGGATGGTCCTGGGCAAGTACCGCTGACTCTGATACAGCCGTTGCAAAGGCTGCAGAAGAAGGACACCTAGATCCATGAGCTTGCAATGAAATGAAAAGGTCAGAGACCAGAGCTTAAAGGAACCTAACACTAAAAACAATTGTATGGAGATACAATACAGAGACTGTTACTACTGTTACTACCACAGAGTTGTATTTGAATGAACCCTTCAATCAAGATAGAGATGATTATGATCATTGATAATAGACTATGTGCTTATAAGCTAATATCCTACAGAACTTTTAACATTTTTGAAAGTATACGGGAGCGACGTTATTTATAACAGCATTAGGACTTAATTTATTTATTTTTCTTTGAAGAGAGAGCGAGCAAACGTGTGGTGTAGGTATGAGTACTCATCCATTATTGTGGATGGGAATTATTTCAATAAGACCCTTCCTTCCTCTTTTCTTTTCTAAGCAGGAAATCCAGAGGGATTTATGACCGGTGTAACGAACACACACTTTGAAAAACGTGGTTGTGAGTATTATACTCCACTTGAAGACAGATGTATAGATTAATGCATGGATAATTTAAATAATTTAGGATATTATTCTGAGGAGTATCCAGTCCAGCAATACCATTAATTGTTGGAAAGATTTTAAGTACTGCAGCTATATAAATTGTATTGCTAATCATTGTTTAAGACTATTATAATTGTTAGACATGTATACATAGACACTAGCAGGCCAAAGTTCTCTATGCAAGTTACATTTGATGTGATTACCAAAACTTTATAGAGTCGTGATAATAGTGAAACACGGTACATGTGTATAGATACAACAGTATCTCAAGAAAGAACCACTGGTGATAATATTAGTTACAAATGTCGGGTGTATTTCAGTTAGTGGAAATAAAATAGGTCAATAATAAAAAAAATAAAAAAAAATAACAATAAAAGATCTTATGTAGATAGAAAAGGTTGATTTAAGGGAATGTGAAAGGATTGTTACAATATACTAACCTAAGGTTTCTAGATGTGCTAGATATAATGAGTTAGGTATATAAATAGTAATGGTTACATATGATGTTCATTAAAGTTTATGATGTAATATGTATTTTACTAGGAGTAGATTCAAAGGTTAAAAGAAGATATCATACATAACGGGGAATGGTAGTTGTCACCATGTCCTTAGGATATGATATATAATTGGTTACCTATTAATTCTAAAAATGTTTGTTATTTAAGAAGATTGATTTAGCAGTTTTATACAAAAACATATATTAACTTGAGAAAAGTTTTCTTGCAGGATGAACTATTCCTAAAAAGAGTAATTGACTCAGTAATCAGGAAACATGTTCCTGCCACCAGAGCATCAATAAAACCTCGAAGTGGTAAAGATGGCTAATAAGTTCTCCTATGGCTAATGAAGTCGTATGATTAATCAACTGGAAGTTGATGTTTTATTTCAAGTAAATTATTGATAACATGATTGAACTTTATGATAGGATATTCCAGAACTGTGGACATTTGTGATGATTCCAGGACATTGGACATGAACTATTACGATACCATATTGTTCTACATTTTTTAATACCACAGATTGGAGGATATTGTTGATGTCCGGAAACAGCACTTTAAGCTCAATGCTGTGCTTATCTGACCAAAGACATTACGAATCCTGATACGTGTAATGCCAAGTATATAAAGGAGGCCCATGATATAAAAGAACTTTAACCAAGGCATTATGATATGGACTGGAAAAGATAAATGTTTAAATCCTAGTATTCAATTTCAGGATTAGGAAAATGTTTTTTTTAAATATATTGTATGTGATTGTATGTGATGATGTATTCTGTGATGAGGTTTATTCTTTGGTAACCCCGATGTGATTATAGACATTCATTTGATGTTCACCGCATACAGGTGTGGCCTATGTTATATTTAGAAGGCTACTGTCAAACGCAGAATAGCAATACTACATGAAATGATTATTAGCGAACTATACGTTCCCAGAAATTCTCCTGAGATGACAGGGCACATGGATAATGTCCCTGATCAAAGGGTGGAGCTGTCGAATACTGTGACTGAGGCAACCGGCTGAAGGCCTAACATTTATGTGTGTGCACTACGGGATAGTACGTATATTATGTATACACGCAATAATCACAGGGCATTCAATAAGCAAAGGGTTCTCATATTCACTAGTATAATATGAAAGCATAACAGAATCCATTTTGATTCTAGCTAGATGATATAGCAAATTCATATTGAACTTTATACACACCCTGAGAGAAAAACAACTTTGTTGGCTGAGTATTAATTCCACATACGCACTTTCTAAAAGCACAGAGTACAGATGTAATTCCTAATATGGACACAGTTGAAGCTCACGAGTATCATTTTAGTATTCTTGATAATTGTCCCAATATTGCATAACAATATTGCCTAACATTGTATTCCAGAAGAATGAAATCATATGGGAGGGATATACAAAATGGGCGTTACTTTGTATTATATAAAACTCATTGTTGATACGTGTATGTTGTTGTTAAATGATTTGACACAGGACGAGAGGATGTCCCTCTTCCCTGTATACGGGCGTGGCCCTTTGAATAAATAATAATTGATTTTTATAAATCCTTTTCAATTCATTAATTTTACCTAACAACCCAAACAGCAACAAGATGGTTAATTTAGTTAACCAAGAGAATTCAACAAAGGTGTATATGTAACATAAATGCATTCTGTGCTTAGACTTAGGTCCCATCACCATGATATCTCATTATGGTATGCAGTTATTCCAAAATACGGAAAAATCCGATATCCAAAATACCTCTGGTCCCAAGCATTTTGGATAAGGGATACTCAACCTGTATATATATATATATATATATATAGAGAGAGAGAGAGAGAGAGAGAGAGAGAGAGAGAGAGAGAGAGAGAGATACATATAGACAGCGCTTAAAGTGGTCCTAGAGAGGTGGTGGAACTCACCCCCCTTCTCACGGTGGCAATTTAAAAAAGGTATTGCGCGCGCCGTAGGCGCGCGCCGCAAAAAGGGGCGTGGTCTCAAAAAAGGGGCGTGTTACACAATAGTAATAACGCCCACAGTAGTAGAACCCCATAATACACATAATGCCTACAGCAGTAGCGCCTCTTATACAATGCCCACAGTGGTAGCGCCCCTTATATAGAGCCCATAGTAGTGGTGCCCCTTATGCAATGAGTAGTGGTACCCCTTATGCAATGCTTGCAATAGCAGTGCCCCTTATGACCCCAGGAGTGATGCCCCTTATGAAGTGCCCCCTTTACAATGCCCTCATTAGTAGTGCCCCCAGTAGTAATGCCCTTAATGGTAATGCCCCCAGTAGTTTAGCCCCTGTAGTTATGCCCCCTTGTAGTTTAGCCCCCAGTAGTAATGCCTCCAAGTAGTAATGCCCCCAGTAGTTTAACCCCTGTAGTTACGCCCCCAGTAGTAATGCCACTGTAGTTATGCCCCCAGTAGTAATGCCCTCCTGTAGTTTGCCCCCCAGTAGATTGCACCCAGCAGTAATGTCTCCCAGTAGTTTGCCCCCAGTAGTAATGCCCATCTGTAGTTTGCCCCCAGTAGTAATGCCCCCCCAGTAGTAATGCCCTCCTGTAGTTTGCCCCCAGTAGTAATGTCCCCCAGTAGTAATGTTCCCCAGTAAATGCCCCCCAGTAGATGCCCCTCAGTAGCTTGCCCCCAGTAGTAATGCCCTCCTGTAGTTTGCCCCCTTGTAGTAATGTCCCCCAGTAGTACTGCCCCTCAGTAGTCTGTCCCCCAGTAGTAATGCCCTCCTGTAGTTTGCCCCCTTGTAGTAATGTCCCCCAGTAGTACTGCCCCTCAGTAGTCTGTTCCCCAGTAGTAATGCCCTCCTGTAGTTTGCCCCCTTGTAGTAATGTCCCCCAGTAGTACTGCCCCTCAGTAGTCTGTCCCCCAGTAGTAATGCCCTTCTGTAGTGTGCCCCCAGTAGTAATGTCCCCCAGTAAATGCCCCCCAGTAGATGCCCCCCAGTAGTAATGCCCCCTCAGTAGTTTGCCCCCCAGCTGCTACACAAATAAAAAAAATAAAAAAACACAGCACACACCATACTTACCAAGCCCTGCTCCGTGTCCGGCCGATGCAGTCCTCTCGCCGCCCGCTCCTCTGCACTATGAGAGAGACGTCATGACGTCTCTCCCATAGCGCGCACTGACTGAGCCGGAAGCCGGAGCTCAGTACTGAGCTCCTGCCTCCGGCTGCCGCTGTGCGGGAAGACGAGCGCCCGCTGGTAACACACTCTCAGCGGGCGCCCGTCATCTCCCTGCAGCGACGGGGACACATCGCCGGGTTAGGTGAGCCAGAGGAGGCGGAACTGCGTTCCGTCTCCAAGTGGAACTGACGGAACGCAGTTCCGGCCCGTTCCGGCTCACTTTAACCCCTGCATATAGATATAGAGATAGATAGATATATATACATATAGATATAGAGATAGATAGATATAGATATAGATAAGGTGCATTGGCGGCACTCGCAGGTTTTAACATCAAAAGAACACACTGAGACAGTGTCGGCCCGACCAGCAACACTGTCTCAGTGTGTTCTTTTGATATTAAAACCTGCAAGTACCGCCAACACCGCTTGTCTACATTGCTACGCTGGTTGTTTCTTATGAAGGGGGGGTTTAAAAATTCATCCTGACTCCTCCCCTTCCATATATTCCTCCTGCCCCTTCCAGGCACTGACTTCTCCCATTTTCATTCAGTGATCTCGCATAACTTTGTGTATCTATATATATATATATATATATATATATAGTATATATATATATATATACACACACACACACACACACGTTTTATGTTATATCATATATATTCCACTCAGATCCCAATAACAGCACTTTCAAAATACTAAACTGCCTGAGAATCATCTTTTCCACCGACATGAAAATCCCAGAATTTTACACATGAACGATTACCAACCTGGGATTTTTGTTATTGGAAAAGGGTACAAGGCAAAAATCCCAGGTAAAGTGACCTGGGATTTTTACCCTGGTAACAAACAGGGTTTTTAGCGGGTGTTTCCCAGGTGAGCTGCAGTGGAAATGGGTTAGCCAGGTCATCCAACCCAGATAATCCATTTACAGCCTGGTGATTAGCTAAAAACCCTCCTGAACGCGCCGCACCCAGCTCACTGCCACACAGCGGTCGTTGTTGGTCTCTGGTCTGCTTGGAGACCGTCCGCCGCCGCTTGCTGCTGGTCTCCTGACACTCCTTCACCCGCCGTTCTCCTTCCGCCCGTTCACTGCCGGTCTCTGCCCATCCGCCACCACTGTTTGCGGTGCTTGGAGATGACGTCATCTCCAAGGGCTGCCAAATACCAGGTGCTGTGGAAACGGTATATATCTTGGGTCTGAACAAACCATGTCATGCCTGGATCTCCATGTGTCATGCCAGAATACTGTACGCTGGGAACAGGTTAGTACTGTGCAGGCAGCATTGTCTTACCTCACTCACACATTATAAATCAGCAGAACGCAACAGCGGTACTGGGTAGCTTCCCACTCCTCAGTGCGAAGGAAGGAAGACTGCGCAAAATTCTACTGGAAGTAGCGCTAAACGCTACTGGAAGTTATGCCCGGCGCTTTCGGCAAATCATCATCACAAGCTGCAAGCGCAATGGGAGATTCTGAGACAGGAAACCACTGCCACAGCATAGGGTAAGATAGGGAAAGGAACCACAGTGGGTGGTCCCACCCAGCGGCGTCTCAGCTGCCCTGAATGTGGCTAGCGTGGCCAAGTCCCGGTCGATGCCCGCAGTTTCTCCGACCACCCAGCGCTGTCACAGCGTGACTAGTGCGGCCATGTTCCAGTCAGCTCTGCAGCTCACCCGTCCACCTGTGTCGTCTCAGCATGGCTAGCGCAGCCAGGTCCAGGCCAGTGCCCGCAGTTCCTGCGACCTCTGATTGAAACAGCAAGAGGATGGGGTTGGGGATGTGTGTTATGGGGGCAATCGCCCTTATCGACCCCCTCTAAATCCACACATGGCACTACTGTGGGGACATATGGAGTGTGGGCAAAGTAGACAATAACAAATATACTTGGCATCCCAAGTCATCAGAAGTAGATGAATATATACTGTCGTTATGTTACTGAATACTTGGCAGATCTGAAACTTTTCTCTGTGTAAATACTTTGCTCCTGATTCCAGACATATTTTCCTATTAAGCTAATTTATTGCATTTGGGAAATAAGTGGTGAAGATCAGACACAGTTTATTATAACAGGTGAAATGGCTCAGGTTGACAGGTACTGTATGGTTACCAAAACAATATATTATTTATAAGGTAGAAATCTAAAGGCCCCCATCCACAAGTGAGACTTGTCTGAACTGAAAGTCGGATCCAATTTCCCCCGACCCTCCTGGCAGCTTCCCTGGAGTTTTGCGATTGCGATTTACAAGTAGTGTTTTTTTTTATGTATCGCATTCGATTTATCAAGCGTGAATCCATCTGATGTGATATATCTGAAAGGACATTTTTAACAAACGATTTGCACATCTGACTTATACCCCTTTTCCACCTGAGTACCGGGTCCGATCCAGGATGTTTAACCCGGCTACAACCCGTGTCGGCCCCGCCATTTCCACTGCACTTTGACACGTGTTATTCCCGGGTCGGATCTGTTTCCACTTAACCCGGTTCAGCTCTGTAAAAGCTATTGATGTCACTTGTTACTCGGGTCTGAAAACACTGGTAATGACCATTTCCACTGCACAATTACCCGGGTCATTACCTTGTTACCGTGTTCAACCCAGGTAGCTACCCGGGTAGGATTCCAGGGTCACTCAACCCGTGTTGAGCCGTTTACACTTATTAAAAACCCGTGTTGATGCGTGCCCCCATGCAAAAACACGGGTAAATTTAGCTAGTTGAAAAGGGGTAACATCTGGTGGGATGGTCTAAATAAGCATAAAACTCAGACAAAATATACATTTCCTTATAATGCATATTCCGATACTGTACAAAGCAACAGAGGATACTAGCATTCTAATGGGATAATTCTACAAAACATATTACACAGTATGGATTAACCATTCCATTACCAAACAACTTTGCAAAATTACATACAGATGGGTCCTCCGTTAACTTGGCTGACTGAGGCGTTAGTCGCGATCAGGCATACGCAGCGTGCCTGGGCGCAAGGAGGCGCGCCTAGTCAAAGGGAGGCACACAGAGCGTTTGGCGTTACCTTTGAGTGTAATACCTAAGATCATCCACCAGATGTCACTTTTTAAAATCACCAATGCGCATGCGTGGGGTCTTCATTAAAATACAATACTGAACTACAGCGTAAGAACTATTTTACTGGTGCGTCTCATTACGTTACATTATGCTACAGTATGTAATACAGTATATAACAGTGTATACAGTAAAGATGCAAATAGTACAGCATATACAGATGCAAACGAACGTGTTACAGATACAGTATGGTCTATTGATGTTAGGGATATGTGAGCGTCCAAATCCCGTAGTATTACGTATAATGGGGAGAGATAAAAGCTCCTCCCTAAGTTCCTGGATGCCAAATCACTGTGTATATAGTTTATACAGACGCAAATGAACGTGTTAAAACACTTGTGTATGCAGACACAACTAATGTGTGAAAGGAATAATGTAGCTCATTGACTTTACAGTATGTACAGTGCACTAAATGAGCGTCCGAGTCCCCTAACGGCATAAACGAACACAAATGGGAAGGAATCGCTCTTTGCAGTACTTTTACACATGAACTTGTGAATCTTCCATGCAGTGTCGTGGGCTAGCAATGAAGGCTCCCGCCTGCCACGCTGAGAGTCCCGGATTCGATTCCCAAACTGCCAATTTCCTGTGAAATTCACTTTATTATTATTTTTTTTCTGTGTAATCCATTGTAAAACATTCAATGGAAGGGTGCACATGGGTTTCACACAAATCGGGGTAAATCTGCAGGAGCGACTCATTCGCTATCTAAAATACACAGCGGTAATGAGCACCTATCGACATACCAGTAAATATAAATTAGTGTATACTGACGCAACTAACTGTTCGAACAACACAGTACTGTAGATCGTCAGCGTTAGAGAATCTGTGTTATACTTTACAAGCTGTTCGTGCTAATTAGTACACTAATAGAACATACTGTACAGAGATACTAAGGACGGTGATTTGGCATCCAGGAACTTAGGGAGGAGCTTTTATCTCTCTCCATTGTAATCTTTCTAAGTATAACAGAGAGAGATAAAAGCTCCCCCTAAATTCCTGGATGCCAAATTACCGTCCTTAGTATCTATGTACAGTATGTTCTATTAGTGTACTAATTAGCATGAACAGCTTGTAACGTACAGTGGCAAGTTTAATCTTTCTATGTATAATGGAGAGTTAAAAGCTCCTCCCTAAGTTGCTGGATGCCAAATCACCATCCTTAGTATCTCTATACAGTATTTTCTATTAGAGTACTAATTAGTACTAATTAGGGTACTAATTAGCATGAACAGCTAATTAGTACCCTAATAGAACATACTCTCCAATGGAGAGAGATAAATGCTCCTCCCTAAGTTCCTGGATGCCAAATCACCATCCTTAGTATCTCTGTACAGTATGTTCTATTAGTGTACTAATTAGCACAAACAGCTTGTAACGTACAGCGCCAAGATTAATCTTTCTATGTATAACGGAGAGAGATAAAAGCTCTACCCTAAGATAAATATCCCTAAGATAAATACCTCCTAATAACGCCGACGATCTACAGTACTGTGTTGCTCAAATAGTTGCATCAGAATACGCTCATTTATATTTACTGGTATGTCTACAGGTGTTCATTACCGCTGCGTAGATAGCGAATGAGTCGCTCCTGCAGATTTACCCCGATTTGTGTGAAACCTGTGTGCACCCTTCCGTTGAATGTTTTACAATGGATTACACAGAAAAAAATAATAATAATAAAGTGAATGTCACTGGAACACAAAAAAAAATTTGCACTTTGAGAATCAAACCCAGGACTCTCAGCATGGCAGGCGGGAGCCTTCATTGCTAGCCCACGACACTGCATGGAAGATTCACAAGTTCATGTATAAAAGTACTGCAAAGAGTGATTCCTTCCTATTGGTGTTGGTTTATGCCTTAGGGGACTTGGACGCTCATATAGAAAAGCACGGTATTTAGTGCACTGTACATACTTTAAAGTCAATGTGCTACATTATTCCTTTCACACATTAGTTGCGTATGCATACACAATCTTTAGTTGCGTCTGCATACACAAGTGTTTTAACATAGTAAATGCTATAAGGGCTAAATGGTTATATATAGAAATGAAATGGATAAAATGTTATTTCAAACAAAAATATGCGGTACCTGTAAAAAAGATTTTCGGTTAAATGAAAAATGTTTACACTCCTTTGAGTGAATATGTGATGTGTTGATTGATCCTGGTTTGCAAAACTGTGTAAAACTGAACATATGGTTCCCACCAAAAAGTGATGTCATTTCCGGCCGGAAGTACCGGTATTTTTAATATAAAAAAAACCCTAATTCAATAAAGACATTTAATTCACTTTCACTCCTCGAAAAAGTGCATTTAATTGCATGAAACGCGTTGGAGAGTCTTTTTTAACAAGGAGGAAGCCCACAGCACGGCCTTGCCATCGGCCGCAACACGAGCAGCTATTAACGGCTACACCTGGAGACAGGAGAGAGACTACAACAGCGCACAGCCCCGCTGGACGCAGCGGGACTTGAAGCGCCGCCAGCCCCGCCGGCCGCCGCACAGCAGGAGACATCAGAGCCGCAGCGGCTCAGGAACATCGTAGCGCAGGGAAAGGTAGGGCAATCACCTGCAAACCAGGATCAATCAAACTTAGTGTTGCTGGCTACTCCATCACATATTCACTCAAAGGAGTGTAAACATTTTTCATTTAACCAAAAATCTTTTTTACAGGTACCGCATATTTTTGTTTTAAATAACATTTTATCCATTTCATTTCTATATATAACCATTTAGCCCTTATAGCGCTTTCTATTTACTATCATAATACTATTCTCTAAGAAAGCAGCTTTTTTATTTAACAAGCGCAGTAAATTAATTTTTAATATCGAAGTGTTTTAACATGTTTGTTTGTATCTGTATAAACTATTTATTTTTTAACTCTCTCCGTCTGACCATTGGTCACTATCTGTGTGTACACTATGCAGTACAGGACTGTATATTAACATTACAGTCGTCACTGACCATTTGCCAGAGCTTGTAGATCAATCCGCCGCTATTCGATCTAAAGTACTGGATTAGTGGCGCATTAGCCACCCAGTGGTGGAGATGTGTATTGCATGCTGAGTATCTAGTCGCGCCTCAACACGCCTGTCCATGATTAAACTCAGCAACCTAAGCTATCGTCTAGGCGTGACTAAACCTCCGTCTAGGCACAGAAAGAGCCAAGATAATGGAGGACCCATCTGTACATACTTGCCAACTTCCATAATTGTCAGGGAGTTTCCCTGAAATAGTAGCAATCTCCCTGACTCCCTGAAGTGTCTAGAAATCTCCCTGATTGCACCTCACCCACATTATGTAGCTTTTATAAGTTTTGGGGGGGGGGGGGGGGGGGAATCAGTGATATATATGGTCAGAATCCTGACACATCCCGGGGGTTAGTACTGGGGTTAGGGTTAGGCACTAGGGGGGGGGGGGGGTTAGGGTTTGGCTAGGGAGTGGAAAGGGGTAGGTTTAGGCTGCAGGAGGGGGAGGTTAGGGTTAGGCTGTTGGAGGAAGGGGGAGTTAGGATTAGGGTTAAGGAAGTGTCAGGAGTCTGGACGGCGGGATTCTGTTGTGAAATCTTTTGATTGTCTGGATCCCGACTGCCGGGATTTCGTACCAAACACCCCTGCATTGGTTATAAGGCACAATGATCACTATGGTTACATGTATTTTTAAATAAGGTTTCTCATGGCCACTTATTTAGAACCTCTTGTACAACACAATACACGAGCAAGTCCTGAAAAATATCAATGTCTTTTCAACAACAAGTAGATCTCATTAACTGCTTTGGGGCTCATTTATATTTGGATATAAATCATTATTATGACACGTCTCTCAGATGTAGCAGTCCACGTCTGCGCTTAAAAGGTGTAATTATCACAATCTCCCTGAAATACTTTTTCAAAAGTTGGCAAGTATGATTACATAAGGTTAGAGAAGAGTGACCATATGGAAGAGGCTCCATCTACTGGAGCATGCTGTAATAACTAGGCAGCTGGTGAAAACAGAAGCAGTCAGAACATGTTATGAAATGTTATTACTTACAGCTTTCAGAGTTCCGTTTGATGGTTCAAATAAGAGGACAGTGGCCTGATGAGAGGGAAATTCAGATGATGTTTTGTTCTCATAAAATGTTACGACCTTGGTTGTTAAGGCATCATCCACTGTACTGTAAGCTGGCATCACTCCTAAAAAGCTAAAAACATATGAAAGCGTCAACTGTATATCTGTCAGTGCAGCTTCGCGCAGGTATTGACAACTTTAGAGTGCATAAAGGGCCCTCTCCCTGGCACATTTAAAGTAGACATGCAGCAATCCTCTCACGATCCCAGCTGTCGGGATCCCAGCAGCCAAAATGCAGACACCGACATCACGAATAGGGACACCATCCTGGCGCCGGAATTCCTGAAAGCTGGGAACCCAAACGTGTATCCACCAGGACACAGGACAGGTAAGCCGCGCAGGGGGGGTTTAGGCTGGAGGGGGTTAGGCTGCATCCCCTGAGGGGGGTGGGGGGGTTAAGTTTAGGCTGTGGGGACGGTGGGTTAGGTTTAGGCACCCCGGAGGGGGGGGGGGGTTTAGGTTTAGTTACCACTGGTGAGGGTTTGGGTTAGGCTGCAGGGAGGGGAGGGTTAGGTTTAGGCTGCAGAGAGGGAGTGTTAGGGTGAGCGGGCCAGGGGGGAAAGGTAGGTATACTTAACTTCTCTTGTCGAGATTTTGTTCATTGGTAATTGGTATACCATGGTCAGTATTCTGACCGCCGGCTTCCCCAACGCTGGCAAATCAATCCCAACCCCTCACACCAACCAGATTGGTAATATTAAAATAACATGCCTTAGGATCTCTAGAGCACATTACACTGCTCCACAGACTTTAGCGCGCACAGAGCTCCAGTGTGTGGGGCACAGTTGTGTGCCTATGCACAAGTGTGTGTGTGTGTGTGTGTGTGTGTGTGTGTGTGTGTGTGTGTGTGTGTGTGTGTGTGATTGTGTAGGTGCCCATTACAGTGAGTACGGTGTTGCATACTAATACAGAGATCTATGTCACATCTGAATAGAAAAAATGCTGTAGTCAGACCACAGCATGAACATTGGGATGAACAATGAGCCTCGAAGTGGGGAACATGAATGAGATCTGTGTGGGTGAGATGCTTCAGCACATTATAGTGTTTCTGGATATTGTTTAGTGTAAGCTTTGTATAAGTGTATATGACCCTTTTTAGTGTGTGGTTATTTACTATGTCAGATTGTCAGCATACATCCCAACACTTTTAAGTTTGGATCATCTGATCTCCAAGCGCCGCCTCTGTGCGTGACGTGGTGACGTCATTGACTCAGCAATATGCCATTTCGGGGCCACCAGTCAGAAAAGGGTCTCAAGCGGGTCGCACCTGGGAAGGCCCCGTGAACAAGTCCTGGGTGCGACCCGCTAAATGCAATATGAAAGCAGTTTTACAGTTATATTGAATTTCATGTCTGCTCTCAATCTGACTGCGTGCCCATTATTACCAGGTTTAGCCCAAAGTGGCAATTTATTGCACATTTCAGCTCGCACCTCAGGAGGCTGCGAATTGAAATGTGTGCCCCCCCCGCATCTATTTGCACCTAACTGGAGCAACAATTGATTTGCTCCATTCGGCGAAATCTAGTGGCAGCCGCGGGATGAAACAATTGAATTTTTATTAGCGATGTGCGTCTGACCATTTTTGCCTGTTTTGGTTTTGGCTTTTATTTATAGTCCAGATTTGGCTTTGCAAAAAATATTGTGACAAATGACAAAAAAGGCTAAAAACATATAATATGGGCCTTTTTTTGTTCCAAGAGTGTTATTAACCTCAATAACATTCATTTAATTTCCACTCAATTTTAACCACCTCACAGCTCACAATATTGGTTTTATCAGTTTAGGCCAAAAGTCTGCACAGAGCTAGCCTGAGTAAGCTTAGTGACAGTGAGGTGAGGTTTAGTGACAAGAGGACAATAAAATTAACAAATATTGATTGATTGATTGATTGATTGATTGATTGATTGATAGATAATTGATTATGGTAGGCAACTGTATAGCCAACATTATCCATATTAGACTAAGGGGACTGGACAAAGCTTGTGGATGGACCAAGCACAGCCAATTAGATAGACGCAGAGACAGCAGCACGGCCCCTTACATGGACACAGTGACAGCACAGCCACTTAGATGGACACAGTTACAGCCCCTAAGATGGACACAGTGACAGCAATGCAGCCACTTAGATGTACACAGAGAAAGCAGCACAACCCCTCAGATGGACACAGTGACAGCAGCACAGCCTGTTATGGTCACAGTGACAGCACTTGTATTCCACAAAGCCACTGGGATGGACACTGCAGAGCAGAGTGCAGCATACAGCAGTGTGACTGGCGTGAAATGTCGCCGAGTCCTGGCCGTGGCCCCCTTATATTGAATCCAAAACCCACGAGAATCCAGGAGGATGACGTTTTGCCTCGATATGGAATCCAAGTCTGGCGGAAACACCCGAGCCGTGCCTCGGTGCGACTCAGATCCTGGAAGTTCAGAGTGGCTCAGATTCCAAGCAATCTGAATCATTACTCTCTAGTTTGTTTACCTCTACAAAGAAGAAAATGCAGGTTACTATGTGACCTATCAACCCCATAATGGTACTTGTGCACATTCTGGCAGCCACAGTTGAAAGACAGGGGTCCCCTACAGATGAGAACAATCTAATGGCGATATATCCCACAAAATTTGTTAAATAAAAAAGGAATTAATGTGGTAGATTTTCTCGTTTAAAAACTGGCATGTTGTTGGGCTACAATATTGTTCCTTCGGGTTGGGTATGCTTTACCACCACTGGGGATCCGGGCAGTGGAATGCCAATGGGGGGGGGGGCGAGCTAAACAAGCCCCTTGCGGGCTCGATGTGTTCGCCACACTGCTGCGCTCTCCACAGGTTCTATTCCCACTCTATGGGGGTGTCGTGGACACGCGCGAGTGGGAATAGTCCCTGCTAGTCGGCAAGCAGACTGTTGGGATTTAAAGGGGTGTGGGATTTATCCGTCGGTAATATGACTGGCGGTCACATAACTACATCCTGTGCCTTCACACTGGAGAGAGGTATTTTCTGCACAGTATAATAATATCATTTAGGATAGTGTAGAACATCTGATAACATCAGAATGAAACTGATCCCTTAACAATGGTTAGATATTAGCACTGATGGTGGTGCTAACTTTGAGCAGTATGTATCTTAGATGCAACAGAAATGGCACAAGGCTAGAAAAGATAGTGGCATGTTTCGCTGGGGGCCTGATCAATCAGCTGAACCAGGAAGTGATCGGAGTCATGTGCTGATACATGTCCAATCGTTAGAGTAGAATTTGGATTAGTATCAGTTATAGCCAATCACTTGGGCAGTATTGTTAGCCATAACTAGTCAAAAAATACCTGATACTGTCTCATTGATTATCTGCCATGTCTCTCAAAGATGCCATGATGTAAAAGGCTAATGATACTGACAATGGGATTGGCTGCAACTAATGCCAATCCACAATCTACTGTAACGTTTGGATATGTAACAGCATTTATACATAACTATGATCAGTTCCTGGTCCAGCTGATTAGTGATCAGGCCTCCCAGCAAAATGCCCATATGTTATTATTATTTATTATTATCCTTTATTTATATGGCGCCACAAGGGTTCCGCAGCGCCCAATTACAGAGTACATATGCACATAATCAAAACAGGAAAACAGTGACTTACAGTTGAAGACAATATAGGACAAGTACAGGGCAACTAAGCATAACTACACCAGTAAACATAGAGATAAGTTCCAGGTGGCCAAAAACTGCAGGATCTGGGCAGTTGAGGATTATTAAAGTAAGAAAAGTATAAGCACATGAGGGAAGAGGGCCCTGCTCGTGAGAGCTTACATTCTAAGGGGAGGGGTAGACAGACAGGGGTGACACAGATGGGGTAAATAGAGATAGTGGAACAGAGGGTTAGGTTGAGATTTGGCTAGGTTTGGTAAAGAAATGGGTCTTAAGAGCCCGTTTGAAGTTTTGTAGAGAGGTGGAGAGTCTGAGGGGGAGAGGTAAAGAATTCCAGAGAAAGGGAGCAGCACGTGAAAAATCTTGGAGATAGGAGTGGGAGGAAGTAATCAGAAGACAGGAGAGTCGGCGTGCATTAGCAGAGCGAAGAGGACGGGTGGGAGAGTAAAGGGAGATAAGGTCAGAGATGTAGATGGGAGAGGAGTGGGTGAGAGCTTTGTAAGTGAGTGTGAGAAGTTTGAATTGGATTCTGAAAGGGAAGGGATGTTACCTCTAGGGCTCTCCTGTAGTGCACAAATGGGGTCCCATCTATATCACAGCCTGACCTGTCTTCCGGTGATTGGATTCTTAAAGGTATTTACTTACACTTCTGTACTCTCATTGGGGATTTTGACATGCTGCTATAGGACATTCCGACCCGTTCGCACGCAGAGGTTCATCGCTGCAGTGCGAATGGGTCGGAAATGCGCATGCGCGGCGGACGCATAGCCCACACGCATCATTGCCCGCTGGGCAGCGGCGCCGCCAGTGGAAAAAGTGATCACAGTGGCGATCGCAAGAACACTGACAGGCGGGAGGCGTTCCGGGGCGTCAACTCACCGTTTTCCGGGTGTGGTGAGGCAAACGCAGGCGTGTCCAGGCGTTTGGAGGGCGAATATCTGACATCAATTTCGGGACCTTCGTAGCTGGATCAGTCGCACAGGGTAAGTAAGTCTGACCCTGGTCTTGTTTTGCAGGAAACTTTTTTAGCATAGCAGGGCTGCACAAGCGAACGCAGCCCTGCTATGCTAAAATACACTCCCCCATAGTCGGCGTCAAGTTGATCGCACAAGCAGCAAAAAACTGCTACGTGCGATCAACTTGGAATGACTCCCATAGTCTGCAGCGACTTTCAGCAACAGCGGATACTACTTTGCTTTCATTTCTGCTCTACCCAACTGTAGGCGCCTTCTCATCCACAGGTCACTGCAACTACCGTAGATTGCACACAGTGGACAGCAGAAGCGGACTTAAGCTAGTACAGACCTATACAATCCCGATATTAGGTGAATGGCCGACAATTGTATAGGTGTGTTTATAGTGGCAATGCAGGAGCAATAGCTGATAAATAACTTATGACGCTCCAGCAATGGTTGGGATCGGGAGGTCGCATCTTATGTGCTACACAGCCGACCTCCCAATCTCCATAGAGGAGTCGCTTACCCCTGCTGCTGCTGCTGCTGCCACCTCACAGGGGGTCATGGCTGGATACATACCGCTTGGCTGATTAGCAGTGTTTTACCCGATCATCTGAAGATTGAATATGTGTGTACCCAGCTGTATAGCCATAGTAGTATATTTTTACTAGTGATGAGCGGATTCGGTTTTACTCGGTTTTACTCGGTTCTCAAAACCGAATCTTATTGGCTCACTGATGTCACGTGTTTTGGATAGCCAATAAGATTCGGTTTTGAGAACCGAGTAAAACCGAGTAAAACCGAATCCGCTCATCACTAATTTTTACACAAATCATCTATTGAGATTAATTATACTTAAACAGAAATAAAATAAAGTATACATTGTATATCACTACTGAGCTTGGATTACTACTCTATCTTACTTCCAACATTACCTATGGACTGTGGTCATTTTAGTCTGTGTGACTTTTATTCCTATACATACAGTATACATTAATATTTTCAGCCATCTCAATTTGGGACACTCCCCTTTTTCATAATCACCTTACTGCACTTTATACTGCCAGCACCAATGGGCGCTGAAAATTGTACTTGACTATAATTACCCATTTTTATACTTGATTTTTTTCTAAATTTTTCTTTGTTTTACGTGTGTCTTTGTGTCAAGTGTGATTTTTAATCGGATATATTAAAAATTATATTTTGTATAAAACTGCAAATTTCGCTGTTAGTGGGAAATCAGGCTGCCCCACATGTTTCAGTCTTGTACCATTTCCGTTTATTTCTACACAGTGTAAGCATTAAATTGAGGTAAAAACTAGCAAAATACATCCTTTATTATTTTCATGCGCTTATTTATTTATTTATTTTTTATGAAAATCATCACATTGAATCCTGCTTTTTGCAATTTTGGGAAGTTATACCCCTTTTCCACTGCAGACAAAACCCAGTTTATTGCTGTGATCACCCGGGACGCAGCTCAGTGGAAACAGCTCCAAAAAAACACACCAGGTCCAGCGACCAGAGAATCCAACCTGGGTAGGGACCAGGGTTGAGGGGCAGTGTAAATGGGCAGGGCCAGTTTTAGACCTTGTGGCGCCCAGGGTGAACGTCTCCTTTGGCACCCCCTACCCATTCAAAACAGGGACAGGGCATGCTGGAGGCGTGTGTCAAAAATATAGGGGCATGGCTTCCTGGGGAAAGGGCGTGGTCACAAAATAGTGCCAATTCACATTACACTGCACAGTAGTGTCCGTCAGTCACATTACACTACACCCCTTATATACATTATGCCATGTTAGAGTCCCTTACACGCATTACACCACAGTACAGCAGAGCCCCTTATACACATTACACCAGGTAGAGCCCCTACTAAACATTACGTCAAGTAGAGCCCCTTTTATGCACATTACGCCAGGTAGAGCCCCTTACATCCAAGTTACGCCACAGTAGTGAGCCTTACACACAGCATGCCACACAGTACTCCCTGCACTGTCTCCTGGACAGCTCCACAGTCAGGTACAGGATTGCACCATAGCACAAAGTTTAGGTCACAGAGGAGCAGAAGATGAGCGCTAATACTGATTGGTACTCCGCTCCACTTGGTGGTTCTTCTATTACAGCACACAGCAGGAAGGGTATGGACCGGGTACAATGGAGGAGTTGACTGGCTCTGTTCTCTCTGGGAGTTTTGCCCCTGCTGATAACTCCCCTCCTGCTTCAATTAAAATAATGTCCCAACTTGGCAACACACTCCCTTCTCCCAATCATGTCCCATAATTGCACTCCTCGCCAGCCCCCCTCCTTAGACCTGCAGCCCACCCAATTATATTTATTACCAGAATTTGCAGTGAGACCAGTGAGATGAGTTGTCACGTCTCAAGAGCAGTGTCACACTGACGTGCCGCGCCAATGAACTAGAGGAAGGAAAGTGGGCGGAGACAGCCTAACCAAGTGCCCCGCTCGTATCAGCGGTGGGCGTCAAGCATTAGTTCACATTTTTACTGATTTTGTTTAAGCGGGCTGAATTAGCTGCTGCGAAGGCCGCTGGTAATCACGACGGCCGTTCCATCCTCCCAGGCAGCAGTGCTCTGGGCAGCCGCCCTGTTAACCCGCACCAAAATCAGCCACTTTAAATGGGTCCTTTTTACAGCATGGGGATTGGGTAAGAAAAGGAATGGTGTCTGTGACAGCTCTCTCCGTGGAGGGAGAGACAACAGCCTCCCCATATGGTCCGGACTGTTACAGTTTTTACCCCATCCCTGCTTCGTACAGGGAGGCTGTAATCTTTTCTTGCCCATCACAACGGTGACAGCTGTGACAAACACCCTCCCATACTGGACACCATGATGATATTATAAAAAAATGCACCTGTGTGCAGTGTAAACAGCGCCAGTGTAAACAGCGCCAACTCACAAATAAACCGAGCCACAACGTGAAAGGGGTCTGTCCTGGGTCTGACCCGGATTCCAAATCCCAGGTTGGATCCGGGATTTTGGAGGATTGATGCTGAAGCAGGGATCATAAAGTGGTGTTTTATTCATATGCACACATATTCTGCAGCCCTTTACAGAGTATATTACTCATTCACATCCATACCTTCCCCAGTGAAGCTTACAATCTATATAACCTACCACTTCTACACAAGCACATATACACTAGGTTTAATTAATTTGTCAGAGGCAAATGAACTTACAGTACCTCTATGTTTTTGGATTATGGGAGGAAATCAGAGTACTTATAGGAAAACATAGGGAGAACATATAGGGGTATACATAATACGGTGGGAGGGGGCCGAGGGTGTTGCACAGTGTTAGGGTCTCCTGCTCTGTGCTGCCACGTCGTCATGGCAACCGGGAGACAAGTGCTAGCGGAGTAACCTGAGCGTAGCTGATACTCCGGTTCGGGTCTTTTGCTGTGCAGTGGTTACAGGCTCTGTGCACGGCAGGGGATCCGGTGCTGGTTTTTGTGCTCACAGTCTGTGAGGTCTGAGTGGGGCGTGGACAGCACCTGCTATATAAACCCTCTTCTCAGGTTAGGCAGATGCTGCTGAATCTTTGTTGGTTAGTCAGTTCCTGAAAGCTAGCTAGTACTGTGTAAACTTTGTATTTGTTTGTTGCTTACTGCAAATAGGCCTTGGGATTTGGTATTACACTCTGCCAATCCAGACCTAGCAGTAAGACTGGAGTCAGTTGTTTAACCTGCTGGGGTTCTTTTGCTACTCTGTGAACCTAGCAAGTTTGCGGCTGTATTCTCAGACTTGCCTGCCAAAATCCTTTCTCACTGTGCAAGGTGTTCAGGTGTCAGTTTAGTGGCAGTAAGCTGAACCAGTGCACTGCAAGTGAGGACTAGGATTGTGGAGACTCTCCTTGTGTCTATTATTCCATCTCTGACCAAGGAGTTTACTGCCACACCCGTTGGTAACCCTTTAGGGTTTTGCTGTTGCCCTTAGCAACAGCATTTCGGGTTCTCTACGTATTAAATCACAACATCTCGCTTCTTTCCATCTGAGCATTCCTAATACTAGGGAGACACCCAGTTTCTTAGCCTTTGGGCTTCTCTGTTCACTTTGTGTTTATTTTGTTACCCTATCACCTTCTGTGTATGTAATGTCATATTCCCCAGTCTGTCTGTGAGTTCATTTGTTTTGCATCCCTCTCCGTTCAGACACCAGTACATTCCTGCTGGCACTGGTGTGCATAACATATTCAGCAGCCTAATACTCCTGTTGAAATTTTGTGGGATTATGGAGCATACCCCTCAAAATACTTTGCAACAGGTGGTCGATCAGGTGCAGGTCCTGACTCGACAATTTAATGATTTGTCCATTAAAATGCACACCTCGCAGGCCGCTGGAGGAGCTCCCGCAGCAGCAGTACCTTCAGGGGTTAAGGAGCCGAAAGTAAATCTCCCGGATCGTTTTTCTGGAGATCGCTCGCAGTTCTTTTGTTTCAAGGAGAGCTGCAAGCTATATTTCCAGCTTAGGCCTCAGTCTTCTGGGTCGGAGATTCAGCGGGTGGGCATAGTGATTTCCTTGCTACAAGGAGACCCACAGGTCTGGGCATATGGGTTGCAGCCTGACTGTCCGTCGCTTAAAAGTGTTGATGCTTTTTTTACGGCACTGGGCATGTTGTATGATGACCCTGACAAGACGGCCTCAGCCGAGGCTCAGATTTCGATCCTTAAGCAAGGGCGAAGGCCAGTTGAGGTTTATTGTACGGAGTTTCGGAGGTTGGCCCATGATACCCAGTGGAATGACCCAGCCCTGAGACACCAGTACCGAAGAGGTCTTTCTAACCAGTTAAAAGACCAACTGGTACAATATCCCTTGCCTGATAGCTTGGATCAGCTCATGCAGTTATCCATTCGGGTGGATAGATGGCTGAGAGAGCGCAGGCTTGAAAGGGAGACCGAGGTTTCCTTCTTTCCCAAGGGAACCTCAGACTCTGAGGAATTTTCCGAGGAGCCTATGCAGATTGGGGCTACCCGCCTCTCCTTGCGTGAGAAGACGCGGAGGAGACAGCAGGGGTTATGTTTGTAATGTGGGAATAAAGGTCATGTGGTAGTATCATGCCCAGAAAAGCCGGAAAACTTCAGGGCCTGAGGGTGTTGGGAAATATCCTGTCAGGCCAGAAGTCAGAATTTCCCAAGAAGACTTTTATCATTCCGGTGACCTTGAAGATCCTCGGTCAAACTGTCAAGACTGAGGCCTTTGTGGACAGTGGGGCCGACGGGGTTTTTATGGACCGCCAATTCGCCCTGAAACACTCTGTTCCCTTAGTACCCTTGGCATCAGAAATTGAGATTTGTGGGTTAAACTGGGGGACCATTATCCCAGGGTAAAATTACCTCTTGCACTAGCCAGATTTCTTTGTTTATTGGAGCCACACACTCTGAAAAATTGTCCTTTTATGTGACTGTCTGTACTTTTGCCCCATTGGTGTTGGGGTTACCCTGGTTAAGGGCCCACAATCCTCAATTTGACTGGGTCTCTGGGGAGATTCTTAGTTGGGGTACTGATTGTTTCAGGAGTTGCTTGAGCCTTCCAGTCAGGCTTTCGCAGATAAGTTTGCCAGGATTGCCAGGATGTTATGCAGATTTTGCGGACGTGTTCTCCAAAAGAGTTGCAGAGGTACTACCTCCCCATCGCCCCTATGACTGTGCCATTAATTTGTTGCCGAATGCTAAGCTTCCCAAGAGCAGGTTGTACTCCCTGTCACGTCCTGAGACTCAGGCTATGGCAGAGTACATTCAGGAGAACTTGGCTAAGGGATTTATCAGACCTTCACAGTCTCCAGTTGGGTCGGGGTTCTTCTTCGTGGGTAAAAAGGACGGTTCGTTGCGACTCTGCATCGACTTCAGGGAATTGAACCGTATCACGATTAAAAACTCATACCCACTGCCTCTCATTTCGGTCTTGTTTGACCAGCTTCGTACTGCCACCATTTTTTCTAAGATTGACCTACGCGGTGCGTACAATCTGATCCGAATAAGAGAGGGGGATGAATGGAAGACCTGCCTTTAATACCCACTCAGGGCATTATGAATATTTGGTGATGCCTTTTGGGCTCTGTAATGCCCCGGCAGTCTTCCAGGACTTCATGAACGATGTGCTCAGGGAATATTTGGATAGATTCTTAGTTGTATACTTAGATGACATCCTAATCTTCTCCCATTCCCTGGAGGAACATCGGAAGCATGTACGCTTAGTCCTCCAGAAACTCAGAGACCACCGGCTTGGGGCGAAGCTGGAGAAGTGCGAATTTGAAGTTCAGCAAGTCGCATTTCTAGGATATATTATCTCCCCAGAAGGTTTCCAAATGGAGGGTTCCAAGGTACAGGCAGTCCTGGATTGGGTGCAGCCCACTAGTTTGAAGGCGCTTCAGCGTTTTCTGGGTTTTGCGAATTTTTATAGACGATTTATCGCTGGATTTTCGTCTATAGTGGCGCCCTTGGTGGCACTCACTAAGAAAGGGACGGATGTTGCTCACTGGTCTTGTGAGGCCAAAGCGGCTTTTGCCCGTCTCAAAAGGGCATTTGTCTCGGCCAAGGTGCTGCGACACCCAGATCCAGAGCGTCCTTTTGTGGTGGAGGTGAATGCCTCTGAGATGGGTATTGGGGCAGTGCTCTCTCAGATGGGGGTGTCTGATAATCGCCTTTATCCCTGTGCTTACTTTTCCCGTAAATTTTCGCCTGCCGAGATGAATTATGACGTGGGTAACCGGGAATTGTTGGCTATTAAGGATGCACTCGAGGAGTGGAGACACTGGCTTGAGGGGGCTAAGTTTGTGGTCTCAATTCTCACCGACCATAAGAATTTGGCATATTTAGAGTCAGCGAAGCGCCTCAATGCCAGGCAGGCACGATGGGCTTTGTTTTTTGCTCGCTTTAATTTTTTGATAACATATCGCCCTGGGTCAAAAAACATCAAGGCTGATGCGCTCTCGCTGAGTTTTGCTCCAATCCAGGAGACCACCGAGGAGCCATTGCCCATTGTGTCCCCATCATGTATTAAAGTGGGCATTACCCAGGACCTCTTGTCATTAGTCCTTAGAGCACAGGAGCAGGCTCCTCCAGACCTTCCGGTAGGTCTTTTGTTTGTGCCTCCTAGGTTAAGACAGCGAGTGTTCCTGGAATTCCATGCCAAGAAGTCGGCAGGTCACCCGGGTATTGCCAGAACTCGGGAGTTGCTATCTAGGGCGGTGTGGTGGCCCTCGGTGGCTAGGGATGTGGATCAGTGGGTTCGGGCATGTGACATTTGTGCCCGAAATAAGACTCCTAGAGGGGTTCCTGTTGGCCCATTACATCCACTCTCTATTCCATCTAAGCCATGGACCCACATTTCAATGGATTTTGAGGTGGACTTGCCCAAATCCTCGGGGATGACAGCCATCTGGGTTGTCGTTGACAGGTTTTCGAAGATGGCGCACTTCGTTCCATTGGTTGGGCTGCCATCGGCCAGACGCCTGTTTGAATTATTTATGCTGCATGTTGTGCGCCTCCACGGGTTGCCACTTGATGTGGTCTCTGACCGCGGATCCCAGTTTGTGGCCAAATTCTGGAGGGCATTTTGTTCCGATCTCCAGATTTCTGTCAGCTTGTCATCAGGCTACCATCCGCAGTCTAATGGGCAGACTGAAAGGGTGAACCAGTCCTTGGAGCAGTTCCTCAGGTGTTATGTCTCCAAGTGTCAGACTGACTGGGTTGCTCATCTGTCCATGGCGGAGTTTGCCTATAACAACGTGGCTCACTCTGCTACAGGGATCTCTCCCTTCCTTTGTGTGTATGGGCATCATCCTAAGGCCAATTCTTTTGACCCCCTGGACTCCACGCCTGGTGGTTCCTCTGTGGTTTCAGTCCTTAAAGGTATTTGGAGGAAAGTGAAGAAAGCCCTTGTGTCTGTGTCATTAGTGACCAAAAGGGTTTTTGATAAGCGGAAAAGACCCTGCAGCTTCAAATTAGGAGACTTCGTCTGGTTGTCTACCAAGAATTTGAAGTTGAGACAGCCATCTCATAAGTTAGGCCCCCGGTTCATCGGTCCTTATAAGATCACTAGGGTTATCAATCCGGTGGCATTTCAGTTAGATCTACCCCGTTCTTTGGGTATCAATAAAACATTTCATTGTTCCCTTTTAAAACGGGCGATTAGTAATCCTTCTTCCAATGGAAGACCTTCCCCTCTTCTGATACGTGGCCAGAGGGAGTTTGTTGTTGAAAGGATTCTTGACTCCAAGATGGTTCGGGGTCGGCTGTCATTTTTGGTGCACTGGAAGGGGTATGGCCCGGAGGAGCGGTCGTGGGTGCGCAGTTGTGATCTTCATGCCCCCAGACTGTTACGCTCTTTCTTCTCGCAGTTCCCTGATAAACCCGGTGGTAGGGGTTCTTTGACCCCTCGTCAGAGGGGGGGTACTGTTAGGGTCTCCTGCTCTGTGCTGCCACGTCGTCATGGCAACAGGGAGACAAGTGCTAGCGGAGTAACCTGAGCGTAGCTGATACTCCGGTTCGGGTTTTGCTGTGCAGTGGTTACAGGCTCTGTGCACGGCAGGGGATCCGGTGCTGGTTTTTGTGCTCACAGTGTTAGGCGCCGGGGTCCGCTTGTCCACGCGACCCGGCGCCTAGCAACTAGGGACGCCGTGCACGTACAGCCGCCGGCTCCCTAGCAACGCTAGACGCCGGGCGCGCTGAAGCCGCACGGACCCTAGCAACGGGGACGCCACTGGCGGACCGCGTTCCCCGTTGCTGGGTTTTAGGATTTAATGCGTTCACCTGTTCTCTGGCCGTGCAGCAAGGCAGCTGCGCGGCATTTAGTCCAATCAGCCTCTAAACAGCTGATTGGAGGACTCCCTGTTAAGTACACTCCCAGGGCTTCTCACAGACGCCGGTAATAGCTTCCTGCATGCTGCCCTTGTTTGCTGAGAGTCTGTTTCCAGTCCTGCTGTATCCAGTCATTCCAGTCCTCAGAAGTCCTGTACTCGGGAGTTACCATCTCGTCCCTGGAGTCCTGACTGATCACCGTTTTATATCCAGTGGTGTTCGTGAGTTGCAGCTCTGCCGTGTGTTGCGGCTCAGCCGCTTTACCTTTTATATTTTGGGTTTGGAGCATTTGCGGAGGGTTCCGCTTCCACAAGTCATCTCTGGTACTCGGCGGTGCCGGGTAGGAGAATTGGACAAGTGGATATTTTGGTTGTCCTTTTCCTTGGCGGTTTCTCCGCACATATTATAGTTTTGAGTTTGCTTAGCCCCTGGCCTGGTTGTTTAGTTAGAGGGCCTCTTGTTATCACCCTGTCTCGGGTTTCCCTTTGTCTCTCATTAAGACCGGGGGTCATCGAAGTTGGGCAGACATAATCCGCCCTTCAAACGCGGCTGCCAAGGGCTCAAGAAACCATAGTCTCGCAGGGGATTTCTGACAACACGGGTGAGACAACAGAGTTAGGGCGCCAGGGGCTATTTTCCTGTCCTGCTCCCTTCCCCAGCATTCCGTTCCAGTGCTCCGGTCCTTGCCATGAGATCTCCTCTGACCAGAGTGCTGGAATCATAACATTATTACCGGCCCAAACCAAAACTTAAAGTTAAACGGGGTTTAATTTTTTCTCATTTAGTTTTGTGAGAGTTTATCGGCCTCATGAATCCAACAGGTTTAGGGCCAAATCCTGGTCAGCTCTTAGTCAGCCAGATTCAAGAACTTACTCAGATGGTTCAGGATCTTTCTCTTCGGGGGAAGTCACAGGAAGATCTTTTGCGAGCTTCCCCAGGGGTAGTCCCTGAACCAAAGATGCATTTGCCTGACCGTTTTTCTGGTGATAGAAAAGAGTTTTTTAATTTTAAAGAATCCTGTAAACTTTATTTTCGTTTAAGACCAACTTCCTCGGGTACTGAATCTCAGCGGGTCGGGATTATTATTTCTTTGCTCCAGGGGGATCCTCAGACCTGGGCATTTGGTTTAAGAGCAGAGGATCCGGCATTGTTGTCAGTTGACGTTTTTTTTGAGTCTTTAGGGCTCTTGTATGATGACCCTGATAGAGAGGCGTCCGCTGAAAGTCAGTTGCGCGCTCTCAGACAGGGTAGAAATCCTGCGGAGGTTTATTGTACGGAGTTTCGCCGTTGGTCGAACGACTGTGGCTGGAATGACCCAGCCCTGCGCAGTCAGTTTCGCCTCGGCTTATCAGAGTCTATAAAAGACAGTCTCCTTCAGTACCCCGCTCCTGAGACTCTCGATAAACTCATGGAGCTTACTATTAAGATTGATCGTCGTCTCAGAGAGCGGAGGGCTGAAAAAGGAGCACCTGTAAGGTCAACTCCGTGTGTATATTCCATTCCTGAAGACATAGAGGAGCCCATGCAGATGGGTCTCTCCCGGCTGTCTCCTGAAGAAAGAGCCAGAAGGCAAAATTCTGGTCTTTGTCTGTACTGTGGGGGTAAGGGACATTTTGCTCGTAATTGTCCGAACAAGTCGGGAAAACGCTTTGACCAGGTGAATTGTGAGGGGGTTCACCTAGGTCTGCAGCTTATCTCCTCGAATAACTCCCTTTTAGTCCCAGTTAAAGTTTCCTTTGGCAGCCTCAGTTCTTCGGTGTCGGCTTTTGTTGACAGTGGAGCTGCAGGAAACTTTATGGATTTAACTTGGGCTAAGGCCTTAGGCATTCCTCAGTTACCTTTGGGTAGGTGTGTCACCATGCATGGCTTAGATGGGAGTCCGCTGTCTAATGGGATTATTTCTCTCCGTACACCCCCTGTACTACTTACAGTAGGAGCTCTACATTCCGAGAAAATCGAGTTCTTTCTTACACATTGCCCAGCAGTTCCAGTTGTTCTGGGTCACCCTTGGCTGGCCTTTCATAATCCCACCATTGATTGGCGGTCGGGGGAGATTTCACAATGGGGTACTTTTTGTGATAAGGAATGTATCACGTTTCCAGTCAGAGTAGCAGCTATCATTCCAGAACCCATTCCGGTGGAATACCAGGAGTTTGCTGATGTTTTCTCCAAAGGCAATGCGGACATTCTGCCTCCCCATCGGCCTTATGATTGTGCTATTGAGTTAATTCCTGGTGCCGCATTGCCAAAGGGAAGATTATATGCATTATCCGGGCCAGAAACTGCGGCTATGAATGATTATGTAAAGGAGAGCCTTGAGAAAGGATTTATTAGACCATCAAAATCTCTTTTAAGTGCAGGCTTCTTCTTTGTGGAGAAAAAGGATGGCTCGCTTAGACCTTGCATTGATTTTAGAGCCCTGAATAAGATCTCAGTTAAAAACACCTATCCTTTGCCGTTGATTTCTGTACTCTTTGATCAGTTACGTTCTGCTGTGATTTTTTCTAAAATTGACCTTAGAGGAGCGTACAACCTCATCCGAATTAAATCTGGAGATGAGTGGAAAACGGCCTTCAGTACTCAGTTGGGTCACTACGAGTACCTGGTGATGCCGTTCGGCTTGTCTAATGCTCCAGCAGTTTTTCAAGACCTCATTAACGATGTGCTCCGTGACTTCCTAGGGAAATTCGTGGTCGTTTACTTAGACGACATCCTGATTTATTCTGAATCAATGGAACAACATGTTACCCAGGTGCGTCTGGTTCTTCAAAAGTTACGTGAGAATCATTTATATGCCAAGCTGGAGAAGTGTGAGTTTCATGTCACGGAAGTATCTTTTTTAGGGTACATTATTTCCCCTCGGGGATTTTCCATGGAACCAAAGAAGTTTCAGGCTATCCTTAGTTGGGCGCAACCCACCAATTTAAAAGCAATTCAGCGCTTTTTAGGGTTTGCGAATTATTATAGGAGGTTCATTCATTCTTTTTCTGACCTGGTTGCTCCCATTGTAGCTCTGACAAAGAAAGGAGCGGATCCTACCAACTGGTCGCGTGAAGCTGAGTTGTCCTTCCGGGCCTTGAAACAAGCCTTTGTCTCGGCTCCAGTCCTCAGACATCCCAATCCGGAATTGCCCTTTGTTGTGGAGGTTGATGCCTCGGAGGTTGGAGTGGGGGCTATCCTTTCTCAAAAGGATCCGGAGTCTCTGGAGTTACATCCTTGTGCCTTTATGTCCAGGAAATTCTCCTCCGCTGAATCCAACTATGATGTTGGTAATCGGGAGCTACTGGCGGTAAAGTGGGCTTTCGAGGAATGGAGGCATTGGCTGGAGGGAGCAAAACATACTATTTCAGTATTGACTGACCATAAAAACCTGCAATACATCGAATCGGATAAACGGCTTAATGCCCGGCAGGCACGTTGGGCTTTATTTTCTGGTTCACTGGAGAGGCTATGGTCCGGAGGAAAGGTCTTGGGTCCTGGATAAGGATCTTCATGCCCCGAGGCTCAAGAGGGCATTTTTTCGGGAATTTCCTTGGAAACCTGGCTTTAGGGGTTCCTTGACCCCTCCTCAAGGGGGGGGTACTGTTAGGCGCCGGGGTCCGCTTGTCCACGCGACCCGGCGCCTAGCAACTAGGGACGCCGTGCACGTACTGCCGCCGGCTCCCTAGCAACGCTAGACGCCGGGCGCGCTGAAGCCGCACGGACCCTAGCAACAGGGACGCCACTGGCGGACCGCGTTCCCCGTTGCTGGGTTTTAGGATTTAATGCGTTCACCTGTTCTCTGGCCGTGCAGCAAGGCAGCTGCACGGCATTTAGTCCAATCAGCCTCTAAACAGCTGATTGGAGGACTCCCTGTTAAGTACACTCCCAGGGCTTCTCACAGACGCCGGTAATAGCTTCCTGCATGCTGCCCTTGTTTGCTGAGAGTCTGTTTCCAGTCCTGCTGTATCCGGTCATTCCAGTCCTCAGAAGTCCTGTACTCGGGAGTTACCATCTCGTCCCTGGAGTCCTGACTGATCACCGTTTTATATCCAGTGGTGTTCGTGAGTTGCGGCTCTGCCGTGTGTTGCGGCTCAGCCGCTTTACCTTTTATATTTTGGGTTTGGAGCATTTGCGGAGGGTTCCACTTCCACAAGTCATCTCTGGTACTCGGCGGTGCCGGGTAGGAGAATTGGACAAGTGGATATTTTGGTTGTCCTTTTCCTTGGCGGTTTCTCCGCACATATTATAGTTTTGAGTTTGCTTAGCCCCTGGCCTGGTTGTTTAGTTAGAGGGCCTCTTGTTATCACCCTGTCTCGGGTTTCCCTTTGTCTCTCATTAAGACCGGGGGTCATCGAAGTTGGGCAGACATAATCCGCCCTTCAAACGCGGCTGCCAAGGGCTCAAGAAACCATAGTCTCGCAGGGGATTTCTGACAACACGGGTGAGACAACAGAGTTAGGGCGCCAGGGGCTATTTTCCTGTCCTGCTCCCTTCCCCAGCATTCCGTTCCAGTGCTCCGGTCCTTGCCATGAGATCTCCTCTGACCAGAGTGCTGGAATCATAACATTATTACCGGCCCAAACCAAAACTTAAAGTTAAACGGGGTTTAATTTTTTCTCATTTAGTTTTGTGAGAGTTTATCGGCCTCATGAATCCAACAGGTTTAGGGCCAAATCCTGGTCAGCTCTTAGTCAGCCAGATTCAAGAACTTACTCAGATGGTTCAGGATCTTTCTCTTCGGGGGAAGTCACAGGAAGATCTTTTGCGAGCTTCCCCAGGGGTAGTCCCTGAACCAAAGATGCATTTGCCTGACCGTTTTTCTGGTGATAGAAAAGAGTTTTTTAATTTTAAAGAATCCTGTAAACTTTATTTTCGTTTAAGACCAACTTCCTCGGGTACTGAATCTCAGCGGGTCGGGATTATTATTTCTTTGCTCCAGGGGGATCCTCAGACCTGGGCATTTGGTTTAAGAGCAGAGGATCCGGCATTGTTGTCAGTTGACGTTTTTTTTGAGTCTTTAGGGCTCTTGTATGATGACCCTGATAGAGAGGCGTCCGCTGAAAGTCAGTTGCGCGCTCTCAGACAGGGTAGAAATCCTGCGGAGGTTTATTGTACGGAGTTTCGCCGTTGGTCGAACGACTGTGGCTGGAATGACCCAGCCCTGCGCAGTCAGTTTCGCCTCGGCTTATCAGAGTCTATAAAAGACAGTCTCCTTCAGTACCCCGCTCCTGAGACTCTCGATAAACTCATGGAGCTTTCTATTAAGATTGATCGTCGTCTCAGAGAGCGGAGGGCTGAAAAAGGAGCACCTGTAAGGTCAACTCCGTGTGTATATTCCATTCCTGAAGACATAGAGGAGCCCATGCAGATGGGTCTCTCCCGGCTGTCTCCTGAAGAAAGAGCCAGAAGGCAAAATTCTGGTCTTTGTCTGTACTGTGGGGGTAAGGGACATTTTGCTCGTAATTGTCCGAACAAGTCGGGAAAACGCTTTGACCAGGTGAATTGTGAGGGGGTTCACCTAGGTCTGCAGCTTATCTCCTCGAATAACTCCCTTTTAGTCCCAGTTAAAGTTTCCTTTGGCAGCCTCAGTTCTTCGGTGTCGGCTTTTGTTGACAGTGGAGCTGCAGGAAACTTTATGGATTTAACTTGGGCTAAGGCCTTAGGCATTCCTCAGTTACCTTTGGGTAGGTGTGTCACCATGCATGGCTTAGATGGGAGTCCGCTGTCTAATGGGATTATTTCTCTCCGTACTACTTACAGTAGGAGCTCTACATTCCGAGAAAATCGAGTTCTTTCTTACACATTGCCCAGCAGTTCCAGTTGTTCTGGGTCACCCTTGGCTGGCCTTTCATAATCCCACCATTGATTGGCGGTCGGGGGAGATTTCACAATGGGGTACTTTTTGTGATAAGGAATGTATCACGTTTCCAGTCAGAGTAGCAGCTATCATTCCAGAACCCATTCCGGTGGAATACCAGGAGTTTGCTGATGTTTTCTCCAAAGGCAATGCGGACATTCTGCCTCCCCATCGGCCTTATGATTGTGCTATTGAGTTAATTCCTGGTGCCGCATTGCCAAAGGGAAGATTATATGCATTATCCGGGCCAGAAACTGCGGCTATGAATGATTATGTAAAGGAGAGCCTTGAGAAAGGATTTATTAGACCATCAAAATCTCTTTTAAGTGCAGGCTTCTTCTTTGTGGAGAAAAAGGATGGCTCGCTTAGACCTTGCATTGATTTTAGAGCCCTGAATAAGATCTCAGTTAAAAACACCTATCCTTTGCCGTTGATTTCTGTACTCTTTGATCAGTTACGTTCTGCTGTGATTTTTTCTAAAATTGACCTTAGAGGAGCGTACAACCTCATCCGAATTAAATCTGGAGATGAGTGGAAAACGGCCTTCAGTACTCAGTTGGGTCACTACGAGTACCTGGTGATGCCGTTCGGCTTGTCTAATACTCCAGCAGTTTTTCAAGACCTCATTAACGATGTGCTCCGTGACTTCCTAGGGAAATTCGTGGTCGTTTACTTAGACGACATCCTGATTTATTCTGAATCAATGGAACAACATGTTACCCAGGTGCGTCTGGTTCTTCAAAAGTTACGTGAGAATCATTTATATGCCAAGCTGGAGAAGTGTGAGTTTCATGTCACGGAAGTATCTTTTTTAGGGTACATTATTTCCCCTCGGGGATTTTCCATGGAACCAAAGAAGTTTCAGGCTATCCTTAGTTGGGCGCAACCCACCAATTTAAAAGCAATTCAGCGCTTTTTAGGGTTTGCGAATTATTATAGGAGGTTCATTCATTCTTTTTCTGACCTGGTTGCTCCCATTGTAGCTCTGACAAAGAAAGGAGCGGATCCTACCAACTGGTCGCGTGAAGCTGAGTTGTCCTTCCGGGCCTTGAAACAAGCCTTTGTCTCGGCTCCAGTCCTCAGACATCCCAATCCGGAATTGCCCTTTGTTGTGGAGGTTGATGCCTCGGAGGTTGGAGTGGGGGCTATCCTTTCTCAAAAGGATCCGGAGTCTCTGGAGTTACATCCTTGTGCCTTTATGTCCAGGAAATTCTCCTCCGCTGAATCCAACTATGATGTTGGTAATCGGGAGCTACTGGCGGTAAAGTGGGCTTTCGAGGAATGGAGGCATTGGCTGGAGGGAGCAAAACATACTATTTCAGTATTGACTGACCATAAAAACCTGCAATACATCGAATCGGATAAACGGCTTAATGCCCGGCAGGCACGTTGGGCTTTATTTTCTGGTTCACTGGAGAGGCTATGGTCCGGAGGAAAGGTCTTGGGTCCTGGATAAGGATCTTCATGCCCCGAGGCTCAAGAGGGCATTTTTTCGGGAATTTCCTTGGAAACCTGGCTTTAGGGGTTCCTTGACCCCTCCTCAAGGGGGGGGTACTGTTAGGCGCCGGGGTCCGCTTGTCCACGCGACCCGGCGCCTAGCAACTAGGGACGCCGTGCACGTACTGCCGCCGGCTCCCTAGCAACGCTAGACGCCGGGCGCGCTGAAGCCGCACGGACCCTAGCAACAGGGACGCCACTGGCGGACCGCGTTCCCCGTTGCTGGGTTTTAGGATTTAATGCGTTCACCTGTTCTCTGGCCGTGCAGCAAGGCAGCTGCACGGCATTTAGTCCAATCAGCCTCTAAACAGCTGATTGGAGGACTCCCTGTTAAGTACACTCCCAGGGCTTCTCACAGACGCCGGTAATAGCTTCCTGCATGCTGCCCTTGTTTGCTGAGAGTCTGTTTCCAGTCCTGCTGTATCCGGTCATTCCAGTCCTCAGAAGTCCTGTACTCGGGAGTTACCATCTCGTCCCTGGAGTCCTGACTGATCACCGTTTTATATCCAGTGGTGTTCGTGAGTTGCGGCTCTGCCGTGTGTTGCGGCTCAGCCGCTTTACCTTTTATATTTTGGGTTTGGAGCATTTGCGGAGGGTTCCACTTCCACAAGTCATCTCTGGTACTCGGCGGTGCCGGGTAGGAGAATTGGACAAGTGGATATTTTGGTTGTCCTTTTCCTTGGCGGTTTCTCCGCACATATTATAGTTTTGAGTTTGCTTAGCCCCTGGCCTGGTTGTTTAGTTAGAGGGCCTCTTGTTATCACTTTGTCTCGGGTTTCCCTTTGTCTCTCATTAAGACCGGGGGGCATCGAAGTTGGGCAGACATAATCCGCCCTTCAAACGCGGCTGCCAAGGGCTCAAGAAACCATAGTCTCGCAGGGGATTTCTGACAACACGGGTGAGACAACAGAGTTAGGGCGCCAGGGGCTATTTTCCTGTCCTGCTCCCTTCCCCAGCATTCCGTTCCAGTGCTCCGGTCCTTGCCATGAGATCTCCTCTGACCAGAGTGCTGGAATCATAACACACCGTCTGTGAGGTCTGAGTGGGGCGTGGACAGCACCTGCTATATAAACCCTCTTCTCAGGTTAGGCAGATGCTGCTGAATCTTTGTTGGTTAGTCAGTTCCTGAAAGCTAGCTAGTACTGTGTAAACTTTGTATTTGTTTGTTGCTTACTGCAAATAGGCCTTGGGAATTGGTATTACACTCTGCCAATCCAGACCTAGCAGTAAGACTGGAGTCAGTCGTTTAACCTGCTGGGGTTCTTTTGCTACTCTGTGAACCTAGCAAGTTTGCGGCTGTATTCTCAGACTTGCCTGCCAAAATCCTTTCTCACTGTGCAAGGTGTTCAGGTGTCAGTTTAGTGGCAGTAAGCTGAACCAGTGCACTGCAAGTGAGGACTAGGATTGTGGAGACTCTCCTTGTGTCTATTATTCCATCTCTGACCAAGGAGTTTACTGCCACATCCGTTGGTAGCCCTTTAGGGTTTTGCTGTTGCCCTTTGCAACAGCATTTCGGGTTCTCTACGTATTAAATCACAACATCTCGCTTCTTTCCATCTGAGAATTCCTAATACTAGGGAGATACCCAGTTTCTTAGCCTTTGGGCTTCTCTGTTCACTTTGTGTTTATTTTGTTACCATATCACCTTCTGTGTATGTAATGTCATATTCCCCAGTCTGTCTGTGAGTTCATTTGTTTTGCATCCCTCTCCGTTCAGACACCAGTACATTCCTGCTGGCACTGGTGTGCATAACACACAGCTCCTTCTCCCGGGAATATATCCAGATCCCGCGGGTGGATTTCTGAGCTTTCACCGGAATAAAAAACGAGTTCATAGCAAAACTGCAAGCAGGGCTTTGACCGCGGAGTTGTTTAAACAGCTACCGCTGCATGGAAGTCTGATATCTCCGGCCCCTGAAGTCGACCTCCTCCTCTCTAGCCGGCAGCGCAGAGACTACTAGGATTACTAGGCGGCCCTAGTGCTGTCCCAGAGCTTAGTGTGCATGCACAAGGTCTCCGGGCAAATGGCACGGCGAACATTTTCCCAATGATTTTATTACAAACACCGGGCAAAAATGGCATGTCGCCCACTGCCGCTTGCGTGGGACTCTGGATAGGTAGATATTGGATCGCTATTCAGAGAAATTGCAGTTGTTTGCGAGTAGAAAGTTGCCACCCCGACAAGAAGAAAAAATGCCCTCTGCACATTTGCGACTGCAGTTTGCTATCCACTTGCAGATGCATACGCAAATCCCGGAACATCTAAAAAGAAACTCTGCCGTCTGAGCAAATGCAAGTAGGTTTGAGGCTGTGACCAGTGGCGGAACTAGCAAGCAGTGGGCCCAGGTGCGACAAAATGCTTTGGGCCCCCCATCGCATCCAAGTCCACCCCCTCACCCCTTGAGAGGATCTGGTGAGGGGGACCTGCTCAGGGCCAGAGAAATGGATACCTAGCAACAGTGCCGTAACTAGACATTTTAGCACTGTGTGCAAGAAACGGCATCAGAGCCCCACCCCTGCTTGCAAAACAGGGTCAGTGCGCGCCGTAGGCGCGCGCAAAAAATAAGAATTTACTTACCGATAATTCTATTTCTCGTAGTCCGTAGTCGATGCTGGGAACTCCGTAAGGACCATGGGGAATAGCGGCTACGCAGGAGACTGGGCACAAAAAGAAAGCTTTAGGACTACCTGGTGTGCACTGGCTCCTCCCCCTATGACCCTCCTCCAAGCCTCAGTTAGGATACTGTGCCCGGACGAGCGTACACAATAAGGAAGGATTTTGAATCCCGGGTAAGACTCATACCAGCCACACCAATCACACCGTACAACTTGTGATATGAAACCCAGTTAACAGCATGATAACAGAGGAGCCTCTGAATAGATGGCTCACAACAAGAACCCGATTAGTTAACAATAACTATGTACAAGTATTGCAGACAATCCGCACTTGGGATGGGCGCCCAGCATCCACTACGGACTACGAGAAATAGAATTATCGGTAAGTAAATTCTTATTTTCTCTGACGTCCTAGTGGATGCTGGGAACTCCGTAAGGACCATGGGGATTATACCAAAGCTCCCAAACGGGCGGGAGAGTGCGGATGACTCTGCAGCACCGAATGAGAGAACTCCAGGTCCTCCTCAGCCAGGGTATCAAATTCATAGAATTTTGCAAACGTGTTTGCCCCTGACCAAGTAGCTGCTCGGCAAAGTTGTAAAGCCGAGACCCCTCGGGCAGCCGCCCAAGATGAGCCCACCGTCCTTGTGGAATGGGCTTTTATTGATTTAGGCTGCGGTAATCCTACCGCAGAATGCGCCAGCTGAATAGTGCTACAAATCCAGCGCGCAATAGACTGCTTAGAAACAGGAGCACCCAGCTTGTTGGGTGCCATCAGGATAAACAGCGAGTCAGTTTTCCTGACTCCAGCCGTCCTGGAAAAATAAAATTTTCAGGGCCCTGACTACGTCCAGCAACTTGGAATCCTCCAAGTCCCCAGTAGCCGCAGGCACCAGAATAGGTTGGTTCAAGTGAAAACCTGAGACCACCTTCGGGAGAAACTGAGGACGAGTCCTCAACTCTGCCCTATCCATATAGAAAATCAGATAAGGCCTTTTACATGACAAAGCCGCCAATTCTGACACACGCCTGGCCAAGGCCAAGGCCAACAGCATGACCACTTTCCACGCGAGATACTTTAGCTCCATGGTTTTAAGTGGCTCAACCCATGCGACTTTAGGAAATCCAACACCACGTTGAGATCCAAAAAGTGTCACAGGAGGCACAAAAGGAGGCTGAATATGTAGTACTCCTTTAACCAAAGTCTGAACTTCAGGCAGTGAAGCCAGTTCTTTCTGGAAGAAAATCGACAGAGCCGAAATCTGGACCTTGATGGACCCCAATTTGAGGCCCAAACGTCACCCCTGCTTGCAGGAAGTGCAGGAATCGACATAGTTGAAATTCCTCCGTCGGGGCCTTCATGGCCTCCCACCAAGCAACAAATTTTTGCCAAACGCGGCGATAATGTCTTGCGGTGACATTCTTCCTGGCTATGATCAGGGTAGGGATGACTTCCTTCGGAATACCCTTTTCCTTTAGGATCCGGTGTTCTACCGCCATGCCGTCAAACGCAGCCGCGGTAAGTCTTGGAACAGACAGGGTCCCTGCTGCAGCAGGTCTTGTCTGAGCGGCAGAGGCCAAGGGTCCTCTGCCAGCATCTCTTGAAGTTCCGGGTACCAAGCTCTTCATGGCCAATCCGGAACCCCGAGTATGGTTTTCACTCCTCGCCTTCTTATTATTCTCAGTACCTTGGGTATGAGAGGTAGAGGAGGAGACACATAAACCGACTGGTACACCCACGGTGTCACTAGAGCGTCCCCAGCGATCGCCTGAGGGTCCCTTGACCTGGCGCAATATCTTTTCAACTTCTTGTTGAGGCGGGACGCCATCATGTCCACCCGTGGTCATTCCCAACGGTTTACCCGCATTTGGAAAACTTCTGGATGAAGTCCCCATTCTCCTGGGTGTAGGTCGCCCATCGGAGAATCCTTGTGGCTTCTGCCATCGCCATCCTGCTTCTTGTGCCGCCCTGTCTGTTTACATGGGCGACCGCCGTGATGTCGTCTGATTGGATCAGTACCGGCTGGTTCCGAAGCAGGGGCCTTGCTTGGCTTAGGGCATTGTAAATGGCCCTTAGCTGCAGAATATTTATGTGAAGCGAAATCTCCTTGGAAATTTCTTCCCTGTGTGACTGCACCCCAGCCCCGAAGGCTGGCATCCGTGGTCACCAGGACCCAGTCCTGTATTCCGAATCTGCGGCCCTCTAGTAGATGAGCCCTCTGCAGCCACCACAGCAGCGACACCCTGTTTCTTGCTGACAGGGTTATCCGCTGTTGTATCTGTAGATGGGACCCGGACCATTAGTCCCACAGGTCCCACTGGAACGTCCTTGCGTGGAGTCTTCCGAATGGAATTATGCTTCGTACGAAGCTACCATTTTTCCCAGGACTCGTGTGCATTGATGTACCGACACCTGTCCTGGTTTTAGGATGTCTCTGACTAGAGATGACAACTCCTCGGCTTTTTCCACAGGAAGAAACACTCTTTTCTGGTCTGCGTTCAGAAACATTCCCAGGAACAGAAGACGTGTCGTCGGGACCAGCTGTGACTTTGGAATATTGAGAATCCAGTCGTGCTGTTGTAGCACTTCCCGAGAGAGTGCTACCCCCACTACCAACTGTTCTTTGGACCTCGCCTTTATCAGGAGATCGTCCAAGTACGGGATAATAAAAACTTCCTTCTTGCGAAGGAGTATCGTCACTTCGGCCATTACCTAGGTAAAGACCTTCGGTGCCGTGGACAACTCCAACGGCCGCGTCTGGAACTGATAGTGACAGTCCTGTACCACATATCTGAGGTACTCCTGGTGAGGGGGGTAAATGGGGACATGCAGGTACGCATCCTTGATGTCCAGGGAGACCCTGTAATCCCCCTCGTCCAGGCTCGTAATAACCGCCCTGAGCGATTCCATCTTGAACTTGAATCTTCTGATATAAAAGTTCAAGTATTTTAATTTCAAGATGGGTCTCACCGAACCGTTTCGGTACCACAACCACTGTGGAATAGTAACCCCTTCCTTGCTGAAGGAGGGGCACCTTGACAATCACTTGTTGTGATTATAGTGTTGAATATCCACCAACACCGTCTCCCTGGCAGAGGGAGGTGCCGATAAGGCAGATTTTAGGAAACGGCGGGGGGAAGAACGTCTCGAACTCCAGCCTGTACCCCTGAGATACTACTTGAAGGACCCAGGGATCCATGTGAGAGAGCCCACTGTCCGCTGAAATATCTGAGACGGGCCCCCACCGTACCCGGGTCCGCCTGAGCAGCCCCAGCACCATGCTGTGGACCTACCGGACGCAGGGAGGACTTCTGCTCTTGGGAACTAGCTGTGTGTTGCAGCTTTTTCCTCTACCTTTGCCTCTCGGCAGAAAGGATGAGCCTCTAGCCCTCTTGCTTTTCTGGGGCCGAAAGGACTGTACTTGATGATACGGTGCTTTCTTTTGTTGTGGGGTAGCCTGTGGCAAAAAAATTGATTTCCCAGCAGTAGCTGTGGAAACGAGGTCTGAAAAACTATCCCCAAACAGTTTTACCCCCTTATAGGGCAACTTCCATGTGCCGATTCGAGTCGGCATCGCCTGACCATTGCCAAGTCCATAACCTCCGTCTGGCGGCAATGGACCTAGCGCTTATTTTTTGATGCCAGCCGGCAAATATCCCTCTGTGCATCACGCATGTATAAGACCACGTCTTTTATATGCTCTATTTTCAGCAAAATATTGTCCCTATCCATAGTTATTTTCCGACAGGGAATCTGACCACGCAGCGGGAGCACTGCACATCCATGCCGAAGCAACGGCTGGTCGCAATATAATGCCCTAGTGTGTGACCATATCTTATAGGGTAACCTCCTGCTTTCTATCAGCAGGTTCCTTCAGGGCGGCCGTATCCGGAGACGGTAGTGCCACCTTTTCTGATAAGCGTGTAAGCGCTGTATCTACCCTATGGGGTGTTTCCCCGCGTGACCTATCCTCTGGCGGGAAAGGGTACGCTGCCAATAACCGTTGTAGAAATTATCAATCTCTTACCGGGGGAAGACCACTCTTCCTCACACACCTCATTTAATTACTCAGATGCAGGACAAACTACTAATAGTTTTCTCTCACCAAACACAATACCATTTTATGTGGTACCTGGGGTATAATCATAAATGTGCAATACATTTTTCATTGCCTCAATCCTGTAACGGGTGGACCTATTTGGAGGGTACACCAGTCTCATCGATGTCGACACTGGAGTCAGTATCCGTGTCGACATCTGTGTCTGTTATCTGAGGTAGCGGGCGATTTTAGAGCCCCCCATGACATTTGAGACGCTGGAACAGGCACAAGCTGAGTAGCCGGCTGTTCCGTGTCGTCGACCTTTTATGTAAGGAGTTGACACTTTCACGTAATCCTTCCATAAGTTCAACCACACCGGTGTCGACCCCGCAGGGGGTGACAACATATTTACAGGCATTCGCTCCGCCTCCACCTCATTATCCTCTACATACCTGTCGACACAGCCGTACCGACACACAGCACACACACAGGGAATGCTCTGATAGAGGACAGGACCCCACAAAGCCCTGTGGGGAGACAGAGGGAGAGTATGCCAGCACACACCAGGGCGCTATATATCACAGGGATAGCACCTATAAAAAAGTGTTTTCCCTTATAGCTGCATATATATTGTATACTGCGCCTAAATTGTGCCCCCCCTCTCTTTTTAACCCTTTCTGTAGTGTATTAACTGCAGGGGAGAGCCAGGGAGCTTCCCTCCAACGGAGCTGTGAGGGAAAAATGGCGCCAGTGTGCTGAAGGAGATAGCTCCGCCCCTTTTTCGCGGACTTTTCTCCCGCATTTTTATGGATTCTGGCAGAGGTTAATGTACATCCATATAGCCCTGGGGGTTATATGTGATGTATTTTTGCCAGCCAAGGTGTTAATATTGCTGCTCAGGGCGCCCCCCCCCCCCAGCGCCCTGCACCCATCAGTGACCGCAGTGTGAGGTGTGCATGAGGAGCAATGGCGCACAGCTGCAGTGCTGTGCGCTACCTTGATGAAGACTGATGTATTCTGCCGCCGATTTTCCGGACCTCTTCTTGCTTCTGGCTCTGTAAGGGGGCCGGCGGCGCGGCTCTGGGACCGGACTCCGAGGCTGGGCCTGTGTTCGATCCCTCTGGAGCTAATGGTGTCCAGTAGCCTAAGAAGCCCAAGCTGGCTGCAAGCAGGCAGGTTCGCTTCTTCTCCCCTTAGTCCCTCGATGCAGTGAGCCTGTTGCCAGGAGGTCTCACTGAAAATAAAAAACCTAAAACTAACTTTTATCTAAGAAGCTCAGGAGAGCCCCCTAGATTGCACCCTGCTCGGTCGGGCACAAAAATCTAACTGAGGCTTGGAGGAGGGTCATAGGGGGAGGAGCCAGTGCACACCAGGTAGTCCTAAAGCTTTCTTTTTGTGCCCAGTCTCCTGCGGAGCCGCTATTCCCCATGGTCCTTACGGAGTTCCCAGCATCCACTAGGACGTCAGAGAAATACATAGTGGCGTGGCTTCGCGGGGAAGGGGTGTGGCCACAAAATAATACCAATTCCTAAAACGGTGCACAGTAGTCTCCATTCTTCAAATTACGCCGCACAGTAGCACCACTACACCAGGTAGAGACCCTTTTACACCTTACAGCGAACAGATTCCTCTTTTTACACATTACGGCAGACAGCGTCCCCTTTTTACACATTACGGCAGACAGCGTCCCCCTTTTTATACATTACGGCAGACAGCGTCCCCTTTTTACACATAACGGCAGACAGCGTGCCCTTGTTACACATAGCGGCAGACAGCGTGCACTTTTTACACATTACGGCAGACAGCGTACACTTTTTACACATAACGGCAGACAGCGTGCCCTTATTAAACATAGCGGCAGACAGCGTACACTTTTTACACATAACGGCAGACAGCGTCCCCCTTTTTACACATTACGGCAGACAGCGTCCCCTTTTTACACATTACGGCAGACAACGTACACTTTTTACACATAGCGGCAGACAGCGTGCCCTTGTTACACATTACGGCAGACAGCGTGCCCTTGTTACACATTACGGCAGACAGCGTGCCCTTGTTACACATTACGGTAGACAGCGTGCCCTTGTTACACATTACGGCAGGCAGATTCCCCCTTCTTACACGTTGCGGCAGACAGTCCCCCGTTTTTACACATTGCGGCAGGCAGATTCTCCATTTTTATACATTACGGCAGGCAGATTCTCCCTTTTTACACATAGCGGCCGGCAGATTCCCCATTTTTACACATTGCGGCAGGCAGATTCCCCATTTTTACACATTGCGGCAGGCAGTCCCCCCTTTTTACACATTGCGGCAGGCAGTCCCCCATTTTTACACATAGCGGCAGGCAGTCCCCCCTTTTTACACATTGCGGTAGGCAGTCCCCCATTTTTACACATAGCGGCAGGCAGTCCCAACAAATAAAGAAAGAAAGAGACAGAAAGAAATAAAGAAAGAAAGAGACAGAAAGAAAGAAATAAAGAGAAAGAAAGAAAGTAGAATCATACTTACCCTCTCCGCTGGCTCAGGCTCCTCGTGCAGCTTGACGATTCCCGGGCAGTAGACGAGGTGGAGGAGGGAGCCGCAGCAGCGCTGTGTTATTGGTGGAGGCGCTGCTGCTGCTGCCCCCCTGCTTCACTATAGGCTGTTCTCGGAAGACAGCCTATAGTGAAGCAGAGGGGCAGCAGCAGCAGCGCCTCCACCAGTAACAAAGCGCTGCTGCGGCTCCCTCCTTCACCTCCGTCCTCCTCCTTCCCCCGTCCGTGCCGCTGCTCTTCTCCTCTGTGGGCGGCTGTGCGCTGCGGGCAGCGGTTGCCGGCAGCGCACAGCGGCATGTAATGAGTCAGTTTGACTCATTACATGCTTGGGCCCCTGGACAGAGGCGGGCCCCAGTGCAACGCACTGCTTGCCCTGCCGGTAGTTCCGCCTCTGGCTGTGACTAATCTGCCACTGAGGCAGCCAGAAAGTGGTCTCCGCTGACGTCAGTGACCCTCCCTGTGAGTCAAAATGGCTACATTGCGTTTACAATCTGTATGCATTTTCTGCCGCTATTACCCCTCGCGTGTGTGTAATGCGAACGCTAAGCATGCACAGTCGTTCGATAATCACTAAATTTGCGATTTCTCTGAATAGAGATCCATGCTGAATTAGGCCCTATGACCCTATGATATTTTCTGTCGCTTTTTTCTGAAACACCCAGAAAATGCAAGTTATCAGTCCAGAAATGCCGGCTGCCTGTCAGTCAAACAGTGGCTACATTGCATTTACAATCTGTATGCATTTTCTGTCGCTATTACCCCTCGTGTGTGCGCAACGTGAACGCTAAGCATTATCGTTCGATAATCGCTCAATTTGCGATTTCCCTGAATAGCGATCCATGCTGAATTAGGTCCTATGACCTTAAAATAAAGATTTTCCCTACCTTTTCACCTGCTCAGGGGGCTGCAAACAAAAACAGGCGAATTTACTGTCAAAAAATGTACTGTAAAGGCAAAAAATGTAGTTCACAATGCGAATTTACCATAAAATCGCCTCGCGGAACCACACTCACAACTAACCCCCCCATAGTCTCCTGATTGCATTACCAGCCAAATCTTTGCCTTATGATTACAACACCCTTCATTTAACAGACTGATCATTTTTATTAGTGTATAAAATAGAATTGCTTTATAAGAATGTGCACTATATCTAGGTTGTGTAATGGTGTGTACATACGGTGAGATATTTCCTTACGATTTTGACTATATAATCAAAATTGTAAGAAAAGTTAGTGCAGATCGCATGGTGAAAGTCACCTTGTGATCCCGATTCAATGCCGATGCGCGGTCCCACGCTGTCGGCATCGCAAGCATAGATAGACTGTGCAGGCAAGTCAATTTTGACTATCTCTATAGAAGAGATAGTCAAAATTGACACTTAGCCAAAATCGCACATAAGTCAGTATCGCAAGCTCACTCATTATGTGCTTGCGATGCCGAACTAGCCCCTGTCGCATAGTGAGAATCGAGCATAGCCCGAATCTCACCGTGTGTATGGGCCTTAAGGCACAATGCAACACATTAAAGTAACACATTTGAAAGTAACTACAAAGTAACAGATAGTGCCCTGCAGTATAATATATGGCTTTAAAAAGTGTGAGCTTACCCACTGTACTTTGGCACAGGCACAATTGTCCGGATTGGCTGCACAACGCCTCCTTCCTGGCCACTAGAAAAATGAACCAGTGCTCTCTCCAGTAAAGGGATCAGAGTTGGGTAGTTTAAGTACTTGTCCACTATATCAGCCCCTAGAAACACCGGCGTGTCACCCATAATGGCAAAAGGGTCCTGGCACTTGTGAGTCAGCTCTTGGGGTTACCAGACTGACTGAAAAAGCCAGCCAGCTTTAAAACTCTGCTGTTATAACATCCAGCCCCCGTGCTGCTGACACTTCCTCTCCCAAACACACCCCCTGCTGTCTGGACGGGTTGCTCTTGTGAGGTTGTAGATTAATCTTTCTGCTGGCAGCAAAACTAGAATACTGTAGATAAGTACATTTATTTGTCTTGAATCTGCAGCATTTCTAGGTATGTAATATAAATGACACAGCTATATTCTTACACACATGACATCACTATTCTAAAAAAGCAAAAATATTGCAAGGCTGTTGCCAAATTTGGTGCAAAACAAAATTTGCTAAACGTGTTACTACTAAATGCTTGTATGTGCCGATAAGTATAATTTCTTATCACCGCATATCATTCAGATTTGGATCCGGCTTACTAACTGCGCATGTGCAAGTGATGGGAAATCTAGTTCTATATGGTGATTAGTTCATTATGATCTAGTTCACTCAAAAGATTAGTTCAGAAGATTACTTCATGTAGTTCATAATTTCACTCACTGGCTCTGAGACTGAGAGAAGTGAATGGAATTAGAACGAGGCTAGAGTATTACATGTAGAGTAGACATTTCTGATACTAGCTCATTGAATGAGTTATAGCCTTGTTTGAATGATCAGATATATGTTTAACGTCAGATTGTTCTATATTTAAGAAAAACAATAACTTATACAGCAACCTTATAGTGACATGTTTAGCTCTGCAATATTAATCCCATTGTTGGTACTAATTTTTACTTCCATAATATGTAAGTGAAAGACCCAAATTCAGAGAAATGTAATAAGTCACTTTTTCCTTATTTTAAAATACAGTCATTAGAAGAAAAAAACGTCTCTTTGCCCCAATGTAACAGACCTTAGAGAGCGATAAAGTGGATATGTTGCAAAGTAACCAATCCACTTCTGTCTTTTATCTTGCACAGTCGATAAAGTGACAGAAACTGACTGGTTGCTAGGGGCAACTGCTCCACTTTATGTCTCTTGAAGGTTCATGCACATCCTACTATCTCTTGTGGAGTAAACACAGTATATAGCATGCAGCACTCAGCACTGTGCCTTTGGCTGATTGGGAGTGTAGCTTGTGACCTAATATACTGGGGGAATGAATCATGGCAATGTAATTCAGTATCAGCTCCATACAATGCATATGCCTGAGCACAGCAGTGCCACACATGGTAGCTTAGAGGTACTGTACTGACTCATTATGGGCCTCATTCAGACCCGTTTGCACGCTGCATTTTCTCTCAGCCGTGCGAACGGGCTGAACTGCGCAAATGTGTGACCCGCAATGCACAGGCGCGTCACTGGCCGGCGCTTGGGGTCGCCGGAGAGCGACGACTTCAATGACGAAAGCGATCGCAGGGGCAATTACAAGAAGATTGACAGGCAGGAGCCGTTTTCTGGAGTGTTGTGAAAAACGCAGGCGTGCCCAGCCGTCGCAGAGGAGGGATCCTGACGTCACCGCCGGCCCCGATCCTCGCTGCATCTGAGTAAGTCCTGGGCTGTGCAGAAACTGCAGAAACTTTTGTTTGTGCACCTCACTGCACAGCCCATCGCACCCCTGCAAAGCCCTTACCTTCTACCCCTGTAGGCGGCGATTACCTGGTCGCAGCAGTGCAAAAAATAGCCTGCGTGCGACCAGGTCTGAATTATGCACTATGGGGGTCATTCCGACCCGTTCGCACGCAGCGGTTTGTCGCTGCGGTGCGAACGGGTCCGGAATGCTTATGCGCGGCGGCCGCACTGCACGTGTGTGACGTTGCCCAGTGATAGGGGTCGCCGGGTTACACGCGTCCTACGAAGGAAGCGGTCGCAGAGTCGACCTCAAAGAAGATTGACAAAAAGAAGGCGTACCTGGGCGGATCCAGACCATTGGAGACCGTTTTTGGGGAGTGGAGAAGAAAACGCAGGCGTGTCCAGCAGAACGGAGGGCGGATGTCTGACGTCAAAGCTGGCCGCAGCATCGCAGAGATCGTCACACAGGGTAAGTATGTCCAGGGCTAGTCTACTTTTGCTTGAAATTTTTTTAGCTTAGCAGGGATGCACAAGCGATCGCAGCCCTGCTAAGCTAAAATACACTCCCCCATAGACGTGGACTAGTTGATCGCAGCAGCAGCAAAAAGTTGCTGGCTGCGATCAACTCAGAATGACCACCCATGGCTGTACGAGTCAGAGAGCTGATCAGTAATATGTATAAACCACTGAACTGCTGAGCTACTTGTAAAGAGCCATGGGGGTCATTCTGACCTGATCGCACGCTGCCGTTCATCGCAGCGATCATGTCTGCAGTGCGCCGGCGCATGGCTGACAGCCGACGGCTGTCGTTGCCTAGCGATCGCCTGTGCCTGATTGACAGGAAGCAGCAGTCGCTGAGCAGGAGAAGACAGCATGGCGGCAATTGGCCACCGTTTTGTGGGCGCGGTCCAAACAATGCAGGCGTGGCCGGACTGTGCAGGGGGCGGGCCGCAGTGGCTGCGTGATGTCACACACAGCCACTGCAACGCGGACAGCGATGAGTAGCTCCCAGCTAGCACGCAAAAGCTGCGCTGGCTGGGAACTACTCCTGAAGTGCAAAAGCATCGCCGCTGTGCAATGCTTTTGTATTTCTGTGGGGAGGGGGGGCTGACATGCGGGGCGGACTAGCCCTGTGCTGGGCGTCCCCACGCTTGGTTGACAGTGTGCCTGCAGGGCTAAGATCAGGTCTAAATTGCTAGCGAAGGAGGATCGGAAGAATTCTTGTCCCCTCTGCACACAGCGCTGGCAGCACATGCTCAGCTCTCTGTCCTCGGCACATGTGACATGGTGTCCTTCTATGTATGGTTAAGGTGGAAAAGGGTGGTGAGTTGCGTCTTCAAGGTGCTGTCAGGGCAGTAAATGTGCCATCTTGGCTTTGTGCTCCGGTAGTTGGCAGGGACTGCACACCCCTCATTACAGCCCAGTATGGCATTAGCTGCTGGGGACCAAGTTCTGGCAAGATAAACTTTCCCAACTGGGACTGACATCAGAAGCAGCAGGGAGGTAACTGTACAGTTGCAAAAAGAAGTACCGATCAGACGTAACTGTGCAGCAAGTCATAGGTGCCTTTGTCACATATTCACCCAAATCCCATTGAGCTGCAGTTTCCACAGGTGTGGTTTATAGGGTCAACAACACTTAGGCCGACACAGTCATTAGGTTGACATAAACAGGGTAGACATGGAAAAAGGTCGACACGAGGGTTGTTGTTTTTTTAAAGTTTTTTTGGTGTAGTTTTCTTCATAAACTGACCGGGAACCCCAGTTAGTGCACCATGGGGGTCATTCTGAGATGATCGTAGCGCTACGATCATTCACACTGACAGAAGTGCACAGCAGCGATGCCTTTGCACTTCAAGAGTAGCTCCTGACCAGCGCAGCTTGGGTGTGCTGGCCAGGAGCTACTCATCGCTCCCCAGCCAGCCGCTGTGGCCCGCCCCCCCCGTTTGGACCGGCCACGCCCCCCGTTCGGTCAGGCCAAACGCCACCGTTCCGCCCCCCCCCCCCGCCCAGCCACCGCCTCTGCCTGTCATTCAGACAGAGGCGATCGTAGCGGGCCGACGCACTGCGGCGCAGGCGCATGTGCAGTTCTGACCCATCGCACCACTGCGATAACTGCAGCGTGCGATCGGGTCAGAATGACCCTCAATGTCCCCACACATGCTTCAGGCAAGGTTACTATTCCCAATCATAGTCCACGTGGATCGTAAAGTATGAAAAAGTTAAAAAAAATTAAATAAAAATGTGAAAAACTCATGTCGACCTATAGACCATGTTGACCTAATGAATGCCATCCAATTGTGGTCGACCTAATGACTGTAAACCTAAGTGTGGTCGACCTAAAGACCAGATACTGCTTTTCTGAATCTGTAGTATTTTCAGTTTGACTCACGTCACATTCCATCTCTAACACAGCTTGAACAAGGTCTAACACAGCACAGCACTACTGGAATCTCAATAGTAAAGTGAAAGTGTGCAGTGTCGCATAGCAACTAAGCAGGGGCGGTTCTTGGTGCGGGCAAGTAGTGCCTGCGCCCGAGTCGCTGCGGCCTGGGGGTGCGGCTGCAGTCACCCCGCAGTTGCCCGCCACCTACCCTCACCCCGCTCCCTGGCTGCAGCAGATGCTGTGGGCTGTGTGGGCGTCCGCTGCAGCCGGCACACCTATCAGACGCTAGAGGTCATTATTGACCTCTAGTGTTTGTGCGGCGCTGCTATGGGAGAGACGTCATGACGTCTCTCCCATAGAGAGGAGCCGCGGGCGGCCAGACGGAGCAGCAGCAGCGGTCGGGAAGCAGGAGCAGGGCAGTGGTAAGTATTGTTTTTTGTTTTTTTTTGTGTGTGTTTGTAAGCGGCTACTAAGGGGCACAGCAACAGGGGGCCTAACTACTGGGGGCACAGCGACAAGGGGCACAACTACTGGGGGCACAGCAACCGGGGGCACAACTACTGGGGGCACAGCAACCGGGGGCACAACTACTGGGGGCACAGCAACAGGGGGCACAACTACTGGGGGCACAACTACTGGGGCACAACTACTGGGGGCACAGCAACAGGGGGCACAACTACTGGGGAAAATCTACTGGGGGCATAGCTATAGGGGGCACAATTACTGGGGCAAATCTACTGGGGGCACAGCTACAGGGGGAAATGTACTGGGGGCATAGCTACAGGGGGCAAATCAACTGGGGGGGCACAACTGCTTGGGGCAAATCTACTGGGGGCACAGCTACTGGGGGCATAACTACTGGGGGCATAACTGTGGCCACGCCCCTCCCCTATGAAACCTTCGGAGCGCACTGTTTTACTGCAGGGGGGGCGCCAGTGGAAACTTTCGCACTGGGCGCCACAAGGGGTAGAACCGGCCCTGCAACTAAGCAGCAATTAAATGCACATTTGCAATTTTGCATTTTGTTCATAAATGACCCATCAGTCTAACTGCAGTACAGTCAGGATGCAGTTAATATACCAGCTGTTGGGAACTCTGCGATCAGGAGACCAATGCCGGAATCCCGACAGCCGGTGAAATAACAACGGCTGGAATCCCGATCGCCTCAGGTTATTCCCACTCGGTTGTTGGGTCCATGCATTGCTATAGTATACAACTAGAATGTATAAGCAGCTTTTGCTGATTAAAATGATACGTGGAATACCTATATTCTGAATACAAAATGGTGTGCTACAGTTTTCCTAGTAAATACTGTAACGTAGCATTTCATATGCAGAAACAGTCGCAGACGCACACAGAATATATGCATGCCACATATTTTAATTAGCATAAGCTTCTTGTGCATCCTATTGACAAAGCGATGCAAATAAGACGTATTTTCAGATAAAAAGACACCCGACACTAACAGCGTTGCACGGGACCTGTCACCTTACTCACGCCAGGCATCTCCTGCTACGTGGCATATTGAGGTAAGATGTGTGAGGACACATCTGTATACACACAAGTTATTGAATATTTTTTTTCTGAATTTCTTCATAACAAAGTTTGGCTTAGGTGTGATATGAAACAGAATTCTGATACTCTAGGGCAGCGTTTTTCAACTGCTGTGCCATGGCACACTAGTGTGCCGCAAGCAGTTGCCCGCCAGAGATGTCTGCCACACCACTATCAACTGCAGCAGTCACTGCTATCAGGCTTGTGCAGTGCAGAGACACTCCGTGGCCCGGCCGTGACCTATTGTAGTGTATGGTGATTCGTCGCCACATGACTCATAGGTCACCCGTGCCACGTGATATCGCCTTCTCCTTGGTGTGCTCTGCTCCGATGCGATACTGGGAGGGAACGCTCTGTGCTGCTTCTCACTGCTCCAATGCTGAGGACTGAGCTGTATACTGAGGTTGGAGCCAGTGTTTTTTTTTTTTTATGCCTGTGCGGGGGCCAATTTATTACATTACTGTAGGGGGGGGGGGGGGGAGGCGGTTCAATGTGCAGAATTACTATGTGGGGACAGTGTGTGCTATTAATATGTGGGGACAGTGGGGGTCATTCCGACCCGATCGCACGCTTCAGTTTTTCGCAGAGGTGTGAATGGGTCTGAACTGTGCATGCGCCGTGACCGCAATGCGCAGCCGTGTCTCTGCCGGACAGCATGGGACCTTACAAAGTAAGCGATCGCAATGGCGATCGTAAGGTGATTGACAGCAAGGAGTTTCTGGGAGGCAACTGACCGTTTTCTGGGAGTGCCGTGGAAAATGCAGGCATGTCCAGGTGTTTGCAGGGCGGGTGTCTGACATCAATTCCGGGACCTGACAGGCTGAAGTGATCGCAGTGGCTGAGTAAGCTCAGAGCTACTCAGAAACTGCACAAAAACTTTTTTCACAGCTCCCCTGCACAAGCGATCGCACATTTCACCACTGAGGCTATCCACGTGAGGCAGGAGCTGGAGCAGTGGAAGGAACTCCAGAGCAGTGGTGACCCATCTTCCTCTCGACCTACTTCAAGCAGCATGGCCGGGGGAGCGTGAGGTGAGTGCGGGCTCTGCTGCCCCTGTGCCCCTGTGCCTCCACCCTTCTCAGCTTACACATACCCCAGCTTCCTGCCCCCACCCCCTCCATTCACAGACACAGTGTTAGCTGCTAATCAGAGGGTTCTGCAGACCCTCGCATCCCCCAAATCTGTACTGTGTAAAAGGGGACAATGCCTGCCGTACTGTGTAAAAAGGGGGACTATACCTGCCGTACTGTGTAAAAAGGGGGACTATACCTGCCGTACTGTGTAAAAAAGGGGACAATACCTGCCGTACTGTGTAAAAAGGGGGACTATACCTGCCGTACTGTGTAAAAATGGGGACTATACCTGCCGTACTGTGTAAAAAAGGGGACAATACCTGCCGTACTGTGTAAAAAGGGGGACTATACCTGCCGTACTGTGTAAAAAGGGGGACTATACCTGCCGTACTGTGTAAAAAAGGGGACAATACCTGCCGTACTGTGTAAAAAGGGGGACTATACCTGCCGTACTGTGTAAAAGGGGACAATGCCTGCCGTACTGTGTAAAAAGGGGGACTATACCTGCCGTACTGTGTAAAAAGGGGGACTATACCTGCCGTACTGTGTAAAAAGGGGGACTATACCTGCCGTACTGTGTAAAAGGGGACAATACCTGCCGTACTGTGTAAATGGGGGACAATACCTGCCATACTGTGTAAAAGGGGACAATGCCTGCCGTACTGTGTAAAAAGGGGGACTATACCTGCCGTACTGTGTAAAAAGGGGGACTATACCTGCCGTACTGTGTAAAAAAGGGGACAATACCTGCCGTACTGTGTAAAAAGGGGGACTATACCTGCCGTACTGTGTAAAAAGGGGGACTATACCTGCCGTACTGTGTAAAAAAGGGGACAATACCTGCCGTACTGTGTAAAAAGGGGGACTATACCTGCCGTACTGTGTAAAAAGGGGGACTATACCTGCCGTACTGTGTAAAAAAGGGGACAATACCTGCCGTACTGTGTAAAAAGAAAGACTATACCTGCCGTACTGTGTAAAAAGGGGGACTATGCCTGCCGTACTGTGTAAAAGGGGACAATGCCTGCCGTACTGTGTAAAAAGGGGGACTATACCTGCCATACTGTGTAAAAAGGGGGACTATACCTGCCATACTGTGTAAAAAGGGGGACTATACCTGCCGTACTGTGTAAAAGGGGACAATACCTGCCGTACTGTGTAAATGGGGGACAATACCTGCCATACTGTGTAAAAGGGGACAATGCCTGCCGTACTGTGTAAAAAGGGGGACTATACCTGCCGTACTGTGTAAAAAGGGGGACTATACCTGCTGTACTGTGTAAAAGGGGACAATGCCTGCCGTACTGTGTAAAAAGGGGACAATACCTGCCGTACTGTGTAAAAAGGGGACAATACCTGCTGTATTGTGTAAAAGTGAGCTCCACCTGGCGTAATGTGTGACAGGGGTTCTACCTGGTGTAATGTATGTAAGTGGCGCTACAGTGCAGCATAATTTGAATAATAGACACTATTGTACAGCTTAATATGCATTGGTATTATTTTGTGGCCACGCCCCTACCCCCATGAAGCCATGCCCCTATATTTTTGTCGCGTGCACTGGCCCTATTTTAAATATGAGGGGGGGGCGCCAATGCTGTTTCTTGCACACAGCGCTAAAATATCTAGTTACGGCACTGGTATGCAGGGACAGTTGTGCGCGGTGCAGCAAGAGAGCCCCCAGTCTCGTACCTTGAGCCGATTTCCACCTCACTTCCCCGCGTGACACCCCGCCGCCACTGCCCGTCTCTGGCATACTTCGCCAGACTCCGATACTAGTAACTAGAGTGCAGTCCGGCCAGAGTGGGGAGGAGGGGGGGGGGGGGCAATCCCCTAATCCCCGCTCCTCTTCTCTCACTCTTTGTCCGGCCCCGGATTCCTGTTTAGAGTGCTCTTTGCCACTGGGGATCTGACGTCAAGATCCCTGGAGTTAACACCGAAGTAAGGGCCACGCTGCAGTTCTAGGCCCAGGACCAGGTAAGTTAATAGCACTATAATGTAATTCACTGCCTATCCCTATTACCCTTTACTTCTCTCTGTCATACTCTCACCCACTGCTATTGCTGTTACCCTTTCCCTGGTGTCACTCCCTGTCTCCCGCTGCTGTCACCCTCTCCCTGGCGTCACCAGCTGCTGTCACCCTGTCCCTGGCGTTACTCCCTGTCACCAGCTGCTGTCACCCTGTCATCACTCCCTGTAACCTGCTGCTGTCACCTTTTCCCTTGCGTCACTCCCTGTCACCCGCTGCTGTCACCTTCTCCCTAGCGTCAATCCCGGTCACCCGCTGCTGTCACCCTTACTCTAGCTCACTCCCTGTCACCCGCTGTCACCATGTCCCTGGCGTCATTCCCTGTCACCCCCTGCTGTCACCCTCTCCCTGGCATCACTCCCTGTCACCCTCTCCCTGGCATCACACTCTTCCTGTCACTTTCTCGCTGGTGTCACCCTCTCCCTGTCAGCGACTGCTGTCACTCTCTCTCTGGCGTCACCATCTCCCTGCCACCCACTGCTGTCACCCACTCCCTCTGCTGTCATCTACCTGTCGTCACCGTCTCCCTGTCGCCCACTGCTGGCTATTTTGTTGTCCAGGACTTCCATTAACTTAGTAGCGCCGTGCCCCTGGCATTATTAAGTTAATGGAAGCTCTGGACAACAAAATTGCGTTCATGTCCTCCTCCCACTCCCTTCCCAGTCCCAAACACTAATATTTATTTTATAAAAATGTACAATATATTAGCCGCCTGCTCACCACAAGTTTTCTGAGCAGGCAGGCTGCGGGCATTGACAGCGACGGTATTGGACTGAGATGCAAATTAGTGGCGGGGGGCCTGGGCAGTTGATGGTGGGTGCTTTTGTAAGACATAAGTGGGGGTGGTGGCCCCCCTGCGGTAGCGGGCATCGGCTCAGGGACAGTAGCGGGCATTGGTTCCGCGGTGGTAGGTTTCGTTGGCAGGACTCGGCGGACATTATGGCTGCAGTGCCTCACCAGCCACTGACCTCACCGCACGCCACTGAGCTGTTGTCTGGGGCTCCGCGTTGCTGTCGCCGGACGTGGTGCGGGCACTGCGGGGTCTCTAGCCAGCGATGTCCCAGCATTGACGAAGGGCGGGGACGTCATCACCGGGAGACGGGGCCGCCGCCTGATGTCTCCGGACAGTCTAAGCCCCGCATCCATGCAGAAGGGGCCTGTGAGAGAGAGAGTGATCGGCCAGCAGCCCTGCCCTAAATACACTTCCATGGTCCGGCGGCACCCCCCTCTACCAGGTCTGTCACTATTGGGGAGGTCAGACTGCGCGATGGGCTGGGGCGCGGGCTGGCGGGGCAGGCAAAAGCATAATCAAAATCGAACTAGTTACTAGATGACAGGGTGGGCATGTTCCTTGGTGCCCCCCTCCCAAATCGACCACTGACCAATCAGTTTTGACTAAGTGACAGGGGCGTACTTTCATACGGGCTGAAAGCACGCCCCTGTCAAAGCGGCACTTGGACTAAGTGCCGCTTACAGGGTTTTTTCCAATGTGTTTTTGCTATCCAACGCTTGGCCCCGCCCCCCGCTTCCGGCCCCTTCACACTGACATTGGGAGGCACCGAGAGCGGTGCCTCCAAAACAGTTTTAAAACCGTTTTTTGCAAAGATAATAATGATTAAAATAATCTAAAGGCTAAAGAAGATACTTATGACACAGAATATGTGTCATAAGTATCTTCTTTGTATTATTTTAATCATTATGACAGGGGAGGCACTGCCTCCCCTGCCTCCCCTGACTGCACGTCCCTGGTGTGTGCTATTACTATGTGGGGACAGTGTGTGCTATTACTCTGTAGGGACAGTGTGTGCTATTACTATGTGGGTCAGTGTCTGCTATTACTATGTAGGGACAGTGTGTGCTATTACTATGTGGGTCAGTGTCTGCTATTACTATGTAGGGACAGTGTGTGCTATTACTATGTGGGGACAGTGTGTGCTATTACTATGTGGGGGCAGTGTGTGCTATTACTATGTGGGACAGTGTGTGCTATTACAATGTAGGGACAGTGTGTGCTATTACTATGTGGGGACAGTGTGTGCTATTAATTTGTGGGGACAGTGTGTGCTATTACTATGTGGGGCAGTGTCTGCTATTACTATGTAGGGACAGTGTGTGCTATTACTATGTGGGACAGTGTCTGCTATTACAATGTAGGGACAGTGTGTGCTATTATGTGGGGACAGTGTGTGCTATTACTATGTGGGGCAGTGTCTGCTATTACTATGTAGGAGCAGTGTGTGCTATTACTATGTGGGGGCAGTGTGTGCTATTACTATGTAGGGGCAGTGTGTGCTATTACTATGTGGGGGCAGTGTGTGCTATTACTATGTAGGGGCAGTGTGTGCTATTACTATGTAGGGGCAGTGTGTGCTATTACAATGTAGGGGCAGTGTGTGCTATTACTATGTAGGGACAGTGTGTGCTATTACTATGTGGGGGCAGTGTCTGATATTACTATGTGGGGACAGTGTGTGCTATTACTATGTAGGGGCAGTGTGTTCTATTAATATGGGGGGCAGTGTGTACTATTACTATGTGGGGACAGTGTGTGCTATTACTATGTAGGGGCAGTGTGTGCTATTACTATGTGGGGAGAGTGGGGGTCATTCCGAGTTGTTCGCTCGTTGCCGATTTTCGCTATACTGCGATTAGTCGCTTACTGCGCATGCGCAAGGTTCGCAGAGCGCATGCGCTTAGTTATTTTACACAAACGTTAGGTATTTTACTCACGGCATAACAAAGCTTTTTCATCGCTGTGCTGATCGGAGTGTGATTGACAGGAAGTGGGTGTTTCTGGGCGGAAACTGGACGTTTTATGGGAGTGTGCGGAAAAACGCAGGCGTTCGAGTTGTAAAACGCAGGAGTGGCTGGAGAAACGGGGGAGTGGTTGGGCAAACGCTGGGTGTGTTTGTGATGTCAAACCAGGAACGAAAAGGACTGAGCTGGTCGCAATGGCTGAGTAAGTCTGGAGCTACTCAGAAACTGCTAAGAAATTTCTATTTGCAATTCTGCTAATCTTTCGTTCGCACTTCTGCTAAACTAAGATACACTCCCAGAGGGTGGCGGCTTAGCGTGTGCAATGCTGCTAAAAGCAGCTAGCGAGCGAACAACTCGGAATCACCCCCAGTGTGTGCTATTACTATGTGGGGACAGTGTATGCTATTAATATGTAGGGGCAGTGTGTGCTATTAATATGTGGTGACAGTGTGTGCTATTACTATGTGGGGACAATGTGTGGAATTACTATTACTATGTTTTATTTCTACGGGAGCCGATGTGTTTTTTTATAGTGGGAGTGAATGTATTTGTTTTATTTCTGCGGGGGTCAATTGTTTTATTACTGTTTATATTTGTTTATATTTATATTATATAGATTAAAACAAACTGACAATGTGCCACGAGTTTAAAAAGGTTGAAAATCACTGCTCTAGGGTGCCGTGATACAAAAAAGTTTGAGAACCAATGGTTTAGTACAATGGTATAGTGACACCTAGTGGGCAAAATATTATTTAGAGGTATATAATAATAGTTGGCGTTCCAAAGAATTAAGGTGTATATTTATTAAAGGAATGTGGGATATGCCCCCAAAATGCCGGCAAATGTTAAGGATCCCCAGGATTTACCATAGATGGTCCACAGCAGATATCTCCGATATCTGTTGCAGTCCATTTCCAATCGCAAAGCATAGGTTTTTATGGGTGCTGCTGTACCAAACTCCAGAATGCAAAACTACTGTTAACACTGTTAACGTGTAGTAGCATATGGACTACTACAGCACAACTTTTCAGAGGATCCCTCTCTGCCAGCCCCTAATAATGCATAAGTCGCCCAACGGCTGTGAAAGCGTATTGGCCATGGGGGACCAAATAAAAAAGTATGATAGTGTAAGCTAACTAACATTTACACTTTGGGGGTAATTCAGAGTTGATCGCAGCAGCAAATTTGTTAGCAGTTGGGCAAAACCATAGGCCTAATTCAGACCTGATCGCTGCTGTGAGTTTTCGCACAGCAGCCGATCAGGTCTGAACTGCGCATGTGCCGGCGCATGCCAGACAGCCGACAACCGTCTCAGCCCTGCGATTGCCTCTGCCTGATTGACAGGCAGAGGCAGTCGCTGGCCGGGAGGGGCGGGCCAGCGGCATTTGGCCGCCATTTTAGGGACGCGGTTCGGGCAATGCAGGTGTGCCTGGACCGTGTAGGGGGGCAGGCTGCGGCGGCTGCGTGACATCACACGCAGCCGCTGCGATCCGGACAGCGATGAGTAGCTCCCTGCTAGCGCGCAGGGGCTGCGCTGCTAGGGAGCTACTCTTTAAGTACAAAAGCATCGCCGCTGCGGGGCGGACTAGCCCTGTGCTGGGCGTCTCTCCGCATGTCAGGGAAGCTGATCGTAGATGTGCTAAATTTAGCACATCTACGACCAGGTCTGAATTAGGCCCCATGTGCACTGCAGGTGTGGCAGATATAATGTGCAGAGAGATATAGATTTGGGTGGGTTATTTTGTTTCTGTGCAGGGTAAATACTGGCTGCTTTATTTTTACACTGCAATTTATATTTCAATTTGAACACACCCCACCCAAATCTATCTCTCTCTGCACGTTATATCTGCCGCCCCCTACCCGTCACCCCTGCACTGCACATGGGGGGGGGGGGGGGTAATTCAGACCTGATCGCTCGCTAGCTTTTTTTGCAGTCTTGCGTTCACATAGTCACCGCCCTCCGGGGAGTGTATTTTAGCTGTGCAAGTGTGCGATCGCATGTGCAGCCGAGCGGTACAAAAAGTTTTTGTGCAGTTTCTGAGTAGCCCAGGATTTACTCAGCCGCTGCGATCACTTCAGCCTGTCCGGGACCGGAATTGACGTCAGACACTCGCCCTGCAAACGCTTGAACATGCCTGCATTTTTCCAACCACTACCGGAAAACGGTCAGTTGACACCCACAAACGCCTTCTTCCTGTCAATCACCTTGAGATCGCCCGTGCGAATGGATTCTACGCACAAACCCATCGCAGAACAACGAACCGCTTTGTACCTGCGTGACGCACCTGCGCATTGTGGTGCATACGCATGCGCAGTTCTGACCTGATCGCAGCACTGCAAAAAACGCTAGCGGGCGATCAGGTCTGAATTACCCCCATGGTTTTGCCCAACTGCTAACAAATTTGCTGCCGCGATCAACTCTGAATTACCCCCTGTGTAAATGTAGGCAACAATCATTTATCACATCCAGATTAAAAATACGTAATGTTATAAATCTGCCCCTTAAAGTTTAAGTAAGCATCTCTTAGATGCGGCTTAGACTGAAAAGATCAATAAAACATACATTCTTGTAAAATATGAATAATTTATAAAATGCAATGGAGTAGATACTACAAACAGACAATGGCCGGAATCATATTAACCGCGGTTTTACTGTGGCCAATTACCGTACCCGGGGCTAGAATTTTTTTTTTTCATCTGCCTGAGGCAGGAGAAAAAGATCCCAGATAAATGGCCCACTTTCGCGATCATGGCGTGAAAACACAGATAATGACCATCAGGCAAAAACTGCAAAATAAGTCTGTTGTTTTTTGTGTGCAAAATAAGTAGTTCATCAATAGATAAACATTCCTGAAAATAAAGTGTTTTTATTTTATTTTTTTTAAATGTTGACAAGTGTTTAAATAAAAGGAATTGGACAAGCAAAGCGCTTTAATAAATCCAGTTAGAAGAGACCACTGTGGATCACATAATAATATATTGATGAAGCACAGATATTTTAAATACTACAAACACAACATTCTACAATATAAACTTAATGATTTTGTGATATCAGAGGGCAGTCACTTTAACAAGGTTTTCTTTGATTCAAACATGCTGGAGGTCAATTATACCACTTTCAGACCACTTAATGGGGGTCACACCCGGGAACCGTACACGGGTGCTTCCCTGGTGCGACCCACTTGAGACCCCATTTAGATGCCCGATTGGTGACATCAGCGGTGACCTGCGCAGAGGCTGCGCTTGGAGATCAGATGATCTCCAAGTGCCCCATGCTCCTATGCAGTGAAAGGGTATCAGGTTGCATCGACTCTGCTTACCTGTTCACACCGCACAGCGACCCAGGTTGAAGCCATATTCAACCCTGGTCGCTACCAGGGATGGAATACCGGGTTGCTCAACCTGGATTATTTCAACTGCACCCTTTCAGACTGCACAGCAACCTGGGTTGCTGCATGCTCATGTGCAATAACCCGGGGTATTACTAAATTTGCCTATAATGCAATATGCTCTGGCATTGCAACAGTGCACTACGATTGTCCTACCAGAGCACATTATTGTGCTCACCTATTTCTGACTCCTGAAAGTGCACCTCAGAGGGCAGAGAGGCACCTAAATGCGCAGAGATGTGGGAATGATTTAGAGGCTTATAGTGTGAGAGTGAGAACATCTCACCATAGTCCCATCCCTTCCCTCTTTAGTACCACATCTTTCAAACATTTTTCTGCTAAAATACTGCTTGATTTAGCATTACTTGTGGCCAGAGGCGGATTGGCCATAGGGTCCACAGAGAAGTTTCCCGGTGGGCTGACGCACCCGTGGGGCCTGTTTTGTTTGAGGACATGTGGTCCTTTTTATAGACATAATGAATAAGATGCAAAATAATTTGCATATATGAAAATTACTTTGCCACTTAGCCTGTGATTGCAGATGATGTAGTGTATGCTCTGTCTGCCTGCTTGGCTGACATAAAAGATTGAGTGAATAGTGATTGGGATACGGTTGGTGTAATAAGCAAGAAAATATATCTTTCTAAAGAATGATATAGTTTCCTAAATTCTGAAGGTGTATCATATAATGTGCTCATAATATTTAATTTTATTTCTTTTTAACTTTCCCCTTGATGATGAACATGCCCACTATCTGGAAAGTCTTGGGGGGAGGGTGCTGCTGCCATGGCCCATGGCTAGACCTTACACCTCTGGTGCTGCCCATGTGGGGCCACTAGTACAAATTTTTCCAGGGCCGCTTTTTGTTCCCAATCCGCCCCTGCTTGTGGCATAATACCAACTATGAAACTGTGGGGACACGGAGACTGTCTTTATTACATATGGCAACGTTGTGTATGACAGAGAGTGACATGAAGCATACTTGCCTACCCTCCCGGCCCCCCGGAAAGGTGGGCAAGCCTCCCGCTTTCCCCCTCGGCCGCCCGCAGCAGAGAACAAGTGGGCGGCCCGAGGGGGTCCGATGACGTGATTTGCGCTGAATCGCGTCATTGTAGCTCCGCCCCCCGCTATGCAACGCCTCGTTTCTCGGCACAGCACAGCGGGGGGTGGAGTCACGATGACGTGACCCTGATGCCACGCCCCCGGACCGCCCATCCTGCTGCTTGCCACGCCCCCCAAACAGCCCATCCTGCTGCCAGCCACGGCCCCGTGCACCTACAACGCTGCCTCCTCCCGGAGGAGGAGACAGCAAAGTAGGTAAGTATGCATGAAGGCTCAAAATGTGTCTCATTAAAAGTACAGGATGAGACATCAAAGTTTAAGTCCAAACACTAAATGACTGCACCCTCCTCAGCAACGCAATACAAGGGGTGTGCAATACGTTCCTGGATGTGCAGTAGAGTAGACACAATCTGACTGTCTGGTTGTGAACTGTGGGGGTAATTCAGAGTTGATCGCAGCAGCAAACTTGTTAGCAGTTGGGCAATACCATGTGCACTGCAGGTGTGGCAGATATAACATGTGCAGAGAGATTTAGATTTGGGTGGGTTATTTTGTTTCTGTGCAGGGTAAATTATGGCTGCTTTACTTTTACACTGCAATTTAGATTTCAGTTTGAACACACCACACCCAAATCTAACTCTCTCTGCACATGTTATATCTCCCCCCCCTCCCCTGTAGTGCACATGGATTTGCCCAACTGCTAACAAATTTGCTGCTGCGATCAACTCTGAATTAGGCACTGTAATCTCTGTCTAAAGTTGTGAAATATCAGGGCACAGAGCCGTATATAAGCAGCACTGCACACTGAAGAAGTCAGCATGTTCACTTTCACTAACTAGTTTTGGAGCTCAACAGAGGCCACTGGAGAGCCATGACCTTCTACAACTACAAGAGTGGTCTGACACAGCAAGAGAGTTTTGACCGACAGTGAGCTGCTTTTGGGAAGGAAGCCCTGTTCCAAACCACTGTGTCTGAGTGGTTTGTGGAATTTCGTCATGGGAGACAGTTCCTGAAAGACGAAAACCACTGTGGCCAACCTGTGTCCACCATCACCAGGGACAACGTTGCTGCTTTGTGGGCCATAATTGAGGTGGACGCCAGGATGACTGTGGTCCAGTTAGAGAAGGACATAGGCATCTCATCAGGATCCAGCTGCTTGATACCCTATGAAAAGCTTGGCCTGAGCAAGGTTTCTGCATGCTGGGTGCCCCATTAGCTGACTCAAGAACAGAAGGAGATTAATGTGACTTGTGCCGCAACATACTGGCCAGATTTGATGGCGGTCGCTCAAGCTCTCTCTGGGAGATCATTAGTGTCGATGAATCCTTCATCTACAGTTTTGACCTCGAGATGAAACAACAGTCGGCATAGTGGACCCAGTTAGAGGTGCACTGCCACAGAAGTTCCAACATGAGTGCAGCGTGGCCAAGCAGATGGTGACTGTTTTTGTGGCCAAGACTGGTCTTGTAGCTTCTGTACTACTTGTGCAGCAGTGCACCATCACTGGTATGCAAACCAATGCCTGTCACAAGTGCTAGAAGCCATTCCCAGGTGCCATCCAAGAACTTGCACTTGTGGTGCCCTTCTCCATCACGACAATGCACCTTCCCACAGATCCAGAAAAGTGGTGGGTTTTCTGGCCCATGAATGCATCCAGGAGCTTGGTCATCCACCGTACAGTCCAGACCTGGCCCCTTGCGACTTATTTGTGTTCCCACAGATCAAGTGCAAGATGCATGGGATTTGTTTTGAGTTACAGGAAGCTGCAGTGGAGACCTTCATCCAGCATGTAGAAGGCATACCTGCTTCAGACTGGTCCAGATGCTTCACCAAGTGGTTTGAGCGTATGCAACTTTTGCATAGACTCTTCTTCTAGCGAATACTTTGAAAAAATGTAATGTTCACATTGTTTGGAAATATAATACATTTTGTGCATCTGAAAACTTATTGCATACCCCTCGTAAAAGTGACTGCTCCTCCGCAAATGCGGCCATCTTGCACTGTAAGTTCACATACTCCAGTGGAAATCTATGCACACTTTGAGATGCACAGTAAGTCTAAAGGTGTTTTGCTATACAAAGCCGCCATGTTGCATTATGGTATGGACTGCTATTATGGAGAGACCATCTGTATCATCCTCTGATACCTTTATACAGCTAGTCCAAACTATCATGTACGTGACCTGTAATCATTTATATATGCCTCTAAATATCAACAGGTCATGTCAGGATAATAAATTGATTAGTGAGCAAAATCTTTAGTTAACAGGGAGCTGCGGGTAAGAGCTATGTGACCATTAGAAGAGTAATGATTATTTTGCTAAATTTTTGAGGAATAATCAAGTAATGAGGCTGAATTTCCATTCAGCGAGAAGTGAGTGCACTACAAGCGTCATTGAGATGTTTTGGCACGTTAGCGTGGGAAGCTGGCTAGCCTGCTGTTCAAATTCAATCTATTCATCTGTAGATGGAACACTTCTCTCATTCCAGCTGGCTGCTCCGCTAATCAGTTTCAATCTAAAAGTGACTGAAACCAGCTCTCCCATCCCTGTCTTGTGTTTCTATTATACTGTTCAGCGTCCACACAAAGTAGACCCATATTGTTCACATGAACAAATTACAATGGTCACTGTATAAAATCACAACATATGCGTTAGAATTCTGAAATATGGAGACATTTTGTTTAAATGTCTATTCAGAGATGGGACTATAGCCTGTATAATATGAACTTATGAACCCCGGACATCAACATGCCTTCTCAAAAATCTAATCAATTTTATATATAATACGGTCTAGTTGCACGGTAAGGCTACATTTCTCAGGCATAGAAGAGTCAATAAATAAATGTGTATAAAGGGTGGAGTTGTGTATATGACATAACAAAGGGTTAAGATGTTGTGTTTTAGAATTTGCACACATTGGGATAAGCCAATGGAGTTATACTGTATATATACACTACAGGTCATATGTTGTCCTCCACCACCATTTCTCCAGTTTTCATTTATTTTTTATTTAAGTCATTCAAGTCCTGTGAATAACATGAAATGGCACAAAGGTAAGCAGTAAACTGCTAGAGCGTTAGTAAAAAAAAAAGTTTGGGTTAACAAAAACAGCAAAATACTGTACTTTTTTTTACATAAAAAGGTATTTTTCAATGAATGGGTTTAGGTAATGGGTTAAAACCTAACAGTAGTTCTGCAGCAATGATAAAGAGGTTTGCCTGGGCAATGAACCACCACCAGTGGACTACTTAAGACTGCTAGAAGGTCCGAGTTTTTGAACCTATGCTCTAGTGATCAGTCTATAGCTGATTGTCATATTAACCGATAAGAGTAGCCTGAACCCTTGACTAATCAAAAGCTGATTCCTGATTCCAAAAGCTGATTCCTATTGGTTGATATGAGCCATAATAATCACTAAAGGAAGCTTCAAACAGTCAGATAAGGTGAGTAACTGTCTACAGTGTGGCTGTATAGTTGGTAAACGAGAGCTTGTCTATATATATAAATGGAAAAGTCCTCACTCTCTCACTGACTGAAATATAACATAGGTATTCTTCAGGTGGAAAATAGGAAAACTACGTAATTAGAATTTTAATAAACCATTATGTCAAGGGGGTTGACATAATGACATCATTATCGATGCGTGGCTTGCGTTGCATGAACGATAACGCCCAAATGGATAATCGGATCAAAATTTGGATTGCACCTCTAGTGTGTAGAATTTTATAAACTACAAAAATGGTCCTGTCACTTTTTACCGTATCTGCTACGGGTGCTCCTAGGGTAACACCAAGAACCATGGATTAATATTTACTTACATTAAGACGTCTCAAATTTACATGTCTAGATGTACCAAATATTTAACACTCATTTATATTTACAACCTTGAAAACCAGAAACTCCCATGCGAAGAATGGGTAGAACAGCTAGTTATAGTATATAGGACATAGAAGAGCAGGGTATTAGCTGTATAGAATCTGTGTATTGGGTAAAAAGTGGACATGGCCACACTGTGTTTTATGATTGTATGTACTATTCATTTTTCTCCAATAATACAATAGTCACCACAGTAATCTATTTATTGAAAAAAAAAAAAAAAAAAACAGTGGTTCCCAAACTTTTTTGAAACACTGCCCACTATAGGTTCATCATTTTTTTAATGGCACTAGGCCAAAAGTTTCTTATTAGGAAATTCAGAAGAATAAAAAAAATATGAAATTAAATAAATTGTGCTTCTCTGTCATCCTTAGGGTCAGTTATTTGGTCGTTGTGCTATTGTTTGTCCACATATTTTATGATTGGCAAACCACAATCTGGTTTAACCTATCACACTGACCATTATTAATTTTTTTTTGCCCATCAACCGGTAGCACCCCTGCAAGTACACTGCAGCAACCAAGAATGCCATGGCAACCAGGTTGGGAATCACTGGTATAATAGTCAACAGAATTGCTTCTGTGTTTTAGAATATGCACAATAATTGGTTCTGTATTTTATAATAGTCAATGTGCTTTGTACTGTGTAACTCACCAAACCTACTTTGTTTAGGCCATGGCCTTTCACCAGGTAGCTCAGGCTTTTCTCCCCCTTTCACAGGCTCTGTAGGGTTTGAGCAAAAAAGGGTCCTCTGATCAGGTGTTCTGTTCTGGTGGCCTCAGAGTGGCCAAGCTTACAATGTCAGACTTGGTGTACTATTGGTCCCAGCATGTCTGCCATTACGATTGATCCACATAGCATTGCACAGCTCTCAGTTGCTGAAATAAGATTTGCAGTTTTGCCCTGATCATTTTCATTTCTTGTTGTTTATTACGGCAATAGGAAATGTTTTATCTTGCCAATTTACTACGCGGGCCATAAAAATGCCTGTGGAGACTAAAAAGTGTTTGGAACAGGCTGTCCTAATGCGCATGCGATGCAATTGTTCTGTGCATGTGCAAGGGGCACTAACTCTAGAGTTATCTGAAAGATCCCTCTCCAAACAATTCCATATCTACTAAGACTTCAGGTGAAATGGCTCTGCCCATGTCGGTGTGCTCTGCCTCTTATACCCCTTCACGTGCTAACATTAGCAGTTGCATAGCGTAGAAAATCACAATTTCAATGACATTAGCATACAACTCTGAATTAGGCCCTCAGTATGTTACTAATCAAGTTTGGCTCCTGTAACTACTCTAGGCTCAATTAAGATTTCTCAGTATATTGACACTAGTTTTCATACATCTTTGGACCATTGGTGCTGACTTTTTATTTAGGTGGATTGTAATACTTAGTACCACGGGCATTTTTTTTTTTTTAAATGTTAATATTGTCTATTTGGATGTTAAGTATGAGGGTTTTTTTTTAATGCCAAATCTAAAGCTGAGTAGCACAGCTGCCATTCTTTATTTTTCAGATGGAACAGGTGCATGAACCGATGCAGCACTATTACAATTACTTTTAGCATCCCTACTGCTGCAGCATTCCCAAGGTATGGCGCTATGTGGTCTTACCGCATTTATATGACATTCTCATTTATTGTTATGCTCTTATAACTATGAGATTTACTTATACAAATATACCTGTAGTTGATATCAGGTACATAAACATGTCTTTCTTCTTCTGTAATACTGCTTCTCGTCAGAGAGACTACACAGATGACTAGGCCTGTACACAGGCAATGGTGTTTGACTTGACAATTGCAAATTTAGCTATCCTACTTGCATTTTGGTGTTGAAGACCTGTAAGGCCTAGTAACACTGGCTTTGGAACATTAAGTGTTGAAATGAAACAAAATAAAAAAAATGAGCTCTGCTTATTAGACTCAGCCTAAGTTCTGCCAATAAGAGTTTTGTGTGCCCCAAACTCTGCCAGTTCCTTATAGGAAATGTTTCCCCACAGTGCCTGCTGTAAAATGTGTATAGTACATAATTGAGTGTGTTGCTAATTATTTACCTTTTATATATTTTAGTAAAATGCACACATGTAGCTGCATAATTATAAGGTAGATATAAAAATGACTGAGAATTCCTTATCATAAAAAGTCCTAATGCGAATATGATAAAAAATTATTCATGTGCCTTTATAGATGTTGTCTCATTATTTGTCTAATAGCAATCATTCATTTGTAGAGCTTATTAACATAATTGTTCTTTTTTTTATGTTCCAATTTAGACCATACAAGAACCGAGGTCTTGGAACAGTGAATCATCAATTATAGAAAATGTGTAGCGGAAAATTAATCAAGCATGAATCACCTGCTTTAATCCTATGTTATATATGAAGCTAATATCACTTGCTGTAATCCTACATGTTAAATAACGCTAATACCACCAGCTGTAGTCCTACATTTTATACGAAGCTAATACTACCTGCTGTATTCCTATGTCATATACGAATCTAATAGCAACTGCTGTAATCCTACGTCATATACAAAGATAATACCACCTGCTGTAATACTTCATCATATATGAAGCTAATACCACCTGCTGTCATCCTACACAATAAACACAATATATGAAGCTAATACTACCTACTATAATCCTGCGTCATATACGAAGCTAATACCACCTGCTCTAATCCTATGTCATATACAAAATTTATACCACCTACTGTAATCCTATGTTATATATGAATCTAATACCACCTGCTGCAATCCTACGTTATATATAAAGCTAATACCACCTGCTGTAATCCTACGTCATATATGAAGCTAATACCACCTGCTGAAATCCTACATCATACACAAAGCTAATACCACCTGCTGTAATCCTACATCATATATGAAGCTAATACCACCTGCTGTAATCCTACGTCATATATGAAGCTAATACCACCTGCTGTAATACTACATTATATACGAAGCTAATGACATCAGTTGTAATCCTACGTTATGTACAGAGTGCAAAAAACAGAGAGGGGGGTGCTTCCCCCCCCCCATCCTCCTCCCGGTATCCCACCAGCACAATGACAATGACCGCTACAATACCTGAACCTATCTGGTAAAATAATTTCAGAGATATTTGTTACATGAATTTGCAAATACATGGTAGCTGCTGAGCTGCGTCAACGGCTTCTCTGATATCAGCAGTCCTACAATACATAATAGCAGTGCCCACATAGGTACATGTGATTTGTCTACAGTAAGGCCTCATGATAAAGGCTCATACAAAATTACATGCAGATTGAGGGCAATCTTACCTGAGAGCCACCCCTAAGATCTCCCATTAGCACTACAAGGACCAGCATGCCTTCTCACACATCCATCCTACATAATGGGCGTCATTCCGAGTTGATCGCTCGCTAGCTAGTTTTAGCAGCCGTGCAAACACTATGCCGCCGCCCAATGGGGAGTTTATTTTAGCTTAGCAGAAGTGCGAACGCATGTGCAGTCGAGCTCTGCAAAAACAGTTTGTGCAGTTTCTGAGTAGCTCTGAACCTACTCAGCGCTTGTGATCACTTCAGCTTATTCGTGTCCGGATTTGATGTCATACACCCGCTCAGCGAATGCCCAGCCATGCCTGCGTTTTTTCAGACACGCCTGCGTTTTTGCAAACACTCCCTGAAAACGGTCAGTTGACATCCAGTAACGCCCCCTTCCTGTCAATCTTCTTGCGCCCGTCAGTGCGACTGAAAACTTCGCTAGAACCTGTGCAAAACAACAAATGCCTTTGTACCAGTACGTCGCGCGTGCGCATTGCGTGGCATACGCATGCACAGAAATGCCGATTTTTAGCCTGATTGCTGCCCTATGAACAACGGCAGCTAGCGATCAACTCGGAATGACCCCCAATATACAGTACAAAGCTATACCACCTGCTGTAATGCTTTGTTACATACAAAGCTATACCACCTGGTATCATCCTACATTATATACAAAGCTAATACCACCAGCTGTAATGCTACATTATATACAGAGCTATACCACCTTGTTAATTACCACCTTGTTTAATGGATTACAGACACCCTGGACAAAGTTATACCACCTGCTGTAATGCCACAATATGTACAAAGCTATATCTACTGCTGTCATGCTATGTTATTTACAAAGCTAATACCACCTGCTGTTATCCTACGTTATATACAGTACAAAGCTATAGCACCTGCTGTAATGATTTGTTATATACAAAGCTAATACCACCTGCTGTAATGCTACATTATATACAGAGCTATATCACCTTGTTTAATGAATTACAGACACCGTGTACATAGCTACACCACCCGCTGTAATGCTACATTATGTACCGAGCTATACCACCTTGTTAATTACTACCTTGTTTAATGGATTACAGACACCCTGTACAAAGTTATACCACCTGCTGTAATGCTACAATATGTACAAAGCTATATCTACTGCTGTCATGCTATGTTATTTACACAGCTAATACCACCTGCTGTCATCCTACGTTATATACAGTACAAAGCTATAGCACCTGCTGTTATGCTTCATTATATACAAAGCTAATACCACCTGCTGTAATGCTACATTATATACCACCTTGTTTAATGAATTACAGACACTGTGTACAAAGCTACACCACCCACTGCATACACTATGCATACCTCCCAACTGTCCCGTTTTTTGTGACTGTCCCACCTGCGGGCCGCAGTGTCCCACAGCCGGGGAGGAAGGGGGGTAGTTGGAGGGTCCTGTCAGTCACTGAGCAGCAGTGAATAGACGCTGTGTGCATGTGCACAGCATCTATTCATGGGAGTCAGAGGGGCTGCGGCATGCCAGCAGCTCATAGAGCGCTGGCCATGCCCCCATAGTGATGGAAAACGGGGACGTGGCTCGCGATTGTGGCACTCACATGAAGCCACCACCCCCTTTTCTACAGCTACACCCCTTTCTGTCCTGGCGTGGCTTTGCAGCGCCATGGTGTCCCTCTTGCTCATCTCCCAATGTTGGGAGGTATGCATTATGTACAAAGCTATACCACATGCTGTCATCCTACATTATATACTGTATACCACCTGCTGTAATGCTTAAGTATATACAAAGCTATACTACCTTTTCATTTTAAACATTATCAGTGTTTTGCCACAATTTGTAACCGCACCTCTCCTGGTGTTCAGTGAGAAGAGATGATTCCCTATCTGACCTCACCACATTGTAAAAAGAGGGTAAGATTGGAAAGCATGAGGATTAAGGAATCAGGGTGCAGGGCCGTTGGCCTTAGGTCTACAAGCACCAGAATTTTATTATTAGAATCAGTGGTCGAAGTGGAAATTTTGAAGTGGGGGTATGCAAAAGTTAAGGATGCAATTATGCGGGCGCACTCCAGGAAAAGGGGCGTGGCCACTCAAAGGGGCTGTGGTCAGTGTAGTAGAACCCCTTATACTATCTTCTACTGGTGCCTTTCACCTTATAGCACACGGTACGAGCCGAAATTCACAATATAGCACACGGTATGAGCTGAAATTCACATTACAGCACACGGTACGAGCTGAAATTCACATTATAGCACATGGTACGAGCCGATATTCACATTATAGCACACGGTACAAGCTGAAATTCACATTATAGCACATGGTACAAGCCAAAATTCACAATATAGCACACGGTACAAGCTGAAATTCACATTATAGCACACTGAATAAGCCAAAATTCACATTATAGCACACGGTATGATCCACAATTCACATTATGACACACGGTATGATCCACAATTATGGGAGAGGGAGAGTGACAGCAGGGACAGTGACAGAGTGACAGCAGTGACAGGGAGAGTGAGACCCCTACCTATCCCCTATTGATTATAGGCACATTGCCCCAGAAACAGGTTGGAGTGACTTGGGCCTTGCGCCCAGATCACCATTAATCACCTGAGGGGGCACTTATAAACTGGGCACAGCACCCCCTAACTGCGCACAGGCCTGACTTCACCCACGGGCCTAGCACCCGCCTAACATGGGGCCAGTTGGGTGACTAGGGCCTTATGCCCTCTACATGGGGACAGGCCTAATGCCTGAATTAACCCCACGGGCCTATTGCCCATCTACTGCGCCACAGGCCTATAGCCTGATTTTGCCCATGGGCCTAGTGCCCGAACCCTGAGGGTTTAGGGAGGGGAGGGGGGTTACAGGTGCCCTCACCGAGGGCCTACCTGTCCACTCCTGGTGGCCTCTCTGGTCCTCAGCTTCTGTCTTCTGCCGCTGGCCCGTCCTGGCCAGCGGCGCCGACTTTTCTTCCTCCGGGAGCGCGTCTTCTGGCCTCTTCCGCGGCCACCGGACCTCTTCGCCGCTCTTCCGCGCGGCCTCCTCTTTTCTCCTCGTCCCAGCGGCATCTGACGTCAGATGCCGGGAGCGGGGCCTATGACGCGGCGAGCATTGATTGGCTCGCCGCGGCCGCCTGTGATTGCCCGCAGATCCGTGAGTCGCAGCCTCATCAGCCCTGGGATCAGACACTTGATCCCAGAGCTGTCCGCCGCCGCGTCCTGCCGGTCCACCAGCGCTGGGGACAGACACACTGCCCCAGCGCTGTCTGCTGCAGAGTCCTGTAGGGGACGCAGGTCCCCTGCATGATGCTGCAATTAAAAAAAAACCAACTTCCGGGTCTGTGGAGAAGTGGCGGTATACTATACCGCCGTATACCGCCTCACTTCGACCACTGATTAAAATTATTTACTTATTTATTATATACTTGTTTTGTAAGTGGGAAATTATTATTTTTTAAAAAGAGAAACAAAGAATTACAAAGGTCACACAAGAATATAGTGTGAAATATAACTTATACAATACAACAGCTGTTCTCCTGATGTCAGTGTGTATGCATGTAAAGTTCAGTAGCTGTTGGCCAGATCATAGAACTTTGGGGCTTGGTTTGGAAAATATATAGATACTATTCACCAGTCAGGTAGTAAATGTAAAATAATGCAATCTAGATACTTTAGGTGTATCCTATAGAGCTGAGGTGGTAAACCGGTCAGGAACTAAGAGCCCCAAACATCTAGAAATACTACAAGCCCATCAGTACTAACTACATGCCCAGAAAATCTCCCAACATGTCAAAATGCTCCCAAAATCATACACGCACGCATGGATGGGGGGGGGGGGGGGGGACACCTGCCTGCTAATCCATTGTCACTGCTGATCGATAATTTTTTCTTTAGAGAGTGAGCAAGGCTGGGCCATAGGCATAAGTGGCAGTGCTGCCTCCTTCTATGCTGAAAGGCCGCTGGCTGAATGTAGGAGGAGCTGCAGCGATCAGCTCCTCTCAGGCATTCCTCTCAGTTATGCTCCGTGTCCCTGACACCCTGGAGAGAAGAAAAAAAGATATTCTATAACTCTTTATCATTGATGGCGGGAAACCATCTGGTTCTCCCCCATCGATGGTAAAAGTAGTTACCATTGGTCATACACCATCGATGATTATGAATCATCAAATTACTGATCCGCCAGCACCCTTGACCTGGATAGATTACTTTTCAATATGTCAAAAAGATGTTCAATGTTCCAATTCGATAGATTTATTTAAAAAGTCCTTTTCATAAAAGACCATACGCATGATCAACAAAATAAAATAGCATCCATGTCACAACAGAATCTCCTTCTCCCGACCTCTTTCAGGTGCGTGCGGCGAGGTAAATGGCTCAGAAGGCACTTGCTAGTGTAAATACCAAATTGCTTTCTAACAAATATTTAAAATGCCAACTCTTGTATATACTGCGGATACCAGGCGCATCTTATTACCATATACGATAAAAGTGCGCTGTACGTCGCAAAACACTACATCCCTTAAGAGAAAACAATGGGGGTAATTCCAAGTTGATCGCAGCAGGAAATTTTTTAGCAGTTGGACAAAACCATGTGCACTGCAGGGGAGGCAGATATAACATGTGCAGAGAGAGTTAAATTTGGGTGGGTTATTTTATTTCTGTGCAGGTAAATACTGGCTGCTTTATTTTTACACTGCAAATTAGATTGCAGATTGAACACACCACACCCAAATCTAACTCTCTCTGCACATGTTATATCTGCCTCCCCTGCAGTGCACATGGTTTTGCCCAACTGCTAAAAAAATTCCTGCTGCGATCAACTTGGAATTACCCCCGATACACGCACACATTGTCTGAGTTCCAAAGCTCATTGATGTATATATTTGTTATTAAAAGGATATGTATTCAATATATCACAATGTACAGTATATATATATATATATATAGTTACATGGTTACAATTTATACAGTAATCAGTTAATACAAACTAAATCAAATACATACATGGCCAGCGATACAATTACCATATTTTGCTCAATGCTTTCTACGCTCCAGTTCCTCCATCTTTAGCTGTGTCTCAACTCCAGCTAACAGAAGCAAAATATTACCAACACTCCATTTCGCTCAGGACCCAGGGGAAAAAGGAAAGAGACTTCTGTGTGTCTCTTCAGGAATACACTATGTAGTTTGGGGGAGTGCACACATTTAGTCTAGGGGAGGGAACTTTCTCATTCATGATAAGTCACTGTTCAGTTCATATGCAAACAAGGTTCAGCCTTGATGGACAAATTACAGGAGATAGCCACTGGTCAGGCATGCTGTCTTTCAGGAAATCCATTGTTCTAATAAGAGTGACTTTAGCTTTCATACATTTAATCATATCTACTTGTTGCAATGAGCTACAACTTAATAACAGGCACCAAATTGATATACACATTAATCTGGTTGCTTTAATACCAAATATGACACGTCCATCTTGCTTCGGTCCAATAATACACATACATGACGTTACTCCATGAAATACATTTAAAACATTATGATGTCTGGCACTTGATATGTTCAAATTATGTGCTGTATGAAATATGTGTTGAATCTATCTCTGTGGCATGTCTCTGTAAATGCATATATTTGCAAGCATAGTGACTGATAATGTGTGGAGTCTGTATGTTCTCTCTGTAATATTTTGGACTTCGACAGTCCACCCTTTGGCAGTAAACAATAACTGCTATAAATTATTAACATAAGAAAAATATTTCAGACAATAATCGGTGACCTAGAAACAAGTATGTATTCATTTTGCAAATCAGACATTTGACTATATTTGGGGAAAACAGGGAGGAGGACGAGACATCCTCTATATGCACTCGGCGGTCACGGGGCCACTGGTTGGGTCTGGGACAACATTCAACCTATAGCATATGCTGGGACAGTGCTTTGGCCTATAATGTCTGATTTGGACGAACATTTCACACATATATGTACATACGTCTTTTAACACTGATGTTCGGATTCGATTGAGGTTCTGCTGGGTAGAGGGAGAAGACACAAACAAATCGTGAAAGTGACATATAAAATTTTCATGAATTACATATTCCTATCTTTTTCTGAACATTGTTTCCATTTCTGGAACATATTCTAGATCTGTTTAATCATTAAACAAGGGTTATAAGTAGTGTCCTTCCTAAATAACATAAACCTTCGGAGTTCGGGGAGAGCCACTCATAAACCTTTCTTCCACACATATTAATGAGCTCTTTATCTGCTATGTGTGAATAGCCATTGTCTGATTGTTCCTGATTACCTCCCAATTTCCTGAAATTGGTGAGATTTAAAAATACCAAGGATTTATCTATGGTACTGGTGGATCTTAAGGCTAGGGGGTCTAGTTATATTATACTCTTTGTCCACCAGTCCCCTCCTCCTTCCGTGTAATTCAAGTACTTCAGCTAACTCTAAAGAAAATATGGCACTAATCCTGTATCTTTTCATCTTAGAGGTACCTGTGAGCACATCCAACATTCCGTTTGGTTTAAAACCTTACCCACTAGTGAGTGGTAATCACTCAAGGGATGTCTGTCACCTTATTGCTAGACTGACATCTCTGGATGCTCTCATCTTCAAATATGGGGTCACAATAACTACAAAATACAGTATTCCTCAGACAATAGCCTATAACGTTACCTCCGAACTCCGTAACTACTAGACTTTGATTTTCCTCTGGCTTTAACAAACTGATCGGCTAATTCTGGGATCCTATAAGGAAATCACTCCTTCCTCCAGAACCAGTTCCAGTCCCACACTAGACTCCTCATGAAAAACCATGCAAAAATAGAATGTCCTGAAAAAAAATGTTTGTCAGCGGGAAAGAGAGAAAAGAGAAATAGAACAAAACAACTCTTGTTCATAGCAAATCAATTACAACGACTGGTCTTTCTGTAATACTTTAGTACGCTCAGGTAGTGTTCAACAGTGCCGCCTCTCAGTCTTCACGGAACAGACTCTCTGGTGATACTTTTGCGATCTCACTCCATTTACGAGTTCCTCCCGGACTACCGACTTTCCTGCAATGGGAATCGTGGACCCAAGTCTCTCTCTCCGCTACTTTCACTGAGATAGTGCTGTCATCAAAACTTGGTATGGTCCTTCCCAACTGTCTATTAGTCAACATGAGCGTAAGAACAATCACACAATCTCTTGGTTCACAATCAAGACAGTTAGTATTTGGCATACCAGGAATCAACAGTTTCAAGTTCTTTTGTCAAGTTCTCAAATGCTGGCTCATCTCAATAAGGTACTGTACTGTCACCTCATTGGTGTATTTCTGATCATAGGGGGTAATTCCAAGTTGATTGCAGCAGGAATTTTGTTTAGCAGTTGGGCAAAACCATGTGCACTGCAGGGGAGGCAGATATAACGTGCAGAAAGAGTTAGATTTGGGTGGGTTATTTTGTTTCTGTGCAGGGTAAATACTGGCTGCTTTATTTTTTCACTGCAAATTAGATTGCAGATTGAACACACCACACCCAAATCTAACTCTCTCTGCACATGTTAAATCTGCCTCCCCTGCAGTGCACATGGTTTTGCCCAACTGCTAACAAAATTCCTGCTGCGATCAACTTGGAATTGCCCCCATTGTGCGGATCAATCATGACATGAGGTTGTCTTCCAAAAAAACAAAAAGATACAAAAACCAAAACAAAAATTTCGAAGAGGGTGATTCGTTAAGTGAATATCTGGGAGTGGTTCCGATGCTACATAATACTAGTGGCAGTATCTATGATCACAATAGTCCAATTTCAAGCTTTGCTCCTACTCCTAGGGGTACCATATCTACACACAAATTTCTGCACAATTTTCACAGCAGCATCCGTGGCGGCAGGAAATTCCTCTACCCAGTTTGAGAAAAGATCAGTGCACACCAATACATAATAATTTCTAAAGGGTGTTAACTGTACGAAGTCGATTTGTATTACCTGAAAAGATCCGTCTGCAGGAGGGATATGGGATGGCTCTGTTGGTATTGCCTTACCAATATTTTTCCTCAAGCAAGTAAGACAGGTCATTGCTTTCCTGCCTGCCTGCATGAGAAGAGTACCCTGGTGCACTCCAGTAGGCTCTTACCAGCTTGCACATACCTTCCTTACCCTAGGTGAGTCAGACCATATGCCGCCTCAGCTAGGCTTGGGAGATACGTCCTGGGGGCCACTGGCTTACCTTGTCCATCTCTCCAGAGTCCTGGGGACTCCTAAACATACCCCTTCAACTTCCAGACCTCCTTTTCCTGTAGGGAACACAAATTTGTATCTTTATTTAACTGTTGTATTGTTTGCAATGTAGAGTACCATGAGCATAACTCAAAAAAAAAGAAAAGAAAAAAACATCTCTAGAGGAGAGAAAGAAGAAGAAAAATGAAAAAGAAAATGTCAGGTTTGCCATTCACCAACAGGCATATCAGTGTCTATACAAAATTTCCCTACACCAGTATTCGCACCCTTTGTGCAAGGCACACTGCAGTAATACTGGTGTTATCGTGCTGGTGAGATATACTGGGTTCGGGCAGAACTCTGAAGGACCAATTAGGCATGTAGTGTATGAACTGTAATTGGGTCAATGTATTGTACCACCCTGTGTGAACGCAAAAGATGAAGAGGAAACTGTGGAGAAACAGAATAGAGGTTGGTGACAGATGAGTTTGTAGAGGTGGAGAAGATTTTATTAAAACTTTGACAACTGGATTGGGCACTACGGGGAAGTGATTCTCTACTTGGTCTACACCCCTTAAAAAAATTTAGTGTTTGTTGTATCGCAGTGGTTCTCAAACTCGGTCCTCAGGACCCCACACAGTGCATGTTTTGCAGGTAACCCAGCAGGTGCACAGGTGTATTAATTACTCACTGACACATTTTAAAAGGTCCACAGGTGAAGCTAATTATTTCACTTGCGATTTTGTGAGGAGACCTGCAAAACATGCACTGTGTGGGGTCCTGAGGACCGAGTTTGAGAACCTGTGTTGTATCGCTATTGGGACTATCCCAGCCATCAGTCCAGTGTCCTGTCCATCCTAAGTTCATAGGGAACCCGGTATCTGTGAGATAATTTCCTCGTCCTGTGATGGACATGAATCTAGAACAGTGAAATGTAACATTAGTCTTCGTGGGTGTGTAACATACTTTGTACTTCCTGAGCGGGAGCACATTATATGTATATCATATCTAACAAAGCTCCTGTTAAGTTAATCAGGGGCCATTTCTGCTAGGAAAAAGAAGCAAAAGTTTAGAGGCCCCATCTTAACCCCAGCAAGTTTTGTCAAAGGGTAATGTTGCATTTATTTTGTTCTTCCCATTAGCCGAATCTGTGTTTTCTATATGGCTTGTGATTCCTTACTATATGTCCCTTGGTCCCGTCTATGTGTTTAATAATGTGGCTTGTGTTTTCTGTCTAGGGGGTCTATATTGGCTATGTGTCCTACTACTCCTACAATCTCTGGCAAAATGCCCTTCCTTCCTACAAGTGTAACATATTATTGACCTTGACTTACCATTAGGGATCTGGGTTTGGACTGATGGGTCTTTCCTGTATGTGCCTGTATACTTACCGTCCTCAACCTCTCCTCCTGTTGTTCTTTTCGCCTAGCAATATTCTTGTGATGTTCAATAGCGCACTCTCTAAGATTAGCTACTGTGACCCCTTTCCAATTTGGCAAAGAAGTCTGCGCCCTGACCCTCAATGCCTTATTGAGCACATCCATTAGCACAGAGACAGCCACCCCCCATTTGCCGAATTAGTGTTTACCAGTGATCTTATCCAGACGGAGAGTTTTCTATTACTGCAAAAGACAAAAATAAGAATTTACTCACCGGTAATTCTATTTCTCGTAGTCCGTAGTGGATGCTGGGTACTCCGTAAGGACCATGGGGAATAGACGGGCTCCGCAGGAGACTGGGCACTCTTAAAAGAAAGATTAGGTACTACATCTGGTGTGCACTGGCTCCTCCCTCTATGCCCCTTCTCCAGACCTCAGTTAGGGAAACTGTGCCCGGAAGAGCTGACATTACTAGGAAAGGATTTGGAATCCAGGGTAAGACTCATACCAGCCACACCAATCACACCGTACAACTTGTGATAACTATACCCAGTTAACAGTATGAACAATAACTGAGCCTCTTTCAACTGATGGCTCATAACAATAACCCTTTAGTTAAGCAATAACTATATACATGTATTGCAGAGAGTCCGCACTTGGGACGGGCTCCCAGCATCCACTACGGACTACGAGAAATAGAATTACCGGTGAGTAAATTCTTATTTTCTCTGACGTCCTAGTGGATGCCGGGTACTCCGTAAGGACCATGGGGATTATACCAAAGCTCCCAAACGGGCGGGAGAGTGCGGATGACTCTGCAGCACCGAATGAGCAAACTCAAGGTCCTCCTCAGCCAGGGTATCAAACTTGTAGAATTTTGCAAAAGTGTTTGAACCCGACCAAGTAGCAGCTCGGCAAAGTTGTAAAGCCGAGACCCCTCGGGCAGCCGCCCAAGAAGAGCCCACCTTCCTTGTGGAATGGGTTTTACAGATTTAGGATGCGGCAGTCCAGCCGCGGAATGTGCAAGTTGAATCGTGCTACAGATCCAGCGAGCAATTGTCTGCTTTGAAGCAGGAGCACCCAGCTTGTTGGGTGCATGCAGGATAAATAGCGAGTCAGTCTTTCTGACTCTAGCTGTCCTGGAAACATAGATTTTCAGGGCCCGGACTACGTCCAGCAACTTGGAATCCTCCAAGTCCCGAGTAGCCGCAGGCACCACAATAGGTTGGTTCAAATGAAAAGCTGATACCACCTTTGGGAGAAATTGGGGACGAGTCCTCAATTCTGCCCTGTCCATATGGAAAATCAGATATGGGCTTTAACACAACAAAGCCGCCAATTCTGACACTCGCCTAGCTGAAGCTAAGGCCAACAGCATGACCACCTTCCACGTGAGATATTTTAACGCCACGGTCTTAAGTGGTTCAAACCAATGTGATTTCAGGAAATCCAACACCACGTTGAGATCCCAAGGTGCCACTGGAGGCACAAAAGGGGGCTGAATATGCAGCACTCCCTTAACAAACGTCTGAACTTCAGGCAGTGAAGCCAGTTCTTTTTTAAAGAAAATAGACAGGGCCGAAATCTGGACTTTAATGGAACCCAATTTTAGGCCCATAGTCACTCCTGACTGTAGGAAGTGCAGAAATCGACCCAGCTGGAATTCTTCAGTTGGGGCCATTCTGGCCTCACACCAAGCAACATATTTTCGCCATATGCGGTGATAATGTTTTGCTGTCACATCCTTCCTAGCCTTCATCAGCGTAGGAATGACTTCATCTGGAATGCCCTTCTCCGTTAGGATCCGGCGTTCAACCATGCCGTCAAACGCAGCCGCGGTAAGTCTTGGAACAGACAGGGCCCCTGCTGTAGCAGGTCCTGTCGGAGCGGCAGAGGCCATGGGTCCTCTGAGATCATCTCTCGTAGTTCTGGGTACCAAGTTCTTCTTGGCCAATCCAGAACGATGAGTATAGTTCTTACTCCTCTTTTTCTCACTATCCTCAGTACCTTGGGTATGAGAGGAAGAGGAGGGAACACATAAACCGACTGGTATACCCACGGTGTCACTAGCGCGTCCACAGCTATCGCCTGAGGGTCCCTTGACCTGGCGCAATATCTTTTTATCTTTTTGTTGAGGCGGGACGCCATCATGTCCACCTGTGGCCGTTCCCAACGGTTTACAATCAGCTTGAAGACTTCTGGATGAAGTTCCCACTGTCCCGGGTGGAGGTTGTGCCTGCTGAGGAAGTCTGCTTCCCAGTTGTCCACTCCCGGAATGAACACTGCTGACAGTGCTAGCACGTGATTCTCCGCCCATCGAAGAATCCTTGTGGCTTCTGCCATCGCCATCCTGCTTCTTGTGCCGACCCTGTCGGTTTACATGGGCGACCGCCGTGATGTTGTCTGACTGAATCAGCACCGGTTGGTTTTGAAGCAGGGGTTCTGCTTGACTCAGGGCATTGTAAATGGCCCTTAGTTCCAGAATATTTATGTGTAGGGAAGTTTCCTGACTCGACCATTGTGCTTGGAAGTTTCTTCCCCGAGTGACTGCCCCCCAACCTCGGAGGCTTGCATCCGTGGTCACCAGGACCCAGTCCTGTATGCCGAATCTGCGGCCTTCGAGAAGATGAGCACTCTGCAGCCACCACAGCAGAGACACCCTGGCCCTCGGGGACAGGGTGATCAACCGATGCATCTGAAGATGCGATCCGGACCACTTGTCCAATAGATCCCACTGGAAGATCCTTGCATGGAATCTGCCGAAGGGGATTGCTTCGTAAGAAGCTACCATCTTTCCCAGGACTCGCGTGCAGTGATGCACTGACACCTGTTTTGGTTTCAGGAGGTCCCTGACCAGAGATGATAATTCCTGGGCCTTCTCCTCCGGGAGAAACACCTTCTTCTGTTGTGTCCAGAATCATGCCCAAGAACAGCAGACGCGTCGCAGGTATCAGCTGTGACTTTGGGATATTCAGAATCCAGCCGTGCTGATGCAGCACTTCCTGAGATAGTGCTACGCTGACTAGCAACTGCTCTTTGGACCTCGCCTTTATCAGGAGATCGTCCAAGTATGGGATAATTATAACTCCCTTCTTTCAGAGGAGTATCATCATTTCGGCCATTACCTTGGTAAATACCCTCGGTGCCGTGGACAGACCAAACGGCAACGTCTGGAATTGGTAATGACAGTCCTGTACCACAAACCTGAGGTACTCCTGGTGAGGTGGGTAAATGGGGACATGTAGGTATGCATCCTTGATGTCCAGCGACACCATAAAATCCCCCTCTTCCAGGCCTGCAATAACCGCCCTGAGCGATTCCATCTTGAACTTGAACTTCCTTATATAAGTGTTCAAGGATTTTAAATTTAGGATGGGTCTCACCGAACCGTCTGGTTTCGGTACCACAAACATTGTGGAATAGTAACCCCGCCCCTGTTGAAGGGGGGGTACCTTGATTATCACCTGCTGAAGATACAGCTTGTGAATAGCCGCCAGTACTACCTCCCATTCTTTGGGAGCAGCTGGCAAGGCTGATCTGAGGTAACGGCGAGGGGGAGTGGCCTCGAACTCCAGCTTGTATCCCTGAGATACCACTTGCAGAACCCAGAGATCCACCTGTGAGCGAACCCACTGGTCGCTGAAGTGGAGCCCCAGCGTCATGCGGTGGACTTAGAGGAAGCAGGGGAGGATTTTTGTTCCTGGGAACTGGCTGTCTGGTGCAGCTTTTTCCCTCTCCCCTTGCCTCTGGGCAGAAAGGAAGCGCCTCTGATCCGCTTGCCTTTCTGAGGCCGAAAGGACTGTACCTGATAATACGGTGCTTTCTTAGGCTGTGAGGAAACCTGAGGTAAAAATGTCGACTTTCCAGCTGTTGCTGTGGATACGAGGTCTGAGAGACCATCCCCAAACAATTCCTCACCCTTATAAGGCAGAACCTCCATGTGCCTTTTAGAATCAGCATCTCCTGTCCACTGCCGAGTCCATAACACTCTCCTGGCAGAAATGGACATTGCATTAATTCTAGATGCCAGCCGGCAAATATCCCTCTGTGCATCCCTCATATATAAGACGTCTTTAATATGCTCTATGGTTACCCTGTCGAGAGTATCAATATTATCTGACAGGGTATCAGACCAAGCTGCTGCAGCACTACACATCCATGCTGAGGCAATTGCAGGTCTCAGTATAGTACCTGAGTGTGTATATACAGACTTCAAGATAGCTTCCTGCTTTCTATCCGCAGGCTCCTTTAAGGCGGCCGTATCCTGAGACGGCAGTGCCACCTTTTTTGATAAGCGTGTGAGCGCCTTGTCCACCCTAGGGGATGTCTCCCAACGTAACCTATCCTCTGGCGGGAAAGGGTACGCCATCAGTAACATCTTAGAAATCACTAGTTTCTTATCGGGGGAACCCCACGCTTCTTCACACACTTCATTCAACTCATCAGATGGGGGAAAAGTCACTGGCTGCTTTTTCTCCCCAAACATAATACCCTTCTTAGTGGTACCCGGCAGGGGCGTATCTATTGTTTGACGAGGATGGCACTCGCCAGGGGCGCTGCCCAGCGGGGGGGCGCCGCCCGGCGGTGCCACCCGCGATCAGTTTTGAATGTTAGCAATGCTTCTCTCTGCTCAGCTCAGCTGCTCTCTCATAAACATCAGCGCTGCCGCTGATTGAAAGGGGCAGCAGAGACCAGAGAGCACTGTCAGTGTCTGCCAACAGGACAGTGGGAGAAGTCCAGCGAGGAGAGAGGGGGGGGAATGTCCGGGGGCCGGGGGCACTCTTTATCATACAATACACTGTCAGGCAGAAGTGGATCAGATGCAGCATCGGACAGCCTGTGCTGTATAATAACAAACTACATGCTGCAGTGCAAGGACTGAGTTTTAACTATGGGTGCTCTGCTACCCCTCCACCCCCCCATCCGTGGGTGCACTTGTGGATATGAAGGGGGTGGGGGGGGCACCCGCGGGGGGGGGGGGGGGGTGTTCTGGGGCCGGGTTACTCTTTATCATAAAATACACGGTCAGGCAGAAGTGGATCAGATGCAGCATCGGACAGCCTGTGCTGTATAATCACAAAATACATGCTGCAGTGCAGGGATTGAGTTTTAACTATGTGTGCTCTGCCTCTGCCCCCCACCCGTGGGTGCACTTGTGGATATGAAGGGGGGGGGGGAGGGGGCAGCTCACACATGGCTTAAACTCAATCCTTGCAGCATGTATGTTGTGATTATACAGCACAGGCTGTCCAATGCTGCATCTGATCCCCTGCTGCCTGACAGTATATTGTATGATAAAGAGTAGAGCAGCTCTTGCTGTAGGGTACATGGCAGCTCTGTACCTCAGGGGACCTTTCCTTCTTTGCTGGGCTGTAGAGGCTTTCTCCGTGCCACAGCAGCAGAAGATCACATGTCCAACAAGCTCCTCCCCCTCCTTCCTGACAGGTGGAACAGAGGAGACTTTACAACAGCACCCATTGACCCCTCCCCCTCTCCTATCTCATCCCTTACGTGACCAGTGGTGAGATGACTACTGGGCTATTGTAATAGTGACAAGGGAGTGGCTAAAACCCTGGATCCTGGAGAGAACAGGAGCTTAAGGGGTGACAACAGCAGCAGCAACATCTTGGAAGAAAGGTCCCCAGGGAATCAAGTGGGAGAAGTAGGAAAAGGTAAGTGTTTATAATAGGGATCTGGTCAGCATACTGGCATTTGGGATGAGTCGGGATCCCGACATGAATCACAATGCTGATGCCGGAATCCCGACTGTCAGGTTCGGGGGAGGCCGTGGAGAGGGAGGGTTAGGGTTAAGCACTAAGGGGGGGAGGGTTAGTCTGCGGGGAGGGTTAAAGTTAGGCACTAAAGGGGGTGCATTAGGCAGCGCGGGGGGGAAGAGTTAGGGTTAGGCTGCTGGTGGGGAGAGTTAGGAGGGTAGAGGGTTAAGATATTTACCTGGCAGGTACAGACGCCCCAGCGGCCCCGGCACCCTTCCTCCTCCAGCAGCTGCCCTGTGTGGGGGGAAGGGGTGAAGCAGTTACGGGCACAGTTCCAGGAGTGTCCTCTATTCCGGCCTCACACTATCGTGCAGTGCCATGTGGCTGCATTGGCGCTGGCACTCTGATCCTCCTGCCGCCGGCCTCTTCAGCCTGTGCCTGGGTCTGCGGGCCTCCCTCGCTGGAGCGGTGAGTGACCAGAGAGCCCTGTGCCCTCCTGCTTCCCACCCCCCTGTGAGTGGCCCCATGTACCCCCGCCTTATGTGTGTGTGGCCCCCTCTTCCTCCCTCACCCTGGTGTGTGGACTCCTGTGTGTATATGAAACCTTGCGCCCTCCTTCCCCCCAACCCCCTGTGTGTGGCCCCTCTACCCCCTGTCTAATGTGTGTGTGACACCATCTATCCCCCCCCCCACGTTGTTGTGTGACCCCCTATGCCCGCTGCCGTGGTGAGTGTGTGTGTCACCCTGTGCCCCCCCCTACTTCTGTGTGTATAACATTCTGTGCTCCCCCGTGTGTGGTGCATTGTGTCCCCTGCCCCTATGTTTGATACACTTTGCACCCCCTGCACCTCTGTGTGTGTCGCCCAGTGCCCCCTACCCCTCCCCCATGTTTGACACCATGTGCCCGCTGCCTTTGTGTGTGTGTCACCCTGTTCTCCCCTACCCCTGTGTATATGACATTCTGTGCACCCTTATCTGGCACAAATAAACTTTTATTTTAGTCCATGGGGGTCCCTCTGCTCTTTAGTGCCCCGGGCATCCCAGAGCCTTAATCTAGCTTTGATGCACCCTGCCCCCAAAAATCCTAGAGTGAGGTATATGTGTGTGCGTGTATAGACACATATATATTAAATCTTTTGTGTGTTAAAGGGGGGAGGCCCAAAATATATTATTGCACCAGGGCCCACCACTTGCTAATTCCGCCACTGATTACAGTACCGTCACATAGTTTCAAAATTGTTTATAGACTGTATATAAGTACTTTTTAAAACAATAGTTAACTATCCGTGTCCAAAGGGCTATTTCATGCAACTGATGATGTGGTGATGAGAAATGGAATGATTTTAAAAGGGTAAATAATTTTTCAGATGCTGATGGAGTTGCTATTGTGTGGTGGTCATATAAATGGTATATGTATTGTTAAGACGCTCACAAGGCTGTGCTTCCTTTTGTATTATTGGATACAGGAATATTTTCTGTAATATGTGACAATCACAAGGAGGCTTCTTTTATTGCATTGTGATTACAAGAATGCTGATTGTATTGCAGTCACTAGGATGCAGTCTGTATTGTGTGTCGATCACTAGGATACAGTCCGTTTTGTGTGGCAATGTAAAAAAAAAAAAAAATTCCATATGGAGTTTCTTCATTACCCATACCCTGATTATATTCATCATAGGCACAAAAATGGGCCCAAAAAAGGCTTCTGGTAGTGCCTTTCGGAAACAGAAAAAGGAAAGAGAAAGGATTGCTTCAAATCTGGCTGGTAACTTAGGAAAATGGTTGACAAAGGAAGATACTACTACACTACTTGATATAGAAGAAAGTGCAGCTTCATCTTCAACCACAATCAGTCAGAACCCAATCATTGCGAGCAATAGGTCTCCTGACTCTGAAGATCAAAACTTATGCACTGATATTGTGTCTGAGGAATCAACAGAAACCTGTTCACAACCATGCATAAAAATCATCTATGAAGATCCTGTAAAGTGGCCAGGAGTCCCAGCAATTACAGACAGTGTTCGTTTGGAACTTATAGAACATGGTCCAAAAACAACTGACTTTACTAAGTTCAAGTTTCCGTCATCAGAAGATGGCAGATGCCTGGATTCCAAATGGTTTTATAAAGTCCTCCCAAACGGTGAACGAGTTAAAAGGCAGTGGATGCTGTACAGTGAAACAAAGAATGCTCTTTTTTGTTTTCCCTGTTTACTTTTTGCAACAAGTGTAAAATCTTGCCCTTTTACTGATCTACTGATGGGTTTTCAAGATTGGAAACATTTGAATCCTCTAATTGATATTCATGAAAGTTCTTCTTCACACCGAACATGTTATTTGAGATGGAAAGAGCTGGAAAAACGTCTAAAAGAAAGAAAAACCTTGGATTCAGATATACAAATGAGTGTACAAAAAGAAACAGAAAAGTGGCGAAACATTTTAAAGGTAGTTGTGGATGTTATTCTATATTGTGCCAAAAATAACTTGCCACTAAGAGGAAAAACAGGAAAAATCGGACAACAAAACTGTGGTGTATTTTTGAGCACCTTGGAACTTATTAGTCATTTTAATGCACAGCTTGCAGAACATAATGCGTATGTGAAGGCAACTAAAAACGCACTTTGCTACTTTTCACCCATTATCCAAAATGAAGTTATTGCGCTCATCGGAAAGAAGGTCAGAAATGAAATTTTTCAGAAAATTAAAGCAGCAAAATATTTTTCTATTTTACTGGATTGCACACCAGACAGTGCTCACTGTGAGCAAATGAGTGAAATGGTACGGTTTGTAGATATGTCAGAAGGTGTTTGTACTATAGAAGAAAGTTTTATTGACTTTGTCCACACTCATCAGAAAACTGGAAAAGGGCTCACAGATGAGATACTACTGAAACTACAGGCTGACGGATTAAATATTGCGGACTGCAGGGGGCAAGGATTCGATAATGGAGCTAACATGGCTGGGAAATACAAAGGTGTCCAAGCTTGTATATCTCAGATAAATGAACTAGCTCGATTTGTTCCCTGCGCTGCCCACAGTTTAAATCTCATTGGAACACATGCTGCCAGTGTGTCTACCATGATGATAACATTTTTTGGTATAGTGCAAAATCTCTTTACATTTTTCAGTGGTTCTACTTTAAGGTGGGAATTTTTAGTGAAGCATAGTGGAACCACTCTTAAGGCCCACTGTGAAACTAGATGGTCATCAAAACAAAATGCAATTGGAGCTCTTAAGAAAAAAATTAATGAGGTTTTTACAGTGCTCCATGAAATGACAAATAATACTACATGGAATTCTGACACTGTTTCTGGAGCCAGAGCCATCCTAAAACAAATAGATTGCAGATTCCTTTGTCTTCTTTATCTTTGGAATATGATTCTTACAACCATTGACAGAATCAACAAATCAATCCAAAGCAAAAGCATTTCCCTTGATGACGCTTCTAAAATGATCAAAGGCCTTACAACATCCATTCAAAGAATGCGTGATGAAGGGATACAGCCAATTCTAGAGTATGGGAGTCAAACAGCTGAAGCACTTGGAATTGACACACATTTTTCTGAGAAAAGGAGAAGAAAAGTGAAAATTTTGACCTCTGAGATGACTGCAGATGATGCCTCTTTTTTCACTCCTGAACAGAACTTTGAAATAGAAGTAAATTCTGTTTATGACAGACTGATGTTAGAAATGAAGGATCGATATGAAACTATTTAATTACTGTCATCAGAGTTTAGCTTTTTGTCAGGGAAATCCTTCAAGAACGAGTCTGTCACTCACCTACAGAAATGTGCTGCTGATTTTGGCCTTAAGTATAAAAACGATGTCAATGCTGAAGATTTAGCTTCTGAAATGGAATGCTTCCAAGCTCAAGCTACTGAACTCATAGAAAATATAGTCAGCTACCCAACTGGATTTATTAAAATGTATTACTAAATACTCCCTGAAAGATGCATACCCCAATGTGGAAATCGCTCTAAGGATCTTCCTGACACTACCTGTCACTGTGGCATCCTGTGAACGTAGTTTCAGCAAACTGAAGCTGATTAAAAATTATCTTCGCTCGAGTATGGGGCAAGAACGTGTATCAAATCTGGCTTTACTTTCAATTGAGCAGAAGGTTGTGGAAAATATAGATTTGGAAGCCATAATTAGAGACTTTGCCTCTATAAAAGCAAGAAGAGTTAAACTCTAGAACATTGTATTGATCAATTTACCATTGTAACATAATTTTGCAGAGTATGCATATTTTTACTTATGCAACCTCTAATAAATGTTTAATAAAGAGGTTATTTCTTTCAAACCTATTAACTTTTGTTTTTATTAGCAAATATCCAAATTACATGTACAGAGTATTAATATACCTAAAAACGGGGGGGGGGCGCCAGTCCCTTACTTTGCCAGGGGCGCTTGGACCCCTAGATACACCCCTGGTACCCGGGTTAATGTCAGAAATGTGCAACACATTTTTCATTGCCGTAATCATGCAACGGATGGCCCTTGTGGATTGTACATTTGTCTCATCCTCGTCTACACTCGAGTCAGACTCCGTGTCGACATCTGTGTCTGCCATCTGAGGTAGCGGGCGTTTAAGAGCCCCTGATGGCTTTTGAGACGCCTGGGCAGGCACGGGCTGAGAAGCCGGCTGTCCCACAGCTGTTACGTCATCGAGCCTTTTATGCAAGGAGTTGACACTGTCGGTTAAAACCTTCCACATATCCACCCACTCTGGTGTCAGCCTTATTGGCACCTGCTCCGCCTCCACATAAGCCTCCTCATCAAACATGTTGACGCAGCCGTACCGACACACCGCACACACACAGGGAATGCTCTGACTGAGGACAGGACCCCACTAAGTCCTTAGGGGAGACAGAGAGAGAGTATGCCAGCACACACCACAGCGCTATATATCACAGGGATTAACACTTTTGTACTGAGTGATTTTTCCCAATAGCTGCTATTATACACAATTTGCGCCTAAATTTATGTGCCCCCCCCCCCTCTCTTTTTTACCCTTCTCGTAGTGTATACTGCAGGGGAGAGCCTGGGGAGCGTCCTTCCAGCGGAGCTGTGAAGAGAAAATGGCGCCGGTGTGCTGAGGAAGATAGCCCCGCCCCCTCCGCGGCGGGCTTCTCCCGCTTTTTTAATAATGTTAATGGCCTTAGAAGCAGAAGCTAGCTGCAAGCAGGTAGGTTTGCTTCTCTCCCCTCAGTCCCTCGTAGCAGTGAGTCTGTTGCCAGCAGATCTCACTGAAAATAAAAAACCTAACAAATACTTTATTTTCTAGGAAGCTCAGGAGAGCCCCTAGGGTGCATCCAGCTCAGGCCGGGCACAGATTCTAACTGAGGTCTGGAGGAGGGGCATAGAGGGAGGAGCCAGTGCACACCAGATGTAGTACCTAATCTTTCTTTTAAGAGTGCCCATTCTCCTGCGGAGCCCGTCTATTCCCCATGGTCCTTACGGAGTACCCAGCATCCACTAGGACGTCAGAGAAAAAAATGTAACAAGCTTCTAGGTCATGCGAAGTATTCATTCAATCCTTCTCATCCCATATTAAGGGTCTGTACATGGTCCAACAAACATTTCCGAGCTCATCTTGACTAGGGGCATTACTAGGAATGAATACTTCTTATATGGTAACTAAAAGAAATACCCGGGGGTTACCCTGTCTCTGTCCGCTTTCCTACTGGCAAATACTAATTTGCTGACAGGTTTTTCTCCATTTCTGACGTTACTTTCTTGATTTTTATTTTATTTTTGGGTTTTACTATATATGTACATGAATGATACCATACTTACCAGTTCCACTAGTCTCAGCCACTTCCCCCGCAGGCTACTGCTCTTCTTTTACCGGTTGGATACTCCTCTGAGTGCATGAGAAATGGCTGAAACCAATCAGGTCTCCTTCTCCTCCTAAATAAAACTTCAACATTCATTAGTATATATATAGGTTACAGTCATATTTTTCATATTTTTATTATTTTCTATAGTTTGTATGCTGGCCATTACTGCTTCCACATATACATATGGGGGTGTACTTGCTTTCTCTTTTCCTTCCTACTTGTTTATTGTTGCTACAAGTTCAAACAGTTCTTATATTTCCATTCTTGTCTTATATGACTTTGGTTGGATATACCACCTGCAATACCTTAGGATCAAACTCACCAACCCCTCTTGCTGCCACAAGTTTAAACAATTTGTATGTCTGACCCTTTGTTTTCTAGATTTTATCAGACATATTCTAATCTTTACGTTCTGCAGTACCTCTGGCTCAAAGCTGCCCATCCTAGGGAATGATGCCCTATCTTCTGCAGTTATACGTACCCATTCAGAACCAGAAAGTCTCTGCGTGTGGACCATATTTCCCACACATAATAACTTCAGCATAATAACTTCAGCCTGAACCCTGGCTACCATACGTCTCTTACTTGAGCAAATGGCTCCCATTGTGGGTCATTTTCCCACTAACACCACCAAAATACACAATGCAAGCAGACGGTGAAAGTTCTCCAAGCGCTCTTCACCCGCTCTCGCCCACGTTGGCCAGTACAACGATACACTGTCGATAGTGGATCACAATGTACCCAACTTAGGGCCCCTAGCTGGCTTCTATTCACTGGAAGTTTTTAGGAGTGACTTACCTTTTCCAGTGAATATCTACCGTTGGAAAGTTTCCTGAGAGAGACCAGCAAAAACTCCCTATGCACTTATTCACAAATCACGCTTGCGTATGCTCTACACGGCGCTAATGATACCGCAGTTTTGCGCAAAAAAAAGGTTTGCACAAGGGTATCAAGTTGCTTCAAGTATTGCACCCACAAACGCGCGGTCCAATCGCACAGCGTATAGGTACTTGTTACCTATCCGCACTACGACCACTGGAGTCGAATTCACAAGCTGCGATCCTCAGCCGGAGTGTAACAAAAAACCTTTACTTCAATACTACACAATGAACAATTCCCTATTACGCTCCTCTGCAAATCTCCTCACGATTTGCGTACTTCACTGTACCATATTTAGTATGAGTCAGCCGCCTCATGCCGCCAAGCCTCCACTTACTTGGTGTACCAACGACGGGATCCCGAATTCACGGGGTTCAATACACTCACTCTTACTTTCAGCTCACACAAATACACAGCATTTTTCTGTACAGAAAATTGCCACTCTTTCTGATTGGCAGCTTTACCCCAGAGGCACTTACAGTTTAGACAAAAGTCTTACACTAATCTGCTTTTGAAATCGGATAGTTACAGTATGTGCTATTGTATTTAAGGTATACTATCCCACCTTTTAATTGAACAAACTATCGTGTGATTTGTACTTAGCGTCTGCACCCTTTCGTAACCTAGCATAAACACGCGACCGTGCATGTCTTTTACGCCGCGTGCGCGACCCTGTACTTTGTCCATACCACGTGTACAAAAAGTGCGTCCGCAATTCAACAAACCACAGTCTCTATAAATGTGAGCAATACTAACTATAATTGCTCACTTAACACAACACCCAGTTTTTCTGTATAAACCTTTAACGACTAGGCCAGAACTGCGTTTCATGTCTTTATAATTACTCCCTTAATACAGTTATTTTTAAATTTATCTATATAGCAAACAAATGTATCCGATTTCACACAGATATATAATGACTGCAATAATCTATAATTTAAATGATATGATTCAGATTGGATAGCCATCTTGCAGAACATACACTGATATAAATATACACATAATTACAATAATATTATATATATGTACCATTCACTCGCCTCCTATGAGACACCTTCATATGTATTTGTGGGCACACTGAATGACTTATTTCTTTCAGGGCCTCTAATTTGCATATCAAAGATATTTGCCTTGCCTATACTAAAAAAAAGTAGTCACAGAAGTTAATTTGCATTTCAATGGCAAGTCTTGGAAAAAAACTCTTAATTTTTTCTTTTTCACAGACAAGAAGGAAAAAAAACATTCACTTATCTCACCATTTACTCTCACTAGGCCCAATTGAAACTATTTGTAATTGATTATGGCATGGGTTAAATAAATTAATTGATAACTCATAAATGGTGCTGAATTTGTATATATGTGGAAACTTTGTGACAAAGGAAACCGATTGTTCTGAGCAGACTGAAAATCAGCTATTTAGAAAGTGACCTTCCTAAAATGGCCACTGCTCCTCCCCCTTCCACATCCATGAGGTTTACACAAGATGGTGGTCAGGCCATGTGGCTAGGCCAAAATGGAGGACAAACCATGCGGCTCCTTTGTCACAAAGAAATCACACTTCATACAGGCACCAATGTTAAATTAGGCCTGAGTTTTAAAAAAAAAAGCTATATCATGGCTATGCAGCAACTTTTAAATGTACTTAAATTCTACTTAACAGATAAACAATCCAATCTGAATCAAACACAATATGACTTATTTGAACTTTGTTTTGCAACAATAAAAATACGCTTTAGCATTTTAAATATTATGAGAAACACACTGTTCCTTGAATTTCATATCAGCACCTTACTAATAACACAACAGAACACACGGATGTGATTTCTCAGCGTCACGATGCGTCCATCGTTAGCTGATCGACCACAGCGTCGCGTTTGTAATGTACAGTGCATCATTAAGACTGTGATATCCCGCAGAACCCCCATCTGTAAATACCAAATTGCTTTCTAACAAATATTTAAAATGCCTGCTCTAATATATACTGCGGATGCCAGGCACATCTTATTACCATATACGATAAAAGTGCGCTGTACGTCGCAAAACACTACATCCCTTAAGAGAAAACAATACACGCACACATTGTCTGAGTTCCAAAGCTCATTGATGTATATATTTTTTATTAAAAGGATATGTATTCAATATATCACAATGTACAGTATATATATATATAGTTACATGGTTACAATGTATACAGTAAGCAGTTAATACAAACTAAATCAAATACATACATGGCCAGTGATACAATTAACATATTTTGCTCAATGCTTTCTACGCTCCAGTTCCTCCATCTTTAGCTGTATCTCAACTCCAGCTAACAGAAGCAAAATATTATCAACACTCCATCTCGCTCAGGACCCAGGGAAAAAAGGACAGAGACTTCTGTGTGTCTCTTCAGCAATACACTATGTAGTTTGGGGGAGTTCACACATCTAGTCTAGGGGAGGGAACTTTCTCATTCATGATGAGTCACTGTTCAGTTCATATGCAAACAAGGTTCAGCCTTCATGGACAAATTACAGGAGATAGCCACTGGTCAGGCATGCTGTCTTCCAGGAAATCCATTGTTCTAATAAGAGTGACTTTAGCTTTCATACATTTAATCATATCTACTTGTTGCAATGAGCTACAACTTAATAACAGGCATCAAATTGATATACACATTAATCTGGTTGATTTAATACCAAATACGACATGTCCATCTTGCTTCGTTCCAATAATACACATACATGACGTTACTCCATTAAATACATTTAAAACATTATGATGTCTGGCGCTTGATATGTTCAAATTATGTGCTGTATGAAATATGTGTTGAATCTATCTCTGTGGCATGTCTCTGTAAATGCATATGTTACCATATATTGCTGTTCTCGCTGCGCGTATTTGCAAGCATAGCGACTCATAATGTGTGGAGTCTGTATGTTCTCTCTATGTAATATTTTGGACTTCGACACTAGTACCAGAGTCTGATTTACACACAATATGAGCCACAGGGCTCTTGTGGACATTATAGTTGTTAGGATCTCCTGCTCTGTGCTGCCACATCGCCATGGCAACCGGGAGGCAAGTGTTAGCGAAGTAACCTGAGCGCAGCTGATACTCCGGTCCGGGTTTTTACTGTGTAGTGGTTACAGGCTCTGTGCACGGCAGGGAATCCGGCGCTGGTTTTGTGCTCACAGTCTGTGAGGTCTGAGTGGGGCGTGGACAGCACCTGCTATATAAACCATCCTCTCAGGCTAGGCAAATGCTGCTGAATCTTTGTTTGTTAGTCAGTTCCAGAGAGTTAGCTAGTACTGTGTGACTTTGTATTTACTTGTTGCTTACTGCAAATAGGCCTTGGGATTCGGTACTTCATTCTGCCAATCCGGATCTAGCAGTAAGACTAGAGTCAGTTGTTTAACCTGCTGGGGTTCTTTTGCTATTCTGTGAACCCACCAGGTTTGCGGCTGTACTCTCAGACCTGCTTGCTTAATCCTCCCTCACTGTGCAGGGCGTCCAGGTGTCAGTTTAGTGGCAGTAAGCTGAACCTGTGCCCTGCAAGTGGGGGTTAGGATTGTGGATACTCTCCTTGTGTCTATATTTCTATCTCTGACCAAGGAGTTTATTCCCACACCCGTTGGTAACCCTTTGGGGTTTTTTCTGTTGCTCTTAGCAACATCATTTCGGGTGCTCCACATGTTAAATCACTACATCTCGCTTCATTGTCCGCTCTATTCCATCTGAGCATTCCTGACACTAGGGAGACACCCAGTTCCTGAGCCTTTGGGCTTCTCCGTTCACTTTGTGTTTATTAGTTATTCCATCACCTCCTGTGTATGTTATGTTATACTGTCTGTGAGTTCGTTTGCTTCGCATCCCTCTCTATTCATACACCGGTATACTCCTGTTAGCACTGGTGTGCGTAACATATTCAGCAGCCCTACTCCTGTTGAAATTTTGTGGGAATATGGAGCATACCCCTCAAAATATTTTGCAACAGGTGGTCGATCAGGTGCGGGTCCTGACTCGACAATTTAATGAGATGTCCATTAAAATGAACACACCGCAGGCCGCTAGCGGAGCTCCCGCAGCAGCAGCGGCAAGTTCAGGGGTTAAGGAGCCGAAAGTAAATCTCCCGGATCGTTTTTCTGGAGATCGCTCGCTGTTCTTTTGTTTCAGGGAGAGCTGTAAGCTATATTTCAGGCTTAGGCCCCAGTCTTCTGGGTCGGAGATTCAGCGGGTGGGCATGGTGATTTCCTTGCTACAATGAGACCCACAGGTCTGGGCATATGGGTTGCAGCCTGACTGTCCGTCGCTTAAAAGTGTTGATGCTTTTTTTACGGCACTGGGCATTTTGTATGATGACCCTGACAAGATGGCTTCAGCCGAGGCTCAGATTACGGTCCTTAAGCAAGGGCGACGGCCAGCTGAGGTTTATAGTACGGAGTTTCGAAGGTTGGCTCATGATACCCAGTGGAATGACCCAGCCCTGAGAAACCAGTACCGAAGGGGCCTTTCTGACCAGATAAAGGACCAACTGGTACAATATCCCTCGCCTGATAGCTTAGATCAGCTCATGCAGTTATCCATCCGGGTGGATAGACGGCTGAGAGAGCGTAGGCTTGAAAGGGAGACCGCAGTTTCCTTTTTTCCCAAGGGAACCTCAGACTCTGAGGAATATTCCGAGGAGCCTATGCAGATTGGGGCTACCCGCCTCTCCTCGCGTGAGACGACGCGGAGGAGACAGCAGGGTTTGTGTTTGTACTGTGGGAATAAAGGTCATGTTGTAGTATCATGTCCAGAAAAGCCGGAAAACTTCAGGGCCTGAGGGTGATGGGAAATATCCTGTCAGGCCAGAAGTCAGAATTTCCCAAAAAGACTTTTCTCATTCCGGTGACTTTGGAGATCCTCGGTCAAACTGTCAAGACTGAGGCCTTTGTTGACAGTGGGGCCGATGGGGTTTTCATGGACCGTCAATTCGCCCTGGAACACTCTGTTCCCTCAGTACCTTTGGCATCAGAGATTGAGATCTGTGGGTTAAACGGAGAACCATTGTCCCAGGGTAAAATTACCTCCTGCATCAGCCAAATTCCTTTGTTTATTGGAGCCACACACTCTGAAAAATTGTCTTTCTATGTGACTGTCTGTTCTTTTGCACCATTGGTTTTGGGGTTACCCTGGTTAAGGGCCCATAACCCTCAATTTGACTCGGTCTCTGGGGAGATTCTTAGTTGGGGTAGTGATTGTCTCAGGAGTTGCTTGAGCTTTCCAGTCAGGCTCTCGCAGCTAAGTTTCCAGGATTGCCAGGATGTTATGCAGATTTTGCGGATGTGTACTCCAAAAAAGTTGTGGAGGTACTACCTCCCCATCGCCCCTATGACTGTGCCATTGATTTGTTGCCGGATGCTAAGCTTCCCAAGAGCAGGTTGTACTCCCTGTCACGTCCTGAGACTCAGGCTATGGCAGAGTACATTCAGGAGAACTTGGCTAAGGGATTTATCAGACCCTCACAGTCCCCAGTTGGGTCTGAGTTCTTCTTCGTGGGTAAAAAGGACGGTTCGTTGCGACCCTGCATCGACTTCAGGGAATTGAACCGTATCACGATTAAAAACTCGTACCCACTGCCTCTCATTTCGGTTTTGTTTGACCAGCTTCGTACTGCCACCATTTTTTCTAAGATTGACCTACGCGGTGCTTACAATCTAATCCGAATAAGAGAGGGGGATGAATGGAAGACTGCCTTTAATACCCACTCAGGGCATTATGAATATTTGGTGATGCCTTTTGGGCTCTCTAATGCCCCGGCAGTCTTCCAGGAATTCATGAACGATGTGCTCAGGGAATATTTGGATAGATTCTTAGTTGTTTATCTAGATGACATCCTAATCTTCTCCCATTCCCTGGAGGAACATCGGAAGCATGTACGCTTAGTCCTCCAGAAACTCAGAGACCACCAGCTTGGGGCGAAGCTGGAGAAGTGCGAATTTGAAGTCCAGCAAATCGCAATTCTAGGGTATATTATCTCCTCAGAAGGTTTCCAAATGGAGGGTTCTAAGGTACAGGCAGTCCTGGATTGGGTGCAGCCCACTAGTTTGAAGGCGCTTCAGCGTTTTCTGGGCTTTGCGAATTTTTATAGACGGTTTATCGCTGGATTTTTGTCTATAGTGGCCCCCTTGGTGGCACTCACTAAGAAAGGGGCGGATGTTGCTCACTGGTCTTGTGAGGCCAAAGCGGCCTTTGCCCGTCTCAAAAGGGCATTTGTCTTGGCCAAGGTGCTTGCGACACCCAGATCCAGAGCGTCCTTTTGTGGTAGAAGTGGATGCCTCTGAGATAGGTATTGGGGCAGTGCTCTCTCAGATGGGGGTGTCTGATAATCGCCTTCATCCCTGTGCTTACTTTTCCCGTAAATTTTCGTCTGCCGAGATGAATTATGATGTGGGTAACCGGGAATTGTTGGCTATAAAGGATGCACTCGGGGAGTGGAGACACTGGCTTGAGGGGGCTAAGTTTGTGGTCTCAATTCTCACCGACCATAAGAATCTGGCATATTTAGAGTCAGCGAAACGGCTCAATGCCAGGCAGGCACGATGGGCTTTGTTTTTTGCTCGCTTTAATTTTTTGATAACATATCGCCCTGGGTCAAAAAACATCAAGGCTGATGCGCTCTCGCGGAGTTTTGCTCCAGTCCAAGAGACCACCGAGGAGCCATTGCCCATTGTGTCCCCATCATGTATTAAAGTGGGCATTACCCAGGACCTCTTGTCATTAGTCCTTAGAGCACAGGAGCAGGCTCCTCCAGACCTTCCGGTAGGTCTCTTGTTTGTGCCTCCTAGGTTAAGACAGCGAGTGTTCCTGGAATTCCATGCCAAGAGGTCGGCAGGGCATCCGGGTATTGCCAGAACTCGGGAGTTGCTGTCTAGGGCGGTGTGGTGGCCCTCGGTGGCTAGGGATGTGGACCAGTGGGTTCGGGCATGTGACGTTTGTGCCCGAAATAAAACTCCTAGAGGGGTTCCTGTCGGCCCATTACATCCACTCTCTATTCCATCTAAGCCATGGACCCACATTTCCATGGATTTTGTGGTGGACTTGCCCAAATCCTCGGGGATGACAGCCATTTGGGTTGTCGTTGACAGGTTTTCGAAGATGGCGCATTTCGTTCCACTGGTTGGGTTGCCATCGGCCAGACGCCTGTCTGAGTTATTTATGCAGCATGTTGTGCGCCTCCACGGGTTGCCACTTGATGTGGTCTCTGACTGTTATGATTCCTGTACTCCAGACCGGAGGAGATCTTATGGCAGGGATCTGAGTACAGGAAAATAAGCTGGTTGTGGGAGCTGGATAGCCTAGTAACCCCTGGCGCCCTAACTCCGTTGTCTCGCCCGTGTTATCAGAAATCCCCTGCGAGACTATGGTTGCTTGAGCCCATGGCAGCCGCGTTCGAAGGGCGGATTATGTCTGCCCAACCCCGATGCCCCCGCAGGTCTTAATGGGAGACAAGGGGAAGTCCAAGACAGGGTGATAACAAGGGGCCCTCTGACTAAGCAACCAGGCCAGGGGTTACAAGCTAACTAACTAAATCAAAAGGTATGTGCGGACTAGCCGCCAGGAAAAAGGACAACCAAGGATCCACTGATCCGACACTCCTATCCGGCTCCGCCGGACACCAGAGTGGATCTGTGGAAGCGGAATCCTCCGCAAAGCTCCAGAACACAATTAAACAAAATAATAAACAGAAGCGGACAAGCCGCAACACACGGCTGCGCCGCGACTCACGAACACCACCAGATGTTAAAGGTGCTCGGTCAGACTCCAGGAACAGATGGTAACTTCCGAGTACAGGATCTCTGAGGACAGGAACAACCGAAAAGACCGGGACTGGGAACTCTCTGCAGCAGACACAGGCAAACAGGAAGCTATCACCGGCGTCTGTAAGAAGTCCTGAGGGTGCCTTTATTCAGGCACCCTCCAATCAAGATCCAGACAGGACAATCAAATAGAAATGCCGTGCAGCTTGCATGCTGCACGGCCAGCACATAATCAGGGTAATGAGAATAGACCCAGCAACGGGGAACGCGGCTGAACGTGGCGTCCCCGTTGCGAAGGTCAGAGCGGCTCCGTGCACCCGGCGTCTTAGCGTTGCCAGGGAGCCGGCGGCTGAACGCGCACGGCGTCCCTGGTTGCTAGGCGCCGGGCCGCACGGCCGAGCGGACCCCGGCGCCTAACAGTACCCCCCCCTTGAGGAGGGGTCAAGGAACCCCTAAAGCCAGGTTTCCGAGGAAATTCACGAAAAAATGCCCTTTTGAGCTTTGGGGCATGAAGGTCTTCATCCAGGACCCACGACCTTTCCTCTGGCCCATAACCTCTCCAATGCACCAAAAAATAAAGCCGACCCCGGGACAACTTGGAATCGAGAACCTTCTCAACCAAGAACTCTTGCTGACCCTGTACATTAACTGGTGATCTCCCCTGAGATTTTTTACGAGGAAATCTGCTGGACGAAACATATGGTTTAAGCAATGAGCAATGGAAGGTATTTCCGATCCGTAAAGTCTTTGGTAAACGTAACCGGAAAGCAACTGGATTGACTTTTTTGATAATGAGAAATGGTCCAATATATCTAGGACCCAATCTGGCTGAGGTTTGTCGAAGTTTGATGTTGCGAGTCGACAACCACACCCTGTCTCCTACTTTAAAAGTGCACGGCCGCCGGAGCCTGTCAGAAATTTTTTTTTCCCGGAAAGCTGCTTTTCTGAGAGCCAGGTGCACTTTTTTCCAAATAAGTTTAAGATGAGAGGTCAGGGCCAGAGAGGAGACAGAGGAATGTTGAAAAAATGAATTAGCTCTGGGGTGGAAACCAAAAACTGCAAAAAATGGAGACACATTGGTGGAGGAATGACAGGCATTATTATAAGCAAACTCCGCCAATGGAAGAAACTCAGACCAGTCATTTTGGAGTTTGGCCGAGTACAAACGCAAATATTGTTTTAGAGATTGGTTAACTCGCTCAGTCTGTCCATTGGATTGTGGATGATAGCCGGAGGTTAATGATAATTTCATCTTTAACGAAGCACAAAAAGACTTCCAAAATTGCGCAATGAATTGTGGACCCCTGTCAGAAACAATATCAGTGGGTAACCCATGGAGTCTGAAAACATGACGGAGGAACAAGACTGCCAATCCCTGGGCAGATGGCAATCGGGGAAGAGCAATAAAATGGGCCATCTTGCTAAAACGGTCCACTACCACCCATATGACTCGGCATCCGGCTGACAGAGGGAGATCCACCACAAAATCCATGGAGATATGCGACCATGGCCTAAGAGGAACTTTCAAGGGCATAAGTTGACCAATAGGCAAAGAACGGGGAACTTTATGCTGTGCACAGACCTGACACGAAAAAACAAACTCTTTAATGTCTTTGGAAAGACCAGGCCACCATACTGAGCGGGATACTAATTCCAAAGTCTTAGCGATTCCCGGATGCCCTGCAACTTTGCTATCATGAAATTCCGCCAAAACAGTTGCTCTCAAAAACTCAGGAACAAAAAGACGACTAGCAGGAGTATTTCCCGGAGCTTGATGTTGAAGCAGCTTTAATTGGGAAAATACATCCTGTGTGAGACCTGCCTGAATGACTGAAGGCGGAAGTATGGGAGTAACAGGACTGTTGTCTTGAACCGGAAGGAAACTGCGTGACAGGGCATCTGCCTTGGTATTCTTGGAACCTGGTCTGAAGGTGATAATGAATTTGAAACGAGTAAAAAATAAAGCCCAACGAGCCTGTCGGGCATTCAGTCGTTTAGCCGATTCAATGTATTGAAGATTTTTGTGATCAGTCAAAACTGAAATGGTGTGGGTAGCTCCTTCAAGCCAATGTCTCCACTCCTCGAAAGCCCATTTAATAGCCAGCAATTCCCGGTTACCAACATCGTAGTTGGATTCTGCAGATGAGAATTTCCTGGACATAAAGGCACAAGGATGTAACTCAAGGGAATCTGGATCCTTCTGAGAAAGGATAGCCCCTACTCCAACCTCCGAGGCATCCACCTCAACAATGAAAGGTAATTCTGGGTTGGGATGTCTAAGGACAGGGGCTGAGACAAAGGCTTGTTTTAAGGCCTGAAAAGATAACTCCGCTTCACATGACCAATTGGTAGGATCTGCTCCCTTCTTAGTAAGTGCCACAATGGGAGCAACTAGGTCAGAGAAAGAGTGAATAAATCTTCTATAGTAGTTTGCAAACCCTAAAAAGCGCTGAATTGCTTTTAAATTGGTGGGTTGCGCCCAACTAAGGATGGCTTGGAGCTTTTTTGGTTCCATTCGGAATCCCCGAGGGGAAATAATGTACCCTAAAAAGGATACTTCCGCGACATGAAATTCACACTTCTCCAGCTTGGCATATAAGTGATTTTCACGTAATCTCTTTAGCACCTGACGCACCTGGGTAACATGTTGTTCCACGGAGTCAGAATATATCAAAATATCGTCTAAATAGACCACGACGAATCTTCCCAGAAACTCACGGAGCACATCATTAATGAGATCCTGGAAAACTGCCGGAGCGTTAGATAGGCCGAATGGCATGACCAGATACTCATAGTGGCCCGACTGAGTACTAAATGCCGTTTTCCACTCATCCCCTGACCTGATTCTGATGAGGTTATATGCTCCTCTAAGATCAATCTTAGAAAAAATAACAGCCGAACGTAGCTGATCAAAGAGGACAGAGATCAGCGGCAGAGGGTAAGTATTCTTTACTGAGATTTTATTCAAAGCTCTAAAGTCAATGCAGGGTCTGAGTGAACCATCCTTCTTCTCTACGAAGAAGAAACCTGCACTTAAAGGGGATTTAGATGGCCTGATAAACCCTTTCCCAAGGCTTTCTTTCACATACTCATTCATGGCCACAGTTTCAGGACCAGACAATGCATATAACCTTCCTTTAGGCAACGTGGCACCAGGAATTAACTCAATGGCACAATCATAAGGCCTATGGGGAGGCAAAATATCCGCATTGCCCTTGGAAAACACATCAACAAAATCCTGGTATTCCCCAGGAATATGTGCGGAACTGGCGGCAGCTACTCGGATAGGAAGCGTAATACATTCTTTATCACAGATGGTACCCCATTGTAGGATCTCCCCAGACTGCCAATCAATGACGGGATTATGAAAGGCCAACCAAGGATGACCCAGAACCACAGGAACTGCTGGACAATGGGTAAGGAAAAACTCAATTTTTTCAGAATGCAGAGCTCCCACCGAGAGCAAAACAGGAGGTGTACATAGAGAAATAACCCCATTGGATAAAGGACTCCCATCTAAACCATGCATGGTGATACACCTACCTAAGGTTAGCTGAGGAATACCTAAGGCCTTGGCCCATGTTAAATCCATAAAGTTTCCTGCAGCTCCACTGTCCACAAAAGCAGAGACCGAGGAACAGAGGCTGCCATAGGAAACTTTAGCAGGAACCAACAGTGAATTATTTGAGGAGATGAGCTGCAGACCAAAGTGAACCCCCTCACAATTCACTTGGTCAGGAAGTTTCCCAACTTGTTTGGACAACTACGGGCAAAATGTCCCTTACCTCCGCAGTATAAACACAGACCATAATTTTGCCTCCTGGTTCTTTCTTCCGGAGACAATTTGGAGAGACCAATCTGCATAGGCTCCTCTATGTCTACAGGAATGGAAGGAACCCAGGGAGAGGACCCGACAGATGCCCCTTTTTCAGCCCTACGCTCTCTGAGCCGACGATCTATTTTAATAGATAGCTCCATGAGGTTATCGAGGGTCTCAGGAGCGGGATACTGGAGGAGACTGTCTTTTATAGATTCAGATAAGCCGAGGCGAAACTGACTGCGCAGGGCTGGGTCATTCCAGCCACAGTCGTTCGACCAACGGCGAAACTCCGTACAATAATTCTCTGCGGGATTCCTACCCTGTCTAAGAGCACGCAACTGACTTTCTGCGGACGCCTCTCTATCAGGGTCGTCATACAATAGCCTTAAAGATTTTAAAAAGGCGTCTACAGACGATAAGGCCGGATCGTCTGTCTTTAAACCAAAAGCCCAGGTCTGAGGATCCCCCTGAAGTAGAGAAATAATAATCCCAACCCGCGGAGCCTCTGTACCTGAGGTAACTGGTCTTAAACGAAAATACAGTTTGCAAGATTCTTTAAAATTAAAAAACTGTTTTCTATCCCCAGAAAAACGGTCAGGCAGATGCATTTTTGGTTCAGGGATGACCCTCGGGGAAGTCCGTAACAGATCTTCCTGTGACCTCACCCGGAGGGACAGATCCTGAACCATCTGAGTAAGTTCCTGAATCTGACTAACAAGAAGCTGGCCAGGGTTTGGCCCAACACCGGTGGGATTCATAAGGCCGACAAAAATCTCCCAACTAAAAAGTGAAAAAATTTACTGTAAGTTAAATCTTTTCTTTTGTGGCCGGTGATAATGTTATGATTCCTGTACTCCAGACCGGAGGAGATCTTATGGCAGGGATCTGAGTACAGGAAAATAAGCTGGTTGTGGGAGCTGGATAGCCTAGTAACCCCTGGCGCCCTAACTCCGTTGTCTCGCCCGTGTTATCAGAAATCCCCTGCGAGACTATGGTTGCTTGAGCCCATGGCAGCCGCGTTCGAAGGGCGGATTATGTCTGCCCAACCCCGATGCCCCCGCAGGTCTTAATGGGAGACAAGGGGAAGTCCGAGACAGGGTGATAACAAGGGGCCCTCTGACTAAGCAACCAGGCCAGGGGTTACAAGCTAACTAACTAAATCAAAAGGTATGTGCGGACTAGCCGCCAGGAAAAAGGACAACCAAGGATCCACTGATCCGACACTCCTATCCGGCTCCGCCGGACACCAGAGTGGATCTGTGGAAGCGGAATCCTCCGCAAAGCTCCAGAACACAATTAAACAAAATAATAAACAGAAGCGGACAAGCCGCAACACACGGCTGCGCCGCGACTCACGAACACCACCAGATGTTAAAGGTGCTCGGTCAGACTCCAGGAACAGATGGTAACTTCCGAGTACAGGATCTCTGAGGACAGGAACAACCGAAAAGACCGGGACTGGGAACTCTCTGCAGCAGACACAGGCAAACAGGAAGCTATCACCGGCGTCTGTAAGAAGTCCTGAGGGTGCCTTTATTCAGGCACCCTCCAATCAAGATCCAGACAGGACAATCAAATAGAAATGCCGTGCAGCTTGCATGCTGCACGGCCAGCACATAATCAGGGTAATGAGAATAGACCCAGCAACGGGGAACGCGGCTGAACGTGGCGTCCCCGTTGCTAAGGTCAGAGCGGCTCCGTGCACCCGGCGTCTTAGCGTTGCCAGGGAGCCGGCGGCTGAACGCGCACGGCGTCCCTGGTTGCTAGGCGCCGGGCCGCACGGCCGAGCGGACCCCGGCGCCTAACACTGACCGTGGATCCCAGTTTGTGGCCAAATTCTGGAGGGCATTTTGTTCTGATCTCCAGATTTCTGTGAGCTTGTCGTCAGGCTACCATCCACAGTCTAATGGGCAGACTGAGAGGGTGAACCAGTCCTTGGAGCAGTTCCTCAGGTGTTATGTCTCCAAGTGTCATACTGACTGGGTTGCTCATCTGTCCATGGCGGAGTTTGCCTATAACAACGCGGCTCACTCTGCTACAGGGATCTCTCCCTTCCTTTGTGTGTATGGGCATCATCCTAAGGCCAATTCTTTTGACCCCCTGGATTCCACGCCTGGTGGTTCCTCTGTGGTTTCGGCCCTTAGGGGTATTTGGAGGAAAGTGAAGAAAGCCCTTGTGTCTGTGTCATTAGTGACCAAAAGGGTTTTTGATAAGCGGAGAAGACCCTGCAGCTTCAAATTAGGAGACTTCGTCTGGTTGTCCACCAAGAATTTGAAGTTAAGACAGCCATCTCATAAGTTAGGCCCCCAGTTCATCAGCCCTTATAAGATCACCAGGGTTATCAATCCGGTGGCATTTCAGTTAGATCTGCCCCGTTCATTGGGTATCAATAAAACATTTCATTATTCCCTTTTAAAACTGGCGGTTAGTAATCCTTCTTCCAGTGGAAGACATTCTCCTCTTCTGATACGGGGTCAGAGGGAGTTTGTGGTTGAAAGGGTTCTTGACTCCAAGATGGTTCGGGGTCGGCTGTCATTTTTGGTGCACTGGAAGGAGTATGGCCCGGAGGAGCGGTCGTGGGTGCGCAGTTGTGATCTTCATGCCCCCAGACTGATACGCTCTTTCTTCTCGCAGTTCCCCGATAAACCCGGTGGTAGGGGTTCTTTGACCCCTCGTCAGAGGGGGGGATACTGTTAGGATCTCCTGCTCTGTGCTGCCACATCGCCATGGCAACCGGGAGGCAAGTGTTAGCGAAGTAACTTGAGCGCAGCTGATACTCCGGTCCGGGTTTTTACTGTGTAGTGGTTACAGGCTCTGTGCACGGCAGGGAATCCGGCGCTGGTTTTGTGCTCACAGTCTGTGAGGTCTGAGTGGGGCGTGGACAGCACCTGCTATATAAACCATCCTCTCAGGCTAGGCAAATGCTGCTGAATCTTTGTTTGTTAGTCAGTTCCAGAGAGTCAGCTAGTACTGTGTGACTTTGTATTTACTTGTTGATTACTGCAAATAGGCCTTGGGATTCGGTACTTCATTCTGCCAATCCGGACCTAGCAGTAAGACTGGAGTCAGTTGTTTAACCTGCTGGGGTTCTTTTGCTATTCTGTGAACCCACCAGGTTTGCGGCTGTACTCTCAGACCTGCTTGCTTAATCCTCCCTCACTGTGCAGGGCGTCCAGGTGTCAGTTTAGTGGCAGTATGCTGAACCTGTGCCCTGCAAGTGGGGGTTAGGATTGTGGATACTCTCCTTGTGTCTATATTTCTATCTCTGACCAAGGAGTTTATTCCCACACCCGTTGGTAACCCTTTGGGGTTTTTTCTGTTGCTCTTAGCAACATCATTTCGGGTGCTCCACATGTTAAATCACTACATCTCGCTTCATTGTCCGCTCTATTCCATCTGAGCATTCCTGGCACTAGGGAGACACCCAGTTCCTGAGCCTTTGGGCTTCTCCGTTCACTTTGTGTTTATTAGTTATTCCATCACCTCCTGTGTATGTTATGTTATACTGTCTGTGAGTTCGTTTGCTTCGCATCCCTCTCTGTTCATACACCGGTATACTCCTGTTAGCACTGGTGTGCGTAACAATAGTTTTGATCAGAGATGTGCGGAAAAGGTGCCTCGCCTGCCATAGACTTATTACTCCAATGTTTTGACTATAAAAATGATTTGAATAATACAAAGAAGATATTTCTAATATATTCTGTGTATTTTTCATATAATTTATATAGTCAAAACTATGGTGTATATGTTAGTATGACAGGAAAGACTCTGTGTCACCCCACTGCGTGTCATTGATACATACATATCTTTCAACTATTCCGATTTTGGAGGGACAATCACGTTTTTCTGAGACTGTCCCGCTGTTTGGGTGGTATTCATGTGACCGGCGGTCACATGACCTCCCCCAAAATTCCGCCCCCTAACTATCCCGACGGTTGGCATGCCGACCAACAGGGACTATTTCCACTCGTGGGTGTCACCACCGAGCCCGCAAGGGGCTTGCCCCTCCCTGCCAGGATGCCGGCGTCGGTATGCTGACCGGCGGTCAGGAGACCATCGGTCAGCCATACCACACCCTGCTGTTCTGTCCTGCCATGTGGGGAGACTGGGACCCACACACCCACTGTGCGCATGCCTGGAGTGACAGGGGGCATGCCAGCAGCCCAGAGTTGTCGGAACGCCATCCACAGCAGCAAAAATGGGGGCATGATCATGGCACTTCCAGTGACGCCACGCCCCTTAATTTCAGGCGTTTTGGGCCAGTGTTCCTCATCCCAGCTTCAGAAAGTTGGGACTCGGGAGATATAAATATAGACATACTGTAAGCCCCCACCAAGATAAATATAATAGGATGATTTCAGACGTGCATTAGTGTATTATATGCTTATGTAGACAAATGAAGAAAAAAATATAGAAACAGCGGATTACATCGCTCACAAAGAGCCAGTGTTTTAGACTGACCAATGTTTTAAAGTCAATGTTAAAAAAATAAGAATTTACTCACCGGTAATTCTATTTCTCGTAGTCCGTAGTGGATGCTGGGAACTCCGTAAGGACCATGGGGAATAGCGGGCTCCGAAGGAGGCTGGGCACTCTAGAAAGATTTATGACTACCTGGTGTGCACTGGCTCCTCCCACTATGACCCTCCTCCAAGCCTCAGTTAGGACACTGTGCCCGGACGAGCTGACATAATAAGGAAGGATTTTGAATCCCGGGTAAGACTCATACCAGCCACACCAATCACACCGTACAACTCGTGATACTATATCCAGTTTGACAGTATGAAAAACAACTGAGCCTCTCAACAGATGGCTCAACAATAACCCTTTAGTTAACAATAACTATTTACAAGTATTGCAGACAATCCGCACTTGGGATGGGCGCCCAGCATCCACTACGGACTACGAGAAGTAGAATTACCGGTGAGTAAATTCTTATTTTCTCTGACGTCCTAGTGGATGCTGGGAACTCCGTAAGGACCATGGGGATTATACCAAAGCTCCCAAACGGGCGGGAGAGTGCGGATTACTCTGCAGCACCGAATGAAAGAACTCTAGGTCCTCCTCAGCCAGGGTATCAAATTTGTAGAATTTTGCAAACGTGTTTGCCCCTGACCAAGTAGCTGCTCGGCAAAGTTGTAAAGCCGAGACCCCTCGGGCAGCCGCCCAAGATGAGCCCACTTTCCTTGTGGAATGGGCATTTACAGATTTTGGCTGTGGCAGGCCTGTCACAGAATGTGCAAGCTGAATTGTACTACAAATCCAACGAGCAATAGTCTGCTTAGAAGCAGGAGCACCCAGCTTGTTGGGTGCATACAGGATAAACAGCGAGTCAGATTTTCGGACTCCAGCCGTCCTGGAAACATATATTTTCAGGGCCCTGACAACGTCTAGCAACTTGGAATCCTCCAAATCCTTAGTAGCCGCAGGCACCACAATAGGCTGGTTCAGGTGAAACGCTGACACCACCTTAGGGAGAAACTGGGGACGAGTCCTCAATTCTGCCCTATCCATGTGGAAAATCAGATAAGGGCTTTTACATGATAAAGCCGCCAATTCTGACACTCGCCTGGCTGAAGCCAAGGCCAATAACATGACCACTTTCCACGTGAGATATTTTAGATCCACGGTTTTTAGTGGCTCAAACCAATGTGATTTTAAGAAACTCAACACCACATTGAGATCCCAAGGTGCCACAGGGGGCACAAACGGGGACTGAATATGCAGCACTCCTTTCACAAATGTCTGAACTTCAGGTACTGAAGCTAGTCTTTTTGAAAGAAAATCGACAGAGCCGAGATCTGTACTTTAATGGAGCCTAGTTTTAGGCCCATATTCACTCCTGCTTGCAGGAAATGCAGAAATCGACCCAGCTGAAATTCCTCTGTTGGGGCCTTTTTTGCCTCGCACCATGCAACATATTTCCGCCATATGCGGTGATAATGCTTTGCCGTAACATCTTTCCTGGCTTTAATAAGCGTAGGAATGACTTCTTCCGGAATACCCTTTTCCTTCAGGATCCGGCGTTCAACCGCCATGCCGTCAAACGCAGCCGCGGTAAGCCTTGGAACAGACAGGGCCCCTGCTGTAGCAGGTCCTGTCTGAGCGGTAGAGGCCACGGGTCCTCTGAGAGCATCTCTTGAAGTTCCGGGTACCACGCTCGTCTTGGCCAATCCGGAACCACGAGAATTGTGTTTACTCCTCGCTTTCTTATTATTCTCAATACCTTTGGTATGAGAGGCAGAGGAGGGAACACATAAACCGACTGGTACACCCACGGTGTCACTAGAGCGTCCACAGCTATCGCCTGAGGGTCCCTTGACCTGGCGCAATATCTTTTTAACTTTTTGTTGAGGCGGGACGCCATCATGTCCACCTCTGGTTTTTCCCAACGGTTTACCAGCATCTGGAAAACTTCTGGATGAAGTCCCCACTCTCCCGGGTGGAGGTCGTGTCTGCTGAGGAAGTCTGCTTCCCAGTTGTCCACTCCCGGAATGAACACTGCTGACAGTGCTAGAACATGATTCTCCGCCCATCGGAGAATTCTTGTGGCTTCTGCCATCGCCATCCTGCTTCTTGTACCTCCCTGTCGATTTACATGGGCGACTGCCGTGATGTTGTCTGACTGGATCAGCACCGGCTGGTGTAGGAGCAGGGATTTTGCTTGACTTAGGGCATTGTAAATGGCCCTTAGTTCCAGAATATTTATGTGAAGGGAAGTCTCCTGACTCGACCATAGTCCTTGGAAGTTTCTTCCCTGTGTGACTGCCCCCCAGCCTCGAAGGCTGGCATCCGTGGTCACCAGGACCCAGTCCTGTATGCCGAACCTGCGGCCCTCTAGAAGATGGGCACTCTGCAGCCACCACAGTAGAGACACCCTGGTTCTTGGAGACAGGGTTATTAAGCGATGCATCTGAAGATGCGATCCGGACCATTGGTCCAACAGGTCCCACTGAAAGATTCTGGCATGGAACCTGCCGAAGGGAATTGCTTCGTAAGAAGTTACCATCTTTCCCAGGACCCGCGTGCAGCGATGCACTGATACCTGTTTTGGTTTCAGGAGGTCTCTGACTAGAGATGACAACTCCCTGGCTTTCTCCTCCGGGAGAAACACTTTTTTCTGGACTGTATCCAGAATCATACCCAGGAACAGTAGCAGTGTCGTCGGAACCAGCTGTGACTTTGGGATATTCAGAATCCAGCCGTGCTGGTGCAGCACTTCCTGAGATAGTGCTACTCCCACCAACAACTGTTCCTTGGACCTCGCCTTTATTAGGAGATCGTCCAAGTACGGGATAATTAAAACTCCCTTTTTTCGAATGAGTATCATCATTTCCGCCATAATCTTGGTAAATACCCTCGGTGCCGTGGACAGTCCAAACGGCAGCGTCTGGAATTGGTAATGGCAATCCTGTACCACAAATCTGAGGTACTCCTGGTGAGGATGGTAAATGGGGACATGCAAGTAAGCATCCTTGATGTCCAGGGATACCATGTAATCCCCCTCGTCCAGGCTTGCAATAACCGCCCTGAGCGATTCCATCTTGAACTTGAATTTTTTTATGTATGTGTTCAAGGATTTCAAATTTAAAATGGGTCTCACCGAACCGTCCGGTTTCGGTACCACAAATAGTGTGGAATAGTAACCCCGGCCTTGTTGAAGTAGGGGTACCTTGATTATCACCTGCTGGGAATACAGCTTGTGAATTGCCGCTAGCACCGCCTCCCTGTCTGAGGGAGCAATCGGCAAGGCAGATTTTAGGAACCGGTGGGGTGGAGACGCCTCGAATTCCAGTTTGTACCCCTGAGATACTATTTGAAGGATCCAGGGATCCACCTGTGAGCAAGCCCACTGATCGCTGAAATTCTTGAGGCGGCCCCCCACCGTACCTGGCTCCGCCTGTGGAGCCCCACCGTCATGCGGCGGACTTGGAAGAAGAAGCGGGGGAGGACTTTTGCTCCTGGGAACCTGCTGTTTGTTGCAGCCTTTTTCCCCTACCTCTGCCTCTGGACAGAAAAGACCCGCCTTTTCCACGCCTGTTTTTCTGGGTCCGAAAGGACTGAACCTGATAAAACGGCGCCTTCTTAGGCTGTGAGGGGACATGGGGTAAAAATGCTGACTTCCCAGACGTTGCTGTGGAAACTAGGTCCGAGAGACCATCCCCAAATAATTCCTCACCCTTATATGGCAAAACTTCCATGTGCCTTTTAGAATCTGCATCTCCTGTCCACTGGCGAGTCCATAAGCCTCTCCTAGCAGAAATGGACAATGCACTTACTTTAGATGCCAGTCGGCAGATTTCCCTCTGTGCATCTCTCATATATAAGACTGAGTCTTTGATATGGTCTATGGTTAGCAGGATCGTGTCTCTGTCTAATGTGTCAATATTTTCTGACAGTTTATCTGACCACGCAGCGGCAGCACTGCACATCCATGCTGACGCAATAGCTGGCCTAAGTATAATGCCTGTGTGTGTATACAGACTTCAGGATAGCCTCCTGCTTTCTATCAGCAGGTTCCTTGAGGGCGGCCGTATCCGGAGACGGTAGTGCCACCTTTTTAGACAAACGTGTGAGCGCTTTATCCACCCTAGGAGGTGTTTCCCAACGTGACCTATCCTCTGGCGGGAAAGGGAACGCCATTAGTACCTTCTTAGGAATTACCAATTTTTTATCAGGGAAAGCCCACGCTTCTTCACACACTTCATTTAATTCATCTGATGGGGGAAAAACTACGGGTAGTTTTTTCTCCCCAAACATAATACCCTTTTTAGTGGTACCTGTATTTATATCAGAAATGTGTAACACCTCTTTCATTGCCTCAATCATGCAGTGAATGGCCTTAGTGGGCATCAGGTTAGACTCATCGTCGTCGACACTGGTGTCAGTATCAGTGTCGACATCTGGGTCGGCGGTCTGAGGTAGCGGGCGTTTTAGAGCCCCTGATGACCTGTGAGACGCCTGGACAGGCACGAACTGAGAAGTCGGCTGTCCCACATTTGGCATGTCGTCAAATTTCTTATGTAAGGAGTCTATACGTGCACTCATTTCTTTCCATAAGCTCAACCACTCAGGTGTCTGCCCCGCAGGGGGTGACATCCCTTCTAAAGGCATCTGCTCCGTCTCCACATCATTATCCTCATCAAACATGTCGACACAGCCGTACCGACACACCGCACACACACAGGGAATGCTCCAACAGAGGACAGGACCCACAAAAGCCCTTTGGGGGGACAGAGTGAGAGTATGGCAGCACACACCAGAGCGCTATATAATGCAGGGACTAACTGAGTTATGTCCCCTATAGCTGCTTTTTCTATATAATTGTATACTGCGCCTAAATTTAGTGCCCCCCCTCTCTTTTTTACCCTTTTCTGTAGTGTAGACTGCAGGGGAGAGCCAGGGAGCTTCCTTCCAGCGGATCTGTGAAGGAGAAATGGCGCCAGTGTGCTGAGGGAGATAGCTCCGCCCCTTTTTCGCTGACTATTCTCCCGCTTTTTCCTATATTCTGGCAGGGGTATTTTCCACATATATAGCCTCTGGGGCTATATATTGTGGTATTTTTGCCAGCCAAGGTGTTATTATTGCTTCTCAGGGCGCCCCCCCCCCAGCGCCCTGCACCCTCAGTGACCAGAGTGTGAAGTGTGTGTGAGGAGCAATGGCGCACAGCTGCAGTGCTGTGCGCTACCTTGGTGAAGACTGATGTCTTCTGCCGCCGATTTTCCGGACCTCTTCTTGCTTCTGGCTCTGTAAGGGGGACGGCGGCGCGGCTCCGGGACCGAACACCAAGGCTGGGCCTGCGGTCGATCCCTCTGGAGCTAATGGTGTCCAGTAGCCTAAGAAGCCCAAGCTGGCTGCAAGCAGGCAGGTTCGCTTCTTCTCCCCTTAGTCCCTCGCTGCAGTGAGCCTGTTGCCAGCAGGTCTCACTGAAAATAAAAAACCTAATTTCTATCTTTCTTTCTAAAGGCTCAGGAGAGCCCCTAGTGTGCATCCAACCTCGGCCGGGCACAAAATCTAACTGAGGCTTGGAGGAGGGTCATAGTGGGAGGAGCCAGTGCACACCAGGTAGTCATAAATCTTTCTAGAGTGCCCAGCCTCCTTCGGAGCCCGCTATTCCCCATGGTCCTTACGGAGTTCCCAGCATCCACTAGGACGTCAGAGAAACACTGTTTAAACGATGTTTTCGTTCAGTCCCATCCAGGGCCGGCTCTACCATTAGGTAGTTTTAGGCAGTTGCCTAGGGGCGCCAGCTCTTGGGGGGCGCCAGCTCTTGGGCGGCGCCACTGAATTAATCTAGCAAATAACTGAAGGATGTCTCTGTATGCGGCCTCCTCCTTTTACACTGCGCTGGCTGCTGCTGCGGGTCTAATCAAGTGCAGCTACCACTATCAGGCTGTTCCACATAGTGTCTCAGTGTTTCCTCTGTGCCGAAATGAGTAACATCAAGCCATGTGAAGGCACATAGGATGCGGATGTAACTATAGCTCCTGAGGGGCACCTTCACGGCTGCTCCTCATAGCCCTGATGCACCTCCTGCAGGGGGGTTGCAGGTAAGGGGGCACCGGGTTGAAGCTTTTGCCTAGGGTACATAGAGACCTTGCCCCGGCCCTGGTCCCATCCCTACATGACACCTTCTCATCCAAGCCCTACATGATACTACCGTCCCATCCCAGCTCTACAGATCATATCTCCCAACATGACCCCCTCCAGGAGGGACACAATGCGCTGCTCCTGGACTTCACCTGTAGTGAAACACCTGTCTTATCATTTACTAGTTCAGTACACGTGATAGCAAGCATATATTAAGAGGGAAGTCCAGGAGCAGAGCATTGTGTCGCTCCTGGAAAGGGTCCTGTTGGGAGGGAGATATGCTACATGACACCGTCCTTTCCCTCTCTCGCTGAGTGCTGGAGGGAGCGGACTCTCACCAAGTAGGCGGGCACTGGCAGCGGGAGGGTTAAGGGGCGGCGCTGTGCATGCCGGGTAAGCGGACGCGGCCATTGTAACTTCCTGCCCGCACTGTTGCTGAAGGAGAGAGCGGTCACGATGAGGCTCGTCACCCCCGGCGCCCGGTACCTCTCTGTAAGGATCCATGTCCTCGCCTCTTGTCCCGTCACCCCGTACGTGTGCCCCGCTGTCGCCGCTCGGGCCTCAGGCAGTTAGCAGTCAGGGATAGGAAGTATCTCCATATTCCAGCGGCCTCCCCTCATATCTGCACCCAGGACACCCCGCACCCTCACTGACAGGCCGGGACCGTGATGCCGGGGCGCTGTATCCGGGGCTGCAGTGCCTGCAGTGAGTGTGTATGGCAGGGTGCTTGTGAAGGTCACCTCCCTGCCCTCCTGTATGACCTGCTCACTACACTGTATCGTCCTTCCTTATACATGGCTGGTGTATACCTGCTGCCCTTACCCTCCGCTAACAGTCCCCACTGGCCATATCCTCCGCTGACAGTTCCTGATGTCACTTCCCTTACTGTCCACTCACAGTCCTTGGTGCCACTGCCGTCACATTCTGTTGACAGTCCCTCGTGTCACTGTCCACGAGGGAGAATAAGTGTCGGGATTCCTGCGCCGGTATACTGTGCGCCGGGATCCCGTCAGTTGGCATACTGAAGACCACCCGCCCGTACCCTCCGCTGACAGTCCCCAGTGTCACTGTCCTTAACTTCTGCTGGGTTGGGGTTGTTAACGGCGGCCAGGATCCTGGCCGCAAAATGCCAGCGGGAATAAGTGCAACGAAGCCCCTTGCGGGCTCAGTGGCGAGCAAGATTGGGAATAGATCCTGTTTGTCGGCATGCTGACCGTTGGGATTTCGTGTGGGCGGGATTTACGGGTCGGTATTGTGACCGGCGGTCTCCTGACTGCTGGTCTCATAACTACATCACATCCCGCTGACAGTCCCTGCTGTCGCTGCCCTTACCTTTTGCTGACAGTCCCTGCTGTCGCTGCCCTTACCTTTTGCTGACAGTCCCTGCTGTCTCTGCCCTTGCCCACTGTTTTTAGTCCCTGGTGTCGCTGTCCTTATTCTCCATTGAGGGCCACTGGTGCCACTGCCCTTACGGTTGGTTCTAAATCGGAGTGGGAGAAGGGACCTTCTGATGTCACTAGGGGAGGAGACGCGTCACCGGGGCAGGAGCTACGGGCGAACAGGGTACCCAAAAAGTACCCCCTCGCTTTGGGCTCGGTGGCTCGCTCCACTTCGCTCGCCACCTGATTACTAAAGGTAATAGTTGGTGGCGTGGATAGTAGAGGAACTATCCTGCTGGCCTAGCTCCTCCCCCTTGTGTCGTGCCTCTGACGTAAACGGTCCCTTAGGCCACTTGAATCTAGCATCTACCCTGCCCTTACCCTCCAGGGATATTTGAGGAGTAGAGTTGAAAACCTCTGAACTACTGAAGTGAATAAACAAATTGTAAACCTTCCTGAGCCCTCCCCCAGGTGTGATGTGTATGTGCCACTGGGGTCGATTCAATTCGGCAATTTAAGAATAGCGCCGGGAATTAGCTCTCGACGCTATTCAATTCAGCTCCAGTTAGGTCGGCGATGGCCCTTTCTCGCAGACTAAACAGGTTGAATTGTCAGGAGAACGGGCATTCTCCGACTTAACTCCCCGGCGCGAGGCTGATTCCCGACAGAATCAGCCTCGCGCCAGCCGCGAGGCAGCACTTTTGTCTGGTTTCTTCTCTCATCCCCCGGGGATGAGAGAAGAATTCCCGACAATTGCGGGTCACTAGCGGCTGAATTGAATAGCGTCGGGAGCTAATTCCCGGCGCTATTCTTAAATTGCCGAATTGAATCGACCCCCCTGTGTAACTTAAGAGCCTGTGACATACATGATACCAAACACAAGTTCTAGGTCAGCTTTAGCACAACTAGAGATTTTGGTATTTGCTTTAATTACAAATTTTATGTTTAAAGAACCATCTATAAAGTGTAAATATTTAGGGTATGACGACTAGGGAGATCCTGCTGAAAACAGAGTGGATTAATTCTTCACAAGCATCTGTTCTTTAGGGTTCAGTATGACTTAAGGGCCCTACACATATCACGATGCGCCGCTGAGGTGCCCGACGGCCGATACGGCCGACGAGCGACCCAGCGGCGGGGGGGGCAGTGACGGGGGGAGTGAAGTTTCTTCAATCCCCCGTCACGCGGCTGCATTGAAGTGCAGGCGAATATGGACGAGATCGTCCATATTGGCCTGCATGCACAGCCGACGGGAGACCAGCGATGAACGAGTGCGGGGCCGCGCATCGTTCATCGCTGGAGTCTCCACACTGAAAGATATGAACGAGTTCTCGTTCATTTATGAACGAGATCGTTCATATCTTTCAGAAAATCGGCCAGTGTGTAGGGCCTATTACCGACGGCTGGGATGCCAGTATACCGACAACGGCATCCCGGCCGACAGCAGGGTGAGTGCAGAGTCCCCTGGCGGGCATGCTGTGCTCGCCATAGGTTCTATTCCCACTCTATGGGTGTTGGCATTATCTGCTGTCGGGTTTCTGGCGTTTGTATCCTGACCACCGGCATATTAACTGCATCCCGTTCATGAAAGCAGTTGCAGATATCTGTTTACTGAGGTTGGGTACATTGGGGTTGTCTTATACTGATGTGGATCATTTGAGCTATGTCAATGGTCACTTGGTTAGGCATTTTTAGCTGCATTCACTTGAGAAGTACTGTACTGTTTGTTAGATATGTTTGTAATTCGTGACCATTATTTTATGGCATGTAACTGTTTCCTATGTAGGGCTTGCCTGGCTATAATAATTTGCTTCCATTATGTTCCTGCTGCCAGATTTGATTGGTCCACAGTTTGATGTGTGCGTCATGCATAACCGATACTGACATAGTGACTACTACTGATTATTGTGTTTTATTTTTTTATTACATTTTCTTTGGTTTGTTATTTATATACATGCTTTGAGTTTGTATCATTTGCGGGTATGGGGATGCCCTGCCATGGCAGTTCCCAGTGGCACTTGTGTGGGAATTTAGGAGGCATAATTACTGACCAAGGAGCCAGTACAGTAGTGTCATTTGTATTTTAAGTTAATTATAATAACTTAATTATACCCCACCAATGCATAAAGATACGTACATACATGTAGCCTCAATACGGCATGCGGTGTGAAACGCTTGCCACGACTCGGCCACACTGAACATTTTTTTCACTGAATGTGTCTTAATCGCAATGCAACATAGCTTACTTCCCGAGACTGCTCTGATTAATGTGATATGTGTTCTCTTTGTGTGAGACTAAAGGGGGGATCTAACTGCCGTCGGGAAGTTTAAAAAATCCCTGTGGTGTGGGGTTCTTCCCACAGCCACTGGGTTTTAGTATTTAATTGCAGGACAGAAAATGGGACACAGGGATTTCTATAGAAATTGCAGTGTCTTTTGTCTTGCATACCCAGAACGAATATGATTTTCTTTGTCGTCCACGAGGAGGCACAGGGAGAAACGCTGGGTGTGGGTTGCACTGCACCTGCACTCTCATCAGCGGGATGGATCGCCACCCTGCGCGCCGACTGCGACCCGCCAGTTGTTGTTGTTGTTGTTGTTGTTGGGTTTTTTTTTCTTTGGTACGCGGTGGGAGCTAAACTTAGCTTCCAGTTAGTTTCTGGATTCTCTTGAGTAGCTCTGCGTAGTTGCGCCTCCGCCCAGCCCTGGCGGTGGCAGCAGCACCGGCGTCTGGGTCAGTGACTGCCGCTGTGGAACTCCAGGAAGCAGCACACATGCCGCAACCGGGGACTGGAGGGTGAGTAGACCATCTCCCTGGCTTCAGGGAGCCGCGACAAGGTGGCGATCCATCCCGCTGATGAGAGTGCAGGTGCAGTGCAAGCCCAGGTTGCTGCGCTCAGTCACTAGACCACGAGGACATTAGCGACAGACACAGCGCTGCGTACCTGGTGTCCTGTCTTCTGAGTGGGGAAGGAGTCCTTGCCTGTAGACCCTCCCCCACCCCTGGGGGTCGCTTTTACATTGGTAACTGGCTTCCTAGGGGCTGTCCCCTCCTTTTTCTGTTCTCCTCCCTCAGACCGCTGGGCAGCCATTTTAGGCTTATTGCTGCTCCAGTTTCAGAAGGAGAGGGACCCTCCGCTTTTCTCTCTCCAGTTCCTCGCTCCTGCAGCCTGGTTCTTCGCCTGCTCCTTCCTGCTACTTGGTGGCTGGGTTGTTGAGTATCATTTATTACCTCCACACCCCGTTTTCTGTGCATTAAGAGTTTGTGCATGTTGAGTGTGTCTGATTTTATTATGACATTTCATTTATAATCTCCACAAGTGTTTCACAGCGCCGTACAAAGGACAGTGCAGGGAGACCAAACTTAGCATTACAGTAAATAAATAACAAAAATAGAGTACAGGTAACAAAGAGCACCACAATTCTCAAAACATAATACAGCTAGGATGTAATTAGCGAGGGAGTAATCGTAATGCTTGTGGCTGATGGCAACAGATAGAGATGAGCCTTTACCAGCAGGAGAAAAAGCGGGTAAAGATGGTCGCTGAGTAGGAGAGAGCTGTGAGTGAAATATGTCGAGAAGAGGGCTTTAACAACCAGAAGAAAGAGGGCCCTGCTCTGAGAAGCTAGCAATCTAGTGGCAAGGGGCGACAGACAGATGACATGAGGTGCAAGCGGGAGGTAGCCTGATGGCAGTATGTAAGCAAAGCAGAGATGTTCAAGGCATGAGGCAGGGGGATGGAGGAGCAGCCTCAGGACTAGGTTATGCATCAGAAGGGTACGCTTTGGTTAATAGGTGGGTTTTTAGTGTTTGTTTGAAGCTTTGCAAGGTCGGGGAGAGTCTAATGGAGTGGGGGAGCGCGTTCCACTGAAGGGGTGCAGAACGCGCAAAATCTTGAACTTGAGCATGGGAAGAAGTGACAAGGGCAGAGGCGAGGCGATGGTCATTGGCCGACCGTAGGAGGCTGGAGGGAGTATGAAGGGAGAGGAGGTTGGAAATGTAGGGAGCAGTGGAATTAGAAATGGCCTTGTATGTGAGGGTGAGGAGTTTGAAGAGGATTCTGTAGGTGAATGGGAGCCAGTGTAGATTTTGTCGAAGGGGATTGGCAGATGTAGAGCAGCGGGAGAGGAAGATAAGCCTAGCTGCAGAATTGAGGACAGATTGGAGAGGAGCAAGTGAACTAGTGAGGAGAACATCACAGTAGTCGAGTCGTAAGATGACCAGTGAGTGGATAAGTTTAGTTGCACTCTGGGAGAGAAATGGCCTGATGTGAGCAATGTTGCATAGCTGGAACTGACAGTATTGCGCCAGAGCTTGGATGTGGGGTGCAAAGGAGAGGGAGGAGTCAAGAGTGATGCCCAAGCAGCGGAGTTGGGGAACGTGGGAGGTGATGGTGTTGTCAAAAGTGATAGAAATATTGGTGGGGGTTGTGGCTCTGGCAGAAAGATGCCAAGATATCTGGAAAGATAATGAGTTCAGTTTTGTCCATCTTCAGCGAGCGCTCAGACATCCAGGAGGAGATGCGGAGAGGCAGCTGGAAACCTGAGAGAGGGCAGACCAGGAGAGGTAGAGTTGTGTGTCATCAGCATAGAGGTGGTGTTGAAAACCAAAGGAGTTAATGATAGCACCCAGGAAAGAGGTGTACAGGGAGAACAGAAGGGGGTCCTAGGACAGAACCCTGAGGGACAGCAAGGATGGAAGGGTGTGAGGTGGTGCTGGAGGCAGACACAGAGAGCGGTTAGTGAGGTAAGAGGTAAACCATTCAAGCACAGTGTTAGAGAGACCAACGTTTTGGAGTGTGCGGAGGAGGAGAGGATGATGCACAGTGTCAAAGGCAGCAGAGAGGTCCAGAAGGATGAGCAGAGAGAAATGGACCCTGGATTTGGCCAGAAGCAGGTCATGGGTGACTCTTCACCAAGGCAGTCTTGGTGGAGTGGGTGAAAGCCAGATTGTAGTGGATCAAGGATGGAGTTGTAAAAGAGGTAGCTTGTGAGACAGCTGTCGACAAGTCGTTTAAGTAGTTTGGAGGCGAATGGGAGAAGAGAGATGGGCAGTAGCTAGTGAGCGATGAAGGGTCGAGGTTCATTTTTTTGAGAATAGGTTAGACCAGATCATGTTTGAATGGTGAGGCTAAGATGCTTTCTCTTATGTCCTAGAGGATGCTGGGGACTCCGAAAAGACCATGGGGTATAATCTGGATCCGCAGGAGACATGGGCACACTAAAAAGACTTTGACTGGGTGTGAACTGGCTCCTCCCTCTATGCCCCTCCTCCAGACCTCAGTTAGATTCTGTGCCCAGGAGTGACTGGACACACTCTAGGGGAGCTCTACTGAGTTTCTCTGGAAAGACTTTTGTTAGGTTTTTTATTTTCAGGGAGACCTGCTGGCTACAGGCTCTCTGCATCGTGGGATTGAGTGGAGAGAAGTCAGACCTACTTCTTCTTAGTTCAAAGGCTCTGCTTCTTAGGCTACTGGACACCATTAGCTCCAGAGGGTTTGATCCCTTGGTGTGCCTAGCTGCTTGTTCCCGGAGCCGCGCCGTCACCCCCCTCACAGAAGCCAGAAGAGAGAAGCCGGGTGAGTATTAGAAGAACAGAAGGCTTCAGACTGCAGAAGACTTCAGTGATGGAGGTACAGCGCAGCGGTCGCGCTGCGATCCATGCTCCCACACACCAACGGCACTCACAGGGTGCTGGGCGCTGGGGGGGAGCGCCCTGGGCAGCAGTTGCTGAAGGCTTTTTTGCACTGGTACAAGGCATATTCGGTGCCCGGGCACCATATACGATACCCCCGCCAGTATAAAGAATTCAAATTTGAGCGGGACTACAGCGCGCCGGGAAGGGGCGGGGCTTAGCCGCACAGCTTACCAGCGCCGTTTTCTCTCTCCACAGCCGCTGCAGAGACGCTGGGCCGGACCTCCAAGCTCCTTGCAAGTAACAAGGGAGCGAAACGGGGGGGGGGGGAGCACATGCAATTTTGGTGCGTTATATGTGTATTACAGCGCAAACACCATATATTATTTGTAGTATATGGGCGCTGGGGTGTGAGCTGGCATACTCCCTCTGTGTTCTCTCTACAGGCTTCCCTGTGGGTCTGTCCCCTTTATTTTGGCCGGTGTGGGTGTGTTGGTAGTACGTGTCGACATGTCGGAGGCTGAGTGTTCCTCCCCGGAGGAAGTTACTGGGGGCGCAGAAAAGGGTTTGGGAGTGACTGTCGGCATAGCCGACTGCTGATTGGGTGAATATGTTGAGTACACTGAATGCACATGTGGCTTTATTGTCTAAGAGGCTGGATAAATCTGATTCTCAGACACAAACATGGAGAAAATCCATGGATGACGCTTTGTCTCAGGTACAGACCCCCTCAGGGTCACAAACGTTCATTTACCCAGATGGCAGATACAGATACCGACACAGACTCTGATTCCAGTGTCTATTTCAATGAGGCTACTTTACATCCAAAGGTGGTTAAGAGTATTCAGTACATGATTGTGGCTATTAAAGATGTTTTGCATATTTCTGAGGAACCTCCTGTTCCAGATACAAGGGTTTGTTTATTTAAAGGGAAAAAGCCTGAGGTGAAGTTTCCCTCCTCTCATGAACTGAACGCTCTTTGTGAAAAGGCTTGAGAGTCGCCTGACAAAAGGTGGCAGATTCCCAAGAGAATTTTTATGGCATCTCCTTTCCCCTCTGACGACAGGAAAAAAATGGGAGTCGCCTCCAAATCTGGACAAGGCTCTATCCCGATTCTCCAAAAAGGTGGCACTTCCGTCTCCTGACACAGCTGCCCTCAAAGATCAGGCGGATCGCAAGCAGGAGACGACATTGAAGGCCATTTTCGTTACTACTGGTGCATTACTCGGACCTGCTATGGCGTCGGTGTGGGTGAGTAGTGCTGTTGCTAAGTGGGCTGATAATTTAGCTTCTGATATGGATACCCTTGATAAGGATAACATTCTTTTGACTCTTGGTTATATCAAGGATGCTGCAGATTACTTAAAGGATGCGGCGAGGGATATTAGCCTCTTGGGATCCAGAGCCAATGCCATGGCGGTCTCGGCCAGGAGGGCGCTGTGGATTCATCAATGGAATGCTGATGCCGACTCCAAGAAAGCTATGTAAGCTCTTCCTTTTAAAGGTAGTGTCTTGTTTGGTGAAGGCCTTGCTGACCTGGTGTCTACCGCTACTGCGGGTAAGTCGTCTTTTCTTCCTTATATTCCCACTCAACAGAAAAAGGCGCCCCATTATCAGACGCAGTCCTTTCGGCCTAATAAATACAAGAAAGGAAAAGGCTCGTCCTTCCTCGCTTCAAAGGGTAGTGGAAGGGGAAAGAGGTCACCTGCCGTGTCTGGCACCCAGGACCAAAAGTCATCCCCCGCCTCTACTAAGTCCACCGCATGACGCTGGGGCTCCCCTGCGGGAGTCCGTGCCGGTGGGGGGGCCGTCTCCGATTCCTCAGTCAGGTCTGGTTTCAATCGGCCCTGGATCCTTGGGTCTTGGACATAGTGTCCCAAGGGTACAAACTGGCGTTTCAGGAGATGCCCCCCCCCCCCCCCCGCCGCTTTTTCAAGTCGGCCTTGCCAGTTTCTCTTCCAGAAAGGGTAGTAGTAGAGGCTGCGATACAAAAGCTGTGTCAATAGAGGGTCATTGTGCCGGTTCCCCCGTCCCAACGGGGGGAAGGGTTCTATTCGAGCCTCTTGGTCGTGCCGAAGCCGGACGGCTCGGTCAGACCGATTCTGAACCTAAAATCCCTCAATCCATACTTGAAAAATTTCAAGTTCAAGATGGAATCTCTTCGAGCTGTGATCTCCAGCCTAGATGGGGGGGATTTTATGGCGTCGAAATAAGCGCATATTCAGCCCCCTTTTGTGCCTCCAGTGGCACCTTGGGATCTTAACGTGGTGTTGAGTTTCCTGAAATCACACTGGTTTGAACCACTCAAGACGGTGGAATTGAAATATCTCACGTGGAAGGTGGTCATGCTATTAGCCTTGGCTTCGGCTAGGCATGTGTCAGAATTGGCGGCTTTGTCACATAAAAGCCCTTATCTGGTTTTCCATGCGGATAGAGCAGAATTGCGGACCCGCCCACAATTTCTGCCGAAAGTGGTTTCATCCTTTCATATAAACCAACCTATTGTGGTGCCTGTGACTACTACTGACTTGAAGGATTCCGAGTCACTGGATGTGGTCAGGGCTTTGAAGGCTTATGTAGCCAGAATGGCTAAGGTCGGGAAAACAGAATCTTTGTTTATCCTGTATGCCTCCAACAAGCTTGGGGCGCCTGCTTCAAAGCAAACTATTGCTTGCTGGATCTGTAACACGATTCAGCAGGCTCATTCTGCGGCTGGGTTGCCGCTGCCTAAATCAGTTATGGCCCATTCCACAAGGAAGGTGGGCTCTTCTTGGGCGGCTGCCCGAGGGGTCTCAGCATTACAGCTTTGCCGAGCGTCTACTTGGTCAGGTTCAAACACCTTTGCAAAGTTCTACAAGTTTGATACCCTGGCTGAGGAGGACCTTGTGTTTGCTCAATCGGTGCTGCAGAGTCATCCGCACTCTCCCGCCCGTTTGGGAGCTTTGGTATAATCCCCATGGTCCTTACGGAGTCCCCAGCATCCACTAGGACGTTGGAGAAAATAAGATTTTACTTACACAGTAAATCTATTTCTCGTAGTCTTTAGTGGATGCTGGGCGCCCGTCCCAAGTGCGGACTTCTTCTGCAATGCTTGTATATAGTTGATGCTTAAATAAGGGTTATGTTATAGTTGCATCAGGGTTGATCTGATGCTCTGTTGTTGTTCATACTGTTAACTGGGTAAAGTTATCACAAGTTATACGGTGTGGCTGGTATGAGTCTTGCCCTGGATTCCCAAAATCCTTTCCTTGTACTGTCGGCTCTTCCGGGACCAGTTTCTCTAACTGAGGTCTGGAGGAGGGACATAGAGGGAGGAGCCAGAGCACACCAGAATCTAAATTCATTCTTAAAGTGCCCATGTCTCCTGCGGAGCCCGTCTATTCCCCATGGTCCTTACGGAGTCCCCAGCATCCACTACAGACTACGAGAAATAGATTTACCATGTAAGTAAAATCTTATTTTTACATGTGGAATTGAGGACTCGTCAACAATTTCTGCCGAAGGTGGTTTCTTCGTTTCACATAAATCAACCTATTGTGATACCTGTGGCTACAGATTCTCTCTTAGCAACTGTTCCTTTGATCTCGCCTTTATCAGGAGATTGTCCAAGTACGGTATAATTGTGACCCCTTGCTTGCAAAGGAGTACCATAATTTCCGCCATTACCTTGGTGAAAACCCTCGGGGCCGTGGAAAGCCCAAAGGCAACGTTTGAAATTGGCAATGACAATCCTGCACTGCAAATCTTAGGAAGGCCTGATAAGGAGGATATATATCGGGACGTGTAAGTAGGCATCCTTTATTTCGCCTGGATATCCCTAAAACCGGCACTGTTAGTGTGCTTTGAGGACCATGGTTGGGAATGCCTGGCTTATGTGTCTGCTGCTTCACGTCATCTAAGAATGTGACTCTGGTACAGCCGACACCCTCTCCTGAACTGGTTTTGGCGCCGACATTGACAAAGGTAATGTCTTAACTAGTAGATCGCCTGGTGACTCCAGCTCCGCTGCCAGCTGAGCCCACGCAGGTGAGGCCACTTCTTTTCAACCTCAGATTCCACAGGTAGAACCACCTTGGATGCAGTCTTTTACTCAGCCGGTGCAGGGCTTAACACAGATGTCAGCTTCTGTTCAACAGCTCTTAGAAAGGGGCAGGCCTGCTACGTATAGGTTACCTGCCTGTGATAGTTTTACTTCACAGGCCCAGTCCGACCCCGAGTCTGTTTGGGACCTGGAAGAAACTGGGTCGGGTAATTCTGACCTGGAGTCTTCAGTTATGGAAGAATCTATTTCTCTAACTGATCTGGAACCTTCGAGCGGTCAGGTCAGTACTTCAAATTCAATTCAAATTAAAGACTCGTATCCACCAACTACAGATAAGGCTCTGTTGTTTAAACGACAGAAAAAGGAGTCAACTCAGTTTCCTTCCTTCGCTCAGTTGGAGGATCCCTTAGAGCAGGCATGTCCAAACTGCGGCACTCCAGCTGTTGTGAAACTACATATCCCAGCATGCCCAGAAACAGTTTTGCTGTCAGGGAATGCTAAAGCTGTGTCAGGGCATGCTGGGATGTGTAGTTTCTCAACAGCTGGGGGGCTACAGTTTGGACAAGGCTGCCTTAGAGGTTGCGTGGGCTGAGCCCACTAAACGCTTTCATGTACCTAAGCGCATGGCTTCCTTTTACCTGCTGCCTCCTAAGGAGCGTGCTAAGTGGGTATCCCCTCCACCAGTGGATGCCCATGTAGCCAGATTGGTAAGGTCCTTCCTATTCTGGACATGTCTTCCCTAAAAGATCTTACAGATCGGAAGTTGGAAGCTTTCCTGAGAACGGCCTATTCACATGCTGGGACGGTTGCTCCTCCTGGCCGTGGCAACCCAGGCTGAGGCCAGGGCATCGATAGCTGGGCAGAACGGGAAGAAAAAGGGACTTTAGTCTGGTACTAGTAGACGAGAATTGCTTGCATACGTCATCAATATTAAAAAGGCTAGTACCTATTTGGGAGAAGCGGCCATGGATACCGGAGTCCTAACCTCCAAGGTAACGGCAGCACAACTATAGCTGCTATACAGGCGCTCAGGTCATGGCATGATGCCAACTCGAAGCAGGCTCTTCCCTTTTCTGGAGATGCTCTCTTTAGGCAGGGTGTGGACAAGATTGTCACGACTTTAGCGGAGGCCAAAGCCACCTTCTTACCTTCGGCAGCTCTGTCCAAGGCCAGAACTATCTTTAATTCCTTTCGCCCGCAGGGCAAAAGGTCAGGCTTCCTCGAGATACCAGGCCCCATCCAAGCGAGCTAAGCCCCGTGCTAAACAGCCATGGGCCACCAGACGACCAGCTCCCAAGCAGACTGAGAAGCCTGCCGAGAGACCCCAGGGTGGGAGGCCGACTTCTGCGGTTTGCCCCGTTATGGCTGGAGACCACGTCGGACACTTGGGTCAGGGACATCTTTTGTCAAGGGTACGCAATATCCTTTTGGAAGCGTCCTCATCTCCGGTTCTTCTCCACAGGTATCCCAGCAGATTCGGGGAAAGCAGAAGCTCTACAAGAACCTGTTAGTTACTTTCTGGCCTCCAATGTCATTTTCCCGGTTCCTCAGTCCCAGAGAGGACGGGGGTTTTATTCAACGCTGTTTCTGGTTCGTAAGCCGGATGGCTCTTACCGCCCTATCCTCAATTTAAAGTCGTTGAACAGGGCTCTGCGAATTTCCAAGTTCTGCATGTAGTCCCTCTGTACGATTATCCTCGCCATGGAGCCAGGGGACTTTCTGGCATCCCTGGACATTCAGGATGCCTATTTTACATATTCCCATTTGGGCCCGTAATCAATTGTTCCTCAGGTTTGCCATTCAACAGGACCATTAACCATTTCAGGCATTGCTGTTCGGGTTGTCAATGGCACCTCGTGTTTTTACGAAAGTCATGGTAGCCAGAGTACATCGCAGAGATGTACGGGTCCTTCCTTATTTGGACGACCTGCTCCTCGTGGCCCAGTCGCAGGAGGTGCTACTTCAACATATTCACCTTACGGTGAATCTTCTACAATCTCACGGCTGGAAGATAAATTTGGCACAAATCATCCTTAGTGCCTTCACAGGAGATGATGCATTTGGGAGCCCTGCTCAATTTATGGCTCCAACGCATCTTCCTCCCAGAGGACAAAATTCGAGCTCTGCAATCCACGATTCAACATTTTCTCCTTCACTGCAGAGTGTCCATACAGGCTTGTATGCACGTTCTGACGTCCAAGGTTGCCACTTTCGACATGGTAGAGTACGCGCAGTTTAATTCGCAGGCTCTTCAGTTGGAAGTGCTGTCCGAATGGAATGGCTCCAATCTACACAGTCCATTGTCGGGTCTAGAGAGGTGCGGTACTCCCTCTTGTGGTTGCTTCTTCAGTCCAACCTGGATCAGGGACGCCTCTTTTTGATCCAGGATTGGTTTCTGCTCACCACGGATGCCAGCCTGCAAGGATGGGGTGCAGTCTCCTACCAACATACATTCCAAGGACGTTGGACTGCCCAGGAAAGCAGGCTTCCCATCAATGTCCTTAAGCTCTGGGCCATACAGAGCCCTTCTAGTGATGCAATCTCTCCTTCGGGGTTAACCAGTCAAAATTCAGTCAGACAACGCAACCAAAGTCGCTTACATAAATCAACAGGGCCGGCTCCCGCAGTCACGGGGCCATGCGAGAAGAAACGCACATCTTCCATTGGGCGGAGTGGCATCTTTCTGCACTGTCGCCAATATTCATGCCAGGAGTCCTCAACTGGGAAGCGGACTTCCTCAGTCGCCAGGACGTGCGTTTCTGAGAATGGGCCCTTCATCCGGAGGTCTTTCAGTTGCTGGTTCGTCACTGGGGGCTTCCAGACATCGACATGATGGCGTCTCTGCACCAGGTTCCAAGGTTCTGTGCTCGCACGAGATCCTGCAGCCTTCTTGGTGGACGCCTTAACAGTTCCATGGGAGTTTCCACTGGTAGATTTCTTTCCTCCGATCTCAATGCTGCTGCGGGTACTTCGCAAGTTCAAGCTGGAAGGGGGCACAGTGATTCTCATTGCCCCAGACTGGCCTCGTCGCGGTTGGTACGCAGATCTACAGAGCATCTCCATCGATTCTCCTCTCCGTCTTCCGCGGCGTCCGAATCTTCTGTTCCATGGCCTGTGTCTGCATCCGGATCTCGACAAATTGGCTTTGACAGCGTGGCTCTTGAGACATCCGTCCTGAGAGAGAGAAGCTTTTCTCAGAGGGTTATCTCTAACATGCTTCGGGCTAGGAAATCATCTTAATTCCGAGTTTATCAGAGTCTGAAAGGCTTTCTTTGCTTGGTGTTCACAGCGGCAGTTTAGTCCGCAGTCTTTCCGTCTTTCACAGCTTTTGGCATTTCTCCAGTTGGGGCTTTATCTAGGCCTTATCCTTTCCTCACTTAAGGTTCAGGTTTCTGCCCTTTCTGTCCTCTTCTAACGTCGGCTGGCTCACTTGCTGGACGTTAGGACCTATTTGCAGGGTGTGCTAACTCTACAACCTCCATTTGTGCCACCGGTTTCTCTGTGGGACTTATCGTTGGTTCTTCGGATTCTTCAGTCGGCGCCATTTGAACCGCTGGACAAGGTTGAGCTTAACTCATGTGGAAAGCGGTATTTCTTCTGGCTACTTCGTCAGCTCGACGTGTCTCTGACATCCAGCGCCTTATTCTGACGCTCCCCTTTTCTGGTGTTCCATTCGGATTGTGTTGTCCTGCAGACTCGGTTAGGTCACTTGCTAAGGTAGTTTCCCGTTTCCACATCAATCGGGAAATTGTGGTTCTGACTTTTTCTGCCTCCTCGGCTTCGGAGGCTACCCTAGATATGGTGCGGGCTCTCCGAATTTATGTAGGCTGGACTAAGGACCTCCGTAGGATGGAGTCTGTCCTCTGAGACTCTCACAAGCGGGGATGGCCTGCTGCGAAAGTCTATATAGCTCGATGGCTCCATTTGACTGTCCGGCATGAGGAGGTTACGCCCCATTCCACTCGTTCTGTTGGTCCTTCTTGGGCTGCTAGCCGGGGCGCCTCGGCTGTACAGCTCTGCAAGGCAGCTACGTGGTCTACTGCTGCCACTTCTGTCAGGTTTTATGCCTTTGACACTTTTGCGTCCCAGGACACCGCTTTCAGGTGTTGTGTTCTTGGCGCAGTCCAGGAGCGTTTACACTTGAGTGGACAGTTTTTTTTGTTTGTTTTTTGTTTGTTTTTTAATGCCCCAGCGTTTCTCCCTGTGCGGACGACGAAGAAAATAAGATTTATGATCTTACCTGGGTAAATCTTTTTCTTCCAGTCCATAGGGGGCACAGGGCCCTCTCCACGCACCTGTCTTGCTAGGCATTGTTCCTCTTTTAGTGGGTGTATACAGTTGATGGCAGTGTGTGGCTCTCTCTGTGTGATGGTCTTCCTTCCTCTTTTCCTCGCTCCTGCCGCGTCTTGCTAACTAAAAACTTGCAGGCCGCTGTCAACGGGCAGGGTATAGGAGAGAGGAGGACTGAAGGCTGCTGGGGAAAAATTCTGTAACTCTTTGGTGCCTGGACTCTGTCCTCAGCCACCCTATACCCAGCATCTCTCCCTGTGCCCCCTATGGACTTGAAGAAAAAGATTTTACCCAGGTAAGAACATAAATCTTTCTTTTTTTCCTAAAAGCGTTAAATTTGGGGAAAATCTTTGGGACTTGCTCTGGGACAGTGGCGGCACCAGCCCTGAAGACTGACTAAGTAATTGGAAGTTTCCAGTTAGCTTAATTAGTCAGTTATTGCTCACCTTCTTAAGTGGGGTCTTCTGTATACAGCGTTGGAAGTCGGGTACTCTGCAGCAGGATGAGCATATGTGAGGTGTGCAGAGTATCTGTATTTCAGTATGTGTCCCTGATGTATATGATGCCAAATTATTAATTGGGACATGTACCAAAGGTATATAAAGGTCACATTGGCATACATGGCACAATAAATATATTTTTTTGTGTATAGTGTAAACTTTCCTTATTGCATGTAGTTATACCTATATGGTCCAGCAGTTGCTTTACTGTAGGAATAGCCAACGGTGGGATATCCATCAATGGTTGCTATCGATGTTTCTCTGACGTCCTAAGTGGATGCTGGGACTCCGTAAGGACCATGGGGAATAGCGGCTCCGCAGGAGACTGGGCACAACTAAAGAAAGCTTTAGGACTACCTGGTGTGCACTGGCTCCTCCCACTATGACCCTCCTCCAGACCTCAGTTAGAATCTTGTGCCCGGCTGAGCTGGATGCACACTAGGGGCTCTCCTGAGCTCCTAGAAAGAAAGTATATTTTAGGTTTTTTATTTTACAGTGAGATCTGCTGGCAACAGACTCACTGCAGCGAGGGACTAAGGGGAGAAGAAGCGAACCTACCTGACTGGTGGTAGCTTGGGCTTCTTAGGCTACTGGACACCATTAGCTCCAGAGGGATCGAACACAGGACCCGACCTTGATCGTTCGGTCCCGGAGCCGCGCCGCCGTCCCCCTTACAGAGCCAGAAGCAAGAAGTGGTCCGGAAAATCAGCGGCAGAAGACCTCGGTCTTCAACAAGGTAGCGCACAGCACTGCAGCTGTGCGCCATTGCTCCTCATGCACACCTCACACTCCGGTCACTGATGGGTGCAGGGTGCTGGGGGGGGTGGCGCCCTGAGCAGCAATATAAACACCTTGGCTGGCAAATCATCACAATATATAGTCCCAGGGCTATATATGTGATAAATTACCCCTGCCAGAATCCATGAAAAAAGCGGGAGAAAAGTCTGCCGAAAAAGGGGCGGGGCTATCTTCCTCAGCACACTGGCGCCATTTTTTCTTCACAGTGCAGCTGGAAGACAGCTCCCCAGGCTCTCCCCTGTAGTTTTCAGGCTCAAAGGGTTAAAAAGAGAGGGGGGGCACTAAATTTAGGCGCAATATGTGTATACAAGCAGCTATTGGGGGAAAAATCACTCAGTTATGTTAATCCCTGCACTATATAGCGCTCTGGTGTGTGCTGGCATACACTCTTTCTGTCTCCCCAAAGGACTTTGTGGGGTCCTGTCCTCAGTCAGAGCATTCCCTGTGTGTGTGCGGTGTGTCGGTACGGCTGTGTCGACATGTTGGATGAGGAAGGTTACGTGGAGGCGGAGCAGAGGCCGATAAATGGGATGTCGCCCCCTGTGGGGCAGACACCAGAGTGGATGGATAGGTGGAAGGTATTAACCGACAATGTCAACTCCTTACATAAAAGGCTGGATGACGTAACAGCTGTGGGACAGCCGGCTTCTCAGCCCGCGCCTGCCCAGGCGTCTCAAAGGCCATCAGGGGCTCAAAAAACGCCCGTTACCTCAGATGGCAGACACAGATGTCGACACGGAGTCTGACTCCAGTGTCGACGAGGTTGAGACATATACACAATCCACTAGGAACATCCGTTACATGATCTCGGCAATGAAAAATGTGTTACACATTTCTGACATTAACCCGAGTACCACATAAAAGGGGTTTTATGTTTGGGGAGAAAAAGCAGCCAGTGTTTTGTTCCCCCATCAGATGAGTGAATGAAGTGTGTGAAAAAGCGTGGGTTCCCCCGATAAGAAACTGGTAATTTCTAAAAAGTTACTGATGGCGTACCCTTTCCCGCCAGAGGATAAGTTACGCTGGGAGATATCCCCTAGGGTGGATAAGGCGCTCACACGTTTGTCAAAAAAGGTGGCACTGCCGTCTTAGGATACGGCCACTTTGAAGGAGCCTGCTGATAAAAAGCAGGAGGCTATCCTGAAGTCTGTATTTACACACTCAGGTTCTAGACTGAGACCTGCAGATAGTGCTGCTGCAGCGTGGTCTGTAACCCTTTCAAACAATAAGACGTCGTCTTATATATGAGGGATGCACAGAGGGATATTTTGCCGGCTGGCATCCAGAATTAATGCAATGTCCATTCTGTCAGGAGGGTATTAGAGACCCGACACTGGACAGGTGATGCTGACTTTAAAAGGCACATAGAGCCTTATAAGGGTGAGGAATTGTTTGGGGATGGTCTCTGGGACCTCGTATCCACAGCAACAGCTGGGATAAAAAAATTTTACCTCGGGTTTCCTCACAGCCTAAGAAAAGCACTGTATTAGGTACAGTCCTTTCGGCTTCAGAAAAGCAAGCGGGTCAAAGGAAAAAGCTGCACCAGTCAGCCAGTTCCCAGAATCAAAACACCGCTTCCTCTGAGTCCACCGCATGACGCGGGGGCTCCACAGGCATAGCCAGGTACGGTGGGGGGCCGCCTCAAAAATTTCATCGATCAGTGGGCTCGCTCACAGGTGGATCCCTGGATCCTTCAAGTAGTATCTCAGGGGTACAAGCTGGAATTCGAGGCGTCTCCCCCCCGCCGTTTCCTCAAATCTGCCTTGCCGACAACTCCCTCAGGCAGGGAGGCTGTGCTAGAGGCAATTCACAAGCTGTATTCCCAGCAGGTGATAGTCAAGGTGCCCCTACTTCAACAAGGACGGGGTTACTATTCCACACTGGTTGTGGTACCGAAACCGGACGGTTCGGTGAGACCCATTTTAAATTTGAAATCCTTGAACACATACATTAAAAAATTCAAGTTCAAGATGGAATCGCTCAGGGCGGTTATTGCAAGCCTGGAGGGGGCGGATTACATGGTATCCCTGGACATCAAGGATGCTTACCTACATGTCCCCATTTACCATCCTCATCAGGAGTACCTCAGATTTGTGGTACAGGATTGCCATTACCAATTCCAAACACTGCCGTTTGGACCGTCCACGGCACCGAGGGTCTTTACCAAAGTAATGGCAGAAATGATGATACTCCTTCGAAAAAAGGGAGTTTTAATTATCCCGTACTTGGACGATCTCCTTATAAAGGCGAGGTCCAAGGAGCAGTTGTTGGTCGGAGTAGCACTATCTCGGGAAGTGCTACATCAGCACGGATGGATTCTATACGTTCCAAAGTCACAGCTGGTTCCTACCACACGCCTACTGTTCCTGGGGATGGTTCTGGACACAGAACAGAAAAAAGTGTTTCTCCTGCAGGAGAAAGCCAAGGAGCTGTCATCTCTAGTCAGAGACCTCCTGAAACCAAAACAGGTATCGGTGCATCACTGCACACGAGTCCTGGGAAAAATGGTAGCTTCTTACGAAGCAAAATTCCATTCGGCAGGTTCCATACAAGAACCTTTTAGTGGGACCTCTTGAACAAGTGGTCGGGATCGCATCTTCAGATGCATCGGCTGATAACCCTGTCTCCAAGGACCAGGGTATCTCTACTGTGGTGGCTGCAGAGTGCTCATCTTCAAGAGGGCCGCAGAATCGGCATACAGGACTGGGTCCTGGTAACCACGGATGCCAGCCTTCGAGGCTGGGGGGGCAGTCACACAGGGAAGAGACTTCCAAGGACTTTGGTCAAGTCAGGAGTCGTCCCTACACATAAATATTCTGGAACTAAGGGCCATTTACAATGCCCTAAGTCAGGCAAAACCCCTGCTTCAAAACCAGCCGGTACTGATCCAGTCAGACAACATCACGGCAGTCGCCCATGTAAACCGACAGGGCGGCACAAGAAGCAGGATGGCGATGGCAGAAGCCACAAGGATTCTCCGATGGACGGAAAATCACGTCTTAGCACTGTCAGCAGTGTTCATTCCGGGAGTGGACAACTGGGAAGCAGACTTCCTCAGCAGACACGACCGACACCCGGGAGAGTGGGGACTTCATCCAGAAGTCTTCCAACTGTTGGTAAACCGTTGGGAAAGGCCACAGGTGGACATGATGGCGTCCCGCCTAAACAAAAAACTAGATATTGCGCCAGGTCAAGGGACCCTCAGGCAATAGCTGTGGACGCGCTAGTGACACCGTGGGGGTACCAGTCGGTTTATGTATTCCCTCCTCTGCCTCTCATACCAAAGGTACTGAGACTAATAAGAATACGAGGAGTAAGAACGATACTCGTGGTTCCGGATGGGCCAAGAAGAGCTTGGTACCCAGAACTTCAAGAAATAATATCAGAGGACCCATGGCCTCTACCGCTCAGACAGGATCTGCTACAGCAGGGGCCCTGTCTGTTCCAAGACTTACCGCGGCTGCGTTGGACGGCATGGCGGTTGAATTCCGGATCCTAAAGCAAAAGGGCATTCCGGAGGAAGTCATTCCTACGCTGATAAAAGCCAGGAAAGAAGTAACCGCAAACCATTATCACCATATTTGGCGAAAATATGTTGCGTGGTATGAGGCCAGGAAGGCCCCAACAGAGGAATGCCAGCTGGGTCGTTTTCTGCACTTCCGACAGTCAGGAGTGACTATGGGCCTAAAATTGGGTTCCATTAAGGTCCAGATTTCGGCTCTGTCGATTTTCTTCCAGAAAGAACTGGCTACACTGCCTGGAGTTCAGACATTTGTAAAGGGAGTGCTACATATTCAGCCCCTTTTTTGTGCCTTCTGTGGCACCTTGGGATCTCAACGTGGTGTTGAGTTTCTTAAAATCACATTGATTTGAGCCACTTGAAACTGTGGATTTGAAATATCTCACGTGGAAAGTGGTCATGTTATTGGCCTTGGCTTCGGCCAGGCGTGTGTCAGAATTGGCGGCTTTGTCATGTAAAAGACCTTATCTGATTTTCCATATGGATAGGGCAGAATTGAGGACTCGTCCCCAGTTTCTCCCTAAGGTGGTATCAGCTTTTCACTTGAACCAACCTATTGCAGTGCCTGCGGCTACTAGGGACTTGGAAGATTCCAAGTTACTGGACGTAGTCAGGGCCTTAAAAATTTATATTTCCAGGACGGCTGGGGTCAGGAAAACTGACTCGTTTTTTTTTTTATCCTGTAGGCACCCAACAAAATAGGTGCTCCTGCTTCTAAGCAGACTATTGCTCGCTGAAATTGTAGCACAATTCAGCTAGAGCATTCTGCGGCTGGATTGCCGCATCCTAAATCAGTAACAGCCCATTCCACGAGGAAAGTGGGCTCATCTTGGGAGGCTACCCGAGGGGTCTCGGCTTTACAACTTTGCCGAGCTGCAACTTGGTCAGGGGCAAACACGTTTGCTAAATTCTACAAATTTGATACCCTGGCTGAGGAGGACCTTGAGTTCTCTCATTCGGTGCTGCAGAGTCTTCCGCACTCTCCCGCCCGTTTGGGAGCTTTGGTATAATCCCCATGGTCCTTACGGAGTCCCCAGCATCCACTAGGACGTCAGAGAAAATAAGATTTTACTCACAGGTAAATCTATTTCTCGTAGTCCGTAGTGGATGCTGGGCGCCCATCCCAAGTGCGGATTGTCTGCAATACTTGTATACAGTTATTGCCTAACTAAAGGGTTATTGTTGAGCCATCTGTTGAGAGGCTCAGTTATATTTCATACTGTTAATTGGGTATAGTATCACGAGTTATACAGTGTGGCTGGTATGAGTCTTACCCGGGATTCAAAATCCTTCCTTATTGTGTCAGCTCTTCCGGGCACAGTATCCTAACTGAGGTCTGGAGGAGGGGCATAGAGGGAGGAGCCAGTGCACACCAGATAGTACCTAATCTTTCTTTTAGTTGTGCCCAGTCTCCTGCGGAGCCCGTCTATTCCCCATGGTCCTTACGGAGTCCCCAGCATCCACTACGGACTACGAGAAATAGATTTACCGGTGAGTAAAATCTTATTATTTTCTATTGTTGCAACCATCAGTGGTATAAAACTATCTGCTAGGGAGCCATCAATGGTTTAACCCATCAATGGTTATCCCTGCTTTACAATTAAGTGGGCTGTGGGCGGAACTATGGTCAGTGTCCAGACACATTGTAAGGGAGGGGGGGGGGGGGGAATCGTGGCTGGTCATTACCATCGATGGCAGGAAACCATGTGGCATGTGGTTCACCATCAATGGCTAAAGTATTTGACATCTGGCATAGACCATCAATGATTTTAAATCATTGATGGTTGATGGCCATCCCTACTTTACTATACCCGTGTGGTTGATCATCTCTCAGAAGCAAGTGGTGGCAGGCACTGAGTGATCCCTATTTTTACCTGCATCAAGTAGTAAGTGTCTGAGGCCAAAACTGCTAATCGCTCATACAGTTCTGCTTTTTTCTTTTAAAATGACAAATGCTGAATTTCATTGCGGAAGTTTTGCCTAGATGTGTTATTTAATAAATGTATTTTGTTCAATTACAGAGAAGACTGTATTCTGCAAAAGCAGCCAAAAGGCCTGAAGCTGCTGTTAGTGTGCGTCTTCATCCAGAGGAGCTTGAGGTGAGTTATCTTCAGTTGGTGGTGACTACACATAGAATTAGGTTGTATGGCTATCCTAAAGTGGGTGGTGGAATCTGGCAGTTTTCCGGTGCAATCTTCAAGTACCAACAGATAATGGGGCAGATTTATGAAGCCTGGAGAAGGGATAAAGCAGTGATAAGTGCAAGGTGATAACACACCAGCAAGTCAGCTCCTGTAATTTTTCAAATCCGTAATGATCGGCATGTGCGTGATCACCTTGCGCTTATCACTGCTTTGTCACTTCTTTATCCTTTCTCCAGGTTAATACATCTGCACCATAGTTTAGAATATCTATAATCATGCACAGGTTAATATAGTTTGGTGGAGCAGTAATTATCCCACCTGCTTCCACAGAATTGAAATCCTGCAAACATGGCCTTTTGGTGGTACTTGAGGATTAGATTGGTCCCACAGGGGACGTCAATTTAGTCACAAACGTGCATAGCAATGTGGAGAATGTAGCCTTAGGCGGATCCTGTGATGCCCCAAGCGCTATTGACCCACTGGGGGGTAATGAACCCCCTGAACTCTCAGCTGCTAAATTATCCTACGTTGCGTCAGCTGCCTCACTACCACGCAGTGTGGGAGAGGCCCCAATGTCGTTGCCACGTGTAGCAGACATAACTATGTGCACAATAATGGGCAACCTGGTACAAGGTATAGCAGCACTATACCTAGCAAGAACACTCAGATGGCACAGACTGGAGGTTCAATAGATATAGAATATATGGTGACTATAAATCACAAGCAAAAATACCCCGACAGTATATCTTGTGATATAATCCTACATTGAAAATTGAAAAACCTGAAACACTTGGCCCCCTCAGGTATAGCAATATAGGAATAGCATGCTGAGTGAAATTCCCTGCTATAAGGCAACCACGCAGCAGCTACATGCGTGCGCACACATAGATATATAGTCACAAATGTACCATAAACTGCACTGGACTAGCAATACAAAGTAATACTCAGTATGGCTATATGTGATAACAGATATAGCAAACACAGTAAGCACTGGATGTATATCACAGGGTGTTTGTACCACACAACCCTGAAGGTATGCACTCTTTCTTAACTAACACAATACCAGTGACAGGTAGAATACTCAAGTGTCCTGTACAGGGCCGGTTCCAGCGCTGTTTGCGCCCCGGGCGGGAAGTAGGGGGCGTGGTTTCGTGCAGGGGGCGTGGTCAGTTACGCCCCCTGTTTAGAGTAGCGCTGCTGAAACGCTGTGCGGTGCGCAGTAAAGGTCCTCTCCATGAAGGGAAACTAGACGCTACGCATCTAGTTCCCTTCGGAGCGGGCACCTGGGGGCAGTAGCGGAGGGCAGCTGGGCAGTAGCGGATCTTGCCCTGCTGCGGCGACCTCCGGAAGGCGGCGCCCTGGGCAAAAGTCCTGCTTGCCCGTGGCAAGATCCGCTACTGGTCCTGTAGGAAGCACAGCACTGGCAGTCAGGCGGTTCCACAGAGGAGGATTTGCCCCAGCAATCCCAGGAACAGCAAAGCTCAAGCTGAAATGGCCGCTGACCAGGAGTGAAGGAGAAGGAGGCAGCTCCAGGGCGGGAACATTGTAAAAATGGCGCCCTGGGGCTGGGGGGAGGAGCCTCAGGTCCAACCTGCTCCCCCTGCTGGCATCCCCGCCGGGTGTGCGTGCAGAATATAAAACAGGGGAATTATACTAAATCCCCCTGACCTGTACCCTGAATAGTACCCTGGTGGCTAGTGGAGCAAGCTGCCCAGTAATCAGTGCCAGCGCGCGCATGGCCCGTCTCTTACGGCCGTGCTGGATCGCGGTAAAGTGCCGCATAGGAGTATCAAAAATCCTTCGTTGGGCGTAACGCCATCTGCCAGCCATATCGGCAGTGTTCATTGCGAGAGACCTCAACTGGGAAGCGGACTTCCTCAGTCGTTAGGACGTACACGCCGGAGAGTGGAGTCTTCATCCCGAAGTCTTTCAACTCCTAGTTGACAAGTGGGGCCTACCAGATGTAGACCTAATGGCGTCTCGACACAATCACAAGGTTCTGGTCTTCGGAGCAAGGACAAGGGATCCTCAAGCAGCGTTCGTGGACGCCCTGGCAATTCCATGGAACTTTCGGCTGCCATACGTGTTCCCTCCGGTGTCACTTCTGCCCATGATGATAAGGAAGTTCAAGCAAGAAGGAAGAATACTACTTCTAATCGCTCCAGCGTGTCCCATACTGCATTGGTTCTCAGACCTGCAGGGTCTCTCAATAGAGCGTTTTCTACTTCCGCAACGCCAGACCACCTTGTTCAGGGCTTTTGTGTCTACCAGGATTTGGCCCGGCTGGCTTTGACGGCATGGCTCTTTAAGCTTCCGTACTGAGGGCCAAAGGATTTTCTGAGGCAGTTATTCAAACTATGTTAAAGGCCCGTAAACCGGCATCTGCTCAGATTTATCATAGTGTCTGGAATTATTTTGCCTGGTTTTGACTAACCATTATGACTCGTACAAGTTCAGTACTGCCAAACTTTTGGCTTTCCTGCAACAGGGCCTGGACTTAGGCCTTCATCTGGCCTCCCTCAATGTTCATATTTCTGCCTTGTCGATATGGTTTCAGAGAAATTGCAACTCTGCCTGACGTTCATACATTCACTCAGGGTGTTTTACGGATTCATCTTCCCTATGGCTCCTTGGGATTTGTCGGTGATTCTGGACGCCTTACAAGAGTCTCCGTTTGAACCTCTTGAGTCTGTGGACCTTAAGTGGCTTACTCTTAAGGTCTTGTTTTTGCTGGCTATTGCCTCTGCTAGATGGGTTTCAGACATGGGTGCCCTGTCCTGTCGGTCACCCTTTCTGATTTTTGACCGTGCAGTTCTTAGAACTCGCCCTGGTTATCTGCCTAAGGTGGTGTCCTCTTTCCACCTTAACCAAGAGATTGTGGTTCCGGCCTTTACCTCTCCTGGTTTATCCTCCAGAGAGTGGTCTTTGGATGTGGTACAGACTCTCCGTATTTATGTGAAGAGAACAGCTTCGCTTAGGAGATCTGATTCTCTTTGTTCTTTTTGGTTTTCATAAAAGTGGCTGGCCTGCTAATAAGCAGATCTTGGCCAGATTGATTAGAATGGTGATTGCACATGCTTATGTACAGGCTGGCCTTCCAGCTCCTTCTACCATCAGAGCCCATACTACTGTCTGTTGGACCTTCTTGGGCGGTCCGCCTGTTGGTGCCTCAGATCAAGATCCCACTCTACACCCTGATGTTGTCTCTGTGGAACCCAGTGTACCTCGCAGAAAGAGATTTAACAAAGGGAAGTTCTCGCCATAAATCAATCTCTCTGTCTTTCTGTCAGTAAACTTGTTCCATAAGGCAGCAAAATAGTAATCGTAGCTAAATATTCCAGGCTCCAGCCAGTTGACAGTTACTGGTACAGAAATAGTTCCTGGCTTCATGTATGCAGGGATTACTGTCACTGTTCTTGTTCGAAAATGTGCACATTTGGTGGTTATGGTAGTTCTGCTAATTCCTGACTTGAGGCATTTGACCCTTACAGGCCCTGTGCTTGTACCTGCCTTGAGGCAGATGATAGATACAGCCACTGTGATAACCGTCTAGAGGCTTATGACGATTACAGGCACTGTGCTAGCTCCTAGCTTGGGGCAGCTGGCGATTACAGGCATTGTGCTAGCTTCTGTCTAGAGGCTATAATTCCATATGGAACGGCAGGATTTTGCAGCCTTGCAGCAGCAATATGTCTGAATCCAGTCCGGGTTTTAGCTGTGCCTGTTGTGAGGCTTGTGTATAGCTGGGCTAATCACTACAACTTGTTTGTTTAGTAGTATTTGGTCCTGATGCCAGCAAGTGGGCAGGCGATAGGTTGGGGTCTGGGGTTACGTTAGGAGCCATTTGAAATCCGTCCTACTTGTGCTTATTAGAACTTGGAACGTTGTGCTGCGGTTCAAAGACAACCTGCATGTATTGTGTAATCTGCCTGATGTGGAAATAAAGTGAATTGGACTGTACTCCGTCTATGCGGTTCTGTCTCATAGTATATTTTGCAATTGTCTTACAGATCACAAAGTTGCCAAATGGACTGGTAATTGCTTCTCTAGAAAACTACTCCCCTGCTTCTAAGATCGGAGTATTTATAAAGGCAGGAAGCAGATATGAAAATGCCAACAGTCTGGGTGTTAATCATGTATTACGTCTTGCATCTAACTTGGTAAGTCTTTTGCACAATTAACCTGCTAACTATTATAGTTTCAGAAAGCTTAAGTTAATTAAAGGGATCCTTCACTCAAACGGCATAATGTACTATGTAGTGTGTAATGCTGGCCATACACTAGGTCAATATCGTGTACGAATACACTGTATCGACCTATCATTCGAACCCATTGCATGCACTGCTTGTTAATACGATGCTTGACCCTGTAGGTTGCACTTCGCATCAGCTGATATGTCGTGCACACATGATCAGCTGATCCCGGCAATTGCGGAGGTATGATGGATTGCATGGTGCAAAAGCACCGTACAGTCTATCGCATGCCTGGTGGCTGGCGAGGATGATCATTAGTACGACATGCATCTAATGCAAGTTGTACTAATGTATGGCCAGCATTATGAGTGGTTGTTTTCAAAAAGACATAAGAACTATGCACCCGCCCCCCACCCCTCACCCCTCATCTGGCTTTCCTATCATCTCTGCTACATTTCACCATGGTGAGTCTGTCATGGTTAATATATGCTGTTACTATGCTGGTGAGCTCCATAATAACCAGACAGAGATCTCTCCCCTCTAGCATGTCCTAGCATTTTATATGAATGTGCTTTATACAGAATAGTAGGACATGCCTCAGACGAGTGTGATTTTTGCTTGGTTAATCTGCTGCATAGTAATTGCAGATTCTGTCAGGCCTGTCACGGCAGAGAGGTTCCAGACTAGTAAGGGTGTACTCTTGTATGCAGCTGCCTCAAATCCACTAAATAGGGAGGTTACCAAACATGACTGATGTGTATTGATGCTATTAAAGTCATGTCTAAATAAAATGGGCCAATAAACTAAACTAATTTTCTCTAACGTCCTAAGTGGATGCTGGGGACTCCGTAAGGACCATGGGGAATAGCGGCTCCGCAGGAGACTGGGCACAAAGTAAAAAGCTTTAGGACTACCTGGTGTGCACTGGCTCCTCCCCCTATGACCCTCCTCCAAGCCTCAGTTAAGATTTTGTGCCCGAACGAGAAGGGTGCAATCTAGGTGGCTCTCCTGAGCTGCTTAGAGAAAAAGTTTAAAGTAGGTTTTTACTTTCAGTGAGACCTGCTGGCAACAGGCTCACTGCATCGAGGGACTAAGGGGAGAAGAAGTGAACTCACCTGCGTGCAGAGTGGATTGGGCTTCTTAGGCTACTGGACATTAGCTCCAGAGGGACGATCACAGGCCCAGCCATGGATGGGTCCCGGAGCCGCACCGCCGGCCCCCTTACAGAGCCAGAAGACAGAAGAGTCCGGAAAATCGGCGGCAGAAGACGTCCTGTCTTCATTAAGGTAGCGCACAGCACCGCAGCTGTGCGCCATTGCTCTCAGCACACTTCACACTCCGGTCACTGAGGGTGCAGGGCGCTGGGGGGGGGCGCCCTGAGACGCAATAGAAATACCTTTTTTTGGCTAAAAATACATCACATATAGCTCCTGGGCTATATGGATGTATTTAACCCCTGCCTAAATTACAATAAAAAAGCGGGAGAAAGGCCGCCGAAAAGGGGGCGGAGCCTATCTCCTCAGCACACTGGCGCCATTTTTTCCTCACAGCTCCGTTGGAGGAAGGCTCCCTGACTCTCCCCTGCAGTCCTGCACTACAGAAACAGGGTAAAACAAGAGAGGGGGGGCATAAAATTGGCATATAAAGATATACAGCAGCTATATTAGGGAAAAACACTTATATAAGGTTATCCCTGTGTATATATATATATATATATATATATATATATATATATATATATATATATATATATAATATAATATAGCGCTCTGGTGTGTGCTGGCAAACTCTCCCTCTGTCTCCCCAAAGGGCTAGTGGGGTCCTGTCCTCTATCAGAGCATTCCCTGTGTGTGTGCGGTGTGTCGGTACGTTGTGTCGACATGTATGAGGAGGAAAATGGTGTGGAGGCGGAGCAATTGCCTGTGTTAGTGATGTCACCCTCTAGGGAGTCGACACCTGACTGGATGATCTTATGGAAAGAATTACGTGATAGTGTCAGCACTTTACAAAAGTCTGTTGACGACATGAGACAGCCGGATAATCAGTTAATACAGGCGTCTCAAACACCGTCAGGGGCTCTAAAGCGCCCGTTACATCAGGTCGATACAGACACGGACACTGACTCCAGTGTCGACGGTGAAGAAACAAACGTATTTTCCAGTAGGGCTACACGTTACATGATCACGGCAATGAAGGAGGTTTCGAACATTTCTGATACTACAAGTACCACAAAAAAGGGTATTATGTGGGGTGTGAAAAAACTACCCGTAGTTTTTCCTGAATCAGATGAATTAAATGAGGTGTGTGATGAAGCGTGGGTTTCCCCCGATAAAAAAAATAAAAAAATATTGGCATTATACCCTTTCCCGCCAGAGGTTAGGGCGCGCTGGGAAACACCCCCTAGGGTGGATAAGGCGCTCACACGCTTATCAAAACAAGTGGCGTTACCGTCTCCTGATACGGCCGCCCTCAAGGAACCAGCTGATAGGAAGCTGGAAAATGTCCTAAAAAGTATATACACACATACTGGTATTATACTGCGACCAGCAATCGCCTCAGCCTGGATGTGCAGTGCTGGGGTGGCTTGGTCGGATTCCCTGACTGAAAATATTGATACCCTGGACAGGGACAATATATTATTGACTATAGAGCGTTTAAAAGATGCGTTTCTATATATGCGAGATGCACAGAGGGATATTTGCACTCTGGCATCAAGAGTAAGTGCGATGTCCATTTCTGCCAGAAGAGGATTATGGACGCGACAGTGGTCAGGGGATGCGGATTCCAAACGGCATATGGAAGTATTGCCGTATAAAGGGGAGGAGTTATTTGGGGTCGGTCTATCGGACTTGGTGACCACGGCAACGGCCGGGAAATCCACCTTTCTACCCCAAGTCACCTCGCAGCAGAAAAAGATACCGTCTTTTCAGGCTCAGTCCTTTCGTCCCCATAAGGGCAAGCGGGCAAAAGGCCACTCATATCTGCCCCGGGGCAGAGGAAGGGGAAAAAGACTGCAGCAGGCAGCCTCTTCCCACGAACAGAAGCCCTCCCCCGCTTCTGCCAAGTCCTCAGCATGACGCTGGGGCCTTACAAGCGGACTCAGGCACGGTGGGGGCCCGTCTCAAGATTTTCAGCGCGCAGTGGGCTCACTCGCAAGTGGACCCCTGGATCCTGCAGGTAGTATCTCAGGGGTACAAATTGGAATTCGAGACGTCTCCCCCTCGCCGGTTCCTGAAGTCTGCTTTACCAACGTCTCCCCCCGACAGGGAGGCGATATTGGAAGCCATTCACAAGCTGTATTCCCAGCAGGTGATAATCAAGGTACTCCTCCTACAACAGGGAAAGGGGTATTATTCCACGCTGTTTGTGGTACCGAAGCCGGACGGCTCGGTGAGACCCATTTTAAATCTGAAATCCTTGAACACTTACATAAGAAGGTTCAAGTTCAAGATGGAGTCACTCAGAGCAGTGATAGCGAACCTGGAAGAAGGGGACTATATGGTGTCTCTGGACATCAAGGATGCTTACCTCCATGTCCCAATTTGCCCTTCTCACCAAGGGTACCTCAGGTTTGTGGTACAGAACTGTCATCATCAGTTTCAGACGCTGCCGTTTGGATTGTCCACGGCACCCCGGGTCTTTACCAAGGTAATGGCCGAAATGATGATTCTTCTTCGAAGAAAAGGCGTCTTAATTATCCCTTACTTGGACAATCTCCTGATAAGGGCAAGGTCCAGAGAACAGTTAGTGCTACTCCGACCTCTATCTCAAATAGTACTACGACAGCACGGTTGGATTCTAAATATTCCAAAATCGCAGCTGATTCCGACGACACGTCTGCTGTTCCTAGGGATGATTCTGGACACAGTACAGAAAAAGGTGTTTCTCCCGGAGGAGAAAGCCAGGGAGTTATCTGACCTAGTCAGGAACCTCCTAAGACCAGGCCAGGTGTCAGTGCATCAATGCACAAAAGTCCTGGGAAAGATGGTGGCTTCTTACGAAGCGATTCCATTCGGCAGATTCCACGCAAGAACTTTTCAGTGGGATCTGCTGGACAAATGGTCCGGATCGCATCTTCAAATGCATCAGCGGATAACCCTGTCTCCAAGGACAAGGGTGTCTCTCCTGTGGTGGTTAGAGTGCTCATCTCCTAGAGGGCCGCAGATTCGGCATTCAGGATTGGGTCCTGGTGACCACGGATGCCAGCCTGAGAGGCTGGGGAGCAGTCACACAGGGAAGAAATTTCCAGGGCTTGTGGTCAAGCATGGAAACGTCACTTCACATAAATATCCTGGAACTAAGGGCCATTTACAATGCCATAAGTCAGGCAAGGCCTCTGCTTCAGGGTCAGTCGGTGTTGATCCAGTCGGACAACATCACGGCAGTCGCCCACGTAAACAGACAGGGCGGCACAAGAAGCAGGAGGGCAATGACGGAAGTTACAAGGATTCTTCGCTGGGCGGAAAATCATGTGATAGCACTGTCAGCAGTGTTCATTCCGGGAGTGGACAACTGGGAAGCAGACTTCCTCAGCAGACACGATCTCCACCCGGGGGAGTGGGGACTTCACCCAGAAGTCTTCCACATGATTGTGAACCGTTGGGAAAAACCAAAGGTGGACATGATGGCGTCCCGCCTCAACAAAAAACTGGACAGATATTGCGCCAGGTCAAGGGACCCTCAGGCAATAGCTGTGGACGCTCTGGTAACACTGTGGGTGTACCGATCAGTGTATGTGTTCCCTCCTCTGCCTCTCATACCCAAGGTATTGAGAATCATAAGAAGGAGAGGAGTAAAGACTATACTCGTGGCTCCGGATTGGCCAAGAAGGACTTGGTACCCGGAACTTCAAGAGATGCTCACGGAAGACCCGTGGCCTCTACCTCTAAGAAAGGACCTGCTCCAGCAGGGACCATGTCTGTTTCAAGACTTACCGCGGCTGCGTTTGACGGCATGGCGGTTGAACGCCGGATCCTGAAGGAAAAAGGCATTCCGGATGAAGTCATCCCTACCCTGATCAAAGCCAGGAAGGATGTAACTGTGCAACATTATCACCGTATTTGGCGTAAATATGTTGCGTGGTGTGGCCAGGAAGGCCCCTACAGAGGAATTTCAACTGGGTCGTTTCCTGCATTTCCTGCAAACAGGACTGTCTATGGGCCTAAAATTAGGGTCCATTAAGGTTCAAATTTCGGCCCTGTCAATATTCTTCCAAAAAGAACTAGCTTCAGTTCCTGAAGTTCAGACGTTTGTCAAGGGGGTACTGCATATACAGCCTCCTTTTGTGCCTCCGGTGGCACCTTGGGATCTCAATGTAGTTTTGGGATTCCTAAAATCACATTGGTTTGAACCACTCACCACTGTGGACTTAAAATATCTCACATAGAAAATGGTAATGATGTTAGCCCTGGCTTCAGCCAGGCGTGTATCAGAATTGGCGGCTTTATCCTATAAAAGCCCTTACCTAATTTTTTCATACGGATAGGGCAGAATTGAGGACTCGGCCTCAATTTCTTCCTAAGGTGGTTTTCAGCATTTCACTTAAACCAGCCTATTGTGGTGCCTGCGGCTACTAGGGACTTGGAGGATTCCAAGTTGCTAGACGTAGTCAGGGCCCTGAAAATATATGTTTCCAGGACGGCTGGAGTCAGAAAATCTGACTCGCTGTTTATCCTGTATGCACCCAACAAGCTGGGTGCTCCTGCTGATAAGCAGACGATTGCTCGTTGGATTTGTAGTACAATTCAGCTTGCACATTCTGTGACAGGCCTGCCACAGCCAAAAATTTGTAAATGCCCACTCCACAAGGAAGGTGGGCTCATCTTGGGCGGCTGCCCGAGGGGTCTCGGCTTTACAACTTTGCCGAGCAGCTACTTGGTCAGGGGCAAACACGTTTGCTAAATTCTACAAATTTGATACCCTGGCTGAGGAGGACCTTGAGTTCTCTCATTTGGTGCTGCAGAGTCATCCGCACTTTCCCGCCCGTTTGGGAGCTTTGGTATAATCCCCATGGTCCTTACGGAGTCCCCAGCATCCACTTAGGACGTTAGAGAAAATAAGAATTTACTTACCGATAATTCTATTTCTCATAGTCCGTAGTGGATGCTGGGCGCCCATCCCAAGTGCGGATTGTCTGCAATACTTGTACATAGTTATTGTTACAAAAATCGGGTTATTATTGTTGTGAGCCATCTTTTCAGAGGCTCCTTTGTTATCATGCTGTTAACTGGGTTCAGATCACAGGTTATACGGTGTGATTAGTGTGGCTGGTATGAGTCTTACCCGGGATTCAAAATCCTTCCTTATTGTGTACACTCGTCCGGGCACAGTATCCTAACTGAGGCTTGGAGGAGGGTCATAGGGGGAGGAGCCAGTGCACACCAGATAGTCCTAAAGCTTTCTTTAGATGTGCCCAGTCTCCTGCGGAGCCGCTATCCCCCATGGTCCTTACGGAGTCCCCAGCATCCACTACGGACTATGAGAAATAGAATTATCGGTAAGTAAATTCTTATTTTTCAAGGGATTCTATTTCAAAGACCCTGGTGAAAATATACGGAAGAAGGCGGATACCAACTCTACCATCGCGGCTGATTTACAGTTGGGGTGTGGAGATTTGCTATTTAATTTACATGCTTGATCCGGGGCACCAACAGGCTAAAGCTTTGACTGTTCCCAGGATGCACTGCACTGCCTCCTCTATAACCCCGCCTCCAAGCACTGGAGCTCAGTTTGTAAGTTGGTTCCTGCAGAGCAGGTCACTTAACAGATGGGGCTGCGCTAGGTAGCCCTGAAAAGAGCTTTTTAAGAATACTTCAAGGGCTGCAGCACTGTTTGTTATGCTGACATTCTGTGCTGCGGCTCCATGGCCTCCCCAGCAGCACTGCATACGTTGCTGGGTTCCCGGGTACTTGCAGTGGAAGCGCACCGGTCTTCAGGCACACAACCGCTGACGCTCTCCTGGAACGCGTGGCTGCACATCAGGGAGGAGGTAAGAGGGTCCCCCAGATGGGACCCGCCGGTAAACCTGGGACCGCGCCGCTGGTGCAGGGACCCCAGTATATCCACCAGGGCAGGAAGCACAGGTCGGATTTACTAAAATCCGTTTTACATAGGCTCCACAGTACCCAGTGGTGAGGACCAGCATAGGGGATAAGGCGCTGACCTGTAGCCCCTCCCCCAGCTCCGGGCGCCATCTACTGCTGGTGTACCCGCCCTGGAGCTGCATTTGTCTCTCCCTCACTCCCTCACAGAGATTTTGGCGCCATCTTTACACAAGTAGCAGGGCTGATCTCCGGGACTGCAGGGCACTGTCTCGCACTATGGAGTGTACGGCTTATTGTGGTCACATGTGCAGATACACCAGTCTCTGCTGTGGAACTCTGCAGCTCCTTCAGTGTTACCTTTGGTATCTGTGCTGCCTGCCTCTCTGATTAATGCTCTTCTTGCCCAGTCTGAGTTTTGGTGGCCGGCCCTCTCTTGGCAGGTTTGTTGTGGTACCATGGGGCAGATATATTAACTTGGAGAAGTCATAAGGAAGTGATAAACCAGTGAGATGTGCAAAGTGATAAAGGCACCAGCCAATCAGATCCTAACTGTTCATTTACATATTGGAGCTGATTGGCTTTTGCTTTTATCACCTTGCACATCTCACTGGTTTACTCGTAGCATGATGCACCTGGGGGTACTGCTGGACACACACAGCCAGAGATTGTTGCAGTCTCCAGAGAAAGTCCTGAAGCTTCAGGACAGGATTAGATACTTCCCCTCTCGCCTAAGAGTGTCGATACACTCGGCGATGCAAGTACTAGGCCTCATGGTGTCTGCTTTCGACATGGTAGAGTACGCTCAATTTCATTCCCGCCCTTTGCAGAGGTTAATCCTTTCTGAGTGGGACGGCCTGCCCCATCTGATCAGGTCTCAAATGATCTCCTTGACTCCGGAGGTTCGTCTGTCACTGAGCTGGTGGCTACAGGACCAACAGTTGAGCAGGGGCCGTCCCTTCTGGATCTACAACTGGGTCCTCCTGACAACGGACTCCAGTCTGCGGCGTTGGAGCATCTCTGTCAAAAATCCTCCGTTGGGCGGAACGCCATCTGCCAGCAATATCGGCAGTGTTCATTTCCGAAGTCCTCAACTGGGAAGCAGATTTACTCAGTCATCAGGACATTCACGCCGGAGAGTGGAGTCTTCATCCGGAAGTCTTTCAACTCTTAGTGGACGAGTGGGGCCTACCAGATGTAGACCTGATGGCGTCTCGACACAATCACAAGGTTCCAGTCTTCAGATCAAGGACAAGGGATCCTCAAGCAGCGTTCGTGGACGCACTGGCAATTCCATGGAACTTTCGGCTGCCATACGTGCTCCCTCCAGTACCACTCCTGCCCAGGGTACTACGGAAGTTCAAGCAAGAAAGAGGAATACTACTTCTAGTTGCTCCAGCGTGTCCCAGACGGCATTGGTTGTCAGACCTGCAGGGTCTAGCAATTAGATCGTCCTCTTCTACTTCCTCAACGCCCCGACCACCTCGTTCAGGGCCCTTGTCTATCCGGACCTGGCCAGACAGGCTTTGACGGGCGTGGCTCTTGAAGCTTCACTCCTGAGGGCCAAAGGATTCTCCGAGGCGGTTATTCAAACTACAGTATGTTGAAAGCCCGCAAAAAACGACTTCTGCACAGATTTATTACAGGGTCTGGAATTCTTACTTCACATAGTGTGCTGCTAAGAATTATTTATTTATTAACCGTTTCTTATATAGTGAATCATATATTCCTTTGCGCTTTACAATTAGAACAGTAATAGAACAAATGCCTATTCGTTCAGAACTTCCAGGCTTTTGGCTTTTCTGCAACAAGGCCTAGATTTAGGCCTTTGTCTGGCCACCCTCAAGGTTTACATATCTGCCTTGTCGGTGTGGTTTCAGAGAAAAATGGTGTCTATTCCTGATGTTCATACTTTCACTTAGGGAGGCTGAATCCATAAAACACCCTATGTCCCTCCTGTGGCTCCATGGGATCTGTCTGTTGTCTTAAATGCCCTGCAAGAGTCTCCATTTGAACCTCTTGAGTCTGTGGACCTTAAATGCGTTACGCTTAAGGTCGTGTTTCTGCTGGCTATTGCCTCTGCTAGGAGGGTGTCGGGCTTAGGCACTTTGTCCTGTCGTCCACCCTTTTTTTTTTTTTTTTTTTCACGGTGACTGGGCAGTTCTTCGAACTCGACCCGGTTATCTACCTAAAGTGGTATCATCTTTCCATCTTAACCAAGAGATTGTGGTTCCGGCTTTTCGGGGTTATTCAGAGTTGATCGCTAGCTGCCATTGTTCACTGCGTAGCGTTCAGTGAAAAAAACGGCTAATCTGCGTATGCAACGCAAAGCGCATGCGCGTCGTACGGGTACGAAGTCCATTGTGTTTTTGCACTGGTTCTAGTGACTATTCCAATCTCACAGCCAAGCGCAAGGAGATTGACATAGGGTGTCTGACGTCATTACTGTCACTCGTCGCAGCAATCATCGCACAGGATAAGTAACTACAGGGCTGATCTGATGTGTTTGCAGGCGCTCTACTGCACAGGCGTTCGCACTCCTGCAAAGCGAAAATACACTCCTCCCCCCCCCCCCCCCTGTGGGCGGCGACTATGCGTTTGCACGGCTGCTAAAAACTACTAGCGAGCGATCAACTCTGAGTGACCCCCTTTATCTCTTCTGGTTTGTCTTCCAAAGAACGGTTTTTGGATGTGGTACGAGCTCTCTGTATCTACGTGGAGAGGACTGCCTCTATCCGGAGGTTAGATGCCCTTTTTTTTTTTTTTTTTTTTTTTTTTTCACAAACGTGGCTGGCCTGTGAATAAGCAAACCTTGGCCAGATGGATTAGAATGGTGATTGCACAAGCTTATGTGCAGGCTGGACTCCCAGCTCCTGCTGCTATTAAAGCCCATTCTACTCGGTCTGTTGGACCTTCTTGGGCAGCCCGTCGTGGCGCGTCCGCTGAACAATTATGCAAGGCGGCTATGTGGTCCTCCATGAACACGTTCATTAGGTTCTATGCCTTTGATACTTCCGCCTCCCAGGATGCTTCCTTTGGACGCCGGGTTCTTGTGCCCGCTACGGTGCGTACCCTCCCATGAGGAACTGCTTTAGGACATCCCTGATGTATTCCCTGTGGAATCCCAGTGTAACCCGCTGCAGAGAAAGAGCTTTATGGTAGACTTACCATGGTTAAATCTTTCTGCGAGGTACACTGCATTCCACAGGGTGCCCACCCTGACGCACTTGGCTTCTTTGGGTTTGTATGGCATTAGCCGCTGGTCCCTTCTCCTGTTGTGAGAATGTGGTTCTATGTTACTAACATCTGCCGTCTTTTACCTGCTACTGCATTGGACTGGTTAACAAAACTGAGCTCCAGTGCCTGGAGGCGATGCAGGGCATCCTGGGAACAGTCAAAGCTTTAGCCGGTTGGTGCCTCGGATCAAGATCCAATTCTACACCCCAATGTATTCCCTGTGGAATCCAGTGTACCTCGCAGAAAGATTTAACCATGATAAGTCTACCATAAATCTTCTTTTTTTTTTAGCCATGTGTCTGATTTATTTTATTTGTCCTTGGATTTGGCACTGGTCTGCTGTGCACTTTGTGTTATAACTCAGGACAGCAATCTTTTTGATGGTATTAAGTTATTTGCTAAATAGCAAACAAACTGCCACTTATTTAGCATACAATTGAAGTAGGACATATGCAAATACAGTTTGGTGTCTGAAATGGAATTAGAACACAAATGGTCTAAATTTGATATTTGTATTTATATAGCAAAATGATATACCATTTCTGTATAGAGCTGTGTATTGATCAGACACAACATAGAAGTGACGCCTAAATCCGTAACTTTGCACCCTCACTATTTGTTGTGATATTTTCTTGTAGACAACCAAGGGAGCCTCCTCTTTTAAAATAACCCGTGGGCTTGAAGCTGCCGGTGCTGCATTAAGGTTAGTGTTTTACATGCATAATATCTGATGTCTTTTATGAAAATGAAAAAAAAAGTAATACAGTAAGATTGGCGCAAGATCTTATTACATGTTTTTGTTGTATCGTATCCCATAGGAGCTGTACAGCTACATTTTAAAATTGTTGCCACCAACATGTAAGAGACATTTTAAACTTCATACCTGATGGTATTGAACCCTGATGGGTCCCACACATGCTATTCCCCAACACATCTCACCTGTGAAGCCTTTTATAGCAGAAAGTATCCTAGGATGTTGAGCATGATAAATCTGTATGCCATCCTAATAACCTGTCCTTTTTTCTTATTGAATTGTAACCTTTTTAAAGTACAGTCGATTCTTTTTTTTTTTTTTTTTATGGTGCTAGAGCAACTATCATTATGGGGCTAATTCAGGTTGGATCGCAAATAGCGATCCAACGGGAATGATTCCAATCGCTCCGCAGGCGCATATGCCTGCACTTTCTGCGGGGAGGCGCAGAAAATGCGATCGCCTCTGCCTGTCAATCAGGCAGAAGCGGTCGTGGGGCAGAGACGGAGAGTTGCGGGGGCGGTGCAGCGCGAACGGGGTCATGAACGTGGCGGCTGCGTGATGTCACACGCAGCCACTTCTATCGGGACTATGGCGGCGGGCCTCCTGCGGATGCAGCAAAGCTCCGCCGGCAGGAGGCATCCTTTATTTCTGCTAACAAGCAGAAATTGCGATGGGGGGGGAGGCGGCGGTCAGCATGCTGGGCGACCCCCAGCATGCTAACAAAAGGATTGCAAATTCTGCTAATTAGCAGAATTTGCAATCCTTACGGAATTATCCCCTATATTTGGAAATATTTGCCACCTCATCATTTGACCCACAGACTAGCTAGGGAATCATATTTTATGTATAGTGGACATTACAGCGGCAGCCAAGGTGTGGACTGTGGAATCTGGTTTATGCCTTGGCAGCACCTTCTCCCTCCCTGCTGCAAACATTCTTGGAAAGGACTCGCTCCCCACGCACTAGAAAACCCTACCTTACCTTTACCTTGTCTTCATCCCAAGTTTATAACTTGATAAAAACTTGTAAAATTTCAGTTTACGTGCGCTGGGTTTTATTTTGTGCTGCACCTCGTTTAGTACCAAATGAACTTCTTTGGCGTATGAAAGAGCAGTTTCCCCTGAGTGGGCCTCCACTAAACTGATCATTTACAGAGGCACTAATTAAAGGGGAATGTCTCTAGCTCATTGGTGGTTATTTTAAAATGTGTAAATGTGATTCTATATTTCTCAGTATACAATGTTATTTTGCAGTGTGACTTCTACAAGGGAGAACATTGTGTACTCCGTTGAGTGTCTGAGAGACTATGTGTAAGTAACCTCAGTCCCGGCTCTGCTTATTTATGTAAATGAATAAAGGGAAAATGTATACTATGCAATAATGCGTTCCTCTGTGTGGAGTTACGTGTTAAAATGCCAGATAATGGCGCAAAGGTAGGCACGTTACTGGTACATTGTTCCAGGCCCTCAGATTTAGCCTTGGCCATTCAACAGTTTAAGCTTTGAAGCCTTATGCTTAGAATGGATGAAAAGCAATATCCTTTCTTGTACAGTGCTACTTGATTCTTGGTCGGAAGATAAGCAGTACATATAACTAGAAAAATCATGGCTAATTAGATTGGTGAAGGTCATTACTCACTGAATATAAATTATGACGGCATACAGTGCTGGTATTTTGATTTCAGAAGTGTTGGGAAGAAAGTGATAGGGGTCATTACAGTATCATTCATAGTGTTTCCGATACTATGTTGGGCATCCATTTAGACGCAGTGAAACATCGAATGCGAAAAAGTGTTTTGCACTATTTCCCGATGTTTCACCTATTTTTATTTTTACAGGCCATCCACTTAGATCGCCTGTAAAACAAACAAACCCATTTTCTTACGAAACACACAAGTTCAGTAAAATGGTCCCGCTTTCAGGGATATGGTTTTGCCTGCCTGAGGCAGGTGAAACAAAATCCCCGATGAGCCAAGCCTCGCGTCGGCTTATCAGGACTAATTGGATAGCCCCCGGCAAGACAGTTGGCCACGGTCACCTGTGTATTCAACCCAAATGGCACTTCAAGAGGGATATTAATACATTAGAGACTGTACAAAGAAGGGCAACTAAAATGGCACATGGCCTACGTCACAAAACTTACCTGGAAAGGTAAAAGATCTTAATATGTATAGTTTGAAGCAGAGAAGGCAAAGGGGGGACATGATAGAAACTTTCAGTTATATCAAGGATATTAACAAAGTAGAGGAGGGAGACATTTTTCAAAGTAAGAGAATTATAAGAACATGAGGACTTGCACTGAAAGTGGAGGGATGTAGGTTCAGGGGAAACTTGATGAAAAATTAGTTTGCGGAAAGGGTAGTGGACAAGTAGAATAAACTCCCATCAGGGGTGTTAGATGCGAAGACAGCAGAGCAATTTAAACCTGCTTGCAATAGACATAAGGATATCCTTACAAAGAATTACAGATCAAATAGGATTTGAGATAAAAACATCCTAACTAAATACTGGGATTAGGGTTAAACACTGATGGGGACAGTTAGGGTTAAGCTGCAGGAGGGTTGGGTTATGGTTAAAATGCCAAAATCAGTCAACTTTTTGAACATCGGGATGTCCATTCCGACCATCTGGGTCCTGTGCGCCAGGATATAGATACCAACCCTACCCTATTAGAATGTGTGTTACTTTATCTGTGAATTTATCTAAAATGACTGCAGTCAGTAAGGTGACCCGTGCCACTGGTTTTTGTCATATAAGATCTGTGATGATGGTTATTCATATGCGTTTGGTTTCGTTATTGTTGGTTTAATAAGCATCTGATACAGGGCTGAGCAATAAGCAGCCCTCCAGCTGCTGTACATAAGTAAGGAGTGAAGTAGCTGTTGTGATAGCTGGGCAATAATTTCACTGAAGAGATATAGTATTGTGTAATTGAGATAACAGCCTTCTAAAACACAAAAAAACTTTTCATGTTGACATCAGGAGGAAAAACAACTAATGTCATCTACCAGGAATCTTATAAGATCTCCGTTTAAAAAGGCTATCTCTGTATATTCAGAATTGCTCCCATGAGAAGCCAGGGCGGGTAGCTAGTCTAAAATGAACTAAAGTCAACAGGGCAACTGAGAGATGTTTAATACCCCTATAAGACTGGCAGCACTTGCTAGGCCAGTTTGATAAAGAGCTTACCAAATCCTGGGTGTGCACTGGAAATGAAACATTTACTTCAAGATTCAAAATTAAAATTTAGTAAATGCATTTTTCCCTGTGGGCACCCACATCTAATGCCATCCTGTGATGTAATTAACATTCAGATATAGGCTGATTACTGGCAAAAGCCTTCACCAGAAAGGGGGTTGTGGTAAATAGGAAAAAGCCATGTTTGCACTTGTCACTAACATTACATTTCTTGTAACATTCTTATCTTTACCATCAATGACATTGTCCACTTATTGAACAGCTTTAAATGAAACCACTTTTCTCCTTGTGGAAACCGTACTCAATCAGTGGGGCAGATGTATTAAGCCAGGAGAAAGGGATAAAGCAGTGAAAAAGCAGTGATAAGTGCAAGGTGATAATGCACCAGCCAATCGGCTCCTGTCATTTTTAAAATCCGTAATGATTGGCTGGTGTGTTATTACCTTGCACATATCATTTCTTTATCCCTTTTCCAGGCTTCATACATCTGCCTCGTTATTTTCTGCTGGTCTCATTATGGAGCTCTGGATGTGTAAAGCACAGTGATTTTTTTTTTTTACTTGTACTATTCCCAGCTATAGTCTGTACATTGATTACATGTAATTTTACACAATAATAATATAGAAGACCTCATCAGTAAAAGATGGTTATATTAATGTATGATGAGATGTTTATTGAGCAAAGTGTACTAGGGACAAAAAGCTATTCTCTCTTCCACTGTTCTCTGCCTTTTTAAATTGAAATATGTTTTATTAGCTGAAGTACCCGGCGTTGCCCTGGTTTAAATTTTCCAGTTATTCTCAATGAGTTGTAACTGTTAACATATTAAAAAGAATTAGTAGCTCTTCCAACACACCCATGCGGTGGCCACCCACTGTCATTTTCCTTCTGTTATCAGTGTTGCTGTTCCAAGGCTTTGGGGACAGTTATTTTAGTTCATTGAGTTATGGTTATTTCTGTCAGTTTTTTCAGGTCATTAATGTTTTCAACCAAATCAATCCATTGGGAGGCCCAGAACAGGCTCCCTGGGTCAAAGTTCTGCCCAGTGTACACCAATGGGAGGTCCGACTGGGACCCCAATCCCCTAGTATGTCTTCTGGGATTCAGTGTTACTACTCTGAAGTTTTTTCTTACAGCCCATCCAGTGTAAGGCCCAGAGCAGGTTCCTTGGGTCAAAGTTTTGCCCAGCACATTCCGCTGAGAGGTCCAACTGGGAACCTAACCCCACTAGAACCAGGCAAGAATCCAGCTGGAGAACCTTTTGTATTTTTTTCATCCCAGTCGGTGCAGAGGTGTCCGAATGCATAACAGACTAATGAATTTTATGTAGAAGATATAAATGATATCTTAATATCTGAAACACACAATGTTTAGAAGGCATGTACAATTTGTGCAGTCTGATGTAATAACGTCATTGTTCACTATGAAAACCCGCGTTATAGAGAAAGTAAATGACATGTATAAGAAGCCACCTTGATTTTTTTTGTAATGTGTGTAAGAGTACTCGGCCTAAGGCCTTGTTCTATATAGTTTCAGAGCTCCTGAGCATTTTGCCTGAAAGAAAAGACACAAATATTTGTACTTTTTGATTTTTTTTCAGGGATACTGTAATGGAATATCTCATAAATGTCACTACTGCCCCAGAATTCAGAAGATGGGAAGTCGCTGACCTGTCTGGTAGAATAAAGCTTGACAAAGCTTTGGCCTATCAAACGCCACAAATTAGTGAGTAGTGAACATACTGTTTAGTTGTATAACTTTGTTGCAGGGTATAAAAGCTAATTTTTCTGTAATCAGTGTCCTATATGAAGTGTTATTGAATAAGTAAGAGATTTAAAAAAATTGTGATTTGTTTTACACTTTTATTTTAAATAGTAATACAGGTTGAGTATCCCTTATCCAAAATGCTTGGGACCAGAGGTATTTTGGATATCGGATTTTTCCGTATTTTGGAATAACTGCATACCATAATGAGATATCATGGTAATGGGACCTAAATCTAAGCACAGAATGCATTTATGTTACCTATACACCTTATACACACAGCCTGAAGGTCATTTTAGCCAATATTTTTTATAACTTTGTGCATTAAACAAAGTGTGTGTACATTCACACAATTCACTTATGTTTCATATACACCTTATACACACAACCTGAAGGTCATTTAATACAATATTTTTAATAACTTTGTGTATTAAACAAAGTTTGTGTACATTGAGCCATCAAAAAACAAAGGTTTCACTCTCTCTCTCACTCAAAAAAGTCCGTATTTCGGAATATTCCGTATTTCGGAATATTTGGATATGGGATACTCAACCTGTATATATTTTTTTTATTTGTATAAATGCAGGCATTTTGGAGAACCTTCATGCAGCATCTTACCGCAACACTCTTGCTAATTCCTTATTTTGTCCCGACTACAGAATTGGAAAAGTTTCACCAGACGAGGTAATAGTCTAAATAAAAACAGAAAGGTAATGAAAAAGCTACACCTTCAATATGAAATGATAAAATCTTGTGCTGCCATCGGAGTTTTGATCCATGAGCAATGTCCTAAAAAAAAAAAAAAAAAAGTGTACTTTGTTGGGAATTTGTTTATTTTGAAATATCTGGAACCTTGATCTAACATTTTGGGGACTAATGGACAACCTGGCAACGAAAAATCCCATCAGTTTCAGCAAAATGATGGCCCTCTCCACTGTTTATATATGTGTCCCACTGAGTGCTGTTTGACGTTCCCACAGTGTACACCCTGGTGTTCTAGTATGTGTAATACAGCATTTCTAGAAGCAAGCCTTTGTCTTTATATGGATTTATGTGTACCTATACCATGCTTTATTTTATCTTTTACATTTGTTTTCATTAAGTGTCAGTTGGGTTTATTTTATGTAGATTAGCAATGTGTATTTTGATATGGTTTGTGAACTTATAACGAGTAGGTGACTTTAACAGTAGGCTGACCAACAGTAGCGGCATCATCAGGCCCTGGTAGCATGGAAACATTAACATATAGTTTAGAATATCTAAAATCCTTTGTATATTTAAGCATCTATGGAGGGAATTTAATTGAGAACTAATTTAAGCTTAGTCTGTAATTAATCACCTTCCGAAGTGGTGTCTTCTCCAGTGTCGGGATCTGAGTGTAGTGTACATGAGTGTTTGTAAGTATATGTGTGCATGAGTGAGTGTGTTTGATCGCAGCAGCTGGGAGAACTACATCTCCCAGCAGCCCCCTCTTCATTGAAAGGTTGGAGGGGAGACCACTGGAGGGATAAGTATTTTTTATTTATTTACTTGCACTGAAACCCATTGGTTTTCTTTTAAACTGAATTCCGTGGGTATCTGCAGCGCACATACTCACAATAATCCAAAATTTGGCGCAAGGTTTTTTGCTCACTAATCCTCGCTCCCAAGTGAATTCCCCCCGTATGTAACAGCAGTCTTATACTGCTGCTTTCCATTTAATGGCATACTTTTTAGTTGTGACTTAAGTGTCCATTAATCTTTTTGTTGTCTTTCTTAGTTGCAGCAGTTTGTGCAGAATAATTTCACAAGCGCAAGAATGGCCCTGGTTGGACTAGGTGTGTATTATGGGGAAATGAGGTTAACATACATTTTACATCCTGACTGATGCATTCTATAGATATGCAGTTACTGCAAAAATGATACTTGTATTAAAGCAAAGCATAAGTAAGAAGGTAATGACAGTGCCGCAAAATACATGTGGAAGTAGGTCAACAGTAACATAGTGATCAAGGAGTGAGCTAGTGAGAGCCCGGAGGTATCCATGAGTGGTGAAGCTGATCAGTCATATCTACATCAACCAAAATTGGTGTATTTAAAGAGAGACTGTTCCTTTTTGGCTAAATGATCTATACGCTGCCATGTTGTGAGGGTACAAGGTGAGTGTTTATCTCTTGTCGCACCAAATGGCAGGATGGCCCAAAGTCTGCCTTATTTATCTGCTTGTCACACCCAGTGACTTCTGTGGGTGAGAGAATCACCTAGGAAAATAGCAGGTTAAAGTAATTGCATTGTAACACACTTTACATACGTAGATATTGGGGGTTTCATTGCACTAAGCTTCACACAAAGCCTATTCCTTTTTTAAATTCAATAATTTGGCTTTCCAGCGGACAAACAACGAATACAGTATGCATTGGTAGACACAGAATATTATGTATGCATAAACCTTAATTGACACACAAGCCTATTGTAACAGGGCTCTAAGTACCGATCGTTCTGATGGATGCGGTCCTTCCTGCTAGGATAGGGGCCAATCACTTTGTTACCCCACTTCCTGCAGGGTGGCGAAGTCTGCAGCAAGATGCAGCTGTGAGCCCAGACTTAGGGGGTCATTCCGAGTTGCTCTTAGCTGTGCTTAATTTAGCACAGCTATGATCAGACACTCAGACATGCGGGGGGACGCCCACCACAGGGCTAGCCCGCCCCGCCTGCGTTGGCCGGACTGCGCCCCCAAAACGGCGGGCAAACGGCGTCGTGCAGCCCCCTCCTGCCTAGCGACCGCCTCTGCCTGTCAATCAGGCAGAGGCGATTGCTAGGGAACGACTGCCTTCGGCCGTCCGGCATGCGCCGGCCCGACCTGATTGCTGCGATAAACTGCAGCGATTGGGTCAGAATGACCCCCTTAGTCTGTTCTGAAGTATACAATGGTCATGTCGCATAGAGAACCTTATCATTGACACAGTCTTGTAACAGGCCACATACAGTTAATGTCATTTGCCCTAGTGAGACTTGACGCCAAGCGGGGTTGAGCTTTATTTTCAATCTGTCCGGGATCCTGCACCATCCTTTTTGAGTAGATTTTTTCATTGTTGTCTGATGAATCTCTCCTTACACTCACTGAGATTACAGAGAAGCTGAGCCTCTGGGGGAGAAATGACTCATTTAAACAGATTGGGGTCTATTCATGAAGCAGTTAAAAGTGTGCAGAAGTGAGCCACTAGAGACGTTTCCTATGGCAACCAATCAGTGTTGTGGTAACATTTATAAAAAGCATTCTGTAAAATTGAATGTAGCAGCTGATTGGTTGCTATGGGCAACTTCTCTACTGACTTTTCACTGCTACATGAATAGAACCCATAGTGGCATAAAATAAGAAGTCGATAGGAATTTCTATTGACTGAAAAGTAAATGCCAGCAATGGGCGTGAATGAATAAATTTTTCCAGTTTCTGCTAAGTTTTGCAGATCTTCTCATCATGTACTTTCAGGTGTCAGCCATTCAGTCCTCAAACAAGTTGGAGAGCACTTCCTCAACATCAGAAGTGGTAGCGGCTCCGCCGCTGTGAAAGCGCAGTATCGCGGAGGTATGTGATCATATTTATGTTACTGGGTCTTACTGTACTCCAAATACAAAGATGTACACATTGGGCAGAAGTTTCAGTGTAGAGCAATTTAATGCATTAAGAACATGGTAACAATTTTGCTATCTATATGCATTCAGTTGGGTACAGTGGAGATGATCATAGAGCATAAAGAACATGAGTGCGGCTACTCCTCTCTCTAAAGTAAGAGTATTCCAGTCAGGCACGAGTGGATAATGTGTTTGGATGCATGAATCAGGGGTTAATACATTATAAAACACTTGATCGCTGGGTATGTGGTATCATTTGGGGTACCTGTGTATGAGAAGAACACTTGACAAATGTCAGAGGGTTCAGAGACAAACTACCTTACTAATTAAAGTACTGGCAAGGTTAGACGAAGTAGGGGAGTTAACTTAATGTGTAGAAATGTAATTACATCACAATACAAATTATTTTATTACAGCTTTTTACCTTTGGAACTGTAAAGAGGAGGTGGGGGATCCTCACTGCTGACCTAGAAAGGGCTGTTTGTATACAAACTATGTAATGAGCGATGTTCTAATGGCATTCAATAGATGTGGATGAAGTTTTGTAAGATTTTGGAACATGTTTTACTAATAGTATCCAACACCCCAGGCGCAGAAGAGCAGTTTGTCAGTAATTAGTGGTGGGCAACAAACAACATTAGAGAAAATGAACCTGACCCGACAGTGGTCACTGGGTGTTACTGACCCAGCTTCTATTCTTCTGCCCAGGTGAGGTCCGAGAGCAGAATGGAGATGACCTGGTCCATGCTGCTATTGTGGCAGAAGGAGCATCTGTTGGGAGCCCTGAAGCAAATGCGTTTAATGTCCTGCAGCATGTTCTTGGGGCCGGGCCTTACATCAAGAGGGGGAGCAACACTAGCAGCAAGTTGTCTCAAGCAGTCACCAAGGCAACTAGTCAGCCCTTTGACGTAAGTAAAAACTTAGGAAGGGTGAAATGAGGAGACTGTGCTTTGTTAGTATGGTCTGTGTCACTGGATTGAGGTCACCTATCTCAAGTTTTGTAACGCATTACTTTGGTTAGTTGATTCATGGCAATTGGTTAATGAGTTGCCAGGATAATGTGGATATACTGTATTTGCCACAGGTTTGTAAACCTACCAACACTGAAAGTTATTTGCAATGATTGAATCGTATTTAAATTGCATTGAATTGTGTGTTTTCTTTCTTTTGTTTCTGTGTAAAGGTTTCTGCATTCAATGCCAACTACTCAGATTCTGGTATCTTTGGAGTTTATACAATTTCGCAGGCAGCTGCTGCAGGAGATGTAAGTGAAATGCTATACTGGATGTAATTTTACATCACTTGCCCCATAGTAAGTGTATGTCTTGCCAAATTTCTTTTAGTAAGTAATTGGCATACACTGATAGCTGCATTTCTTTAATTTTATTATTTTTTTCTTATATACTTTTTTCTTAAATAGAGTATTATGTGCGTACATTGAGGCTTGTATTTCCAGGTGATGCCTCCTAGTGGCAGAACCATTGCACAGTACCTGATATGTTGTAGTTGAAAAATAGAACTAGTTAGGCTCATGCGCTCGGGGCCTGATTTAGAGATGTATGCTAATGTTGCTGCGTCTTAGCACGCAGACACTGTGCAAACTTATACGTGTCCATTTTTCTTAGGTAATTAAAGCTGCAGTTAACCAGGTGAAAGCGATTGCCCAGGGCAGCATTACAGAGGCTGATATAACAAGAGCTAAGTGAGTAATTTAGTTGTTTTCCCAAACAGCGCCGTCTCCCCTTCACTTTCACAGAGAAACTGAAATTGCCAGTGGTATTGTTTAGCTTTGTAGTTTGGTGTAATAAGGTACACACCCAAACACAAGCAAGAGTGCTATTAACTGTCCGCAGCTTCCTTGTTCTTGCTGGCAGTATAGAAAGCCAGAGGTTCTGTAGCCATGCTGTGCTGCATTGTGTCAGTGAGCCTGTGGCTCTCCACCTTTTTAGAACTGCAAGTCCAGGCATGAAGAGTGAAGGAACTTCACAGTTGGAGAGACCGACGCTGCCTAAGATGCTACCTTGTTCCTACCAACATTAGTGTTTTACAAGAGCTGGCGAATGCCTTTTTTAATGCTTTATAAAGCAATCGTGTATGCACATACTTCTCTTATTGTTGCATTCTTCCCAGTCCCACCTTGGTATCGGACTGCAAGAATTTCATCAAAAGTAGACCTTTAGCAATTATTAGGCCAAACGGTTCATGCTTTGATGCAGAAGGATGTCATGCCCTATATAACGTTTTCAGTGCAATGAATTTTGCAATAATTCTCAACGTGTTTATGACCGATGGGTACACTGGGGTAAATGTATTAACCTGGAGAAGGCATAAGGAAGTGATAAACCAGTGATATGGGCAAGGTGATAAACGCACCAGCCAATCAGCTCCAATATGCAAATTGACAGGTGACTGACTGGTGCGTTTATCACCTTGCAGTTATCCCCCACTATCTCAAAATGCCAGAGAAACTTGACAGAGCTATTTAGGGCTAATTGACATGAACAAGGTATGTAAGGTTCATACGTGTGTAGTTACCATGAAAATGAGACTCCTCATAGTTGCTGTTATCAAAGTTAAAGCGTTTTTTGGTGGTATTCCGTACTACGTAGTGGAATCCTAATTTGCTTTAATTTGCAGTGTGTTTTTGTTTTTTGATATGTTTGGCTCAGAAGTTGGTAGCCAGTACTTAGTGTATTTATTGAAAGCCATGTGAAGATAAATTGTCATCATTTCAGGAACCAGCTAAAATCCCATTACCTGCTGTCCGTGGAGAATTCCTCTGGGCTGTTGAATGAAATTGGCTCCCAGGCATTGTCGTCCGGATCTTACGTATCACCAGCTGCTGCCACCCAGCAGATAGACTCTGTCACCAGCGCTGATGTTGTTAATGTGAGTTCTCGTATATATTCAGATTGTTCACAATGAGTGAGAAATGTGGACACAGAATTAAGTCCTAAATATAAATCTATAAGGCTTGTATGTATGAAATATACAAACCACTTAAAAAAACAAAAACAAAACACTATTAATGCATAGATAAGTCGGTACACACTGTATCTGAAACTATATTATTCCTTATAGACCAGTTAATTAGTGTCTGAACGTTTTTTCGATCTGGAATGATGTGAAATCCCATGTTTAAGCTTTGGAACAATGTTCGAATACTTCGGTCTTTCCAAAAATTTGTCCTCGTATAGCAAAATGTTAAATTTATTTGTTGCATTGTTTTGTCCTGGTGCATGTAAATAATAATTTTCATAGACAATTTAGCTAACTTGGATATCCATGGTTATTTCTATAGGCTGCAAAGAAGTTTGCTTCTGGAACCAAGTCTTTGGCAGCTTCCGGGAACTTGGAAAACACCCCATTTGTTTCTGATCTGTAGTTTCCGAAAGACACTCGCAACAGCAGATGTTTCAGGCTTAGAATTGAAGTGTGGACTATCCCAATAGATCTTCACGACTTTTGTTCCACAGAGTTTAAAGCAAATTATTTATGATGTCAGACCATACATGTAAATTGTAACGGGGAATCAAGGAAGGCTTTCAGTAATGATCTATGGGGAAACATACTAGTGTGTTGTTTAACAGCATAACATACAATAAAAGATTACTATTTCTATCATGTGCTCAAGTGGCATTACTCTGTACAGTCTGAGCTGTGTTTACTGTATAGGATGAGCAGGTGCTTATCTGTGGGGGTGTACTACGGTATGCCGGCGCCGGGATCCCGACTGCTGGTATACCGGCAGTGGGGCAAGCGCAAAATAGCCCCTTGCGGGCACGGTGGCGATCTTCCTCCAGGGGGGTAGTGGACACCCCAAGCGAGGAAAATAATTGTCGTATGCCGGCTGTCGGGATTCCAGCGCCGGTATGCTGAGCGTCGGGATCCCGACAGCCGGCATATCAAGTGCCACCCTTCTGTGGTAGGAAACAAATGATTGTGCTAATTCACTCTTTTCTTTTAATGTTCTTTTGGTTCGTTATTGCCAATAACAAGTACAATATTTTTGAAATAAGGGGAAATGAGCATGTGTTAAGCAACCTGTCATCTGCATACAACTGTCTCATAAACATATCTGGGCAGAAGACGCATGGCTAGGCAAATGTCTGTTTATAGCGGTTTCTGCTGTGTTCCTCTCTTCAGACGCTAGCGAGTTAGCAGTCTTCTATTGAAAGTATTGTGTGTAATATGCTCTACTTGTGAGAGAGAGAGTCTAACCTCAAACCACCAGTTTCTCCGGCAGGGTCACCATGTTATCCACAGGATAGCATTGGAATATCAGGTAGCGACAGCGGATTGGAAGCTTTCGGCCTCCCAGCATGCAACGGGCCCGTCCCTATATTTGTTTGGTGCGGCCATGGTCAATGGGCTGCTGTTTTTTTAGCAGCCATAAGCTTTTTTTTTTAATTTTAGTTTTATAGTCTTGCTATGCTTTTTGAGCAATCTTTCTAAAAAGCGTCTTGTACGTGTATTGTACCTTGGAAAGAGTCGCTCCAACAACTAGACGTCCAGCAGACGTTACCAGGCTGTGGCCGGAGCACGGGGAGAAGGTAGGGCAACGGCTTTGTTTAGTAGGGCAAACGCAAGACACAGCCGCACTGTGTAGGGATGGAGACTACCGAACAGTCGCTGAAACGGCTGCCACCTTGGGTGCACCAGCGCTAGGCCTCAGGGATCATAGGCTCCAGGGGTAGTATGAAGCCGCGATCCCTAGGGTTGATGTCCGCAGTGAGGAGTAAGATGCTCCCTTGGTCGCCCCTCCCCCCATTTCATGACCAGTTTCCTACGATTTTCCTGCCATGAACAGAGTTCCCGCTTCTGTCTGAGACGATGTGCATCTAAAAGGATCGAGTCGCAGCATAGGCGGCTGTGTGACTGGTGTGTCAGTGTTCACGTGGGTGTCTGTGTTCACTGTAGATTCACGGGGCGATTGTGTACACTAATAGCGTTCACTAACATATTGATCGATCCTGGAAGCGGGGTGAAGTCTCCCTGTATCCCACTCTCCTTAGCCAGGTTATACAGCACTAAGTCTCTACCTTTGCGTATGAATAGTTGGATAAGTGCCTGATGCATATGAGTCTGTAAACTATTACTGCTGTTTCTTTCGCTGTGCGACTGAATACGTTTAAATTCCTATTTCTCTAACGTCCTAGTGGATGCTGGGGACTCCGTCAGGACCATGGGGAATAGCGGGCTCCGCAGGAGACAGGGCACATCTAAAAAGCTTTTTAGGTCACATGGTGTGTACTGGCTCCTCCCCCTATGACCCTCCTCCAAGCCTCAGTTAGGTTTTTGTGCCCGTCCGAGAAGGGTGCAAACTGGATGGCTCTCTTAAGGAGCTGTTTAGTAAAGTTTTTTTTAGGTTTCTAATCAGTGATTCCTGCTGGCGACAGGATCACTGCAACGAGGGACTTAGGGGAGAGACTTGCAACTCACCTGCGTGCAGGAGGATTGAAGTTTTAGGCTACTGGACACTGAGCTCCAGAGGGAGTCGGAACACAGGTCAGCCTGGGGTTCGTCCCGGAGCCGCGCCGCCGATCCCCCTTACAGACGCTGAAGAAAGACGGCGGAACGGAGGTCCGGAAACAGGCGGCAGAAGACTTCACAGTCTTCAGAGAGGTAGCGCACAGCACTGCAGCTGTGCGCCATTGTTGCTACACGGCTCACTGACACGGTCACGGAGGGTGCAGGGCGCTGCTGGGGGCGCCCTGGGCAGCAATATAAATACCTATTTGGCAAATAAATACATCACATATAGCCATTAAGGCTATATGTATGTATTTAACCCAGGCCAGTTTTCCTAATAACCGGGAGAAAAGCCCGCCGTGAAAGGGGCGGAGCTTATTCTCCTCAGCACTCAGCGCCATTTTCCTGACCAGCTCCGCTGGTGAGGAAGGCTCCCACTCTCCCCTGCACTACAGAAACAGGGTTAAAGAGAAGGGGGGCATAAATTGGCGATATAATTATATATTAAGAGCCCATATATAGAAACAACACCTTCTAGGGTTGTTATATACATTATGGCGCTTTTGGTGTGTGCTGGCAAACTCTCCCTCTGTCTCCCCAAAGGGCTAGTGGGTCCTGTCCTCTATCAGAGCATTCCCTGTATGTGTGTGCTGTAGGTCGGTACGTGTGTGTCGACATGTATGAGGAAAATGTTGGTGAGGAGACGGAGAAAATTGCCTGTAATGGTGATGTCACTCTCTAGGGAGTCGACACCAGAATGGATGGCTTACTTATGGAATTACGTGATAATGTCAACACGCTGCAAGCCGGTTGACGACATGAGACAGCCGGCGGACAAATTAGTATCGGTCCAGGCGTCTCAGACACCGTCAGGGGCTTGTAAAAACGCCCATTTACCTCAGTCGGTCGACAGACACTGACACGGACACTGACCCCAGTGTCGACGGTGAAGAAACAAACGTATTTTTCCTTTAGGGCCACAAGTTACATGTTAAGGGCAATGAAGGAGGTGTTACGTATTTCTGATACCACAAGTACCACAAATAAGGGTATTTTGTAGGGTGGGAATAAACTACTTGTAGTTTTGCCTGAATCAGATAAATTAAATGAAGTGTGTGATGATACGTGGGGTTCCTCCGACAGAAAGTTATGGGCGGTATACCCTTTTTCCCGCCAGTAGTAAGGGCGAGTTGGAAAACACACCTTAGGGTGGACAAGGCGCTCACACGCATATAAAAAACATGGCGTTACCGTTTCCAGATACGGCCGCCCTCAAGGAGCCAGCTGATAGGAAGCTGAAAAATATCATAACAGTATATACACACATACTGGTGTTATACTACGACCAGCAATCGCCTCAGCCTGGATGTGCAGCGCTGAGGGGGCTTGGTCGGATTTCCTGACTGAAAATTTTGATACCCTTGACAGGGACAGGATTTTATTGTCTATAGAGCATTTTAGGGATGCATTTCTATATATGTGTGATGCGCAGAGGCATATTTGCATTCTGGCATCAAAGAATAAATGTGATGTACATATCTGCCAGACGAAGACACGACAGTGGTCAGGTGAGGCAGATTCCAGACGGCATATGGAAGTATTGCCGTATAAAGGGGCGGTCCATTGGACCTGGTGGCCATGGCAACAGCTGAAAAATCCACCTTTTGTTACCCCGAGTCACATATTGGCAGAAAAGGACACAGTCTTTTCAGTCTCAGTCCTTTCGTCCCCATACGGGCAGGCGGGCGAAGGCCAGTCATATCTGCCCAGGGGGAGAGGAAAGGGAAGAAGACTGCAGCAAGCAGCTCATTCCCAGGAACAGAAGCTCCTCACGGCTTCTGCCAAGTCCGCAGCATAACGCTGGGGCCGTACAAGCGGACTCAGGTGCGGTAGGGTGTCATCTCAAGAGTTTCAGCAACACTCGCAAGGGAACTCCGGGATCCTACATGTAATATCCCAGGTGTACATTGGAAATTCGAGACGTCTCCCCCTCACACAATTCACAGGCTGTATTCCCAGCAGGTGATAATCAAAGTACCCTTCTTACAACAAGGAAGGGGGTAGTATTCCACACTATATTGTGGTACTGAAGCCAACCGGCTCGGTGAGATCTGAAATATTTGAACACTTACATACAAGCGTTCAAATCAAGATGGAGTCACTCGGAGCAGTGATAGCGAACCAGGAAGAAGGGGACGATATGATGTCACTGGATATCAGGGACGTTTACCTACAGGTCCAAATTTGCCCTTCTCACCAAGGGTACTTCAGGTTCCTGGTACAGAACTGTCACTATCAGTTCAGACGCTGCCGTTTGGATGGTCCACGGCGCCCCGGGTCTTTACCAAGGTAATGGCCGGAATGATGATTTTTCTTAAAAGAAACATGGACGCTTTCCTGATAAGGGCAAGGTCCAGAGAACAGTTGGAGGTCGGAGTAGCACTATCTTAAGTAGTTCTACGACAGCACGAGTGGATTCTAAATATTCCAAAATCGCAGCTTTTTCCGACGACACGTCTACTGTTCCTAGGGAAGATTCTGGACACAGTCCAGAAAAACGTGTTTCTCCCAGTGGAGAAAACCAGGGAGTTATCCGAGCTAATCGGGATCCTCCTAAAACCAGGAAAAGTGTCAGTGCATCATTGCACAAGAGTCCTGGTAAAAATGGTGGCTTATTACGAAGCAATTCCATTCGGCAGATTTCCCGCAAGAACTCTTCAGTGGGATCTGCTGGACAAATGGTCCGGATCGCATCCTCAGATGCATCAGCGGATAACCCTATATCCAAGGAAAAGGGTGTCTCTCCTGTGGTGATTACAGAGTGCTCATCTTCTAGAGGGCCGCAGATTCGGCATTCAGGATTGGATGCCGGTGACCACGGAGGCCAGCCTGAGAGGCTGGGGAACAGTCACACAGGGAAAAAAATTTCCAGGGAAGTGTGATTAAGTCTGGAGAATTCTCTCCGCATAAATAAGCTTAGAGCAAATTTATAATGCTCTAAACTTAGCTAGACCTCTGCTTCAAGGTCAGCCGGTATTGATCCAGTGGGATAACATCACGGCAGTCGCCCACGTAAACAGAAGGGCGGCACAAGAAGCAGGAGGGCAGTGAAAACTGCAAGGATTTTTCGCTAGGCGGAAAATCATGTGATAGCACTGTCAGCAGTGTTCTTTCCGGGAGTGGACGACTGAGAAGCAGATTTCCTCAGCAGGCATGACCTCCACCCGGGAGAGTGGAAACTTCATAGGGAAGTTTTTCAACATGATTGTGGACCGTTGGCAAAGACCAAAGGTGGAGATGATGGCGTCCCGCCCGAACAAAAACGGGACAGGTATTCCGCCAGGTCATGAGACCTTCAGGCGATAGCTGTGGATGTTCTGGTAACACCGTGGGTGTACCAGTCTGTGTATGTGTTCCCTCCTCTGTTTCTCATAACCAGGGTATTGAGAATTATAAGACATAGAGGAGTATGAACTATACTAGTGGCTCCGGATTGGCCAAGAGGGACTTGGTACCCGGAACTTCAAGAAATGCTCACAGAGGACTAAGGGCCTGGGGAGCTAAGAAGGGACTTGATTCAGCAAGTACCATGTCTATTCCAAGACTTACCGCGGCTGCGTTTGACGGCATGGCGGTTGAATGCCGGATCCTGAGGGGAAAAGGCATTCCATAAGAGGTCATACCTACCCTGGTCAAAGCCAGGAAGGAGGTGACCGCACAACGTCATCACCACATGTGGTGAAAATATGTTGCGTGGGTGAGGCCAGGAAGGCTCCACGACGGAAATTCAACTAGGTCGATTTCTACACTTCCTGAAAACAGGAGTGTTTTGGACCTCAAATTGGGGTTCATTAACATTTAAATTTCGGCCCTGTAGATTTTCTTCCAGAAAGAATTGACTTCAGTTCCTGAAGTCCAGATTGTAAAGGATGTATTGCATATACAGCTTTTTTGTGCCCCTAGGGGCACCGTGAGATCTCAACATAGTGTTGGGATTTCTTAAAATCATATTGGTTTGAACCGCTCAAATCTGTGGATTTGAAATATCTCACATGGAAAGTGACCATGCTGTTGACAAATATCTCACATGGGAAGTGACCATGTTGTTAGCCCTGGCCTCGGCCAGGCGATTGTCAGAATGGGCGGTTTTGTCTTACAAAAGCCCATATTAAAATTTTCCATTTGAACAGGACAGAACTGGGACTCGTCTCCAGTTTCTTCATGAAGGGGTGTCAGCGTTTTCACCTGAAACAACCTCTTGTGGTGCCTGCGGCTACTAGGGACTTGGAGGACTCCAAGTTACTAGACGTGGTCAGGGCCCTAAAAATATAATATATATATATATATATATATATATATATATATATATATATATATATATATATATATATATATATATAGTTAGGACGGCTGGAGTCAGAAAGTCTGACTTGCTGTTTATACTGTATACACCCAATAAGCTGGGTGCTCATGCTTCTAAGCAGTCTATTGCACGCTGGATTTGTAGTACAATTCAGCTTGCACATTCTGTGGCAGGCCTGCCACAGACGAAATATGTAGATGCCCATTCCACAAGGAAGGTGGGCTCATCCTGGGCGGCTGCCCGAGGAGTCTCGGCATTACAACTTTGCCGAGCAGCTACGTGGTCAGGGGAGAACACGTTTGTAAAATTTTACAAATTTTGATACTCTGGCTAAGGAGGACCTGGAGTTCTCTCATTCGGTGCTGCAGAGTCATCCGCACTCTCCCGCCCGTTTGGGAGCTTTGGTATAATCCCCATGGTCCTGACGGAGTCCCCAGCATCCACTAGGACGTTAGAGAAAATAAGAATTTACTTACCGATAATTCTATTTCTCGTAGTCCGTAGTGGATGCTGGGCGCCCATCCCAAGTGCGGATTGTCTGCAATGCTTGTACATAGTTATTGTTACAAAAATCGGGTTATTACTATTGTTGTGAGCCATCTTTTCGGAGGCTACTTCGTTTTGTTATCATACTGTTAACTGGGTTCAGATCACAAGTTGTACGGTGTGATTGGTGTGGCTGGTATGAGTCTTACCCGGGATTCAAGATCCTTCCTTATTGTGTACGCTCGTCCGGGCACAGTACCTAACTGAGGCTTGGAGGAGGGTCATAGGGGGAGGAGCCAGTTCACACCATGTGACCTAAAAAGCTTTTTAGATGTGCCCTGTCTCCTGCGGAGCCCGCTATTCCCCATGGTCCTGACGGAGTCCCCAGCATCCACTACGGACTACGAGAAATAGAATTATCGGTAAGTAAATTCTTATTATAAGGTAATGCAGTAATATGTTTCTCCTATGTACCTGAAATGTATCTGTAGTTGATTGTGCTCATATTGCTTATTATACTAATGTATACGTGAGACTGATTGCTAGTGTGATTGCTGACTTTACCAATAATTCTGTCAGTCTTCTGTTTATTCCAATCCTCAATGCTGGTGCAAAGCAGGGAGGGATCGGATTGTATGTCACCTTAACAATTTAAAGTGATTGCAGTCACAAATTGTGTAGTAACACTGTACAGTTGTGTGATTTATTTATCATGTCTGAGAGGCAAGGGTGAGGAGGATACACTCTCCACAACAGCACCAACACACTCTTCATGTTTGTCTTGTAAAGCTGGGTTAACCTCTCAGGATCTGGTTCAAAATTGACTTATGTGCAAATTGTTTTAGCTTTCACCAAAGCCTCTTAAAAAAATCCGAGGCAGGCACATGTTCAAGTTGAACCCCCATGGGCTATTTTTGCACAGACCTTATCCAGTATAGCTGAGCGGATAATGCCAGCTCCTATACCAGGGATAGGTTATCCTATTAACCCTTACATGCAACATTCCACCTGGGGTTTAACACATCCAGCACAGGAATTGGCTTCTCAACAAAAGCAGGCTGTGAAAGGCCGGTGGTAAGTAAATCACATAGACATGAAACAACATCTTCAGTCTACATATGACATGAGTACTCGTCGGAGGATGAGGACTCAGTGCACTCTGGGTTTGCATACAGAGACGAGGAGGAAGGCCTCAGCTCAGTAGACATACCTGAGCTAATTAGTGCTATGAAAGCCATTCTATCCTTAGAGGAGGCAGCAGATCCTTTGTTAAAATCTAAGGCACCTGTGTTTAAAACATCCCAAAACAGGACTGAGTTTCCTGGGTCAGATCAGCTGACAGAAATTATGCTTGAGGCTTGGGTTACGCCCAGTAAGAAGTTTAGGATTCCAAAGAAATGGAATTCCCATTATCCTTTTCCAGCTGGGGACTGTTTAAAAAGGGAGGTGGCTCCCAAAGTAGATATGCATGTCATTAGATTAGTGTGAAAATCTACATTACCTCTGCCTTCAACATCATTAAATGATGTCACGAATAGGAAAATAGGTGGTTTTCTGAAAACCATTTTCTCTTTGTCTGGGGCAATCATAAGACCAGCCATGGCTTTGGCTTGGATGGCAAAAGAAGTGGCAGTCTGGGCTGATGCATTGGAGGATGACTTTTCAATGGCATCTAGAGAGCAAAAATCCCATATTGCACATATTGAACAGGTGGCTATTTTTTTGGAAGAAGCAGCTTTGGATATGGGTACAATTGCCTCAGGCAGTAGCAGCTTGCAGATCAGTTTGGCTACGTACATGGGAAGCTGACTCAGAATAAAAGAAGGTTCTGAAGTCTGCCTTTTTTGGAGTCAGAAGCAGATTCCAAGAAAGTAAAGTTTCCACACAAATCCAAGCCTAGATTTCCTTTTAACGAGGGTGGATTGAAGCTGCTAGTCAATAAAGTAGTATTCCTATCGGTAGACTTTCTATATAAAGATGTAACAAATGCTCCATCCGTAATGGATACCATCACGTCAAGAAAGTGTATCGAATGATGGGAACTCTCGCAAGTAAACTTCACAGGACTGTTCAGTGTATTGATATTACTGACCATCTCAATAAAGGATTCATGTGTGCCCTCCCAGATTAGGAAGACATCGTCTTAGAATCGTTTATAAAAAGAGACATTGGAGCCATATATGGGCAAAATATGAGTCTCCTCAAAGCTGGACATATACAAATTGGCGTATGCGGGCGCAAGGTTAGAACCCATAGCGGTGCCTGATAATTGCAGAAAATACGAATCCTTGTATTTAAAATGATTAAGACCCAAAACTAAATTGGTCATTTCCAAGATAAATTCAGTGGGTATGTTGCAATCTGGGTCTTTAGTAAGTACCTCCTTAATCGCTTCTCATCCACCACTGTGTGGTATGATCGTATACAAGGATTGTACGTCCATGGTAGCTAACAGGCAATTACCCATACGGACATCAATTGGTGAAGAAAGTCACTGGTGTCGCGTATATAACTGCAGCATTTGCTCACGTGCGGCTGTAGTATAGAATCAACCCACCGGGCTATAGGTTGTAACAATGAGCCTTCTGCTGCGATTATAGGTCGCCCCGGGGGTGTGATCATCATTTTGTGGATTTTTGGAAGTGTGTAGATGATGGGACATTTGGGCTCTTCTACACTTAAAATTTCAAAGGTGTCCTGATCAATCCAACAACACTCCAATCCTCTTTTTAATCAAAGGAATGGGGTTGGTCATAACCCTGCGGTATGTATTTGTGTCTGCCAGTTGGCGACTAATCTCCAAATCGTAGTCCGTCCAGTCTTGGACTACCACGGCACCCCCCTTATCCGCGGGTCGTATTACAATGGAGGTATCGTCCCACAATTTCTTAAGTGCCTTTCTTTCACCCGGGGTGAGGTTATCGAAGAGGTGTGATGGTTTAAACTGCTGTACATCACTATTGACTAAGAGAAAAGATTGGCTGCGCTTATAATGTAGTAAAAAAAACCTTTGTTAATGGAGAGCTGACAAACGTGATGATAATGAATAAAAAAATTTTTATTAAAATATTAGTATACCAATGGAATTATGAACACAATATTTTTTAAGAACTTATGCATATAAGTCTGCTCTGAGCTGACCCTATGTATTGAGCAGCAATAGATTAGTAATTAGTAATAGCGTTAAAAATATCACAACATATGTGACATTCATATAACTATTCACTGAAATTGTATCATTCACAAGAGTATAAGACTGCACACTATCTAAAAGTACAGAGGCAGCATGTACTTTGGAATTCAGAAAAGTCCCGGCAGCAGGTGTTTTAATTGAGGAAGATCATGTAATTACCTCTCCTGGGCTGTTAATGCCGGGCGTCCCCGGTATCATCCACTAAAGCCCTTTCTGGGAAAGGAAGAAAAATTTGAGCAAGTTGCTCTAGTGGGGGCTGTTCCCATATAATAAAGGGTATCTGTATATTGACCGGCTTTTTCCTGGGCTCTCCCGGGGGCTGGTAAAATCCTTTAAAGATGCCCACTCACATGCAACGAGGAGTATGCCGTCCAGTGCCGTTATTGATGCTGCTGACAGTGTACCTGTAGGCGCCGTGCATCGGCGTGAGCCAAACTTTCCAGGTGTGTTGAAGCAAGTCCTCTTGTTAGAACCGGAGCGTCCGGAAGCGGCAACCACCGCTAGCAGCAGAATGAAGGCGCTCAGTGAGAAGCGCTAGCCGGAGCAGTTCGCGGCGGATACGTGCAGTCCCTGTATAGACGGGTCAGCAAACAGAGAAGTGATGGGAGGAGCCTAACGTGTTTCGTCACGATCACGTGACTTTCTCAAAGGATTCCTTTGAGAAAGTCACGTGATCGTGACGAAAAGCGTTTGCTGACCCGTCTATACAGGGACTGCACGTATCCGCCGCGAACTGCTCCGGCTAGCGCTTCTCACTGAGCGCCTTCATTCTGCTGCTAGCGGTGGTTGCCGCTTCCGGACGCTCCGGTTCTAACAAGAGGATTTGCTTCAACACACCTGGAAAGTTTGGCTCACGCCGATGCACGGCGCCTACAGGTACACTGTCAGCGGCATCAATAACGGCACTGGACGGCATACTCCTCCTTGCATGTGAGTGGGCATCTTTAAAGGATTTTACCAGCCCCCGGGAGAACCCAGGAAAAAGCCGGTCAATATACAGATACCCTTTATTATATGGGAACAGCCCCCACTAGAGCAACTTGCTCAAATTTTTCTTCCTTTCCCAGAAAGGGCTTTAGTGGATGATACCGGGGACGCCCGGCATTAACAGCCCAGGAGAGGTAATTACATGATCTTCCTCAATTAAAACACCTGCTGCCGGGACTTTTCTGAATTCCAAAGTACATGCTGCCTCTGTACTTTTAGATAGTGTGCAGTCTTATACTCTTGTGAATGATACAATTTCAGTGAATAGTTGTATGAATGTCACATATGTTATGATATTTTTAACGCTATTACTAATTACTAATCTATTATGTGAACATTGTTAATTGCTGCTCAATACATAGGGTCAGCTCAGAGCAGACTTATATGCATAAGTTCAAAAAAATATTGTGTTCATAATTCCATTGGTATGCTAATATTTTAATAAAAATTTTTTTATTCATTATTATCACGTTTGTCAGCTCTCCATTAACAAAGGTTTTTGTTTTGTTTTTGTTTTTTTACTACATTATAAGCGCAGCCAATCTTTTCTCTTTGTTTTTTGGCATTTCTAAAGCATATACACGGTGCTTTTTTGGCAGCGCTTGTTATGTCGTTTTGAAAACTTTCTGATTAGGCGCTTATAGCAGATCTTGTGTAGCTTTGGATCACTATTGACTAGTTTGAGGAAAGTCTTCATGCTGGGGTTATGTGAAACTGGATCAAAGTTAGAACTTCTTTTAAAGAGTTTCTCTTTCATCCACTAGGGGACACTGGAGTCCTATACAGTAGGGGTATGAAGCCTTGAACCGGAGGTGTGGCACAATCTTAAATTAGCATTGTCTGCACAGCCGGCTCCTCCACCTTCACATCCCTCGTCCCTCAGTTTGAAAAATTGTGCTGGAGGCACAACACGTGGAGCAACTGAGCTTACTGACTAAAAATCTAAAAGGGGCTACGTAACCCTAATAAAAGGGGGACAAGGCTGCCTGATAGCAGAGAGACAAAGATCCCTATTGAAGGGACCTGCATCTCTCCACAGGAGATCCTCAAAGATCAACTAATAGTGAGTACTGGTACAAGCTTAGGCTAGGGTCTTCCAGTTAGTAAAAGTTTTTTTTTTTTTTTTCCTCTCTCTCTCACTTATAGTATAAATCTCTCTCTCTCTCTTATAAAGTAAATCCAGCTATTGCAGTCTAAAGCTCCCCTTGATATAAACAGCGGGGAAGTAGCTAACAGGGAGGTACGGCAGAGCGACGGTGCCCGGCGTGTGGGAGCCTTAGTGCGGTGCGGGACTCAGCCTGTCTTCCCTGTGAGCAGGGAGGGACGGCAGAGCGGCGCGCTGCACAGCGAACGAAAAGACCCACAACGGAGCGGAGCACAGGCGGCGCTACGGGAGACGTCCCGGCGCGCGCCGGCCAGCGGGTCCGGAGCGCGCCGAATAGAGGACTCGGCGCGCACCAGCGGCCAGCGTGTGGGGGTCAGTACAGCATCAGGACTGGACGCACAAAAGCAGCGCATAGAGAAGGTATGCGCAAAGCCCACACGCTCATAACAGTGCTGCAGGCTCTTGTTTTCTATAAACTTACATTTAGTGGTGGCCATGTTTCTTCATTTTGGCGCCAGGCTGAGTAGAGGATGGGTCCTCCCCCTCCCCCAGTAGTGTACATAGGGGAAGGTGTTTTTTTTTTTAATAAAAGAATTAGCTCCCCCTGCTGCATTGCCTAGATAGTGCATGCAATAATATAGTAGAGGGATCGTTGGGTAACAGCTCCCTCTGCTGGAGTAATGTATATATACAACATATGAGGGTCCCCTGAAAAGTAATAAATTTACAATTTGTTTTCAAGGGACTTCTGTTTCAAAGATCCCGAAGAAAATACACGGAAGCAAGCCAACTCTAACATCGTAGCTGATTTACAGTTGGGGTGGGGAGTTGCGAATCGGCTGGTGTTTTATTTTAATTTTTTTTTTTTTTGCCTGTTCCTTTTATAGAGAAAAAGGGACGGGTAATTCCAGCCGGATCCAATACCTTTGCTTCCGTCATCTCCCAGTCTTTCTCTTCCTAGTTTGAAGGGTGAAAGCGCTGCGGGCTACCCTAGTACAGGGTTTTTTAAAAACAACATGTCTAAGGCTACCAAGACCTCAAAGACCTGCTATGTTTGTACGAAATGTAACAAGAAGAGTACGCGGGTTGGCAGCTCCGGGGTGTGCGACTCCTGCTTAGACAAGGACGCTCCACCTGGGAGCAGTGCTCTGGCTAAGGCATGGGAAGACAACCTTGCTAATAGAATCTCCAAGGAGATGGCAGAATCCCGAAAACAGCAGTCGGAATGGGCTGCGGGATTTTCAAAGACGACGGAGGAATTTCTCATCAAGTTAACGCCGCCCGCACACGCAGATACGAGTGTGCGCAAGGCTGTTAAAAGAACTCTTCCTCTTATACCAGAATCTGAGGAGGAAGAGGGTTTTCTTCTGGATACGGAAGAAGGTGAGTTAATTGAACCTAACCTAGACGCCGATTTTCCTGAAGAAGACTCTGCGTTCTCGGGGCTGGATTCCTTAATTGACGCGGTAAAGGACATCCTACGCTTTAAGGAAGCGGAAATCCGGGAGCCGGAAGAATTCGATTTGTTCGAATCCCAGAAGCCGCGTTCAGCAGAGTTCCCCATTCCTAAATCCCTCCAATCTCCGATGGAAGAGGCTTGGAAACAACCTGACAAACGTTTTCAATTTCTGAAACGGTTTCAGGTAACTTACCCCCTACCTAGGGGTGTAATGGACAAGTGGGAGTCTCCGCCGGTAGTGGATGCTTCCCTAGGAAGGTTGTCAAAGAAGACAATCTTGCCAATTCCTAAAGTAACTACTTTAAAGGATGCGTCCGACCGTAAAGTTGAGACTGCGTTAAAATCAATATTTGTAGCAGCAGGTGCAGCGCAGAGACCTGCGATCGTCTGTGCTTGGGTCAACAAGGCCATGGGTGCATGGTCCGGCCGTATAGTACAAGCTATTGAGGAGGAAAATAGCTTAGAAGAGATTACACAGTTGGCGGAACACATTCGAGAATCTGCTACATACTTGTGTCAAGCTTCTAAGGATATTAGCAGAATAGAATCGCGCATATCTGCATCGGCCATATCGGCTAGGAGGATTTTATGGCTCAGAGAATGGCAAGGAGACTCTGACACCAAGAAGGCGGTAGAATCCATCCCCTTTGGGGGTGAAATGCTGTTCGGACCAGAGTTGGACAAGTGGATTTCGCAGGCTACAGCGGGGTAGTCCACTTTTCTGCCTACTCCTTATACGAGAACCGCTCCACAAACTAGGAGAGGTTATTCGGGACCAGCGTTTACTTCATTTAGATCACAGTCCTTTCGAGCCCGTGGTAGGGGTTTCGGTACACAAGCATGCGGGAGCAGAGGTAGAGGCCGCTCGCAGGCAGCGACCAGAAAGCAAGATAAACCTGCTGACAAGACCGTGGCATGACGGCCTCCCAGCTCACCTGGGGTCACCCTTGGTGGGCGGCCGACTGGAAGGTTTTTAGGACATATGGGCCAAAACCTCACCAGAACTTTGGGTGAACAACTTAATCTCTCAGGGATACAGACTGGAATTTCAACAGAGACCTCACAGTCAGTTTTTTACAACAGGATTGCCTCAGTGCCCTCAAAAAGCAAGGGCACTACGAGCAGCAATTCTCAAATTGCTACAAGCAGAGGTCATTATTCCGGTACCCGCTTCTCAGAGAGGAACAGGGTTCTATTCCAATCTTTTTGTCGTGCCAAAGCCAGACGGGACGGTCAGACCAATACTCAATTTAAAAGTTTTCAACCAGTTTTTAAGAGTCTACAAATTCAAGATGGAATCAATACAATCAGTCATTGCAGGCTTAGAACAGGGCTAGTTCATGGTATCCATGGACATAAAAGATGCATATCTGCATATTCCAATCTGGACTCCTCACCAGGCTTACTTACGGTTCGCACTGGTAGCGGATCACTACCAATTCCGGGCCTTGCCGTTCGGTCTAGCGTCAGCCCCAAGAATTTTCACAAAGATCATGGCGGTCATGGTGGCAGGACTGAGACTGTTGGGGGTCACGATTATACGTTATCTGGACGATTTACTGATCAAGGCTCCATCTCAGAATCGACTGCTCAAGGATGTTCAGACATCCCATCAATTTCTAATTCAACATGGATGGATTGTCAATTTCCAAAAGTCCAACCTCATACCGACTCAACGGATTCAGTTCCTCGGTCTTATCTTGGACACGGTCCTATTACGTGTGTTCCTACCAGAGAACAAGGTCCAGGACCTACAGAGATTAGTGGCTCAGGTACTGAGGACGAAAACCGTTTCTCTGCACCTCTGTGTGCAACTTCTCGGGAAGATGGTGGCGTCGTTCGAAGCTCTCCAGTACGGCAGACTTCATTCCCGACCATTCCAAATAAACCTCATTGCTCAGGGAGCAGGCTCGCACTGGCTTCTCCATCGGAGAATCCGACTTCAACCACAAGTACGGGTCTCCTTGATATGGTGGTCGTTACACAAGAACCTTACGGCCGGCAAGAAATGCGGCATTTGGGATTGGAGGATCCTGACGACGGACGCAAGTCTCAGAGGTTGGGGAGCCGTCCTAGAGGACCATCAGTTTCAAGGACGGTGGACGCTACAGGAAAGCAAACTACCCATAAATATCCTCGAACTAAGAGCAGTTTACGATGCACTTCTCTTAGCAGAAGACCTAGTCATGAATCAACACATCAGGATTCAGTCAGACAATGTCACGACGACGGCTTACATAAACCGTCAGGGAGGAACAAAGAGCAGGATGGCGTTAAAGGAAGCCACAAGGATCTTGTTGTGGGCAGAAAGAAGAGACATCATTCTCTCGGCAGTGTTCATTCCAGGTGTGGAGAACTGGGAAGCAGATTACCTCAGTCGCCAAGACATGCATCCGGGAGAGTGGTGCCTTCATCCACGGATTTTCAACATGATTGTGAGAAGATGAGGTCTGCCTCAGGTTGACCTAATGGCGTCTCGACAAAACCATCAGCTGCCCAGATATGTGTCAAGAACTCGAGATCCAGCAGCAGAAGGAGTGGACGCATTAACACTTCCTTGGTGTTACAGGAGGGTTTACATATTTCCACCATTCCCACTCATACCCAGGGTTCTGAAAAGGGTAAAGCGGGAACGAGTGTGGGCCATTCTAATCGCACCAGATTGGCCCCGCAGGAGTTGGTACTCCGACCTGCGGGGGTTACTTGCGGAAGATCCTTGGAGGTTACCTCAGAGAGAGGACCTGCTATCTCAGGGACCGTTCCTACACCCCGACCTGAACAGGCTGCGTTTGACGGCGTGGCTATTGAAACCCGGATCTTAAGAAACAGAGGGATCCCACGAACGGCCATTCCTACAATGATTGCCGCTAGGAAGCCGGTCACAGCCAGGCACTACTACAGGATTTGGAGACGGTACATGGCCTGGTGTCAGGAACGGGGATGGAATTCAACGAACTTCCATTTATCTCGACTTCTACTTTTCCTTCAGGCCGGTCTAGAGGGAGGGCTCAGGCTGGGCTCTCTGAAGGTTCAGATTTCGGCTCTCTCCATCCTTTTTCAACAGCGGTTAGCATCCTTGCCAGAGGTTCAAACCTTTTTACAGGGGGTTCTGAGGATTCAACCCCCTTTTCGTCCTCCCACGGCACCATGGGACTAAGGTTTGGTGTTAGAATATTTGAAGTCACCGACTTTTGAGCCGTTGACAAGAACAGACCTGAAATATCTCTCTTGGAAGGTCACGTTATTACTTGCCTTGGCTTTCTGAGTTGGGAGCCTTATCCTGTAAGAGTCCTTTCTTAGTTTTTCATGAGGATAGGGTGGAACTCCGTACAAGAGCAGACTTCCTTCCGAAGGTGGTTTTGGGGTTTCACGTTAACCAGCCAATAGTGGTCCCATCCTTCCAGGGTCTCACAGATGAGGACGTGTCATTGGATGTTGTCCGAGCTTTAAGGGTATATGTACAGGTTACGTCGTCTTTCAGAAAGTCGGACCATTTGTTTGTTCTGTATGATGGGCCAAGGAAGGGTTGGCCGGCATCTAAGCAGACTTTGTCCAGATGGATTAGACTTGCCAATCGGCAAGCTTATATTTCCTGTGGCAAACAGGTTCCGGTTCAGACTGGTGCTCATACTACCCGATCAGTGGGTGCCTCGTGGGCGGCTGCCAGGGGTTCTTCCACTACTCAACTTTGCAGAGCGGCAACGTGGTCTTCAGCCCACACGTTTGCAAAATTTTACAAGTTTGATACTTTTGCGTCCGGAGAATCTAAGTTTGGACGTTTAGTTTTGCAGGCCACCGACAGCACTCCCTCCCTGGGGGAAAACTTTGGGACGTCCCCTACTGTATAGGACTCCAGTGTCCCCTAGTGGATGAAAGAGAAAAGAGGATTTTGGTTCTTACCGATAAATCCATTTCTCTGAATCCTCTAGGGGACACTGGACGCCCGCCTCGGTACTGTCAACCTGCTGTGTTCAAAGTTCTTGTTTTAAACAGTTCGTGCAAACAGCGTTAGTTATTCGGTTAAGAGTTCTTGGCCGCTGTTTGATATGTTGTACGGTTCGGTTCCTCGCCATGGGCTATAGTGTCATGTCCTATTCTCTGTCAAATTTTTCAAACTGAGGGACGAGGGATGTGAAGGGGGAGGAGCCGGCTGTGCAGACAATGCTAATTTAAGATTGTGCCACACCTCCGGTTCAAGGCTTCACACCCCTACTGTATAGGACTTCAGTGTCCCCTAGAGGATTCAGAGAAATGGATTTATTGGTAAGTACCAAAATCCTCTTTTCCTCTCCGTGGGTTTGGGCTGATCAGAGAAATACTCCTTTAGTCTCAGGTTTCTCCCAAACCTATATTGATCAACAGTTCCCTGAAATGTTTGATGTGGAAAAGTTGGAATGAATGACAATCCTTTTGCTAGAAGACTTAATTCAGACTGGATAAATTAAATACCAAATCTAATTTTGTTTCCTGCGTCCCCTTCTTTTTATAACTGCCCCTCCTCGTGCTTGTTCAATATTTTGCAAATCCCCGTGGGCCGGTGGAAGACCTGTGGGTCCCGTGGCCGGGTCTAAAAAATGGGAGGAATTACCCCGCTGTGCGTCAGACAATTCAGTATCTGAAGTGGATATGGATGAGGCAACTTCTCGTGAAAAAGGGGCCTGTCTACGTTTCCTATAGAATCGTCCCGCCCGGTCGCCCTGTTGAGAATTGTTACCTAACAACCACCGATAAACAGTTTGATTTTGGTAATCAACAGTAACAGTGGAAAGCTTTTTTCTTTTAAAAGAGGTGAGTTCCTTCCTATAGGCATCTACTTGTGACTGTGATCTATCCAACCAATTGGTACTCTTATCGTCACATAATGTTGACAGGGAAATGGTCTCAAGTTGCTCGATCTCGACCTTGACTTTCTTAAGTTCACTACCGACTTCTTCAATCACAAGTATTAGAAGATCGAGCGAACACTTATTTAGGATCGAACACCACCTGCTACAGAAAACGGGGTTGTTCCTCCCCAGTGTGGGTACATTAATCACCCTAAAACCTCGAGTTATCAATTTCCTTCTGTGATACTCAGACAGAAACTGTCTGTGCAGTAATAGATCTACCTCACGGCATTTAATTCTCAGTATCCTATAGAAAATATCTGCAGAAGACTCGGCTGGCAAAGCATCGAAATCTAGTTTATCAAATAAAACTTTTTCAATGTCATCGGTAAATGAAATAATTCCTTGCTCGGCCTGAGATAGAAGGCCTTCATCAAACAGGCATGAACCACCTTGGGCCATACCTTACAGGTATTCGTAGTAGAAGAGGACTTAACCAATAAAAGAACACAAAGAAAACAAAAAGGTATACAATTTACATACAAGTTAAAATTCTGTCCAAACACAAAAATGTTCAGGTTTTTGTCACTTAGCTTATATACAATCAAATGATGGGTTTCAGGAAATATGGAATCAACCATACAATGTATACAGAACGCGATGGATCCTGCACTCACATCGAACAGTGTTAACAACAGTGGGGTGCTTCTAGTGGGACTCTCCCTCAACGGGTGGGCCCACAATACATAGAACAGATTCCAGAAATGTGGAGGTGCACTCATCCAATTACACGATTATAGCAGCTTCAGTTTTTCACAATAACTTTATTGTAGTCGATATCAGGCTTATTTTGGTCGACGTTTCGATCCTCAGTTTAGGATCTTTATCAAGACCAGCTTCCATTTATACACAATAGTTTGAAAGCATCACATACAGATTACTACGAAAAAACAAACAAAAAACATAAGAATACATACAATGAACAAGAAATCAAAAACATTGATGGACTGCCAGACCTCAGCGACCTTTACTCACAATAGTCACCCAGTACTAGTCATGTGGACAGTATCCCGTCTCAGTCCACAATCACCGTGCGCAAATCACAACACCGTAGGCGTGTGCCACCGGGACCTGATGTATAGTGCTCACACCACAGCAAATCGTGCAGCTACACCACACTACCCCTGTGCTACTAACATCATACACTTACTCGAAAGAAATCAATAATTCGTATTCAGACAGTATCGGGGCTGTACAACTTACAAATCAACAGTCAGATGAAGATTCTGCTGTAATGAATCAAAACATGTGGAGATGTATACACATCTAAATACATATACACACACTTGCGTATACACCTAAACATATACACATGTATAAGTAAGGGGCCACCAATCGATTAGAAGAAATAGTACTTACTCAGAAGATTACTTAACTCTCAATCATGGAACAACTCAGACAACCGTGCTAGTAACTGTAGAACAAATACCAAGAGCTATAACAACAATCCAATGGAGGCCAAAGTAAGTGTAAATCCTGACATGTAAGAAGTTTCAGTACTCACCCACAGGGAACAGACCTCTCCCTCACAGCATCTACAGCCACACAGCTAGAAAGCTCATGTGCTGAGTGACCTTATATACCCCAGCACAGGAAGTGGGCAGTGTGCATCTGTAACGGGACCTACCTCGTACTATTCTACATAACAGGCGAAATTCAATAAGCACCAGCTTGCCTATCATCTCTTACATGCTCGTATATACCAAATACACCCGTAATGTACGGTGAAACCAAACATAAACCCCACCGTAGCCAATAGCGCTGTCCGTGGAACTCAGGACAAGTCACTGTAGCGCTGGTATAGTGCGCACAGCTGCGCAGTGTCGCACTAAGGCGGCTAGGCACTCAATACGAGCGCCCACCGCACGTAAAAGAACATAATAAGCAGTTAATCCCGCATTATGTGATACCAATCCACTAATACCAGACAAGCTATATTTGAAGGTAATGGTCACAGATGGTAATCCAGAATAACAATACCATCGTACCAGAAAAACATCACAGAAGGACGACTGGATTCATATAATGCCTGTATATCACTGGCTATTGGTATGGGGAACTCCACACGACTTTAATGCTCAGGGTGACAGTGGATCAGAGACGGGTGTAGAAACAAAAATGGAAATATAAATAAATATAAAGTAAAAAGTCATAAGGACATGAGAGTCATCGTTAACAGAAAAAAATGTACACGACACAGTACTCCAAACTGACATATCTTGGAAGTACTTTAATCATATCGAACATCACTCAATCCCATACATCTCTCCTGTGTTATGCAGTAAATAGAGGTGAATACCTGCGCTGGCTGTACAAATATTAATTATAATTAATAATAATTAATAATTAAAGGGATGGTTTGTTCAGTGTAAAAAGTAACAATTTATTCATAAATCACATATAGAGAAATCTAAAAGAATAAGGAATTCCTATTACCACAAGGTGGCGATAAAACTTAAAAAGTCTTTCTCAGAATAAGACTTGGTGGATTTCACGTTCTCCTGCATAAATGATTTTCATTCCTGAAGGCTAGGGCAACCTCCCCTTGTGCATTCACTGTGTTGAGTAAATAGTTACCAGATCCCCACGTTGTTAGATATCAGCATAGGAACGAGTCCATTTGTAGCTGTGGCTGTGGGTCCGACCAGTTTGTTTAAAGGTCCAGTGATGGGAGAGAAGTCCAAAATTTGCCAGAGGATAGATGAAGTTGTGCAGGCCAGTTGGGAGAGTGAAATCCAGTCATATGAAACAGGCTCAACGCGTTTCACTGGTATAATCCAGCTTCCTCAGGAGCATCCATCCCATAAGTCTGGGGTACTCTATTTATACCATTCTTAATAATTAGATTAGCACCACCTGCTCTGATCATTATTAAAACAAAGAAACAAACCATCCCAAAAAAACAATATAAAAACAGACAGTCCGAGTCACAAATTTAATATCTATTTATAGACCTCATTATATTTAAAAAACGAGTATTAATCTCTTCGTTTTAATAAAAAGAAATATAAAATGATGCCGATCATGTGACGTTACTCGTCACATGATCGGTGTATCTGCAGTTCCATTGGTCAAGGAGCGTCTTTGTGGTCATGTGATTGTGTCACATGACCGCACTCTGAAACCCCTTCAATCAGGGGTAAATAACATTCTTATACAGACCTCGGGAATCCCCATTCCCATAGGTTACTTTGCATCACCTGACGGGTGACGCGCTGACGCGACGTGCGTGATCTTACAACTGGTCACGTGAGCGCGCCCTCCGTGAACATGAGTTCCCCTTCCAAGCAGAGACCCGGAAATGTATAGAGTTTACTGATGGGCTATTGGGTGTATCGTGGGTCTGTCATGCCAATTTGGGTGACTTCAATGCTAAACATTCTGTATCTGATAAACCAGATCTAACCAGAGACTTCTATAAATTAGAAGGTCTATTAAAAGCTGAATCCAGGAACTGGTTGGACAGTGTTAATTTACAACAATATGTAACTAAGAAAATGATCCCCAGGGGCCTTCGGCTCTTCAAACCGTCAATATTTCAGGATGACGCTAACTATCAAAAAGAATGGGATCAATTATTAGACAATTGTTCTTTGGAACTGATTAAGCTGATTATCAGATACAGAAATAGTAAGGTCTCCTCGATTGAAAAGGAGATCGATGAACTTAAAAAGACAATGGAAAAATATAAAGATGATGAAATGTTTGAAAGAAAAGATAGAATTATCAATGAAAAGGTCATTAAATTTGAACAGGGACTGATGGAAATGAAACAAAAGAAATTCAAGCGTGATTTGTTCGATTATGAAAATAATGCAGTCCGTACATTTAAACATAAACAGAATTACACAGACAAAACTATGCATTCTAAAGAGAACAGATATTCAGGTCCAGGTATACACATGACACAGAGACGAGAACACCAATCACCAGGTTATAGAGATTTTACACATCCAAATAGATTTCAACCTTTGACTGATTACAGAGACAGCGATACAGATTCCCCTAATCGATTTAATTCCTATAGACCAAATAAAAATAGACAAAACTATAGTAGGAACAATGGCAAATATATCCCTAGAGAGAATGAACCATTTGAACAGAAAACTAATTTTTTAGGGGCTCGTCCAAAAACCAACTCGAGGTGGACATTAGACACCGATCAGAGAAACACCCCCAAAAGAGGCAGAGAACTAAGTTTAGAGGATGTAGAGGAGGAGGACATAGGACACAAAAATCCAAGAAGGATATAAATATTAATCCCCCGATCTCTAAATCAAGTGTCTTTAATTTGTCGGACAGGACATTGTCCGGCATCATTGATCGGCATCATTTTATATTTCTTTTTATTAAAACGAAGAGATTAATACTCGTTTTTTAAATATAATGAGGTCTATAAATAGATATTAAATTTGTGACTCTGACTGTCTGTTTTTATATTGTTTTTTTGGGATGGTTTGTTTCTTTGTTTTAATAATGATCAGAGCAGGTGGTGCTAATCTAATTATTAAGAATGGTATAAATAGAGTACCCCAGACTTATGGGATGGATGCTCCTGAGGAAGCTGGATTATACCAGTGAAACGCGTTGAGCCTGTTTCATATGACTGGATTTCACTCTCCCAACTGGCCTGCACAACTTCATCTATCCTCTGGCAAATTTTGGACTTCTCTCCCATCACTGGACCTTTAAACAAACTGGTCGGACCCACCGCCACAGCTACAAATGGACTCGTTCCTATGCTGATATCTAACAACGTGGGGATCTGGTAACTATTTACTCAACACAGTGAATGCACAAGGGGAGGTTGCCCTAGCCTTCAGGAATGAAAATCATTTATGCAGGAGAACGTGAAATCCACCAAGTCTTATTCTGAGAAAGACTTTTTAAGTTTTATCGCCACCTTGTGGTAATAGGAATTCCTTATTCTTTTAGATTTCTCTATATGTGATTTATGAATAAATTGTTACTTTTTACACTGAACAAACCATCCCTTTAATTATTAATTATTATTAATTATAATTAATATTTGTACAGCCAGCGCAGGTATTCACCTCTATTTACTGCTTGTTGTTTTGAGGAATTGACCTTCCTCCTACCTGCTGCTGTTGGTTGCGCACCTGCATTTTTATTTACTCTCCTGTGTTATGCGTATATCACCTATGTACTCTGTCTTAATGGGATTTATTAAATTGTGAACCGTGTAGTGCCGCTACTTGCCGGACATACAAGGTAAGTATAGACTCCTTACCACTACAAATACCAAGGCATGGACCAACCCCCAAACACATACGTGGGCGTGACACCTAACTGTAAAATCATAAGAAAGCGTTCATAGCTGAATTCTCATTAAGGCCTTTTGGTGAAACAGTATTGAGGTGCGAAATCCAGAAACTCTCCCTTTTGCGTTAAGCTAGATTGCGGTCCCCCCCCCCCATCTTTTTTTGTTTATACATTTTTTTCTGTTAACGATGACTCCCATGTCCTCATGACCTTTTACTTTACATTTATTTTTATTTATATTTCCATTTTTGTTTCTACACCCGTCTCTGATCCAATGTCACCCTGAGCATTAAAGTCGTGTGGAGTTCCCCATACCAATAGCCAGTGATATACAGGCATTATATTAATCCAGTTGTCCTTCTGTGATGTTTTTCTGGTACGATGGTATTATTCTGGATTACCATCTGTGACCATTACCTTCAAATATAGCTTGTCTGGTATTAGTGGTTTGGTATCACATAATGCGGGATTAACTGCTTATTATGTTCTTTTACGTGCGGTGGGCGCTCGTATTGAGTGCCTAGCCGCCTTAGTGTGACACTGCGCAGCTGTGCGCACTATACCAGCGCTACAGTGACTTGTCCTGAGCGTTGTCGACCACAAGGCACTTCCGGTTTCCGGGACGTGGAACGCAATGCGTTCCACGGACAGCGCTATTGGCTACGGTGGGGTTTATGTTTGGTTTCACCGTACTTTACGGGTGTATTTGGTATATACGAGCATGTAAGAGATGATAGGCAAGCTGGTGCTTATTGAATTTCGCCTGTTATGTAGAATAGTACGAGGTAGGTCCCGTTACAGATGCACACTGCCCACTTCCTGTGCTGGGGTATATAAGGTCAGCACATGAGCTTTCTAGCTGTGTGGCTGTAGATGCTGTGAGGGAGAGGTCTGTTCCCTGTGGGTGAGTACTGAAACTTCTTACATGTCAGGATTTACACTTACTTTGGCCTCCATTGGATTGTTGTTATAGCTCTTGGTATTTGTTCTACAGTTACTAGCACGGTTGTCTGAGTTGTTCCATGATTGAGAGTTAAGTAATCTTCTGAGTAAGTACTATTTCTTCTAATCGATTGGTGGCCCCTTACTTATACTTGTGTATATGTTTAGGTGTATACGCAAGTGTGTGTATGTGTATTTAGATGTGTATACATCTCCACATGTTTTGATTCATTACCACAGAATCTTCATTATTGATTTCTTTCGAATAAGTGTATGATGTTAGTAGCACAGGGGTAGTGTGGTGTAGCTGCACGATTTGCTGTGGTGTGAGCACTATACATCAGGTCCCGGTGGCACACGCCCACGGTGTTGTGGTTTGCGCACGGTGATTGTGGACTGAGACGGGATACTGTCCATATGACTAGTACTGGGTGACTATTGTGAGTAAAGGTCGCTGAGGTCTGGCAGTCCATCAATGTTTTTGATTTCTTGTTCATTGTATGTATTCTTATGTTTTTTGTTTGTTTTTTCGTAGTAATCTATATGTGATGCTTTCAAACTATTGTGTATAAATGGAAGCTTGTCTTGATAAAGATCCTAAACTGAGGATCGAAACGTCGACCAAAATAAGCCTGATATCGACTACAATAAAGTTATTGTGGAAAAACTGAAGCTGCTGGAAATCGTGTAATTGGATGAGTGCACCTCCACATTTCTGGAATCTGTTCTATGTATTGTGGGCCCACCCGTTGAGGGAGAGTCCCACTAGGAGCACCCCACTGTTGTTAACACTGTTCGATGTTAGTGCAGGATCCATCGCGTTCTGTATACATTGTATGGTTGATTCCATATTTCCTGACACCCATCATTTGATTGTATATAAGCTAAGTGACAAAAACCTGAACATTTTTGTGTTTGGACAGAATTTTAACTTGTATGTAAATTGTATACCTTTTTGTTTTCTTTGTGTTCTTTTATTGGTTAAGTCCTCCTTCTACTACAAATACCTGTAAGGTATGGCCCAAGGTGGTTCATGCCTGTTTGATGAAGGCCTTTTATCTCAGGCCGAGCAAGGAATTATTTCATTTACCGATGACGACATTGAAAAAGTTTTATTTGATAAACTAGATTTCGATGCTTTGCCAGCCAAGTCTTCTGCAGATATTTTCTATAGGATACTGAGACTTAAACGCTGTGAGGTAGATCTACTACTGCACGAACAGTTTCTGTCTGAGTATCACAGAAGGAAATTGATACCTCAAGGTTTTAGGGTGATTAATGTACCCACACTGGAGAGGAACAACCCCGTTTTCTGTAGCAGGTGGTGTTCGATCGTAAATAAGTGTTCACTCGATCTTCTAATACTTGTGATTGAAGAAGTCGGTAGTGAACTTAAGAAAGTCGAGATCGAGCAACTTGAGACCATTTCCCTGTCAACATTACGTGACGATAAGAGTACCAATTGGTTGGATAGATTACAGTCACAAGTAGATGCCTATAGGAAGGAACTCACTTCTTTTAAAAGAAAGAAACTTTCCACTGTTACTGCTGATTACCAAAATCACACTGTTTACCGGTGGTTGTTAGGTAACAGCAATTCTCAACAGGGCGACCGGGCGGGACGATTCTATAGGAAACGTAGACAGGCCCCTTTTTCGCGGGAGGTTGCCTCATCCATATCCACTTCAGATACTGAATTGTCTGAGGCACAGCGGGATAACTCCTCCCATTTTTTAGACCCGGCCACTGGACCCACAGGTCTTCCACCGTCCCACGGGGATTTGCGAAACATCGAACAAGCACGAGGAGGGGTGGTTATAATAAGAAGGGTACGCCGGAAACAAAATTAGATTTGGTATTTAATTTATCCAAACGTATCCTTGATCAGTCTGAATTAAGTCTTCTAGCAAAGGGATTGTCATTCATTCCAACTTTTCCACATCAAACATTTCAGGGAACTGTTGATCAATATAGGTTTGGGAGAAACCTGAGACTAAAGGAGTATTTCTCTGATCAGCCCAAACCCACGGAGAGGAAACTCTTTAAAAGAAGTTCTAAATTTGATCCAGTTTCACATAACCCCAGCATGAAGACTTTCCTCAGACTAGTCAATAGTGATGTACAGCAGTTTAAACCATCACGCCTCTTCGATAACCTCACCCCGGGTGAAAGAAAGGCACTTAAGAAATTGTGGGACGATACCTCCATTGTAATTTGACCCGCGGATAAGGGGGGTGCCGTGGTAGTCCAAGACTGGACGGACTACGATTTGGAGATTAGTCGCCAATTGGCAGACACAAATACATACCGCAGGGTTATGACCAACCCCATTCCTTCGATTAAAAAGACCATCGATCTGAGCTTAAAAAGAGGATTGGAGTGTTGTTGGATTGATCAGGACACCTTTGAATTTTTAAGTGTAGAAGAGCCCAAATGTCCCATCATCTACACACTTCCATAAATCCACAAAACGGTGATCACACCCCCGGGGCGACCTATAATCGCAGCAGAAGGCTCATTGTTACAACCTATAGCCCGGTGGGTTGATTCTATACTACAAAAAAGGAATAATAGAGGTGGATGGTTGCGCTGTAAGGATTTGTGCAGGCCTGGGGGTAGTCTGGGAGTTCCCTACAAACTCCAAACGGTAAAAATGCACTGAAAATGGTAAAGTGACTCCTCCCACTTTGGCGCTAATCCACTGCTACACTTTTTGCAGGAACTTCTATTTTCTCAATAAAATTTAATGTACCGGCTTGATGTGAATAAAATATAAATTTAATACTACACAATGATTAAAAGTGAGCCAAAAACAGAACCCAACATGGGAAACAGAGTCCTACCAAGATGATAATCGGAGTCGCAGGTGTTATGAATGCAAGGTATTTCCCGGGAACAATACCCTGCATGTGGCTCCGTCAGGCGTGTTCCCCAGTGGTCCCTTTCACAGTCAGGGATGTCCAGAAGCACAGGAAAGCAGGTGCCGACGCGTTTCGGGACATTAAAGTCTTGAAAGCCTTGAAAAAGGGACTTTGATGTCCCGAAATGTGTCGGCACCTGCTTTCCAGTACTTTCCTGTGCTTCTGGACATCCTTGACTGTGAAAGGGACCACTGGGGAACACGCCTGACGGAGCCACATGCAGGGTATTGTTCCCGGGAAATACCTTGCATTCATAACACCTGCGGCTCCGATTATCATCTTCAATCAAGTTCCTGCAAAAAGTGATTCTATACTACAGCCGCACGTGGGCAAATGCCGCAGTTATATACGCGACACCAGTGACTTTCTTCACCAATTGAGATCAATTGATGTCCCTATGGGTAATTTACTGTTAGCTACCATGGACGTACAATCCTTGTATACGATCATACCACACAGTGGTGGATTAGAAGCGATTAAGGAGGTACTTACTAAAGACCCAGTTTGCAACATACTCACTGAATTTGTCTTGGAAATGACCAATTTAGTTTTGGGTCTTAATCATTTTAAATACAAGGATTCGTATTTTCTGCAATTATCAGGCACCGCTATGGGTTCTAACCTTGCGCCCGCATACGCCAATTTGTATATGTCCAGCTTTGAGGAAACCCATATTTTGCCCATATATGGCTCCAAAATCTCTTTTTATAAACTATTCATAGACAATGTCTTCCTAATCTGGGGGGGGCACACATGAATCCTTTATTGAGATGGTCAGTAATATCAATACACTGAACAGTCCTGTGAAGTTTACTTGTGAGAGTTCCCATCATTCGATACACTTTCTTGACGTGATGGTATTGTCAAATTCGAAAAATATTGTAAGGCATATACCCTGTACTAACCCCAGGCACATGCCCGCTGCGCGAGCACTCAGTCTGCCGTGCGTGCACATATCCGCAATTTGCGTAAAGTAGCTTCCCACGGCCATGCGCCTTAGCGCGTGGTATGCGCATTTACGGTAGAGTTTGTGAATGCGTAGAGGGTTATTAGAACATTACATATTTAACCCAAATAGTGTACATTTTAGATATGACTCCCTTGCACCACATCAGCGAGTATCAATAGTTTAAACAGTTCCAGGACTAAGGGATTCGCCTTTGCATGATAGAAAGGGTCAGATAAAGGTTGGAAGGTGATGTCTAGTATCCAGCTGTAGGGTATTTTAAGGGTAACATTCCGGTGTTAGTTAGAGAAAGATCGCATGTTCCTGCGTATAGTTATGTACAGAAGTAGAATATAGATATTAACTGTATTTACTGTATATTATGTATGCGGCGGGAATCCAGTGGATACCACCCACAAGAGCAGTTGGAGAAAGACATCGCCCACCTTTTCAAATCAACCTATGACCTCACCTGTAATAAAAAGACACATCTCTGCGTCCAATGGACAATGAGATTACAGTGACCATTGTATTGTGTATGTAAGTTTTGTATAAAAAGACCGTTGTTGCCTGGCCGGTCAGAAGACTCTGAACGCTTTCTATCTGACTAGCGGAGGACCGGCCGGGCTGCTCTTGCGAACATTCTCACGTATGTACATTCTCTGTAGCCATTATTCTGTTTAGATTTATCTTGTTAGCCTGTAGTGTATAATTTGTACTGTTTACCTTTTGGAATAATCCACGGTGGCCTTAGAACCCTGTGGTTTCAACTACAAATCGGTGTAGTCTTCACTTTCCTGCAAGGGTTTAAAAGCATACTTAACTGCATAAGGTTTATAAGTATTGATAAGGTGTACGCACTGCGGGTACTAGATACCGTCAGCGCTACTTATGGTTTAAGGTACAACATCGTTGCAGTACATTGCTGCTAAGGGTTTAGAGTGTAAGAATAACATTGCATTGAATTACGTATAAGGTTTAAAGGTTATCAATTGTGTGTGTGCGAGCTGTGCGTACTCTACACTCAGCGCGGCGTGTGTACGCCAAGTACGTACCACGTACGGGACTCTGTACGCAAATAGCGTACAAAGTGCGTAGCACGTGTATTCAGTCTAGCGGCCATTGATGCTCCACGGTATAAGTGTATCTAGAGCTATAGCTTTACGGTTTAAGATAATATCGACATTATCAATTAGGAGCTTGTCCGGTTTTTCCTCATACCCGCAGCCTAGCAGGATTACGCAGACTTTATCAGCAAAGGGCGGAAAGGTATCCCCCGTAAGCCTTCTCTTGGTTGGTGGATACACTAGTGCTGATTAGATAAGCGTCTGCCCTGCATGGTTTGTAGGGATGCTGGAGGGATCCGTAAGGTAAGAACGCAAAGCTATTTTGAAATCTGTGAAATTTCTGTTTTGGCGCTAAATGCGCACACATCACACGCATACACCTGTATTTTGTACTTTGCATATCTGCTCGCATTATTGCCATAATTAGCGATTACTAGATTCATTTTGACCTGTACTGAGAAAATTTGTTGCTATTTAGTTAAAATATAGAGTTAATATTTAAGGAAGTAAGTGTAAGACGCACACGCAGCCTGGCCTAGTTGTAAAGGTTTATACAGAAGAAACTGTGTGTTGTGTTAAGTGAGCGATTATAGTTAAATATCGCTTACATTTATAGAAGTGTGGGATTTGTAGTACTGCGGACGTACGGCTTTTGTACACGTGTCTCGGACAAAGTACGGGACTGCGTACGCAACGTAAAGGCATACACACGTGGCGTGTTTACGCAACGTGCGTAAAGGTACGCCCACTAAGTACAAATCACACAATAGCATTGTTTTAGTTTAGGCGCGATACGGTAGCCACGCGATAATAGCACAAATTTGTTCAGTTTCCAATATTTAGTTTAAAGACTTTTCTCTAACGTCCTAAGTGGATGCTGGGGACTCCGTAAGGACCATGGGGAATAGCGGCTCCGCAGGAGACTGGGCACATCTAAAGAAAGCTTTAGGACTATCTGGTGTGCACTGGCTCCTCCCCCTGTGACCCTCCTCCAAGCCTCAGTTAGATCTCTGTGCCCGAACGAGAAGGGTGCACACTAGGGGCTCTCCTGAGCTTCTTAGTGAAAGTTTTAGATTAGGTTTTTTATTTTCAGTGAGACCTGCTGGCAACAGGCTCACTGCATCGAGGGACTAAGGGGAGAAGAAGCGAACTCACCTGCGTGCAGAGTGGATTGGGCTTCTTAGGCTACTGGACATTAGCTCCAGAGGGACGATCACAGGCCCAGCTTGGATGGGTCCCAGAGCCGCGCCGCCGGCCCCCTTACAGAGCCAGAAGGCAGAAGAGGTCCGGAAAATCGGCGGCAGAAGACGTCCTGTCTTCAACAAGGTAGCGCACAGCACTGCAGCTGTGCGCCATTGCTCTCAGCACACTTCACACTCCGGTCACTGAGGGTGCAGGGCGCGGGGGGGGGGCGCCCTGAGACGCAATAAAAACACCTTGGATGGCAAAAAATGCATCACATATAGCTCCTGGGCTATATGGATGCATTTAACCCCTGCCAGAATCCATAAAAAAGCAGGAGAAAAGTCCGCGAAAAAGGGGCGGAGCCTATCTCCTCAGCACACTGGCGCCATTTTCCCTCACAGCTCCGTTGGAGGGAAGCTCCCTGGCTCTCCCCTGCAGTCACTACACTACAGAAAGCGTTAAAAAAGAGAGGGGGGCACTAATTAGGCGCAGTATTAACTATACAGCAGCTATAAGGGGAAAAACACTTATATAAGGTTATCCCTGTATATATATAGCGCTCTGGTGTGTGCTGGCAAACTCTCCCTCTGTCTCCCCAAAGGGCTAGTGGGGTCCTGTTCTCTATCAGAGCATTCCCTGTGTGTGTGCTGTATGTCGGTACTTTTGTGTCGACATGTATGAGGAGAAAAATGATGTGGAGACGGAGCAGATTGCCTGTAATAGTGATGTCACCCCCTAGGGGGTCGACACCTGAGTGGATGAACTGTTGGAAGGAATTACGTGACAGTGTCAGCTCTGTATAAAAGACAGTGGTTGACATGAGACAGCCGGCTACTCAGCTTGTGCCTGTCCAGACGTCTCATAGGCCGTCAGGGGCTCTAAAGCGCCCGTTACCTCAGATGGCAGATATAGACGCCGACACGGATACTGACTCCAGTGTCGACAGTGAAGAGATGAATGTGACTTCCAGTAGGGCCACACGTTACATGATTGAGGCAATGAAAAATGTTTTACACATTTCTGATAATACGAGTACCACCAAAAAAGGGGTATTATGTTCGGTGAGGAAAAACTACCTGTAGTTTTCCTGAATCTGAGAAATTAAATGAGGTGTGTGATGATGCGTGGGTTTCCCCCGATAACAACTGATAATTTCTAAAATGTTATTGGCATTATATCCTTTCCCGCCAGAGGTTAGGGTGCGTTGGGAAACACCCCCTAGGGTGGATAAAGCGCTCACACGCTTGTAAGGGCTCTACCTTCGCCTGAGATGGCCGCCCTTAAGGATCCTGCTGATAGAAAGCAGGAGGGTATCCTAAAAGGTATTTACACACATACTGGTGTTATACTGCGACCAGCAATCGCCTCAGCCTGGATGTGCAGTGCTGGGTTGGCGTGGTCGGATTCCCTGACTGAAAATATTGATACCCTAGATAGGGACAGTATATTTTTGCCTATAGAGCATTTAAAAGATGCATTTCTATATATGCGTGATGCACAGCGGAATATTTGCCGACTGGCATCAAGTCTAAGCGCGTTGTCCATTTCTACCAGTAGAGGGTTATGGACACGTCAGTGGTCAGGTGATGCGTATTCCAAACGGCATTTGGAAGTATTGCTTTATTAAGGGGAGGAGTTATTTGGGGTCGGTCTTTCAGACCTGGTGGCCACGGCAACAGCTGGGAATTCCACGTTTGTACCCCAGGTCGCCTCTCAACATGAGAAGACGCCGTATTATCAGGCGCAGTCTTTTCGTGGACAAGGTTTCTCATTTCTGCCCCGTGACAGAGGGAGAGGAAAAAGGCTGCAGAAATCAGCCAGTTCCCAGGAACAGAAACCCTCTTCCGCCTCTGCCAAGCCCTCAGTATACGCTGGGGCTTTACAAGCAGAATCAGGCACGGTGGGGGGCCCGTCTCAATGAATTTCAGCGCGCAGTGGGCTCACTCGCAAGTAGACCCCTGGATCCTTCAGGTGATATCTCAGGGGTACAAATTAGAATTCGAGACGTCTCCCCCTCGCCGTTTCCTAAAGTCGGCTTTACCGATGTCTCCTTCTGACAGGGAGACAGTTTTGGAAGCCATTCACAAGCTGTATTCCCAGCAGGTGATAATCAAGATACCCCTCCTGCAACAGGGAACGGGGTATTATTCCACACTGTTGTGGTACCGAAGCCGGACGGCTCGGTGAGACCGATTCTAAATCTAAAATCTTTGAACACTTACATACAGAGGTTCAAATTCAAGATTGAGTCACTCAGAGCAGTGATTGCGAACAAAATTTACCCTTCTCACCAAGGGTACCTCAGGTTTATGGTACAGAACTGTCACTATCAGTTCAGACGCTGCCGTATGGATGGTCCACGGCACCCCGGGTCTTTACCAAGGTAATGGCCGAAATGATGATATTCCTTCGAAGGAAGTGAATTTTAGTTATCCCTTACTTGGACAATTCCCTGATAAGGGTAAGATCCAGGGAACAGTTGGAGGTCGGTATAGCACTATCTCAGGTAGTGTTGCGGCAGCACGATTGGATTCTCAATATTCCAAAATCGCACCTGGTTCCGACGACGTGTCTTCTGTTCCTAGGGATGATCCTGGACACAGTCCAGAAAAAGGTGTTTCTCCCGGAGGAGAAAGCCAGGGAGTTATCCGAGCTAGTCAGGAACCTCCTAAAACCGAGCCAAGTCTCAGTGCATCAATGCACAAGGGTTCTGGGTAAAATGGTGGCTTCCTACGAAGCAATCCCATTCGACAGATTCCACGCACCAGTGGGACCTGCTGGACAAATGGTCCGGGTCGCATCTTCAGATGCATCAGCGGATAACCCTGTCACCAAGGACAAGGGTGTCCCTCCTGTGGTGGTTGCAGAGTGCTCATCTTCTAGAGGGCCGCAGATTAGGCATTCAGGACTGGGTCCTGGTGACCACGGATGCCAGCCTGCGAGGCTGGGAAGCAGTCACACAGGGAAGGAATATCCAGGGCTTATGGTCAAGCCTGGAGACATCACTTCACATAAATATCCTGAAGCTAAGGGACATTTACAATGCTCTAAGCTTAGCAAGACCTCTGCTTCAAGGTCAGCCGGTGTTGATCCAGTCGGACAACATCACGGCAGTCGCCCACGTAAACAGACAGGGTGGCACAAGAAGCAGGAGGGCAATGGCAGAAGCTGCAAGGATTCTTCGCTGGGCGGAAAATCATGTGATAGCACTGTCAGCAGTATTCATTCCGGGAGTGGACAACTGGGAAGCAGACTTCCTCAGCACGACCTCCACCCGGGAGAGTGGGGACTTCACCCAGAAGTCTTCCACATGATTAAAAACTCGACAGGTATTGCGCCAGGTCCAGGGACCCTCAGGCAATAAGCTGTAGACGCTCTGGTAACACCGTGGGTGCACCAGTCAGGGTATGTGTTCCCTCCTCTGCCTCTCATACCCAAGGTACTGAGATTGATAAGATGGAGAGGAGTAAGCTCTATATTCGTGGTTCCGGATTGGCCAAGAAGAACTTGGTAACCGGAACTTCAAGAGATGCTCACGGAAGATCCGTGGCCTGTACCTCTAAGAAGGGACCTGCTCCAGCAAGGACCCTGTCTGTTCCAAGACTTACCGCGGCTGCGTTTGACGGCATGGCGGTTGAACGCCGGATCCTGAAGGAAAAAAGGCATTCCGGATGAAGTCATCCCTATCCTGATCAAAGCCAGGAAGGATGTAACCGCAAAAACATTATCACCGCAATTGGCGAAAATATGTTGCGTGGTGCGAGGCCAGTAAGGCCCGACGGAGGAAATTCAACTGGGTCGATTCCTACATTTCCTGCAAACAGGAGTGTCTATGGGCCTGAAATTGGGGTCCATTAAGGTTCAAATTTCGGCCCTGTCAATTTTCTTCCAAAAAAGAACTAGCTTCAGTCCCTGAAGTTCAGACGTTTGTAAAAGGGGTACTGCATATACAGCCTCCTTTTGTGCCTCCAGTGGCACTTTGGGTTCTCAATGTAGTTTTGGGTTCCAAAAGTCACATTGGTTTGAACCACTTAAATCTGTGGAGTTAAAATATCTCACATGAAAAGTGGTCATGCTGTTGGCCCTGGCCTGGGCCAGGCGCGTGTCAGAATTGGCGGCTTTATCCTGAAAAAGCCCTTATCTGATTTTCCATTCGGACAGGGCGGAATTGAGGACTCGTCCTCAGTTTCTCCCCAAGGTGGTTTCAGCGTTTCACCTGAACCAACCTATTGGTGGTGCCTGCGGCTACTAGGGACTTGGAGGCCTCCAAGTTGCTAGACGTTGTCAGTGCCCTGAAAATATGTTTCCAGGTTGGCTGGAGTCAGGAAATCTGACTCGCTGTTTATCCTGTATGCACCCAACAAGCTGGGTGCTCCTGCTTCTAAGCAGACTATTGCTCGTTGGATTTGTAGTACAATTCAGCTTGCACATTCTGTGGCAGGCCTGCCACAGCCAAAAATCTGTAAATGCCCACTCCACAAGGAAGGTGGGCTCATCTTGGGCGGCTGCCCGAGGGGTCTCGGCTTTACAACTTTGCCGAGCAGCTACTTGGTCAGGAGCAAATACGTTTGTAAAATTCTACAAAATTGATATCCTGGCTGAGGAGGACCTGGAGTTCTCTCATTCGGTGCTGCAGAGTCATCCGCACTCTCCCGCCCGTTTGGGAGCTTTGGTATAATCCCCATGGTCCTTACGGAGTCCCCAGCATCCACTTAGGACGTTAGAGAAAATAAGAATTTACTTACCGATAATTCTATTTCTCATAGTCCGTAGTGGATGCTGGGCGCCCATCCCAAGTGCGGATTGTCTGCAATACTTGTACATAGTTATTGTTACAAAAATCGGGTTATTATTGTTGTGAGCCATCTTTCAGAGGCTCCTCTGTTATCATGCTGTTAACTGGGTTCAGATCACAGGTTATACGGTGTGATTGGTGTGGCTGGTATGAGTCTTACCCGGGATTCAAAATCCTTCCTTATTGTGTACGCTCGTCCGGGCACAGTATCCTAACTGAGGCTTGGAGGAGGGTCATAGGGGGAGGAGCCAGTGCACACCAGATAGTCCTAAAGCTTTCTTTAGATGTGCCCAGTCTCCTGCGGAGCCGCTATTCCCCATGGTCCTTACGGAGTCCCCAGCATCCACTACGGACTATGAGAAATAGAATTATCGGTAAGTAAATTCTTATTTTTTTACTGTATTACCTCTGGAACTAAGGCTGTTTTATCTGAATGAAAGTTAATTTTCTGTACAGAAAAACCAAAGTGTATATGAGTGAACGAGCGTGAGTGTGCAAACAATAAAGGTTTTGTGGACCCAGGGAATTCGGGATCCCGTAGTAGACCACACCAGGTGAGTGGACACTTGGTGGCGTGAGAGTGGCTTGCTCACGTTAACATTGATTAGAGTACAAAGGAGCAAGTAGTAGATAACAGCAGACCAAGAGGTCAGCGAAGTCAGAAAACCACTGACAAAGTCAAGCGAAGCTCTGAATACTGCGGCCTAAAAGGTCAGCGAGGATTTTTGTTTAGAGAGCGCAGTCCAGGTGGTTGGCGTAGAACCCATATAGGCCCGTTTTGACACGCTCCGGCTGAGGTTTCGCAGCCTGAAAAACGATTCCATTGGTCGTACGGCGGATAAGTAACAGTTACCTATACGCTGTGCGATTGGACCGCGCGTTCGTGGGTGCAATACTTAGCTCAATGTGATACCCTTTTACGAGATTTGCGTAAAATCGTGGGATCATAAGCGCTAGGTGTAGAACACGCAATGTGATTTGTGTAACATTTTTTTTATTTTAAGGGAGTTTCTCTGGTCACTCAGGAAAATCTCCTACGACCAATATTTACTGAGAAGGGTAAGTCGCTCCCACACATTTCCAGTAAATAGAGGTTACACAGGGGCCCTAGGTTGGGTACATACCGGCGCTGACGACAGTGTTTAGGTGTATTGGCCAACGTGGGCGTGAGTGGGTGAGAGCACTCGTTGCACTTTCACCGTTGCCTTATTACTGAGTTTTTTGTTTTTTTGTAGGAATTAGCTGAGAAGGCAATACCTGCAAAAGATGGGGGCCAGTTGCTCAAGTAACGGACGATCAACCAGGGTTCAGGTTGATATTCCGCGGCCCAAGGGGTCGGCGAAGTACATAATGTGTGAGAAATATGGATCACGCAGAGGTTTTCTGCAATGAATGGGAACGTATGACTGCGGAAGATAGGGAACCGTTCCCTAGGGTAGGCAGTTTTAGTCCAGAGGTGTTGCAGAATTTAAGGAGAAGGATATGTCTAATAAAATCCAGAAAACAAAGGATTAGACATACAGATTGTTTACATTTATGGCAACAAGAGGGCGATATGCAGAGGGAACTAGCTCACGCAGCTGGTTCCAACCCTAGCAGGAAACTGATAGCAACTGCACCACCACCACCGTATATTACAGGAGAGAAATTGGCTACAGACAATGGCATACTGATATATGATAAGAGTGAACTTAATAAATGTATTAATGCTAACCCGTGCAAGTTGTATCCCATCTTAAACTTCCTTCAGGACTGCGAGCAAGAAGATGAGCCCAGCACGATATCTGCACTCTCTCTAGCAGCCACCATACGAGACACCCAGGTGGGCAAGGACCAACCAATAAGAGTAGTGAAGGCCCCTAGCGGAGGAGTAGGTGAGGTCGTGTCCACAGGTAAGTACAGTACAGTACATTATGCAGAGACAATTGCACCTCACATTGTAGAAGCAACTCAGAATGATGTAATTGAACTAAATCCTGTCAGGGTGATAGCAGTCCCCAATGGGAGGACTGACGCTCAGGGAGTCACTCCCGTCAGGAACATTGCTATGCACTGTCCTTGGTCCCGGACAGAATTGAGAACAATTATGTCTGAATTTCCCGATCCCAGAAAGGATCTAGCCGCATGTCAGAGGTTTGTTAGAGAATTAGGTAACTCCACCGAACCCACAAACAAAGATTGGCGAACAGTGCTACGGGCATGTTTACCCTCCAATATTGACCCTGCGAAATTCATTACTGATTGTAAATTAGACATAGAAGTACCTCTCACTGATGAATACTCTCAGGAGAATGTACGACAGATCAATCTACAATTAGGAGTATATTTCCCTACTGTTGTCAAATGGAATAAAATCTTTTCCATAAGACAAAAAGAAGGTGAAACTGCTTCTGAATATTTCCATCGAGCACTGCAGGAAATGGCTAGATACACTGGGGTCGAGGACATTAAGGAAAATGTACATCATAGAGAGGTAGCTGTGTCCGTATTAATGGACGGCTTAAAAGAAACATTGGGAACAAGGGTACAAACCACTCAACCTAACTGGAGAGGTATCTCGGTGGCTGCATTAAGAGAGTACGCTATCGAGCATGATTGGAACATTATTAAGCACAGGGAGTCACAGGGGGATAAGCTGATGACAGTAAGTATAAAAGCCCTGACAACGAAGCCACATCAGCCAAAACCCCAGACCCCTGATGGTAAGTCGTATGTAGTAAAATGTTATAACTGCCAGAGGGAAGGACATTACGCACGGAACTGTAATTTTAAAGACACACATAAGGTATACCGACCCCCTGGACCAGAACATGACCCACAGTATAACACATGTAATTGGGATCAGGGATCGCATAGGAGGAGTTATGAGCCACATGCAGGGGAAACCAGGAGGTACCCACCTAGGAGGGACTGGCAGACCTCTGGAAAGTCTCAGCTACCCCCCTCACATATTGTAGCTGCCAGTGCGCTGCGGGAGGGTCACAACATACAATAGGGGTTAGGCCACACCTGTAGTCTGCAGCCAGTGAAGTTAATTGCTAGCCTTGGAAGTGAACCCGAGGTTACAGTTGATGTAGTTGATAGATCACTACCTTTCCTTGTAGATACAGGGGCGGCCAGGTCAGTGTTAAATTCAACGGTAGGTATGAAAACCATGGGTAAAACAATTTCAGCAATGGGGGTAACAGGAGTAGTGCAACACTACCCTTTAAGTAAACCAGCGGAGATTACGATAGGGCCTTTGCAAACAAAGCATTCCTTTTTGCTAGCTGCATCGGCTCCGACTAATCTACTTAGGAGAGATTTATTGTGTAAGATGAGGTGTGTCATATATTGTACTCCTGAGGGTGTCTTCTTAGATATACCCGAGAATCACGTTCAGGAAGTGCAGGATATGCTAGCCACCCCACAAAGGTTATTGTCACACTCTGCTGTTATAGACAAGTGTCCATCCAAGGTAGAGGAAATGATCTCCCAGATACCGGAATCCCTCTGGACCAAAGATGGACAAGACACTGGATTGATGGCAAATGTAGCTCCTGTAGTAGTGCAAGTAAAAGATGGTAGGATAGCTCCAAAAATCCCACAGTATCCTCTGAAGCCAGAGGTGGAATTAGGAGTGTATCCAGTCATAGAGCGCTTGCTACAACAGGGCATCCTAGTTAGGACGTCCAGCACTGCCAATAGTCCCATCTTCCCTGTGAAAAAGAGTGGGGGGAGGGGTTACAGGCTAGTGCAGGATCTAAGGGGGATAAACAAAATAGTTGAGAGCCAATTCCCCGTAGTGCCAAATCCAGCTGTCATCCTCATGCAAATTCCCCCTACTGCGAAATTTTTCACTGTCATTGACCTCTGTTCTGCTTTCTTTTCGGTCCCTCTGCACCCTGACAGCCAATACTTGTTTGCATTTACATACAGGGGAGTACAGTACACCTGGACTCGCCTACCCCAAGGTTTCATTGACAGCCCAAGTATTTTCTCCCAGGCTTTGCATGACTGTTTACAATCCTTTCAACCTGGGAGCAGATCAGTTTTAATACAGTATGTAGATGACCTACTACTGTGTTCAGATTCACTCGAGTCGTCCTTGAAAGACACGTAACAGCTTCTGTTTCACCTTTCTAACACGGGACACAAGGTTTCAAAGGATAAGTTACAGTTGTGCCAGACCAAGGTAAAATATTTGGGACATTGCTTGACACAAGGACTGAGACACCTCACCGCTGATAGGATACAGGCGATACGCGACATGACTCTGCCAAAAACCCAGCAGCAGATCCGAACTTTCCTTGGAATGTGTGGGTACTGCCGAAACTGGATCTCAGGGTTCTCCATACTAGCTTTACCTTTGCAGGAAATGGTCTCCTCGAACAAACCAGATCAGATCTCTCACAGAGATGAGTCCGAACTGGCACCTGCATTAGGCATGCCAGATTATGGGAAACCTTTTGAGTTGTATGGTACGGAAAGTGCTGGGTGTGCGGCAGGTGTCCTAACCCAGAGACATGGTGATGCCAGCAGGCCGGTAGCTTATTACAGTGCACAGTTGGACACCGTAGCACGGTCTCTCCCCACATGCTTGCGAAGTGTTGCAGCGATAGCTTTGCTAGTGAGTAAAAGCGAAGATGTAGTGTTAGGACACAACCTGACCATCCATACACCTCATGCAGTGTCAGCCTTACTGAACTCTGCCCAAACCAGACATGTCTCATCAGCACGGTTTACAAGGTGGGAATTAGCACTAATGGCCCCTGTAAACATCACCATAAAGAGATGCAGCGCACTAAATCCTGCAACTTACCTCCCGGGTGTGCCTGGGCAGGCACAAAGGGTTAAGGATGAGAATGATGGTGAAGGAGGATTTAGTACAGACACTGACACACATGATTGTATGGAATATCTGAACCAAACTTTCACTGCAAGACCCGACATTAGTGACAACCCACTGGAAGGCGTAGATTTTACTCTTTACACTGACGGTAGTTGCTACAGACAGACGGACTCGGGAGACTTGTGTACTGGATACGTAGTCGTAGATGACAGAGGTATCATAGAAGCTGAACCCCTGGGCCCACCGCACTCAGCACAAGTTGCTGAGCTGGTCGCCCTAACCAGAGCGTGTGAATTGGCTAAGGGTAAGTCAGCCAATATATATACAGATTCTAGGTATGCCTTTGGAGTAGTGCATGATTTCGGGGCCCTATGGCGCCTCAGAAATATGATGGCAGCTGGCACACCTGTAGCGCATGCATCCCACATAAAAAGACTTCTAACAGCGATACAGGAACCTGACAGAGTGGCTGTTATCAAGTGCAAAGCCCACACTTACAGTCAAGACCCAGTGTCACTTGGTAACAGCCGGGCAGACGAAGCTGCTAAATCAGCAGCCAGCACCCCCATGCAGACAGATATCACACCACTGATGGTATTCAATACCGTCAACACACAAAAATTAAGTGAAATGCAAAATTTGTGTTCTCCACAGGAAAAGGCAGTCTGGAGGTCAAAAGGGTATGGCCAGGAGTCCTCAGGACTCTGGACAGATGGACAGGGTAAGCCAGTAGCCCCCAGAGCATATCTTCCAAGCTTAGCTGAGGCGGCACACGGTCTGACTCATCTGGGCAAAGAGGGTCTGTGTAAGCTGGTGAGAGCCTACTGGTGTGCGCCAGGATTCTCTTCTCATGCGGGTAAGAGAGCAATGACATGTCTTATCTGCTTGAGGAAGAATATTGGAAAGGCAATACCAACAGAACCATCCCATATCCCGCCAACAGACGGCCCTTTTCAGGTGATACAAATTGATTTCATACAGTTGCCCCCCTGCAGAAATTTAAAATATGTGTTAGTTTGTATAGATGTGTTTTCAAATTGGCTAGCAGCGTTCCCCGCTGCTACAAATACTGCTACGTTCACTGCAAAGAAAATTGTGCAGGAATTTGTGTGCAGATATGGTATCCCTAGGATAATTGAAAGCGATAGGGGTACCCGTTTTACAGGTGAAGTCTTTCAGGTAATGTGCAAACTGATGGGAATTAATAGTAAGCTGCATACTCCGTACCGCCCACAGGCGAGTGCGAAGGTGGAAAGAGTAAACAGCACTATTAAGAACAAGCTGAGCAAAGTGATGGCTGAAACTGGATTGTTGTGGCCAGAAGCTTTGCCACTTGTATTTTACAGCATCAGAACCACTCCCAGGTCCCCCCTTAACCTATCACCCTTTGAGATTCTTTTTGGTCGACAACCCCATATAATGATTGACCCCCAGGATGATTTGAAATGCAATAATGAAGTGACTGTAAAATATTTGGTTAAGATGAGCAAGCAGTTGAGGAATCAAAACAGGAATCTAAAGCTGGTGATTCCTGACCTACCAAACAGTAATTGTCATGACATTGAACCTGGGGATTATGTAATGATTCGAAATTTTCTACGCTCAGGTTGCCTTATTGACAGATGGGAAGGACCGTACCAAGTCTTACTAACAGCACGACAGCATTAAAGGTTGCCGAGAGAGAGACTTGGGTCCACTCGTCCCACAGTAAGAAGGTCGCTGACCCAGAGAAAGCCCGTGACAAAGAGCAGACTGTAGAGAACATCGTATCACTGGAGTGTCTGTTCCGGGAAGATTGAGGCGGCACCTGAGCAAAGAGAATAACAAGACCAGAGGCGGTTGTCGCACCAAATTTCTTTTTCCTTTTTATTATTTTCTTCATCTCCCATTACCCTCCTCCCCCCCCCCCCCCCCCCTTCTTGCTCCCTTTTTCTCTCCCCTTAACAAGATGGACTTACCCCAAGAGACTGCATTCCGGGTTTTCCTGTTGACCCTATATATAGTAAATTTCTTGCGGGACCTTCAAATAGCGCAATTAACAAACGGCGGCCTGAAAACAATCACAATTTCCAAAGGTACCCCTCCAAAAGTACCCAAAGACTTATAACAAAGAAAACTGGATAACGGAAAAGGATATTCTCTCAGGCGCTCATCATATCAAAACCATATAATAAGTAAAAATGAAAAAAGAATAATACATTCCTTAATTCACAGGCAGGGTCCAGATGACAAGTGAGGGCCGTCTTTCCTCATTAATCTCTCACAGATGCAAAGCAGTATGAAAGAGAAAAATCAATTCATGTGTAGTAAAGTCACAATTTAATAGTGCACATTAACACATGTTACATAAATACATAAAATGAGAAAGGATCTGGAATGGGTTCTGATGACAAGGACGGATTTGTAGAATTCCAAGAGCAACACATCCACCGAGCAAAGGCGAGTATCAGAAAATGATCTGGTAGTCAAGAAACTAGGAGACACTGTGAAGGGTTATTGGCTGAGGAAAACTATCTGTAGAAATTGTGAAAACATAGTTGAGGATGGGTGCATCCAGAGATGTCAGTCCAGCCTGAATATCAACATGGACCGTCATACATTGAGTGATTATCACTGATTAGTGGGTAAGGTTTTAAACCAAACAGAATGCTGGGTGTGCTCACAGGTACCTCAAGGTCAGAGCAAGTCAGGACTAGTACCGTATCCTTTAACAATAGATGAGGTACTTGAATTACGGGGTGGGAGACCGGTGGACAAGAAATTTAATACTTCTAAGCCCCCTAGTTTGAAGCTCCACCAATATCATGTGGATAGGTCCTTAGTATGTTTTAACATTTCCAATCCCCGAAAGCCGGGAAATTGGGAAGTGACATGGAATAACCAAACCATGGCATTTTCACACAGAGCTGACAGAATGCCCGTAGACCCTGAACTTATACGCCAAATAGCCGACGGTGGAAGGTATTTTCGGTATAGGTATACTCTAGGAAGTAAGGCCATGCGGGTTGGAGAAGTATCACCAGGGTACTGTGCGTATATCATACAGCCTGATACGTGTACTGAACAGATGAGAGAGTTAGGGATAGGATTTTTCACTTGGAAGGTTTGCAATATGGTAATGTCATATTCTGTCCCATATGTTCTCCCCGATGATGCATATTTCATATGCGGGAGGAAGGCGTATAAGTGGCTTGCCCCAAACTCAGAGGGATTGTGTTACATTGGAAGAGTGTTGCCAGAAGTAATGACCATAACCCATAATAAGATGAAAGACGTTCACCGCAGTGCTCAAGCTCCTTACACTCATACTCACTATGAACACATCGTTAAGAGACACCTTATAGATAGGACAGAGCACGCAGCCTCTGATTTGATCCACGAATCCACCGGGATTCAATTCCTACTCGCGTTAGACATCACCCGGAGAAGGGAGAAGGACGTGCCTTGGAACTGCTCCTACACGGCGTCCTAATAAAAACAAAACCACAACACCAAATAGCCCTCCCGTTCCGCTCGTTGCCGCGGCTACAGCGCTGCCTCTCCTGCTCCCCGGAGACTGTGACCTGGTGGTCCGGGTCCTGGCCTCCCCCTGCATCCACGCCGGCACTCACCCCTCACACGGAGATCACTGGCCGGATGCTCCTGGACACTTCCCCGGGCTGTACACCTCCCGGCGGCCATCTTTAGTGTGGGCAAACCTGCACTTCCAGCCAGCTCCTGCGGATCCTACATGCTGATCGACTGGCCTGGTCTGGGAAGTTACACTGAACACTCCTGTCAACAACCTTACATGCCTTGTGATAGGGGTATGCTGGAAAGGGCATAAAGGTGCTCTACCTCCCCATTCTAATCCTTTCTTTGATTTATATTTCTGTTTATATATTTTTTTTTCCTTTCTTTTATTTTATTTTATTTTAATTGTTTTTTTTTTGTTTTTTTTATATACCCATTTGGCTATTTTTATTTTTTCTTAATATTTGTCTCTCCTCTGGAAAATCCGTTTCTATATATACGCAACCGTCACTGCTGGGTGCTCGACATTATTGGTCACCTAACCTATACACAGTGAAGCCAGCTCTCTTGGAGTACATTTCTATACATTTCTATACATTCATAGGAACAGCTTTGGAGCTCCCCCAGCTGGTGAGAAATCATATTGCAGAGCATTTATTTCTATATACATTTTTTTATTTTTTATTTTTTAATTCTTTTTTATTTATTTATTTTATTTTCTCTCTCTACGTCTCTTACACCTTGTCATACGCTATTGCTATTTCAACACCACAAGTTCCTAAATATGGATAAGTACATGGCTAAAACTCCTAGAAACCCCCGAGGCTCACAAGCGAATAAAGGTCGGGGTCGGGACAACATTCCTGCAGATAGCCCTCAGTCACTGGCATCTGGTCTCAGCAATAGTCCTTTGGAACGCTCATCACTTACTACAACAAAGGATCCCACCAAATCTTTTACTACGCATGAGATAACTGACATACTGGCTTCGCTTCTGGATCAAAAATTGGCTCCCTTGAAGGATTCATTGGACTCCGCTCTTACCCAATTGAATCATCATGATCAACGTATATCGGAGGCGGAGCAAAGAATCTCAGACCTTGAGGATGATTTAACGACGGCCAGAACGGCGCTCACTGAACAGGATAAAATAGTGACGTCCATGCAAGAGAAACTTGAAGATTTAGAGAACAGAAATAGAAGAAGTAATGTGCGCCTTATAGGACTCCCGGAAACGGTGAAACCTTACGAACTTAGGAACTTGGTCTCTCAGTGGTTGCCAAGGGAATTGGGATGTATATCTGATTCTGAATCACTGCTGATTGAACGTGTTCACCGTATCGGTCCGGATCGACAATCTACCAAGGATAGGCCTAGACCGGTTATCATGAAGTTTTTAAATTACGCTGATAAGGTCCGCCTGCTTGATGCTTATAGAAAACGTTCCACTCTCAAGTACCAAGAGTCCAAGATCCTACTTTTTCAGGACTTCTCATATATGGTGGCTGCAAAGAGACGAGAGTTTTCCCCGATATGCAAACGCATGTTCGAGATGGAGCTCCGGTTTGCTCTACTTTATCCGGCTAAGCTGAGGGTCACATACTCAGGAAAATCCTATTTCTTTGATACTCCGCAAGCTGCAAAAAACTTTGTGGACTCATTGGCTTCTTCACGTCCATCTAGGATGGATGATGCGGATTGACACTACAGAATTTCATCTTGTGGACATCTTTAAATTCATTGAACATTCAGGTTATGGATGACGGTTTATAGTTTGGAATGTTTTTGGTTTCTTGCAGGCTGTTTAATGCTTAGCTATGCTGTGATATTTCAAGGGTGTTGCTGGAGTCTTACAAGGATCAAACTTCTTGTTGAAAATCTCATATCTAGGTGTACCTTTACCTTTTTCTTCTACGGCTCGCTCGCCCTCTTTTTCTTATTCTCTTTCTGCATCTCACTGATTTCCCTTCTTTTTTTTTTTCTTTTTCTTGTTCTTATCCTATTTTCTCAGCTTTTAAAATGCTCTAGTACTAAATGTCCGTCTAGTTCGAAATCCGTATTGTCATACGGGTATGATTGTGTCCTGCAATGTTCTGCAGGGCTGCTGCTCAGTCGGACATACTACTGGGTTCTTATAAGGTTAAAATGGTTTTTGATGATTGTTGAAAATTTAATTGTGGTTAACACACATGATTTTTTCCTACTACATGTGATATGTTTACATTTCCCCCCATTGGGCCGGTATTCACCTCCCCCTTGTCCGCTCGCTGGGACGGGTAAGGATTTTCCAAAGGAAGTTTATACTGTTATGACTTGGCCTAGGGTGGGTATTGGTTAAATGACAGCGACTGTAAATCCTTCTAAAACGATAAAAACGGCCCTTAAATTAGTAACATGGAATGTGGAGGGCTTAAATTCCCCTATAAAGAGGAAGAAGATTCTGACCCACCTAAAACGTTTACGACCGGATATAGTTTTATTACAAGAGACACACTGGAAGATTTCTGATCCCAATGTGGTAAGAGATACATGGATAGGAGATTTCAAAACAGCATCCTATACATCAAAACAAAGAGGAGTTATGATTATTTTTAGCAAATTTCTTGTTTATAATATTAGTGACAGCTTGGTAGACCCTGAGGGAAGGTATCTATTTTTAAAACTGACTATACATGGTATATCTTACACGATTGCTAATATTTATGCTCCCACGGGACCTACTGCCCTCTTTTTCACAGATATTTATACAAAGTTGCAGGACTGGGCAGAAGGTGCTATTATTCTGGGTGGGGACTTTAACTGTGTTCAATTGACAGGACTGGACAGATCCACAGCTGCCACTACCCATGGCTCAGCTGCTCCCCTATCGCTTTCGTTGCTGACTAATACGATGGGATTGTGTGATCTCTGGAGGTGCCAACATCCAGATTCTCGTGAGTATACGTTTTACTCACACCCTCATCATTCCTCGTCCAGATTAGATTATTGGCTGATCACGGATACTCTTTTGCAACAGGTAGTACACTCCCAGATAGATCCAATTCTCCTTTCTGACCATGCTCCGGTGTGGTTCACTATAAAGTTAAACACTCCAATACCACGTTCTTATAATTGGAAGTTTCCAGCTTATATGGAAAAATCTTCAGATTTCCGCCTACATCTTGAACAGTCATTTCTAAATTATAAAACTGATAATATGGAACATATCGGGGACATCAACCTATTTTGGTCCGCCTCGAAGCCGGTAATACGGGGTCAGATCATGGAGTATGTCTCCAGGAGACGCAAGGCACTGAATAATCAATTAAATGATCTTAGTCAAAATTTAACTAGAACTTATGATATACTCTCTTCACATTATTCACTAGAAAACCGCCAGGCTTATCTTACTGCTAAACAACAATACGATGCCCTATGCACTGAGCGGGCAAGCTTTTCTCATGATATTCGTAGAAACAAGTTTTTTAGAACTGGCAATAAATCGGGCAGGTTGTTGGCAAATTTGGTTCGGTCGTACTCTGCTCCTTCACGCATCACTCAACTGTCAACTGATCTCACCTCTAACGTTTTGGATACTCCTGCTATCTCGGAGGAATTCTTACGTTACTACCAAATTTTGTATAAATCTCCTCCTGATCAACCAATGGAGGGCCAGAGATTTTTGGATAAGGCAGGACTTCCGGTGTTGACGGAGGAAGAGAGAGAATCTCTGACGACGCCAATTCAGGAACCTGAAATATTATCTCTAATCAAATTGTTGAAAAAGGGGAAGTCCCCTGGGCCGGATGGTTTTGGGGCGGAGTATTACCGAATGCTGGCTCCTCACTTAATGCCTTATATGCTAGCTCTTTTTAATTCCATATTACAAGGGAATTCAGCCCCGACCGGGTTTGATGAGGCTAGAATAGTGGTCTTTCCGAAACCGGGAAAAGATCCCAAGTATGTCCAATCTTATAGGCCGATCTCCTTACTAAACCAGGACTTGAAATTATTTACCAAATTACTAGCGTTTAGACTTCAGCCCATTTTACAGCGAATTTTACACCCAGCTCAAAATGGGTTTGTTAGAAACAGAACTTCAGTACATAATATCCGTACTTTAATGGCAGCGATACATAGCTCGAGACAATCAAAGTCTCACAAAGCCCTTATAGTCAGTTGTGATGCAGACAAGGCATTTGACCGTGTCTCCTGGGCTCATATATTGCGAGTCCTACATGCCCAACATTTTGGTACTAAGTTTATTGATGTTTTTAAAACACTATATGCCACTCCACAAGCGTATATCACGATCAATGGATTAAACACAAAATCGTTTCAGTTATATAGGGGAACAAGACAGGGGTGCCCCCTCTCCCCCTTGTTATTTAATCTGGCTTTAGACCCGCTCATACGCACGTTCATAAGTGATGTATCTTGGAAAGGCATCGAAGTGGGCTCTCACACTATAAAGGTCTCCGCTTTTGCGGATGATCTTCTACTATATTTCAGTGACCCCATGACATCCTTTCCCTCACTATTGACCGCACTAGAGAATTTTAACTTAATATCAGGATTTTTAATTAATTTTGACAAGACTGAGGCACTGGTACTGGGTGGAGACGCGAGGGTGGGATGGGATGATGCGTTCCCATTTAAATGGGCGCATAACTACATAACATATCTTGGTATACGTGTATCATCCGATCCCTCGGAATTATACTCTTTAAACTTTTCTTATTATATTAATAGGATGATCGAGGACTTTACGAGATGGCAACATCTGCCAATTTCTTACTTGGGTAGGTGTCACTTGTATAAAATGGTGTCTTTTCCTCGCCTACTTTACCCGATACAGATGCTTCCGTTTTTGCTATTAAAAAAAGATATACATACACTAAATAAAGCCATTACTAAATTTATATGGGCGAATAAGCGTCCTCGTATAGCGCTGTTCAAATTAAAACAACCACCCTCACTTGGAGGAGTTAATCTCCCCTGCCCGGAAGATTACTCCTTAGCAGCTAATTATAGATGCGCCCTAGATTGGATAGGTAACGGAGACAATTTTGTTAACAAGGCTCTGGAACAAGCTTTGTATCCCAGTTATGATTTGTTACAGATACTACATTTTCCGAATTCCTCTATATTACAGGATATAAAATCAATTCCATTATTATATGCTCCTTACAAGGCGTGGCATCAAATTAGAAAACGTTCTAAACTCACTCTGACTCATTCCTTGTTCCAGCCTTTATTTGGGAACCCGGCTTTTCAGGGAGGGGATGCGGGCAGGATTGTACGTGGTTGGCACCTCCAGGGACTCCGTTCATTGTTTCAATTTTTGAATGATGACTGTTCGGCGGTATTATCGCTGTCCCAATTACAAACTAGATACCCGGCTTTGAAATTTCCTTTTTTGCATATTTTCAGATGCGTAGTTTTGCTACACAAATTATGACGCACCTACAGCCCATTGATCGTACTTTTCTACTGGATGGCATTGTACGACGACGTTTAGACTCCCCCCATTCTACATCTTTAATATACTCTTACACCAGACGGAAGATTGACTATACTAAACTTACTGCGGGCATAGCTAAATGGAAGGATGTCTTTCCGGGAGTGGATTTGCACACTATTATTAAGTGGTCTAATTTGCTTAATAAACAATTGGTATCTTCCTCTTATGCAGAGATGCATTTAAAAATTTTACATAGAGCCTACTATACCCCTAGGCTGCGATTCCTTACAGGGGCAGCAGACAATTCTCAATGTTTCAAATGCAAGTCCCCCGATGCTGATATTATACACTGTTTATGGTCTTGCCCAATTATACAATCATTCTGGGAACTAATACAGGTGTACATCGGGGTTAACTTGGGTATACCATTTACAATGACAATGGCATGGGCCCTTTGGAATTATATAGAACCTTACACTCCCGCTTTATCCAAGGGTACAAGACTGCTTCTGGCTCGCATTGCAGCAGCAGCAAAGAAAACAATACTATCTCAGTGGATACAAAAAGATCATATTCCTGTGTCTCTTGTGTTACCACGGTTAATATTTCTATTCCAAATGGATTGGACAGAATGTTCTCTAGATGTTGAATCTCGTGCTCCTAAGTTTTTTGCAATATGGCTGCCTTTTTTGATCACATTACCTGTGAACACCAAAGAAAGTATACGTAAAGTGGTACGGTTAACGACGTGGTATAATATGGCAACCCTCACCGATGGGTCACCACCGTTTTGAGCTTCTTTAGATAGGTCTTTTGCCGTTGGACTTTTAACACCTCACTTATAAATATAGTCATACATATGTAAAATTTACTAATTTTGATGTACTGTATTTCATGATCATTAGGGTTTATACTATTTTGTTTCGCAATTTCCCACATTTAACATGTCACAATAATATACGGACAGTGGATTTCTATGTTCGCCTTTATTGATATGTATTAATACTGTTACATGTGTGTTACTTTTCTTCTCTTCAATAAACACAATTTAAAAAAAAAAAAATTGTAGGTATATCCATGCGCTAGCGAACCTGATAGATAATATCACCGAGATGTATGATGACACCTTCAGGTACACAGGGAGGGAGTTGCAAGCTTACAAAACGGAACTGATCCAGATGACACCTTCAGGTACACAGGGAGGGAGTTGCAAGCTTACAAAACGGAACTGATCCAGCACAAGATGGTCCTCAATTATATCACAGCGGTGACAGGCGGATACTGCGTCACTTTAGCAACTCAGTATGGTGTGAAGTGCTGCACGTATATTACAAACAGCACTGATGACCCAACCGAGGTCATAGATCAAAAGATGGACGATATCTTACAGTTGAAGTGGGAGTTCTGAAGGAGACACAACCTTACCCTTACTGCTGTGAGTAATGAACTGACCGGCTGGGTCTCATGGTTGAACCCACGCAATTGGTTCTCAGGTTTAGGAGAATGGGCTCAAAATGTTATCGTGAGTGTAGGAAAGTTTCTCCTTTGTATCCTGGGAGTCGTCATAATGATTGGCTTGATATTTAGGTGTGTTCGAGTTTTAATGCGACGCAAGCACGGTACCAAAGTGATGAGTTTAAGGAGCGGGGGCATTGTTACAACAACTGATTTAATTTATGACCCATCAATAGAGACAATGTTGTGATAAGACGTGATTCCACGGTCCGTTTCTTTCACCCATTTTTCCTCTGTTTTCCCTCAGCAAAAATACACCCATCCGGACAAGACTTCGATCAACACCCAAGAATGATTACGCAAATGTTATGTGAATGTATTTGTGATACGTATCTTATCTTCATCTTTACAACCTTCAGGTAGTGACACACATAGTCGACAGGTGATATATATACATATATTAGCACTCACATGTGTCCCCCATTCATGTATCATCAACTAAATGTGCACCCCATTTGTTGGAACAAAAAGCCGAAAAGAGCTCGGTAGTGTCTGTTGGCCCACTTACAGACCCTTAATACGGGATAAGAAGGATTTAATGTATACTTCACAATACCTCGAAGCTTATCTAGAACATGTACGGCACGATGATACATGCCCCTCAGACATGGATTTCATACATACATGCTTTTACTATCCCACTAGGTCATACATTTCCCCCCTACACCTCTCCTCCTACCATCCAACCATCTATGGATAATGTATTGTATATTTCTCTGACGTCCTAGTGGATGCTGGGACTCCGTCAGGACCATGGGGATTAGCGGCTCCGCAGGAGACAGGGCACAAAAATAAAAGCTTTAGGACTAGGTGGTGTGCACTGGCTCCTCCCCCTATGACCCTCCTCCAAGCCTCAGTTAGGTTTTTGTGCCCGTCCGAGCAGGGTGCAATCTAGGTGGCTCTCCTAAAGAGCTGCTTAGAAAAAGTTATTAGGTTTTTTATTTTCAGTGAGTCCTGCTGGCAACAGGCTCACTGCAACGAGGGACTTAGGGGAGAAGAAGTGAACTCACCTGCGTGCAGGATAGATTGGCTTCTTAGGCTACTGGACACCATTAGCTCCAGAGGGATCGAACACAGGCCCAGCCATGGAGTCCGGTCCCGGAGCCGCGCCGCCGACCCCCTTGCAGATGCCAAAAAGTGAAGAGGTCCAGAAACCGGCGGCAGAAGACTTTTCAGTCTTCATGAGGTAGCGCACAGCACTGCAGCTGTGCGCCATTGTTGTCAGCACACTTCACACCAGCGGTCACTGAGGGTGCAGGGCGCTGGGGGGGGGGCGCCCTGGGCAGCAATGATAATACCTTGTTCTGGCTAAAAATACATCACATATAGCCCCTGGGGCTATATGGATGTATTTAACCCCTGCCAGGTCTCACAAACACCGGGAGAAGAGCCCGCCGAAATAGGGGGCGGGGCCTATCTCCTCAGCACACAGTGCCATTTTCCTGCACAGCTCCGCTGCGAGGAAGGCTCCCAGGACTCTCCCCTGCACTGCACTACAGAAACAGGGTAAAAAAACAGAGAGGGGGGGCACTTTTTTGGCGATATTGATATATTAAGCTGCTATAAAGGAAACAACACTTCTGTAGGGTTGTTCCTATATATTTATAGCGCTTGGGTGTGTGCTGGCAAACTCTCCCTCTGTCTCCCCAAAGGGCTAGTGGGGTCCTGTCTTCGATAAGAGCATTCCCTGTGTGTCTGCTGTGTGTCGGTACGTGTGTGTCGACATGTATGAGGACGATGTTGGTGTGGAGGCGGAGCAATTGCCGGTAATGGTGATGTCACCCCCTAGGGAGTCGACACCGGAATGGATGGCTTTGTTTATGGAATTACGTGATAATGTCAGCACGTTACTAAAATCAGTTGACGACATGAGACGGCCGGCAAACCAGTTAGTACCTGTCCAGGCGTCTCAGACACCGTCAGGGGCTGTAAAACGCCCTTTACCTCAGTCGGTCGACACAGACCCAGACACGGACACCGAATCTAGTGTCGACGGTGAAGAAACAAACGTATTTTCCAGTAGGGCCACACGTTATATGATCACGGCAATGAAGGAGGCTTTGCATATCTCTGATACTGCAAGTACCACAAAAAGGGGTATTATGTGGGGTCTGAAAAAACTACCTGTAGTTTTTCCTGAATCAGAGGAATTGAATGAAGTGTGTGATGAAGCGTGGGTTAACCCCGATAGAAAACTGCTAATTTCAAAGAAGTTATTGGCATTATATCCTTTCCCGCCAGAGGTTAGGGCGCGCTGGGAAACACCCCCTAGGGTGGATAAGGCACTCACACGCTTATCAAAACAAGTGGCGTTACCGTCTCCTGAAACGGCCGCCCTCAAGGATCCAGCTGATAGGAGGCTGGAAACTACCCTGAAAAGTATATACACTCATACTGGTGTTATACTGCGACCAGCCATCGTCTCTGCATGGATGTGCAGTGCTGGGGTGGTTTGGTCGGATTCCCTGACTGAAAATATTGATACCCTGGATAGGGACAGTATTTTATTGACTATAGAGCAATTAAAGGATGCTTTTCTTTATATGTGAGATGCTCAGAGGGATATTTGCACTCTGGCATCGAGAGTAAGTGCGATGTCCATATCTGCCAGAAGAAGTTTATGGACGCGACAGTGGTCAGGTGATGCGGATTCCAAACGGCATATGGAAGTATTGCCGTATAAAGGGGAGGAATTATTTGGGGTCGGTCTATCGGATTTGGTGGCCACGGCAACAGCCGGGAAATCCACCTTTTTACCTCAGGTCCCCTCCCAACAGAAAAAGACACCGTCTTTTCAGCCGCAGTCCTTTCGTTCCTATAAGAACAAGCGGGCAAAAGGACAGTCATATCTGCCCCGAGGCAAAGGAAAGGGTAAGAGAGTGCACCAAGCAGCTCCCTCCCAGGAGCAGAAGCCCTCCCCGGCTTCTGCAAAGCCCTCAGCATGACGTTGGGGCTTTACAAGCGGACTCAGGGGCGGTGGGGGGTCGACTCAAGAATTTCAGCGCACAGTGGGCTCACTCACAGGTGGACCCCTGGATCCTGCAGGTAGTATCTCAGGGTTACAGGTTGGAATTCGAGAAGTCTCCCCCTCGCCGGTTCCTAAAGTCTGCTCTGCCAACGTCTCCCTCAGACAGGGCGACGGTATTGGAAGCCATTCACAAGCTGTATTCTCAGCAGGTGATAGTCAAGGTACCCCTCCTACAACAGGGAAAGGGGTATTATTCCACACTATTTGTGGTACCGAAGCCGGACGGCTCGGTAAGACCTATTCTAAATCTGAAATCTTTGAACCTGTACATACAAAAATTCAAGTTCAAGATGGAGTCACTCAGAGCAGTGATAGCGAATCTGGAAGAAGGGGACTTTATGGTGTCCCTGGACATCAAGGATGCTTACCTGCATGTCCCAATTTGCCCTTCACATCAAGGGTACCTCAGGTTCGTGGTGCAAAACTGTCATTATCAGTTTCAGACGCTGCCGTTTGGATTGTCCACGGCACCTCGGGTCTTTACCAAGGTAATGGCCGAAATGATGTTTCTTCTGCGAAGAAAAGGCGTATTAATTATCCCTTACTTGGACGATCTCCTGATAAGGGCAAGGTCCAGAGAACAGCTGGGGGACGTAGTAGCACTAACCCAAGTAGTGCTGCAACAGCACGGGTGGATTCTGAATTTTCCAAAATCTCATTTGACCCCAACGACACGTCTGCTGTTCCTGGGAATGATTCTGGACACGGTTCAGAAAAAGGTGTTTCTTCCGGAGGAGAAAGCCAGGGAGTTATCCGAACTTGTCAGGAACCTCCTAAAACCAGGAAAAGTGTCTGTGCATCAATGCACAAGAGTCCTGGGAAAAATGGTGGCTTCTTACGAAGCGATTCCATTCGGCAGATTCCACGCACGAACTTTTCAGTGGGATCTGCTGGACAAATGGTCCGGATCGCATCTGCAGATGCATCAGCGGATAACTTTGTCTCCACGGACAAGGGTGTCTCTTCTGTGGTGGTTGGAGAGTGCTCATCTGTTAGAGGGCCGCAGATTCGGCATACAGGACTGGGTCCTGGTGACCACGGATGCCAGTCTGAGAGGCTGGGGAGCGGTCACACAGGGAAGAAACTTCCAGGGAGTGTGGTCAAGCCTGGAGATGTCTCTTCACATAAATATACTGGAGCTAAGAGCGATTTACAATGCTCTAAGCCTGGCAAAACCCCTGCTTCAGGGTCAGCCGGTGTTGATCCAGTCGGACAACATCACGGCAGTCGCCCACGTAAACAGACAGGGCGGCACAAGAAGCAGGAGGGCAATGGCAGAAGCTGCAAGGATTCTTCGCTGGGCGGAAGATCATGTGATAGCACTGTCAGCAGTGTTCATTCCGGGAGTGGACAACTGGGAAGCGGACTTCCTCAGCAGACACGATCTACACCCGGGAGAGTGGGGACTTCATCCAGAAGTCTTCCACATGATTGTGAACCGTTGGGAAAAACCAAAGGTGGATATGATGGCGTCCCGCCTCAACAAAAAACTGGACAGGTATTGCGCCAGGTCAAGAGACCCTCAGGCAATAGCTGTGGACGCTCTGGTAACACCGTGGGTGTTCCAGTCAGTGTATGTGTTTCCTCCTCTGCCTCTCATACCAAAAGTACTGAGAATTATACGGCAAAGGGGAGTAAGAACGATACTCGTGGCTCCGGATTGGCCAAGAAGAACTTGGTACCCGGAACTTCAGGAGATGCTCACGGAAGATCCGTGGCCTCTACCTCTAAGACGGGACCTGCTTCAGCAGGGACCGTGTCTATTCCAAGACTTACCGCGGCTGCGTTTGACGGCATGGCGGTTGAACGCCGAATTCTAAGGGAAAAAGGCATTCCGGAAGAGGTCATCCCTACCCTGGTAAAAGCCAGGAAGGAGGTGACTGCACAACATTATCACCGCATTTGGAGAAAATATGTTGCGTGGTGTGAGGCCAGGAAGGCCCCGACGGAGGAATTTCAACTGGGTCGATTCCTACATTTCCTGCAAACAGGATTGTCTATGGGCCTCAAATTAGGGTCCATTAAGGTTCAAATTTCGGCCCTGTCGATTTTCTTCCAGAAAGAATTGGCTTCAGTTCCTGAAGTCCAGACTTTTGTAAAAGGAGTACTACATATACAGCCCCCGGTTGTGCCCCCAGTGGCTCCGTGGGATCTTAATGTAGTTTTGGATTTTCTCAAATCCCATTGGTTTGAGCCACTCAAATCGGTGGATTTGAAATATCTTACATGGAAAGTAACCATGCTACTGGCCCTGGCTTCAGCCAGGAGAGTGTCAGAATTGGCGGCTTTATCGTATAAAAGCCCATATCTGATTTTCCATTCGGACAGGGCAGAACTGCGGACGCGTCCTCAGTTTCTGCCTAAGGTGGTTTCAGCGTTTCACCTGAACCAGCCTATTGTGGTGCCTGCGGCTACTAGCGATTTGGAGGATTCCAAGTTGCTGGACGTTGTCAGGGCATTGAAAATATATATTTCAAGGACGGCTGGAGTCAGAAAATCTGACTCGCTGTTTATACTGTATGCACCCAACAAGCTGGGTGCTCCTGCTTCTAAGCAGACGATTGCTCATTGGATTTGTAGCACAATTCAACTTGCACATTCTGTGGCAGGCCTGCCACAGCCTAAATCTATCAAGGCCCATTCCACAAGGAAGGTGGGCTCATCTTGGGCGGCTGCCCGAGGGGTCTCGGCATTACAACTCTGCCGAGCAGCTACGTGGTCGGGGGAGAACACGTTTGTAAAATTCTACAAATTTGATACCCTGGCTAAAGAGGACCTGGAGTTCTCTCATTCGGTGCTGCAGAGTCATCCGCACTCTCCCGCCCGTTTGGGAGCTTTGGTATAATCCCCATGGTCCTGACGGAGTCCCAGCATCCACTAGGACGTCAGAGAAAATAAGATTTTACTTACCGATAAATCTATTTCTCGTAGTCCGTAGTGGATGCTGGGCGCCCATCCCAAGTGCGGATTGTCTGCAATACTTGTACATAGTTATTGTTACAAAAAAATCGGGTTGTTATTGTTGTGAGCCGTCTGTTCAGAGGCTCCTACGTTTGTCATACTGTTAACTGGGTTCAGATCACAAGTTGTACGGTGTGATTGGTGTGGCTGGTATGAGTCTTACCCGGGATTCAAAATCCTTCCTTATTGTGTACGCTCGTCCGGGCACAGTATCCTAACTGAGGCTTGGAGGAGGGTCATAGGGGGAGGAGCCAGTGCACACCACCTAGTCCTAAAGCTTTTATTTTTGTGCCCTGTCTCCTGCGGAGCCGCTAATCCCCATGGTCCTGACGGAGTCCCAGCATCCACTACGGACTATGAGAAATAGATTTATCGGTAAGTAAAATCTTATTTTTTCTGTTTAATGTTTAGATAGTGGCAGTTATTGTTGACTGCCAAAGGGTGGACTGTCAAAGTCGAAAAATATTGTAATGCATATACCCTGTACTAACCCCAGGCACATGCCCGCTGCGCGAGCACTCAGTCTGCCGTGCCTGCACATATCCGCAATTTGCGTAAAGTAGCTTCCCACGGCCATGCGCCTTAGCGCGTGGTATGCGCATTTACGGTAGAGTTTGTGAATGCGTAGAGGGTTATTAGAACATTACATATTTAACCCAAATAGTGTACATTTTAGATATGACTCCCTTGCACCACATCAGCGAGTATCAATAGTTTAAACAGTTACAGGACTAAGGGATTCGCCTTTGCATGATAGGAAGGGTCAGATAAAGGTTGGAAGGTGATGTTTAGTATACAGCTGTAGGGTATTTTAAGGGTAACATTCCGGTGTTAGTTAGAGAAAGATCGCATGTTCCTGCGTATAGTTATGTACAGAAGTAGAATATAGATATTAACTGTATTTACTGTATATTATTTATGCGGCGGGAATCCAGTGGATACCACCCACAAGAGCAGTTGGAGAAAGACATCGCCCACCTTTTCAAATCAACCTATGACCTCACCTGTAATGAAAAGACACATCTCTGCGTCCAATGGACAATGAGAATACAGTGACCATTGTATTGTGTATATAAGTTGTGTATAAAAAGACCGTTGTTGCCTGGCCGGTCAGAAGACTCTGAACGCTTTCTATCTGACTAGCGGAGGACCGGCCGGGTTGCGCTTGCGAACATTCTCACGTATGTACATTCTCTGTAGCCATTATTCTGTTTAGATTTATCTTGTTAGCCTGTAGTGTATAATTTGTACTGTTTACCTTTTGGAATAATCCACGGTGGCCTTAGAACCCTGTGGTTTCAACTACAAATTGGTGTTGTCTTCACTTTCTTGCAAGGGTTTAAAAGCATACTTAACTGCATAAGGTTTATAAGTATTGATAAGGTGTACGCACTGCGAGTACTAGATACCGTCAGCGCTACTTATGGTTTAAGGTACAACATCGTTGCAGTACATTGCTGCTAAGGGTTTAGAGTGTAAGAATAACATTGCATTGAATTACGTATAAGGTTTAAAGGTTATCAATTGTGTGTGTGCGAGCTGTGCGTACTCTGTACACTCAGTGCGGCGTGTGTACGCCAAGTACGTACCACGTGCGTAGCACGTGTATTCAGTCTAGCGGCCATAGAGGCTCCACGGTATAAGTGTATCTAGAGGTATAGCTTTACGGTTTAAGATAATATCGACATTATCAGTATCCATTACGGATGGAGCATTTGTTACATCTTTATATAGAAAGTCTACCGATAGGAATACTACTTTATTGACTAGAAGCTTCCATCCACCCTCGTTAAAAGATAATTTACCCATTTCGCAATTTCTGCGTGCAATGCGTATTAACAATGATGAGGCAATTAGGGAGAAACAGTTGGACGAAATGAAATTGAGGTTCTTCGAAAGAGGCAATTCATCCAAGGTGATTAGCAACAGTCTACGTAAAGCCAGAAACATCTTCAGTTGTACTGTACCCAGGGTTGCTGCAAAGGACAACCGCATGGTTTTTACCACCAAGTATGACAACTATGCACAGTTCACGAGAAAAACACTGCGTAAACATTGGCCTATTTTAAAATCCGATCAAGGGTTACCATATACACATATGGATCCACCTATGATGGCGTATAAGCGAGGACCCAATTTAAGACAGATGCTGATGAGGCCAACATTAGTACCTGAGACCAAATTGAACTTTCTTCAGATCATGATGTTTTTCCTGTGGGAAGTGCACTACCTGTAGATCCCTCCTCACTGGCCCCACATTCCTCCATCCACACTCTGGGAGGAACATAAAAATCAAGTTTCATCTACATTGTTAGCTCGACTTTGTAGTATATACTCTGATATGTCCATGCGGACTGTATTATGAAGGGCTCACTACCCGTTGTTTTCGGGAACGAATGGCAAACCATCGGTTGTCCATTAGAACGGCAATTCAAACAGGCATTACCGATAAGCCTGTAGCTCGACATTACCTACAAAGAGGACATCAGGTTGCGAATTTGAAATGTAGGTTGATTGATTGGGTTCCACCACTACCATATGGGGGGGACCGCAGTCTAGCTTTACGCAAAAGGGAGAGTTTCTGGATTTCGCACCTCAATACTGTTTCACCAAAAGGCCTTAATGAGCATTCAGCTATGAACACTTTCTTATGATTTTACAGTTAGGTGTCACGCCCACGTATGTATTTGGGGGTTGGTCCATGCCTTGGTATTTGTAGTGGTAAGGAGTCTATACTTACCTTGTATGTCCGGCAAGTAGCGGCACTACATGGTTCACAATTTAATAAATCCCATTAAGACAGAGTACATAGGTGATATACGCATAACATAGGAGAGATGTATGGGATTGAGTGATGTTCGATATGATTAAAGTACTTCCAAGATATGTCAGTTTGGTGTACTGTGTAGTGTACATTTTTTTCTGTTAACTATGACTCCCATGTCCTTATGACCTTTTACTTTATATTTATTTTTATTTATATTTCCATTTTTGTTTCTACACCTGTCTCTGATCCACTGTCACCCTGAGCATTAAAGTCGTGTGGAGTTCCCCATACCAATAGCCAGTGATATACAGGCATTATATTAATCCAGTCGTCCTTCTGTGATGTTTTTCTGGTACGATGGTATTGTTATTCTGGATTACCATCTGTGACCATTACCTTCAAATATAGCTTGTCTGGTATTAGTGGATTGGTATCACATAATGCGGGATTAACTGCTTATTATGTTCTTTTACGTACGGTGGGCGCTCGTATTGAGTGCCTAGCCACCTTAGTGTGACACTGCGCAGCTGTTCGCACTATACCAGCGCTACAGTGACTTGTCCTGAGTTCCACGGACAGCGCTATTGGCTACGGTGGGGTTTATGTTTGGTTTCACCGTACATTACGGGTGTATTTGGTATATACGAGCATGTAAGAGATGATAGGCAAGCTGGTGCTTATTGAATTTCGCCTGTTATGTAGAATAGTACGAGGTAGGTCCCTTACAGATGCACACTACCCACTTCCTGTGCTGGGGTATATAAGGTCACTCAGCACATGAGCTTTCTAGCTGTGTGGCTGTAGATGCTGTGAGGGAGAGGTCTGTTCCCTGTGGGTGAGTACTGAAACTTCTTACATGTCAGGATTTACACTTACTTTGGCCTCCATTGGATTGTTGTTATAGCTCTTGGTATTTGTTCTACAGTTACTAGCACGGTTGTCTGAGTTGTTCCATGATTGAGAGTTAAGTAATCTTCTGAGTAAGTACTATTTCTTCTAATCGATTGGTGGCCCCTTACTTATACATGTGTATATGTTTAGGTGTATACGCAAGTGTGTGTATATGTATTTAGATGTGTATACATCTCCACATGTTTTGATTAATTACCGCAGAATCTTCATCTGACGATTTGTAAGCTGTACAGCCCCGATACTGTCTGAATACGACTTATTGATTTCTTTCGAGTAAGTGTATGATGTTAGTAGCACAGGAGTAGTGTGGTGTAGCTGCACGATTTGCTGTGGTGTGAGCACTATACATCAGGTCCCGGTGGCACACGCCCACGGTGTTGTGGTTTGCGCACAGTGATTGTGGACTGAGACGGGATACTGTCCATATGACTAGTACTGGGTGACTATTGTGAGTAAAGGTCGTTGAGGTCTGGCAGTCCATCAATGTTTTTGTTTTCTTGTTCATTGTATGTATACTTATGTTTTTTGTTTGTTTTTTCGTAGTAATCTATATGTGATGCTTTCAAACTATTGTGTATAAATGGAAGCTTGTCTAGATAAAGATGCTAAACTGAGGATCGAAACGTCGACCAAAATAAGCCTGATATCGACTACAATAAAGTTATTGTGAAAAACTGAAGCTGCTGGAAATCGTGTAATTGGATGAGTGCACCTCCACATTTCTGGACTCTGTTTTATATATATATATATTATAGCACTTATTCAGGCAAAGGACATCCTTCAGGGGAAACCAGTCCAAATCCGCTCAGACAATGCGACTGCAGTAGCGTACCTTAACCATTAGGGAGGAACTCACAGCCAGAATGCAATGAAGGAGGTAAGTCCCAGGTTAAAGTGGTCAGAACTACATCATCCAGCCTTGTCCACGGTGTTCATTCCGGGTGACCTAAACTGGGATGCGGATTTTCTCAGTTGACACGCCATTCATGCAAACGAATGGGCTCTATACCCAGAGGTCTTCCAAATTCTAGTAGACAAATGGGGGTTAACAGAGAGATCTCATGGAGTCGCATCAGAAAAACAAAGTTCCCGCATACGGGTCAGGAACAAAGGATCCCAAAGCGATCTTTGTGGATGCTCTGTCAGTGAAATGGGACTTTCATTTGGCCTATGTGTTTCCACCAATCGCCCTGTTACCCAGGGTGATGCGAAAGGTAAAACAAGGAAAGGGCGCTGTGATACTAATAGCTCCGGCTTGGCCCAGAAGACATTGGTACACAGATCTGCAGAGGATGTCAACGGAGGCTCCATTCCTGCTCCCTCAACGTCCTGATCTACTCTCTCAGGGTCCTTGCTATCACAAGCACCTGGATCGGCGTGGCTCTTGAGACTTCCATTTTGAAAGCAAGAGGATTCTCACAAAAGGTATTTCAAACAATGCTCAGAGCAAGGAAACCTTCCTCAGCGCGCATTTATCACTGAATATGGCATGCCTATATTCAATGGTGCCGTGACTGGAAATTTGACCCTAGATCGTTCAGAGTTTCCAGAGTCTTGGCATTCCTTCAGGCAGGAATGGACAAAGGTCTACGAGTGGCTTACTTGAGAGTGCAAGCGTCGGCATTGACTATATAGTTCCAAAAGAAAATTGCTAACCTACAGGATGTACGCACTTTTTTTTTTTTGTCCAGGGAATGCTGCACATTCAACTCCTTTTGTTCCTCCTACATTGCCTTGGGACTTAAGTTTAGTCCTAAAGGCCCTTCAAGTTGCCCCATTTGAACCACTAAAACAAGTGGATCTTAAATGGTTGACAGCTAAAGTTCTCTTTCTACTGGCTATTGCTTCAGCTAGAAGAGTTTCTGATTTAGGGGCTTTGTTAGGTCGCCCTCCTTTTCTGATTCCCCCAGATAGAGCGGTTCTCAGACCCAAATCTAGGTATTTTCCTAAGGTGGTGTCTAAATTCCACCTTAACGAAGAAATTGTAGTCCTGGCCTTCCAGGGGAAGATGCATCGTTGGACGTAGTCCATGCCTTAAGGATCTACGTGGATTGTACCAGTGCCATCAGAAAAATGAGTTTTATGGTAAGAACTTACCGTTGTTAAAACTCTTTCTGCGAGGTACACTGGGCTCCACAAGGATGGACAATGGGGTGTAGAGTATGATCTTGATCCGAGGCACCAACAGGCTCAAAGCTTTGACTGTTCCCAGAATGCACAGTGCTGCCTCCTCTATAACCCCGCCTCCCTGCACAGGAGCTCAGTTTTTAGTTAACCAGCCCAATGCAGTAGCAGGAAAAAAGACGACAACGGTTAGTAGCCACATACACCACACTCTCACGACAGGAGAAGTGTCAGCGGCTAATGCCATACCAACCCAAAGAAGCTAAGTACGTCAGGGTGGGTGCCTTGTGGAGCCCAGTGTACCTCGCAGAAAGAGTTTTAACAACGGTAAGTTCTTACCATAAAACTTGTTTTCTGCTGCGGGGTACACTGGGTTCCACAAGGATGGACAATGGGGATGTCCTAAAGCAGTTCCTTATGGGAGGGGACGCACTATAGTGGGCACAAGAACCTGGCGTCCAAAGGAAGCATCCTGGGAAGCGGCAGTATCGAAGGCATAAAACCTTATGAATGTGTTCACGGAGGACCACGTAGCCGCCTTGCACAATTGTTCAAGGGTCGCACCACGTTGGGCCGCCCAAGAAGGTCCAACAGACCGAGTAGAATTGGCCGTAATGTGAGCAGGAGCTGACAGACCGGCCTTCACATAAGAATGTGCAATCACCATTCTAATCCACCTGGCCAGGGTCTGCTTGTGAGCAGGCCAGCCACGTTTGTGAAATCCAAACAAAACAAAGAGAGCATCAGATTTTCGAATAGAAGCAGTTCTCTTCACATAGATACAGAGAGCCCGTACCACATCCAAAGACCGCTCTTTGGGAGACAAGTCAGGAGAGCCAAAGGCCGGAACCACAATCTCCTGATTAAGGTGGAACGAGGAAACCACCTTCGGCAAATAACCGGGACGAGTCCGAAGTACCGCCCGGTCACGGTGAAAAATCAGATATGGGGAACTACAGGAAAGGGCACCCAAATCCGACACTCTTCTAGCAGAGGCAATAGCCAGCAAGAACACCACCTTAAGGGAAAACCACTTAAGATCAGCTGAACCAAGGGGTTCAAACGGAGGCTTCTGTAAAGCCTCCAAAACCACCAACAAGTCCCAAGGAGCCACAGGCGGGACATAGGGAGGTTGGATACGCAACACACCCTGAGTGAAAGTATGAACATCAGGTAAAGTTGCAATTTTTCTCTGAAACCACACCGACAAGGCAGAAATATGAACCTTGAGGGAGGCCAGACGCAGGCCTAAATCCAGGCCCTGCTGCAGAAAAACCAAAAGTTTGGCTGTACTAAACTTGGAAGCATCATAATTATTAGATGCGCACCAAACAAAGTAGGAATACCAGACCCTATGGTAAATCCGGGCAGAAGCCGGTTTCCTGGACCGCAACATAGTTTTAATGACCGCCTCAGAAAAACCCTTAGCCCACAAGGCGGAAGCTTCAAGAGCCACACCGTCATAGACAGCCGGGCTAGGTCCTGGTAGACACAGGGGCCCTGAACGAGGAGGTCTGGGCGTTGTGGAAGTAGAATTGGACGCTCTGACGATAGGCCCTGCAGGTCTGAGAACCAGTGCTGTCTGGGCCACGCTGGAGCTATGAGAAGCAGAATTCCTTTTTCTTGCTTGAACTTCCGAATTACCATGGGCAGGAGTGACACCGGAGGGAACACGTACGGCAGCCGAAACCTCCACGGCACCACCAACGCATCCACGAATGCTGCTTGTGGATCCCTTGTCCTTGCTCCGAAGACCGTAACCTTGTGATTGTGTCGAGACGCCATCAGATCTACGTCTGGAAGACCCCACTTTTCCACTAGGAGTTGAAACACTTCTGGATGGAGGCCACACTCGCCGGCATGCACGTCCTGGCGACTGAGAAAGTCCGTTTCTCTGTTCAGAACTCCCGGAATGAAGATTGCCGATATGGCCGGTAGATGGCGTTCCACCCAATGTAGAATCTGTGAGACTTCCTTTATTGCCAGACGGCTTTGAGTGCCGCCTTGATGATTTATGTAAGCCACTGTGGTGGCGTTGTCCGACTGCACCTTGAACAGGACGGTTGTGAATGAAATGCTGGGCTAGGTGCAATGCATTGAAGACCGCCTGCAATTCCAGAATGTTGATTGAGAGGAGGGACTCCTCCTTGGACCACCGACCCTGAAGGGAGTGTTGCTCCAGCACCGCGCCCCAGCCTCTTATACTGGCATCTGTCGTCAACAGGACCCAGTTTGATATCCAGAAGGGACGGCCCCTGCACAACTATTGTTCCAGGAGCCACCAGAGCAGCGACAGACAGACCTCCGGAGTCAATGAGATTATTTGAGACCTGATCCGGTGAGGCAGGCCGTCCCACTTGGCTAAAATCAGCCTCTGGAGGGTGCGAGAATGGAATTGAGCATACTCCACCATGTCGAATGCTGATACCATGAGGCCCAGCCCCTGCATCGCCGAATGTATCGACACTTGTGGACGAGAAAAGAAGCAATGAATCCTGTCCTGAAGCTTCAGGACTTTCTCCTGACACAAGAACAACCTCTGGTTGTGAGTGTCCAATAGCGCTCCCAGATGCACCATGCTCTGAGCAGGGATCAGGGAGGATTTCTTCCAGTTGATGAGCCACCCGTGGGCTTGTAGAAACCGGACCGTCTTATCTAGATGACATAGGAGAAGTTCTGGGGAATTTGACAGGATTAACAAGTCGTCCAGATACGGCAGTATCCTGTCCCCTTGATGGCGGAGTACCACCGTCATCACCGCCATTACTTTGGTGAAGACTCGCGGAGCCGTTGTTAAACCAAAAGGTAACGCCCAAAACTGATAATGGAGGTTGCTAATAGCAAACTTCAGGTATTACTGATGTGACGCTGCTATAGGAATATGCAGGTAAGCATCCTGTATGTCCAGGGACACCATGTAGTCCCCAGGTTCCAAGGCCAGAACTATAGAGCGAAGAGCTTCCATACAGAACTTGGAAACCTTCACAAACTTGTTCAATGCCTTGAGGTTGAGAATGGGCCGGGAGGACCCATTCGGTTTCGGGACTAGAAACAGCGGAGAATAGTACTCCCGGCCCCTCTGCGTAAGAGGCACCTGTACTACGACTCCTGTATCCAGGAGGGTCTGTACCGCCGAATGCAGAGTGTTTGCCTTTGTCTGGTCCAACGGGACGTCTGTCTGGCAAAATCGATGAGGGGGTCGGTTTTTGAAGGCTATGGCGTAACCCCGAGTGACGACTTCCCGTACCCAGGCATCTGAAGTGGTCTTACACCATTCCTGGGTATACCCTAGAAGCTGGCCCCCCACCCTGGGATCCCCCAGGGGGAGGCCCACCCCATCATGCGGCAGGCTTATCGGCCTTGGAAACTGGCTGATGGGCTGCCCAGGTTCTTTTTGGCTTACCAGGTTTGGAAGTGCGGGCCTGCTTGTTGTATGCCTGACCTTTTGCTTTACCTGAAGGACGAAAGGGGCGAAAGGAAGTACCTTTAGCCTTTGACACAGAAGGAGCATTACTTGGCAGACAGGCAGTTTTGGCAGTAGCCAAGTCAGCCACTATCTTATTTGAGTCCTCCCCAAACAGAATATCTCCCTTGGAAAGAGAGTACCTCCAGGGTTTTTCTAGAGTCCAGATCCACAGACCAGGATCTCAGCCACAATATCCGGCGAGCCAGGACTGATGTAGTAGAGGCCTTGGCTGCTAGGATACCGACATCAGAAGCTGCCTCTTTAATATAGCGAGAAGCTGTGACAATATATGACAAGCATTGTCTAGCATGGTCAGAAGAGATTTCAGCTTCTAACTCCAAGGCCCATGCTTCAATAGCCTCTGCAGCCCAAGTTGCTGCAATAGTGGGCCTTTGTGCAGCACCCGTGAGGGTGTAAATTGCTTTAAGACAACCCTCCACACGTTTATCCGTAGGCTCTTTTAGAGACGTTACGGTCGTGACAGGTAGACCTGAGGAAACCACCATCCTAGCCACATGTGAGTCTACTGGAGGAGGCGTTTCCTAATTCTTAGACAGCTCTGGTGCGAGGGGATAGCGAGCTAGCATCTTCTTTTGAGGCACAAACTTCGTACCCGGGTTTTCCCAGGGTTCCTGACGTATATCCACTAGGTGATCAGAGTGAGGTAAAACTTGTTTAACCACCTTCTGACGCTTGAACCTATCTGGTTTCTTGGGAGGGACGGATGGCTCGGGATCATCCGTAATCTGTAGAATTAACTTAATAGCCTCCAAAAGATCAGGAACATCCACATGTGAACTACCCTCCCCATCAGCCGTATCTGAGTCAGAACCTGTGGGGTCAGTGTAAGTGCCGTCTTCATCAGACGAGGTGTCAGTGACAGCAGTGGATTGTGAGGAGACAAGCGCTCGCTTAGAGGACCCCTTGGACTTAGGCGAGCGATGGTCAGACTTTTTAGTAGTATGGGACTGGTTCAACTTCTTCAATTGAGCAGATAAATCGTCCGCCCATGGCGGGTTAGCTGCAGGGACCACATACGGTTGTAGCGGGATTGGGGGTCCCATAGGGGGTGTCAGTTTATTAACTAGCGTGTGTAGAAGCGTGGAAAAAGCAACCACGGCGGGTTATTAGGTACCTCCGTTGCCACAGTCCCACTGGGGGGCAAGGACCCACAAGAACCAGGGCCCACAGCTGCTATAATCTCCCCATAGTGATCTGTGGCTTCAGCAACACGGGCAGTGTGTTCAGCCCCAGAACTGTTACCCTCAGAAGCAGACATGATATAACTTGCAGTATCATGTAACACAGTACAATTGGCAGCAGCACAATACCTCTTACCCAAACCCCTGCGCAGTGTAGTCAGCACTAGCAGAGATAAAGGAGAGATATGGTGACTAAATCACAGAGAAAAATACGTATTAAAGTATATCTTTGTGAAAAATCCTATATCAATATAAAACCTGACGCACCAAGTCCCCTCAGGTTATAGAATATAGGGATAGCAAGTTGAGTGAAAGACACGAAATGGACACCACTCAGCTATCTAATGCACACACAGATAGTCACAGTTTGTACAATGGAGAGGTTATTACAAACAATAATACTGCACTGGACTAGCTTATATACATATAGCTATATAGTCAATAGATATAACACTGCACAGTAAGAACTGGATGTATATCACAGGGTAATTGTACTAGAAAATCCTGACTAAATGCACTCTTTCTTAACTAGCACTGTCTAAAAAGGCAGGTAGAATACTTAAGTGTCATGTAAAGTCACAGCACTGACAACCAGGCGGCTTTACACAGGAGGATTTGCCTAAGCAATCCCAGGAACAGTGAAGCTGAGGGATAATGGCGCCCAGACACTGACAGGGAGTGAGGGAGAGACAGATATGCAGCTCCAGCGCGGGAACATTTGCGGGAAATGGCGCCCTGGGGCTGGGGGAGGGGCTTCAGGTCTAAGCCTTATCCCCATGCTGGCAAGACCACCGGGTACTGTGGGCTACTGAAAATGGTTTAGAGAGAAAACCTGACCTGCACCCATGCCCTGGTGATCTAGTGGGATCGCCTATACTGCCACAGTGTCCAAAGCCAGCGCACGCGGCCCGCCTCCCACTGACCGCGCCAGATCGCGATAAAGACCGGGTCCCGCAAGCGGGACCCACTCACCACCTCCCGAAGCGCGGCCACGCGATACCAGAGAGCCCCTGTCATGTGTGCCTGACGTGAAGAAAACCGGAGCCTCCTGCTGTAGTTACCCTGCAAACAGGGCTCGGGAGTGTACAGCGCCGCTGGGGAGAGCTGGAGCTGCAGCAGTGAATGTCTTCTGACATTTACCACCGCTGCTGCCCTTGAAGTCTTCACTTTTTTCTTCAAAAAAAGCTCTTCTTAGGGCTGCCTGGAGCAGCCCCTCTGTGCCTGCTTACTGCAGCACCAACTACAAAACTGAGCTCCTGTGCAGGGAGGCGGGATTATAGAGGAGGCGGTGCTGTGCATTCTGGGAACAGTCAAAGCTTTGAGCCTGTTGGTGCCTCGGATCAAGATCCTACTCTACACCCCATTGTCCATCCTTGTGGAGCCCAGTGTACCCCGCAGCAGAAAACAGATACTCTCTTCGTTCTCTACGAGAGAGGATGGCCTGCTGATAAGCAGACACTGGCGAGGTGGCTTCGGATGACTACTTCAGAAGCATATTCCCACGCTGATCTCCCTGTTCCGGCTAATGTCTCTGCTCACTCTACTCGTAAGGTAGGTCCATCATGGGCAGCACAACGTGGTGCTTAAGCAGAACAGATATGTAAGGCAGCCACATGGTCTTCCATTAACACATTCATTAGACATTATGCCTTTGATACCTTTGCCTCTCAGGACACTGAATTCGGGCGAAGGATTCTCCTGTCCAATCAGGAGTGGCCCCACCACTAAATTGCTTTGGAACATCCCAATGTTCTTCTGTGGACCCTCCTGGGTTATAGTAGACTTACCGTTGATAACACTTTTCTCCTAAGTCCACAGGGATCCCACCTTGACGCACATGATTTGAGGATCTTTTCACTCCCTAACCTCTTCCTTCTTGTACGGAAGGGTGTGCATGTGTGTTCTTCTCGCCTGATTAGGGCTCTTTATGATGCTCCTGCCTTGAGCTTTGGAAAAACAACTGATTTGCCTGAGCCAGGAGGAGGGGATATAGGGACGGGCCCGTTGCATGCTGGGAGACCCTCATCACATTGTTATCCTGTGGACTTAGGAGAAATAGCATTCTCAACGGTAAGTCAACCATAATGATTATTTTTCAATACATTGTTCCTAAACTTCCTATATGATCACCAGATCTGCAGTCAACGTACAGTGCATCCGGAAAGTATTCCATGCTTCACTTTTTCCACATTTTATGTTACAGCCTTATTCCAAAATGGAATAAAAAACTTTCCCTCAAAATTCCAAACACAATTCTCCATAATGACAATGTGAAGTTTTTTGTTGTTGAGATTTTTGCAAATTTATTAAAAATAAAAAACTAAGAAATCGCATGTACATGCAGTAAGTATTCACAGCCTTTGCCATGAAGTTCAAAATTGAGCACAGGTGCATCCTGTTTCCACTGATCATCCTTAAGATGTTCCTACAGCTTAATTGGAGTCTACCTGTGGTAAGTTCAGTTACAGGTTGAGTATCCCATATCCAAATATCCGAAATACGGAATATTCCGAAATACGGACTTTTTTGAGCGAGAGTGAGATAGTGAAACTTTTGTTTTTTGATGGCTCAATGTACACAAACTTTGTTTAATACACACAGTTATTAAAAATATTGTATTACATGACCTTCAGACTGTGTATATAACGTGTATATGAAACATAAATGAATTGTGTGAATGTAGACACACTTTGTTTAATGCACAAAGTTATAAAAAATATTGGCTAAAATTACCTTCAGGCTGTGTGTATAAGGTGCATATAAAACATAAATGCATTCTGTGCTTAGATTTAGGTCCCATTGCCATGATATCTCATTATGGTATGCAATTATTCCAAAATACGGAAAAATCCGATATCCAAAATACCTCTGGTCCCAAGCATTTTGGATAAGGGATACTCAACCTGTAATTGGAAATGATTTGGAAAGGCACACAACTGTCTATATAAGGTCCACACTTGACAGTGCATGTCTGAGCACAAACCAAGCATGAAGTCAAAGGAATTGTCTGTAGACCTCTGAGACAGGATTGTCTCGAGGCACAAATCTGGGGAAGGGTACAGAAAAATATTTGCTGCTTTGAAGGTCCCAATGAGCACAGTGGCCTCCATCATCCGTAAATGGAAGTACGGAACTGCCAGGACTCTTCCTAGAGCTGGCTGTCTGCCTAAACTGAGCGATCAGGGGAGAAGTGCTCTAGTCAGGGAGGTGACCAATAACCCGATGGTCACTCGTCAGAGCTACAGCATTCCTCTGTGGAGAGAGGAGAACCTTCCAGAAGGACAACCATCTGTGCAGCAATTCACCAATCAGGCCTGTATGGTAGAGTGGACAAACAGAAGCCATGCCTTAGTAAAAAGCACAGGGCAGCCCTCCTGGAGTTTGCCATAATGCACCTGAAGAACTCTCAGACCATGTGAAACAAAATTCTCTGGTCTGATGAGACAAAGATTGAACTCTTTGGCGTGAATGCCAGGTGTCATGTATGGAGGAAACCAGGTACCACTCATCACCAGGCCAATACAATCCCTACATTGAAGCATGGTGGTGGCAGCAGCATCATGCTGTGGGGATGTTTTTCAGTGGGAGGAGACTAGACAGGATAGAGGGAAAGATGAATGCAGCAATGTACTGTGACATCCTGGATGAAAACCTGCTCCAGAGCGCTCTTTACCTTAGACTGGGGCGACGGTTCATCGTTCAACAGGACAACGACCTTAAGCACACAGCCAAGATATCAAAGGAGTGGCTTCAAGACAACTCTGTGTGAATGTCCTAGAGCAGGGGTAGCCAATTATTTCAGCTGGGGGGCCACCAAACACTTTCCAGTGAATATCGGAGGGCCGTTCCCCCCCTTCCACATTATGGGCCTAATTCAAACCTGATCGCTAGGGTGCTTTTTTTGTATCCCTGCGATCAGGTAGTCGCTGCATACAGGGGGATGGGTAATTTGCTGTGCAGGGGTGCGATCGCATGTGCAGAGAGGTGCACAAACAGGAGTTTGTGCAGTCTATGCACAGCCCAGGGACTTACTTTTTCAGTGTTCTGATCGAGGCTGGAGCTGACGTCAGAAACCCTCCCTCCAAACGCCTGGATCCTCCTGCGTTTTTTCGGACACTCCTCTAAAACGGTCAGTTGCCACCCACAAACGGCCTTTTCCTGTCAGTCACCTTGTGATCGCCCATGCGATCACTTTTTGCGCACCATCCTGTCGTTGCCCGGCGCTGAGGACCGACGCGCCTTTGCATTGCGGTGCATGTGCAGTTTAGACCTGATTGCAGGCAGTACGAAAACGCAGCCTAGCGATCAGGTCTGAATTAGGCCCTATGGGAGAGATGTACTAAGTATTTAGTATATTTATAATGGGGACAACCTCCAGTATTATGCTGTTATCAATAATAGTATCAGCTCCTCTCCTTCCCTGGACACAGTTACCAGCTCAGCCCCCCCCCCCCCCTTCTCCCCCCTCCCATGCTCCCTGGGCAAAGTTACCAGCCCCCCTTCCCCCCCCCCCCTTTTTACTAAATTACCAGCCCCCCTTTACAAAACTACAGACTAGGGTGCTGTGCCGCCTGCATCCACGTTCTGGCCACCCCCAACACCACCCACACCCCCAACTCTTGTAATGGAGGCCGGTTGATGCGACACATCCCGTGATGCGACCAGCGAGACCCGCGACCAGGATATCCTCAACAGCGCCGGCAGCTTCAGAGGTACTGCTGTGCAATTACAAGCCGCTCAGCCTGTCGGGCCGCTTTCCATTGCATGCTGGTGGGAGGCAGCGGGCCGGGCTGTAAAGGTTTGGGGGCTGCATTCAGCCTGGGGGCCGTATTTTGCCCACCCCTATCCTAGAGTGTCCCAGCCAGAGCCCAGACTTGAATCCGATTGAACATCTAAAAATGGCTGTGCACCGACGCTTCCCATCCAACCTGATGGAGCTTGAGAGGTGCTGCAAAGAGGAATGGGCGAAACTGGCCAAAGATGGGTGTACCAAGCTTGTGGCATCATATTCAAAAAGGCTTGAGGCTGTAATTGCTGCCAAAGGTTTATCAACAAAGTATTGAGCAAAGGTTGTGAATAGTTATGTATATGTGATTTCTTCGTTTTTTATTTTTAATAAATTTGCAAAACTCTCAAAAAAAATTGATTCACATTGTCATTAGGGGTATTGTGTGTAGAATTTTGAGGGAAAAAATTAATTTATTCCATTTTGGAATATGTCTAACGAAATGTGGAAGTGCTGTGAATACTTTCCGGATGCACTGTATGTCAGAGTTAAATATACGTGTTGGACAATCCAAGATGTGATTTCATGTTTAAAGAATGGGAGATGGCAGAAAAATCCATAAATTATAAGACCCAAAATGGTGCATAAGGAGAGGTGTGCGTGGGAATAATATATCCGCTGAAGAGCAGCTTGTGGAACAAGTAACTAGGATTTATATATGACCAACACTAGGAGAAAGAAATTTATCAAGTTGTAGTTAAGATCCCAACAAATGGCACATAAGGAAAGGTCCTTGTAAACCTAAAGGGCCATACTGACAGGGAGATTTCCCCAGAGATGTGTGCTGAGCGGACTAGTGGTGAGCGAGGGGGGAGACGGATACGGGGGCCGCTCATTTCACCCAACGGTGAAATGAGTGACCTGCTAGATTGTGCCTGCATGCAGGCCAATCTAGCACCGGCAATAGCGACGCGCTGGAAAGCGCATCGCTGTTGCCGGCACCCCTACACACGGAGCGATGTTCAGCTAATTTCTAAGCAATCTAGTCAATCGCTCCGTGTGTACCCCCCTTAAGTCTCTACCAGGGTAACACGTACAGGCAGATTAATAACTCTTGGGTGAAAAAACAACATTGGCCAACTCCAGTACTGCTGCAATAGATACATATAACCCAAATATTTATGGCTTGGCTGGCCTAAGGGTATAAAGTGGCTAATATGCATTGATAGGCCACCAGATACCTTGATTTAGATTGCAGTTGTTAATCACAAATTGCAATCATGGGAGCAAAAAGATTGCCGTGGTTCTAGTTAGGGAGGTAGCAATGAGCCAAGTTGTCTGTGTTACAGGAAGCTAAATATTTTCTTCAGGCTTCTAGAGCCTTTGGGGCAGATGTATTAAGCCCGTAGAAGTGATAAAGCAGTGATAAGTGCAAGGTGATAATGCACCAGCCAATCAGCTCCAATATGTAAATTGACAGTTAGGAGCTGACTGGCTGGTGCGTTATCGCCTTGCACTTATCACTGCTTTATCACTTCTCCAGGCTTAATACATCTGCCCCAAAGTAACATAAGTTTTTCTTGCAGTTAACAACTGGTACAGATTTATCCTAAAATCTTAGAGGATATGTAGGTTAATATGGGGCTCAGAATTGTAGTACAGGTTGAGTATCCCTTATCCAAAATGCTTGGGACCAGAGGTATTTTGGATATGGGATTTTTCCATATTTTGGAATAATTGCATACCATAATGAGATATCATGGTGATGGGACCTAAGTCTAAGCACAGAATGCATTTATGTTTCATATACACCTTATACACACAGCCGGAAGGTCATTTTAGCCAATATTTTTTATAACTTTGTGCATTAAACAAAGTGTGTGTACATTCACACAAGTCATTTATGTTTCATATACACCTTATACACACAGCCTGAAGGTCATTTAATACAATATTATTAATAACTTTGTATATTAAACAAAGATTGAATACATTAAGCCACAGAAAACAAAAGTTTCACTATCTCAGTCTAATTAAAAAATTCCGTATTTCGGAATATTCCGTATTTCGGAATATTTGGATATGGGATACTCAACCTGTACTGTGTTATAAACTATATTTTCAGCAATATCATAGGAAAGTATCATACCAATTTTCTGTATTTTGTTTTCTTTCTCTCTTACAGTCTAAAATTTACACCATAGTTTTAATCCAACAAAACACATTATCTCATGCTGCATTTTAATTGCTCATTAAATATTTTTAGTTGGCAGTTAATGTGTTTTTATGTAATGCTTTAAATAGGGCTTATATAGTTTTCCAGAATGAGATATTCAATTAGCCGCGCTGAGGGAATCCAGTTAGCAGGGGTTACCCCGCATGTGAGTGCCCGCAGTCAGACTGAACCTTACAGCTTCATGAGCTGCGAGGTAAAATACGTGGGAAAAGACAAAATCAGGTTCATGGAAAAAGAATAGATTACAGCGCTAATACAACTGGTGCTAATGATATGTACATTTATTCATTTAAAACAGACTGATATATCAAATATCAATAAAATTCATATAAGAAATAAAAAATAAAAAATGCTCATAGACCAATTCATGGATGTATAATAAGCTCCTCAGCGAAAACCTTATTGAAGCAAACAAGGTCCATATGATAATATTTGGACACAACATCTGATTTTTACCAGGACCAATGTGGTCAGTTACCCATCAAGTGTTCCGATGCATGGATCCGGGTCTTAACCTGTGGAAGTGGATTCTGGTTCACAGTCCGTTTGAATTGACACTTGAATGTCTAACACGCTGTGTTCCGTTAGTAGATGAATCCTGGAAATTTTCCTTGTAAGACCAAACTGGAATCGGGATCCTGGTTCACCAATTGCATATAGATGGGTAGGTCCTGGATCTGAGGTCCGATGGGGCTGATTTGAATGACATCCAATGGTCAAGAGCAGTGTTCCCTTACGCGTTTCGCCGCTCCAGGCAGCTTTATCAAAGGGTCACCCTTTGGACATTGGATGTCATTCAAATCAGCCCCATCGGTGTCAAGTGTCAATTCAAACGGACTGTGAACCAGAATCCACTTCCACAGGTTAAGACCCGGATCCGGATCCATGCATCAGAACACTTGATGGGTAACTGACCACATTGGTCCTGGTAAAAATCAGATCTTGTGTCCAAATATTATCATATGGACCTTGTTTGCTTCAATAAGGTTTTCGCTGAGGAGCTTATTATACATCCATGAATTGGTCTATGAGCATTTTTTATTTTTTATTTCTTATATGAATTTTATTGATATTTGATTTATCAGTCTGTTTTAAATGAATAAATTTACATATTATTAGCACCAGTTGTATTAGCGCTGTAATCTATTCTTTTTCCATATTCTTTGTATAGGAGATTGACTATCTCCAATTTACAGCAGCTAGGAGGAACCACTCATTTCTGCGCCTGTCCATTATATACTTGTTATATAATTTTTTTGCTTCCAAAATCAGGTTCATGCGTGATGAAAAAAAAACCATTGATTCTGCAGTTTGCGCAGAATCGGGGTTTCCGTGTGTGAATCCTAATTTTTTAGGCGCTGGAACAAAGCTATTTAATTGAATAGCCTTTCCCCGCGCCATGAAGGTTTTTGCCAGCAATATGTCATAGGGTAAACCCCGCGGCTAATTGAATACCCCCCAAAGAATCTATAACATAACAACTAAAACAATAGTCCAAACAACACATTTATGTACACAACCCCAGTGGTATTAGTAGAAGGCAGTACGTAAACAATACAGACATAGAACTTTACCTAGGGTCTGTCTTTATACCTAGCCAATGAGTGCTTATTTTAAGGAAGTATCATAGAAGCAGTGAATGGGGACTCCAACTATTAATGCCGTACCTTAATGTATAATAATGTATGATAACCACGACCGCTATGATAATTATTACAACATATTGTTATGGTTTGTTTTTTTGTGTGTTTTTTTTAATATGGCTCCCTTGCGTCTAGCATTCTCATAGACACTACATGCCATGAGCAGTATGACCTCATGGTCATTACCTTTTAGTAAGTCATTGCCAGACCAGTATATGTATTGTGGGCCTGATTTGTGTTTGTATGTAAAGCAAATTATCAAGCAACTAGAATAATTGCAGTGTACAAATAAAGCAGCCAGTATTTATTATGCACAGAAACAATAAAATTCAACCAAATCTAAATCTCTCTGCTCCTTACATCTGCCCCACCTGCACTGCAACATGGTTTTGCCAAATTGCTTGATAATTTGCTTTGCATATAAACATGAATCAGGTCTTGTGAGCGCATGTGACCAGTGCTAACAAGATGTCCAAAGAAGCGTATGATGGGACTGTGACAAAATACAATGGAATTCCTGGAAATGCCAGGCTCTCAGGTGCTTTAATAACACTTTGATAGAACCTAGAAAAATTACAAAGAGAAATAATTTTATACCCGTCTCTTAATAATTATTTATAGGGGAGATCCATCAGTCATATAATGCTATTGTTCAGTTTATCTTGTTGCTGTAATATATGACAACAGATCTGCTCTGTTGTTACCACTGTATCTAATATACAGACCCAATTGTATCTGTTATATACAAGGGCAAGAACAATATGACAGCATAATTCTATATACAGTAGGTTCTCTTACAGCAATGTCAATCAATCCTAGGATAAATGTTACAGCAATGTCAGTCAATCACATGAGTACTGGTCCAGGCAAGGGGTATTCAACGTGTGGCCCTCCAGCTGCTGTGGAACTACACATCTCAGCATGCCCAGCCACAGTTTTAGCATACCCTAATAGCAAAACTGTGATAGGTTCTGCTGGGATGTGAGTTCCACAGTAGCTGGAGGGCCATATGTTGAATACTACTAGCCTAAGTACATTAATGTCAGACAATGCTAGGCATAATGGCATAGAAACAGTAATGTCAGGCAATGAAAATGGTACAAGTTACGGGCAGTGCATTTTTCAGAGCATACTTATTTTACACATTTTTCTTGGTATAATTTATAATTCTTAAAACTAGTTCTGCAGACAGGAAGAAATCAGTGTTGAAGACTTGTGGAGGATAATGGAAACCACTATAAATCTCATCATCTAGATAAAAGAAGCAACGGTTACAATCTACTGCCAGCTAGCACAGTAAGTGGATGGCACTCACAAAAGTGTACCACCAAGTCCGGGTGAAGTGATGTTAGTCCTTGCCTTTGTACATTAAGGTACCATCTAATACAGAGGTTCACAAATGCGGTCCTCAAGGCACCATAACAGTCCAGGTTTTAGGTATATCCATGGCTCAGCGCAGATGGTTAAATCAAATTGACTAAGGTGTTAATTATGTCATCTGTGGCCAAGCATGGATAAATGTCAAATCTGGACAGTTGGGGTGCCTTGAGGACCGTGTTTGAGAACCTCTGATCTAATATAGTAGCAAATTATACTTACCGATAATTTCATTTCTTCAAGATACTCCATGGCAGCCATTACTCTGGGATTTATCCCTACTCCTAGATTTTAGACAGGAAGTTTTTTCTATTTTAGGCTCCGCCCCCTCAGGGAATATAGGTCCGTCCGCCTCTGGCTTCCCCAGTCTTTGAGTGTCTCCTTGACGGAGCCTGAGAAAAAACAAAGATATATTGAGGTGGGAAAAACTAGGCTGCCATGGAGTATCTTGAAGAAATGAAATTATCGGTAAGTATAATTTGCTACTTTCTTCTACGCTACTCCATGGCAGCCATTACTCTGGGATATACCAAAGCATACTAGTAGGGAGGGAAATAAACCACACAGAACCCAAATGATGCTTAAAGTAAATTTTATGCAGTTGCTTCCTTCAGTACTGCTTCTCCAAAGTGACCACCAGAGACATCTAAGCCATAGTGTCTGGTGAATGTATGGATGGACGACCACGTTGCTGCCGCACATATCTCTTTAATCGACACCTGCGCCTTCCTTGCCCAGGATGTAGACATAGCCCTCGTAGAATGTGCCTTAATGTGGTCTGGAACTGGTCGGCCATTCTCTTGATAGGTGAATGCAATCAATTCCGTAATCCACCTAGAGATCGTGTTTTTAGAAGGTGATTCACCTTTCTTGACTCCAGAGTGTAAAACAAACAGATTCTTAACCTTCCGGAAGTCTTTCACTCTCTCCAAATATATGGAGACTGCCCGCAAAACATCCAGCATATGCAGTCTTTCTTCATAATCATCCGTTGGGTATGGAAAGAAAGATGGTAGAATGATTTCTTGACTCATATGGAAGTCTGATACTACTTTTGGTAGAAATTCGGGATTATTCCTCAGTATTATTCTGTCTGGAAGAATCTTCAGGTAGGGTTCCTCAGCCCAAAGAGCCTGTAGTTCCCCGACCCTTTTCGCTGAGGTTATCGCCGTGAGGAAAACTACCTTCCAGGTAAGCATCTTTAAAGGGATTTCCCGCAGAGGTTCGAAGGGTGAATCCATAAGCGTATTCAGAACAAGGTTCAGATCCCAGGTTGGCATAACTGATCTGACTCTGGGACGTTCCCTCTTGATGGCTTGACAGAATCTCTGTATCAAGTTATCCTCTGACAACTTCCTATCCAGCAGTACACTTAAGGCTGATATTTGTACCTTGATGGTTGATACTGCCAAACCCATCTGGAAACCTTCGCTTAAGAACTGCAGTATCTGAGGAACCTCAACCTTAGAGATTTCGGCATCATCTCCCAGCCATTCTCCAAATTTTCTCCACACTCTGTAATAGGATTTCGAAGAGGTGCTTTTTCTTGCCTTCATAAGTAAGGTGACAACCTGTTCTGAAAGGCCTTTAGTTCTCAAGATTGACCTTTCAACTTCCACGCCGTCAAATGAAGACTCTGTGGGTTTGGGTGAAAGACTGGTCCCTGACGTAGTAGCTCTGGTTCTACTGGTAAGACCCATGGACCCTGTATTGCCATTCTGAGTACCGTGGGGAACCACACTCTGTTTGGCCAGTGAGGTAGAATTATTATAACTACCGCTTTCTTCTCTCTGATTTTCCGTAGAACCCGGGGTATCATCGGTAGTGGAGGGAACACATAGCTGAGGCTGAAGTTCCACCTCTGGGAGAGAGCATCTGTCCCGTTGGCATTTGGGGACTGGTACCTTGAAAAGAAATGCCTCACTTTCGTATTCTGGGATGTAGCCATCAGGTCTATCTGAGGGTACCCAAACCTCTGTGTTATCAAGTGGAACACTTGAGGATTTAGCTCCCATTCTCCTGGTAATACCTCGTGTCTGCTCAGGTAATCCGCCACTAGATTGGATTCTCCTGGAACATGAAGGGCTGTTATGGACTTTAGATTTTGTACTGCCCAATCCAAGATCTTCGCTACTTCCAGCCCTAGATCTCGACTTCTGGTGCCTCCTTGTCGGTTTAAATATGCCACGACTGTCACATTGTCCGAGAACACCCTCAGATGAGACTGTACCAGCAGCATCTGAAAACAACATATTGAATTCCACACTGCTCTCATTTCTCGCTTGTTGGAAGACATGAGTTTTTCTTGGGTGGACCATGACCCCTGGCATGTGTGACTTAACAGATGACCTCCCCAACCTGTGGCACTTGCATCTGTTGTTAAGACAGCGTACTTGGGTTGTGCTAAGGACACCGACCTCTGCCTCAGACTCTGGTCCATCCACCAATCCAGGGACTTCTTTGCTCCTTGAGTAAGGATTATCTTGTGGTCTAGGTCTCTGCCTATACGGACCGCTCTGATTATGTCCCACTGGAACGTTCTCATCTTCCACCTGGCCCAGGGTACTACATCTATTGTAGAAGACAACATCCCCACAAGACGCAGACCCAGACGGAGTGAAATGCTGTCCTCTACCTGAACTAGAGATGAAAGGTCTTGAATCTTTTTGCATCTGTCTTCTGATAATGCCACCGTGTACTTCTTCGAATCTATCCAAACACCTAGGAACTGCAGCCCTTGTGTTGGATCTAGCTTGCTCTTCTTCCAATTTACTAGCCAACCATGAGCTTGAAGAATCTGAAGAGTCTTCTGTACGGCTATTATCAGAGTTGCTTTTGTGTTCGCACAGATCAGCAAGTCGTCCAGGTACGGCCATAATGCTATGCCCATCACTCTCATATGTGCTACTAGAGCTAGAAGCACTTTCGTGAAGACTCTTGGCGAGGAAGACAGGCCGAACGGCAGGCAGGTAAACTGAAGATGTTCTCCAAGGACGTGGAACCTTAGAAACTTCTGGTCGTCCCGGTGTATTGGCACATGAAAGTATGCATCCTTCAGATCTATAGAGGCCATAAAGTCTTCCTGCTTTATCCCTAATAATATGGTCTTCAATGTTTCCATGTGAAACCTTTTCTTTATAAGGAATTTGTTCAAACTTCTTAAATCCAGAATGGCCCTGAATTCGCCTGATGGTTTCTGAATCAGGAACATCCTGGAATAAAAACCTCTTCTCTCTTCTGCCTTCGGCACCTTCACGACTGCCTGTGTTTTGATGAGGTTTTCTATAATACCCTGAAAGGCTATTATCTGTTCTTTTGATGTTAAGCTTTTTGACTTCACAAAATTCCGTCCTACCGGCTTCTTTATGAACTCTATACGGTAACCCTGGGAGATTACCTTTAATACCCAGGCTTCTTGAGTTGATTCCTGCCACTGATCTGCGAATTTCATTAATCTGCCTCCTACTGGCGCAGCATTCTGGGGCACTTTCTTTTCTCTCATATAGTCAGAATTTTCTATTTCCTCTTCTGCCAGACTGACGAAAGGACTACCTGGTGGTTGTTGAATTGTATCTGCCATACTGCCTACCTGGTCTGTATGACCTGGCCTCTTTAAACTGTTGTTTAGGTGAAGAGGCCCTAAACTTCGTTTTCCTATCAAATGGCAGTTTTGCAGATTTACCGCCTGACATTACACTAATTATGGACTCCAGCTTACTTCCAAAGAGGCGAGATCCTTCATACGGAAGGGCTACCAACCTATTTTTTGAGTGGACATCTGCTGTCCAGGTACGCAGCCACAATGACCTTCTAGCCGCAACACCTGCCGCTAATGATTTTGCTGCATATTCTACCACCTCAAGAGAGGCCTCACACAGGTACTCCACCGCCTTCATCATCACAGTCAGGTCTTTCTGCAGGTGATGTCTTGATACCTGATCCTCCAAGTCACGGTGCAGATTGTTCCCCCAAAGCCTTAGGGTCCTAGTTGTTGACGCCATCGCTACCCCGGCCTTCAGCGTCACTGCTGATGCTTTATGGACCTTTTTCAAGGAACTCTCAACCTTCTTATCCATTGCATCCTTAAGCACCGCACCGTCTTCTAACAGAATTGTGGTTTTGGAAACTACTTCTGCCACAGCTGCATCCACTTTAGGTAATTCACACCACTTAGTGAATTCTGCATCTTGTATCGGAAACATACGTTCCAACCTCTTCATATAATTGAGACGCTTGTCAGCAGTCTGCCACTGCACTGACATGATCTCCTTTAACACCTTATGTACTGGAAAACACCGGCTTTTCTTAATTCTGTCTTCAAACAAAGGATCTTGAGCACCATCCTCCTGTGCTTCATCCTTAATATTTAAAGCTCTATACATATGCTTTAATAAGCCATCCACTATATCCAGATTAAATGACCTATCTGGCTCCTGAGCTTCCTCTGACTCTGCCGGCGAGGGACTATCAGCATAATCCAATACAACAAGACTATCAGAATCCTCAGCAACATCTAGGCTGGTCTGTGACCTGGATCTTTTAGCCCCCTGAAGTTCCTTTAATTCCTCTTTTGTCACAAATGATTTTTTCATCCACTCCATTAGATCCTGGATCTGTTTGGATTGGCCCTGGGATGCTTCACAATCCTCGCATAACTTGCTATGTTTACTTCCAGATATACTCTTTCTACAGCCAGAACAAGTTAAATGATGTTTCTTTTTATGTGTTCTTTTCCTAGGCACATCAGACACACTGCAACCAAAACAGATGATACACTAAGCACCCTAACTATATAAAGTAATAATAAGTGCCCTAAATGAGGCTGCTTACCATTCCTGGGCACATGTAGGCGTGGAGGGGGACATCTCTCTGTCCATGTCTGCAGAATCCTTTCTCCAATATTGCTCCTTGTTAATATTAATAATCCACACTGCTCCTTCACTCTCAGCGGTGGACCGCGCCATTTTTATCCTCCCTTGACTCTCAGCCTCCGGGCGGCGCATGCGCAGACCGATGTACGGCACTTCCGGTTTTCGGCCGCGTACTTCCGCCCGCCGCGTCCAGCGCTGCCATCTAGGGTCAGCGCGACTTCCGCCCTCCAGTCTCCGGCGGTCACCAGCGGCAACAGGCGGGGGGAGCCCACAGCAATCAGTCAGGTACTTCACACTGCCACCAATGTAATATATTCCGTGCAGCAGGATATAAGCAGTGCCTTTCCATATTTGTACTGCCACAGTCAGCAATTATTATGGCTTTCCTTTACCTCCATATTTGTACTGCCACAGGCAGCAATTATTATGGTTTTTCCTTCCAGCATTTGTACTGCCACATGCAGTCATACAATGCTCCTCCATGGTCCTGGGTGCCAAACCCCTTCCAGCCGCGGCTCACAGAGGCGCATTAGGCCGGGAAAAATTCCTGGTAAGCCTCATATTTGAATAAAAATAACAAACGACTACACTGTCACTATCTAAGGAGACAGGAAAAAGACTGGGGAAGCCAGAGGCGGACGGACCTATATTCCCTGAGGGGGCGGAGCCTAAAATAGAAAAAACTTCCTGTCTAAAATCTAGGAGTAGGGATAAATCCCAGAGTAATGGCTGCCATGGAGTAGCGTAGAAGAAATAGTGATAACATCAGCATTGATGCCGGAGGGAATTTTTGGTGCTTTGTCAGGATAGTAAAGATCTTGCATAAACTATACAGTGCTTCATTTTCTTTGTATAGTTTTTAGGATTGGCTTTGAGCTCTTTGGGAGAATTTGCTCCCAGCTCCTTCCACACGGCCCCCTTACCTTTTTGGGGGGTATTCAATTACTGGCAAAAATGGATTTTCGCTGTAAAAAGACATGAAATTACCGTGATTTGCGGTAATTTCGACAAACGCCTATTCAATTGTCTGCAAAAATGTTTTTGCAGTAATTTTACCGTGAATTTCAATTCTGAGCAGGTGGTAAACTTGGGGAAAAACCCTATTTACAGTCAAAAATGTTTTTTTTGGTTCAGAACCCCTGGGACAACCCCCTGAATTACTAATTAGGCACTTAGAAGTTTTTAATTGGTCAATAATAACGTCATTTTTGGGGTGAAAAAGTGCAAAATGATGGAAATTGGGGTACAAGGTATGGGACAGGTATTTTGGGGTGCTTTATGAGCGGGACAAGTGTTTTTAGACTTGCCGATGGGAGTAATTTGTCTGTTTCCACTTTTTTTTTTAAGTCCCCTAAAATGACCCAAATACAGTATATAAATATACCCATTTTTATGTTCCCCAAGTTTAATTTTAGCACTTATTTTGCCTGAAAAAAATTGCTTTCCATAACATAACAGCCATTTGACCCAATTTAAGTACCAGAAATACTTTTATTATAACCAATAATAAACTTTTATACCATTATCCGATGTTAGTTTATTTTTTTGGGGGGGAGGGGGTACCGACAGATTTACCCATTTTTTTACTTTTCACTTTTGCCCCCAATTTTCGCAGCAATTCCATTTTCGCTAATGTGCATAAGAATAGGGCGAATCAACGGAGTGTGCATACCCACAAAAACTGACTTTTTGCTGCGAAAATGGCAATCGCAGTAAAGTGCCACGATTTCGGCGCTAATTGAATACCCCCTTTGTCTGTTACTGCTTTGTTTCCGATTGTAAAGCACAGCACACCAGAAATCCTGGCATTGTATAAATAAATGTTAATAATTAAGTGACATAGCAAAATGGGACCTAATGCAGTCTGAAGCCCTTTGCGGAGTGCGCACGTGCACCCCGGGAGCCCAGTTATAACAGCATCTCAAGGCTGCAATCACCTCTGATTGACAGGCAGAGGCGGTCGCGGGGCGTGCCAATGGCGTTAGAACTCTGTTGGAGGGGCACGGTCCGGACAACGCAGGTGTGTCAAGGACGGGCCGCGGCGGGTGTGTGACGTCACATGCAGCCACTGAGACCCGGTACGCGGCAGTTAGGCTGCGCAGGCAGGGAGCTACTTGCCAGGTGCAAAAGCATCGAAAAGCATGTCAGGCACTACTTCCCCTCCTTGCAGGAGGGGAGTAGCGCCTGACATGCGGGGCGGACTAGCCCCTGTGCTGGGCGTCCCCCCGCATGTCAGATAAACTGATCATAGATTTGCTAAATTTAGCACATCTACGATCAGATTTGAATTACCCCCATAATCTGAGCATATTGCCAGTTAGAATGCCTGTACACGCCTGCTGTCATGTCCATATATATTTTGACACTGATACAATTTTTATCATTATAGCGGTTTACCAAAATATAGATTAGTGACCGTTATATAATGAATGTGGTTTTAAAGTGCAGACTATAAGCTTTAATATGAGGGTATTCACATCCAGATTGGAGGAAGGGCTTAGAACAGATTTTCCAAATTCCGCCATAACAGTACATGTTTTAAGGATATTCATGCTTGAGTATAGATGGTAAAATCAAACTTATTAAGGTACTAATTAAGTCACCTGTGCTCAAGGATGGATATTTTTAAAACCTGGCCTGTGATGGCCGAGTTTGGGAACTACTTGTTTAAGAATTACAGCTTTTCAATAAGTAGAGCCCATTTTTCAAGGTATCAAAAGTAATAGGACAATTGACTCAAAAGCTGTTTCATTGACAGGTCTGGGCTATTCCTTTGCTATTTCTTTATTTAAGCAGGCAAAAGGTCTGGAGTTGATTCCAAGGGATATGATTACCAAAGTGCGGTTTTTCAAATGTGTAGATGCATCCACTGCTATGGAGATGATACACAACTGTACCTGTCCTTTGCTCCGGGCACTGAGAACCCAATAACATCCCTATATGACTGTGTAGCTGAGCTCCAGGAGTGGATGAGTGCCAGTTGGCGGAGACTGAACCCGGATAAAACAGACATCCTTTAGAATGACCTCAACATCAAAGGACAAGACTGCAGCATAGTCAACAAACTTGACTGATACTTGGGGGTGCAGAATTACAAAACACTGATCAGATCATGGGCGTTGTCCTGGATGGTGGCTTGACAATTAAACATCAGATATTAGCCACAATCAAATGCTCATTATTTCATCTGAGGAACATAGCCAGAATCAAACACTTAATTCCCTCGGAAGATCTGCAAAAAGTCATAAACGTATTTGTATCATCTCCATTTTACTATTGCAATCCCCTTTACCCTGCTCTCCCAGTAAAAGAATTGCACCGCTTACAGCTGGTACAAAACACAGCTGCCAGGCTGTTAACCAGCCAGCCCCGCTCTAGTCACATAACACCCATTCTCTACTCCTCCCACTGGTTGCATATAAGATGGCAAATCAGCTTCTGATTCCATACTGCGCCACTTGATTACTGCGATCTGTAGATGAAGGACTATTAGCAGTACCTAGAATCTGCCATAATTCATCTGGGGGGTCGAGCTTCTAACCATGCGGCTCAGACTCCAAGGAACTCACTTCCCTGCACAGTTCAAGAGGCCCTCACTCTAGAATCTTTCAAAATCAAACTCAAGTGTTTTCTGTTTACTCAAGCATTTCCATAATGTCCCTTTAGTATCTCCATGCTCTCACTGTAGTTTATGAAAAGCTTTTCTGTACTTCATTGTTTCTGTATTATATTATGCTCATTCTATCTGTTAAGCGCCTTGAGTCCTTTTGGAGAAAGAGTGCTATATAAATATATTACTACCCATAGCAATCAGATTCTACTTATCATTTATCTAGAAGATAATATCTAGAATCTGATTGGTTACTATGGGCAACATCTCCACTTTTGAAAACCCGCACTTTAGTAAATATATGCCCAAGTGTGGCATTTGCATTTGGAAGCTGTTGCTGTTAACCCACAACTTGCTGTCAAAGGAGCTCTCAATGCTAGTGAAACAAGATCTGGTTTGTATACTAGCGTTTGGGATGCTAACAGTCGGAATCCCAACATCGATCACAATGCTCGCGACGGAATCCCGACTGTCGGCATCTCATTCATAAGTTTGTTAATTAGGTTTATGCACTAGAGGGAGAGTTAGGCTGTGGGTGTGGTATTGGGGGGGGGAGTTGTTTAGTGTTAGGCATTAAGGTGGGAGGGGAAGAATTTTTACCCAGCAGTTGTTGGGATTTTGTGCTTTGGGATGCCGCTGTTGGTCTTCTGACTGCCAGAATCCCATGTGCCGGGATCCTGATACCATCCCAAGTAAAACAGGTCATCCTTAGGCTGCAAAAAAAAGAAAAATCCATCAGAGAGATAGCGGAAACCCTAGGAAAGGCCAATTCAAGTGTTGGGTACATTCTGAGAAAAAAACAGAACGTCCTGGTGAGCTCGGCAACACAGAAAGCCCTGGACGTCCATGTTAGACCACAGTGGTGGATGATCACAGAATCCTTGCCATTGTAAAAAAAAAAACTTTACAAAATCCAGCCAAGTGAAGAACACTCTCCAGGAGGTAGGGATATTATTATCCAAGTCTACCATAAGAGAAGACTTACCAAAGGCAAATACAGAGGGTTCACCACAAGGTGCAAACCATGTATAAACCTCAAAAATAGAAAGTCCAGTTTAGACTTTGCAAAAAAAAAACCCATCTGAAACAGCCAGCCCAGTTCTGGAACAGCATTATTTAGATAGATTAAACTTACATTTCTCTTACGTCCTAGAGGATGCTGGGGACTCCGTAAGGACCATGGGGTATAGACGGGCTCCGCAGGAGACATGGGCACTATAAAGAACTTTAGAATGGGTGTGCACTGGCTCCTCCCTCTATGCCCCTCCTCCAGACCTCAGTTAGATCCTGTGCCCAGAGGAGACTGGGTGCATTACAGGGGAGCTCTCCTGAGTTTCTCTGAAAAATAATTTTGTTAGGTTTTTTATTTTCAGGGAGCACTGCTGGCAACAGACTCCCTGCATCGTGGGACTGAGGAGAGAGAAGCAGACCTACTTAAATGATAGGCTCTGCTTCTTAGGCTACTGGACACCATTAGCTCCAGAGGGAGTCGGAACGCAGGACTCACCCTCGCCGTTCGTCCCGGAGCTGCGCCGCCGTCCTTCTCGCAGAGCCGGAAGATAGATGCCGGGAGAGTATACGAAGAAAGAAGACTTCAAAGGCGGCAGAAGACTTCAGATCTTCTATGAGGTAACGCGCGGCGGTAACGCTGCGCGCCATTGCTCCCACACACTACACACACTGCACGGCACTGATGGGTGCAGGGGGGGTGCCCTGGGCAGAAATAAACCTCTAGGACTGGCTCATATGAATATATAGACTGCGGAGGCAATATATTTTATAATCCCCCGCCAGTATAAATACATTTGAGCGGGACCGAAGCCCGCCGCTGAGGGGGCGGAGCTTGATCTCACAGCACTAACCAGCGCCATTTTCTCCACAGCACACTGCAGAAGCTGGCTCCCTAGACTCTCCCCTGCTGAACACGGTGACAGAGGGCAAAAAAGAGGGGGGGGGGCACTTGTAAGGTGCAGTGAGTGTATAGATTTATCTATCTGATTATATAAAAGCACTGTTTATCTGGGAATTTTGTTTCCAGTGTTATTGGCGCTGGGTGTGTGCTGGCATACCTTCTCTCTGTCTCTCCAAAGGGCCTTATTGGGGGAACTGTCTCCATAGATATATATATATATATATATATATATATATATATATACAATCCCTGTGTGTGTGGGTGGTGTCGGTACGCCTGTGTCGGCATGTCTGAGGCGGAAGGCTCTTCTAGAGAGGAGGTGGAGCAGATGATTGTGGTGTCTCCGTCGGCAACACCGACACCTGATTGGTTGGACATGTGGAATGTTTTAAATGCAAATGTGACCTTGTTACATAAGAGATTGGACAAAGCAGAGTCCAAGGATAATACAGGGAGTCAATCAATGGCTTTGACGGTGTCACAGGGCCCTTCAGGGTCTCAAAAACGTCCCCTATCCCAAATAGCAGACACTGATACCGACACGGACTCTGACTCCAGTGTCGACTACGATGATGCAAGGCTACACCCAAGCAGTGGCGTAACTACTGCCCCCGCAGCCCTCGCGGTGGCTTGGGGGCGAGGGGCTGCGGGGGCGCCGCCACTGATTTAGAGCAGATTGACATGCGGACGAACGTCCGCATGTCAATCTGTTGTCACTAGCCCCCCGCTGTGAAGTAGGGACACGGAGGGCACAGCGTGCGCCTCTCCCGTGTCCCTCTGAGTCTCCGGCGTGTCGGGGGCGTGTCCTATGAAAAGGGGGCGTGGCTTTGCGGAGGACCCGCGATCGCGGGCCACGCCCCCGTTTCGTCACTGAGGGGGCATGCCCAGCGCTCTGTGAGCTGCTGGCATGCCCTCTCTCCCACTGTCTGCGCTGAATAGACGCTGTGCGCATGCACACAGCGTCTATTCACTACTGCTCTGCTATGCAGAGCAGTGACTGTAGGAGCCTCCCAACTGCCCCCCCCATCGCGGGACACTGCGGGAGGTATGCATATATGGCACTGGGGGGGCACTGAGGGGGCATATATGGAACAGGGGGGGGGCACTGAGGGGGCATATATGGCCTGAGGGGGCATATATGGCACTGGGGTGGCACTGAGGGGCATATATGGCACTGAGGGGGCATATATGGCACTGGGGGCACTGAGGGGGCATATATGGCACTGGGGGGGCACAGAGGGGTCATATATGGCACTGAGGGGGCATATATGGCACTGCGGGGGGCACTGAGGGGGCATATATGGCACTGAGGGGGCATATATGGCACTGGGGGGCACTGAGGGCATATATGGCACTGGGGGGCACTGAGGGGGCATAGATGGCACTGATGGGGCATATATGGCACTGGGGAGGCACTGAGGGGGCATATATGGCACTGAGGGGGCATATATGGCACTGGTGGGGCACTGAGGGGGCATATATGGCACTGGGGGGGGCACTGAGGGGGCATATATGGCACTGGAGGGTACTGAGGGGGCATATATGGCACTGGGGGGCACTGGGGGGGGCATATATGGCACTGGGGAGGCACTGAGGGGGCATATATGGCACTGGGGGGGCACTGAGGGGGCATATATGGCACTGTATGTGTACCTGGCACATGGGGGGCTATATTTGGCACTGGGGGCACGTGAGCACCTGGCATTGTGGGGGAATATCTGGCACTGGGGGCATATGTGGCACTGGGGGGAGAGGCTATATTTGGCACTGGGGGCATGTGAGTACCTGGCACCGTGGGGGAATATCTGGCACTGAGGACATATGTGGCACTGGGAGCACAGCCCTAGCAACAAGCACTACCCCCTAGCAATGAGCATGACACCCAGTGCATGAAACCCCTGGCAACGAGCATGACACCGAGTGCATGAAACACCTGGCAACGAGCATGACACCCTGAGCATGAAAACCCCTGGCACCGTGCATGGAACCAAGAGCATGAAACCCCTGGCAACGAGCAGGTAATTTAAAAGTAATTAGAAGCCTTAATGTAGGACTTAATGTGTAATGGGCATTACGGTGTGTGGCATAATGTATCACGGACATTGCGGTGTGTGTCAGAATGTGTCACAGGCATTACGGTGTGTGGCAAACTATATCACGGGCATTGTGGTATGTGGTATGATGTCTCAGGGGCATTGCAGTGTGGCATAGGGTATAACGGGCATTGCGGTATGTGTCACAGGCATTACGGTGTATGGTATACTAGATCACAGGCATTGTGGTATGTGGTATAATGTCTCAGGGTCATTGCAGTGTGTGGCATAATGTATAATGGGCATTGCGGTGTGTGGCATAATGTGTCAGGCATTACGGTGTCTGTATACTATATCACGGGCATTGTGGTATGTGGTATAATGTCTCAGGGTCATTGCAGTGTGGCATAATGTATAACGGGCATTGCGGTGTGTGTCATAATGTATCACGGACATTGCGGTGTGTGGTATACTATATCATGGGCATTGTGGTATGTGGTATAATGTCTCAGGTTCATTGCAGTGTGTGTCATAATGTATCACGGACATTGCGGTGTGTGTCATAATGTATCACGGACATTGCGGTGTGTGGTATACTATATCATGGGCATTGTGGTATGTGCTATAATGTATCAGGGGCATTGCAGTGTGTAGCATAATGTATAACGGGCATTGCGATTCCTGTCATAATGTGTCACAGACATTACGGTGTGTGGCATAATGTGTCGGGGGCATTACGGTGTGTGCATATTGTGTCATGTGCATTATTGTGTGTGGCATAATGTCTGAGGGCCTTTGCAGTATGTGGCATAATGTATACTGGGCATTACTATAAGGAGGAAAAATGACAAATAATGTAAGGGGCATGAATCAGGATTATTTTTCTTTCCTGTGGTGGCTAACGTCTGGGCGTGCAGGTTGCAAAACTGGGGTATAAGGTAGTCTATTCCTGCAATGCCACACCTCTTTATGCGAAGCCGTGCCCATTTAAACAAAACCACACCCCTTTTTGGCGCAGCGCGCCTTCGGCGCGCACATGTTTGTCCCTTTCCTAGTGCCAATTATGGGGGGTGGGGGGGGCGCCGAAGAATTTTTTGGCTTGGGGGAGAAAAATTTCTAGTTACGCCACTGCACCCAAGGGTGGCCAAAAGTATTCATTATATGATTATTGCAATAAAAGATGTTTTGCATATCACAGATGACCCCTCTGTCCCGGACACGAGAGTACACATGTTTAAGGAAAAGAAACCTGAGGTAACCTTTCCCCCATCTCATGAGCTGAACGCAGTATTTGAAAAAGCTTGGGAAACTCCAGACAAAAAACTGCAGATTCCCAAAAGAATTCTTATGGCGTATCCTTTCCCGGCATAGAACAGGGTATGGTGGGAATCCTCGCCCAGGGTGGACAAAGCTTTGACGCGCTTATCCAAAAAGGTGGCGCTACCGTCCCCAGACATGGCAGCTCTCAAATATCCTGCTGATCGCAGACAGGAAACAACTTTAAAATCAATTTATACACATACTGGTGCTTTACTCAGACCGGCTATAGCATCGGCGTGGGTCTGTAGCGCGGTAGCAGCTTGGACAGATACCTTGTCAGCTGATTTTGATACCCTAGATAGGGATACCATTTTGTTGACCTTAGGTCACATCAAGGACGCAGTCTTATATATGAGGGACGCTCAGAGAGACGTCGGACTACTAGGTTCAAGGGCCAACGCGATGGCGGTCGCGGCTAGGCGAGCACTGTGGACCCGCCAATGGACGGGTGATGCCGACTCAAAGAGGCATATGGAAGTTTTACCTTACAAGGGTGAGGTTTTTTTGGGGGAAGGTCTCGCGGACCTAGTTTCCACAGCTACCGCGGGTAAATCTACCTTTTTGCCTTATGTTCCCCCGCAGCAAAAGAAAACGATGCAGTCCTTTCAGTCGCATAAGTCCAGAAGAGGTCAGGGCTCTTCCTTCCTCGCCAGAGGTAAGGGTAGAGGGAAAAGAATGCCTGCTACGGCCAGTTCCCAGGAACAGAAGTCCTCCCCGGCTTCTACTAAATCCACCGCATGACGCTGGGTCTCCACTGAGGGAGGCCGCACCGGTGGGGGCACGTCTTCGACTCTTCAGCCACGTCTGGGTTCAGTCGGACGTGGATCCTTGGGCGATGGAAATTGTATCCCAAGGCTACAAGCTGGAATTCGAAGACGTGCCTCCTCGTCGATTCTTCAAATAGGCCTTACCAGCTTCTTCCCCAGAGAGGGAGATAATTTTAGCTGCAATTCAAAAGCTGTGTCAACAGCAAGTGATTATCAACGTTCCCCTAACACAACAGGGGAAAGGGTACTATTCAACCCTATTTGTGGTCCTGAAACCGGATGGCTCGGTCAGACCCATTCTAAATCTAAAATCCCTGAACCTGTTCTTAAATAGGTTCAAGTTCAAGATGGAATCGCTCAGGGCAGTCATCTCCAGCCTGGAAGGGGGGGATTTTATGGTGTCATTGGACATAAAGGATGCATACCTTCACGTCCCCATATATCCTCCTCATCAGGCATACCTGAGATTCGCTGTACAGGACTGTCATTATCAGTTTAATACGTTGCCGTTTGGGCTTTCCACGGCCCCGAGGGTGTTCACCAAGGTAATGGCGGAAATGATGGTGCTCCTACGCAGGCAAGGAGTCACAATTATCCCGTACTTGGACGATCTCCTGATAAAAGCTAGATCAAAGGAAGAGTTGCAGAAAAGCGTGACGCTCTCCCTGGGAGTGCTACAGCAACAGGGATGGATTCTAAATCTACCAAAGTCGCAGTTGGTTCCAACGACTCGGCTGTCTTTCTTAGGCATGATTCTGGACACAGAACGAAAGAGGGTTTTTCTCCTGAGGGAAAAAGCCCAGGAACTCCAGAACATGGTGAGAGACCTGTTAAAACCGAAAAGAGTGTCAGTCCATCAGTGCACTCGAGTACTGGGGAAAATGGTGGCGACCTACAAGGCCATCCCCTTCGGCAGGTTTCATGCGAGGACGTTTCAGTGGGACCTTCTGGACAAGTGGTCCGGGTCCCACCTTCACATACATCAGAAATAACTCTGTCCCCCAGGGCCAGGGTGTCTGTCCTGTGGTGGCTCCAGAGTGCTCACCTTCTAGAGGGTCGCAGGTTTGGCATTCAGGACTGGGTTCTGGTGACCACGGACGCGAGCCTCCGAGGATGGGGAGCAGTCACACAAGGAAGAAATTTTCAGGGACTGTGGTCAAGCCAGGAGGCTTGTCTACACATCAACATGCTGGAATTGAGGGCCATATACAACGGCCTACGACAAGCGGAGAATATTCTTCGTGACCTACCGGTTCTGATTCAATCAGACAACGTCACAGCCGTGGCTCATGTAAACCGCCAAGGCGGGACAAGGAGCAGAGTGGCAATGGCGGAAGCCACCAGGATTCTGCGCTGGGCAGAAAATCACGTAAGCGCTCTGTCAGCGGTGTTCATTCCGGGAGTGGACAACTGGGAAGCAGACTTCCTCAGCAGACACGATCTCCATCCAGGAGTGTGGGGACTTCATCAAGAAGTTTTTGCAGAGATAACAAGTCTTTGGGGACTTCCTCAAATAGACATGATGGCGTCACGCCTCAACAAGAAGCTTCGGAGGTATTGTGCCAGGTCAAGAGACCCTCAGGCAGTAATGGTGGACGCTCTCGTGACACCATGGGTGTTTCAGTCGGTCTATGTGTTCCCTCCTCTTCCTCTCATCTCAAAGATACTGAGAATCATAAGGCGAAAAAGAGTGCAGACAATACTCATTGTTCCAGATTGGCCTCGAAGGGCCTGGTATTCAGATCTTCAGGAGCTGCTCACATAAGATCCATGGCCTCTTCCTCTCAGGGAGGACCTGTTACAGCAGGGGCCATGCATGTTCCAAGACATACCGCGGTTACGTTTGACGGCATGGCGGTTGAACACCAAATCCTAGCTGGGAAGGGTATTCCGGAAGAAGTCATCCCTACTCTGATAAAGGCTAGGAAGGAGGTGACGGCGAAACATTATCACCGTATCTGGAGGAAGTATGTTTCTTGGTGTGAAGCCAAGAATGCTCCTACGGAGGGCTTCCACTTGGGCCGGTTTCTCCACTTTCTACAGACTGGAGTGGATATGGGCCTAAAGTTAGGCTCCATTAAGGTACAGATTTCGTCCCTTTCTGTATTCTTCCAGAAAGAATTGGCTTCTCTCCCAGAAGTCCAGACTTTTGTAAAGGGAGTGCTGCACATCCAGCCTCCTTTTGTGCCCCCAGTGGCACCATGGGACCTTAACGTGGTGTTACAGTTCCTAAAATCTCACTGGTTTGAGCCTCTTCAAACGGTTGAGTTAAAATTTCTCACTTGGAAGGTGGTCATGTTGTTGGCCTTGGCATCTGCAAGGCGGGTGTCCGAATTGGCGGCCTTGTCTCATAAGAGCCCCTATCTCATTTTCCATGTGGATAGAGCAGAGTTGAGGACTCGTCCTCAATTTTTGCCTAAGGTGGTGTCATCGTTTCATATGAACCAACCTATTGTGGTGCCTGTGGCTACGGGAGATTTGGAGGATTCCAAATCCCTTGATGTAGTCAGGGCCTTGAAAATTTACGTAGCCAGGATGGCTCGAATTAGGAAAACAGAAGCTCTGTTTGTCCTGTATGCAGCCAACAAGGTTGGCGCTCCTGCTTCTAAGCAGACTATTGCTCGCTGGATCTGTAACACGATTCAGCAGGCTCATTCTACGGCTGGATTGCTGGTACCAAAATCGGTAAAGGCCCATTCCACTAGGAAGGTGGGCTCTTCTTGGGCGGCTGCCCGAGGCGTCTCGGCTTTACAGCTTTGCCGAGCAGCTACTTGATTGGATTCAAACACTTTTGATAAATTCTACAAGTTTGATACCCTGGCTGATGAGGACCTCATGTTTGCTCAATCGGTGCTGCAGAGTCATCCGTACTCTCCCGCCCGGTTTGGAGCTATGGTATAATCCCCATGATCCTTACGGAGTCCCCAGCATCCTCAAGGACGTAAGAGAAAATAAGATTTTAAACCTACCGGTAAATCTTTTTCTCCTAGTCCGTAGAGGATGCTGGGCGCCCGTCCCAGTGCGGACATATTTCTGCATGACTTGTATATAGTTCTTGCATACATAAGGGTTATGTTACAGTTAAGATCAGTCGTTGACTGATACTGTTTGTTCATACTGTTAACTGGTTGCGTATATTCCAGGTTATACGGTGTGGATGGTGTGGGCTGGTATGAATCTTGCCCTTAGATTACAAAATTCTTTCCTCGTACTGTCCGTCTCCTCTGGGCACAGTTTCTCTAACTGAGGTCTGGAAGAGGGGCATAGAGGGAGGAGCCAGTGCACACCCATTCTAAAGTTCTTTATAGTGCCCATGTATCCTGCGGAGCCCGTCTATACGCCATGGTCCTTACGGAGTCCCCAGCATCCTCTACGGACTAGGAGAAAAAGATTTGCCGGTAGGTTTAAAATCTTATTTTTCTACTGACCTGAAAATCCTGGGTTATTGCACCGCAACCCTGGATTTAGGTCAGTGGAAAAGGGTCCACCAGGGCACATAGGGTTTTACCCGGGAAGGTCCTGGGTGAGCTCCAGTCTAAATGGGTAACCCAGGTAGTCCAACCTGGGACCCATTTACAGGATGGGGAGAGTAACTTTCCCAATGTAAGGAGATGATGTCCTCTCCAAGCGCTGGTACTGCACGCTGATCAAGGAATAACCCGGGTAAGCGATGCAGTGGAAATGGGGCTGTCCCTGGTCTGACCCAGTTTGAAACTGTGTTCCAAATCTCGGGTCAGACCTGAAACTTAAGTTGAAAAGAGTTAAAGGATCAACCTGTACCAGGATGATGTGAAGAAAAAATATGGAGAAGGCTTGGAATGGCTCATGATACAAAACATACCACATCTTCTGTAAAACACAGCGGAGGCAGTGTAATGGCATGGGCATGTATGGCCCAGATAATTAATTAGTACTTCAGTGATTTTGATTTAACCATCTTTGCTCAAGCATGGATATCACTAAAATATAGACTGTTATTGCGCCTTGAAGACCATGGTTGGGAAACACTGCCCTAGAACATATAAGACTTGTTATTAAAAATGCAGCCACAATATATAAACCATGTCTGCCAAAGCTCTCTTGGATACCTTAAATGCTTATAAGAAAAATAAATATTGGGCCAGATGTAATGAAGTCTGAGTTGTCCGGAGGTGAGGGTTCCGAACTTGGACGTCTTTTTAAAGTAGCAATCATGTACAAGGCATGGTTTTGCCTTGTACATGATCGCCACTTTAAAAACTGCCCAAGTTTGGCCGGGAACCCGCACCTCCGGCCAACTCGTCCTTCATTACATCCGGCCAGTGGTGGGATTCAAATAAATTAACAACCGGTTCTATGTCCTAATGACCATTTTAAGTATACCGAAAGGTAGTTTAATAATTCATGCATTTAATACTCAAATAACACCCATTATGCATTATGCCACACACTGTAATGCCAATTACATATTATGATACACACAGTTATGGTCCTGACACCATTTTATGCCCACCCACAATAATGCCACTTACATTGCCTGGAGTCTCCTGTGCGTTGCCAGGGGTTTCATGCGCGTTGCTAGGGGTCTCCTGTGCGTTGTCAGGGGTTTCCTGAGTGTTACCAGGTATCTCCTGGCCGCTGCCCCAGTAAAGTTGAGACGGGTGGGTGCGGACTTCAGTGGTTACTGCTAGCCCCCGCAGTAGATTGAGACGCGCTGGGGGCTGCGGAAGCGCTTCTGTACCATAGCAGTCACAGCAGTGTAAAAAAAACACCCTCTTAAAATGCCCGCCGCCGAGGAGACAGGCACTAGAGGTCAAATGTGACCTCTAGCATCTGTCTCCTCCTTGGCGGCGGCCATTTTTGGTTTTTTTTTTTTACATTGCTATGGTACAGAAGCACTTCCGCAGCCCCCAGCGTGTCTCAATCTACTGCGGGGGCAACGGCGGCTAGCGCTACTGGGGCAGCGTCGGGTTCCATGGGTGCTCCTCGCGGTCCATGGGTGCTCGGGCCCGGGAGCACCCACGCAATTAGCAACCGGTTCTAACTTTAGGTATCGGTTCTGAAGAACCGGTGCGAACCGGCTGAATCCCACCACTGCATCCGGCCCATTGTTGCCTCACTTGCATATGGTAAAAATTAGTGTGGTTTTGGCACATTCTTCTTGTGGACATTCACGGACGCTGAATACGATCCCTGGGTGCAGCTGCAGATTCCGGACCTGCTTTGACTGCTGCCACGCTGAACATCAGTGGGACTCTGTGGTATATATGAAGCGTTGCTGTGTCTGCAATCTTAAAGGATGTTGATATGCTATTTTTACTGGTGGTCTTGTAAGTACAATTTGTATTAAAAATATGTGTCTTTTTAAGAGACTGCTGCACTATTATTATTATTTGTGCTTATCCCCCCTATGTGCAAGCTTGTGTGGGGCAGCACATTTATTGTTTCAGGTTTCCTTCAAAAAAAAGGACAACATACATCTGCAACAAACTTGGGATTACTTGGCAAATCAGACTCCATTGGAAGCTTAAAGCTCAGTATTTTAAAAAAAAAAATTGTGTGTTTTCACGTGGTATAAACACTTGTGATTTCATCGTTGTGGTGCATTATATGGTACATGTGTAAATAGGAGGGCGCTTTGATCAGTATATAGTATCCCTATTCTTCGTACTATTGTATTTGAAAGTGGAATGACTCCTATTCTACAGTATATACTGTCTAGCTGTGTATCCTGTCTTTAACTGCGCACATCTCTTACAAACTACTTCTTTCCGCTATATAAACATGTCTGCCAAAGCTCTCTTGGATACCTTAAATGCTTATAAGAAAAATAAATATTGGGCCAGATGTAATGAAGTCTGAGTTGTCCGGAGCTGAGGGTTCCGAACTTGGACGTCTTTTTAAAGTAGCAATCATGTACAAGGCATGGTTTTGCCTTGTACATGATCGTCACTTTAAAAACTGCCCAAGTTTGGCCGGGAACCCGCACCTCCAGCCAACTCGTACTTCATTACATCCGGACCATTGTTACCTCACTTGCATATGGTAAAAATGGATCTGGCCACGAAGATACACAGTACTCCTGTCATAAAATGATTACGTAATCAGTAATTGATTTGATAGACATTATTTTTCGTACGTTTAAAGATTGTGTTTATTTTGTTAATCCAGTAGGTGGCAGCAACTTGATGCAGAGGATGTAAATGCCTGTTTCAATTGCATAATATTCCCTATTTATTGTAATACACAAGAGCAATGTAACTGCAACATAAAAATATGTGAGGCGTGATTAATTAAAACTCTTGATTCATAAATGATCTTTTGATGTGTCAGTGTGATTGGATGCTTTGTAAACGGATGTGTGAATTAAGACAAATTTTACATTTAATTTGCACAAATGGTCTAACAGCACCAAATCCATCGTGCAGAATCTAAGCTGGTGGGATTCAGTTGCCATATTGTGGACATTCTGCTATTAGAAACACTCGAGGCACAGGAAGCAGTTTCTCAATAATAGCAGGAAGATTTTTTTTAATGCCTTTTATTCTAAAGACACCACGTAACATCAGAGAGTTCAACAAATCACACAGAGGATGATCCCTGAGATCTGATCAAATCCACAAAGAGAACTTACAGTACAGTAATTTTTACATTTTCTTACAAGACAACAAAAAACTAGGTAAAAAGAAAAACCCCCCAAAAAACAATAGGCTAATAGCAACTGTGACACCCCCCAATTTAGAAAAATAAACAACAGTTGAGGCGTATTTGATCTTAGATAATAGTAGTGGGAAGGGAAGAACAAAGAGCAGGGAAGAGAGTAATAAAAAAAGGATAAATCAAAATAGAACAAGAGTATTAAGGAGGTGACTTCTGGCATAAATGATTTCATATCTGATGGTATGTGGACATAGTATTTATTTTTGAAAAGGGAGGTAATATATTACATACAGGGTTGGACTGGCCCACATGGGTACAGGGAAATCCCCCGGTAGACCCTACTGCCTGGTGGACCACCTCTTCCTCCAGGGATCAGGTTTCAGACTGTGCACTTGAGTTATACAATATACATATGTTAAATTAATACTGCACAGGACTGTGTTGTATTTTCAGGATCCGGTCTTCAGGTCGACATCGAGACTCATTAGGTCGACCACTATTGGTCGACATGGAAAAAGGTAGACATGAGTTTTTTAACCCAAAAAAATAAATAATTTTTAGAACTTTTTCATACTTTACGATCCACGTGGACTATGATTGGGAATAGTAAGCTGTGCCGAGCGCAGCGGCAACGGAGTGAGGCACCTTGCCCGATGGCGAGCAAATATACAGTGCACTAATTGGAGTTCACGGTCATATTATGAAGAAAACTACACCAATTTTTTTTTTAAACCTTATGTCGACATTTTCCATGTTGACCTAATGACCGTATCGACCTACAGTATTTCAGGTGTTGACCTAGTCACTGTCGACCAATAGTGGTCGACCTAATGACTGTCAACCTAGTTACTGTTGACCCTTTGATCCACACCTGTATTTTCTACAGTGCACTGCGGTTATTAATCTGGTACATTATCATGCATGCACTACCAGTATTTACTAGAAATATATATATATATATATGCACACATATACATAGATATATACATGTATATATATATATATATATATATATATATATATATTTATATACCCAGATCATGCACTCTCTAATAGTTAGTCAAGCATCTGTGGCGGCTGACATTTATTATTTACATATAAAAAAAACTATATAAGACTTTTTTTTTCAAAAAATTTCCCAACATTGTAATTTTTTTCACATTATTTAACTAATAGCTATTTAAACTTAATTCCATAAAATGTTGTTAATAAATCTGTAGTTTGCTAAAACAATATACAGAACCATGTTTTAACTATTGATTTATAATTTGATAATAACTAAAAAAAAAAATTTGAGGGCATTTTTTTTTATTTATAATGTGATAATAAATAAAAACGACAATTTTGAGGACTATTTTTTTTTTTTTTTTTTGAAATTCTTTATTTATACGTGGTCAGATACATAAAGAGGGCATTCTAGGAATACAAGGGACAGATGGCCAACATAGGCCCTCATTCCGAGTTGATCGCTCGCAAGGCGAATGTAGCAGAGTTACACACGCTAAGCCGCCGCCTACTGGGAGTGAATCTTAGCTTCTTAAATGTGCGACCGATGTATGCGCAATATTGCGATTACAAACGAGTTAGCAGTTTTTGAGTAGCTTCAGACTTACTCTGCCTGTGCGATCAGTTCTGTGCTTTTCGGTCCTGGCTGACGTCATAAACACACCCAGCGTTCGCCCAGGCACACCCACCGTTTCCCCGGCCACTCCTGCGTTTTCTCCGGAAACGGTAGCGTTTCCAGCCACACGCCCCTAAAACGCCGTGCATCCGCCCAGTAACACCCATTTCCTGTCAATCACAATGCGAACGTCGGAGCGATGAAAAAGCCGTGAGTAAACTTACTTTCTTCATAGTAAAGTTACTTGGCGCAGTCGCAGTGCGAACATTGCGCATGCGCACTAAGAGAATTCTCACTGCGATGCGATGAAAATCTCCGAGCGAACAACTCGGAATGAGGGCCATAGCCAGTGTCCAAAATGGACCACAATTTTTCAAATGAGTAACAGGGTTAGTTGGTGTGGGAAAAACAGTCAAGTTCAAACATGGGGATCAGGGGGGGGGGAGGAGAAGAGAAACAGGGGGGGGGAATAACCACATTTGTAACCGTACATAATATAAGTCTTAAGAGCAGCAAGATCATAACAGGGGGGGGGGGGAACGGAGGAGAGACGAAGACAGAGAGGGTAATAGGGGGAAGAGATAATTGAGAAGGTTAAGAGATGAGATGAGGAGGGATATCAGGGGGAGAAGGGAGTGGGTGCCCATGGGTCTACGGGAGGGGCGGGAGCGGGTGGAGGGAGCCAGCTAACCACGTTCAGCGGTGAGCCAGGGAGCCCAGACCTGCTCGAAGACGTGGCCCCGGACGTGGAGGTAATAGGTTATCTTTTCCATTGAGGCGATGTGCCAGATTTTAGCTTTGAGGGATAGTAGGGAGGGTGGTAAGGGGTTCTTCCAGTTGAGGGCGATCAGTGATTTAGCTGCGGCCAGAATGTGTGAGGTTAGCTTTTGGGAGAATTTATTGAGGTGTGGGGGGGGGAGACACAGTAAGGAGACCCAAGGGTCCTTCATTACAGGGGGTTCTAGAAGTGAGTTGAGGAGGGAGTGGACCAGATCCCAGAAGGGGACGATAACCGGGCAGGTCCACCATATGTGGAGCATAGTACCTCTATCCCCACAGTTCCTCCAGCAGGCTGAAGAGGAGGACGGGAAAAATTTGTTAAGACGGTCGGGGTATAGTACCAGCGGTAATAAACTTTGTAGGCCGTTTCCTTAAAGGCGGTGGCAATAGAGCTTTTAGCAATGCCTAGTCTCATGTCCTCCCAATCCTGAGTTTCAGGTGGGGGCCCGAGGTCCCGTTCCCATGCAACTTCATGGGGCCGGGATAGGGGCAGGGAAAAATCCAGTAGGAGAGAGTAAAGTTGGGAGATTATGCCTTTGGAGGAATGAGAGTTGACACATAGGGATTCAAAGGGAGTAAGGGCACGGAGTAAGGCGGTGGAAGGGAGGGAAGTTAAAAAGTGGCGTATTTGTAAGAATTGAAAGGGATTGAGTGGTTGTGAGGGGATTTTCTGCTGGAGGTCCGGGAGGGACAGCCATTGGCCTCGGTCGGCAAAGTCAATTGGAATTTAAGGCCTAGGGTTATCCACGTCCGGGATCTCGTAGCTGAGAGTCCGGAGGGAAACATGGGGTTCTGCCAGATGGGGGTTAAGGGTGAGGGTGTGGTGGTGAGACCCCACTTCAGAGAGAGGGTGTCCCAGGTTTTGAGGTTGAATTTGATGGTGGGAAGAAGTTTAGAGGTTGGGGGTCGAGAGGCGGAGGGGAGTCCCCATAGGGGGGTCAGATCTGGGATGCCAATGAAGGCTGCTTCGATGTCCAGCCAGGAAACCGATCCTGGAGGAGCGTAGGAAGTGACAATGTGGGATAAGTGGGAGGCGAGGTAGTATAATTTGACATCGGGAAGTCCTCTGCCTCCCATGGAGGTTGCTCTTTTCAGAGTGTTGGCAGCAATGCGGGGAGGTCTGTGGTTCCAAATAAAGCGTATAAGGGCTCGTTGGATATTGCGGAGGAAGGGAGCCGGGACCGCCACAGGGAGAGTCTGGAAAAGGTAGAGCCATTTGGGGATTATGGTCATTTTAACTGCTATGATCCTGCCCAGCCACGAGATGAAGAGACTGTTCCAAGAGGTCAGGTCGGCTAGTGTGTTGGTAAGAAGGGGTGGGAAGTTTTCCCGGAAGAGGGAGTCGTAGCGCGGGGTTAGGTATATCCCTAGGTATTTTATCTTTGTGGGGTGCCATTTGAGTTTAAAATTGGTGCGAAGGGACTCAGCCTGGTGTTGGGGGATATGTAGCATCATGGCCTCAGATTTGGAGTAGTTGATCTTGTAGCCTGAAATAAGGCTATAGGCTTGTAGAACCGAAAATAGGTTTGGGAGTGAAATAAGGGGCTGAGTGAGGGAGAGTAGGATGTCATCTGCGAAGAGGGAGATTTTGGGATCTGTGGGGCCTACCTTTATTCCGTGTATATCCGGATGTGCTCTAATTTGGGAGGCAAGGGGTTCTATAATAAGGGCAAATATTAGGGGGGAGAGGGGGCAGCCCTGACGTGTGCCATTGGAAATGCTAAGTGGGGCGGATGGGGTACCATTGATAAGGACGGTGGCAGAGGGGGTGGAATATAATGCTAGGATGCTAGTGAGGAAGCCACCGGACAGGCCATAGGCCTCCAAGGTGGGTTTCAAGAAGTCCCAGGAGATCCGGTCAAATGCTTTTTCGGCATCTAAGGAAAGCATGATAGTGGGGCATCTCCTGGAGTTAGAGATATGTATAAGGTCAATGGCACGTCTGGTGTTGTCTCTTGCCTGGCGGCCCGGGATAAAGCCTACTTGGTCGTAGTGGACAAGGGAAGGGAGGTATGGGTTAAGACGGTTGGCCAGGATCTTAGCAAAGATTTTCAAGTCTAGGTTCAGGAGAGATATGGGGCGATAGCTTGCGCAATTAAGGGGGTCCTTGCCTTCCTTGGGGATCACCACAATTCTAGCCTCTAGCATCTCAGGGGGAAAAGGGTCGCCTTGGACAATCCCATTGAAGAGAGAGTGTAGGTGGGGGGAGAGAAGGGCAGAGAATTTCTTGTAGTAGAGAGCGGTGAACCCATCTGGGCCCGGAGATTTGCCTATTTTTTGCATGAGTATAGTCTGGGTGATTTCTTCCACCGTAATCTCACCGTTGAGAAGGTCCAAGGCGTCCGGGGGTAGTCTGGGTAGTTTAGAAGCAGAGAGAAAGTGGGAGATAAGGTCGGATCGAGGTTGGGGGGAAGAGCCCGGTGGAGGGGGCGGAAGGTTGTATAGGTCGGTGTAGTAGGATTGGAAGGCGGCTCTAATGGTTGTGGGATCCTGAATGATTTGGTTGAGAGAGTTTCTGATAGTGACAATGTTGGTTTTGGCTCTTGTGGAGCGGAGTCGGGCCGCCAGGATCTTGTCCGCCTTGTCACCCTTCTCATAAAAAGACTGGCGAAGCCACTTAAGACGCTTGGCCACCCGTGTAGTAAGAAGAAGATCGAGTTCCGCTTTAATGGTGCGAAGTTCGGACAAGACCGCCTGGTCGGGAGACGCCTTGTGTTGGGTCTCAAGTGCATGGAGTTTAATGGAGAGCCTGTTGTATTGGGAAAGGGATTGCTTTTTAGCTTTTGAGGCTAGGCTGATAAGGTGTCCTCGAAGGACAGCCTTGTGCGCCAACCAGAGGGTGGGTCTAGAAATATCGGGGGAGTCATTTAAGGTGAAATAATCAGAGATTTTGTCTTGAAGATGGGACTTTGTCTCAGGGTTGTGTAGGAGGGAGTCGTTGAGGCGCCATGTCATGGGGCGAGGACGGGAAGCCAAGCCTGCCAGGTCGCAGGAGATGGGGGCGTGGTCGGACCAGATTAGTGGGTGGATATGGGCATCACGGAGGTTGATAGCAAGATCATGACTGAGCAGGACCATATCAATGCGGGAGTAGGAGTTATGAGGGGCAGAGTAGAAGGTATAGTCGCGGGCAGAGGGGTCTTTTATCCTCCAAGAGTCGTAGAGGAGTTGGGATCGCATGAGTCGGAGGAGGGATCTAGAGCGAAGGGAGTCCGACGGGGAAGGAGTAGGGGAAGATGTAGAGCGGTCTAGCTGTGGATTGAGAACGGAGTTGAAGTCACCTGCAAGTATAAGGTCGCCCTGTCGGACTCGAGTGAGGAGATTATCTAGCCTTGTAAAGAACCGTTCCTGTCGCTGGTTAGGGGCGTAAACGTTAACCAGGGTGCATGTATTATTGTTGAGTTTACCCACTAGGACAAGGAATCGGCCGTCTTTGTCAGCATGAGAGTCTAGGAGTTCAAAAGACAGGTGGCGGGCAATTAAGATTGCTACTCCACGTTTTTTGGCTAGGTGATCGCAGGCATGAAAGGAAACGGGGAATGGTTTACATTGCAGGGTAGGGTGAGATTCGTGCACGAAGTGAGTTTCCTGTAGGAAAATCAGATCGCCTCTATGGTGTTTAAGGGAAGCAAAGAGCTTGCCTCTCTTTTGAGGGCTGTTCAAGCCCTTCACATTATGAGAGAGTACCCGGAGACCCATGGGCAGGCAGCAGTGAGGTAGGCAGATTTGAAAGGGCGGGAGTGATTGGAGGTGGAGAAGGGGGAGGGGGAGACAGATCGAAGATATATGAAATGAGAGAGAGTGTGGTCAGAGGAGGGGTGGAAGGGAAAGAGGACCGGAGGGGGTGGGGGGGTGGTTGGTCGTCTGGCGGAGGAGGCCAGGACCGGTAAAGCTGACAAGGGGAGGGAATACTAGGCGTTGGGGGAGCACCTAGGTCAGCGGTAGGGCCCGGGGCCCTGTGGGGGCGCGGCATGGGGCCCTGATCGCGAATCACGAGCCGCTCGGGAAAAGATAGGAGGCAAGCCTCCCCTGGGGGTACCTGAGGGAGAAAGCTGGAGAGAAGACAGGTAGAGAAGATAGCTGGAGCGCCCGCCCCAAGGGGCGGAGAATAGGAGGGGGGGGGGGGAGGGGGGAGAGTGGGTCAAGTATCTGCATGGAAACATATCAGGAGAGTAACTTTTGAGTATGTAAGCAGTTAGACATTTAAACTTCCAAACAACGTAACATTTCAATAGAGGATAACAACAATGCTATTGTGAAGCAACCAAGGGATCAGGTAGTAGCGTCACGAAGAGCCTAAGGTAATGTAGCACTTCAGGTGGGGGGGGTACGACCAGAAGTGATCGTCCCAATTCAATGTGGGGTGCTGTAGCGTAGAGAGGTGAGAGTTCTCAGGGCACTGGGGGTGGAGCCTGGGGGGCCCCGGAGGACGGCACCGTGAACCACTCAGAACGAGGAGACCGAAGCGAATCCCGCCGTGTCCGTGGTGGGAGGGATGGAGAATGGACATCTTGGTCAGGAGCGGGGATGCCCAGTTTAGAGAGGAGCGTTTGGGCCTCAGATTGGTCTCTAGCTGTGAGGAGCTTCCCTTGGTGCCACACTAGGATCCGGAAAGGGAAACCCCAGCGGTACTTCACGTTGTGACGGGAGAGCAGGGAAGTGATGGGTTTGAAGTCCCTGCGTTTAGCTAAGGTTAGCGGGGATAAGTCCTGAAAAATCTGGAGTGGGGTGTTTTGGAAAGTCACAGATCCCAGCCGTCGGGCCTCCCTCATAACGGCCTCCTTCGCAGTGAAATAGTGCATTCGGAGAATGACATCTCTGGGCTGAGAAGAGTCCTGGGAGCGCGGTCGCAAGGCCCGGTGTGCTCGGTCCAGGAGGAGATGTTCCTCAGGGGTGTCGGGCGACAGGTGTGCGAAAAGACGTTTAAGGTAGAGTTCAAGATGAGACGCCTCGACCTCCTCAGGGATACCCCGAATCCTCATATTATTTCTCCTTGCTCTATTGTCTTGGTCTTCGTTCTCCTCCCGGAGGTGGGCAACATCCTGACGGAGTTGATGCAGCTCGGTCTCTGCTGTTTGTTGGAACGTTACCACCTCTTCGACTCTTCTTTCGAGTTGGTCCGATCTGGAGCCGATATCGGCTATATCGGATTTCAGGGAGTGTAGAGCTTGGACTGAGGACTTAATGTCCCGCATCTCCTTAAGGAGGGAGAGGAAGTCCTTGCGGGTGAGGGGTGTGAGATCGTCATCTTCGGCCTCCGATTCGGAGGGGCCCCGAGAGGGGCCGGGATTGTCGGGCCTGTTCGTGGCTGGGGTGCCTTTTTTGGTCAGAAATGGTGTGAGATCGGACCCCTGGGATTTTTTGTTACCCCTGGTCATTTTGGGGGCGTAGGGGGGTAGGTGGAAAGCAGGGTGAGGAATGGGGGTGGCGTTCCAGCTGTGAGGCTCAGGGCCAGGGAAGGTGACTCGGGGGCTTTAAGGGGACATTACGGTGTGGACATCAGCCGAGCCCGGCAGATGGAGCCCGCCCAGGGAGGCCCGCGGGAGGAGAGGGAGGGCACCCCGGCCCGGACTGGAGGGTGAGAATCCGAAGTCGCAGGAGAGGGGGTCCCGGAGACTATCTCCACCGCTCGGGGACCACAGGGACGTGTCCCGGGCACGGACCAGCCGGCGATCGGGGCAGCCCCGCGGCGGGGACCCGGTGGGGGAGAGGACCGCGGGCTGATGTGTAAGCGACTCCCAGGCGGGTTCCCGCGGAGGCCTCAGTGGGGTTTAGGTGGATGGAGGCAGAAGGGACCGCGGTCCCGGAGACTCACCAGACGGCCGCCGCTGGAGCGGGTTGCAGAGAGCCGGAGGTTGAGGGTGGTCCGAGCCGGCACCTCTCGAAAGAGCGTGTATGGGCTTCCAGGTGAGTAGCAGGAGTGGGGGAGATCCCCTCAGCCTCAGTTTGATTAAGGTCGCAGGAGGGGGGGGATGGAGCTGCGTCCAACCCCTCGAGCGTGGCTGGGCCGTCGGCCGTCTGCGGGTGCTGTGGGGTATGGTGCAGGATGAGGGACTGCAGCGGGGAGCAAGGGTCGGTGAAAGCGGCTCACCTCTGCGCAGACGGGCTCTCCAGGCCGCAGGTCCTCCGCTTCTCCGCCCGGGTCCCGAGGTCCAAGATGGCCGCCGCCGTCAGGGCTCCGTGCCTCCCGCAGCCGCGTCCGCCCGGATTCTTCCCCCTCCCGCAGCACCGCCGATCTCCGGTGCCAGGTAAGGGAGGTCCGGGTGTTTAAAGCAGGGATGGGGGTCCCGTGAGGGCACTCCGGGGGCTCCAAGGGCGGACGCCCTCCGCGACGGGTATCGCCGGAAATCGAGGCCCCGGCTTCAGGTGGGTGCGTAGGCCGCAGTCCGCAGAAGCCAGTATACCGGCTTCCCGACTCCGCAGCACAGGTCCACCGGTGTGAGGGGGTCCCTGAGGGGTAGTAGATGGTTTGGTGGGTTGAAAAAGTGGTCTGGGGAGGGAAACAGAGGGATAATTTCCTCAGGGAGTAGAGAGCTCCCTGTTTGTGCAGCCACTCTGATCGGCCTCCAGGCCACGCCCCCCGAGGACTATTTTTTAAAAACTATTGGTCAGTTAAATGTTATTATTTGAAAACAGACATTGCGCACTGTCTGTCCCTGCATATGCCAGTCTTGTTTTTGACTGAATATGTATGTTGCATGCTTTGCATATAAAATGTACATACAGTATTATAAGACTTTGGCCAGTATACTCTGGGAATATGAGAATTGTACCTCATGCTATCCCTTCCTCGGATAGCCATAGGAAGCAAGGCTTCTGTATTCCCGGTAGTATTTGCACACTGCAGTGTCAGTGGAGGCTGCTGTAAATGCTGTGTCAAGGTATAATCTCTATGATTACATGGTGTAAAGGGCACATTGTATTGTTTTGAAAGATGTTCTCTCTGGAGATATGTTACTTATACTTGTGATCATTCATGGTGTTTTCTCTTCAGAGGCTTTCAGAGAACAGAGTTGAAGGTAACAGTCAAATAATATATATATATTTTTGGGGGGGATAAATTACTAAATTGACCACTACTGGGTTAATCTGCTGACTGTAGAAGAAGATTTTTAAATATGTTATGCAAATAAATAGGGCAGTCATTGTATAAACCCTCATCTTAACTGGTTCAACCCCGATAGAAAATTCATGCGATCCCACCAGGAATTACAATTCATGAAAAGTCTGTCAGCATACCGGTGATCAAGATGCCGGCAGTTGGAATCCCAAGGCAGAATCCCAACACTTGCCAAAAGACTGACGCTGGGAATGGATCCCAACATGGATCACATTCCGGCGCCAGAATGACGACTGCCGGCATCCCAACTGTAAGTATGCCGGGGAGGGCTAGCCTGCAGGGGGATCATTAGGGTAAGATTGAAGGAAGGGTGAGGGACAGGCACTAAGGGGGGAGGGTTAGGATTAGGCTGCGGGGAGGGAGGGTTAGGTTTAGGCTGTGAGGGGGGGATGGTTAGGGTCAGGCTGCAGGGAGGGAGGGAGGAGGGGGGGTTACCATATTTATCTACTAGGTTCATCGTTATGCCACTGTCGTATTCTAACCGCCAGCATCCCAAGGGCTGGGATCCTGATAGTATCCCCTGGGATAAACAGAAAAAGAGTAAGGTAAGCACCATTTCTAAGTGCACTAATTCAGTTATAATGTTACAGATTTGGAATGGGTTCCAAAGTAAACAGTCATTAGGTCGACACTGACAAAAGTGCAATGAAAAGAAAGAATAGCAGCGCTCGTGGGAGCAGCAATATGGTATCAAAACAAATGGAGAGCTGAAGTGAATATAAAATATTTATTAAATGTCACAATTAGATATATAAGCATAAGAATACATAAACATGAAAATGCATAAGTAATAATTAATAAAAAATAAGTACATAAAAAATTGGTTGGTGTCCTTTGTTCACTGGATTACTGTAATGAATAAGGTGATGGGGGAGGAAACCAAAAACCAGTTCACAGATGATTGAAGCTGTAATGATCAACTGACATGTTAGAGCCCAGAGTGGAATGGAGGGCTGATTGCAATGTTCATATGGCAACTGTAACAAACGAAGCTGGTAGCAGAGGATGTTAAATACATTTTGTTACAGAGTATCACAAGAAAGTTACTGTGTGCACATGTGTGCCTGGTTAACAATAAATAGCATTACTTCCAAATGGCTATATGAGTAGTAGTAATTTATACAGGGCTGTTTCTAGCCAATTTGGCCCCCAGTGCGAGATTTAAAAATGTGCCCCCCCCATGACATGAAAAAATGTCCATCCCCCAACACACACACCCAGATAAAAAAAAAACTTGACCGCGCACCCGGCAAGGGGGTGTGGCCTCATCTAAATGGGTGTGGCCTCATTTAAATGGGCATGGCCTCGTCTGAAAAGACTGCCTCACAATCCAGTTTTTGACCCTGCTCCAACAGATCATGACCACCACAGGAAAAAAAAAATTCTACCATATTAAGCCCCACACAGTAATGCCCCCTGCACCATATTATGCCACACACCGCAATGCCCTTGATACATTAAATCCCCACACTACGGCAGGCAGGAGTCCCCATTTCACACATTACGGCAGGTGTCCCCATTTTACACATTGAGAGAGAGAGAGAGAGAATACTTACAGAGGCGATTACCTCTCTTCGGCCCGCCTCACCAGTCGCTCCTCGCGCCGGCCCTTCCCTCTTCCTAACTTGGATCCCCCTCTGTACTCCGCTCGGGGGGGGAGGGGGAGTTTCGCAGAGTGACGGGGTTGCGTCGTGACGTAACGGCGCAACCGCGTCATTCCGTGAAACTCTGACCCCCGAGCGGGTTACTCGGGGAGAAATAGGAGGGGGAAGCAGGGAGCCACAGTTCGTGCCGCTGCGGGCGCCCAGTGCGGTTGCACTGCTCGCCTGCCCCAAGAAACGGCCCTGAATTTATACACTATATAGCTACAGTGTGCCACAGCCGATGTTTCGTGCAGTGAAAAGCGCGTGTGTATTTTACCTCTCTGGTGAGCTGGTAAACCCGATTGTTCTCGGGTAAAATTCACTGTATTGCTCACTCCTGTATGTTGGAGAAATTACTGTATGACTGGTTGGCTGAAATAAACCGCGGGAGTCCCACTGTAAGTAAAGCTGTCCTCTCCAGGTCGTATGGCCAGACCGCTGCAGTGTTGAAAAGAGAGATGTGGGTTGTTGAGGCCAAAGAGATGTGCGGTAGATCCAGTGATACTGGGGGAAGAGGTCTGATGCGTTTTGTCACAGATCTTGTGACTTTTTCAAAGTCAAAAGGTCAAAAGACAAAAGGACAACAGGTTCAAATGGTCACCATATGGTCGTCACATGTCAACATGACTTTTTAAGGGTTTTTTTTCTACATTTTTTTTTACACCTTTCATACTTTACCATCCGTGTAGACTACGATTGGGAATAGTAACTGAGCGAAGCGAGCCGTGCAAAGGGACACGGTACACTAATTGGGGTTCCATGTGCTCTGATGGTGAAAATGACACCAAGAAAATACAAAAAAAAAATGGGATTTTAATTACCTACTAGTAAATCCTTTTCTCATAGTCCGTAGAGGATACTGGGGTTCCATTTAGTACCATGGGATATAGACTGGTCCACTAGGAGCCATGGGCACTTTTAGAATTTGATAGTGTGGACTGGCTTCTCCCTCTATGCCCCTACTACAAGACTCAGTCTAGGAAACTGTGCCCGAGGAGATGGAAATACTTTGAGATAAGGATAGATAAGGACAGTGATGAGATTCCGAACCAGCACACACAAACAAGAGGAAAGCCATGCTAACCAAAATTGGAACAGGAACAGCAACAGCTGAACCAAACAACAATACTTAACCAAGTAACAGTGCAGGAAGAACAAAACACCTGGCAGACGCCCAGTATCCTCTACGGACTACGAGAAAAGGATTTACCGGTAGGTAATTAAAATCCTATTTTCCCTTACGTACTCGAGGATACTGGGGTTCCATTTAGTACCATGGGGAAGTACCAAAGCTCCCAAACCGGGTGGGAGAGTGCTGAGGTTCCTGCAGAACTGATTGACCAAACTGAAGGTCCTCAGAGGCCAAAGTATCAAACTTGTAAAACTTAGCAAACATGCTTGAACCTGCCAAGTAGCTGCTCGGCAGAGCTGTTAAGCCGAGACAGCCCAGGCAGCTGCCAAAGAAGAACCCACTGAGCTAGTAGAGTGAGCCTGTACAGAGTTTGGAACCGGCAATCCTGCCGTGGAATAAGCATGCTGGATAGTGAGCCTGATCCAGCGTGCAATAGACTGCTTTGAAACAGGACACCCAATCTTATTGGGATCATAGAGAACGAACAGCGAGTCAGATTTCCTGTGACGAACTGTCCTCTTTATGTACACCATCAAAGCCCTCACAACATCCAAAGACTTTGAAGTAGCAGAAGTATCTGTAACAGCCGGAACCACAATAGGTTGGTTTATGTGAAAAGCGGACACCACCTTAGGAAGGAATTGCTGACGAGTTCTGAGTTCAGCTCCGTCCTCATGAAAGATTAAGTAGGGGCTCTTGTGAGACAATGCCCCTAGCTCCGACACACGTCTTGCTGAAGCCAAGGCCAACAGTGTGGCTGTCTTCCACGTAAGATATTTAACATCTACCTCCTGTAACAGTTCAAACCAGTCCAATTGGCGGAAATGCAGCATCAAATTGAGATCCCAAGGTGCCGCAGGAGGCACAAAGGGAGGTTGGATGTGCAGAACACCTTTCAAGAACGTCTGGACCTCAGGAAGAGAAGCTAATTGTTTCTGAAAGAAAATGGACAAGGCCTAAATCTGGACTTTTATGGAACCCAGACATAGGCCCACATCTTCGCCAGATTGCAGAAAAAGCAGGAAACGTCCCAGATGAAATTCCACCGCAGAATATTTTCTGCTCTCACACCAAGAGACGTATTTCTTCCAAATACGGTGGTAATGTTTAGACGTTACCCCGTTCTTGGCTTGGATCATAGTCGGGATGACTTTGTCAGGGATGCCTCTCCTGGCAAGAATCAGACATGAAACTTCCATGCCATTACACATAGCCATGGGAAGTCTTGATAGACGAACGGGCCCTGTTGCAAAAGATCCTCGGATCTTTGAGGAGCATCTCCCGGAGGTCTGCATACCAGGCCCTTCTTGGCCAGTCCGGAGCAATGAGAATTGCTTGAACCTTTTCCCTTTTTATTCTTTTCAGAATTCTTGGGATCAGAGGAAGTGGAGGAAACACGTACACCATCTGATAGACCCATGGAGTCGTCAGAGCGTCCACTGCCTGTGGGTCTTTCGACCTGAAACAATACCGCCTGAGCTTCTTGTTGAGACGAGAGGCCATCATGTCGATCTGTGGATATCCCCATCAAGCACCTGAACACTTCTGGGTGAAGGCCCCACTCACCCGGGTGCAGGTCGTGTCTGTTGAGGAAGACTGCTTCCCTGTTGTCTACTCCCGGAATGAAGACCGCCGACAATGCTGCAGCATGTTTTTCTGCCCAGAGGAGAATTCTTGACACCCCTGACATTGCTGCTCTGCTTTTTCGTTCCGCCCTGTCGGTTTATGTACGTCACTGCCGTCACGTTGTCAGACTGGACCTGAATGGCCCGATCGTAAAGAAGATATGAGGCTTGCAGAAGGACATTTTATATAGCCCTGAGTTCCAGAATGTTGATTGTAAGGACGACTTCCTGACTTGACCATCTTTCTTGAAACTGCACCCCCTGGGTGACTACTCCCCCACCTCTGAGGGTTGTGTCCATGATTAGCAGAATCCAATTTTGAATTCCGAACCATCGGCCCTCGATCAGGTGAGAAGTCTGTAGCCACCACAGAAGGGAAATCCTGGCCTTCGGCAACAGACGGATCCTCTGGTAAATGTGAAGATGTGATCCTGACCATTTGTCCAACAGGTCGAGGTGGAAGGGTCATGCATGAAACCTTCCGTACTGAAGTGCCTCTTAAAAGGCCACCATTTTTCCCAGAAGACGAATGTATAGGTACACCGATATCCAGGTTGGCTTCAGGACATCTCGATCCATTGACTGGATTACCAATGCCTTTTCCAACGAAAGAAAATCTTTCTGTGACTGTGTGTCCAGTATCATTCCCAGAAATGGGAGCCTCCGAGTTGCCTCTAAGTGAGATTTCGGCAGATTTAGAATCCAGCCATGATCCAGGAGTAGTTTGGTTGTGAGGCCAATGCTGTTCAACAACCTCTCCCTGGATGGAGCCTTTATCAGAAGATTGTCCAGGTACGGAATTATGTTCACACCCTGCTTGCGAAGGAGAAACATCATCTCTGCCATCACCTTGGTGAATGCCCTCGGTGCTGTGGAGAGAGCAAAAGGTAGGGCTGGGAACTGGTAGTGACAGTGCTGCATGCAAACCTTAGATAAGCCTGGTGAGGCGGCCAGATCGGAATGTGACAGTATGCATCCTTGATATCCAGAGACACTAGGAATTCCCCCTCCTCCAGACCTGAGATCACCACTCTCAGAGACTCCATCTTGAATTTGAACACTCGTAAGTATGGGTTCAATGATTTTAGATTCAGAATTGGCCTTACTGAACCGTTAAGTTTCGGTACTACAAACAAGTTGGAATAATATCCCTTGTTTTGGAGATGAGGTGGAACTGGAACAATGACCTGAGTCTGTACCAGTTATACTTGCCTCCTGTGAAACTGGTAAGCCTGATTTGAAGAATCTGTGAGGTGGGAGTTCCTGAAACTCCAGTCTCTAACCCTGGGAAATAAGATCTATGACCCAGGGATCCTGGCATGATGTTGTCCAGATGTGACTGAAATTTTAGTTGGGCGCCCACCTACCAGTCTTCCAGGCATCGCGGTCCACAGTCATGCTGAAGGATTTGAGGAAGCAGCGCTGGAGCTCTGTTCCTGAGAACCGGCAGTTGCTAGTTTGCGTGGTTTACATCTAGCGCCTCTATTGGCTGTAGAAGATCCTCTGGCTTTGCCCTTAAACTTGGCAGTCCGAAAGGACTGTAGAGTAGATCCTGAGTAGGTCTTCCTGGTTGGAGTAGCTGCAGAAGGAAGATATGTGGACTTACCCGCAGTAGCTTTGGAGATCCATTTGTCTAGTTTGTCTCCAAATAAGGCCTCTCCTGTGAAGGGTAGGCCTTTCACGCCTTTCCTGGAGTCCGCCGCGTTCACAGTCCACAGGCGTAACCATAAGCCCCTGCATGCTGACACTGCCATAGCCGTGGTGCGTGCATCAAGCAAACCCACTTATTTTATGGCTTCCACCATAAAGTTTGCAGAGTCCTGTATATGTTGCAGTAGTACAACAATCTCCCCCCTAGATAAGGAATCTAACCCCTCAATTAGGTTACCTGACCATCTAGCAATGGCTTTCGTAATCCACGCACATGCTATATGCGTGGGTCTCTGGGCCACCCCAGCAGCTATGTACAATAGCCTCAATTTTATGATCAGCCGTGTCTTTTAGGGAGGCTGCACCAGGGAAAGGTAATACAATTTTCCATGACAACCTAGACACTGATGCATCCACTATCGGTGGACTTTCCCATTTTTCCCTATCTTCAGGAGAAAAAGGAAATTATAAGAGAGTAACCTTTTAGGGATTTGAAATTTCTTATCAGGACTAACCCACGGTTCTTCAAACAGGGTATTCAATTTCTTTGACACAGGAAAACTGACTGAGGATTTCTTTTATACATTCAAATAAGATTCCTCACATTCCACTGCTACTTTATCAGGAATTTGCAGAACGTCTCTGGTAGCTTCTATAAGAGCCTCTATTCCCTGTGACAGAGCAGTGTCCCCCCTTTCTGAATCCCCCTCCTCCATGTCTGACCCGTCAGCATCAGACTGCAGGTTATGGGCCAGAGTTCATTTTTGTGGACAAATGGCAGAGGTGTGAGACGCTTGTTTGGGGACTGAGTCTCTATTCATAATCTCATCCACAGACTGTCTTAATTATTGCGTCTCTTTCTCACGGTGGGACAATTTATTAGATATATTGGAAATCATTCCTTTAATGAAATCCAGCCACGCTGGTTCAGCCCCGCTAGCCTGAGAAGGTGCACTACACTGAGTACATAGTAGTGAGCTCCCTGGGGAAGAGGAACACTCTGCCATACATGAAACACACTCTTTGCCTGACATATTGTAAATGTGACAGCGCACACACACACAGGAAAAGGTTAAAAGCACAATTAACCCACAAAGAGCCCTTTCAGGGAGACACAGAGATATTTTGAAGCCAGCATACAGCGCCCTTATTGCTAATGCCACACTTAGCTGGGTCGCATACTAAGTAAACAGATTCGGGACAGTACACTAATAATCGCTCACCCCTGCTATGACCCCCTGGTACCACTGAGGTAATCTGGAGTCACACCGGAGGAGCTGCACGGCCCTGTCAGTCAGCGTCTGGGTCCACTGCAGAGAGAAAATGGCGCTGGGGAGCTGCTGGATCCTCTCATAGTGAAGCCCCGCCCCTTCAATGGCGCGCAGTCTTCCTGCTTTTTTTTATACTCACCACTCTTCTTTCTTCTGGCTCTGTTAGGGGTGGCAGCGTGCATGTGTATGTACGCTCGCCGTGGTGGGGCTTGCGAATAGTTCCCTCAGGAGCTAGTGTCCTGTCAGCAGGGAACGGGACCATTAACCCTACAAGAGGTTGGGCCGTTCCTCCCCTAAGTCCCATGATGCAGGCAGGCTGGTGCCATCCAGACCTGCCTGAAAATAACAAACAGAAAAATAAATGCAGAAAACTCTTCAGGGGCTTCCATAAGCGTGACCGGCTCTTCCGGGCACATTTTCTAAACTGAGTCTGGTATGAGGGGCATAGAGGGAGGAGCCAGCCCACACTATCAAATTCTTAAAGTGCCCATGGATCCTAGTGGACCCATCTATACCCCATGGTACTAAATGGATCCCCAGTATCCTCTAGGACGTAAGAGAAAAAATAAAGAAAGAAAGCTCTGGGCTGGATTCATTGAACTGAGGCCAATGAGTGCTATGACAGCAGGGATTACACCAATAGAGCCATCAGGTATCCCAACAATTTGCCAGATACAGTGTTGCATAAAATAGTGATGCCAACATAACTTGGGATGAAGAAGAAGTAAAAGAATGTGAGGACAGTATTTCTCAAGTGCACATGAAATACAAGCAATCCCAATGTTCAGTTACAAGGTCTAAATGAAGTTGAAACAATCAACATTATGGTACAATTGACTTGAAGAAAAGCATACTGGATGAAGAAGGTCCAATAAAATGATGAAGCAAGCTAACAAAACCGCAAAGTATAGTAACAATTTATAAAACGATTTGGGTCACCATGAAGAGTGGAGCGTGTAGACAATATGGTTGTGAACACTCCACTCGATGAGGTGCCAGGGAAGAGGGATTGTGGCCTTTGGAAGCACGGCACAGGATATGTTGGGTATTGCTGAGGAGGATTTACCAGCGCAGAATAGATGGGAGGGTGAGGTGGGGGAGGGGAATACGATGTACTAGGCACCTGTCTGGTATCTAACACTATAGCACTGTGATTGCTGAATTCATCAGCATGACCATGTACTATAATGTCATATACCAGACGTTGAGTAATTTTTTTGCTGAGTGGGGTTCATGTCCCACAGCTCACTGGCGAAATGGTCTCCAAATGCTTCAAATTTATCGAGTTTATTTTTTAGGACCTTCTCTGCCTGCTTCATAATTTTATCTGACCTGCTGTTCAGGCCAGATCTTCCACATGTAGCCGGCAGCCGCTTCTTTCTGGCCAGAGGCTGGGGCGGTTCAACTTCCACCTCACTCTCCTCCAGCTCCGGCATTAGAGCGGCCTGCTCTGCCGGCTCCTCCACCACAAGCTCCACGTCCAGCTTCCTTCGAAGACAGCTGTTAAAAAACCTAAATAAAGTACATTAATTACACAAACAAAACCAAATACACGCCTTGCAAGGTCATTGCTTTGCCAACTGACACACATCCCAACACACATTGGGGCAGATGTATTAAGCCTGGAGAAGTGAAAAAACAGTGACAAGTGCAAGCTGATAACGCACTATCCAATCAGCCGCAATATGTAAATTGAGAGTTAAGAGCTGATTGGCTGGTGCGTTATCAGCTTGCACTTACCACTGCTTTATAACTTCTCCTGGCTTAAAACATCTGTCCCACTGCTAGCTCTGTACATTAAAATTCTTCCGTATAAAGCCTCTGTGAATCAATGGTCAATGATGCAAGTCTGAAAAAATCATAAAATACAAACAAGATACTGAAAAAGCAGATAAATAGTACAAGGCAAAAATGAAAAATTATTAAGTAAAGAAAGGTTAACAACAAACAGTGACATCTGTATTGTGCGCCCACTTACCAGATCCGCACTCTCCTCTTCCTGAGGCTCAAACATCTCTGGTGTGTTTGGCTCCTCGGTGCTCCGCGATGTCCCTGAAACCTCTTCATCCAATACAAACTTCATTAAGTCGTAATACAATAATGTTGGCTCCTTAACTTCATGTGCCCCTGCTCCAGAACATTGGGATTCTTTGTATTTCTTGTGCTCTTTCTGAAATACAGTCCTCAAATTCTGTATCTTCTTATTCAACCACTTGACGTCGGTGCCACTATCTTGGGCGAGGCTGTACCTAGCCAATTTCTGGTATGCCAGATTTTTCTTGGCTCCATTGGCGTAATCACTTGTGCCAACACGCCACAAGCACTCACTGGCCTGGTATAAATCAATAAATCCAGCCCAAAACTCTTTATTTGCATCCGTGGTTCTATAAAGTGGACAAAAAAAATAAGATTTTAAACCTACCGGTAAATCTTTTTCTCGTAGTCCGTAGAGGATGCTGGGACTCCGTAAGGACCATGGGGATAGACGGGCTCCACAGGAGACATGGGCACTTTAAGAAAGACTTTGGATCTGGGTGTGCACTGGCTCCTCCCTCTATGCCCCTCCTCCAGACCTCAGTTAGAGAAACTGTGCCCAGAGGAGACGGACAGTACGAGGAAAGGATTTTAGTTAATCCAAGGGCAAGATTCATACCAGCCACACGAATCACACCGTATAACTTGTGATATACTAACCAGTTAACAGTATGAAAACAACATAGCATCAGTCCAAGACCGATGAAAACTATAACATAACCCTTATGTAAGCAAAACTATATACAAGTCTTGCAGTAGTAGTCCGCACTTGGGACGGGCGCCCAGCATCCTCTACGGACTACGAGAAAAAGATTTACCGGTAGGTTTAAAATCTTATTTTCTCTAACATCCTAGAGGATGCTGGGACTCCGTAAGGACCATGGGGATTATACCAAAGCTCCCAAATGGGCGGGAGAGTGCGGATGACTGCAGCACCGATTGAGCAAACAGGAGGTCCTCCTCAGCCAGGGTATCAAACTTATAGAACTTTGCAAAGGTGTTTGACCCCGACCAAGTAGCAGCTCGGCACAGCTGTAGTGCCGAGACCCCTCGGACAGCCGCCCAAGACGAGCCCACCTTCCTAGTGGAATGGGCCTTAACCGATTCTGGCAACGGCAATCCTGCCGTAGAATGCGCCTGCTGAATCGTGTTACAGATCCAGCGAGCAATAGTCTGCTTTGAAGCAGGGCCGCAGACCTTGTTGGCTGCATACAGGACAAACAGTGCTTCTGTTTTTCTGATCCTAGCCGTTCTGGCCACGTAAATTTTCAAAGCCCTGACCACATCCAGGGACTCGGAATCCTCCAAGTCACGTGTAGCCACAGGCACGACAATAGGTTGGTTCATATGAAAGGATGAGACCACCTTAGGTAGGAATTGCGGACGGGTCCGCAATTCCGCTCTATCCATATGGAAAACCAGATAGGGGCTTTTATGTGATAAAGCCGCTAATTCCGAAACTCGCCTAGCCGAAGTCAAGGCTAACAACATGACCACCTTCCAAGTGAGATATTTCAACTCCACTGTTCTGTGATAATTTTCGCCATATTCTGTGATAATGTTTAGATGTCACATCCTTCCTAGCCTTTATTAGCATAGGAATGACCTCATCCGGAATACCTTTTTCCGCTAGGATCCGGCGTTTAACCGCCATGCCGTCAAACGCAGCCGCGGTAAGTCTTGGAACAGACAGGGACCGTGTTGCAACAGGTCCTGTATTAGAGGAAGAGGCCACGGATCTTCTGTGAGCATTTCCTGCAGATCCGGATAACAGGTCCTTCGTGGCCAATCCGAAACAATGAGTATTGTTCTCACTCCTCTTTTTCTTATTAGTCTCAACACCTTGGGTATGAGAGGAAGAGGAGGAAATACATAGACCGACTGGAACACCCACGGTGTCACTAAGGCGTCCACAGCTACCGCCTGAGGATCTCTTGACCTGGCGCAATACCTTTGTAGCTTTTTGTTGAGACGGGACGCCATCATGTCTATTTGGGGCAGTCCCCACCGACTTGCAATCTGTGCGAAGACTTCCTGATGAAGTCCCCACTCTCCCGGATGCAGGTCGTGTCTGCTGAGGAAGTCTGCTTCCCAGTTGTCCACTCCCGGAATGAATACTGCTGACAGTGCGCTTACATGATCTCCGCCCGGCGAAGAATTCTGGTGGCTTCCGCCATCGCCACTCTGCTCCTTGTGCCGCCCTGGCGGTTTACATGAGCTACTGCGGTGACGTTGTCTGACTGGATCAGAACTGGTCGGTCGCGAAGTAAGGTCTCCGCTTGACGTAGGGCGTTGTATATGGCCCTTAGTTCCAGGATGTTGATGTGAAGACAAGTCTCTTGACTTGACCAATGGCCTTGGAAATTTCTTCCCTGTGTGACTGCTCCCCAACCTCGGAGGCTCGTGTCCGTGGTCACCAGGATCCAATCCTGAATGCCGAACCTGCGGCCCTCTAGAAGGTGAGCACTCTGCAGCCACCACAGGAGAGATACCCTGGCCCTGGGGGACAGGGTGATCCGCTGATGCATTTGCAGATGTGACCCGGACCATTTGTCCAATAGGTCCCATTGGAAAGTCCTTGCATGGAACCTGCCGAAGGGAATGGCTTCGTACGTCGCCACCATTTTTCCCAGGACTTGAGTGCAATGATGTACTGACACTTGTTTTGGCTTCAACAGGTTCTTGACTAGAGTCATGAGTTCCTGCGCTTTTTCTATCGGAAGAAAAACCCTTTTCTCGTCTGTGTCCAGAATCATGCCCAAGAAGGGCAGACGAGTCGTAGGATTCAGCTGCGACTTTGGAATATTGAGAATCCAGCCGTGTCGCTGTAACACCTTCAGTGAAAGTGATACGCTGTTCAGCAACTTCTCCCGTGATCTCGCTTTTATGAGGAGATCGTCCAAGTACGGGATAATTGTGACACCCTGCTTGCGCAGGAGCACCATCATTTCCGCCATTACCTTGGTGAAAATTCTCGGGGCCGTGGAAAGCCCAAACGGCAACGTCTGAAATTGGTAATGACAATCCTGTACCGCAAATCTCAGGTACGCCTGATGAGGAGGATATATGGGAACATGCAGGTATGCATCCTTTATGTTCAGAGATACCATAAACCCCCCCCCTCCAGGCTGGCGATGACCACTCTGAGCAATTCGATTTTGAATTTGAACCGTTTTAAGTAAAGGTTCAGGGATTTTAAATTCAAAATGGGTCTGACCGAACCGTTCGGTTTCGGGACCACAAACAGAGTTGAGTAGTACCCCTTCCCTCTTTGAAGCAGGGGAACCTTGACCACCACTTGTTGAAGACACAATTTGTGAATCGCATGTAACACTATCTCCCTTTCTAGGGGAGAAGTCGGTAGCGCCGATTTGAAAAACCGGCGAGGAGGCACCTCTTCGAATTCCAGCTTGTATCCCTGGGAAACAATTTCTATTGCCCAGGGATCCACCTGTGAGTGAACCCAGATGTGGCTGAAAAGTCGAAGACGTGCCCCCACTGGAGCGGACTCCCTCATGGGAGCCCCAGCATCATGCGGTGGATTTTGCAGAGGCCGGGGAGAACTTCTGTTCCTGGGAACTAGCTGTGTTGTGCAGCTTTTTCCCTCTGCCCTTACCTCTGGCAAGAAAGGACGATCCACGTACTCTTTTGCTTTTATTTGAACGAAAGGACTGCATTTGATAATGAGGCGCTTTCTTAGATTGTGAGGGAACATAAGGCAAAAAATTCGATTTACCTGCCGTAGCTGTGGAGACGAGGTCCGAGAGTCCCTCTCCAAACAATTCCTCACCCTTGTAAGGCAAAAACTCCATATGCCTTTTTGAGTCGGCATCACCTGTCCACTGTTGGGTCCATAAGACTCGCCTAGCAGAAATAGGCATAGCGTTTATTCTGGAACCCAGTAAACTAATGTCTCTTTGAGCATCCCTCATATATAAGACAGCATCTTTTATATGCCCTAGGGTCATTAAAATGGTATCCTTATCAAGGGTCTCAATATCCGCTGATAAGGAATCTGTCCATGCTGCTACAGCACTACAAACCCAGGCCGACGCAATTGCCGGTCTGAGTAACGTACCAGAATGTGTGTAAATGGACTTCAAGGTAACCTCCTGCTTGCGGTCAGCAGGATCCTTGAGGGTAGCCGTATCTTGGGGTGGGAGCGCTATCTTTTTTGATAAGCGTGTCAAAGCCTTGTCTACCCTAGGGGAGGATTCCCACCGTATTCTGTCCTTTGGCGGGAAAGGATACGCCATAAGAATCCTTTTGGGAATCTGCAGTTTTTTGTCTGGAGTTTCCCACGCTTTTTCGCATAATTCGTTCAGCTCATGTGAGGAGGGAAAGGTGACCTCAGGTTTCTTTCCCTTATACATGAGTACCCTCGTGTCAGGGACAGGGGGTTCCTCTGTGATATGCAAAACATCTTTTATTGCAATAATCATATATCGAATACATTTAGCCACTTTTGGCTGTAATTTTGCATCATCGTAGTCGACACTGGAGTCTGAATCCGTGTCGGTATCTGTGTCTACTATTTGGGATAGTGGGCGCTTCTGAGACCCCGAAGGTCCCGGCGACATTGGGATAGACATGGGTTGACTCCCTGACTGTACCCTAGCTTCAGCTTTGTCTAATCTTTTGTGCAATAAATTAACATTAGCACTTAAAACATTCCACATATCCATCCAGTCAGGTTTCGGCGCTGCCGACGGAGACCTTACATTCATACACTCCCCTCCTCCTTAGGTGAGCCTTCAACCTCAGACATGTCGACACACGCGTACCGACACACCACACACACACAGGGAAGCTCTTTTCTGAAGACAGGTTCCCCACCAGGCCCTTTGGAGAGACAGAGAGAGAGTATGCCAGCACACACCCCAGCGCTATATGACCCATGAAAAAACACAGAATGTTTACCCAGTAGCGCTTTTCAAGTATGTATATGCGCCAATTCTGTGCCCCCCCCCCCCCCTCTACTTTAAAACCCTCTTTCACCGTGGTATCAAGCAGGGGAGAGTCCGGGGAGCTTCCTCTCAGCGGTGCTGTGGGCTTCTGTCCCGCTTAAAATTCTTAAAAACATGGCGGGGGCTCTTTATATACATGTACAGTGCCCAGCTGTACATGTATATATGTACATTTGCCACAGAAGAGGTTTATATTGCTGCCAAGGGCGCCCCCCTGCGCCCTGCACCTTTACAGTGACTGATGTGTGCGAGGTGAATGGGAGCAATGGCGCACAGCTTCACTGCTGTGCGTTACCTCTATGAAGATCAAGCTGTCTTCTGCCGCCTCTGAAGTCTTTTCCTCTCATACTCACCTGGCTTCTATCTTCCGGCTCTGCGAGGAGGACAGCAGCGCGGCTCTGGGACGGAAGGCGAGGGTGAGACCTGCGTACCGATCCCTCTGGAGCTAATGGTGTCCAGTAGCCTAAGAAACAGAGCCCTGAAACTCAGAGAAGTGGGTCTGTTTCTCTCTCCTCAGTCCCTCGATGCAGGGAGTCTGTTGCCAGCAGGCTCCCTGAACATAAAAAACCTAACTAAAATACTTTCTTTACAGGAAACTCAGGAGAGCTCCCTGAAATGCACCCAGTCTCCACTGGGCACAGTATCAAACTGAGGTCTGGAGGAGAGGCATAGAGGGAGGAGCCAGTGCACACCCAGATCCAAAGTCTTTCTTAAAGTGCCCTGAAACCTCTTCATCCAATACAAACTTCATTAAGTCGTAATACAATAATGTTGGCTTCTTAACTTCATGTGCCCCCGCTCTAGAACATTGGGATTCTTTGTATTTCTTGTGCTCTTTCTGAAATACAGTCCTCAAATTCTGTATCTTCTTATTCACCCACTTGACGTCGGTGCCACTATCTTGGGCGAGGCTGTACCTAGCCAATTTCTGGTATGCCAGATTTTTCTTGGCTCCATTGGCGTAATCCCTTGTGCCAACACGCCACAAGCACTCACTGGCCTGGTATAAATCAATAAATCCAGCCCAAAACTCTTTATTTGCATCCGTGGTTCTATAAAGTGGACAAAAAAAATAAGATTTTAAACCTACCGGTAAATCTTTTTTCGAACGTCCTAGTGGATGCTGGGGACTCCGTAAGGACCATGGGGAATAGACGGGCTCCGCAGGAGACTGGGCACTCTGAAGAAAGATTAGGTACTATCTGGTGTGCACTGGCTCCTCCCTCTATGCCCCTCCTCCAGACCTCAGTTAGAATCTGTGCCCGGCCAGAGCTGGGTGCTCCTAGTGGGCTCTCCTGAGCCTGCTAGTAAAAGAAAGTATTTGTTAGGTTTTTTATTTTCAGTGAGCTTCTGCTGGCAACAGACTCACTGCTACGAGGGACTGAGGGGAGAGAAGCAAACCTACCTGTCTACAGCTAGGTTGCGCTTCTTAGGCTACTGGACACCATTAGCTCCAGAGGGTTCGAACACAGGCATGTGTCCTAGATCGTCCGTTCCCGGAGCCGCGCCGCCGTCCCCCTCGCAGAGCCAGAAGAACAGAAGCTTGAAGACGGCGAAAACGGCGGCTGAAGACTCCTGTCTTCATTTAAGGTAGCGCACAGCACCGCAGCTGTGCGCCATTGCTCCCAGCACACTTTCACACTCCGGTCACTGTAGGGTGCAGGGCGCTGGGGGGGGGGGGGGCGCCCTGGGCAGCAATTGAAGTACCTTTTTGGCATAACATACATATATACAGTCAGGCACTGTATATATGTAAAAACCCCCGCCATTTTTTTCACACAGAAGCGGGACAGAAGCCCGCCGCTGAGGGGGCGGAGCCTTCTTCCTCAGCACACCAGCGCCATTTTCTCTTCACAGCTCTGCTGGAAGGACGCTCCCCAGGCTCTCCCCTGCAGTATCCAGGTACAAGAAGGGTAAAAAAGAGAGGGGGGGGGGCACATAAATTTAGGCGCAAAAGACATAAAATCGGCAGCTATTGGGTAATCACTTATTATAGTGAATATCCCTGGGTTATATAGCGCTGTGGTGTGTGCTGGCATACTCTCTCTCTGTCTCCCCAAAGGCCTTTGTGGGGTCCTGTCCTCAGTCAGAGCATTCCTTGTGTGTCTGCTGTGTGTCGGTACGGCTGTGTCGACATGTTTGATGAGGAGGGTTACATGGAGGCGGAGCAAGTGCGGATAAATGTGGTGTCGCCGCCGTCGGGGCCGACACCTGATTGGATGGATATGTGGAAGGTCTTAAATGATAATGTAAGCTCCTTGCATAAAAGGTTTGATGACGCTGCAGCCTTGGGACAGCCGGGGTCTCAACCCGGGCCTGCCCAGGCGACTCAGAGGCCGTCAGGGTCTCATAAACGCCCACTATCTCAGATGGTTGACACAGATGCCGACACGGAGTCCGACTCCAGTGTCGACGATGATGAGGCACAATTACAGCCTAAGATGATCAAGGCCATCCGCTACATGATTATTGCAATGAAAGATGTATTGCACATTTCAGAGGTTAACCCTGTCCCTGACAAGAGGGTGTATATGTTTGGGGAGAAAAAGCAGGCAGTGACTTTTCCCCCGTCACATGAATTAAATGAGTTATGTGAAGAAGCGTGGAGTTCCCCTGATAAGAAAGTGGTGATTTCCAAAAAATGACTGCTGGCGTACCCTTTCCCGCCAACGGACAGGTTACGTTGGGAATCCTCCCCTAGGGTAGACAAGGCGCTGACACGCTTATCTAAGAAGGTGGCCCTGCCGTCTCAGGATACGGCCGCCCTAAAGGATCCTGCGGATAGGAAGCAGGAAGCTATCTTGAAGTCAGTGTATACACACTCTGGTACTCTACTGAGACCAGCTATTGCTTCAGCCTGGATGTGTAGCGCTGTAGCAGCATGGACAGATACTCTGTCAGAGGACATAGATGCCCTGGACAGGGATACTGTCTTGCTAACACTGGGCCATATAAAAGACGCCGTCTCATATATGCGGGATGCCCAGAGGGACATTTGCCTGCTGGGCTCTAGAATTAATGCAATGTCCATTTCTGCCAGGAGGGTCTTATGGACTCGGCAATGGACAGGGGATGCCGATTCTAAAAAACACATGGAGGGTTTTGCCTTATAAGGGTGAGGAATTGTTTGGGGACGGCCTCTCGGACCTTGTGTCCACAGCGACAGCTGGAAAGTCGACTTTCTTGCCTCAGGTTTCCTCACAGCCTAAGAAAGCACCGTATTATCAAATGCAGTCCTTTCGTTCTCAGAGAAGCAAGAAGGTGCATCCTTTCTTGCCAGAGGCAGGGGTAGAGGAAAGAGGCTGCACCATGCAGCTAGTTCCCAGGAACAAAAGTCCTCCCCGGCTTCCACTAAGTCCACCGCATGACGCTGGGGCTCCACAGGCGGAGCCAGGAGCGGTGGGGGCGCGTCTCCGAAAATTCAGCAACCAGTGGGTTCGCTCACAGGTGGATCCTTGGGCTATACAAATTGTATCTCAGGGATACAAGCTGGAGTTCGAAGTGACTCCCCCTCACCGTTACCTAAAATCAGCCTTGCCAGCTTCCCCCACGGAAAGGGAGGTAGTCCTGGCGGCAATTCACAAGCTGTACCTCCAGCAAGTTATAATAATGGTCCCCCTCCTTCAACAGGGAAGGGGTTACTATTCCACACTGTTTGTGGTACCGAAACCGGACGGTTCGGTAAGACCCATTCTGAATTTAAAATCCTTGAACATTTATATGAAAAAATTCAAGTTCAAAATGGAATCGCTCAGAGCGGTCATTGCAAGCCTGGAAGAGGGGGATTTTATGGTATCTCTGGACATCAAGGATGCTTACTTGCATGTCCCCATTTATCCACCTCACCAGGAGTACCTCAGGTTTGTGGTACAGGACTGTCATTACCAATTCCAGACGTTGCCGTTTGGTCTGTCCACGGCACCGAGAGTATTTACCAAGGTAATGGCCGAAATGATGGTACTCCTTCGGAAGCAAGGAGTTACGGTTATCCCGTACTTGGACGATCTCCTCATAAGGGCGAGGTCCAGGGAGCAGTTGTTGATCAGCGTAGCACACTCTCAGGAAGTGTTGCAACAGCACGGCTGGATTCTGAATATACCAAAGTCGCAGCTGATTCCTACGACGCGTCTGCCCTTCCTGGGTATGATTCTGGACACAGAACAGAAGAAGGTGTTTCTCCCGGAGGAGAAGGCCCAGGAGTTAGTGACTCTGGTCAGGGACCTCCTAAAACCAAAACAGGTGTCGGTGCATCACTGCACGCGAGTCCTGGGAAAGATGGTGGCCTCATACGCAGGGCCGGCTCTACCATTAGGCAGCTTTAGGCGGCTGCCTAGGGGCGCCGGCTCCTGGGGGCGCCACTAAATTCATCTAGCAAAAAACTGAAGGATGACTCTGTGTGCGGCCTCCTCCTTACACTGCGCTGGCTGCTGCTGCGGGTCTAATTAGGTGCAGCCGTCACCATCAGGCTGTACCACAGAGTGCCTCAGCGCTTCCTCCGTGCTAACAAGTGTAACATTATGTCATATGAAGGCACATAGGATGCGGATGTAACTATGGATCCCAAAGGGGTGCCCCCACGGCCGCTCCTCATAGTCCTGATGCAGGCCCCTGGATCCCAACTCTCCAGCAGCAAGCAGCACCTGACTACATGTCTGCACCTGCAGCGTCGCTGTAATGCTGCTGCCGCCTGTAAGAGGAGCCGTACCAATTATGAGGGAAAACAAGGAAACAACTATTAGGTAAGTAACCCATGGGGGTTTCTGCAGGACCACAGGCAGTACACATCTTACAGCCTGGTGGGTGGTTTGCTCTTGTAAACAGCATAATAGGGAAACACAGGCACTGGGGTACAATACAGTACATATGGAGGGGGGGGGGGGGGGTTTAGTAATCAACTTACAGATGGGAGGATGGAACACAATAAGGAGCATACAAATATATGTATATATGTATATAATACTGTATGTATGTATACACATGCAAATTAAATATCCCACCAGACCCCATATACAGATGCAATGTATACAAGATAGATAGATAGATTAGATTATTCCAGCACTCAGCAAAGAAAATTTAAATTGGCCTCAGTGTCCTATACAATTGCCAACATGCCAGCTAGCATGTATACATAGGCAGAATGAACGGTCATCACTCAAGGATTTTAAATTAAAAGTACTGTATAATGTGAACAAAGTCACAAAAATATACTTTTCACTTTAAAAATCCATGAGTGTTGGTTCTTTTTTCTGCATATGTATAATAAAGCAATATACCCTAGTCCACCTAGTGGCCACCTGTATCTTCCCTGAGGCGGGGGGGGGGGGGGGGGGGTTGCAGGTTATGGGGCTCTAAACTGGAGATTTGCCTAGGGTGCATAGAGACCTTGCACCGGCCCTGCTCATACGCAGCCATTCCCTTCGGCAGGTTCCATGCGAGGATCTTTCAGTGGGATCTGTTGGACAAGTGGTCCGGATCGCATCTTCAGATGCATCGGCTGATCACCCTGTCCCCGAGGGCCAGGGTGTCTCTTCTGTGGTGGCTGCAGAGTGCTCATCTTCTCGAGGGCCGCAGGTTCGGCATACAGGACTGGGTTCTGGTGACCACGGATGCAAGCCTCCGCGGATGGGGGGCAGTCACTCAGGGAAGAAACTTCCAAGGGCTGTGGTCAAGTCAGGAGACTTGTCTGCACATAAATATACTGGAACTAAGGGCCATATACAACGCCCTGAGTCAAGCGGAGCCCCTGCTTCGAGACCAACCAGTGCTGATTCAGTCAGACAACATCACGGCGGTCGCCCATGTAAACCGCCAGGGCGGCACAAGAAGCAGGGTGGCGATGGCAGAAGCCACAAAGATTCTTCGTTGGGCGGAGATTTACGTACAAGCACTGTCAGCAGTGTTCATTCCGGGAGTGGACAACTGGGAAGCAGACTTCCTCAGCAGACACGACCTCCACCCGGGAGAGTGGGGACTTCATCAAGAAGTCTTCACACAGATTGCAAATCGATGGGAACTGCCACAGGTGGACATGATGGCGTCCCGCCTCAGCAAAAAGCTGAAAAGATATTGCGCCAGGTCAAGGGACCCTCAGGCGATAGCTGTGGATGCGCTAGTGACACCCTGGGTGTTCCAGTCGGTATATGTGTTCCCTCCTCTTCCTCTCATACCCAAGGTACTGAGAATAGTAAGAAAAAGAGGAGTGAGAACAATACTCATCGTTCCGGATTGGCCAAGAAGGACTTGGTACCCAGAAATACAAGAGATGATCACAGAGGACCCATGGCCTCTGCCTCTCAGACAGGACTTGTTGCAACAGGGGCCCTGTCTGTTCCAAGACTTACCGCGGCTGCGTTTGACGGCATGGCGGTTGAACGCCGGATCCTAACGGAAAAGGGCATCCCGGATGAAGTGATTCCTACGCTGATAAAGGCTAGGAAGGATGTAACAGCTAAGCATTATCACCGTATATGGCGAAGATATGTTGCTTGGTGTGAGGCCAGGATGGCCACTACAGAGGAATTCCAGCTGGGTCGATTTCTGCACTTCCTACAGTCAGGTGTGACTATGGGCCTGAAATTAGGGTCCATAAAGGTCCAGATTTCGTCCCTATCCATTTTCTTTCAAAAAGAACTGGCTTCACTGCCTGAGGTTCAGACGTTTGTAAAGGGAGTGCTGCATATTCAGCCCCCTTTTGTGCCACCAGTGGCACCTTGGGATCTTAACGTTGTGTTGGATTTCCTGAAATACCACTGGTTTGAACCACTTAAGACCGTGGAACTAAAGTATCTCACGTGGAAAGTGGTCATGCTGTTGGCCTTAGCATCGGCGAGGCGTGTATCAGAATTGGCGGCTTTGTCATGTAAAAGCTCTTATTTGATCTTCCATATGGACAGGGCAGAATTGCGGACTCGTCCCCAATTTCTCCCAAAGGTGGTATCATCGTTTCATTTAAACCAACCTATTGTGGTCCCTGCGGCTACTCGGGACTTGGAGGTCTCCAAGTTGCTGGACGTAGTCCGGGCTTTGAAAATATATGTTTCCAGAACGGCTGGAGTCAGGAAGACTGACTCGCTGTTTATTCTGTATGCACCCAATAAGCTGGGTGCTCCTGCTTCAAAGCAAACTATTGCTCGCTGGATCTGTAGCACGATTCAGCTGGCTCATTCTGCGGCTGCATTGCCGCATCCAAAATCAGTGAAAGCCCATTCCACAAGGAAGGTGGGCTCTTCTTGGGCGGCTGCCCGAGGGGTCTCGGCTTTACAGCTTTGCCGAGCGGCTACTTGGTCGGGTACAAACACTTTTGCAAAGTTCTACAAGTTTGATACCCTGGCTGAGGAGGACCTTGTGTTTACTCATTCGGTGCTGCAGAGTCATCCGCACTCTCCCGCCCGTTTGGGAGCTTTGGTATAATCCCCATGGTCCTTACGGAGTCCCCAGCATCCTCAAGGATTTAAGAGAAAATAAGATTTTAAACCTACCGGTAAATCTTTTTCTCCTAGTCCGTAGAGGATGCTGGGCGCCCGTCCCAGTGCGGACATATTTCTGCATGACTTGTATATAGTTCTTGCTTACATAAGGGTTATGTTACAGTTAAGATCAGTCGTTGACTGATACTGTTTGTTCATTTACTCACCGGTAATTCTATTTCTCGTAGTCCGTAGTGGATGCTGGGCGCCCGTCCCACGTGCGGACTTTCTGCAATACGTGTATATAGTTATTGCTTAATAAAGGGTTATTGTTATGAGCCATCCGCTGAGTGATGCTCAGTTGTTGTTCATACTGTTAACCGGGTAAGGTTATCACGAGTTGTACGGTGTGATTGGTGTGGCTGGTATGTGTCTTACCCTGGATTCCAAAATCCTTTCCTTGTAATGTCAGCTCTTCCAAGCACAGTTTCCCTAACTGAGGTCTGGAGGAGGGGCATAGAGGGAGGAGCCAGTGCACACCAGATAGTACCTAATCTTTCTTTAGAGTGCCCAGTCCCCATGGTCCTTACGGAGTCCCCAGCCTCCACTACGGACTACGAGAAATAGAATTACCGGTGAGTAAATTCTTATTTTTCTCGTAGTCCGTAGAGGATGCTGGGACTCCGTAAGGACCATGGGGATAGACGGGCTCCACAGGAGACATGGGCACTTTAAGAAAGACTTTGGATCTGGGAGTGCACTGGCTCCTCCCTCTATGCCCCTCCTCCAGACCTCAGTTAGAGAAACTGTGCCTAGAGGAGACGGACAGTACGAGGAAAGGATTTTAGTTAATCCAAGGGCAAGATTCATACCAGCCACACCAATCACACCGTATAACTTGTGATATACTAACCAGTTAACAGTATGAAAACACAGTCCAAGACCGATGAAAACTATAACATAACCCTTATGTAAGCAAAACTATATACAAGTCTTGCAGAAGTAGTCCGCACTTGGGTCGGGCGCCCAGCATCCTCTACGGACTACGAGAAAAAGATTTACCGGTAGGTTTAAAATCTTATTTTCTCTAACGTCCTAGAGGATGCTGGGACTCCGTAAGGACCATGGGGATTATACCAAAGCTCCCAAACGGGCGGGAGAGTGCGGATGACTGCAGCACCGATTGAGCAAACAGGAGGTCCTCCTCAGCCAGGGTATCAAACTTATAGAACTTTGAAAAGGTGTTTGACCCCGACCAAGTAGCAGCTCGGCACAGCTGTAGTGCCGAGACCCCTCGGACAGCCGCCCAAGACGAGCCCACCTTCCTAGTGGAATGGGCCTTAACCGATTCTGGCAACGGCAATCCTGCCGTAGAATGCGCCTGCTGAATCGTGTTACAGATCCAGCGAGCAATAGTCTGCTTTGAAGCAGGGCCGCAGACCTTGTTGGCTGCATACAGGACAAACAGTGCTTCTGTTTTTCTGATCCTAGCCGTTCTGGCCACGTAAATTTTCAAAGCCCTGACCACATCCAGGGACTCGGAATCCTCCAAGTCACGTGTAGCCACAGGCACGACAATAGGTTGGTTCATATGAAAGGATGAGACCACCTTAGGTAGGAATTGAGGACGGGTCCGCAATTCCGCTCTATCCATATGGAAAACCAGATAGGGGCTTTTATGTGATAAAGCCGCTAATTCCGAAACTCGCCTAGCCGAAGCCAAGGCTAACAACATGACCACCTTCCTCACTTGGAAGGCTAACAACATGACCACCTTCCAAGTGAGATATTTCAACTCCACTGTTCTAAGTGGTTCAAACCAATGTGACTTAAGGAAACTTAACACCATGTTAAGGTCCCAAGGTGCCAACGGAGGTACAAAAGGAGGCTGAATATGCAGTACTCCCTTCACAAAAGTCTGTACTTCAGGTAGAGAGGCCAATTCCTTTTGAAAGAAAATGGATAAGGCCGAAATCTGAACTTTAATGGAGCCTAATTTTAGGCCCAAATTCACTCCAGTTTGTAGGAAGTGAAGAAAACGGCCTAGATGGAATTCTTCCGTAGGAGCATTCCTTGCCTCACACCAAGAAACATATTTTCGCCATATTCGGTGATAATGTTTAGATGTCACGTCCTTCCTAGCCTTTATTAGCATAGGAATGACCTCATCCAGAATACCTTTTTCCGCTAGGATCCGGCGTTCAACCGCCATGCCGTCAAACGCAGCCGCGGTAAGTCTTGGAACAGACAGGGACCGTGTTGCAACAGGTCCTGTCTTAGAGGAAGAGGCCACGGATCTTCTGTGAGCATTTCCTGCAGATCCGGATAACAGGTCCTTCGTGGCCAATCCGGAACAATGAGTAGTGTTCTCACTCCTCTTTTTCTTAGTCTCAACACCTTGGGTATGAGAGGAAGAGGAGGAAATACATAGACCGACTGGAACACCCACGGTGTCACTAGGGCGTCCACAGCTACCGCCTGAGGATCTCTTGACCTGGCGCAATACCTTTGTAGCTTTTTGTTGAGACAGGACGCCATCATGTCTATTTGGGGCAGTCCCCACCGACTTGCAATCTGTGCGAAGACTTCCTGATGAAGTCCCCACTCTCCCGGATGCAGGTCGTGTCTGCTGAGGAAGTCTGCTTCCCAGTTGTCCACTCCCGGAATGAGCACTGCTGACAGTGCGCTTACATGATTCTCCGCCCAACGAAGAATTCTGGTGGCTTCCGCCATCGCCACTCTGCTCCTTGTGCCGCCCTGGCGGTTTACATGAGCTACTGCGGTGACGTTGTCTGACTGGATCAGAACTGGTCGGTCGCGAAGTAAGGTCTCCGCTTGACGTAGGGCGTTGTATATGGCCCTTAGTTCCAGGATGTTGATGTGAAGACAAGTCTCTTGACTTGACCAAAGGCCTTGGAAATTTCTTCCCTGTGTGACTGCTCCCCAACCTCGGAGGCTCGTGTCCGTGGTCACCAGGATCCAATCCTGAATGCCGAACCTGCGGCCCTCTAGAAGGTGAGCACTCTGCAGCCACCACAGGAGAGATACCCTGGCCCTGGGGAACAGGGTGATCCGCTGATGCATTTGCAGATGTGACCCAGACCATTTGTCCAATAGGTCCCATTGGAAAGTCCTTGCATGGAACCTGCCGAAGGGAATGGCTTCGTACGTCGCCACCATTTTTCCCAGGACTTGAGTGCAATGATGTACTGACACTTGTTTTGGCTTCAACAGGTTCTTGACTAGAGTCATGAGTTCCTGCGCTTTTTCTATCGGAAGAAAACACCTTTTCTGGTCTGTGTCCAGAATCATGCCCAAGAAGGGCAGACGAGTCGTAGGATTCAGCTGCGACTTTGGAATATTGAGAATCCAGCCGTGTCGCTGTAACACCTTCAGTGAAAGTGATACGCTGTTCAGCAACTTCTCCCGTGATCTCGCTTTTATGAGGAGATCGTCCAAGTACGGGATAATTGTGACACCCTGCTTGCGCAGGAGCACCATCATTTCCGCCATTACCTTGGTGAAAATTCTCGGGGCTGTGGAAAGCCCAAACGGCAACGTCTGAAATTGGTAATGACAATCCTGTACCGCAAATCTCAGGTACGCCTGATGAGGAGGATATATGGGAACATGCAGGTATGCATCCTTTATGTTCAGAGATACCATAAATTCCCCCCCTTCCAGGCTGGCGATGACCACTCTGAGCGATTCCATTTTGAATTTGAACCGTTTTAAGTAATGGTTCAGGGATTTTAAATTCAAAATGGGTCTGACCGAACCGTCCGGTTTCGGGACCACAAATAGAGTTGAGTAGTACCCCTTCCCTCTTTGAAGCAGGGGAACCTCGACCACCACTTGTTGAAGACACAATTTGTGAATCGCATGTAACAGTATCTCCCTTTCTAGGGGAGAAGTCGGTAGCGCCGATTTGAAAAACCGGCGAGGAGGCACCTCTTCGAATTCCAGCTTGTATCCCTGGGAAACAATTTCTATTGCCCAGGGATTCACCTGTGAGTGAACCCAGATGTGGCTGAAAAGTCGAAGACGTGCCCCCACTGGAGCGGACTCCCTCAGGGAAGCCCCAGCGTCATGCGGTGGATTTTGCAGAGGCCGGGGAGGACTTCTGTTCCTGGGAACTAGCTGTGTTGTGCAGCTTTTTCCCTCTGCCCTTACCTCTGGCAAGAAAGGACGATCCACGTACTCTTTTGCTTTTATTTGAACGAAAGGACTGCATTTGATAATGTGGCGCTTTCTTAGATTGTGAGGGAACATAAGGCAAAAAATTCGATTTACCTGCCGTAGCTGTGGAGACGAGGTCCGAGAGGCCCTCTCCAAACAATTCCTCACCCTTGTAAGGCAAAAACTCCATATGCCTTTTTGAGTCGGCATCACCTGTCCACTGTTGGGTCCATAAGACTCGCCTAGCAGAAATAGGCATAGCGTTTATTCTGGAACCCAGTAAACTAATGTCTCTTTGAGCATCCCTCATATATAAGACAGCATCTTTTATATGCCCTAGGGTCATTAAAATGGTATCCTTATCAAGGGTCTCAATTTCCGCTGATATGGAATCTGTCCATGCTGCTACAGCACTACCAACCCAGGCCGACGCAATTGCCGGTCTGAGTAATGTACCAGAATGTGTGTAAATGGACTTCAAGGTAACCTCCTGCTTGCGGTCAGCAGGATCCTTGAGGGTAGCCGTATCTTGGGGTGGGAGCACTATCTTTTTTGATAAGCGTGTCAAAGCCTTGTCTACCCTAGGGGAGGATTCCCACCGTATTCTGTCCTTTGGCGGGAAAGGATACGCCATAAGAATCCTTTTGGGAATCTGCAGTTTTATGTCTGGAGTTTCCCACGCTTTTTCGCATAATTCGTTCAGCTCATGTGAGGAGGGAAAGGTGACCTCAGGTTTCTTTCCCTTATACATGAGTACCCTCGTGTCAGGGACAGGGGGTTCCTCTGTGATATGCAAAACATCTTTTATTGCAATAATCATATATCGAATACATTTAGCCACTTTTGGATGTAATTTTACATCATCGTAGTCGACACTGGAGTCTGAATCCGTGTCGGTATCTGTGTCTACTATTTGGGATAGTGGGCGCTTCTGCGACCCCAAAGGTCCCGGCGACATTGGGACAGACATGGGTTGACTCCCTGACTGTACCCTAGCTTCAGCTTTGTCTAATCTTTTGTGCAATAAATTAACATTAGCACTTAAAACATTCCACATATCCATCCAGTCAGGTGTCGGCGCTGCCGACGGAGACCTTACATTCATACACTCCCCTCCTCCTTAGATGAGCCTTCAACCTCAGACATGTCGACACACGCGTACCGACACACCACAAACACACAGGGAAGCTCTTTTCTGAAGACAGGTTCCCCACCAGGCCCTTTGGAGAGACAGAGAGAGAGAGTATGCCAGCACACACCCCAGCGCTATATGACCCATGAAAAAACACAGAATGTTTACCCAGTAGCGCTTTTCAAGTATGTATATGCGCCAATTCTGTGCCCCCCCCCCCCCCCCCTCTACTTTAAAACCCTCTTTCACAGTGGTATCAAGTAGGGGAGAGTCCGGGGAGCTTCCTCTCAGCGGTGCTGTGGAGAAAAATGGCGCTGGTGAGTGCTGAGGGAGAAAATTCTTAAAAACATGGCGGGGGCTCTTTATATACATGTACAGTGCCCAGCTGTACATGTATATATGTACATTTGCCACAGGAGAGGTTTATATTGCTGCCCAGGGCGCACTCCCTGCGCCCTGCACCCATACAGTGACCGATGTGTGTGAGGTGAATGGGAGCAATGGCGCACAGCTTCACTGCTGTGCATTACCTCTATGAAGATCAAGCTGTCTTCTGCCGCCTCTGAAGTCTTTTCCTCTCATACTCACCCGGCTTCTATCTTCCGGCTCTGCGAGGAGGACAGCGGCGCGGCTCTGGGACGGACGGCGAGGGTGAGACCTGCGTACCGATCCCTCTGGAGCTAATGGTGTCCAGTAGCCTAAGAAATAGAGCCCTGAAACTCAGAGAAATGGGTCTGTTTCTCTCTCCTCAGTCCCTCGATGCAGGGAGTCTGTTGCCAGCAGGCTCCCTGAACATAAAAAACCTAACTAAAATACTTTCTTTACAGGAAACTCAGGAGAGCTCCCTGAAATGCACCCAGTCTCCACTGGGCACAGTATCACTGAGGTCTGGAGGAGGGGCATAGAGGGAGGAGCCAGTGCACACCCAGATCCAAAGTCTTTCTTAAAGTGCCCATGTCTCCTGCGGAGCCCGTCTATCCCCATGGTCCTTACGGAGTCCCAGCATCCTCTAGGACGTTAGAGAAAATAAGATTTTACTTACCGGTAAATCTATTTCTCGTAGTCCGTAGAGGATGCTGGGGACTCCGTAAGGACCATGGGGAATAGACGGGCTCGGCAGGAGATAGGGCACTTTAAGAAAGCTTTGGATTCTGGGTGTGCACTGGCTCCTCCCTCTATGTCCCTCCTCCAGACCTCAGTTAGAGAAACTGTGCCTAGAGGAGATGAACAGTACGAGGAAAGGATTTTTGTAAATCTAAGGGCAAGATTCATACCAGCCACACCAATCACACCGTATAACTTGTGATAAACTACCCAGTTAACAGTATGAACAATAACATAGCCTCGGTTCAAACCCGATCAACTATAACATAACCCTTATGTAAGCAATAACTAAAATACAAGTCTTGCAGAAGAAGTCCGCACTTGGGACGGGCGCCCAGCATCCTCTACGGACTACGAGAAAAAGATTTACCGGTAGGTTTAAAATCTTATTTTCTCTAACGTCCTAGAGGATGCTGGGGACTCCGTATGGACCATGGGGATTATACCAAAGCTCCCAAACGGGCGGGAGAGTGAGGATGACTCTGCAGCACAGATTGAGCAAACAGGAGGTCCTCCTCAGCCAGGGTATCAAACTTATAGAACTTTGCAAAGGTGTTTGACCCCGACCAAGTAGCAGCTCGGCACAGTTGTAGTGCCGAGACCCCTCGGGCAGCCGCCCAAGAAGAGCCCACCTTCCTAGTGGAATGAGCCTTAACCGATTTAGGCAATGGCAATCCTGCCGTAGAATGCGCCTGCTGAATCGTGTTACAGATCCAGCGAGCAATAGTCTGCTTTGAAGCAGGAGCGCCAACCTTGTTGGCCGCATACAGAACAAACAGAGCTTCGGTCTTCCTGATCCTAGCCGTTCTGGTCACATAAATCTTCAAAGCCCTGACCACATCCAGGGACTCGGAATCCCCCAAGTCCCGTGTAGCCACAGGCACGACAATAGGTTGGTTCATATGAAAAGATGAGACCACCTTGTGCAGAAATTGAGGACGAGTCCTCAACTCTGCCCTATCCACGTGAAAAATCAGGTATGGGCTTTTATATGATAAAGCCGCCAATTCCGAAACCCGCCTTGCAGAAGCTAAGGCCAACAACATGACCACTTTTCAAGTGAGGTATTTCAACTCTACTGTTTTGAGTGGTTCAAACCAAGGTGACTTGAGGAAACTTAATACCACGTTAAGGTCCCAAGGCGCCACCGGAGGTACAAAGGGAGGCTGAATATGCAGCACGCCCTTCACAAAATTCTGTACTTCAGGAAGAGAAGCCAATTCTCTTTGAAAGAAAATGGATAAGGCCGAAATTCGAACCTTTATGGACCCTAATTTTAGGCCCAAATTCACTCCCGTTTGAAGGAAGTGAAGCAGACGGCCCAACTGGAACTCCTCCGTAGGAGCAGTTCTGGCCTCACACCAAGAAACATATTTTCGCCATATACGGTGATAATGTTTCGACGTCACGTCCTTCCTAGCCTTGATCAGGGTAGGAATGACCTCCTCTGGGAATCCCTTTTTCCGCTAGGATCCGGCGTTCAACCGCCATGCCATCAAACGCAGCCGCGGTAAGTCTTGGAACAGACAGGGCCCCTGCTGCAGCAGGTCCTGCCTTAGAGGAAGAGGCCACGGATCTTCTGTGAGCAACTCTTGCAGATCCGGATACCAAGTCCTCCTTGGCCAATCTGGAACAATGAGGATTGTTCTGGCCCTTCTTATTCTTATTATCCTCAACACCTTGGGTATGAGAGGTAGAGGAGTAAACACATAGACCGATCTGAACACCCAAGGTGTCACCAGAGCGTCTACCGCAACCGCCTGAGGGTCTCTTGACCTGGCGCAATACCTCTTTAGCTCTTTGTTGAGGCGGGACGCCATCATGTCTATCTGAGGTAGTCCCCACCGATCCGTGATCTGTGTGAAGACTTCTTGATGAAGTCCCCACTCTCCCGGATGCAGGTCGTGCCTGCTGAGAAAGTCCGCCTCCCAGTTGTCCACCCCCGGGATGAACACTGCTGATAGTGCGCTTACATGGCCTTCCGCCCAGCGTAAAATCCTAGTCGCCTCTGCCATGGCCACTCTGCTCCTTGTGCCGCCTTGGCGGTTTACATGAGCCACTGCTGTGACATTGTCTGACTGAATCAGAACCGGTTTGTTCCGAAGCCATTCCTCCGCTTGGCGTAGGGCGTTGTATATGGCCCTCAACTCCAGGACATTGATGTGGAGACCAGTCTTTAGGCTTGACCAGAGACCCTGGAAATTTCTTCCTAGTGCGACAGCTCCCCAACCTCGGAGGCTCGCGTCCGTGGTCACCAGGACCCAGTCCTGAATGCCGAACCTGCGACCCTCCAGGAGGTGAGCACTGCGCAGCCACCACAGGAGAGACACCCTGGGAGACAGGGTGATCCGTTTTTGCATGTGTAGATGGGACCCGGACCATTTGTCCAATAGGTCCCATTGAAAGGTCCTTGCATGGAACCTGCCGAAGGGGATGGCCTCGTATGAAGCCACCATCTTCCCCAGAACCCTCGTGCAATGATGCACTGAAACCTTTTTTGGCTTCAATAGGTTCCTGACCAGAGCTACGAGCTCCTGAGCCTTCTCCACTGGAAGAAAAACTCTTTTTTGGGTTGTGTCTAGAATCAGGCCCAAAAAGGGCAGACGCGTTGCAGGGACTAGCTGGGATTTCGGTAAATTGAGAATCCAGCCGTGCCTCTGCAACGTCTTCACGGACAGAGACACGCTGTTCAGCAACTTCTCCCGAGATCTCGCCTTTATGAGGAGATCGTCCAAGTACGGGATAATTGTGACGCCCTGCCTGCGCAGGAGCACCATCATTTCCGCCATTACCTTGGTGAAAATTCTCGGGGCCGTGGAAAGAATAAACGGCAACGTCTGAAATTGGTAGTGACAGTCCTGTACTGCAAATCTCAGGAACGCCTGGTGAGGAGGGAAAATCGGAACATGAAGGTACGCATCCTTTATGTCCAGGGACACCATCAAATCCTCTCCCTCCAGGCTGGCGATGACCATTCTGAGCGACTCCATTTTGAACTTGAACCTCTTCAAGTACAGGTTCAGGGATTTCAGATTTAAAATGGGTCTGACCGAACCGTCCGGTTTTGGTACCACAAACAGGGATGAATAATAACTCTCTCCTTGCTGGAGATGAGGAACTTTGACTATCACCTGTTGAATGTACAATTTGTGAATTGCAGCTAACACCAGCTCCCTCTCCGACGGGGAAGCCGGCAGAGCCGATTTGAAAAACCGGCAAGGAGGCATGTCTTCGAATTCCAGTCTGTATCCCTGGGAAACAATCTCTATTGCCCAGGGATCCACCTGTGAGAGAACCCAGACGTGGCTGAACAGACGAAGACGTGCCCCCACTTGATCTGACCCCCCCCCCGGAAAGCCCCAGCGTCATGCGGTGGACTTTGCGGAAGTAGGGGAGGACTTCTGCTCTTGGGAACTAGCCAAGTGCAGCTTTTTTCCCTTGCCTTTACCTCTGGCAACAAAGGACAATCCTCGTACCTTCTTGCTTTTATTGGAACGAAAGGACTGCATTTGATAATGCGGTACCTTCTTAGCATGCTGCGGGGGAACATAAGGTAAAAAATTAGATTTACCGGCCGTAGCAGTAGAGACAAGGTCCGAGAGGCCTTCTCCAAACAACTCCTCCCCCTTGTAAGGCAATGACTCCATATGCCTCTTTGAGTCGGCGTCTCCCGTCCACTGTCGGGTCCACAAGAGTCGCCTAGCAGAAATAGACATAGCGTTTATTCTGGAGCTTAGTAAACAAATGTCTCTCTGAGCATCCCTCATATACAAGGCAGCATCTCTGATATGCTCAATGGTCATTAGAATGGTATCCCTATCTAAGGTGTCAATCTCCGTAGATAAGGAGTCTGCCCATGCCACGACAGCACTACAAACCCAGGCCAACGCCATGGCCGGTCTAACGATAGTTCCTGAATGTGTGAATGTGCTTCATGGTAATTTCCTGTTTGCGATCAGCAGGATCCTTGAGGGAAGCAGTATCCGGAGAAGGCAGTGCCACCTTCTTGGATAAGCGTGTCTACTTTAGGCGAAGATTCCCATCGTATCCTATCCTTCTGTGGAAAAGGATACGCCATAAGAATCCTTTTGGGAACATGTAGTCTCCTATCCGGAGACTCCCAAGCCTTTTCGCACAATTCGCTTAGCTCAAATGAGGACGGAAACGTGACCTCAGGCTTTTTCCCTTTATACATGTGAACCTTCGTGTCAGGGACAGGGGGTTCCTCAGTGATATGCAAAACCTCTTTTATGACAATAATCATGTATCGAATACCCTTTGCCACCTTCGGCTGTAATTTTGCATCCTCATAGTCGACACTAGAGTCAGTATCTGTGTCGGTATCTGTGTCAGCGACCTGGGATATGGGGCGCTTTTGAGACCCTGAAGGTCCTGGCGCCACAGGGACAGGCACGGTCTGGCTACCTGACTGATCCCTAGCCTCAGCCTTGTCTAACCTTTTATGCAGGAGATTCACATTTGCATTTAAGACATTCAGCATATCCACCCAGTCCGGTGTCGGCGTTGCCGACGGCGACCTGACATTCAAACACTCCCCCTCCACATTAAGCGAGCCTTCCTCGTCAAACATGTCGACACACACGTACTGACACACTTCATACACACAGGGAAACTCTTTTCTGAAGACAGTATCCCCTTTAAGGCCCTTTGGAGAGACAGAGAGAGAGAGTATGCCAGCACACACCCCAGCGCAATGACCCTGGAGACCAACACAAAATGTTTTTCCCCAGCAGCGCTGTATAATATCTTATCCGCCAATTATGTGCCCCCCCCCCTCTCTTTTAAACACCCCTTCACCGTGTGTAAGCAGGGGAGAGTCCGGGGAGCTTCCTCTCAGCGTTCTGTTGAGAGAAAAATGGCGCTGGTGAGTGCTGAGGGAGAAGCCCCGCCCTCTCGGTGGCGGGCTTCGGTCCCGCTCAAATTTGTGTAAAAATGGTGGGGGCTCTTTTATATACATGTACAGTGCCCAGCTGTACATGTATATATCTTTTTGCCATGTTTTGAGGTGTTATTATTGCTGCCCAAGGCGCCCCCCCCTGCGCCCTGCACCCATACAGTGACCGGAGTGTGTGAGGTGTGTGGAGCAATGACGCACAGCTGCGGTGCTGTGCGTTACCTCAGTGAAGCCGCTGAAGGCTTCTGCCGCCTGAGACGTCTTCTTGCTTCTGTTCTTCTGGCTCTGTGAGGAGAACGGCGGCGTGGCTCCGGGGGTGGACGCCCAGGACGAACCTGTGTTCACCCCCTCTGGAGCTAATGGTGTCCAGTAGCCGAGGAAGCAGATCCTATCATTTAAGTAGGTCTGCTCCTCTCTCCCCAGTCCCTCGATGCAGGGAGCCTGTTGCCAGCAGTGCTCCCTGTAAAAATAGAAAAATCCAAACAAAAATGCTTTCTAATGCAAAGAACTCAGGAGAGCTCCCTGCAGTGCGCCCATCTTCCTCTGGGCACAGTGTAAAACTGAGGTCTGGAGGAGGGAAATAGAGGGAGGAGCCAGTGCACACCCAGAATCCAAAGCTTTCTTAAAGTGCCCTATCTCCTGCGGAACCCGTCTATTCCCCATGGTCCTTACAGAGTCCCAGCATCCTCTAGGACGTTAGAGAAATAAAAATGTGAATTTACTCTTGATTTTCATAAATATGTGTTACTGATTTATGATATAAATCTTTATCTACATATATATCAGAATCAGAATCAACTTTATTGGCCATGTATACTCACATATACTAAGAATTGTTTGCAGTTTACAATGCTTCGCCAAATAACATAAAAGGAAAAGGAATAACAAAACACACATACACACATAACATACATTAGTATAAAACACAGTTTACAATTACATAGCAGTTCATTGCACCAGACTTGTTATGCATAATTTAGTAAGTGGACAGCTAGTGGAAAGAAGCTTTTTTTTAGTTCTGGTCTACTTGGCGAGAATGGATCTATAACGTCTCCCTGATGGAAGTGTTTCAAACAGGACGTGATAGGGTGCAGCTTGTCTGTCACAATTTTCCCTGCACGCTTCTTGACTCTGGACAGGTAGAGGTCCTGAACAACGGGGAGAACGGCTCCAACGATCTCTTCTGCGGTCCTCACCACTCTCTGTAGCCTTCGTCTGTCACACTCATTGGCAGCTCCATACCAGACTATGGGGCAGATGTATTAACCTGGAGAAGGCATAAGGAAGTGATAAACCAGTGATATGTGCAAGGTGATAAAGGCACCAGCCAATCAGATCTTAACTGTTAATTTACATGGTGGATCTGATTGGCTGGTGCCTTTATCACCTTACACATATCACTGGTTTATCACTTCCTTAAGCCTTCTCCCAGTTAATACATCTGCCCCTATGATTGAAGAGCATAAAACAGACTCCACAATGGCTGTATAGAAGATAATCAGCAGTTTCTGTGAAATATTGAATTTCCTGAGTAGCCTCAGGAAGAACAAGCGCTGTTGTGCCTTCTTGACAATGGAGCCTATATTTGGCCCCCATTAAAGATCATGGGAAATTGTGGACCCCAGAAAAAAATCAACCCATGACACCACGCTATCGGCTATCACAAGTGGGCGCATGGCAGCAGGTTTCCTCCTAAAATCTACCATCATATCAACCGTTTTAAGGGGATTTAGGTCGAGGTTGTTCCTGCCGCACCACTGTGACAGCCGATCCACCTCGCTTCTGTAAGCAGCCTCATCTCCATCTTTGCTTAATCCAATTATGGTAGTATTGTCTACAAATTTTATGATTTTTACCGATTGCTCAGCCAAAATACAGTCATTGGTCTATAAAGAGAAAAGCAGGGGAGAGAGGACACATCCTTGGGGGGCCCCTGTGCTGATCGAACGCACACTGGATGAAAACTTCCCTACTTTCACCACCTGTGTCCTTGCTGTCAAAAAATGTGCAATCCAGGAGCATGTTGATACAGGAACTCTTAGGGAGAGAAGTTTGGACTGCAGGAGACTGGGGACGATTGTATTAAATGCTGAGCTAAAGTCAACAAATAAAACCCTCACATAGGTGCCTGGTTGATCCAAGTGCTGTAATATATAATGCAACCCCAAATTGACTGCATCCTCAACACTCCTGTTTGCACGGTATGAGAACTTCAAAGGATCCAAGTGAGTGTTATAGGCCCTACATACTGGCCGATTTTTTGAAAGATATGAACGATCTCGTTCATAAATGAACGAGAACTCGTTCATATCTTTCAGTGTGGAGACTCCAGCGATGAAAGATGCGCGTCCCCGCGCTCGTTCATCGCTGGTCTCCCGTCGGCTGTGCATGCAGGCCAATATGGACGATCTCGTCCATATTTGCCTGCACTTCAATGCAGCCGCGTGACGGGGGGAGTGAAGAAACTTCACTCTCCCCGTCACTGCCCCCCCCCCCCCCCGCCGCCGGGTCGCTCGTCGGCCGTATCCGCCGTCGGGCAGCTCGGCGGCGGGTCGGCCAGTGAGTAGGGCCCATTAGTCGCCTCTTTCGGGTGGTTCAGCACCAGCAGCTCAAACACTTTCATGGCCACCGATGTTAATGCAATTGGCCTGTAATTGTTCAGTTCTTTTACAGTTGATTTCTTGGGAACCAGAACAATTATTGAGTGTTTAAAGCAGGAGGGAACCTTACACATCTCCAGTGAGGAATTAAAGATCATGGTAAAAATAGGAGCAAGCTGAACAGCACAGATCTTCAGGGCAGGTGGTGACACACCATCCGGACTTGTCATTTTCCTATGTTTGACCCTTTTAAACATGTCTTCCACCTCTCATGGACCCACCCTCAATGCCTGGGAGGGGGTATCTTTACCCAAGTCAGGGGTAAGACTAAAACTGGGGGCTTCCCTCTCAAATCTGCAATAAAAGCTGTTCAGCTCATCTGCCAGTGCCTGACGCATGACAGTGGGGTTAGGAGGTTTCTTACAACAGGTCATAACTTGCATACTTCTCCAAACTGACGCAGATCGTTAGCTGAAAGATTGTTTGTCAGCCTGTTGGAGAACTGCTTTTTCGCCAGCCTAATCTCATGAGTCAGGGAGTTTCTGGTCAGTTTATACGGTCCCTATCTCCACTGCTATAGGCCTGCTCCTTGGCCCAGCGGAGCTTCCTCAGCTGAGCACTGAACCATGGCTTGTTGTTGTTAAAAGTGCAAGATGTTTTAATTGGCACATGCAAGTCCTCGCAAAAACTGATGGAAGATGTCACTACATCAGCCAGTTCGTCTAAATCAGAAGTTTCAAAAACCCACCAATCTGTGCTGTCAAAACAGGCCTGAAGCTTCAGCTTAGCATCCCTTGTCCAGCTGTATATATATATATACTGAATCAAATGCAAATATATGTACAATTGCTAAGGAATACGGTCATGTGGCCATCGCACGGGATCTTGAGCGACCTAAAGCCTGACATGCCCATAGGCCAACTAGGGATTATTCACACTCATGGGTGTCCACGACACCCATAGAGTGGGACTAGAACTTCTGGCAAGCGCAGTGAAGCTGCAAGAGCCTTCGCTTCACTCGCCCACCACACCGGCATTCTGCGGTCGGGATCCTGGCGGTCACCATCAGGGTCATTTGGGTAGTTTCTGTTGTCATTATGATTTAAAAAGAGTAAACACAGTTGTTTGTCAATAAATGGCATCACCCAACCACTAACCATGAGTGAAAGAAAAGTTTGTGAGTTATCATTCATATTCTCTGACACATGGCCAGAATTCTGATAGGGTATGTAAACTTATGAGCACAACGGGATATGTATATATATATATATATATAGAAGCTTTTGAAAGAGTACAGCTCACAGCAGCAGGTTCACAGTCAACATTTCAATGCTTTTAATGTATGCTGGTGGCTCAGATAAGCTCTCTTTTCTCTTTGTTTATTTACGGGCAACTACTTATGTTCTTGTATTTTTATCTTTACATGTAAACTGTATTACACTATGTACTTTTTAATCTTATTTTTATGGATCATATTAAAAAATCCTTTGAAACTACACGGGTCTGATGACTTCGTATGGATAATCACAAGATTTGAGATAAGCGGTTAAAAAATTTTCTATCCGGTACGGGTACACCTCCACTTTGTATTGCACAATTGGGTGGTGTCATTAATATTGCGCTAGGAGGCGCTCTTGTCCTATATATATATATATATATATATATATAGTACTGTCCATAAACTAGAGAATCCCACAGGAACCAAGCTCAGGATAGACCAGCACACTGTTCAATCATGAGAAAATCTTTCTGTATTTTTATATATCAGTAAAGTGCAAAAAAATCCAATTTAAACATGCAGCACAAGTAATTCAGCAGCAAAGTGTCATATGCAGTAATATACTCAACATCCCAACAGCCGTTTCGTATGCCTTCATCAGGGGAATAATAAGCTCAGCATATTTGCCAAAGCACTGCTCGTCCTGCAGTGCAACAGAATAAAGTGCCAAGTGCCCAAAAGCTGCATTGCACCCGCGGCCTATTTAAACCCAGTGCATAATTACCTGATTGCCAGCTGTCACTGCCGGCCACACGTGGGGAACAGACAGATGTCACTCGGACGCGCCGCTGTGAGCCGTGCTCCGGTCATGACGTCAGAGGACTGGCATGCCAACACCTCCCGGCAGGCAAGGTGCCGGGCAGCGTCACACCGCCACTCCCCTTTGAGAGTCTAAGCCCACCAGGTCCTCCCATGTATGACACCATACCACCAGCGCATCACATGATGCACAGGAGGCGGCGCTAATCCAAGACAGGCTAGCTGTCACGGACAGCCCGGGACATGAAAGCCCGTCTCACTGTGGATGGAGGGAACAAAGGCACGCAGGCACAACAAATCTACATCTAATAATAAACAAAAAAATAGTATTCATAAGGCTAATATAACATCCCTATCAGTGACTTCTGCATCTAGGTGAGGCCATATATATAATACTATATTAAACCTTAGCTGTGCCCATATTAGGGCCAAATTTCTATCCAAGTTAATGACCCCAGTTGCCCACAGGTCACCGAGTGGGATGTCTAACAAAACATATATAACAACAAATATTTATAAACAACAAAACTTAGCAATTAAAAGTACCCTATCAGATGATGGATCCAGACGCAACCCAGAAGTCCAGGTCCACGTGTACCCAATCCAGACCAAAAAATAAATCAAAAAATTTGTTAAAAAGAAAAAGAAAAAAGATTTTTTGATCATTTACAAAAATGGGGTAAAGGAAAAATCTTCATTGAGTCCCATTGGAGTCAGTGTTCCAAGCTGACGAATCCACCGACATTCCTGTTGTAATAACAACTTATGTCTATTTCCACCTAATTTAAGTGGTGGCACATGATCAATGGGCATGAACTGTAGATCTTTGATGTTATGTCCACATAACACGAAATGTTTAGCGACCGGTGGTGTAGAGCCATCCATTTTTATGGATGCTTTTTTAATGGACGAGCGATGTAAAGCAATACGTTCTTTCAGCATTCTCATTGTTTTGCCTACGTACAACTTGTTACATGGACAAAAAAATCACGTAAGTGACATATCGTGTTTCACATGTCATACGATGACGTAAATGATGTTTTGCCATTAGTAGGATGATAGAAGCTGCTCCCTGTGCGCATATGTTTGCAATTGACACACGACCCACATTTAAAAGCTCCTTGTTTAAGTTGTAACCACACTTTTCTTTCTTGGGCTATAGGCACAATATCAGAATAGGTTATCTGATCTTTCAGATTAGAGCTCCGTTTGTAACAAAATAGGGGCAGATTTACACAATGTTTCTCCATAATCGGGTCGGACTGTAAAATGTGCCAATACTTCAAGATCGCTTGTCTCGTGACATTTGAAGACACAGAGTAGGTGCTGGAGAAAATCATTCGTCCAAGTTCATCAGGACGTATTTTAGGCTCCATTAACTGTTTACGGTCAAGTTTTAAACATCTGGAAATAGATTCCTGTACTTCTTTCAGGTCATACCCCCTTTCTACAAACTTCTTGCCCATCTCCATCAGAGCCTTCGGTAATGCTCTACTGTCAGAAGTTATTCTGACTACTCGTACTAGCTGTGAGAACGGCAGGCCTCTTTTCAGGGGTTGTGGGTGGAAACTTGATGCCAATAGTAAAGTGTTTTTGTCGGTCAGTTTAGAAAAAATCTCCGTGCAAAAAGCCCCATTTTGTAACTTAACAGTAACATCCAAAAAATTAATACTGGTCAAGTTGTAGGTACACGTGAACCTGATTGACCCTGGTAAAAGATTTAATTTATTAACGAACTCAAGAAGCTTCAATTCACCTCCAGTCCACAGCATGAAAAGGTCATCAATAAAACGAACGTAAAATTTAATAAATGTTGAAAATGATGGATCTGCCATAATATGGATTTTCTCGTACTGAAACATAAATAAATTGGCATACGATGGGGCCACATTGGACCCCATCGCTGTCCCTTGTAACTGTAAGTAAAATGAGTTTTCAAACAAGAAATAATTCTTATGTAAAATGAAATCCAACAACAAAATAAAAAATTGGCACGGGGACTCTCATACTGTGGACTGGAGACAACAGCATCTCTCGTGGCTTCTATGCCCTCAACATGATTGACATTAGTGTACAAACTGGTGACATCAAGGGTCACCAGAATGCAATCCTCAGGCAGTGGACCAATGGAATTCAACTTATTCAGGAAATCTGTAGTATCCCTAATAAAATAAGGTGTAGATTGTACAACAGGCTGCAAATGGAAATCTACAAACTGTGACAATGTTTGACACAAGGAACCCCTTGAGGAGATAATCGGTCTCCCTGGGGGTTTATGCATGCACTTATGGACTTTCTGCAAGATATAAATCAAAGGTGTTCGGGAAATTCTTGTGAAATTCTCCGGCCACAGTGAGACGGGCTTTCATGTCCCGGGCTGTCCGTGACAGCTAGCCTGTCTTGGATTAGCGCCGCCTCCTGTGCATCATGTGATGCGCTGGTGGGATGGCGTCGTCCATGGGAGGACCAGGTGGGCTTAGACTCTCCAGGGGGAGTGGCGGTGTGACGCTGCCCGGCACCTTGCGTGCAGGGAGTTGTTGGCACGCCAGTCCTCTGACGTCATGACCGGAGCGCGGCTCACAGCGGCGTGTCCGAGTGACATCTGTCTGTTCCCCACGTGTGGCCGGCGGTGACAGCTGGCAATCAGGTAATTATGCACTGGGTTTAAATAGGCTGTGGGTGCAATGCAGCTTTTGGGCACTTGCCACTTTATTCTGTTGCATTGCAGGACGAGCAGTGCTTTGGCAAATATGCTGAGCTTATTATTCCCCTGATGAAGGCATACGAAACGGCTGTTGGGATGTTGAGTATATTACTGCATATGACACTTTGCTGCTGAATTACTTGTGCTGCATTTTTGCATTGGATTTTTTGCACTTTACTGATATATAAAAATACAGAAAGATTTTCTCATGATTGAACAGTGTGCTGGTCTATCCTGAGCTTGGTTCCTGTGGGATTCTCGAGTTTATGGACAGTACTGCATTATTTATCTGACCTGGCACCTATACATTGACTTGGAAGTGTGCTGCGGCTCTTTCCGTGGAAATTCATGTAACCAAAGTAACGGACTGTTATTATTTGGACTTGGAGCTGCACCACTAAGATTATATTTTTCATTACTTCTTGGAATTTTTTTTTTTTTTTTTCTGGTGTATTGTTCTCTGTCTTGGTGATGGATCTAGATGCAAATGATATTACTGGTACTAAACGTTTCCTAGACAAAGAGGTTTCCAAAATCTTATTTTCTTCTACTGACCAACTAGCTTTTGACATTGACACCCCGACGGAGATAAATGCTGATTTGCTGCGACTGCGTAAAAGACTTGTTGAACTAGAATTGCATGGTTTAACCATTTCGCAATATCATAAAGAGAATTTAATCCCTCGTGGCTTTTGAAGAATTAAAAATCAACCTACGTTGGGTCGCAGCAATAAAGACTTTTGCCGTCAGTGGTGTCAAATACTGAATCAATGTAGTTTTGACTTGATGGTATTGGTAGTCCAGCAGGTTAATTTGGATATTGAAACTGTGAAGAAAGAGATTCGATCTTGTGAAGGTTTGGATATTTTGAAGGCTGACGCTTCCTATGATTGGCTAGTTAAATTGGACGAATCAGTTTCAGCTTTTAAAAGTGATTTATTGGCTTTCAAAAAATCCAAATACAGGAAGTAAAGGAGGACTATCGGGATCTTAGAGTGTATCCTTGGTTATTTACTCAATCCAATAAAACAGAATGAAAGGAGCGCTAAATATAAAACAATGGACAAAATAAAATAAAAAATGAATGGTAAAAACTTGCAAACACCTGTGAATATAGAAATGGTTAACAAATAATGTTTACAGCACTTTTGTGCTGATGTGACAGTCCTGTGCGGGAGTCCTTTTATAAATGCCGGAGCTGCGGTCCTGCCGGCTCGAAGCGATCCACAAGGAAAGAACTAAAGTCTGGACGTGACTGAAGGTAGGCAGCACTAGGGAAAGAGAGGTAGCTAGGTTTCCCCACTGCAGCCGCAGTACGGACCGCAGCTCCGGCATTTATAAAAGGACTCCCGCACAGGACTGTCACATCAGCACAAAAGTGCTGTAAACATTATTTATTAACCATTTCTATATTCACAGGTGTTTTCAAGTTTTTACCACTCATTTTTTATTTTATTTTGTCCATTGTTTTATATTTAGCGCTCCTTTCGTTCTGTTTTATTGCTAATAATATTTAAAGGAGCAGCTTCACATTATCCTTTGAAGCGCGGGTTATTTATCATTTTTTACTATGTACTCAATCCAGTAGAAGGCCCTGGAGAACGGTCCAAGGCTTTTCGTAAAAAATCTGAGATTTCATTCACTGATATTGAGTCACATACATCTCAGAGTGACTCTGATCACTCGAGTAATCAGAGAGGTCCTTTTTTAGGGGAAAAGACCTTCACAAGGAGCAAAGCAAAATGAAACAGAGACACAAGGGACCCTGCAGGAGAGGGGGGATCAGGCACAAAGGGTACCGGAGGGAGAAACTACAAGGGGGGTCGGAAATAGCTGTTTTCAATTTATCCGATTACGATCCTTCAGCGGTAGAAATGGCAGTACTTTCCAAGGGGCTCACATTCGTGCAATCCCATAAACAGAGTAGTTTTGACTGTGAGGTCGAACTCTATAAGTTTTTTCGTCAGCTTAAACTTAAGAACTTTTTCTCTAAAAAGAGCGATGTGAGTCGAGTAATTAATTCCTTTAAAGCACCCAGCAAGTTTGACCCGCCTTTGTCTAATTCTGCTATTGAGGTTTTCATGCATCTGGTCAAAAATGATGTTCTACCTAGTGTTCAGAACACTAGGATTAAGAACTATAATATGACCAAATCCGAGAGATTGGCCATTAAAGCTTTACGGGAAAACACTGATATCATCATACGCCCCGCCGATAAGGGTGGGGGGGGGGGGGTGATATTGAGTAGAAATGATTATGTAAATGAAATCAATAGACAATTGGCGGATGGCCAATGTTATAAACAACTTCGTTTTGACCCGACGGATAACTTCAAGCGTGAGGTTGATTCGATTATTGTATTGGGACTTTCCAATAATTGGATAGACGAACAGACAGCGGGTTTTACACAAGAATTTCCTCGAACACCTTTGATTTATATCTTGCCGAAAGTCCATAAGTGCATGCATAAACCCCCAGGGAGACCGATTATCTCCTCGAGGGGTTCCTTGTGTCAAACATTGTCACCAGTTTGTACACTAATATCAATCATGTTGAGGGCATAGAAGCCAAGAGAGATGCTGTTGTCTCCAGTCCACAGTATGAGGGTCCCCGTGCGAATTTTTTATTTTGTTGTTGGATTTCATTTTACATAAGAATTATTTCTTGTTTGAAAACTCATTTTACTTACAGTTACAAGGGACAGCGATGGGGTCCAATGTGGCCCCATCGTATGCCAATTTATTTATGTTTCAGTACGAGAAAATCCATATTATGGCAGATCCATCATTTTCAACATTTATTACATTTTACGTTCGTTTTATTGATGACATTTTCATGCACCTACTCTGTGTCTTCAAATGTCACGAGACAAGCGATCTTGAAGTATTGGCACATTTTACAGTCCGACCCGATTATGGAGAAACATTGTGTAAATCTGCCCCTATTTTGTTACAAACGGAGCTCTAATCTGAAAGATCAGATAACCTATTCTGATATTGTGCCTATAGCCCAAGAAAGAAAAGTGTGGTTACAACTTAAACAAGGAGCTTTTAAATGTGGGTCGTGTGTCAATTGCAAACATATGCGCACAGGGAGCAGCTTCTCTCTACTAATGGCAAAACATCATTTACGTCATCGTATGACATGTGAAACACGATATGTCACTTACGTAATTTTATGTCCATGTAACAAGTTATACGTAGGCAAAACAATGAGAATGCTGAAAGAACGTATTGCTTTACATCGCTCGTCCATTAAAAAAGCATCCATAAAAATGGATGGCTCTACACCACCGGTCGCTAAACATTTCGTGTTATGTGGACATAACATCAAAGATCTACAGTTCATGCCCATTGATCATGTGCCACCACTTAAATTAGGTGGAAATAGACATAAGTTGTTATTACAACAGGAATGTCGTGGATTCGTCAGCTTGGAACACTGACTCCAATGGGACTCAATAAAGATTTTTCCTTTACCCTTCTGGGTTGAGTCTGGATCCATCACCTGATAGGGTACTTTTAATTGCTAAGTTTTTTTGTTTATGAAGATTTGTTGTTATATATGTTTTGTTAGACATCCCACTCGGTGACCTGTGGGCAACTGGGGTCATTAACTTGGATAGAAATTTGGCCCTAATATGGGTACAGCTAAGGTTTAATATAGTATTATATACATGGCCTCACCTAGATGCAGAAGTCACTGATAGGGATATTATATTAGCCTTATGTTTACTATTTTTTTGTTTATTATTAGATGTAGATTTGTTGTGCCTGCGTGCCTTTGTTCCCTCCGGCCACAGTGAGACGGGCTTTCATGTCCCGGGCTGTCCGTGACAGCTAGCCTGTCTTAGATTAGCACCGCCTCCTGTGCGTCATGTGATGCGCTGGTGGGATGGCGTCATCCATGGGAGGACCTGGTGGGCTTAGACTCTCCAGGGGGAGTGGCGGTGTGACGCAGCTCGGTACCTTGCGTGCAGGGAGGTGTTGGCATGCCAGTCCTCTGACATCATGACCGGAGCGCAGCTCACAGCGGCGCGTCCGAGTGACATATGTCTGTTCCCCACGTGTGGCCGGCGGTGACAGCTGGCAATCAGGTAATTATGCACTGGGTTTAAATAGGCTGCGGGTGCAATGCAGCTTTTGGGCACTTAGCACTTTATTCTGTTGCACTGCAGGACGAGCAGTGCTTTGGCAAATATGCTGAGCTTATTATTCCCCTGATGAAGGCATACGAAACGGCTGTTGGGATGTTGAGTATATTACTGCATATGACACTTTGCTGCTGAATTACTTGTGCTGCATGTTTAAATTGGATTTTTTGCACTTTACTGATATATAAAAATACAGAAAGAATTTCTCATGATTGAACAGTGTGCTGGTCTATCCTGAGCTTGGTTCCTGTGGGATTCTCTAGTTTATGGACAGTACTGCATTATTTATCTGACCTGGCACCTATACATTGACTTGGAAGTGTGCTGCGGCTCTTTCCGTGGAAATTTATATATATATATATTTATATATTTATATATATATATATATATATCTTCCCTTTCAGGCAAATCCCTGGCGCATGCGCTGCATGATACTGCATCTGTGGATTTCCCGCCCTTTGTGTTAGACATTTTAGTGAATGTAACCGCAGAGCGTATGAGTATGATACAGCCAGACAGAGCACAATACCAGCGAATAAATCCCCTAGTATGTGACAGCGTACACAGTACACAACTCCAGCATCTAAATCCGGCACTATGTGACTGCGTACACAGTATACAACACCAGCTAATAAATCCGGTATTATGTGACTGAGTACACAGTAGAATACACTTGATGGTAAATACTGTGAAGCACTATATATGTGACCCAGACGCACCCAATCCCTTAGGGTACAGAATACAGTGATAGCTAAAGCTGGGATACACTGAAAATGAAATCCACACAGCAGATAAAGGCATACACAGTCACAGTGACAATGCAGATTATTTTAGTAAGACCATAAAACTGCGCTGGACTAGTACATGTATGTGTATATGTATATATATATATATATATATATATATATATATATGTATATAAAACAATGCGCTGTCTGAGACCGGATGTACACTGCTCAAAAAAATAAAGGGAACACTTAAACAACACATCCTAGATCTGAATTAATGAAATATTCTTATTAAATACTTTGTTCTTTACATAGTTGAATGTGCTGACAACAAAATCACACAAAAATTATCAATGGAAATCAAATTTATTAACCCATGGATGTCTGGATTTGGAGTCACACTCAAAATTAAAGTGGAAAAACACACTACAGGCTGATTCAACTTTGATGTAATGTCCTTAAAACAAGTCAAAATGAGACTCAGTAGTGTGTGTGGCCTCCACGTGCCTGTATGACCTCCCTACAACGCCTGGGCATGCTCCTGATGAGGTGGCGGATGGTCTCCTGAGGGATCTCCTCCCAGACCTGGACTAAAGCATCCGCCAACTCCAGGACAGTCTGTGGTGCAACGTGGCGTTGGTGGATGGAGCGAGACATGATGTCCCAGATGTGCTCAATTGGATTCAGGTCTGGGGAACGGGCGGGCCAGTCCATAGCATCAATGCCTTCATCTTGCAGGAACTGTTGACACACTCCAGCCACATGAGGTCTAGCACATGCCACTCCACACTATTACTGACCCACTGCCAATCCGGTCATGCTGGAGGATGTTGCAGGCAGAACGTTTTCCTTGGCGTCTCCAGACTCTGTCACGTCTGTCACATGTGCTCAGTGAGAACCTGCTTTCATCTGTGAAGAGCACAGGGTCGCCAGTGGCGAATTTGCCAATCTTGGTGTTCTCTGTCAAATGCCAAACGTCCAGCACGGTGTTGGGCTGTAAGCACAACCCCCACCTGTGGACGTCGTGCCCTCATACCACCCTCATGGAGTCTGTTTCTGATCGTTTGAGTAGACACATGCACATTTGTGGCTTGCTGGAGGTCATTTTGCAGGGCTCTGGCAGTGCTCCTCCTGTTCCGAGGTAGCGGTCCTGCTGCTGGGTTGTTGCCCTCCTACGGCCTCCTCCACGTCTCCTGGTGTACTGGCCTGTCTCCTGGTAGCACCTCCATGCTCTGGACACTACGCTGACAGACACAGCAAACCTTCTTGCCACAGCTCGCATTGATGTGCCATCCTGGATGAGCTGCACTACCTGAGCCACTTGTGTGGGTTGTAGACTCCGTCTCATGCTACCACTAGAGTGAAAGCACCGCTAGCTTTCAAAAGTGACCAAAACATCAGCCAGAAAGCATAGGAGCTGAGAAGTAGTCTGTGGTCACCACCTGCAGAACAACTCCTTTATTGGGGGTGTCTTGCTAATTGCCTATAATTTCCACCTGTTGTCTATTCCATTTGCACAACAGCATGTGAAATTGATTGTCAATCAGTGTTGCTTCCTAAATGGACAATTTGATTTCACAGAAGTGTGATTGACTTGGAGTTACATTGTGTTGTTTAAGTGTTCCCTTTATTTTTTTGAGCAGTGTATATATCAGAATACTCGTACAATATATTCTGGCACAAGTACACTTGTTCTTAACTAACACTGTCTTATTAATGACATGTAGAATACTTAAGTGTCTGTAAAATCATGGCGCTTATGTACAGGCGGATTTACAGAGGAGACCTTGCCCTGCAGTCCCGGAGACCAGTCGCAGCTATGCTTAGAAGATGGCCCCCCAGTGTCTCAATCAGGGAGTGAGCGAAAGTGTAAGGCAACTCCAGGGCGGGAACACCAGCAGTAGATGGCGCCCGGAGCTGGGGGAGGGGCTACAGGTCAAACGTCTTCTCCCCTATGCTGGTCCTCACCACCTAGTACTATGGAGTCTTAATAAAGAGGCTATTTATATATCCGACTTGTACTCTTATGTCCTGATGGATATATTGGGGTCCCTGCTCTGTTACAGTGTCCATGCCAGCGTCGCAGTCCGTCTCCTTAGACTGCAACCGGAACGCGATTTAATGGTGGGTCCTGTCTGCGGAACCCTCTTACCTCCTCCCCACAGTAGCATCCACATGAATCAGGAGAGCGTCTGCGACCGTGTGCCTAGAGCCTAAGCGTCTCCGCCGCAAGTACCCGGGAACAGAGTCAGCGGGAGTATGCGACACAGCTGGGGAGGTGACGGAGCCGCAGCACAGAATGTCACCCTGACATGTAAGTGCTGCGGCCCTTGAAGTCTTCTAAAAGCTTTTTCAGGGCTGCCCAGTGCAGCCCCCCTGTTAAGTGACCTGCTTCTGCAGGCACCAACTCAAAACTGAGCTCACAGTACCTTGAGGCGGAGTTATAGAGGAGGCCGCAATGCATCCTGGGACAGTCTAAAGCTTTAGCCTGTTGGTGCCTGTATCAAGATCCATCTCTACACCCCGATGTTTACCTGTGGAAACCAATGTACCCCGCTGCAGAAATAAATATATATATATATGTTAATAGAACATATAAAGGGGGCGCTCCATAGTGCATAAACTCCAGCAGGGGTGGAGTCTAGTGACGTTGAGGATCACCTTGGCTGCTGAACGAGGAGTCACGGACGTGTGTGTTTCCTGCCCGTGAGTCCCAGGGAAATCAACTGCCGGCGGGTGTAGGTTTCCAGTGCGACTGACTGACACTTGTTCCAGCTGTCACCTGGTGATCATTTGTGGAATCATGTGGTAACCAGCCCACACTGGTTGCCGTCTGGTACGAATGTAATACATTTGTTTTAAGCACTCTGTGTTTTTAAAATTAAAAAAGGTTTATGCACTATGGAGCGCCCCCTTTACATGTTCTATTAACAGATATTTGCTCCGGTGGAGTTCGGATTGGTTGAAAGGTGAGCAGCGGTCCTGGAGTTTCTCAGGAGGATCTAGTGCCTTTGAGCGGTCATTTAACAGCTGTGGTTCCACTTTGAACTATATATATATATATATATATATATATATATATTTCATATGCGCTAATTCTCCAGACTGTATCATCCAGCGCTTTATCTTTCATGTTTGTATTGTTCATATTGTAACACTGTAAGGGTACAAGGTGCCGTTTCCTGGGATAAATGGCAGCCTGCAGCAGCTGAGGAACCACACAAGTCCAGTTTCCGGTACAACTGGCCCCAGCCAGTTTTATTATACAGAAAATAAAACAAACAGCAAAAGAAAATACCTTGCCTGTCCGGCACTAACTAAACACAAGATGTTCCTAACTATCACTAAACAAAAAAAACACAGAGTTCTCCAGTACACTGTATAGCTCACTTGTATCAGGAAGCGTGTTTCTCTCACAGAGACCCTGCAGTCTTCCCAGGCAGTCTGCACACCCTAATCAGGCCAGCAGCTCTATAACACTCTTACACAGCTGAAAGCCTGATTAGCCTTCTGTGAGGCCAAAGACCCGAACTGGGCCCAATGTCTGGAACTTGCCCCATCTCTCTTTCAGGGCCCTTTTCCAGCTTTTCCAACAAACTTTAAAGGTTCTAACAAAACAAAACATATTCCTAGAAGTTTTCATTTTTCTAATACATGTAAGACAAGAACCTGGGACAAACATACCTGCCCTCAAACACTATCCCAGTGTTCTTGTCACATATCCCCCTCCCCTGTTTCGACCTAGGGGCCGGAACACTTGTAGCCCCCAAACAGAAGATGCGTGACAATGCATCTGCGTTGGCCAATTGTGTACCCGGTCTATGTTCGACAGTAAACTTAAAATCCTGCAACGCTAGAAACCATCTAGTTACACGAGCATTCTTGCCTCTATTTACATACATCCATTTTAAAGGGGCATGATCCGTCACTAGTGTGAATTGTCTACCCAAGAGGTAATATCTCAAGGTATCTAGTGCCCACTTAATGGCCAAAGCCTCCTTTTCCACAATGGCATACCTTTTTTCATTCTCATTGAGTTTCCTACTCATATAAATGATAGGGTGTTCGTCCCCATCTCTGGTTTGGGACAGCACAGCGCCTATCCCTACCTCTGAGGCATCTGTCTGTACCACAAATTCTTTTGAAAAATCTGGTGTTATCAACACCGGTTGTGAACACAAAGCCACTTTTAACGCTTGGAACGCTTTTTCTGCATCAGGGTTCCATTTCACCATATTTGACTGCTTCCCTTTGGTAAGGTCTGACAACGGCACCGCTGTGGTCGCAAAATTGGGAATAAACCGTCTATAGTACCCAGTTATTCCCAAAAAAGCCCTTACCTGTTTTTTATTCACTGGACGAGGCCAGTTTTGAATAGCATCAATTTTATTCAATTGGGGCCTAATCAGACCTCTGCCTATGGTGAAGCCCAAGTATTTGACCTCCTCCATTGCGAGGCAGCACTTCTTTGGGTTAGCAGTTAACCCTGCCTCTCTGATTGAGTCCAGTACTGCTTGTACTTTAACCAAATGGGACTGGGGAGTCTGTACTGTGAATTACCACATCATCCAGATAGGCAGCTGCATATTTTCTATGGGGCCTCAAAATTTTATCCATCGCCCGTTGAAAGGTTGTTGGAGCCCCATGCAACCCAAAGGGTAACATCTTATACTGGTACAGCCCCTCCGGAACCGAAAAGGCTGTTTTTTCTTTTGCGCTATCAGATAAAGGTATTTGCCAGTAACCTTTGGTCAGGTCCAACGTGGTGAGAAACCTGGCTGTTCCCAGCCTTTCTATAAGCTCATCTACACGGGGCATGGGGTATGCGTCAAACTTGGATACCTCATTTAACTTATGAAAGTCATTACAGAAGCGTATGCTACCGTCGGGCTTCGGGATGAGCACTATGGGACTGGACCACTCACTGTTAGATTCCTCTATGACTCCAAGTTCTAAAATGGTTTTAACTTCTTTAGAAACAGCTTCTCGCTGAGCTTCAGGAATCCTATATGGGTTTAAATGAACCCTGACCCCTGGTTCTGTGACAATGTCATGTTTTATTATGGTCGTTCAGCCAGGCAGCTCTGAAAATATCTCCCTATTTTGGATGAGAAATTCTTTAACCTGATTGTTCTGATCAGCTGAAAATGTCTCTGACACCTTCACTGCGGGAAGCAACCGAGGTGAAGACACCGAAGGGCAAGGCTCCGCTGACAGAGACAACCTATCTTTCCAGGATTTGATTAAGTTAACATGGTAGATTTGTTCGGGTTTTCTCTTTCCCGGCTGGTATACTTTGTAATTAACCTCATTCACTTTTTCCCTAATCTCAAATGGACCCTGCCATTTAGCTAGGAATTTGCTTTCCACAGTGTGTACCAAAACAAGAACTCTATCTCCAGGAGCAAATTCCCGTATCTTGGCACTCCGGTTATAGACCCTCTGTTGAGCACTTTGGGCCTGTTCCATGTACTCTCTGACAACAGGTACCACGGCTGCAATCCTATCCTGCATTTGTGTTACATGTTCAATAACGCTTCTATAAGGAGTGGGCTGTCCTTCCCACGTCTCTTTGGCAATGTCCAACAGCCCTCTGGGGTGTCTACCATACAACAAATCAAATGGAGAAAACCCCGTAGAGGACTGAGGAACTTCTCTGATGGCCATTAACAAGTAGGACAACAAACAATCCCAGTTTTTCCCATCTCTCTCAACAACCTTTTTTAACATACTTTTTAATGTTTTATTAAACCTTTCCACCAACCCGTCAGTTTGGGGATGGTAGATGGACGTCCTGAGGTGAGTGACCTTAAATAATTTGCACAATTCTTTCATGATCCTTTACATAAATGGAGTACCTTGGTCAGTCAAAATTTATTTCGGTATTCCCACTCTACTAAAAACCTGCACCAGCTCCCTAGCTATCGCCTTGGTTGTGATAGTGCGTAAAGGGACAGCCTCAGGATATCAAGTGGCATAGTCCATAATTACCAGGATATACTGATGGCCCCGAGCAGACTTTAACAAGGGCCCCACGAGATCCATGGCTATTCTGTCAAACGGGACCTCTATAATAGGCATGGGAACTAGTGGGCTCCTGAAATGGGGTCTAGGGGCATGATACTGGCATTCAGGACAGGAAGAACAATATTCAGACACTTCTTTATAAACCCCTGGCCAAAAGAACCTTTGTAAAACTCCTTCAGTGGTTTTTTCTGCCCCTAAATGTCCTGCGGTAACGTGACTATGAGCTAAATCTAGTACCGTTCTCCGATAAGGCTGGGGAACTACCAGCTGTTCCACCACATCCTCACCCCTTTTGACAATGTGGTACAAGAGCTCATTACAGATGGCCATGTGGTGATACGTAACCCTGTCACCTGGTACCACAGGTTCCCCATTAATAACCTTAACATTCTCTCTAGCCTTTATTAAGGTAGGATCCTTTAACTGTTCAGACGCAAACAGATCCTTCTTTACCTCCAGGTCAGGCACGCTTTCAGTTCTAACTACTATGTCTGTTCCCAGCAAGAGGGTCCTCACTGGACTCCCCATCTGTCACTTCCCCAGCCAAACTAGCAAATGGCAAAGGGTCAGAAAGTTCAGAAGACACACGTACATCCATAAAATCACCGGTATTATCAACTGGCTCTTTACTTCTCACATCTGTTGATAACCGTGATTCCCACAGTTTCCAAAAATGAGGAAAATCCCTCCCTATTATGGCCTCATGCACCAAGGTGGGGACCAGTCCTACTTTAACAATTGCTGACCCACAACCAGTTTCTATATTCACTTCAGCAGTGACATAATGTTGGGTATCCCCATGTATGCAAGTTACCCCAATAGGTATTTGCTGGACCTTTATGGGGTTCACTAACCCAGCTTTCACGAGGGTAACTAAATTTCCTGAATCTAGCAAGGCCTCTACCCGGTTACCCTCTAAGAACACATCACACATTTGTTTTTCCAGCTCAGGTGAAGGTACCACAGTACAGGCTAACCTAGCAAAGAAAGACATTCTGCGACATTCAAAGGCAGCATCACATTGCATAGGTTCTTGCATGACTGGGCAATTGGCAATAACATGACCTGGCATACCACACCTAAAACATTTAATCACCCGATTATCAACCCGTTTGGGCAGCATAGACCGTTCTAGCCCCATTGGCCTGTCTCCAGGGCCAGTATTTACAGTCTCTCCAGCCTTGCGTTCTCTTAACCGCCCAGCAACGTTTTCCCACGGAACAGTCTTACCATTCTTTACTGAAGGGCGCTGTCGAGGATCTATGGGTTGCTGGGTGGTCATCAGTAGTTCCTCTGCTGCCAAATACCTCTCTACCATGTCCACTAATTGGTCAGCAGTACCCGGGTTCCCATGGCTCACCCACTTGCGCAGGACCATGGGCAAAGATCTCAAGTAGCGGTCCATGACGACTCTTTCAACCATCTGGGGACCAATTAATGTCTCTGGCTGTAACCATTTTTTTGTTAGCTGAATAAGGTCGTGCATCTGGGAGCGAGGAGGCTTCTCCATGGCGTACACCCAACGGTGCACCCGTTGTGCTCGTACTGACAGCGTGACTCCCAGGCGGGTCAGGATCTCAGTCTTTAGTTTATCATAGTCCCGAGCCTCAGCAGGGCTTAAATCAAAGTACGCTTTTTGGGGCTCACCTGACAGAAAAGGTGCCAGCAGACTGGCCCACTGAGCTTTCGGCCAGTTCTCACGCTCGGCAGTCCTTTCAAACGTGGTCAGGTAGGCCTCCACATCCTCAGCCTCTGTCATTTTCTGCAGGAAGTGACTGGCCCGTATAGAACTAGAGCTGGTCGGAGCACGGACGGCCATATCTCCAATCCGGGCTGCAAGGCTCTGCATCACTTCTGTTAAGGCCTCTCGCTGTAGTCTCCAATTTTCCTCCATTGCCACCTGCTGCTGTCTGTTGGCCTCCTGCTGAGCCGCTGTAGCTTGCAGCAAGGCTTTGAGCAGTTCCTCCATGTCGACAGACTTTTCAGGCGGCTTTGTAGCCGCTTTCACCCAGGACATATATCAAATCCTCAGGGCGAGTCTCAGTAACTTCACACTGGGCTGTATCTGCATAAACCACCGTTTTCTGCAGGCCTCACAAAGCTGCTGCTTTCACTTATGCGCAGAACGGAGTGCTCGCATTCTCCACCAAATTGTAACACTGTAAGGGTACAGGGTGCCGTTTCCTGGGTTAAATGGCAGCCTGCAGCAGCTGAGGAACCACACAAGTCCAGTTTCCGGTAAAACTGGCCCCAGCCAGTTTTATTATACAGAAAATAAAACAAACAGCAAAAGAAAATACCTTGCCTGTCCGGCACTAACTAAACACAAGATGTTCCTAACTGTCACTAAACAAAAAAAACACAGAGTTCTCCAGTACACTGTATAGCTCACTTGTATCAGGAAGCGTGTTTCTCTCACAGAGACCCTGCAGTCTTCCCAGGCAGTCTGCACACCCTAATCAGGCCAGCAGCTCTATAACACTCTTACACAGCTGAAAGCCTGATTAGCCTTCTGTGAGGCCAAAGACCCGAACTGGGCCCAATGTCTGGAACTTGCCCCATCTCTCTTTCAGGGCCCTTACCCAGCTTTTCCAACTAACTGAAAAGGTTCTAACAAAACAAAAATAAGATTTTACTTACCGATAAATCTATTTCTCGTAGTCCGTAGTGGATGCTGGGGACTCCGTCAGGACCATGGGAATAGCGGCTCCGCAGGAGACAGGGCACAAAAGTAAAAGCTTTAGGATCAGGTGGTGTGCACTGGCTCCTCCCCCTATGACCCTCCTCCAAGCCTCAGTTAGGATACTGTGCCCGGACGAGCGTACACAATAAGGAAGGATTTTGAATCCCGGGTAAGACACATACCAGCCACACCAATCACACTGTACAACCTGTGATCTGAACCCAGTTAACAGCATGATAACAGCGGAGCCTCTGAAAAGATGGCTCACAACAAAAATAACCCGATTTTTGTAACAATAACTATGTACAAGTATTGCAGACAATCCGCACTTGGGATGGGCGCCCAGCATCCACTACGGACTACGAGAAATAGATTTATCGGTAAGTAAAATCTTATTTTCTCTGACGTCCTAGTGGATGCTGGGGACTCCGTCAGGACCATGGGGATTATACCAAAGCTCCCAAACGGGCGGGAGAGTGCGGATGACTCTGCAGCACCGAATGAGAGAACTCCAGGTCCTCTTTAGCCAGGGTATCAAATTTGTAGAATTTTACAAACGTGTTCTCCCCCGACCACGTAGCTGCTCGGCAGAGTTGTAATGCCGAGACCCCTCGGGCAGCCGCCCAGGATGAGCCCACCTTCCTTGTGGAATGGGCCTTGACAGATTTAGGCTGTGGCAGGCCTGCCACAGAATGTGCAAGTTGAAATGTGCTACAAATCCAACGAGCAATCGTCTGCTTAGAAGCAAGAGCACCCAGTTTGTTGGGTGCATACAGGATAACAGCGAGTCAGTTTTCCTGACTCCAGCCGTCCTGGAAACCTATATTTTCAGGGCCCTGACAACATCTAGCAACTTGGAGTCCTCCAAGTCCCTAGTAGCCGCAGGTACCACAATAAGCTGGTTCAGGTGAAACGCTGACACCACCTTAGGAAGAAACTGGGGACGAGTCCGCAGCTCTGCCCTGTCCGAATGGACAATCAGATATGGCTTTTGTGAGACAAAGCCGCCAATTCTGACACTCGCCTGGCCGAGGCCAGGGCCAACAGCATGGTCACTTTTCATGTGAGATATTTCAAATCCACAGATTTGAGCGGTTTAAAATGTGATTTTAGGAATCCCAGAACTACGTTGAGATCCCACAGTGCCACTGGAGGCACAAAAAGGGGGTTGTATATGCAATACTCCCTTGACAAACTTCTGGACTTCAGGAACTGAAGCCAATTCTTTCTGGAAGAAAATTGACAGGGCCGAAATTTGAACCTTAATGGACCCCAATTTGAGGCCCATAGACACTCCTGTTTGCAGGAAATGCAGGAATCGACCGAGTTGAAATTTCTTCGTGGGGCCTTCCTGGCCTCACACCACGCAACATATTTTCGCCACATGTGGTGATAATGTTTTGCGGTCACCTTCTTCCTGGCTTTGACCAGGGTAGGAATGACCTCTTCCGGAATGCCTTTTTCCCTTAGGATCTGGCGTTCCACCGCCATGCCGTCAAACGCAGCCGCGGTAAGTCTTGGAACAGACCTGGTACTTGCTGAAGCAAGTCCCTTCTTAGCGGCAGAGGCCATGAGTCCTCTGTGAGCATTTCTTGAAGTTCCGGGTGCCACGTCCTTCTTGGCCAATCCGGAGCCACGAGTATAGTTCTTACTCCTCTACGTCTTATAATTCTCAGTACCTTGGTCCTGAGAAGCAGAGGAGGGAACACATACACCGACTGGTACACCCACGGTGTTACCAGAACGTCCACAGATATTGCTTGAGGGTCTCTTGACCTGGCGCAATACCTGTCCAGTTTTTTGTTCAGGCGGGACGCCATCATGTCCACCTTTGGTCTTTCCCAACGGTTCACAGTCATGTGGAATACTTCCCGATGAAGTCCCCACTCTCCCGGGTGGAGGTCGTGCCTGCTGAGGAAGTCTGCTTCCCAGTTGTCCACTCCCGGAATGAACACTGCTGACAGTGCTATCACATGATTTTTCGCCCAGCGAAGAATCCTTGCAGTTTCTGCCATTGCCCTCCTGCTTCTTGTGCCGCCCTGTCTGTTTACGTGGGCGACTGTCGTGATGTTGTCCCACTGGATCAATACCGGCTGACCTTGAAGCAGAGGTCTTGCTAAGCTTAGAACATTGTAAATTGCCATTAGCTCCAGTATATTTATGTGGAGAGAAGTCTCCAGACTTGATCACACTCCCTGGAAATATTTTCCCTGTGTGACTGCTCCCCAGCCTCTCAGGCTGGCATCCGTGGTCACCAGGACCCAGTCCTGAATGCCGAATCTGCGGCCCTTTAGTAGATGAGCACTCTGCAGCCACCGCAGAAGAAACACCCTTGTCCTTGGAGACAGGGTTATCCGCTGATGCATCTGAAGATGCGATCCGGACCATTTTTCCAGCCGATCCCACTGAAAAGTTCTTGCGTGAAATCTACCGAATGGAATCACTTCGTAAGAAGCCACCATTTTTCCCAGGACCCTTGTGCAATGATGCACTGACACTTTTCCTGGTTTTAGGAGGTTCCTGACTAGCTCGGATAACTCCCTGGCTTTCTTCTCCTGGAGAAACACCTTTTTCTGGACTGTGTCCAGAATCATCCCTAGGAACAGCAGACGTGTCGTCGGAAACAGCTGCGGTTTTGGAATATTTAGAATCCACCCGTGCTGTCGTAGAACTACTTGAGATAGTGCTACTCCGACCTCCAACTGTTCTCTGGACCTTGCCCCTATCAGGAGATCGTCCATTTTCTTTGAAGAAGAATCATCATTTCGGCCATTACCTTGGTAAGGACCCGGGGTGCCGTGGACAATCCAACCGGCAGCGTCTGAAACTGATAGTGACAGTTCTGTACCACGAACCTGAGGTACCCTTGGTGAGAAGGGCAAATTGGGACATGGAGGTAAGCATCCCTGATGTCCCGGGACACCATATAGTCCCCTTCTTCCTGGTTCGCTATCACTGCTCTGAGTGACTCCATCTTGATTTGAACCTTTGTATGTAAGTGTTCAACTATTTCAGATTTAGAATAGGTCTCACCGAGCCATCTGGCTTCAGTACCACAATATAGTGTGGAATAATACCCCTTTCCTTGTTGTAGGAGGGGTACTTTGATTATCACCTGCTGGGAATACAGCTTGTGAATTGTTTCCACTACTGCCTCCCTGTCGGAGGGAGACGTTGGTAAAGCAGACTTCAGGAACCTGCGAGGGGGAGACGTCTCGAATTTCCAATCTGTACCCCTGGGATACTACTTGTAGGATCCAGGGGTCCACTTGCGAGTGAGCCCACTGCGTGCTGAAACTCTTGAGACGACCCCCCCCCACCGCACCCGAGTCCGCTTGTACGGCCCCAGCGTCATGCTGAGGACTTGGCAGAAGCGGTGGAGGGCTTCTGTTTCTGGGAATGGGCTGCCTGCTGCAGTCTTCTTCCCTTTCCTCTATCCCATGGCAGATATGACTGGCCTTTTGCCCGCTTGCCCTTATGGGGACGAAAGGACTGAGGCTGAAAAGACGTTGTCTTTTTCTCCTTTATACGGCAATACTTCCATGTGCCGTTTGGAATCTGCATCACCTGACCACTGTCGTGTCCATAAACAACTTCTGGCAGATATGGACATCGCACTTACTCTTGATGCCAGAGTGCAAATATCCCTCTGTGCATCTCGCATATATAGAAATGCATCCTTTAAATGCTCTATAGTCAATAAAATACTGTCCCTGTCAAGGGTATCAATATTTTCAGTCAGGGAATCCGACCAAGCCACCCCAGCGCTGCACATCCAGGCTGAGGCGATCGCTGGTCGCAGTATAACACCAGTATGTGTGTATATACTTTTTAGGATATTTTCCAGCCTCCTATCAGCTGGCTCCTTGAGGGCGGCCCTATCTGGAGACGGGACCGCCACTTGTTTTGATAAGCGTGTGAGCGCCTTATCCACCCTAAGGGGTGTTTCCCAACGCGCCCTAACTTCTGGCGGGAAAGGGTATACCGCCAATAATTTTCTATCGGGGAAAACCCACGCATCATCACACACTTCATTTAATTTATCTGATTCAGGAAAAACTACAGGTAGTTTTTTCACACTCCACATAATACCCTTTTTTGTGGTACTTGTAGTATCAGAAATATGTAACACCTCCTTCATTGCCCTTAACAAGTAACGTGTGGCCCCAAAAGGAAAATACGTTTGTTTCTTCACCGTCGACACTGGAGTCAGTGTCCGTGTCTGTGTCGACCGACTGAGGTAAAAGGACGTTTTAACGCCCCTGACGGTGTTTGAGACGCCTGGACAGGTACTAATTGGTTTGCCGGCCGTCTCATGTCGTCAACCGACCTTGCAGCGTGTTGACATTATCACGTAATTCCTTAAATAAGCCATCCATTCCGGTGTCGACTCCCTAGAGAGTGACATCACCATTACAGGCAATTGCTCCGCCTCCTTACCAACATCGTCCTCATACATGTCGACACACACGTACCGACACACAGCACACACACAGGGAATGCTCTGATAGAGGACAGGACCCCACTAGCCCTTTGGGGAGACAGAGGGAGAGTTTGCCAGCACACACCAAAAACGCTATAATTATACAGGGACAACCTTTATATAAGTGTTTTTCCCTTATAGCATTTTAATATATATAGTCATATCGCCAAATAAGTGCCCCCCCTCTCTGTTTTAACCCTGTTTCTGTAGTGCAGTGCAGGGGAGAGCCTGGGAGCCTTCCCACCAGCATTTCTGTGAGGGAAAATGGCGCTGTGTGCTGAGGAGAATAGGCCCCGCCCCCTTTTCGGCGGGCTTCTTCTCCCGTTTTTCTGAGACCTGGCAGGGGTTAAATACATCCATATAGCCCCCAGGGGCTATATGTGATGTATTTTTAGCCAGAATAAGGTACTATCATTGCTGCCCAGGGCGCCCCCCCCAGTGCCCTGCACCCTCAGTGACCGCTGCTATGAAGTGTGCTGACAACAATGGCGCACAGCTGCAGTGCTGTGCGCTACCTTATGAAGACTGAAAAGTCTTCTGCCGCCGGTTTCTGGACCTCTTCACTTTTCGGCATCTGCAAGGGGGTCGGCGGCGCGGCTCCGGGACGAACCCCAGGGTGAGACCTGTGTTCCGACTCCCTCTGGAGCTAATGGTGTCCAGTAGCCTAAGAAGCCAATCCATCCTGCACGCAGGTGAGTTCACTTCTCTCCCCTAAGTCCCTCGATGCAGTGAGCCTGTTGCCAGCAGGACTCACTGAAAATAAAAAACCTAACAAAACTTTTACTCTAAGCAGCTCTTTAGGAGAGCCACCTAGATTGCACCCTTCTCGGCCGGGCACAAAAATCTAACTGAGGCTTGGAGGAGGGTCATAGGGGGAGGAGCCAGTGCACACCACCTGATCCTAAAGCTTTTACTTTTGTGCCCTGTCTCCCGCTATTCCCATGGTCCTGACGGAGTCCCCAGCATCCACTAGGACGTCAGAGAAACAAAACATATTCCTAGAAGTTTTCATTTTTCTAATACATGTAAGACAAGAACCTGGGACAAACATACCTGCCCTCAAACACTATCCCAGTGTTCTTGTCACAATATATATATAGAGAGAGAGAGAGAGAGAGAGAGAGAGAGAGAGAGAGAGAGAGAGAGAGAGCAGAACAAAAAAGGCCTTTTTTGTTCTGCTCTGCATTTGGGACTCATCACCCCTAGGAAGGCACACCAGCAAGTTATTATGAGGTCACGCTGTTCTCTGTGAGTGCCGGATTTTGTACATATATATATACACTGCTCAAAAAAATAAAGGGAACACTTAAACAACACAATGTAATTCCAAGTCAATCACACTTCTGTGAAATCAAACTGTCCACTTAAGAAGCAACACTGATTGACAATCAATTTCACATGCTGTTAAACACATGGAATAGACAACAGGTGGAAATTAAAGGCAATTAGCAATTAGCAAGACACCCCCAATAAAGGAGTTGTTCTGCAGGTGGTGACCACAGACCACTTTTCAGCTCCTATGCTTTCTGGCTGATGTTTTGGTCACTTTTGAAAGCTGGCGGTGCTTTCACTCTAGTGGTAGCATGAGACGGAGTCTACAACCCACACAAGTGGCTCAGGTAGTGCAGCTCATCCAGGATGGCACATCAATGCAAGCTGTGGCAAGAAGGTTTGCTGTGTCTGTCAGCGTAGTGTCCAGAGCATGGAGGCGCTACCAGAAGACAGGCCAGTACATCAGGAGACGTGGAGGAGGCCGTAGGAGGGCAACAACCCAGCAGCAGGACCGCTACCTCGGAACAGGAGGAGCACTGCCAGAGCCCTGCAAAATGACCTCCAGCAAGCCACAAATGTGCATGTGTCTACTCAAATGATCAGAAACAGACTCCATGAGGGTGGTATGAGGGCCCGACATCCACAGGTGGGGGTTGTGCTTACAGCCCAACACCGTGCAGGACGTTTGGCATTTGACAGAGAACACCAAGATTGGCAAATTCGCCACTGGCGCCCTGTGCTCTTCACAGATGAAAGCAGGTTCTCACTGAGCACATGTGACAGACGTGACAGAGTCTGGAGACGCCAAGAAGAACATTCTGCTGCTTGCAACATCCTTCAGCATGACTGGTTTGGCAGTGGGTCAGTAATGGTGTGGGGTGGCATTTCTTTGGGGGGCCGCACAGCCCTCCATGTGCTCACCAGAGGTAGCCTGACTGCCATTAGGTACCAAGATGAGATCCTCAGACCCCTTGTGAGACCATATGCTGGTGCGGTTGGCCCTGGGTTCCTCCTAATGCAAGACAATGCTAGACCTCATGTGGCTGGAGTGTGTCAGCAGTTCCTGCAAGATGAAGGCATTGATGCTATGGACTGGCCCGCCCGTTCCCCAGACCTGAATCCAACTGAGCACATCTGGGACATCATGTCTCGCTCCATCCACCAACACCACATTGCACCACAGACTGTCCAGGAGTTGGCGGATGCTTTAGTCCAGGTCTGGGAGGAGATCCCTCAGGAGACCATCCGCCACCTCATCAGGAGCATGCCCAGGCGTTGTAGGGAGGTCATACAGGCACGTGGAGGCCACACACACTACTGAGCCTCATTTTGACTTGTTTTAAGGACATTACATCAAAGTTGGATCAGCCTGTAGTGTGTTTTTCCACTTTCATTTTGAGTGTGACTCCAAATCCAGACCTCCATGGGTTAATAAATTTGATTTCCATTGATAATTTTTGTGTGATTTTTTTGTCAGCAAATTCAACTATGTAGAGAACAAAGTATTTAATAAGAATATTTCATTCATTCAGATCTAGGATGTGTTGTTTAAGTGTTCCCTTTATTTTTTTGAGCAGTATATATATATATATATATATATATATACATATATATATATATTTATTTATGGGTTCAGTTTGAATTACTGGTGGCCGGAATGCCGACTGTCAGTATACCAACAGTGGCATCCCAGCCACCAGTATGCCGGCAGTGGAGCAAGCGCTGGCAAGCCCCTTGCGGGCATGCTGAGCTCGCCACGCTACGGGCACGGTGGCTCGCTGTGCTCACCACAGGTTATATTCTCCCTCTATGGGTGTCATGGACAGGGAGGGAGAATAGCCTGTCTCACCAGTAGGATCCAGTGCGACGGTATCTTAACCACTTTCCATATATATCTATATATATATATTCAAAGACAATACTAGTTCATACACAATAATTGAAAACTGTACTGCAAATAAATGTATAAACCATATATATCTCACAATCAAATCTTCTTTCAAGTCAAAGCAAACCTCTTGCCACGACTTTCAAGTGGCATTTCTATCTTTATAAATATGTTGTGTTTTGTCTCATATAACTGGTCTTTTAATGCTGTCTGAAAGGACCCATCTCTTTTCACACTTTACTAAAATTATTACATGCCAAAAAAAAAGCCATTTTTTTTTTTGCTGGTTGGCCAAAACCGATGTGTGTGAAATAGCCCTTAGTATACAGCTTCTGCAAATGCGCAGAAACTCAATGAAGCAAAATGGCCGACAGGAGAACTGCTATGCATGCCCAGCTGCAAGCAGCTCCTCCCATAAGCTTTATGCAGTGTCTGTTGTCCCACTGTACCCATCCCACCCTGTCTGCAGCAACAAGACAGCACAGGAACTGCAGCTGCGCTCAGAGGGCATGGAAGCATGTTAGGAGGACTCAGAGGAGCAGCCGGTCAACATGCTGGTCATCTCCTGTTCAATCAAGGACAGGGCATCTCCTCAAGTCAATGCATTGGTTGCCTACCTTCTCTGACCTCATTGCTGTAACTAATAAGGCCCATACACTTGTGAGATATCTGGTACAACCGTTTGATTTAGACCGCATCTGTGAGATAAATCATAGGATTGTATGCACATTTTCTGTACCATGCGACGCGATGCACGAGCACGCCGGTTGAATCTGGCGTCTCAAGATATTATGTGCTGCACCTAATATTTATCACATCGCAGTGCAATTGCATGTGTTTTTAAAAACACATGCGATATTTCGCACTGTGATGCGCGATGGGCACCTGCCGGGAGCGGCCACTCCCACCTGAACTGCCGGTGCGATGCCCGATGATGTCAATAGAACACGGTGTAATGACAAACCCTCTTGATACTTCTGGACAATCACAGAGAACACAAGAACAGACACCTGTACATACAACTTGCTAAGAACCTGAATTTAACACAGAATCAGAGAATAAAGGTCTAAAACTCAGTGCCGGACTTCCCACTAGGCACGTGCCTACGGGTGGCACCTACCAGGGGCGGCGCAGCAGGTCTCACTCCCCCATGACGCTGAGTCCCTGCTTCATCAGCTCGCCCCCATCACGGAACCCTCCAAACCACCGGCAGTCCCGTTCCACCAATTAGTATCCCACTGCCCTGCTAAACTATCCCAATCCCCCGGAATCCCCCAGCCGCTGAAATCCTGGCCGCTCATGCACGAATCCGGCTGCGATCGGGGCGGAGCTTGGCGCGAGGATGTAAAATAGTCCGGCCAAGGAAGAGCCACATGCCCGTGGGCAGTAAGGGCCGTCCAGCCCAGCAGAGCATGCGAGCGGCCGGACACCAGTGCAGGGTTGCAGGCATGGAGACCGTACATCACAGTCTCCCTCTCCAGTGGCCATGGCATCAACAGCGGATCTCTCCCCTCACATGCAGGGGGCTGCGGGCAGTAAGACATCCAGGAGGGGGAGCAGGTCTGGTGGGGAGACTGACAGTCCGGAGGAGGAGTGCCCCAGCCCAAGGTGAGTGCATGTAGTACTGTACATCAGCAGCATCACCGGCTAGCAGGCTGGGTGTATGTGTGTTTGTGTGTGCAGCATCGCATTACCTCCAATCCCCTCACATTGCCGAACCGCTGAATGTCCCTACCATCGAGGCACATCCACCCCCACACAACCATCCCGGTACCTCCAATCCCTCTCGTATTTATTTTATTTTTTATTTAGGGGGGGGGGGTAATAATGATGTGCCTAGGGGCGGCCAGACCCCTAATTCCGCTGCTGCTAAAACTATACACAATAATTGTGGAGAGCATTGAGTCTATGGATGCACCAAACTTAACACTTCAAAAGCCCAGGGATGGATATGTGGCCACAAGGCATTTTATGTTAATCTTGGGTAATATTTCTGCTGGTGATGTGAATGCTAGATGTGCATGGCTCCTGTTGGTTTCTTTCTATGTCTGTGTCTGGGTACAGAATCTCGACCGTCAGCAGGATCAAATAAGGATCAAATAAGGTTAGAGATAAAAATAATATAAAAAAAAAAAAAAAGGGGCAGACTAGATGGGCCAAGTGGTTCTTATCTGCCGACAAATTCTATGTTTCTATGATCCCGACTGTAAAAACGCCGGCAATCTTAGGTAAGTATTCTCCGGCTACCCCTAACTCACCCCTCCCACAGCCGAACCATAACCTAACAAAACTGCACAGACCTCTATGGGGTGGCGAGCACTTTTGTGCGAATTCGGGCTGCCATAAAGTACAGCCGCTGCATGGATGACTCGCACCCACAAGATCATTGCAGCTAATTGGATTGACCCCACCTGCCACTGTGAGGGAAGGAGGATGATGGAGGAGAGAATGTGGCACGCGCACAGGGGCGTTTTAAGAGAGATGGGGACCCACGTGCATCCTCCGTCGTGGGCCCCCTCCTCTCCGGCAGCAGTAGATTGCGCAAGTCTCCGGGAACATGGCGCCCGCGCCTTGCTCCCGGGGACATCTCCAGTGCGCATGCGCAAATCACTCGGAAATAGCCGCGGCTGCCATTTTCCAAGTGATTTCTGTCCTCAGTGCAGGGCCACCGTCCCGTTACTCTGGAGGGGTAAGTATAAAATATGGGTGCCCGTGTGCACCGCACCCATTATAGAAACGCCTATGTTGCGCGCACATATCCCTACTTCTAAAGCACAAAGTTGGGACTGGAGGTATGTAGAATATATGTGGAGTCAGCATTTTCTTCCCATGCTTGCGCGGGTTTACTCCAGATTTGCTTCCACAATCCAAAAATACATTGGTAGGTGAGCTGGCTCAACAAACGTTAACCCGTGTGTAAAGTACATGTGTACGGCTCATTTGTGCTCGCCCAGCTGTCGGTATGCCAGCGGTCAGGATTCTGGCGTCTGTATGCTGGTCGCCGGGCCCCCGACCGCCAGCAAACCATACTACACCCCTAGGGGGATGGTCTTCAGGTTGCCGGGCTCCCGGCAACCACCATACCGGCGCCGGCATACCAACATCTTTTCTCCCTCTTGGGGGTCTACGACCCCCCTGGAGGGAGGATAGCGTGGTGCGCAATCGTGCGCGCAGCGTGGCGAGCGCAGCGAGGCCACAAGGGGCTCATTTGCGCTCATCCAGCTGTCGGTATGCCGGCGGTCGGGATTCCGGCACCGGTATACTGGTCGCTGGGACCCCGACCGATGGCAAACCATACTACACCCGTGATAGGGAATACAGATTTTAAGCTCTAGGGCAGAGACTGATGTGAACGGCCAAATACTCTCTGCAGGGCTGCAGATGTGCACGCGCTATAAAATCATACACTACACAACGACAAACACCGCCTTCAAACGTGATATCACACAGCATAGTAAATACAGGAGCCCATAGCGGCAGCTGCAGACGTATACATCTATCCAGGCCTATAGAGATAATGGCGAAGGAGCGGGTGACACTTGGCCGGCGGGGTCACACGCGCAGCTATCACGGAAACAGAGGGAGGGCAACAAAGTAGGACGGTGAAAGAACGGAGAGCGAGTCACCGTGCATCACGTGATCCCTGTTGCTAGGTGCACCGCGCACATGGTTCCTGTCAGCTTCCGTAGTAACAATCTGTGGGCGGAACACTCAGCGCCCGGGGAGGGAGAGCGCGCTGTTTACTTCCGGGGATACTTCGGGAGAGGAGACTTGAGTTCCGGGGCAGTATTCGGCCCGGTCCCAGCGCTGGGATCGTGTTGTGTGCGGAGGGATCTCCCCCCTCCGTCTGAGAGGGGAGCGGGCACCGGGAGGCCCAGCGGCGGCGGGGGGGAAAGATATGGATAAACTGACTATCATTTCAGGATGTCTGTTTCTGGCCGCGGATATCTTTGCTATCGCCAGCATCGCCAATCCGGACTGGATAAACACCGGGGAATCTGCGGGTGAGTAGTGGGCATGGGGCACCAGTTGAGGCGGGGGGACAAGCCCATGGGACTCTGCGCTGTTTGTGGTGTCAAAGCGTTGCAATATGGGGGGGAGGTCAGGTAGTGGTGCATATGGGAAAGGAGGTGAGGAGATGGTAAATATGGGGTGTGTTGGAGGGGAGGTGGTGGTGTTATGTATGTGTGAGGAGATGGGCTGTATGGGGGAGTAGGTGATTGGTCTATATGGGGGGGTTGGAGGGGAGGTGTTGGTATGTATGGGGTGGTTGGAGGGGAGGTGGTATGTATGGGGAGGAGATGGTATATATGGGGGTACTGGAGGGGAGGTGGTGGAATGTGTGTGTGTGTGTGTGTGTGTGTGTGAGGAGATGGTATATATTGAGTGGTATACATGGGTGGGGAGGAGGTGAGTAGATGGATTATATGGGGGTGTTGGTGGGGAGGTGGTGTGTATATATAGGGGGGGTTGGAGGGGAGGTGTTGGTATATATGAGGGTAGGTGGTGGTATGTATGGTGAGGAGATGGTATATATGGGGGGGTTGGAGGGCAGTTGGTGGTATGTGTGTGTACTGTGATGATATATATGGGGGAGGAGGTGAATGGTATATATGGGTGGGTTGGAGGTGAGGAGATGGTATATATGGGGAGGGCTGGAGGGGAGGTGGTGCATAGGGAGAGTGGACATGGATCTATATTTCCCCCCACCCCCAAATAACTTCTGTGTGAGAGACAGACAGGAGATTGTGTATGTATTTCAGCTACTATTATCTAAACCTGTCCTATAGATTGTAAGCTTGCGAGCAGGGCTTTCCTACTGTCTGTTATTACCCAGTTTGTTTTAGCACTGTTGCTTCCAATTGTAAGGTGCAACAGAATATGCTAGCAGTTTTTAGCACCGTGCAAACGCATGGTCGCCGCCCATTGGGGAGTGTATTTTTGCTTTGCAGGAGTGCGAACGCCTGCGCAGCAGAGCGCCTGCAAACACATTTTGTGCAAAACAAGACCAGCCCTGTAGTTAATTATCCTGTGCGATGATTGCTGCGACGAGTGACACGGTAATGACGTCAGATACCTGCCCGGCCATGCCTGCGTTTTTCCAAACACTCCCAGAAAACGGTCAGTTGACACCCAGAAACTCCCACTTCCTGTCAATCTTCTTGCGTTCGGCTGTGTGATTGGAATCGTCGCTAAAACCAGTGCAAAACCACAAAGGACTTCATACCCGTACGATGCGCGTGTGCATTGCGGTGCATGCGCAGATAAGCCGTTTTTTTCACTGATCGCTACGCAGCGAACAACGGCAGCTAGCGATCAACTCGGAATGACCCCCTATATAAGAAACTGTAAATAGATAAATTCTTAAGGTGGGTACATACTAGGCGATGTGCTCTATGAGCGACGTCGCCTAGTGCATTACCTTCCCTGCCGGGCGGTCGTCGGTAGTGCGTACACACTGAGTAATATGTAAACGATATCTCTCAGTGACATCATGCTGTAGCCGGGCCGTGCATGCAGCTTTTGGACGACAGTCCTAATTGAGCTGCATGTGCGGCCAACAGCGAGTGTCATTAACGCTCCGCGGGGCTGCGCATTTCTCGCCGTTCGGCAGGGTACACACTGACCAATATAGTAAACAGTGTCGCTCAGGAAGGGCAAAATGAGCAACGTCGTTTACTATTATCACCTAGTGTGTATGCACCATTAGACAGTATTGCATATGAAGCGGTGAACCTGAACAGCAGTTTGTTGGAAATAATTTGAAAATGTTGCTATTTATCCATGAAATAAATGGTGGTGGTGATGGGGAATAGGAGGGAATTAGAAGCAGATATGAGTCATTGGATGCAGAGCTATTTACCATCATTGAAAGAATGTAAATTACAAACGTGGCCCAAGTAGAGCTGCCCTGTGATTTTTATCACTGTTTTGTTGCCATTTTCCTTAGAGTGGTTTGGTCCTATTTATTTAATTATCTTGGGACTTTTGTAATTGTTAGTTTTTAGTACATAGAGTCAATTTGAGAAGTTTCTTGTGCTGAGTACATGGAATTTGTTGAGGAACAATGTTATTAAATGTATATTGATAGAATGGAAATGAGCTACAGCCACATGTGCTTAGTTTAGCATCTAAACCCATTATGGCACTTAGATAAAGCGGGAGGTGGTAAGTGTCAAGTGAACTAAATCCAGCACAATTTACTGGTATCAATCTACAAAGTGTATAAAAGCTGTTACTGTAGAAAAAAATAATTTACCTCTACGTTCTTTGCATTCTTGTAAAGATATCACCGTTGCCATACAGCGTCGGCATTAGGTGATCCTGTACAGGGCTTGCAGAGATTGCTGGATGGGTTCAGCCCCCCACTTTGGTGACCGAGGTGTTAATACATCTTGCCATTATTGCTGCTTGCTTAGCCTCGATGAGCAATGAAGCAGAATCCACATTAACTGCACAATATATGCTCTAATAATACATCTACCCCTAAAGTGTGTATGTATTGGACCTAGCTGAGCAGAGTGTAAAGCCAGGTACACATTGAACAGTATATCGTATCGATACGATTGCAGCAAAACATCGGATAGTGTGTCTCAGTGGGTATCCGGACTCCAGGTCGACAACTAAAAGGTCGACACACCTTAGGCCGCCGCCAATTGGTCGACGCACCTTAGGTCGACATGGAGAAAAGGTCGACATGAGTTTTTCACGATTTTTTTTCTTTTTTGGAACCTTCTCATACTTAACGATCCACGCGGACTACGATTGGAACGGTAATCTGTGCCGAGCGGTAGCGGAGCGAAGGCACTATGCCCGAAGCATGGCGAGCCATGCGAGGGGATGCGGTGCACTAATTGGGGTTCCCGGTCACTCTGCGAAGAAAACAACACCAAAAAAACCATAAAAAACTAATGTCGACCTTTTCTCCATGTCGACCTAAGGTGTGTCGACCAATTGGCGTCAACCTTTTTGTTGTCGACCCTGTGTCCCAGACCCGTCTCAGTGTTCTGTCGTTCATTGGATCATCCCATCTGATTTGCTGCACAATGCCACAGATGGCGCAATGTATTTTACATGCAGTATGTAATGATACATTGCGCCATCTTATGATGCATCGGATAGTGTGTACAGCCTCATGATGTATCATTATATCACGTTGCACCGTTGCTGGGATACAAATAATTCTAGTGGTTATCCAGCTTTAGTGTCTATTGCTTGAGTCCTCTTGGATACGTATGCTTTTTGTCCTTGTATTTATGATGATCATAGCGCCTTTTTTAGATTTTGGTATATGTTTTTCCAGGATACAAGATGTGGTATGCATGTAAAATGGAATGCAATCTTGTATTATGGAAAGCTTGTCAGCCTATTCTTACTAGCACCATGTAGTAATGTGTAATCATAGCTTTAATCTCTGTATGAAAATAATCCTTTCATCTGCGTGAAAATGATTTGTCTACATCTCCAGTGTAGCCTGAGCTACAGACTAAAAATGTGCAAAACAAATGTTTTTATTAGGACTTAACAGATGGGGGTTTTTCCCCACAAAAAAACAATATTAGAAAATTGTGTTTTCGTTTAAAAAAACAAAAAACAAAAAAACCCTCAATGGGGGAACTGAATAGAATACAATGTTTAGCTCCAGGGGAAAAAGTTTCCGGAGCTATTTAATTTGCAGCGCTATAGCTGCAACTATAGGAGGGTGCAAGCAGAAATCTGCCTAGTTGCGCCCTTGCTGTATGTCTGCTCTTACATTGTTTTATCTATCTATATTATATACGCACGCCCTGGGGTGTGTAGTACCCTGCAGTGTCCATATGTCTTCTCTGTTGCAGTCCATTCTCCAGTGGCCATAGATCTCCCAGTGACCTTTCCTCCCAACCCCCAGTGTCTCCATCAAAGCATTATCCCCTACCCCACATGGCAATAGACTCCACATCTCCAAAGAGTCCCCTCCCAGTGGCAGTAAACCTTTATACTTGGGAGTGTAACGTTTGATGCATATGACTCAGTGGGGAATATTGGTTCCCATTTTTGCACTTGAGTTTAACTTTACAATGCAGTTCATGTGCTGCATATGCCAATCGCACAGCATTCTGAGGCACAAATCACGATGCCCCGTATGGGTGCCAGAGAGCAGGATGCAAGTCGTATTGCCCTTGTGCAGAACTGATTTCAATTTAAAACCCTGGGGGATGGAGTAGTACAGCAGTGTCGCATTGGTTGCCATCTTTCATCAGGCCTCGCTAGCGACCTCTACGGCCATGCCAGCTAAAAGAGACACTTTTTCATGTATTTCTACCAGAAGCAAACTTTAAGTGGTATCCTAGTAATTCACTGTAAAATGGAGCAAAGCATCAGTGTTTAAAGTAAAAACCAATATTACAAGCATTCATTGTAGTTTTATAATTGTTATAACACAAATTCATTTGTTTTACAGTATTCTTGATTGGGAGCCACTGACAGATCACATATGTGGGGGAGATTCAGTTGTTTTCTACACCCGTAGCTCCTGTCTGAATTATCGGGCTATAGTCAGTTATTTGTGCCGTTTAGTGCAAGTTACTGGCGTCTTTTACTTATTGCGCATGCCGCGGCTAAATGCGCAAGGTTTAGACGTGTAAACCTGAACAGACTACTGGGCATGCTGTTTCAGCGGCCAAAAGCCCGACTTTGGGCGGATTTCTGCTCTTTACCGTCAGAGGGTGACGGCAGAAACAATTCATGTACAAAAGCTGTCTGAGGTAGAAATGTGGTATTAAAAGCTGGACGTTGGGTAGAGTTTTTCCTGTCTAAAGTGTGACACTGACAAGGCAATATTTGGTTATTGAATTTAAGTCATTGTGGTCGGTTTAGACCATTTTGGAATAAAAATACCTGGACCACTGGCCTCCATGATTACCAGTAATTGCTCCTGTGTGCATCAAGATTTTGGCTCTAATCCATTGATTGTTCAGCCAGACCTCTGAAGTGTCTAGATTTATGTGATCACCATTCACACGTGTAGCCAAATTGGACATGGACCCGTCATCCTATGATCAGCATGAACAATGCATTTAGTAAAATGATGGGTGCACATGTCACACACAGCCGGGTTTTTTTGCCATGCAATTATTTTTAATGCAGTGTTTCAGGTACCCATATTACACTATATGGCCAAAAGTGTATGGACATTTCTTCTATTTTGTGTTTGCCCTTTTTAGCTACAGCCTTTGCAAACAGGTGAATAAAATGAAGCGTACAGCTGTACTGTCTCCATAAAAACATTAGTAGTAACATTACTGTATCCCCTGTAAGTATTGTGAAGGGAGAACAACAACAGGTCCGCTGTAAAGTGGTAGACTGTATAAGCTCACAGAACAGGCCGCCAAGTGTGTAGCATAAAAATTGCCTGTCTTAGTCTGCAGCGATACCACAAAGTTCCAGACTGGAAGTAGCGTCTGCACAGAAACTGATTATTAAATACACAATACTTAATCATCTTGCTGTCTGAAGGACACATTTGTCCTATTGTTTGGCTTGAGCCTCTCTGTTCCAGAGAAAGGAAATCTTAATGCTACAGCATACAGTGACATTCTATGGAACTGTGTGCTTCCAAATTTGTTAGAACAGTTTGGGGAAGGTGTTTTCCTGTTTCAGCAGGACAATGCTCCCATGCAGAGTGCGAGGTCTATCAAACAATGGGTTGACAAGTTTGGTGTGGAAGATCTTGACTGGCCTGCACAAAGAACTGACATCAGCCCCTTTGTACACTTTTGGGATGAATGGAAACACCTATGGAGAGCCAGGCCTTCTTTCTCAATATCCGTGCCCACCCTCTCTAAGGAGGAAATTTAATCACATGCGAAGGGGGCAAATCAGCCATTGCTGTGGTTCTTCAATGCCGGCAACAGCAACACAATCTGCCCCCTTCGCACACATGGCCAATTGGGGAACTCGCTATAAAGTGCTCGCTGCCTCGCATTGGGAGGATTCAGTTCCCCCCTTTAGCCCTTGTGACTGAATGGATGTGAATCTCCACAGCTATAGGCTTGATTCATGTTTGTAAGTAAAGATAATCTGAAAGTTAAGTAAAGCAAACAATCAAGCAACCGGTCAAAGCGATGCTGCACTGCAGGTGGGGCAGATGTAACGTGCAGAGAGTTAGATTTGGGTGATTATTTTTATTTATTAACAGTTTCTTATATAGCGCAGCATATTCCGTTGCGCTTTACAATTAGAACATTAGTAATAGAACAACTGGACAAAAACAGACAGACATAGAGGTAGGAGGGCACTGCTCGCAAGTTACAATCTCTGTTCAAACTGAAATCTAAATTGCAGTATAAAAATAAAGCATCTAACATTTGTGGGCTAGTGTACATGCAAAAGCAGCTAGTATTTACCCTGCACAGAAAAAAATATAAATGTATTTGCTTCCCTTGTACTGCAACATGGTTTGTTCCAGACACAAGGGGTCATTCCGAATTGATTGCACGTAGCAACTTTTTGCTGCTCGTGCGATCAACTAGATGCCGCCTATGGGGGAGTGTATTTTAGCATAGCAGGGCTGCGATCGCTTTAGCAGCCCTGCTATGCTAAAAAAGTTTTTTGTGTAAAACAAGACTAGCCCTGCAATTACTTTTTAGACTTTGCTAAAGCTTTCGACACAGTACCTCACATGAGACTTATCTATAAGTTTCAAGAACTAGGGCTATGGAGCACAATATGCACTTGGGTCAGAAATTGATTAGATAATAGAAAGCAGCGCGTTGTGGTAAATGGAACTTTTTAAAATTGTACTGAAGTACTAAGTGGTGTGCCACAAGGGTCTGTACTTGGACCACTATTCAACATTTTCATTAACGATCTAGCAGTAGATCTAGAGAGCATGGTGTCAATTTTTGCAGACGATACCAAATTGTGTAAGGTTATAAATACGGAGGGGGATGCTGAGTCTCTTCAGAACGACTTAATTATGCTGGAAGCATGGGCAGCAAAATGGAGAATGAGCTTCAATACAGACAAATGTAAGGTAATGCACTTTGGTAGCAGGAACAAAAATAACACCTACATACTAAATGGGGTAAAATTAAGTGATTCTGTACTGGAAAAAGACTTGGGTGTTCACATATATGGCAAACTAAGCAGCAGTACTCAAAGTGGGATTGCAGCAAAGGCGGCTAACAAGGTATTAGCATGCATAAAGCGGGGAATTGATGCAAGGGATGAGAGTGTTATACTCCCATTATATAAATCACTAGTGAGACCACATCTTGAATACTGTGCACAATTTTGGCCACCATACTACAAAAAGGATATCTTGTAACTAGAAAAGGTTCAAAGGCGGGCAACCAAACTAATTTAGGGGATGGAGACGCTGGAATACGAGGAAAGGCTTGCAAGGCTAGGCATGTTTACACTAGAAAAGAGGAGACTAAGAAGGGACATGATCAATATTTACAAATATATAAGGGGACAATACACAGAGCTTGCGGGGGATCTGTTTTTGGTAAGATCAACACAGAGGACACATGGACACCCGCTTAGGTTAGAGGAGAGGAGATTTCGCACACAGAGGCGATAAGGTTTTTTCACAGTAAGGTCAATACGGGTTTGAAATTCCCTGCCTGAGAGAGTAGTAATGGCCGACTCGGTCAACACTTTTAAGAATGGGATAGATAAATTCCTAATGGATAAGGGTATCCAGGGTTATGGTGTGTAGTCACGCACTATAGTTATTAGGCATAAACACAACGGCCGACATTAGCAACAGACAAAATTAGTCCTAAAAATAATACAGCGTAGGTGACCACAAATAGGTTGAACTCAATAGACAATTGTCTTTTTTCAACCTCAGAAACTATGTTACTATGTTCAGCACACTAATTTGGATGTGGTTGTTCTTGCAATTGAAGTTGCTGACTTTTCCATTTGCAATCGCCGCTGTATGCGAATATGGACACAAGCTAAACTGAGCATAGGGATGCCCACTGCTGTCTCTTCATTTTCATCCAACGGTTTTCAACTGCAGGAATATCTGTACTGTTGTCGCATATTGGGTCATCATGCAGATTCTGAATACCTCTGAAGGCGCGCAGGCTGAGCTGCTCTCCTGGGACGCAGAGGCCTTTCCAGTAGCAAGTGATTTCACAACCGCTAATTTATACACACCCAGAAAACTCCGTCTGAACGGCCATGACATGCCTATATTTGGCCAACCACTCCTCGGTACCACCCCAAAAGTCTTCCTGTCACTCACTTTGCGATTAATCCCTCCATGCAACTGCCATACCATTTTAATCGCTGCTCGTGCACACTGCGGCTCAGATGCATAAACATCCGCCGACTTGTGACCGCATCTGAATGAGCCCCCATGTAAGGTGTCTGCTCTTTGCCCATATAGTGTACCTAGTTGCAGTGATTTATTTTCTACAATATTGGACTGAAACGCTATTTATCCTATTGATTTACTATTATTACATTCAGTTAAGTATGAGGCATTTATTTGAGCTAATATACAGATGTGTCCACATTTATCCTCTGATCACACCAAATAGCTCTGTTTGGCGCTTGACTGACTTTTCGTCTAAGCTGCGTCATGCATCCAGCCACACAGTTTAGTGCCACATTTGCATTTTATACGCATAGGTAATGCGACAAAAGTACAGTGAGCCGCGGCATGTAGCGTTGTGATTAATGTGCAACTTTGGGGGTAATTCAGAGTTGACCACAGCAGCAAATTTGTTAGTAGTTGGGCAAAACCATGCGCACTGCAATTGTGGCAGATATAACATGTGCAGAGAGAGTTATAGGTCCTACACACTGGGCGATATCACTCAAAGATATGAACGATATCGTTCATTAATGAACGAGATACCGTTCATATCTTTGAGTGTGGAGGCACAAGCGATGAACGATGCGCGGCCCCGCGCTCGTTCATCGCTGGTGCCCCGTCGGCTGTGCATGCAGGCCAATATGGACGATCTCGTCTATATTTGCCTGCACTTCTGTGGAGCCGGGTGATGGGGGGAGTGAAGAAACTTCATTCCCCCTGTCACTGCCCCCCGTCGCCGGGTCACCCGTCGGCCGTATCCGCCGTCAGGCAGCTCGGCGGCGGATCGTTCAATGTGTAGGGCCCTTTAGATTTGGGTGGGTTATATTGTTTCTGTGCAGGGTAAATACTGGCTGCTTTATTTTTACACTGCAATTTAGATTTCAGTTTGAACACACCCCACCCAAATCTAACACACTCTGCACATGTTATATCTGCCCCCCTGCAGTGCACATGGTTTTGCCCATTTTCTAACAAATTTGCTGCTGCGATCAACTCTAAATTACCCCCTTTGTTCCTACTCTCAAGACAAAAATAAAAAAAAAGTCCCATAACACCATGTGCTACTTCGTATGCAGCGATGAGGCGACAGAGGTGCTAACGTCAGAAATAAGAAGGAAGGTCTGGGAATTGCTACCCATAGCGGAGTGTTTAAGGCACACACAGGCGAAGTGTGGGAGGACACATCTGTAATCTCCCTTCTTTAGGCTGTGAATGGTGCTGTGATATCACAGCAAAGGCCTGTGGTCAGTCTGATTCCTGCATTTCTTTTCTTAATCTGCTTAATTGCCATCTCGCTTATTGCTTCAAATTGTAATATTGTAAATAACAATTTGGCACTTAGCTCTCTCTGTCTGGCTCCTAAACCATACATCATACTGTCCATCCGCAGCAGTGCCTTCATTAACATATGTCTGTTGCTTATTCTAGTTGTAACATCGGTGGCTTTTACTACCCATGAATTACTTTTTTAAATTTATTTTTTATTCTGTTATGTATATAAAATTATGTTTGTCTGATTTGGTAACGTTAGAATGCAGTGAAGTAGATGTAGATTTTATTTGGGTGTACATCACTCATTAGAAATGAGCACTGATAAATAGTGTATTTTCACATGCAGAGCTGGAATACATACGATATCCCGCTAGACAGGATGCCAGCTGTCAATATACTGACAGCAACATCCCGTCTGCTGGAATCCCGGCAGCGAGTCCCCGCTCGCAACGCAGCAGGTCCAGTACTCGGTTGGTGGCGTGGATACACCAACAGAGTGGGAGAACCGGGTCGGTGTCTGGAGTCCCAACTGCCGGTAAACTGACTGCGTCCCGCAGAGCTATGTGCCTCTCAGGATGCCTCTGCATTGGCAGCAAATGTGATGGTTTACCACCATAGCTACGCCTCATCAGTTAATTTTTAAAGGGCAAAATGCGCCGTGCCCTTTTAGCAGCTTTCTGGTAAAACAGCCTGCCATGCTGCCATGTGAAGAGATATTATGCACGTGGCATCTATTCACAAAAAGGAGTGCTTGGGGGGTGGTACTGGGCTTGCACCCATCAGTGACTCCAACTGCCAGGGCACATCCCATTAGTGCCTGGACACACCACCTTTTCGTGTTCTTGTTGAATTTTGGTGAGAACACTATACTACGTGCAAAAGATATACCTCCCAATAGGCATATATTTGTTTAGTACTGACTAATAAGAACACCCTTCAAACCCCCTTTCTGCCTTTCCTAAGTGTAGGTGTGATTTCTCTAACGTCCTAGTGGATGCTGGGGACTCCGTCAGGACCATGGGGAATAGCGGCTCCGCAGGAGACAGGACACAAAAGCAAGCTTTTAGGATCACATGGTGTGTACTGGCTCCTCCCCCTATGACCCTCCTCCAAACCTCAGTTAGGTTTTTGTGCCCGGCCGAGAAGGGTGCAATCTAGGTGGCTCTCTTAAAGAGTTGCTTAGAAAAAGTTTTTAGGTTCTTTATTTTCAGTGAGTCCTGCTGGCAACAGGCTCACTGCATCGAGGGACTTAGGGGAGAGATTTTCAACTCACCTGCGTGCAGGATGGATTGGATTCTTAGGCTACTGGACATAGCTCCAGAGGGAGTCGGAACACAGGGCTCGCCCTGGGGTTCGTCCCGGAGCCGCGCCGCCGACCCCCCTTGCAGATGCTGAAGATGAAGAGGTCCGGAACCAGGCGGCAGAAGACTCTCAGTCTTCATCAGGTAGCGCACAGCACTGCAGCTGTGCGCCATTGTTGTCAGCACACTTCACACAGCGGTCACGGAGGGTGCAGGGCGCTGGGGGGGGGCGCCCTGGGCAGCAATGTATAATACCTGTATGGCGAAAAATACATCACATATAGCCCTTGAGGCTATATGGATGTATTTAACCCCTGCCAGATATCTAAAACTCCGGAGAAGAAGCCCGCCGAAAAGGGGGCGGGGCCTATTCTCCTCAGCACACAGCGCCATTTTCCCTCACAGAAAGGCTGGTGGGAAGGCTCCCATGATCTCCCCTGCACTGCACTACAGAAACAGGGTTAAAACAGAGAGGGGGGGCACTGATTTGGCGATATGTATATATATTAAAATGCTATAAAAGGAACACTTATATAAAGGTTGTCCCTGGATAATTATAGTGTTTTGGTGTGTGCTGGCAAACTCTCCCTCTGTCTCCCCAAAGGGCTAGTGGGTCCTGTCCTCTATCAGAGCATTCCCTATGTGTGTGCTGTATGTCGGTACGTGTGTGTCGACATGTATGAGGAAAATATTGGTGAGGAGGCGGAGCAAATTGCCTGTAATGGTGATGTCACTCTCTAGGGAGTCGACACCGGAATGGATGGCTTATTTATGGAAATTACGTGACAATGTCAACACGCTGCAAGCCGGTTGACGACATGAGAGGGCCGGCGAACAAATTAGTATCTGTCCAGGCGTCTCAAACACCGTCAGGGACTGTAAAATGCCCATTTACCTCAGTCGGTCGACACAGACCCAGACACGGACACTGATTTCAGTGTCGACGGTGAAGAAACAAACGTATTTTCTTTTAGGGCCACACGTTAAGGGCAATGAAGGAGGTGTTACATATTTCTGATACTCCAAGTACCACAAAAAAGGGTATTATGTGTGAGGTGAAAAAACTACCTGTAGTTTTTCCTGAATCAGATAAATTAAATGAAGTGTGTGATGATGCGTGGGTTTCCCCCGATAGAAAATTATTGGCGGTATACCCTTTCCCGCCAGAAGTTAAGGCGCGGTGGGAAACACCCCTCAGGGTGGATAAGGCGCTCACACGCTTATCAGAACAAGTGGCGGTACCATCTACGGATAGGGCCGTACTTAAGGAGCCAGCTGATAGGAGGCTGAAAAATATCCTAAAAAGTATACACACACATGCTGGTGTTATACTGCGACCAGCGATCGCCTCAGCCTGGATGTGCAGAGCTGAGGTGGCTTGGTCGGATTCCCTGACTAAAAATATTGATACCTTTGACAGGGACAGTATTTTATTGACTATAGAGCATTTAAAGGATGCATTTCTATATATGCGAGATGCGCAGAGGGATATTTGCACTCTGGCATCAAGAGTAAATGCGATGTCCATATCTGCAAGAAGATGTTTATGGACACGACAGTGGTCAGGTGATGCAGATTCCAAACGGCACAAAGATGTATTGCCGTATAAAGGGGAGGAGTTATTTGGGGTCGGTCCATGGGACCTGGTGGCCAGGGCAACTGCTGGAAAATCCACAGTTTTTTACCCTAAGTCACATCTCTGCAGAAAAAGACACCGTCTTTTCAGCCTCAGTCCTTTCGTCCCTATAAGAGTCATATCTGCCCAGGGATAGAGGAAAGGGAAGAAGACTGCAGCAGGCAGCCCATTCCCAGGAACAGAAGCCCTCCACCGCTTCTACCAAGTTCTCAGCATGACGCTGGGACCGTACAGGACCCCTGGATCCTACAAGTAGTATCCAAGGGGTACAGATTGGAATGTCGAGAGGTTTCCCCCCTCGCAGGTTCCTGTAGTCTGCTGTACCAATGTCTCCCTCCGACAGGGAGGCAGTATTGAAAACAATTCACAAGCTGTATTCCCAGCAGGTGATAATAAAATTACCCCTCCGACAACAAGGAAAGGGGTATTACTCCACACTATATGGTGGTACTGAAGGCTAGGTGAGACCTATTCTAAATCTGAAAAATTTGAACACTTGCAAGGGTTCAAATCCAGATGGAGTCACTCAGAGCAGTGATAGCAAAGAACAAGGGGACTATATGGTGTCCCGGGACATCAGGGATGCTTACCTCCATGTCCCAAAATTTGCCTTTTCTCACCAAGGGTACCTCAGGTTCGTGGTACAGAACTGTCACTATCAGTTTCAAGACGATGCCGTTGGATTGTCCAAGGCACCCCGGGTCCTTACCAAGGTAATGACCGAAAGGAGGATTCGTCTTCAAAGAAAATGGACGACCTCCTGATAAGAACAAGGTCCAGAGAACAGTTGGAGGTCGGAGTAGCACTATCTCAAGTAGTTCTACGACAGCACGGGTGGATTCTAAATATTCCAAAACCGCAGTTGTTCCGACGACACGTCTGCTGGTCCTAGGGATGATTCTGGACACAGTCCAGGAAAAGTTGTTTCTCCCAGAGGAGAAAGCCAGGGAGTTATCCAAGCTAATCGGGATCCTCCTAAAACCAGGAAAAGTGTCAGTGCATCATTGCACAAGAGTCCTGGTAAAAATGGTGGCTTATTACGAAGCGCTTCCATTCGGCAGATTTCACGCAAGAACTCTTCAGTGGGATCTGCTGGACAAATGGTCCGGATCGCATCTTCAGATGCATCAGCGGATAAACCTATATCCAAGGACAAGGGTGTCTCTCCTGTGGTGATTACAGAGTGCTCATCTTCTAGAGGGCCGCAGATTCGGCATTCAGGATTGGATGCTGGTGACCACGGAGGCCAGCCTGAGAGGCTGGGGAGCAGTCACACAAGGAGTGTGATCAAGTCTGGAGAATTCTCTCCACATAAATATACTGGAGCTAAGAGCAAATTTATAATGCTCTAAGCTTAGCAAGACCTCTGCTTCAAGGTCAGCCGGTATTGATCCAGTGGGATAACATCACGGCAGTCGCCCACGTAAACAGAAAGGGCGGCACAAGAAGCAGGAGGGCAGTGGCAAAACTGCAAGGATTTTTCGCTAGGCGGAAAATCATGTGATAGCACTGTCAGCAGTGTTCATTCCGGGAGTGGACGACTGGGAAGCAGACTTCCTCAGCAGGCACGACCTCCACCCGGGAGAGTGGGAACTTCATCGGGAAGTTTTCCGCATGATTGTGAACCGTTGGGAAAGACCAAAGGTGGACATGATGGCGTCCCGCCCGAACAAAAAATGGGACAGGTATTGCGCCAGGTCACGAGACCTTCAGACGATAGCTGTGGACGTCCTGGTAACACCGTGGGTGTAACAGTCGGTGTATGTGTTCCCTCCTCTGCTTCTCATAACCAAGGTATTGAGAATTATAAGACATAGAGGAGTAAGAACTATACTCGTGGCTCCGGATTGGCCAAGAGGGACTTGGTAACCGGAACTTCAAGAGATGCTCACAGAGGACTAATGGCCTCGGGAGCTAAGAAGGGATTTGCTTTCAGCAAGTACCATGTCTGTTCCAAGAGGAACCGTGGCATCGGCCTTTAAGAAAGGACCTGCTCCAGCAGGGACCTTGTCTGTTCCAAGACTTACCGCGACTGCGTTTGACGGCATGGCGGTTTGAACGCCGGATCCTAAGGGAAAAGGCATTCCGGAAGAGGTCATACCTACCCTGGTCAAAGCCAGGAAGGAGGTGACCGCACAACGTTATCACCACATGTGGTAAAAATATGTTGCGTGGGTGAGGCCAGGAAGGCCCCACGAAAAAATTTCAACTAGGTCGATTTCTGCACTTCCTGCAAACAGGAGTGTCTATGAGCCTCAAATTGGGGTCCATTAAGGTTCAAGTTTCGGCCCTATAGATTTTCTTCCAGAAAGAATTGGCTTCAGTTCCTGAAGTCCAGACGTTTGTCAAGGGAGAATTGCATATACAGCCCTTGTGTGCCTCCAGTGGCACCGTGGGATCTCAACGTAGTGTTGGGATTCCTCAAATCATATTGGTTTGAACCACTCAAATCTGTGGATTTGAAATATCTCACATGGAAAGTGACCATGCTGTTGGCCCTGGCCTCGGCCAGGCGATTGTCAAAATTGGCGGCTTTGTCTTACAAAAGCCCATATTTGATTTTCCATTCGGACAGGGCAGAAATGCGGACTCGTCCCCAGTCTCTTCCTAAGGTGGTGTCAGCGTTTCACCTGAAACAACCTATTGTGGTGCCTGCGGCTACTAGGGACTTGGAGGACTCCAAGTTGCTAGACGTTGTCAGGGCCCTGAAAAAAAAAAAAATATATATATATATATATATATATATATATATATATATATATATATATATATATATATATATATATATATATATATATATATATATATATATATATATATAATTCCAGGACGGCTGGAGTCAGAAAGTCTGACTTGCTGTTTATATTGTAGGCACCTAAAAAGCTGGGTGCTCCTGCTTCTAAGCAGACTATTGCTCGTTGGATTTGTAGTACAATCCAGCTTGCACATTCTGTGGCAGGCCTGCCACAGCCAAAATCTGTAAATGCCCATTCCACAAGGAAGGTGGGCTCATCTTGGGCGGCTGCCCGAGGGGTCTCGGCTTTACAACTTTGCCGAGCAGCTACTTGGTCAGGGGCAAACACGTTTGCAAAATTCTACAAATTTGATACCCTGGCTGAGGAGGACCTGGAGTTCTCTCATTCGGTGCTGCAGAGTCATCCGCACTCTCCCGCCCGTTTGGGAGCTTTGGTATAATCCCCATGGTCCTGACGGAGTCCCCAGCATCCACTAGGACGTTAGAGAAAATAAGATTTTACTTACCGATAAATCTATTTCTCATAGTCCGTAGTGGATGCTGGGCGCCCATCCCAAGTGCGGATTGTCTGCATTACTTGTACATAGTTATTGTTACAAAAAATCGGGTTATTATTGTTGTGAGCCATCTTGTTTAGAGGCTACTTCATTGTTATCATACTGTTAACTGGGTTCAAATCACAAGTTGTACAGTGTGATTGGTGTGACTGGTATGAGTCTTACCCGGGATTCAAGATCCTTCCTTATTGTGTACGCTCGTCCGGGCACAGTACCTAACTGAGGCTTGGAGGAGGGTCATAGGGGGAGGAGCCAGTACACACCATGTGATCCTAAAAGCTTGCTTTTGTGCCCTGTCTCCTGCGGAGCCGCTATTCCCCATGGTCCTGACGGAGTCCCCAGCATCCACTACGGACTATGAGAAATAGATTTATCGGTAAGTAAAATCTTATTTATAATCCTTGAGCAAGATAATTTAGCCAAACGGGCGTATGTTCATCTCCACATTGGCTCCAGTATCTGTACAGGGATTGTTTGTATTTATTTATTTTACTTTTAATTGAATTTCACATGCAAAAAAGAAATGCTAACTCACTATAGGGGAACTGTATCAAGCCTTGGAGAGTGATCAAATGGAGAAGTTGCCTGTAGCAACCAATCGGCTCCTGTCATTTTATAAACTGCTAGATAAATGAGTTAGAAACTGATTGGTATGTTTATTTTCTCTACGTTATCTCTCTTCAAGGCTTGCTACGACTCCCCCTATAACAGCATTGAAAGGAATTATATGCTCAGGTGGTAAAATTTGGTGTTTTTGTTTCTATATAGTACTAGTACAGTGCAAGTGAATGGGTCTTACAATAATAGCCATCCTGTCCCGTGTCGGCACACCCACTCACATTTTTACTAGCTTTCACATTCAACGCATGAGTGTTTTATCACAGTTTTCAAAATGCTGCTTGCCCCATGCATTGCATCTAATGACTGATTAAGGTCCATGGAATGACTTCCCAAATGCATTTGACATTAAGGGGGAAATTTAGTTGTGGGGTTTGGTTTTTTTTTTGGTTTTTTTTTTAGGCTGCCCAAAGTAATTGGAACCTATTAGATCAATTCAATTGTTGCTCTGATCGGGCGGACATTACCTCTTAAATCGACATATAGATGGGATTTAGCTGTGAATACGTCCAGTCCTGTCTATAGTAGTCTTCGCAATGCAATAAGTCCCATTTGGGCGCTCAAACGGAACACTTTGCACATTTCTGTTTGCCACCTCTGGATTCTGCGAGCAGAAATGTCAGCCCTGGTGGCGATCACGCCCGAATAGCAGAATACCTGAATTGCTGCCATTGGGTGACAACTAGTGGCCGTCGCCTGAAAAACAATTGAATCACCCCTTAGTGGCTGTCTTGAATTTGTACTTGTATTTTGTAAAGTTTTAAATGATTGTAAACTTGCGAGCAGGGCCTTACTACCTCTGTCTGTCTGCTTTTACCCAGTTTTGTTCTATTACTGTTGTTCTAATTGTAAAGCGCAACGGAATATGCTGTGCTGTAAAAGAAACGGTTAATAAATAAATGTAACTGGGTACCAGCCCTAAAAGATGGGCACAACATGTTTTTTTAGTGAGGATATACTTTTTTGGGGATACGATCATTAGGTCGACACCACTTAGGTCAACCACTATTGGTCGGCAGGGTCATTAGGTCGACATGTACTAGGTCGATAGTTCAAAAGATCGATATGAGTTTCAATTTTTGGACCGTTTCATACCTTACGATCCACGTGGACTACAATTGGGAACGGTAACCTATGCCGAGCACAGCGGTAGCAGAGCGAGGCACCTTGCCCGAAGCTGCGAGGGAACACTGTGCACTAATTGGGGTTCCCCGTCACTTTACGAAGAAAACGACACCAAAAAAAAAAAACATGTCGACTTTTTGACCTGTCGACCTAATGACCCTGTCAACCTAATGACTGTCGACCCAACGACCCTTACCCAGTTTCCTCCCACACTCTAAAAACATACTGGTAGCTTAATTGGCTTCTGACTGAAAAAAAATAAAAAATGAACCCAAGTGTCTCTATGGGGTATATGCAATTGTGGTCGAATTCCCGAAATTGGCGAATTTCGGGTCATTTTCGACCAAAAAAAAAAATTCGCCTATGCAGTGCTTTCCGACCAAAAAACGGACTTTCAAAATTCGACTTTTTGAAATTCGACTTTTTGCAAATTCGACTTTTCTGCAATGATACAAGTGCTGCAATTCGACCAAAGCATATTCAATTCAAGTTTGGAAATTCGACAGCAGTGCTTTTAGACAGCAAATTCGTCATTTTCAATCCGCCACACTTTGGAGGGTGAAAACAAATAAAAAAATTTTAAACATGTTTTTTTTGGTGTTTTTTTTTTTGGGAATAGCAGATCTATTTACATTAGAAGGGATTAGGTACTTTTTTTTTGGGGGGGGGAGGCACAAATATTATTTATATATTTTTTAAAATATTATTTTTTTTTATTTTATTTTTTTTATTGCTGGAACGGTAAAATCAGAAAAAAAAATGGCGTGGGGTCCCCCCTCCAAAGCATAACCAGCCTCGGGCTCATTGAGCTGGTCCTGGTTCTAAAAATGCGGGGAAAAAATTGACAGGGGATCCCCCGTATTTTTAAAACCAGCACCGGGCTCTGCGCCTGGTGCTGGTGCCAAAAATACGGGGGACAAAAAGAGTAGGGGTCCCCCGTATTTTTAACACCAGCATCGGGCTCCACTAGCTGGACAGATAATGCCACAGCCGGGGGTCACTTTTATGCCGTGCCCTGCGACCGTGGCATCAAATATCCAACTAGTCACCCCTGGCCGGGGTACCCTGGGGGAGTGGGGACCCCTTCAATCAAGGGGCCCCCCCCCCCCAGCCACCCAAGGGCCAGGGGTGAAGCCCGAGGCTGTCCCCCCCCATCCAATGGGCTGCGGATGGGGGGGCTGATAGCCTTTGTGATAAAAAAAAGATATTGTTTTTTCCATTAGTACTACAAGTCCCAGCAAGCCTCCCCCGCAAGCTGGTACTTGGAGAACCACAAGTACCAGCATGCGGGAGAAAAGCGGGCCCGCTGGTACCTGTAGTACTACTGGGAAAAAAATACCCAAATAAAAACAGGACACACACACCGTCGACAGTAAAACTTTATTTCACACTACCGACACACACATACTTACCTATGTTCACACGCCGACATCGGTCCTCTTCTCCATGTAGAATCCACGGATACCTGAAAAGCAAAGTTCAATATACTCACCTCAGGGTCCAGAGATAAATCCACGTACTTGGCAAAAAAAGAAAACGCAAATACCCGCTCCAGAACGGACTGAAAACTGATGCTGACACATGGGACACCTTTCCACGAATGAGGCCTGTCAGTGACAGCTGTCACTGACAGGTCTCTAAGCCAATCAGGAAGCGCAACTTCGTTGCGCTCACCTGATTGGCTGATCGCTGTGACAGCGCATCGCACAGCTCCCTCCATTATATTCAATGGTGGGAACTTAGCGGCTAGCGGTGAGGTCACCCGCCGGTCAGCGGCTGACCGGCGGGTGACCCCACCGCTAGCCGCAAAGTTCCCACCATTGAAAGTAATGGAGCGGCTTTGCGAGGCGCTGTCAGAGTACAGACGGCGTCCAGCCAATCAGGTGAGCGCCACGGCAGTAGCGCTTCCTGATTGGCTGAAGGGACATCAGTGACAGGAGTCACGTGATGTCCCGGCATTCGGGGAAAGGAGTCTAATGTGAAAACATTGGACCCCTTTCATTAGTCCGGTGGATCGTGTTCGGTTTGTTTTTTTACAAAGTACGTGGATTTACCTCTGGACCTGGACCTCTGGACGCTGGAAGGTGAGTATAATTTTTTGACAGGTACCCTCGGATCGTCGGAGATCGTTGCAGTCGGCGTGTCAACACAGGTAAGTATGTGTGTGTCGGCGTATGAAATAAAGTTTTACTATCAAGGTGTGTGTGTCCTGTTTTTATTTGGGTATTTTTTTCCCAGTAGTACTACAGGTACCAGCGGGCCCGTTTTTCTCCCGCATGCTGGTACTTGTGGTTCTCCAAGTACCAGCTTGCGGGGGAGGCTTGCTGGGACTTGTAGTACTAATGGAAAAAACAATATCTTTTTTTTTAACACAAAGGCTATCAGCCCCCCCATCCGCAGCCCATTGGATGGGGGGGGACAGCCTCGGGCTTCACCCCTGGCCCTTGGGTGGCTGGGGGGGGGGGACCCCTTGATTGAAGGGGTCCCCACTCCCCCAGGGTACCCCGGCCAGGGGTGACTAGTTGGATATTTGATGCCACGGCCGCAGGGCACGGCATAAAAGTGACCCCCGGCTGTGGCATTATCTGTCCAGCTAGTGGAGCCCGGTGCTGGTTTTAAAAATACGGGGGATCCCTGGCCGATTTTTCCCCTGCATTTTTAGAACCAGGACCAGCTCGATGAGCCCGAGGCTGGTTATGCTTTGGAGGGGGGACCCCACGCCATTTTTTTTTCGGGTTTTTCCCCGTTTTTTCCCGTTTTTTAAAATCGCGGCAAAATCTGCCAAATCGGCCGATTTTCGCCCGCGACTCTGGCGAATCCGTTTTTCATTGCATATGGTGAATTCCGGAAGCCACCTTCCGGAATTCACCTAGCGAATTTGGTCGAATTGAAAAAACGGCGATAATTGCCGCAAATTCGCCCGCTATTGCATATACCCCTATATGGCAGGGAGTATAAATTCTAAGCCCTACTGGGGCACAGACTGATGTGTATATGACTAAATAATCTCTTTACAGTGCTGCATAATTTGTGTGCACTACGTACATTACTTACATGCTCAGTGATTTGTCAGTATTGCAGATTTTGTTTAGATTTTAGCAGTGGGGTTTAAATTGGCAATTTTATTTAAATAAAATCGTGCAAGATTGACTGTTGAAAAGAAATTGATGCTTTAAATTCTGCATAATGTACTTTAAAAAATTGCAATCTTTGGCAAAACAGTGATCATTACCATTACCTGGTGCAAAGCCAGGACCTTGCTATAAATGAGTATTCATAAAGAGGACGTGCTGGTCATGCATTCAACCAAGAAGGTTTATCATTTATGATTTCATAAATGACCTCCGCCTTGCTTGTTTTAAAATTGTTACAAGAAACGTATTTCTTTAAATTTGTGTGAGGTGTGATTTCATTTATTATTATTATTATTATTATTATTATTATTATATTATCCTTTATCTGGTGCCACAAGGGATCAGCAGCGCCCAGTTACAGAGTAGCATATTATCTTTATAGTAAAGGTAAAGGGGGGTACGCACTAGGCCATTTACGTCGTTATCGTTTCTTTTCAGCCTGACATTTTCCAATCCCTCCCGCACGTCGTTCAGCATTCACCAATATTGAGCTGACATACAGCTCAACCCCGTCAGTGTTGGGCTGAGCTGCATGCTTGTGTATTTAAACATCAGGTAGTGTATTCCTGCCTTAAAGCTATTCTGTAAAATAGTGCTCTGTCCAGCTTCACCCAGTGGGTATATTGCACATGAGCTAGTGTGATTGTTGACTTTGAATCATGCTAGTCGCCTATTTTTGTATTTGTTTGTTTTTTGTTTTTATCCAAATTTCACCCCTGCAGTGAATAAGAGTTTTTTTTGTGTTTTTTTTTTTTCATCTAAAGTTGCAATTGTAATTCACTTTCCTGTATTTCATATCTTTTCTCTGACGTCCTAGTGGATGCTGGGACTCCGTCAGGACCATAGGGATTAGCGGCTCCGCAGGAGACAGGGCACAAAAATAAAAGCTTTAGGACTAGGTGGTGTGCACTGGCTCCTCCCCCCTATGACCCTCCTCCAAGCCTCAGTTAGGTTTTTGTGCCCGTCCGAGCAGGGTGCAATCTAGGTGGCTCTCCTAAAGAGCTGCTTAGAAAAAGTTGTTAGGTTTTTTATTTTCAGTGAGTCCTGCTGGCAACAGGCTCACTGCAACGAGGGACTTAGGGGAGAAGAAGTGAACTCACCTGCGTGCAGGATGGATTGGCTTCTTAGGCTACTGGACACCATTAGCTCCAGAGGGATCGAACACAGGCCCAGCCATGGAGTCCGGTCCCGGAGCCGCGCCGCCGACCCCCTTGCAGATGCCGAAAAGTGAAGAGGTCCAGAAACCGGCGGCAGAAGACTTTTCAGTCTTCATGAGGTAGCGCACAGCACTGCAGCTGTGCGCCATTGTTGTCAGCACACTTCACACCAGCGGTCACTGAGGGTGCAGGGCGCTGGGGGGGGGGCGCCCTGGGCAGCAATGATAATACCTTGTTCTGGCTAAAAATACATCACATATAGCCCCTGGGGCTATATGGATGTATTTAACCCCTGCCAGGTCTCAAAAACACCGGGAGAAGAGCCCGCCGAAATAGGGGGCGGGGCCTATCTCCTCAGCACACAGCGCCATTTTCCTGCACAGCTCCGCTGCGAGGAAGGCTCCCAGGACTCTCCCCTGCACTGCACTACAGAAACAGGGTAAAAAAACAGAGAGGGGGGGCACTTTTTTGGCGATATTGATATATTAAGCTGCTATAAAGGAAACAACACTTCTGTAGGGTTGTTCCTATATATTTATAGCGCTTGGGTGTGTGCTGGCAAACTCTCCCTCTGTCTCCCCAAAGGGCTAGTGGGGTCCTGTCTTCGATAAGAGCATTCCCTGTGTGTCTGCTGTGTGTCGGTACGTGTGTGTCGACATGTATGAGGACGATGTTGGCGTGGAGGCGGAGCAATTGTCGGTAATGGTGATGTCACCCCCTAGGGAGTCGACACCGGAATGGATGGCTTTGTTTATGGAATTACGTGATAATGTCAGCACGTTACAAAAATCAGTTGACGACATGAGACGGCCGGCAAACCAGTTAGTACCTGTCCAGGCGTCTCAGACACCGTCAGGGGCTGTAAAACGCCCTTTACCTCAGTCGGTCGACACAGACCCAGACACGGACACCGAATCTAGTGTCGACGGTGAAGAAACAAACGTATTTTCCAGTAGGGCCACACGTTATATGATCACGGCAATGAAGGAGGCTTTGCATATCTCTGATACTGCAAGTACCACAAAAAGGGGTATTATGTGGGGTCTGAAAAAACTACCTGTAGTTTTTCCTGAATCAGAGGAATTGAATGAAGTGTGTGATGAAGCGTGGGTTAACCCCGATAGAAAACTGCTAATTTCAAAGAAGTTATTGGCATTATATCCTTTCCCGCCAGAGGTTAGGGCGCGCTGGGAAACACCCCCTAGGGTGGATAAGGCACTCACACGCTTATCAAAACAAGTGGCGTTACCGTCTCCTGAAACGGCCGCCCTCAAGGATCCAGCTGATAGGAGGCTGGAAACTACCCTGAAAAGTATATACACTCATACTGGTGTTATACTGCGACCAGCCATCGCCTCTGCATGGATGTGCAGTGCTGGGGTGGTTTGGTCGGATTCCCTGACTGAAAATATTGATACCCTGGATAGGGACAGTATTTTATTGACTATAGAGCAATTAAAGGATGCTTTTCTTTATATGCGAGATGCTCAGAGGGATATTTGCACTCTGGCATCGAGAGTAAGTGCGATGTCCATATCTGCCAGAAGAAGTTTATGGACGCGACAGTGGTCAGGTGATGCGGATTCCAAACGGCATATGGAAGTATTGCCGTATAAAGGGGAGAAATTATTTGGGGTCGGTCTATCGGATTTGGTGGCCACGGCAACAGCCGGGAAATCCACCTTTTTACCTCAGGTCCCCTCCCAACAGAAAAAGACACCGTCTTTTCAGCCGCAGTCCTTTCGTTCCTATAAGAACAAGCGGGCAAAAGGACAGTCATATCTGCCCCGAGGCAAAGGAAAGGGTAAGAGAGTGCACCAAGCAGCTCCTTCCCAGGAGCAGAAGCCCTCCCCGGCTTCTGCAAAGCCCTCAGCATGACGTTGGGGCTTTACAAGCGGACTCAGGGGCGGTGGGGGGTCGACTCAAGAATTTCAGCGCACAGTGGGCTCACTCACAGGTGGACCCCTGGATCCTGCAGGTAGTATCTCAGGGTTACAGGTTGGAATTCGAGAAGTCTCCCCCTCACCGGTTCCTAAAGTCTGCTCTGCCAACGTCTCCCTCAGACAGGGCGACGGTATTGGAAGCCATTCACAAGCTGTATTCTCAGCAGGTGATAGTCAAGGTACCCCTCCTACAACAGGGAAAGGGGTATTATTCCACACTATTTGTGGTACCGAAGCCGGACGGCTCGGTAAGACCTATTCTAAATCTGAAATCTTTGAACCTGTACATACAAAAATTCAAGTTCAAGATGGAGTCACTCAGAGCAGTGATAGCGAATCTGGAAGAAGGGGACTTTATGGTGTCCCTGGACATCAAGGATGCTTACCTGCATGTCCCAATTTGCCCTTCACATCAAGGGTACCTCAGGTTCGTGGTGCAAAACTGTCATTATCAGTTTCAGACGCTGCCGTTTGGATTGTCCACGGCACCTCGGGTCTTTACCAAGGTAATGGCCGAAATGATGGCCCTCATTCCGAGTTGTTCGCTCGGTATTTTTCATCGCATCGCAGTGAAAATCCGCTTAGTACGCATGCGCAATGTTCGCACTGCGACTGCGCCAAGTAACTTTACTATGAAGAAAGTATTTTTACTCACGGCTTTTTCTTCGCTCCGGCGATCGTAATGTGATTGACAGGAAATGGGTGTTACTGGGCGGAAACACGGCGTTTCAGGGGCGTGTGGCTGAAAACGCTACCGTTTCCGGAAAAAACGCAGGAGTGGCCGGAGAAACGGTGGGAGTGCCTGGGCGAACGCTGGGTGTGTTTGTGACGTCAACCAGGAACGACAAGCACTTAACTGATCGCACAGGCAGAGTAAGTCTGGAGCTACTCTGAAACTGCTAAGTAGTTAGTAATCGCAATATTGCGAATACATCGGTCGCAATTTTAAGAAGCTAAGATTCACTCCCAGTAGGCGGCGGCTTAGCGTGTGTAACTCTGCTAAATTCGCCTTGCGACCGATCAACTCGGAATGAGGGCCGATGTTTCTTCTGCGAAGAAAAGGCGTATTAATTATCCCTTACTTGGACGATCTCCTGATAAGGGCAAGGTCCAGAGAACAGCTGGGGGACGTAGTAGCACTAACCCAAGTAGTGCTGCAACAGCACGGGTGGATTCTGAATTTTCCAAAATCTCAATTGACCCCGACGACACGTCTGCTGTTCCTGGGAATGATTCTGGACACGGTTCAGAAAAAGGTGTTTCTTCCGGAGGAGAAAGCCAGGGAGTTATCCGAACTTGTCAGGAACCTCCTAAAACCAGGAAAAGTGTCTGTGCATCAATGCACAAGAGTCCTGGGAAAAATGGTGGCTTCTTACGAAGCGATTCCATTCGGCAGATTCCACGCACGAACTTTTCAGTGGGATCTGCTGGACAAATGGTCCGGATCGCATCTGCAGATGCATCAGCGGATAACTTTGTCTCCACGGACAAGGGTGTCTCTTCTGTGGTGGTTGCAGAGTGCTCATCTGTTAGAGGGCCGCAGATTCGGCATACAGGACTGGGTCCTGGTGACCACGGATGCCAGTCTGAGAGGCTGGGGAGCGGTCACACAGGGAAGAAACTTCCAGGGAGTGTGGTCAAGCCTGGAGATGTCTCTTCACATAAATATACTGGAGCTAAGAGCGATTTACAATGCTCTAAGCCTCGCAAAACCCCTGCTTCAGGGTCAGCCGGTGTTGATCCAGTCGGACAACATCACGGCAGTAGCCCACGTAAACAGACAGGGCGGCACAAGAAGCAGGAGGGCAATGGCAGAAGCTGCAAGGATTCTTCGCTGGGCGGAAGATCATGTGATAGCACTGTCAGCAGTGTTCATTCCGGGAGTGGACAACTGGGAAGCGGACTTCCTCAGCAGACACGATCTACACCCGGGAGAGTGGGGACTTCATCCAGAAGTCTTCCACATGATTGTGAACCGTTGGGAAAAACCAAAGGTGGATATGATGGCGTCCCGCCTCAACAAAAAACTGGACAGGTATTGCGCCAGGTCAAGAGACCCTCAGGCAATAGCTGTGGACGCTCTGGTAACACCGTGGGTGTTCCAGTCAGTGTATGTGTTTCCTCCTCTGCCTCTCATACCAAAAGTACTGAGAATTATACGGCAAAGGGGAGTAAGAACGATACTCGTGGCTCCGGATTGGCCAAGAAGAACTTGGTACCCGGAACTTCAGGAGATGCTCACGGAAGATCCGTGGCCTCTACCTCTAAGACGGGACCTGCTTCAGCAGGGACCGTGTCTATTCCAAGACTTACCGCGGCTGCGTTTGACGGCATGGCGGTTGAACGCCGAATTCTAAGGGAAAAAGGCATTCCGGAAGAGGTCATCCCTACCCTGGTAAAAGCCAGGAAGGAGGTGACTGCACAACATTATCACCGCATTTGGAGAAAATATGTTGCGTGGTGTGAGGCCAGGAAGGCCCCGACGGAGGAATTTCAACTGGGTCGATTCCTACATTCTGCAAACAGGATTGTCTATGGGCCTCAAATTAGGGTCCATTAAGGTTCAAATTTCGGCCCTGTCGATTTTCTTCCAGAAAGAATTGGCTTCAGTTCTTGAAGTCCAGACTTTTGTAAAAGGAGTACTACATATACAGCCCCCGGTTGTGCCCCCAGTGGCTCCGTGGGATCTTAATGTAGTTTTGGATTTTCTCAAATCCCATTGGTTTGAGCCACTTAAATCGGTGTATTTGAAATATCTTACATGGAAAGTAACCATGCTACTGGCCCTGGCTTCAGCCAGGAGAGTGTCAGAATTGGCGGCTTTATCGTATAAAAGCCCATATCTGATTTTCCATTCGGACAGGGCAGAACTGCGGACGCGTCCTCAGTTTCTGCCTAAGGTGGTTTCAGCGTTTCACCTGAACCAGCCTATTGTGGTGCCTGCGGCTACTAGCGATTTGGAGGATTCCAAGTTGCTGGACGTTGTCAGGGCATTGAAAATATATATTTCAAGGACGGCTGGAGTCAGAAAATCTGACTCGCTGTTTATACTGTATGCACCCAACAAGCTGGGTGCTCCTGCTTCTAAGCAGACGATTGCTCGTTGGATTTGTAGCACAATTCAACTTGCACATTCTGTGGCAGGCCTGCCACAGCCTAAATCTATCAAGGCCCATTCCACAAGGAAGGTGGGCTCATCTTGGGCGGCTGCCCGAGGGGTCTCGGCATTACAACTCTGCCGAGCAGCTACGTGGTCGGGGGAGAACACGTTTGTAAAATTCTACAAATTTGATACCCTGGCTAAAGAGGACCTGGAGTTCTCTCATTCGGTGCTGCAGAGTCATCCGCACTCTCCCGCCCGTTTGGGAGCTTTGGTATAATCCCCATGGTCCTGACGGAGTCCCAGCATCCACTAGGACGTCAGAGATAATAAGATTTTACTTACCGATAAATCTATTTCTCGTAGTCCGTAGTGGATGCTGGGCGCCCATCCCAAGTGCGGATTGTCTGCAATACTTGTACATAGTTATTGTTACAAAAAAACCGGGTTGTTATTGTTGTGAGCCGTCTGTTCAGAGGCTCCTACGTTTGTCATACTGTTAACTGGGTTCAGATCACAAGTTGTACGGTGTGATTGGTGTGGCTGGTATGAGTCTTACCCGGGATTCAAAATCCTTCCTTATTGTGTACGCTCGTCCGGGCACAGTATCCTAACTGAGGCTTGGAGGAGGGTCATAGGGGGAGGAGCCAGTGCACACCACCTAGTCCTAAAGCTTTTATTTTTGTGCCCTGTCTCCTGCGGAGCCGCTAATCCCCATGGTCCTGACGGAGTCCCAGCATCCACTACGGACTACGAGAAATAGATTTATCGGTAAGTAAAATCTTATTTTCTGTAAGCTGTGCAGACTAAAACGTGCCATTTATTTCCCATGAGTTGTCCGCTTTTTGCTTTTACAGTATTTAATGTAATAAAAATAATGAAAATAAGGCAATACATCAAGAACGGAGAAGCCAGACAGTTTTATAGGCTCGCTGTTATTCCAGAAGCTCAGCCCATGCAGCAGTGGTGAAATGTGTGTTGGGTTCTTTTTTTGTTTTCTGTATCATAAAGTGAAGGTATTTGTTTGTAGTGGTCGTACCTAATACTTTCTTACATTTCAGCCTTTTAAAAACCTCAGAAATAATTGACTGATCTACACAGTGTTAAAGTGGATGAATTGTCTTCGTGGGATGTACAATTACAATTCTGTTAAATCTCCTTTCTCTTATGAGGGTATATTCAATTGCGGTCGAATTGCAGCAATTGTCGAAAAACGGGGCATTTTCGACACAAAAAATCTGTCGAATTGGATTCGACAATTCAATACAGTACTTTTCGACAAAAAAACCTGCCGTTTCATTTTCGACTTTTTTCAATTCGACATTTTTTAAATTCGAGATGTCTGCAATGTTAAAAATGCGGCTTTTCGACAAAAGTATATTCAATTGAATGTCGATTCGACAACGGTGCAGTGATCGCAAAAACGCGCTATAACGCGTATTTTACGCGTTATAGGCAGTGGGGGACTCAGTTTTGAAAAATGAGGGGGTCCTGCGGGACGCGCTGTGACTCCCCTACCAATCACTGCAGGCAGCTGCACGTCGCGTCTCTTCAACCAGTCATAGCCAGCAGAGTCCCCAACCAACCACTGCTGGCAGCGTTTCCGCTCATCCAATCACTGCGGCAGCCTCCGTCCTGACTTCTCTTCCCGCTGTGCAGCTTGAATCCTCCTCCTTGGGCTCCGGGTGACAGCAGTCGAATGCTGGGGCTGAGACGGGATTTAGCAGCGCTCTCTGTGCCGGCTGCAGGGCGGACTCCAGGTTTGAATTTAAAGGTGAGGACGCGCTGCACGGCAATGCGCTGTCAGTGTGTGATCCGTCCTCCTCCCTGTCCTCACCCGTCTGTGCGCTGCTGCGGGATACGGGGCCGACGCTGCGAGTGGGAGGCAATGTCCACACAGCCTGGCAGACAGAAAAGTGAGCGGGGCAGCGGCTACTCTGCTGCTCTGTCCGCTCCTCGCCTGGCTCATTACATAGGGAGGGAGGGTGATGCGGCGCTGGTAAGATGCGGCTGCTGGGGGCCATTGCTACAGGCTGGATAAGCTAATATCGATATGGTGTTGTGAGTCACAGGCAGGACACCCCCTCCAGTGACACCTGCCATGACTGAGCACCCCGTTCCTGCACAATTCCCCCCCCCCACCCTTTTCCGCACAATCACTGTGGATACCACCTTCCCTCGCTGACACCCATGATCGCTGTGTCTGGGGGGGTCTGAGGTGGTGGCTGCAAAGTGTATAACGTGCTGTACCGGTGCAAAGTGTATAATGTGCTGTACCCGGCACAAAGTGTATAATGTGCTGTACCCGGCGCAAAGTGTATAATGTGCTGTACCCGGCGCAAAGTGTATAATGTGCTGTACCCGGCGCAAAGTGTATAACGTGCTGTACCCGGCACAAAGTGTATAATGTGCTGTACCCGGCGCAAAGTGTATAATGTGCTCTACCCGGTGCAATGTGCATAAGCGGCACTACTGTGTGGTGTAATGTGAATTGGCACTATTATGTGGCCACGCCCCTAAATTTTTGCGGCACGCCTTCGGCGCGCATTATCTGTTCTTTGCTGTGTAGGACCGGGAGCACCAATTCACTTTCTGCCACAAGGGCGCCAAAATGTCTAGTTACAGCTCTGGTGCAGTGTTTGTATGCTACACAGCCCAGCGGCTTTGTCACTTCTCCCCTCCTGCTACACTTTTGTAGTGTCCAAATCAAGTCTGTGTTTTCATGTTTGAATCGGTAATGAGATTAATATGAACCTTCACTTCAATGGGACCCAGAAAAGGACCGGTAGGACCCCAATTTTTAAAAGTGAGGGGTCCCTGGGACCCACTTTTTTTCCGGCTCAGCGCGATCACTGACTGTGCTTTTCGACAGTCATTTCGTCAATTTCATTCCGCCTCCTCTGTCGTGATCTAATAAATTTTAAAAACATGTTGTTTTTTTTGTTGGTGCTTTTTTGATTGCTAATAGCATATCTATTTATGTTTGAAGGGATTATCTACTTGGTTTGTCTATTTATGAGCCACAAGTATTTTTTTTTTAATATAAATTTTTATTATTTTGCGGGTAAACAAAGCAATTGGGATAGGGATACAGAAAAGAAAAAGGAGAGGGGGGATTAGGGGGGGTACACACAACAATCAGCATAATACAAAATAACATATTAGAGCATTATACAACACATTGTACATAGAAAAAGCAATGCAAGAATAGATCATACCATCATAGAAGATACATTAAGCTAACAACGGATATGCCTAGGCGTCTGGAGGGGGCATGGGGTTTGGTGAACGGTTAAGCCAATAGGTGGACCACGGGAACCATCGGAGCAGTGGGGATGTTGAGGTAGAGGCATAGGCCACTCCCGCTGTCTCGAATTCGTAGTGCGACTGAACGGCCATTTCTATTGCAGAGATATGGGGAGCCTCGGTGGAACGCCAAAGGCGAGCAATTGAATGTTTTGTTGAGATAAGGATATGGCCTAGGATATAGCGGTCACCTGATGCTAAATCACCATAGTATAGATGTAGGAGGGCCAGTCGTGGATGGGGAGAAATATGTTGGCCTAGCACTGATTCTATGAGGTGGAAGATCGAAGTCCACAAGGGGGTAAGAACAGGGCAATCCCAGAAGACATGCATTAAAATACCGACCATGACACAATTCTTCCAGCACATTTTGGATGTGGAGGGTTGCATCGCATGGAGGCGGGATGGGGTGAAATACAGGCGGTGAAGAAGTTTATAGGATAGTTCTATATGTGATATACATTTAGAAACTGTGTAGCAGGATCTATATATCGTTTCCCATTCTTCCTCTGAGATTGAGCATCGCATATCAGCTTCCCATTTCATTTGGGAGGGGGCTTTCTGTAATTTTTGGGGATTATTGATGTAATTATACCATTTGGTAATTCCGCCCCTGCCTTCCCCCGTCTCCAGGGACCTTTGAACAAATTTAGGCAAGGAGAGGGGGGGGGTTTAATGGGTGTCGAGACTCCGTGGAGCCAAAGTCTAAGCTGCAAATACAGGTTGAGTATCCCTTATCCAAAATGCTTGGGACCAGATGTATTTTGGATATCGGATTTTTCCGTATTTTGGAATAATTGCATACCATAATGAGATATCATGGCAATGGGACCTAAATCTAAGCACAGAATGCATTTATGTTTTATATGCACCTTATACACAAAGCCTGAAGGTTATTTTAGCCAATATTTTTTATAACTTTGTGCATTAAACAAAGTGTGTCTACATTCACACAATTCATTTATGTTTCATATACACCTTGTATTAAGTGACCTTCAGACTGTGTATATAATATTTTTAATAACTGTGTGTATTAAACAAAGTTTGTGTACATTGAGCCATCAGAAAACAAAAGTTTCACTATCTCACTCTAAAAAGTCCGTATTTCGGATATTTGGATATGGGATACTCAACCTGTATTTATAAAATTCCTCATGTGGCAGGAGGAAAGTTTCTTGGATCTGGGCAAAAGAGAGGAGGGCACCTTGCGCCATAATATCCTGTAAGGACCGGATTCCCTATGATATCCAGCCATCGAATCTCAACTCAGGGATCAAGGAGGCTATTCCAGTCAATGATATGGTCGTGGTAGGGAGAGTTATATCATTTCCACTTCGCACTATCTCTAGCCAAGCTTTCCTAGTAGATTGGACAGAGAGAGATTGATTAAAACTGTGCCCTCAGATTTAGGGAGTAACAATACATCGGTCAGGGGTAACGGGGCTATAAGATCTTGTTCAAGTTGTACCCATGATTTATACGTGGCTTGGATATACCATGCCCCTATCTGTGCCAGACGGCAAGCCAATTGATATGAGTGTAAATCCGGATATGCCAAGCCCCCGTCTAGTTTGGGCCGAGTCATTGTTTTCCTGGCTAACCTTGGTTTCTTGCTTTTCCACACATAAGAATTAAATATTGCGTTAAATTTGGATAGAAGGGAGTTGGGCACGAGGTGGGGGATGGCCCGGAACAGGTACATAAGTCTGGGAAGGATCGTCATTTTCAACGCCGCTATTCTCCCCAGCCATGATACATGTTGCATCATCCAGTCCGAGACTAGAGTTGTGGATTTGCGCAAGAGAGGGGGGAAGTTAGCAGCTATCAGGTCGTCTAGCTTCGCAGTAATATGGATTCCCAGATATTTGAGGCTTCTATCCTGCCACGAGTACGAGTAGGAAGCCTTGAGTTCAGACAAGAGAGGTGGTGTGAAATTAATGGGGAGGGCCTCTGTCTTAGTGTTATTAAGTTTATAGTAGGATACTGCTGAGTATTCGGACAAGAGTGTGTGTAGCGCTTTCAGGGAGGAGGAAGGGCTAGTGAGCGTCAGAAGGACATCGTCTGCGAAAAGACATATCTTGTGGGAATGCCCCGAAAATTCCACACCCCTAATCGAGGGTGAGGATCGAATTTTCTCAGCCAATGGCTCCATTGCCATAGCGAAAACTAATGGGGATAGGGGGCACCCTTGGCGAATGCCGTTCGTAATGGGAAAAGGAGATGAGAGCAGTCCGTTCACACACACCCTTGCCGAGGGGAGAGAATATAAGGCCATAATGGATGAGAGTACTCTACCGGTAAGGCCGAACTTTCGTAGAACCGCCTGCAGGTATCCCCAATGGAGGCGGTCGAACGCCTTCTCTGCATCTAGCGAGAGCAATAGTAAGGGAGATTCTGATCTAGCGAAGGCGTCCAGCACATTTATCACTCGCCGAGTGTTGTCGGGGACTGTCTGCCGGGAACGAAGCCCACCTGGTCACCGTGAATTGTAGAGGGTTAAGCCTGTTGGCCACTAGCTTCGCATAGATTTTCAAATCGGTATTTAATAAAGCTATGGGGCGATAGTTGGGCATCATGGCGGAATTTTTCCCTGGTTTAGGAAAAGCTACTACGCGGGCTTCAAGCATCTCAACTGGGAAGTTCCCTATTGAGGATGCGTGATTAAAAACTCCATCCAGAATAGGGACCAGGGTGTCTTTGAAACATTTGTAGAAATTGTTTATAAACCCATCAGGGCCTGGGGCTTTGTCTAATGGGAGCGAGTCTATAGCTTGGGTGATTTCTTTCTGCGACCATGGTTGGTTTAAAGTCTGCACAGTATCCAGGTCGAGGGAGGGGAGGTTGACATCTTCCAGAAAGGCTGCTATATTAGCTGGCGTAGGTTGTGGGGTAGAGACATCGTCTTTTAGATTATAGAGGGTGGAGTAATAAGAGGCAAAAGAGTTAGCTATATCTGATGGGTCGGTTATCTTGATATTATGTGAATTAATGATATATTTCACCCTTTCCTTAGCATTTTTCCCCCGCAATTTGCGTGCAAGCATTCTACCCGCCCTATCTCCTTGCATATAGAACTTCTGCCGCAGTCGGAAAAGGTTTTTACGGACCTCCGTTAATTCTAATTTATTCAGCTCGTCCCTGACCTGGGTCAAGTCTCGATATATTTTCTTATTAGAGGGGTTCAACTTGAGCAAAGCATCTAGGTCTTTAAAACGGGCTTCGAGTTCTACCTGTTTTTCCCGGGAGGTCCTGCGTATATAAGCAGCCGCTTGAATTGACGCTCCTCTAATCACCGCCTTAAGGGCGCACCAATGTGTGAATACGGACGTTTCTGCTGGGGTGTCAGTTTCAACAGATAGGGAGAGGGCCTGAGCTATAGACCGATGGGCGTCCGGGTTTAAAAGGAGGTAGTCCCTAAGGCGCCATAAGGTAGGAGTGGACCTCACTTGGCGGGGGTTCCATCGGACTGAGAGGGCAGAGTGATCGGACCACGATACTGGCAGGGTAGAAGCCTTCGAAACCTGTTGGAGAGTCCACTTATCCGATATCACTAGATCGATCCTAGAGTAAGAGCCGTGGACTGGGGAGAAGAACGAATAGTCCCTGCAAGTCGGGTTCTTAGCCCTCCAAACGTCATAAAGGTCATATTCATGCATTATATTTCTAAAGGCATGGGAGCTGTCGCGTTGCGAATCTCCCTTGGGAGGGGGGCGGGCCTGGGATCTATCCACCGCTGGATCAAGGACCATGTTAAAGTCACCCAACAGTAGTAAAGCACCCGTGAGGTGCTTTTGGAGGACTGTGAAAAATTTCCTAAGGAAAGGTATTTGTTTAGTGTTGGGAGCGTATAGCGTAGCTATAGTGACCGGCCTATCTTCCAATTTACCTGTCAGTATAAGGTACCTGCCTTCTTGGTCTGAGATCTGGCACTCTAAAGAGAAATCACAAGAATTTGAAAATAATATTGCCACTCCTGCTCTCTTTTTCGGGCCATTGGACATATAGCCCGAGGGGAATTTATTATCTCTGAGAGAGGGGGGTGACGAAAACATAAAGTGGGTCTCCTGCAAGGCTACTATATGTGCCTTACATTTTTCAAAGTGACGCAGGGCTAGTCTGCGTTTATTCGGTGAATTCAGCCCCTTTACATTTAATGATAGTACATTAACCATTAGGCATATCTGAGAACCGTGCTATTATCAGGTTGCAATTAAAATTTATGTAACAGGATCTGCTGGAATGAGTGTGTGTAAAAACTTGGAGAGATGGGAAGAATAGGGAGGGTACAAGAAATAGTAAGAAGGGGACATAGAGCGGGCACCACGAGGGTGCTAAATAGGGTTGCCCAGTAAGGCAACACATGGGGTCGGGGCGAGGTGCGGGGAGTTATCTCCCCCCCCCATTCCTAAAGCATTCAACCTAAAAGTTGAGTAATGGACCGCGAGGATCTACGAGGCCTCTGCCTCCTCACGGGGAGCTCCACAAATAACATAAATAACATCAAGAGGAGCAACTTCGTTCCGTTTAGAGGGGCTAGGTTAAGCATGGCCAATATGAGTATAGTGAAAACATTACACAATAAACATCCTAAGTTAAACTGGTGCCGCGTAAATGAATAGGGAAAAATAACTACTGTATGTTCCCCCGGGACAACATCCTGGAGGGCATAGCAGCGGCACAGTGTGTCATAAAGGTATGCAGGAAAAACAAAATCACGCTTGACAATGACATACAACCTGGTAGAGGAAATCAGTTTCTAATGTCCATTGTCTGCCATCGTCCACTCCTGTGTCAGCTTGAGAGCTGCCGGTGCCTTTTCAGATGTATCTTCTCTCCTCCAGGAATCCAATATTTTCAGACCCGCTTCTGGCGTGATTATCGCGTGCATAACGCCATTACGTCTTACCAACAATTTCGTCGGGAACCCCCAGCGGTATAGGATATCGGCTTTCCTAAGCGCCGAAGTCACCGGGTAGAACGACCGTCTCAAGGCTAGGGTGGCAGCGGAAAGGTCTCCGTAGACTTGTACATCTCCCAGGGTCTTGGCTGGCAGGTCCTGGCGCATAGCCGCCCGCAGTATTTGTTCCTTGATATGGAAGTAATGCATCCTCATTAGAGTGTCTCTCGGAGCATCCTTCGGGGCATTTCTAGCCTTCGGTAGGCGATGGATGCGGTCGATGAGAAAGTCTTCAATAGAGTTGGTTGGTAGAAGTGCCATGAAGAGGTCCGTCGCAAATTGGGTGAGCTCTGCGTTAGTGACGGTTTCTGGAATGCCTCAGAGTTTTATATTATTACGACGTGACCTGTCCTCCAGGTCATATGTCTTCCGCCGTAAGTCCGCGACTTCGGCCTGGAGCTCTTCGAGTTGGGTAATCACCTCATTATGTGATTTCACCACCTCCTCACACTTATTTTCTAGATGATCTGTGCGTTGGCCTATAGCGTCGACCGACTGTTGGCAACTTTGAAGCGCTGTCTTGACTTCCATCGATATGTCGTCTTTAAAGGAAGCCAGTAGTTGCCGCATAGACCCTAGTGTGAGGGGTGCATCATCATCGAGTTGAGAGAGTTTTGTTTGATTCACCCTAGGGGTCACGGATATGTCATCGCCACTCCTGAGGTGCTTAGGTAAGGAGTCCGGTATGACGGAATGTTTCTGGCTTTGGGAAGACGGAGATTGTTTAAAGAAGGCGACCTGGCGGGTTGGAGTCGGGTCTTTTTGGCGTTTAGGCGCGATAATCCCAATGCGAAAGTCCTCATAATAATGTCGTATATACGTTAAATCGGACCCAGGCGGAGGAGAGACAAGCCTATGTCGGCTCTGTGTGCATGCCCCGGCAGTTTTACGTCTTCAGGAGCGGGGGGGAGTTCCACACATCGCGTTGGAGATCACATCAGAACGGCCTGGGAAAAGGTGAGTCACCCCACGGCATCCGGTCGGCTGGCTTTAGCGGGGATGAATTATCCTTATACGTATGTCTAGCTTTCCCTTGTGTCGGCAAATTTGAGTATCAGGGAATGAGCAAACACCGCGCCTACCTCATGTGTAGAGGCACTGAGAAGCTGGTGTATTTTGCAAAGAAAGATGCTGGACAGAGGCAGAACTGCAGTACTGGCTATTTGCCAGTATTCAAGATGGCGCCTCTAGCTTCGAGTCACAGGCCTTTTATATCTTCAGAGCCCTGGGTACCTTGTGAACATTGGTGGTGTCTGCGGGTGTGGGCTGAGGGTTCCGGGGTCCCCGTCTCCCCCTCTCTCGTCTGGACTCCCAGCAGGGAACTCTGCTCTCTTCTGGTGAGGCTCACAGAGATTCAGCCTAAGATTCCAAGATGGCCGCCGGCCAGTGCACAGGTGAGGAAAGTGCACTTTAAATATGTCCCCCGTGGTCTGGTGGTTAAAGGGACTCGTCCTGCGGGCGGCCGGGGGTCTGGGGCAGGCTGGGGAGCGGTGTGGGGAGAGGCAGACGGAGTCTGGCAGTGCTACGGGTCCCGTTCCGTCCGCGAACCGGGTCCTGAGCTCAAAGTCGGGACGGCGGCTAACTCGAGGCCCCGGTCTCTGGAGCTCTAGTAGGCCGTGATCGTAAAAACGTTGCCGCGGCCTCCCGGCGGGTTCCCCTCGTCCAGGGAGACGTCCACAGCCGTGGGCAAGGTCAGGCAGGGTGGGCCCAAGTGTAGGGAGTGGTTGTTATTGTGGGTTTTAGCCTGGAATATGCAGGAGCTCCTGCACAACACGTCTTCTCCTAATGGCGTCCAAGCCACGCCCCCACAAGTATTCTTTAATAGATTATTTTATTTTTTTTGTCACAAAAGGCGATCAGCCCCCCATCCGCCGACCTTGGATGTTTTTAAAATTTATTAAATCAGCCTCGGGCTGGAGGTGACTAGTTGGGGATTTAATGCCACGGCCGCAGGGACCGGTATAAAAGTGTCCCCCGGCTGTGGCGTTATCTCTCTGACTAGCGGAGCCCGGTGCTGGTGTTAAAAATATGGGGGACCCCTACGTCTCTTGTCCCCCGTATTTTTTGCACCAGGACCAGGCGCAGAGCCCGGGGCTGGTTGTTAAAATACGGGGGAACCCCTGTCATTCCCCCCCCCCCCCCCGTATTTTTACAACCAGGACCAGCTTAAAGAGGTCGAGGCTGGTTATGCTTAGGAGGGGGGACCCCATGCCGTTTTTTTTTATGATTTAACACTTTTGTCCTGTCCATGAAGTCGAATCCAGGCCGCCCACTATTAGTCAATTGGTCCGTTTTTCGACAGCAGGACTGTGGAATCCGTTATTTATTGAATATGTTGAATTCGGATCCCAGCTGGAGGGTTTTGACTGTCAAACCCAAAAACGGTCGAATTCACGCCGGAATTCGACCGCAATTGAATATACCCCATAGTATTTTCATACTGCAGCCATTCACATTGGGCAGTAAAGGAATCCTGGTTTCATTCCATTTATCACTGATGACAGTGTAACCTTGGTCTATGATATACACTAGCAATTGGTTACTACAAGTAGAGTTTAATATGCTATGGAATAAAACAAATTCATGGTACATGTAATAGCATTGTTATTTAGCTTGGCTTGCATTTCCTTTTCCAATTATTTTGCTCACTTTCTGGGGGAACTGAGAGATTGCTTGAATATCATTCATGAACATGGCTTTTTAAAAGACTTCCCTTGAGGATCACACAGAGTATTACGTTTATCTTTCCAGTGATAGAACGGTTAGATTTATCATTGGGAATCTAATTAAGCTTTATGAAAAAAGGCCAGGAGTAATTCTTATCCTGGCTTCCTGTAAATAGAAGGTGTATGGCTGAGCAGCGTGTATAAACTACTGGAAGGAAAATCTCTAATAAGCAGAATAATGCAATGTTAAATCAAATCCTGTAGTTTACTTCATTTTTTTTTTTTTTTTTTTCATTTTATTACAGCCTACATCACGCTGATCTTTAGAAAAGTATTGTGTTCTGGCATATGAATAAAATATATTTGTTTGGCAGCTGATCATGTGCCAGTTGAAGCACAATATTGATGCTGAACAACACATTGATAATAATCTGTCATAATGTAAATGAAGTGTTCATCACAATCTGTTTTGGCTGTGTGAAAAGTGTTCCCAAAACACACACACATAGGGGTGATTCAATTGTTTTTGCTTGCCTATCTCCCATCTAAAGTGATGGGAGTTCGAGGGGCATAATTCAAATTTTTATTTTATTTTATTTTTTGTGCGCTGATCTCGTCCAGACAGACTGGATTGAGCCGCGTAAAATGACTTAACCTGACCAAAGTGCTGGGCACAGCGTGAAAAAGGTGCTGCTTGGGTGCCCAAACAGGTCACTTCGCACATTTCTCTCACCAGCCCTAGGCAGCTGTGAGCAGAAATGCCAGCAGCTGTTTGCGCCCCAACAGAACAACAGTTGAATTGCTCTGTCGGGCACCATCTAGTGGCACCTGGCAAAATAAACAAATTGGATAACCCCAATACAATGTGGAAATTCATGCTCTAAACCAGGGGTGTCAAAGACAAGGCCCGCGGGCCAAATCCGGCCCGCCAGACCTCGTCTGATGGCCCGCGGTGCCGCCGCCATGAAACCCCCTTCTCCCGAGTGCCCAGCTTGGGGGGGGCGGGGTTTCGCGGAATGACGCGATTGCGTCGTGACGTCACGGCGCAAACGCGTCATTCAACGAAACCCCGTCGGAGGAGGGAGAAGGGAGCCGCGCAGACGAGGAGGGAGAGGCGGCTGAAGAGCGGCGAGAACCGCTTCAAATGTAAGTCAGCCCCTCTCCCTTCCTCTCTTTCTCTCTCTCTCCCTCCTTCCACCACCTGCCGCAATGTGTAAAATGGGGACCTGTGCCTGCCACAATGTGTAAAATGGGGACCTGTGCCTGCCACAATGTGTAAAATGGGGACCTGTGCCTGCCACAATGTGTAAAATGGGGACCTGTACCTGCCGCTATGTGTAAAATGGGGACCTGTGCCTGCCACAATGTGTAAAATGGGGACCTGTGCCTGCCACAATGTGTAAAATGGGGACCTGTACCTGCCGCTATGTGTAAAATGGGGACCTGTGCCTGCCACAATGTGTAAAATGGGGACCTGTGCCTGCCACAATGTGTAAAATGGGGACCTGTACCTGCCGCTATGTGTAAAATGGGGACCTGTGCCTGCCACAATGTGTAAAATGGGGACCTGTGCCTGCCACAATGTGTAAAATGGGGACCTGTGCCTGCCACAATGTGTAAAATGGGGACCTGTACCTGCCGCTATGTGTAAAATGGGGACCTGTGCCTGCCACAATGTGTAAAATGGGGACCTGTACCTGCCGCTATGTGTAAAATGGGGACCTGTGCCTGCCGCAATGTGTAAAATGGGGACCTGTGCCTGCCGCAATGTGTAAAATGGGGACCTGTGCACTATAAAAGGGGGCACATGGCTGGGCACTATAAAAGGGGGCACATGGCTAGGCACTTTAAAAGGGGGCAGATGGCTGGGCACATATAAGGCAGGTGGAGCGATAAATTTTGGATAGACCTACAGATACAACCGGCCCTTTGATGGGGACCAAACTGCTGATGCGGCCCCCGATGAATTTGAGTTTGACACCCCTGCTCTAAACAATTAAGACATACAGGTTTATTGTGTTTAACCATTTGCATGACTGAAGATATTTTTAGATCTTTGTAACAAGGAGACCTTTTATAGTTTTGCTCTGTGACTTAGGGCCTATTTATCAAACCTAAAGTTTCTGCATAATTTTATGGCTTGTGGCTATGCCACAGAAATCTCCTACAGATCGCAGTCCCCATTTTTATCAGTGGGGACTACAGTCTGACCCCATATGTACTAAACCGTGAAAAGAAAAGCTTTTCAGAATTTGGCCATGTTAGTTTGCACTATGTTCAGATGGTGTAAACTAATTTAAGCCTTGAGGAGTAGTAGCAGGAGAGGAATGCTTCAATCCCCCTCCCGTAGTTTTTCACCTGACGCTGGCCCCGATTCTGGATCCTGACACTATGCGCATGCGCAGTGTCAGATTTTCACAAATGTCAAAAATGCCTGGTTAGTACCTTGCAGGGACAGCAGTTATTGGTACCGTTGTCCCTGCAGATTTCCCTGTGTACATAGTAGGGATATTTTTATTAAAAATTAAAATATCCGCCACAAAATGGATTGTTAATAATCATAGCAGTTCTGCAATTATTAGTGCATATGCCCCTTAAGTAGAGAATACATTTTACCAGTATGTATAATTTAGCAGATTAGCAAAGTAAATTTATTTCCATAGTCCCCTTAACCCAATTAGTGTAACTTCTGGAAAGTAGCCTAGAACAGGGCTCGGTAAAACCCTTGGGCCAGGTCTCCATGATGACCAGCTATTGGTGCCTGGCGACCAGGGCTGGGTACGCAGTGAGGAGGGTGCTGGGCAGCTATGGAGATAGCAACGGCGGCATTCAAATTTGGCGCCAGCTGCCAGCCAGTCGGAGCTTTTGGAAAGCCACTCCTGATTCACTGCTGGACCACAAGCTCCGATTGGTTTGCGTACCAGCTCCACATTTAAAATGGTCGCCAACCTGCTCCTGGCTGCCCCATGCTCTGCCTGGCTGTCCCCATCCCACTTATACCCCGCTGCTTAGTTTCCAGTGCGACCGCTGCTGCCCTGCGTTCCTGCTGATGGGCCCCCGTATGGAAGCTGTCCCACAGCCTGCCCGCCTGGAAGCCGCACTCCCCTGTATCTCCCCTGTGACTGGGCTACATTCAGAGAGGCTTCTGCTGCCCTCCTACTGCAGCCTCCACAATGAGGGACCCTCATAAAAAGTTCTCAGACCACAATGAGTAACAGTACTGTACCACCTCTGTCAACGTGTTTTTTTGTTTTGTTTGTTTGTTTTTTGTGTAATTTTATTTATTTTTTTCAATTTCTGTGGATCTGGCATTTTCAGTATTTTCTTTTTTTTTCTGTGGATTTGGCTTTTTCAGTGTGTTTGTTGTTGGGGTTATTTTTAATGTGGATCTAACCTTTTCAGTGTTTTATGTGGATCTGCTGCTCATTAATGTGCGTGCATGCGTGCGTGTGAGATAGCTGCACAGCAATGTGATCCCAGGGGGTGGTTGTATTTAATTTTTATTTATTTTTTTACTTTTGGCTCCTACACTTTCATAGTGGCCCTTAGGTTTCTAAAATCTATTTCAAGCCCTGCCCCAGAAAGTTGTTGGTGAATACGGTGGTTGATAAATGTCTCCTTTTTCTGTTCTACAGCACACTAACATTATGGCTTGTATTGTTTTAGTCCGCTTAGGTCTCCCCTGTTACTATTATTAGTTGATTCATAGATTTAGGGGTCAAAACCTCCCAGCTACGACACCTTATATTGACCCTAAATAGTGCAGTCTAGTAAGCAGCCCCATAGGCAGGGGCATAACCAGAGCTTTGTGGGCCCCATAGCAACATTTTGAAGGGCTTCTGTCCCAGTGCTTCTAAAGAGACACCTCTCTGCAACAGGTGTTAATTTTATGTCCCATAGCAGTGCCCTAGTTCATGTTATGTCACATTGTAGGGCTGCCAGTACACATTATGCCACGCAATACCCCCAATTTACATTATAATATAGTGTCCTCAGTTCATATTAAATAACATTATAATGCCCTCTAGTTAATTTTATACCACAATACAATGAGCAGGTCCAGGGGCGTAACTAGATATATTGTAGAGCCCAAGGAAAAAGTTTTTATATAACACATGTAACTGTGACAGCCCTCTAAGCTCTGGGCCCCATAGCGGCTGCACTCCCTGCACCTATGTAGCTATACTCTTGCCCATAGGGGTGCATATTAAAATTCACAATGGAGAGGCTAGCGTAAGTTTGGCTGATGTGCACTACATTGCTGAGATCACACCTAATTAATTGCCCACTCATTGTAGTCTGTATATAACTACTGACCTGAACACCAGCCTCTTAATTCTAGGTTGCATTGGGTCTGACTGACAGAACAATCTGTCAATCAGAACATCATTGCATATGCTGGGCACCACTTGCAATAGAGGTAGTTCCGCCCAGCAATGATGGTCACAATTGCACAAAGATTACTTTCAGCTAAATGTATTTAATGACTAATTGGCATGTTCCATTAGTGGAAACATAAAATTTACATTACCTGCCTCAGAAAGCTTTGTCTCAAAAATAGCAATTTAATTAGCTAACCTGCCTACAAATGTCATTAGCCCGGTGCAGAATGTGAAAGATTTGCCTTCAGATAATGTTTCTCAAGCGTTCAATGTATATGTGTATAGTAAGCATGTGCTCTATATACCAACATTTCCTTCTTCCAATTCATCCCTATATGAAAATGTACGGCTTGAATATACATTAAGCCCCGACATGCACACACAGATCAGGTACGTCTCTTTATGGAACATTCTTGGTGAGGATATTTTTATTTTTTATTTAGGGGGGAGGACACACTGGGAGATATATCAGACACATTGTGGAATCTGTGTCCTGTATCCTTTAGCCTTGTGCCATTTTAAGCAATTGTATACAGTGAACAGTCTGTATAGCAATGCTTATTCAAAAGTTCTTTCTGTTGGGACTTTGGGGGTTGAGTCAATTAACTGCAATGTGAATAGTGCCGGGAAGGGGGTACCGATGCTACGCTGCTATGCCTGGTCAGAGGATTTCTTCTCGTACCCCTCCTGCGGTGCGATCAGAAATCCGACTAAACTAGCGCTGCAGTGCTGTTTTCTGCCATTAGGGTGGCGCAGTGGCATCGCGCCAGGCACTAAAGTCGGGAATGCCTGTTCTCACGACTAAACACTCAGTTTAAGGCGCAAGTACCGGCACTCTCTGACATAACAGTGCGCTGAATTGAATAGCTCTGGGACCTTCTTCACAGCACTATTCACATTGCGTTTAATTGAACTGACCCCCTTGAAAGGCAGATTGTTGCCACGGTATCTTTAAATCCTCTGCTGTATCATTGTGTTTTCTGTTGGATGGTGCAATGACAGCAGTTTCTAGTGTATTGATAATTACATTTCAGTGGCTGACTCTGCTGCACGATGTAAGCAATGTTTTGCCTCATTTGTGTCCAAACTGGCCATCTGCCTTAGTGGACAGATCCGGGTCCACTTGATGGAGATTAGATTACGAGTCTGTTAACCGATCATAGCTTCCGTCAGCTGGCTATGTCATAAAGAAGTCCTGATTTGTAATGTTATAGATCCTGATTAGATGAAGACTTGGTCACATGCTCAGCCATACCTCCAAAAAGGTTGTTACACACCTGTATTTAAGTAACGCCCCCGTCTCCCACAAACACTCACAACCTGTCACTCACTTTGCGAATAATTCCTTATTGTGGCCGTCTTTGGTCAGTCGCAGTATTTGCGCAGTGCTGCTGTGAAACATGCGCAGTACACAGTTATTCAGGGCTTTAGACGACACAGCGTCGCATACCGGAGTTTGTGTCTCTCATCGCAGTTAGAACAGAGCGCTTGGAAAATAATGACTTTCTTTATGTCTGCGAATTAATAGGAAGCTCTTTATTCTGCAGACTGGAAAGATTACAGGCCACCGATTCTATGTAAAATACAGAACTCCGCCTAATATTTTATATTCTGCACAGTGTCTGCTTTGTCTTCCAGCTTTCCTCTTCCTGCTGTCTGGGGATTTCAAAGAAAATAGTTTGGCACAATTTGTCAAAACACCCCTGATACTAAACTGCTATATTCTGCGCTTGCAGCAAGACAAATGCTGAGGAGGGATTTTAAACTCTTTCTGAAAAATATCCTGCTGATCCTATCTGTTTATAGCCTTACCTCAGCACTAGCGTAAAATCAAGAGGACCTGCAGTCATTGCAGCATTCTCCTCAGGAATGTGGATTACATTCACCACAGTACCACTCCATCATGGATGCAAAATGTGCCTGTCCCTAATGTTGCCAAAATGACCACAGATCCGGCTGTGTGGTGATACGGCAGAATGACCAGATGGTAGTATGTGTGTCTGGAGTCTCAGTACTATGTGAACAAGTCACATTTTGGCCGCAGCTTAAGGGGGGTATTCAATTCTTTTCACCCCCTTCCACACCCGTACTGTTTCTGCTGACAGGCATATAATCATTTCAGCTCGCTACCCCTGGGGGGGAGCAAGGGCACCCAACCCTTTATGTAGCTAAACCTGATTACTATGGGTGCAATATGAGCGATAACGGGGATCACTTTAGAATGGGCGTGATATATCATTTGAATACCGCCCATTATGTCTACACTACTACTAATAACTGTTTTATGTACTGTGATACTGCTTTGTCGGTCTGGTTTCCTTGTGTTAGATCATCAAGCAGAATCGTTTATTTTCCTTGCTCCAGCTTATTGCACATCTATGCTGTGGTCTCTGCACAGCTTTGTCTAGAGACCAGTTCTGGGTTGTATTAGAGAACAATTAAGATCACACTGCCCAGTGCCATAAACAAATTCTGGTTGTCATGGCAATGTAGGAATGCGCCCAGGCGACTCAAGCATGTCCCCATTCCGTGCTTCATTACTCCTCTCCTTACTGGAAGCTGCCAAGAGCAAAATCCAGCTCTCCTTGGTGTATACTGGGCACCTGGTTCCTGGAGGGGACCGCAGTATTACATCACTGTCCAGAGCCGCAGGGTATCTCTGTAGTGCTGCAATGGACATAGAAACAGGACATTGTGTTCTAACCTGGGAGCTGTACTACTACAACAACGCACAATGGTGGTCATTCCGAGTTGTTCGCTCACTGACGATTTTCGCAATGCAGCGATCAAGTGAAAAAACGGCAAAAATGCGCATGGTACGCAGCGCGCATGCGCTAAGTACTTTCACACAAAACTTTGTAGATTTACACAAGCTCGAGCAACGTTTTTTCATCGCTTGAGTGATCGTAGTGTGATTGACAGGAAGTGGGTGTTTCTGGGTGGAAACTGACCATTTTCATGGAGTGTGCTAAAAAACGCAGGCGTGCCAGGTAAAAACGCAGGAGTGGCTGGAGAAACGGGGGAGTGGCTGGCCAAACGCAGGGCGTGTTTGTGACGTCAAACCAGGAACTAAACGGACTGAGCTGATCGCAATCTAGGAGTAGGTCTGGAGCTACTCAGAAACTGCAGGGAATTATTTAGTAGCAGTTCTGCTAATCTTTCGTTCGCTACTCTGCTAAACTAAGATACACTCCCAGGGGGCGGCGGCCTAGCGTTTGCAATGCTGCTAAAAGCAGCTAGCGAGCGAACAACTCGGAATGAGGGCCAATGTTTGGTATGGGTCATACAGATAGATGATGCCAGGGTATGTGCTAGCTGGTATCACTATAGCTATATTTGTCCAGATAGAGAGTACATATGTATGTACGTAAAGTATTGTTTATCCAGAAGCATAATGAGATAACAATGTAAATTATTCTAATCAATTTAATATATATATATTCTTTTCAATATTTCACAGTTTTAAAGGTTTCAAGTTACTATGTGAATAGTGTATATGCTCCCAATCCTCTTCCTTGTGCCCCGAGTTACTGCTTTCCCCTGTCTGCTATCAGCAGCGATTGTGATTGGGTGCAGTGTCTACGTTACATTTGGACAAGAACATATGGCAATACATGTCTGTTTTCATTCACAAACTCGTTACTTTTTTGCTTAGATTAGGTTTGTGTAAATATGCTCACCAAGGGGAAATCTAGGGGCAGTGTTGGTAAAGTTAATGGTACCTTGTAAATTTGCTGTGTGTTTGATTTGGTGTTATCAGCAGCTGGGAACTCCATCATACAGAAAGCTCCAGTCGTTCCAAATAATAGAGATATATTGGAATGATCCAGTATAATGTATAATAAGCACAGATGGAAGTTAGGTGCATTAGCTGTATACCCCCTTTCCACGGACTTGAAAATACTGGGTTATTACATTTAACACGCACCACCCGGGATTTTTGTGAGTGGAAATGGCTCTACCTGCATCCAGTCACCCGGAATCCTTCCTGGGTACCTGGCAGGGTTTTACACAGGAAGGACCCAGGTGAGCAGCAGTGTAAACAGGTGACCTGGGTCCCTTTTACAGCACGGGGAGAGTCGCATCTGGCACTGCACCCGTGGGCAGTGGGCACTGTGCTGATCTGGGAATAATCTGGATCGGCGCTGCTGTGGAAAAGGGGTCAGACCCGGTACATTGGTGGAAAAGGGGGAATTATACATCTATAACCTAATAAATGATGGCCACCTGGAAGTGGATAACCTTTTTAGACCTATCTATATATAGGGGTATATGCAATTCCGGGCGAATTGCGGAACTTTTTCGCCCGTTTTTAAATTCGACACAATTCGACTGTCGAATTCCGACCAAGTGGGTGCCGGAATTCGACATATTCAATAAAAAACGGATTCGACAGTCCCGCTGTCGAAAAACGGCTCAATTGACGGATTTTGATTCGATTTTTAAAAATGTTAAAAAAACGGTAAAAAACCCGGAAAAAAATTGCGTGGGGTCTCCCCTCTTAAGCATAACCAGCCTCGGGCTCTTTGAGCCGGTCCTGGTTGCCAAAATACGGGAAAAAAGATGACAGGGGATCCCCCGTATTTTAACAACCAGCACCGGGCTCTGCGCCTGGTCCTGGTGCAAAAAATACGGGGGACAAAAAGCATAGGGGTGCCCCGTATTTTTTGTACCAGCACCGGGCTCCACTAGCTGGACAGATAATGCCACAGCCGGGGGACACTTTTATACCGCTCCCTGCGGCCGTGGCATTAAATATCCAACTAGTCACCCCTGGCCGGGGTACCCTGGAGGAGTGGGGACCTCTTCAATCAAGGGGTCCCCCTCCCAGCCACCCAAGGGCCAGGGGTGAAGCCCGAGGCTGTCCCCCCCCCCCCCCCCTATCCAAGGGCTGCGGATGGGGGGCTGATAGCCATGTGTAAAAATGAAAGAATATTGTATTTTGCAGAAGAACTACAAGTCCTAACAAGCCTCCCCCACAAGCTGGTACTTGGAGAACCACAAGTACCAGTATGCGGGGGGGGGGGGGGACAGGACCGCTGGTACCTGTAGTTCTTCTGCAAAACAAATACCCAAATAAAAACAGGACACACACACACCTTGAAAGTAAAACTTTATTATATACATGCCGACACATACATACTTACCTATGTTGACACGCCGACTCTGGCCACGTCTCCGTCTGTCGACGTCCGGGGTACCTGAAAATAAAATTATATACTCACCTGATCCAGTGTCCGGTTCTTTTATTGTATTCCTCGTACTTGGCAAAACAAAAAAACGCATAGCCGATCCACACGGACTGAAAGGGGTCCCAAGTTTACACATGGGACCCCTTTCCCCGAATGCAGAGACCCCGTGACTGCTGTCACAGAAGGTCCCTTCAGCCAATCAGGGAGCGCCACGTCGTGGCACTCTCCTGATTGGCTGTATGCGCGTCGGAGCTGTCAGACGCGTATCGCACAGCCCCCTCCGTTATCTTCAATGGTGGGAACTTTGCGGTCAGCGGTGAGGTCACCCGCAGTCAGCGGCTGACCGCGGGTAACCCCACCGCTGACCGCAAAGTTCCCACCATTGAAACTAATGGAGGTGCTGTGCGATGCTCTGTCTGCCAGCTCAGACGCGCATAGGGAATCAGGAGAGTGCCAGGACGTGGCGCTACTTGATTGCCTGACGGGACCTTCTGTGACAGGAGTCACAGGGAGTCTCAGCATTCGGGGAAAGGGGTCCCATGTGTAAACATGGGACCCCTTTCAGTGCGTGTGGATCGGGTAAATGCGTTTTTTTATTTTACCAAGTACGAGGATTACAAATATCATTGGACACTGGATTTAGGTGAGTATAATTTTATTTTCAGGTACACCCCGTGGATTCTACTTGGACAAGTGGACCGAACATCGTGTCAACATAGGTAAGTATGTGTGTGTGTCGACATGCATGTAATAAAGTTGTACTTTCAAGGTGTGCGTGTCCTGTTTTTATTTTGGTATTTTTTTTGCAGTAGAACTACAGGTACCAGCGGGCCCGTTCCCCCCCCCCCCCCCCCCCGCATGCTGGTACTTGTGGTTCTCCAAGTACCAGCTTGCGGGGGAGGCTTGCTGGGACTTGTAGTTCTGCTGCAAAAAACAATATTCTTTCATTTCACAAAAGGCTATCAGCCTCCCATCCGCAGCCCATGGATGGGGGGGACAGCCTCGGGCTTCACCCCTGGCCCTTGGGTGGCTGGAGGGGGGGACCCCTTGATTGAAGGGGTCCCCACTCCTCCAGGGTACCCCGGCCAGGGGTGACTAGTTGGGGTTTTAATGGCACGGCCGCAGGGACCGATATCAAAGTGTCCCCCGGCTGTGGCATTATCTCCCCAGCTAGTGGAGCCCGGTGCTGGTTCCAAAAATACGGGGGACCCCTACGCTTTTTGTCCCCCGTATTTTTGGCACCAGGACCGGACGCAGAGCCCAGTGCTGGTTCTAAAAATACGGGGGATCCCCTGTCATTTCCCCCCCCCCCCCCTCCCCCCCGTATTTTTTCAACCAGGACCGGCTCAAAGAGCCAGAGGCTGGTTATGCTTAGGAGGGGGGAAACCACGCAATTTTTTTTCTGATTTTTAACCCATTCCATAAAAAAATATTTTAAAAAATATATCAAAAATACTTGTGCCTCCTAAATGGACAAACCAAGTACCTATTCCCTTCTAATATAAATAGATATGCTATTACCAATAAAAAAAACACAAAAAAAACACGTTGTTTTTAAAATTGTTTATTAGATTCCGCCAGCAAAGTGAGGCGGATTGAAAATGACGAATTTACTGTCTAAAAGCACTTGTCGAATTTACAATCTTCAATTGAATATACTTTTGTCGAAATGCCGCATTTGTACCATTGCAGAAATGTCGAATTTGTCAAATGTCGAATTTCAAAAAGTCGAATTTGGAAAGTCCGTTTTTTTTGCCGAAAAGTACTGTATTGCATTGTCGATTTTTTTTTTTATTTTTTGCCGAAAATGTCCCGTTTTTTTACATTTTCGGGAATTTGACCGCAATTGCATATACCCCATAGTATGAAATGATGTTCCAAGTCCTGTGCCATTGTCCACGCAGTATTCCTACATCCTGTGATTGGTGCCAAGTTGACTTTGCTATTAGCATGGTGTCGGGAGTAGGTCCGCTTCAGATTGATTTACCTGTCCCTTCCCTCAATCAAAATGAAATGTGGTGCTGTTTTCTTGGCTTGTCTGCCAGTGTCGTAGTTAAAAGGCAAAGCTGTGTGATTTATTATCTGGGATGTGACCTCTAAGCATTCTGTCGTACCACAGGTAAAAAACATTCTGCTTTTAGAAAATGAAAAAGTGCCAGCGTGCAGTAGATTGAGCTGCATGGGACTGTTGTAAGGCGCATTTTGTGACAAAATAGTCTTTCCAGCTTTGGTTTAACATTGGCCTGTAATAGAAGTAGTTCTGTTTTCTCTAACTATTCCTTCCCAGTGCAGAGGCTCTTCTCTTTGATTTATTTGTATAATTATAACACTATATTGATTGGATATCATTCCTCATGCTGTATCCACCAGCGTGAACACTTAATGCATGTCTGTGCCCCATAGGAGCTCTGTTCTGCTATGGGCAGAAGAAACAATTGAATTCCCCCTTAGAGTGAGGAAGCTGCATTATTTCATAGAAAGAGCTCTTTCTATGGCTGCTTTACCACTGTTGTTGCATTGCATTGATGCAATTGAGAAGCGTGTAAACTCGAATGTGTCCGCTATTCGGTGTACCGCGGGTAGTCTTGCACTGAATGCATACAATTGCGGCACAGCTTTTCCTATTCATTTCAATAGGTAATTCCATTCCCAGTTTGTAGAATCTCCCATGGGCTATTAAAATGAATTCAATAATCAAATTGTGTGTAATTGCGGCTCTATCTGCATCCAAAATGACACGTTACAGCGTCTTCCAGGAAAACACTGCAGCATAGCATTTTGTATGCAGATGTATGTCACACACAGAGTATAGGCATGCTGCATATCATTGTAATCAGCAGAAGCTGTGTGTGTACGTCCTATTACATTACTTTGCGTCTAAGACACATTTTCGCAGAAGAAAATTCAAATAAAGACACCCAGCACTACAGAGTCACGCAGCACTTACGTGTTATGTGTAACGCGACTTATAGCGTACGAAGCAAAGATGTAAAGAGGACACATCTGTAGCCCCCCTATATTATTGTTTGGCCGGCCTGGCCAATAAGGAGGGATTGCCGCCCACAGTTGGTTATTTTTAATCTTGTTTCAGAACTCTGCACTGCTGGAGAATACATGAATAGAATTCCCAGTCAATCATTTTGCTATAGTTCTTGTGCATTATAAACCCTTTTACATTCTCTTCAGATGAAAGTGTCACTTTACATAATGACCGCTATTGAGCAGCCTATTATACAATTGTACATGTGCTTTGGTGGTTGACATTGCAGTTAAGGGGTGTTCTTGTTTTACTTCATGCTGCTTTTAACGTCTCCTGTATTCTAATTGACCTATGAGATATCTATCTATCTATCTATCTATCTATCTATCTATCTATCTATCTATCTCTAACGTCCTAGTGGATGCTGGGGACTCCATAAGGACCATGGGGAATAGACTGGCTCCGCAGGAGACATGGGCACTTTAAGAAAGAATTTGGATTCTGGTGTGCTCTGGCTCCTCCCTCTATGACCCTCCTCCAGACCTCAGTTTGAATCTGTGCCCGGACGAGCTGGGTGCTGTTCAGTGAAGCTCTCCTGAGCTTGCTGTAAAAAAGTATTTTGTTAGGTTTCTTTTTATTTTCAGTGAGCTCTGCTGGCAACAGACTCCCTGCATCGTGGGACTGAGGGGAGAGAAGCAGCCCTACTCTCTGCAGATAGGTCCTGCTTCTTAGACTACTGGACACCATTAGCTCCAGAGGGATCGTACACAGGATCTCACCCTCGTCGTCCGATCCCGGAGCCGCGCCGCCGTCCCCCTCGCAGAGCCGGAAGACAGAAGCTGGGTGAAAGAAGCAAGAAGACTTCGAAATCGGCGGCAGAAGACTTCAGTCTTCACTGAGGTAGCGCACAGCACTGCAGCTGTGCGCCATTGCTCCCACACTACACCCACATACTCCGGTCACTGTAAGGGTGCAGGACGCAGGGGGGGGCGCCGCCGCCCTGGGCAGCAATTAAGACCTCTTGGCAAAAGTTTGACATATATACAGTTGGGCACTGTATATATGTATGAGCCCCCGCCATAATATTGTACATAAACGCGGGACAGAAGCCCGCCGCTGAGGGGGCGGGGCTTCTTCCTCAGCACTCACCAGCGCCATTTTTTCTCCACAGCTCCGCTGAGGGGAAGCTCCCCAGGCTCTCCCCTGCAGATACACGGTAGAAGAGGGTACAAAAGAGAGGGGGGGCACATAATTTGGCGCAAAAATCATTATTACAGCGGCTACTGGGTTAACACTAAGTTACTGTGTGATTCCTGGGTTTTATAGCGCTGGGGTGTGTGCTGGCATACTCTCTCTCTGTCTCTCCAAAGGGCCTTGTGGGGGAACTGTCTTCAAAAAGAGCATCCCCTGTGTGTGTGGTGTGTCGGTACGCTTTTGTCGACATGTTTGACGAGGAAGGCTATGTGGAAACAGCGGGAGCAAATGAATGTGGTGTCTCCGCCGACGGCGCCGACACCTAATTGGATGGATATGTGGAAGGTTTTAAATGATAATGTTAATTCCTTACATAAAAGGTTGGATAAAGCTGAAACCTTAGGACAGTCAGGGTCTCAGCCCGTGCTTGATCCTATGTCGCAGAGGCCGTCAGGGTCTCAGAAGCGCCCACTATCCCAAATTGTTGACACAGATACCGGCATGGATTCTGACTCCAGTGTCGATTACGATGATGCAAAGATACAGCCTAAATTGGCTAAATCCATCCGTTATATGATTATAGCAATTAAAGATGTGTTGCACATCACAGAGGAAACCCCAGTCCCTGACAAGAGGGTTCATATGTATGGAGAAAAAAGGCAGGTGGTGACCTTCCCCCCTTCACACGAGCTAAATGAGTTACGTGAAAAGGCTTGGGGATCTCCAGATAAAAAACTGTAGATTTCCAAACGGATGCTTATGGCGTATCCCTTCCCGCCAACGGACCGGTTACGCTGGGAATCCTCCCCTAGGGTGGACAAAGCTTTAACACGCTTATCCAAGAGGGTAGCCCTGCCGTCACAGGATACGGCCACCCTAAAAGATGCTGCGGATAGAAAGCAAGAGGGTACCCTGAAGTCCATTTATACACATTCAGGTACCTTACTAATGCCGGCAATTGCGTCGGCCTGGGTGTGTAGTGCTGTAGCAGCATGGACTGATACCTTATCTGAGGAACTTGATACCTTAGACAAGGATACTATATTAATGACCCTGGGGCATATAAAAGACGCTGTCCTATATATGAGAGATGCTCAAAGAGACATTAGCCTACTGGGCTCTAGAATAAATGCAATGTCGATTTCTGCCAGAAGGGTCCTGTAGACTCGGCAATGGACAGGTGATGCCGACTCAAAAAGGCACATGGAGGTTTTACCTTACAAGGGTGAGGAATTGTTTGGGGAGGGTCTCTCGGACCTGGTCTCCACAGCTACTGCTGGAAAGTCAAATTTTTTGCCATATGTTTCCTCACAACCTAAGAAAGCACCGTATTACCAAATGCAGTCCTTTCGATCACAAAAAGGCAAGAAAGTCCGAGGTGCGTCCTTTCTTGCCAGAGGCAGGGGCAGAGGAAGGAAGCTGCACAACACAGCTAGTTCCCAGGAACAGAAGTCCTCCCCGGCTTCCACTAAATCCACCGCATGACGCTGGGGCTCCACAGGCGGAGCTAGGCCCGGTGGGGGCGCGTCTCCGAAATTTCAGCCACAAGTGGGTTCACTCACAGGTGGATCCCTGGGCAATAGAGATTGTGTCTCAGGGATACAAGCTGGAATTCGAAGAGATGCCGCCTCACCGATACCTCAGATCGGCCCTGCCAGCTTCCCCCTTAGAGAGGGAAATTGTGTTAGCTGCAATTCACAAATTGTATCTACAACAGGTGGTGGTCAAGGTTCCCCTCCTTCAACGAGGAAAGGGTTATTATTCAACCATGTTTGTGGTACCAAAACAGGACGGTTCGGTCAGACCCATATTGAATTTAAAATCCCTGAACATATACCTGAAAAGGTTTAAGTTCAAGATGGAATCGCTCAGAGCGGTCATCGCAAGCCTGGAAGGGGGGGATTTTATGGTGTCTCTGGACATAAAGGATGCATACCTTCATGTCCCCATTTATCCACCTCATCAGGCGTACCTCAGGTTTGTGGTACAGGATTGCCATTACCAATTTCAGACGTTGCCGTTTGGTCTCTCCACGGCACCGAGAATATTTACCAAGGTAATGGCAGAAATGATGCGGAAGCAAGGGGTCACAATTATCCCATACTTGGACGATCTCCTCATAAAGGCGAGGTCCAGAGAGCAGTTGCTGATCAGCGTAGCACGTTCTCTGGAAGTGTTACAACAACACGGCTGGATTCTAAATATTCCAAAGTCGCAGTTGATTCCTACGACTCGTCTGCCCTTCCTGGGCATGATTCTGGACACAGGCCAGAAGAGGGTTTATCTCCCGATGGAGAAGGCTCAAGAGCTCATGACACTGGTCAGAAACCTATTGAAACCAAAACAGGTGTCGGTGCATCACTGCACGCGAGTCCTGGGAAAGATGGTGGCATCATACGAGGCCATTCCCTTCGGCAGGTTCCATGCGAGGACCTTTCAATGGGATCTACTGGACAAATGGTCCGGATCACATCTTCAGATGCATCGGTTAATCACCCTATCCCCCAGGCACAGGGTGTCTCTCCTGTGGTGGCTGCAGAGTGCTCACCTCCTCGAGGGCCGCAGATTCGGTGACCACGAATGCAAGCCTCCGAGGGTGGGGGGCAGTCACACAGGGAAGAAATTTCCAAGGTCTGTGGTCAAGTCAGGAGACTTGCCTCCACATCAACATCTTGGAACTAAGGGCCATATACAACACCCTACGCCAAGAGGAGTCCCTACTTCGCGACCACCCGGTTCTGATTCAGTCAGACAACATCACCGCAGTGGCTCATGTAAACCGCCAAGGCGGCACAGGTAGAAGCCACCAGAATTCTTCGCTGGGCGGAGAATCGCGTAAGCGCACTGTCAGCAGTGTTCATTCCGGGAGTGAACAACTGGGAAGCAGACTTCCTCAGCAGGCACGACCTCCACCCGGGAGAATGGGGACTTCATCAAGAAGTCTTCGCGCAGGTTGCAAGTCGGTGGGAGCTGCCACAGGTGGACATGATGGCGTCCCGCCTCAACAAAAAGCTACAGAAGTATTGCGCCAGGTCAAGAGACCCTCAGGCGATAGCTGTGGACGCACTGGTGACGCCGTGGGTGTTCCAGACGTCTATGTATTTCCTCCTCTTCCTCTCATACCCAAGGTGCTGAGAATCATAAGAAAAAGAGGAGTGAGAACAATAATCATTGTTCCGGATTGGCCAAGAAGGACTTGGTATCCAGATCTGCAAGAAATGCTCACAGAGGACCCGTGGCCTCTGCCTCTAAGACGGGACTTGTTGCAACAGGGGCCCTGTCTGTTCCAAGACTTACCGCGGCTGCGTTTGACGGCATGGCGGTTGAACGCCGGATCCTAGCAGAAAAAGGCATTCCGGATGAGGTCATTCCTACGCTGATAAAGGCTAGGAAGGACGTGACGGCTCAACATTATCACCGTATATGGCGAAAATATGTTGCTTGGTGTGAGGCCAGGAATGCCCCTACGGAGGAATTCCAGCTGGGCCGTTTCCTTCACTTCCTACAGTCGGGAGTGACTTTGGGCCTAAAATTGGGTTCCATTAAGGTCCAGATTTCGGCCCTATCCATTTTCTTTCAAAAAGAACTGGCTTCTCTGCTTGAAGTTCAGACGTTTGTAAGGGAGTGCTGCATATTCAGCCCCCTTTTGTGCCTCCAGTGGCACCTTGGGATCTTAACGTGGTGTTGAGTTTCCTGAAATCACACTGGTTTGAACCACTCAAGACGGTGGAATTGAAATATCTCGCCTGGAAGGTGGTCATGCTACTAGCCTTGGCTTCGGCTAGGCGTGTGTCAGAATTGGCGGCTTTGTCACAGCAAAGCACTTATCTGGTTTTCCATGCGGATAGAGCAGAATTGCGGACCCGCCCACAATTTCTGCCAAAAGTGGTTTCATCCTTTCATATAAACCAACCTATTGTGGTGCCTGTGGCTACTAAGGACTTGGAGGATTCCGAGTTACTGGATGTGGTCAGGGCTTTGAAGGTTTATGTAGCCAGAACGGCTAGGGTCAGGAAAACAGAATCTTTGTTTATCCTGTATGCTTCCAACAAGCTTGGGGCGCCTGCTTCAAAGCAGACTATTGCTCGCTGGATCTGTAACACGATTCAGCAGGCTCATTCTGCGGCTGGATTGCCGCTGCCTAAATCAGTTAAGGCACATTCCACAAGGAAGGTGGGCTCTTCTTGGGCAGCTGCCCGAGGGGTCTCGGCATTACAGCTTTGCCGAGCGGCTACTTGGTCAGGTTTAAACACCTTTGCAAAGTTCTACAAGTTTGATACCCTGGCTGAGGAGGACCTTGTGTTTGCTCATTCGGTGCTGCAGAGTCATCCGCACTCTCCCGCCCGTTTGGGAGCTTTGGTATAATCACCATGGTCCTTACGGAGTCCCCAGCATCCACTAGGACGTTAGAGAAAAGAAGATTTTACTTACCGGTAAATCTATTTCTCGTAGTCCGTAGTGGATGCTGGGCGCCCGTCCCAAGTGTGGAATTCTTCTGCAATTCTTGTATATAGTTATTGCTTCAATAAGGGTTATGTTATGGTTGCATCAGGGTTTACCTGATGCTCTGTTGTTTATCATACTGTTAACTGGTTGTTTTCACTTGTTATACGGTGTGATTGGTGTGGCAGGTATGAATCTTGCCCTGGATTACCAAAATCCTTTCCTTGTACTGTCAGCTCTTCCGGGCACAGTTTCTCTAACTGAGGTCTGGAGGAGGGGCATAGAGGGAGGAGCCAGTGCACACCAGAACCTAAATTCTTTCTTGAAGTGCCCATGTCTCCTGCGGAGCCCGTCTATTTATTCCCCATGGTCCTTACGGAGTCCCCAGCATCCACTACGGACTACGAGAAATAGATTTACCGGTAAGTAAAATCTTATTTTATATATATATATATATATATATATATATATATATATTCCTAACCTTAGAAACAGTTCTAAAGTAGTCATGTCACCTGCCATAAGGGTGACGGGTACTGAACGCCCACTGCCACTTATGCCGTGCAGACTGCTTGTGTGCTGCCATACCCAGTTATCGGTGGCTCTGTATAGTTTAACAAAACACATTTTATATGCTTGTAGAAATTATGTGCTCACACGTTTCTGAAAATTGTTTCTTTGATCTTTTAAATGTTTGGTTTTTTTTTCATATTTTTGTTTTGATTATAATTGAAACACATCTTGGTAATATATTTATGGCGTGTTCTTTTACTGGATGATACCACATGATACTTCAACGCGGGTGATGTAATAGTCTGTCTGTATAGATAATCACCTCATTTATATATTTTCATATATCAGTGTAAAATAACGGGATGTAGTTGTTTGACTGGCGGTCAGGAGACTGCCGGTCACAATACCGACACCGGGATCCTGCCCCCTAACAATCCCGATAGTCGGCATGCCGACTAACAGGGACTATTCCCATTCGTGGGTGTCTCCGCAAGGGGCTTCGTTGTGTTCAACCCCCCGCCGGGCATCTCAAAGCCGGGATCTTCTGACCGCCGGACACACATACCCAACCCATAATACACACTGTGTACAAAACGTACCGTGCATTGTGTTTGTCCACCGTCATGCGTCACTGGTTTTCATGTGTGTCTGGCACAAACAATACCTTGTCTCCACCGGGTGGAATAGGCGCAGACAGAGAAGGGGCATCAGTGCAGTAAATAAGTTACATTGGGAAATTAGCCGGCCACAGTGTATTGTGCATTCTCCACTTGCCGGGCATTGTCGCATCAAATGCGACCATGCCTGCAAGTGCTTTATCTGACCTGGTCGCACAGGATGCGACAAGTCAGATAAACTGTGTTAGCAGCGGCAGGGAAGGGAAACTGATTGCCGTGCTGCCAATTATTTTATTTCATTTTATTTTTATTTTATTTTATTTATTTATTTTTTTGTTAACTAGAATCTATTTTGGATAGGGTTGAATTCATGTCCTTCACCTAATTCACTCATAAAAAAACCCGGAGCAGTTTGAGTGGTTTTTGGGGAAAAATATCATCAGTCAAGTGGTTAAAGGATACTTCTACCTGTGGAGGCAATATATTATAACTCCACCACCCTTCTTACCTAAATTGTATTTGGTTCTTCATCTGGGCAGCGCCTTGATGGCATTGGTTCTCATAAAGGCCCATACGATTTTACTGTAATCCGCAACTATGTTGGCATTGCCTTATTCCCCAGTCATGCTGCTTCAGGTCATATTTTCAGTGCCAGCCATTGGGTTAGCTGTGTGGTGAGGTTAGCAGAAGGTAGAGCCAAGATAGCACTGTACTGCAGCCTACCTCCAAACATGTTCCCATGCTCATGGGGGCATTTACAGCGTGGAGTTATTGGCTGTTGCATATAACTGTGTGCAGGGCGTATACTGTAATGCTGGCATAGGCACACTGCGCCTCAGTAGTTGTTGAGCTTCCAGGGAGAAGTAGTGTAAATGATGTGCTAGAGGGCCGTGTTGGTTCTAGTCTGTTTAGTCATCCATCCTCTTTCCCCAGTTGGCCGCGTCCTACCGTCATGTAGGATGCTCCTAGTGGGTTTTTTTTTTTTCTTTTATAGATGTAGCAGCCTAGAATGAAGTGACCCCAATCCTGGTAGTATGCATTCTTGAGACCAGTAAACCAGAGACACAATGAAAGCACTATACGTTTATTGATGCGACTGCAATTAAATCCATTAAACGATTGCTGCAGGAAAGGCTTGTAAGAAGTTGCTCTTCTTTTCAGCTTTACTGCTGCAGTGAAAGCCTAGTACCAACAAATAGAAAAAGAAGGAAACCAAACTATGCTGTAACTTCCTAATTACAAACTAGTTTTATGGGATTGTGCATTTTCTTCTCTTGAAATATTGTATTTTGCATCGCAGTTAATGTATAATCTTCATTACTACTGTGTATTGCAGCACGGACGGTGTAATAGTTGGCATTACTGCCTCACAGCACGGGGTCATGTGTTTATTATTTTATTTATTAACCGTTTCTTATATAGCGCAGCAAATTCCGTTGCGCTTTACTACTGGACACAATGTTAAGACAAAACTGGGTAATAACAGCCAGAGGTAGGAAGGTCCTGCTCGCAAGCTTACAATCTATGGGTTTGATTCCCACCATGGCCTTAACTGTGTTGAGTTGGTATATTCTCCCCGTACTTGCGTGAGTTTCCTCCGGGTACTCCAGTTTCCTCCCACAATCCAAAAATATACTGGTAGGTTAATTGGTTCCCAACAGAAATTAACCCTAGCATAAATGTGTGTGCGTGTACATGTGGTAGAGAATATAGATTGTAAGCTCCACTGGTGCAGGGACTGGTGTGAATGGCCAAATATTCTCTGCAAAGCGCTGTGGAATATGCCTGCGCTAAGTAATGTCTTAATTTCTATGGGAAAACAGATTGTATAATAAAGTCCCAAGAGTCAGGTTGGCGGAAATTGTCCAGGTGTAATTAAATATCCATACAGTATTACCTTCTCTCTGTCTTCACCCCATGCCAGTGCGATGACATACGTTTTATCATTGATTTTAATGTGTTGATGTTTTAATTTTGTATTTACTTGGAGCATTATACAATATTTTTAAAAGCGCCGACTGCATACATTCTGCATAATGATGATTTACTAGTGCCATTTTTGCACCTATAACAAGTCCCGAGTGCAGTTTCTGCATCCTTTTATCCGATTCCTCTGTGATCGGACACTCAAGCAGTCATACTGTATCATAAGTTTCTACATATTTATACAGAGCATAATGACAAGTCGTGGTGGTGCTCTAGTGACCAGTAGTCCTATACCAATCAGGATCTCTGTAGTAAAATACTCCCCTTCACTATTCCCAGTGTAACCACGACACAGAGAGGACAGTTTCAGTCCGGCCTGCAGAGCGGCTGCCCTCATGGAAATCCTCTGTGATGAACATTTTTATAAATGTATTCCCCTTTCACAAATGCATCTAAATCCTGTGTTTTTTATGTGTAAAAGCAAATGGCTGGGATGAAATCCCGGGTTCCTGACCCTGCTCTTTACCATGGTCGGACTGAGTCCCTGGAATTTGTTGTCTTGCTAGACCCAGCAAATTCCACATTCTCATGTCTGAAAGGGGTATGCGTGAAGATATAAAATAAAACAATGGTACCTACTTTTCTCTAACGTCCTTGAGGATGCTGGGACTCCGTAAGGACCATGGGGAATAGACGGGCTCCGCAGGAGATAGGGCACTTTAAGAAAGCTTTGGACTCTGGGTGTGCACTGGCTCCTCCCTCTATGCCCCTCCTCCAGACCTCAGTTTTACACTGTGCCCAGAGCAAGATGGGTGCACTGCAGAGAGCTCTCATGAGTTCTCTGCCTAAAAGCATTTTTGTTTGGATTTTTTCTCTACTTTTTTCTACTTTTTCACAGGGAGCACTGCTGGCAACAGGCTCCCTGCATCGAGGGACTGAGGAGAGAGGAGCAGACCTTCTTGTCTAAGATAGGTTCTGCTTCCTCGGCTACTGGACACCATTAGCTCCAGAGGGGGTGAACGCAGGTTCTTACTGGGCGTCCACCCCCGGAATCGCGCCGCCGTTCTCCTCACAGAGCCAGAAGAACTGAAGTCAGAAGACGTCAGGCGGCAGAAGCCTTCAGCTTCACTGAGGTAACGCACAGCACTGCAGCTGTGCGTCATTGCTCCCATACACCTCACATACTCTGGTCACTGTAAGGGTGCAGGGCGCAGGGGGGGGGGCGCCCTGGGCAGCAATATAAACACCTCTTATGGCAAAAGACCATATACATGTACAGGTGGGCACTGTACATGTATATAAAAGAGCCCCCGCCATATTTTTGTAAGTTTGAGCGGGACAGAAGCCCGCCGCCGAGGGGGCGGGCCTTCTCCCTCAGCACTCACCAGCGCCATTTTCTCTCCACAGCACCGCTGAGAGGAAGCTCCCCGGACTCTCCCCTGCTTACACACGGTGAAGGGGTGTTTAAGAGAGAGGGGGGGGCACATAATTGGCGGATAACATATTATACAGCGCTGCTGGGGAAAAACATTTTGTGTTGGTCTCCAGGATCATTGCGCTGGGGTGTGTGCTGGCATACTCTCTCTCTGTCTCTCCAAAGGGCCTTGACAGGGATACTGTCTTCAGGAAAGGGGTTCCCTGTGTGTGTGAAGTGTGTCGGTACGCGTGTGTCGACACGTTTTGCAGAGGAAGGTTTGCTTAATGTGGAGGGGGAGTGCTTGAATGTCATGTCGCCGTCGGCAACGCCGACACCGGAATGGGTGGATATGCTGAATGTCTTGAATGCAAATGTTAATCTATTGCATAAAAGGTTAGACAAGGCAGAAGCTAGGGATCGGTCAGGTAGCCAGTCCATGCCTGTCCCTGTGGCGCCAGGCCCTTCGGGGTCTCAGAAGCGCACCATATCCCAGATCGATGACACAGATACCGACACAGATACTGACTCTAGTGTCGACTATGAAGATGCAAAATTACAGCCGAAGGTGGCAAAAGGTATTCGGTACATGATTATTGCCATTAAAGAGGTTTTTGCATATTACTGAAGAACCCCCGGTCCCTGACACGAGGGTACACATGTATAAAGGGAAAAAGCCTGAAGTCACCTTTCCATCCTCATTTGAACTGAGTGAATTGTGCGAAAAGGCTTGGGAATCTCCGGATAGGAGACCACAAGTTCTCAAAAGGATTCTTATGGCGTATCCTTTTCCACAAACTGATAGGATACGCTGGGAATCTTCGCCTAAAGTAGACAAGGCGCTGACACGCTTGTCCAAAAAGGTGGCACTGCCTTCTCAGGATACGGCTTCCCTCAAGGAACCTGCTGACCGCAGGCAGGAAATTACCTTGACGCACATTTACACTCATTCAGGTACTATTGCTAGACCGGCTATGGCGTCGGCCTGGGTTTGTAGTGCGGTTGTGGCATGGGCAGATTCCTTATCTACGGAGATTGACACCTTAGATAGGGATGCTATTCAAATGACCATAGAGCATTTCAGATATGCTGCCTTGTATATGAGAGATGCTCAGAGAGACATTTGTTTATTAAGCTCCAGAATAAATGCTATGTCTATTTCTGCTAGGCGGCTCTTGTGGACCCGACAGTGGACGGGAGATGCCGATTCAAAGCGGCATATGGAGTCCTTGCCTTACAAAGGGGAGGAGTTGTTTGGAGACGGCCTCTCGGACCTTGTCTCTACGGCTGGTAAGTCGAATTTCTTACCTTATGTAGAGGGAAAGGTAGGGGAAAGAAGCTGCACACAGCTAGTTCCCAAGAGCAAAAGTCCTCCCCTGCCTCTGCAAAGTCCACCGCATGACGCTGGGGCTTCCCGGGGGGAGGCAGATCTAGTGGGGGCTCGTCTTCGGTTTTTCAGCCGCGTCTGGGTTCACTCGCAGGTGGATCCCTGGGCATTAGAGATTGTTTCTCAGGGATACAGGCTGGAATTCGAAGACTTGCCTCCTCGCCGGTTTTTCAAATCGGCTCTGCCGGCTTCCCCGTCAGAGAGGAAGCTAGTGTTGGCGGCAATCCAAAAATTGTATATTCAACAGGTGATTGTCACAGTTCCTCATCTCCAGCAAGGAGAGGGATATTACTCGACCCTGTTTGTGGTTCCGAAACCAGACGGTTCGGTCAGACCCATTTTAAACCTAAAATCTCTGAACCTGTACTTGAAGAGGTTCAAGATGGAATCACTCAGGGCAGTCATCGCCAGCCTGGAGGGGGGGGATTGGATGGTGTCCCTGGACATAAAGGATGCATACCTTCATGTTCCGATATTCCCCCCTCATCAGGCGTTCCTGAGATTTGCAGTGCAGGACTGTCACTACCAATTTCAGACGTTGCCGTTTGGGCTTTCCACGGCCCCGAGGATTTTCACCAAGGTAATGGCGGAAATGATGGTGCTCCTGCGCAGGCAGGGGGTCACAATTATCCCATATTTGGACGATCTCCTCATAAAGGCGAGATCTCGGGAGAAGTTGCTGGACAGTGTGTCTCTGTCCATGAAGACGTTGCAGATACACGGCTGGATTCTCAATATACCGAAGTCCCAGCTAGTCCCTACAACGCGTCTGACCTTTTTGGGCCTGATTCTAGACACAGACCAGAAAAAGGTTTTTCTTCCGATCGAAAAGGTTCAGGAGCTCATAGCCATGGTCAGGAACCTCTTAAAACCAAAAAAGGTTTCAGTGCATCATTGTACGCGGGTCATGGGGAAGATGGTGGCTTCATACGAGGCTATCCCTTTCGGCAGGTTCCATACGAGGACCTTTCAATGGGACCTCTTGGACAAGTGGTCCGGGTCCCATTTACGAATGCATCAAAGGATCACCCTGTCTCCCAGGACCAGGGTATCTCTCCAGTGGTGGCTGAACAGTGCTCACCTGCTAGAGGGTCGCAAGTTTGGCATTCAGGACTGGGTCCTGGTGACCACGGACGCAAGCCTCCGAGGCTGGGGAGCAGTAACACTGGGAAGAAATTTCCAGGGTCTCTGGTCAAACCTAGAGACTTGTCTCCACATCAACGTCCTGGAGTTGAGGGCCATATACAACGCCCTGTGTCAAGCGGAGGAATTGCTTCGGAGAAAACCGGTTCTGATTCAGTCGGACAACGTCACGGCAGTGGCTCATATAAACCGGCAAGGCGGAACAAGGAGCAGAGTGGCCATGGCAGATGCGACCAGGATTCTACGCTGGGCGGAAGGCCATGTAAGCGCACTATCAGCAGTGTTCATCCCGGGGGTGGACAACTGGGAGGCGGACTTCCTCAGCAGGCACGACTTGCTTCCGGGACTATATCAAGAAGTCTTCGCACAGATCACGGATCGATGGGGACTGCCTCAAATCGACACGATGGCATCCAGTTTCAACAAAAAGCTAAAGCGGTATTGCGCCAGGTCAAGGGACCCTCAGGCGGTAGCGGTAGACGCTCTGGTGACACCTTGGGTGTTTAGATCGGTCTATGTGTTTCCTCCTCTTCCATTCATACCCAAGGTGTTGAGAATAATAAGAATGAGCAGGGTCAGAACAATCCTCATTGTTCCAGATTGGCCACGGAGGACTTGGTATCCGGAGCTGTAAGAGTTGCTCACAGAAGATCCGTGGCCTCTTCCTCTAAGGCAGGACCTGCTGTGGCAGGGGCCCTGTCTGTTCCAAGACTTACCGCGGCTGCGTTTGACGGCATGGCGGTTGAACGCCGGATCCTAGCGGAAAAAGGAATTCCGGAGGAAGTCATTCCTACCCTGATCAAGGCTAGGAAAGACATGACGTTAAAACATTATCACCGTGTATGGCGGAAATATGTTTCTTGGTGTGAGGCCAGAGCTGCTCCTACGGAGGAGTTCCATTTGGGCCGTCTGCTTCACTTCCTTCAAACAGGAGTGACTTTGGGCCTAAAATTAGGGTCCATAAAGGTCCAAATTTCGGCCTTATCCATTTTCTTTCAAAGAGAATTAGCCTCTCTTCCTGAAGAACAGACTTTTGTGAAGGGGGTGCTGCATATTCAGCCTCCCTTTGTGCCTCCAGTGGCGCCTTGGGATCTTAACGTGGTGTTACGTTTCCTCAAGTCACCTTGGTTTGAACCACTCAAAACTGTGGAGTTGAAATACCTCACGTGGAAAGTGGTCATGTTGTTGGCATTAGCTTCGGCTAGACGTGTTTCAGAATTGGCGGCTTTGTCACATAAAAGCCCATACTTGGTTTTTCACGTGGATAGGGCAGAGTTGAGGACTCGTCCTCAATTTCTGCCAAAGGTGGTCTCATCTTTTCATATGAACCAACCTATTGTCGTGCCTGTGGCTACACGGGACTTAGAGGATTCCGAGTCCCTGGATGTGATCAGGGCTTTGAAGATTTATGTGACCAGAACGGCTAGAATCAGGAAGACTGAAGCTCTGTTTGTTCTGTATGCGGCCAACAAGGTTGGCGCTCCTGCTTCAAAGCAGACTATTGCTCGCTGAACCTGTAACACGATTCAGCAGGCGCATTCTACGGCAGGATTGCCGTTACCGAAATCGGTTAAGGCCCATTCCACTAGGAAAGTGGGCTCTTCTTGGGCGGCTGCCCGAGGGGTCTCTGCATTACAGTTGTGCCGAGCAGCTACTTGGTCGGGGTCTAACACCTTTGCAAAGTTCTATAGGTTTGATACCCTGGCTGAGGAGGACCTCCTGTTTGCTCAATCGGTGCTGCAGAGTCATCCGCACTCTCCCGCCCGTTTGGGAGCTTTGGTATAATCCCCATGGTCCTTACGGAGTCCCAGCATCCTCAAGGACGTTAGAGAAAATAAGATTTTACTTACCGGTAAATCTATTTCTCGTAGTCCGTAGAGGATGCTGGGCGCCCGTCCCAAGTGCGGACTTCTTCTGCAAGACTTGTATATAGTTATTGCTTACATAAGGGTTATGTTATAGCTTATCGGTTGAACCGTGGCTATGTTGTTGTTCATACTGTTAACTGGGTAGTTTATCACAAGTTATGCGGTGTGATTGGTGTGGCTGGTATGGATCTCGCCCTTAGATTTACAAAAATCCTTCCTCGTACTGTCCATCTCCTCTGGGCACAGTTTCCCTAACTGAGGTCTGGAGGAGGGGCATAGAGGGAGGAGCCAGTGCACACCCAGAGTCCAAAGCTTTCTTAAAGTGCCCTATCTCCTGCGGAGCCCGTCTATTCCCCATGGTCCTTACGGAGTCCCAACATCCTCTACGGACTACGAGAAATAGATTTACCGGTAAGTAAAATCTTATTATTGGAAATGTCTGCGTGTTTGAGTATAAATGAACTATATATAGATATTGTCAAGTGGAATGTGTATGACACATTAACATCCGTTCTCTATCTTTCAAGTATTCTCTGCATCTTTTAATCAGATAACGAGCCTTTTGTTTTTTGGAAAGCACGTGCCAGCCAGGAATAACTATCTGTTTCCTTGATAGTTTAAGGCGTACTTGCCAACTCTCCCTTGAATGTCAAGGAGACTCCCTGAAATAGTGGTAATCTCCCAGAAGTGGTATGTGTGACCAGCGGTCAGGAGACCGCCGCTCAGCATCCCGGGGGGTGGGCAGTGCAGCAAGCCCCTTGCGGCCTCGCTGCAGTCGCCACAGGTTCTGTTCCCACTCTATGGGTGTCATGGACACCCACGATGGTGAAAAGTCCCTGTTGGTCGGCATGCCGACCATCGGGATTGTAAGGGGGCGGGATGTAGGGGGAGGTTATGTGACCGTCTGTCTCCTGACTGCCAGTCAAATGACTACATCTCTAATCTTCCTGAGGGATGCAGTCAATTTACCGACAATCAAGATACCGACAGCAATTGATCGACGGTCAAAATCCCGACATGGTCAAAATACCGGCATTTAAAATACCGACAAGGTCAAAATACAGACATTTATAATGTCGACAGGTCAAAAAGTCGATACAAGTTTTTCGTTGAAATCGACTTGTTCATACTTTACCATCACAGTGGACCTGGAGGGGAAATATAATAGTGTGGCGAGCGCAACGAGGCACCGTGCCCGTAGCATGGCGAGCGCAGCGGTACACTTATATGGTGTCTATGTCGACGTTCACACCCAAAAACAACGAAACACTCGTGTCGGCATTTTGATCTGTCGACATTTTAAATGTCTATTTCTCTAACGTCCTAAGTGGATGCTGGGGACTCCGTAAGGACCATGGGGAATAGCGGCTCCGCAGGAGACTGGGCACATCTAAAGAAAGCTTTAGGACTATCTGGTGTGCACTGGCTCCTCCCCCTATGACCCTCCTCCAAGCCTCAGTTAGATCTCTGTGCCCGAACGAGAAGGGTGCACACTAGGGGATCTCCTGAGCTTCTTAGTGAAAGTTTTAGATTAGGTTTTTTATTTTCAGAGAGACCTGCTGGCAACAGGCTCACTGCATCGAGGGACTAAGGGGAGAAGAAGCGAACTCACCTGCGTGCAGAGTGGATTGGGCTTCTTAGGCTACTGGACATTAGCTCCAGAGGGACGATCACAGGCCCAGCTTGGATGGGTCCCAGAGCCGCGCCGCCGGCCCCCTTACAGAGCCAGAAGGCAGAAGAGGTCCGGAAAATCGGCGGCATAAGACGTCCTGTCTTCAACAAGGTAGCGCACAGCACTGCAGCTGTGCGCCATTGCTCTCAGCACACTTCACACTTCGGTCACTGAGGGTGCAGGGCGCTGGGGGGAGGCGCCCTGAGACGCAATAAAAACACCTTGGATGGCAAAAAAATGCATCACATATAGCTCCTGGGCTATATGGATGCATTTAACCCCTGCCAGAATCCATAAAAAAGCAGGAGAAAAGTCAGCGAAAAAGGGGCGGAGCCTATCTCCTCAGCACACTGGCGCCATTTTCCCTCACAGCTCTGTTGGAGGGAAGCTCCCTGTCTCTCCCCTGCAGTCACTACACTACAGAAAGGGTTAAAAAAAGAGAGGGGGGCACTAATTAGGCGCAGTATTAACTATACAGCAGCTATAAGGGGGAAAACACTTATATAAGGTTATCCCTGTATATATATAGCGCTCTGGTGTGTGCTGGCAAACTCTCCCTCTGTCTCCCCAAAGGGCTAGTGGGGTCCTGTCCTCTATCAGAGCATTCCCTGTGTGTGTGCTGTATGTCGGTACTTTTGTGTCGACATGTATGAGGAGAAAAATGATGTGGAGACGGAGCAAATTGCCTGTAATAGTGATGTCACCCCCTAGGGGGTCGACACCTGAGTGGATGAACTGTTGGAAGGAATGACGTGACAGTGTCAGCTCTGTATAAAAGACAGTGGTTGACATGAGACAGCCGGCTACTCAGCTTGTGCCTGTCCAGACGTCTCATAGGCCGTCAGGGGCTCTAAAGCGCCCGTTACCTCAGATGGCAGATATAGACGCCGACACGGATACTGACTCCAGTGTCGACGGTGAAGAGACGAATGTGACTTCCAGTAGGGCCACACGTTACATGATTGAGGCAATGAAAAATGTTTTACACATTTCTGATAATACGAGTACCACCAAAAAAGGGGTATTATGTTCGGTGAGGAAAAACTACCTGTAGTTTTCCTGAATCTGAGAAATTAAATGAGGTGTGTGATGATGCGTGGGTTTCCCCCGATAACAACGGATAATTTCTAAAATGTTATTGGCATTATATCCTTTCCCGCCAGAGGTTAGGGTGCGTTGGGAAACACCCCCTAGGGGGGATAAAGCGCTCACACGCTTGTAAGGGCTCTACCTTCGCCTGAGATGGCCGCCCTTAAGGATCCTGCTGATAGATAGCAGGAGGGTATCCTAAAAGGTATTTACACACATACTGGTGTTATACTGCGACCAGCAATTGCCTCAGCCTGGATGTGCAGTGCTGGGTTGGCGTGGTCGGATTCCCTGACTGAAAATATTGATACCCTAGATAGGGACAGTATATTTTTGCCTATAGAGCATTTAAAAGATGCATTTTTATATATGCGTGATGCACAGCGGAATATTTGCCGACTGGCATCAAGTCTAAGCGCGTTGTCCATTTCTACCAGTAGAGGGTTATGGACACGTCAGTGGTCAGGTGATGCGTATTCCAAACGGCATTTGGAAGTATTGCTTTATTAAGGGAGGAGTTATTTGGGGTCGGTTTTTCAGACCTGGTGGCCACGGCAACAGCTGGGAATTCCACGTTTGTACCCCAGGTCACCTCTCAACATGAGAAGACGCCGTATTATCAGGCGCAGTCTTTTCGTGGACAAGCGGGCAAAAGGTTCCTCATTTCTGCCCCGTGACAGAGGGAGAGGAAAAAGGCTGCAGAAATCAGCCAGTTCCCAGGAACAGAAACCCTCTCCCGCCTCTGCCAAGCCCTCAGTATACGCTGGGGCTTTACAAGCAGAATCAGGCACGGTGGGGGGCCCGTCTCAATGAATTTCAGCGCGCAGTGGGCTCACTCGCAAGTAGACCCCTGGATCCTTCAGGTGATATCTCAGGGGTACAAATTAGAATTCGAGACGTCTCCCCCTCGCCGTTTCCTAAAGTCGGCTTTACCGATGTCTCCTTCTGACAGGGAGACAGTTTTGGAAGCCATTCACAAGCTGTATTCCCAGCAGGTGATAATCAAGATACCCCTCCTGCAACAGGGAACGGGGTATTATTCCACACTGTTGTGGTACCGAAGCCGGACGGCTCGGTGAGACCGATTCTAAATCTAAAATCTTTGAACACTTACGTACAGAGGTTCAAATTCAAGATTGAGTCACTCAGAGCAGTGATTGCGAACCTGGAAGAAGGGGACTACATGATGTCTCGGGACATCAAGGATGCTTACCTTCATGTCAAAATTTACCCTTCTCACCAAGGGTACCTCAGGTTTATGGTACAGAACTGTCACTATCAGTTCAGACGCTGCCGTATGGATGGTACACGGCACCCCGGGTCTTTACCAAGGTAATGGCCGAAATGATGATATTCCTTCGAAGGAAGTGAATTTTAGTTATCCCTTCCTTGGACAATTCCCTGATAAGGGTAAGATCCAGGGAACAGTTGGAGGTCGGTGTAGCACTATCTCAGGTAGTGTTGCGGCAGCACGATTGGATTCTCAATATTCCAAAATCGCACCTGGTTCCGACGACGTGTCTTCTGTTCCTAGGGATGATCCTGGACACAGTCCAGAAAAAGGTGTTTCTCCCGGAGGAGAAAGCCAGGGAGTTATCCGAGCTAGTCAGGAACCTCCTAAAACCGAGCCAAGTCTCAGTGCATCAATGCACAAGGGTTCTGGGTAAAATGGTGGCTTCCTACGAAGCAATCCCATTCGGCAGATTCCACGCAAGAACTTTCCAGTGGGACCTGCTGGACAAACGGTCCGGATCGCATCTTCAGATGCATCAGCGGATAACCCTGTCACCAAGGACAAGGGTGTCCCTCCTGTGGTGGTTGCAGAGTGCTCATCTTCTAGAGGGCCGCAGATTAGGCATTCAGGACTGGGTCCTGGTGACCACGGATGCCAGCCTGCGAGGCTGGGGAGCAGTCACACAGGGAAGGAATATCCAGGGCTTATGGTCAAGCCTGGAGACATCACTTCACATAAATATCCTGAAGCTAAGGGACATTTACAATGCTCTAAGCTTAGCAAGACCTCTGCTTCAAGGTCAGCCGGTGTTGATCCAGTCGGACAACATCACAGCAGTCACCCACGTAAACAGACAGGGTGGCACAAGAAGCAGGAGGGCAATGGCAGAAGCTGCAAGGATTCTTCGCTGGGCGGAAAATCATGTGATAGCACTGTCAGCAGTATTCATTCCGGGAGTGGACAACTGGGAAGCAGACTTCCTCAGCACGACCTCCACCCGGGAGAGTGGGGACTTCACCCAGAAGTCTTCCACATGATTAAAAAAGGTATTGCGCCAGGTCCAGGGACCCTCAGGCAATAAGCTGTAGACGCTCTGGTAACACCGTGGGTGTACCAGTCAGGGTATGTGTTCCCTCCTCTGCCTCTCATACCCAAGGTACTGAGATTGATAAGATGGAGAGGAGTAAGCACTATATTCGTGGTTCCGGATTGGCCAAGAAGGACTTGGTAACCGGAACTTCAAGAGATGCTCACGGAGGATCCGTGGCCTCTACCTCTAAGAAGGGACCTGCTCCAGCAAGGACCCTGTCTGTTCCAAGACTTACCGCGGCTGCGTTTGACGGCATGGCGGTTGAACGCCGGATCCTGAAGGAAAAAGGCATTCCGGATGTAGTCATCCCTATCCTGATCAAAGCCAGGAAGGATGTAACCGCAAAAACATTATCACCGCAATTGGCGAAAATATGTTGCGTGGTGCGAGGCCAGTAAGGCCCGACGGAGGAAATTCAACTGGGTCGATTCCTACATTTCCTGCAAACAGGAGTGTCTATGGGCCTGAAATTGGGGTCCATTAAGGTTCAAATTTCGGCCCTGTCAATTTTCTTCCAAAAAGAACTAGCTTCAGTCCCTGAAGTTCAGACGTTTGTAAAAGGGGTACTGCATATACAGCCTCCTTTTGTGCCTCCAGTGGCACTTTGGGATCTCAATGTAGTTTTGGGTTCCAAAAGTCACATTGGTTTGAACCACTTAAATCTGTGGAGTTAAAATATCTCACTTGGAAAGTGGTCATGCTGTTGGCCCTGGCCTGGGCCAGGCGCGTGTCAGAATTGGCGGCTTTATCCTGAAAAAGCCCTTATCTGATTTTCCATTCAGACAGGGCGGAATTGAGGACTCGTCCTCAGTTTCTCCCCAAGGTGGTTTCAGCGTCTCACCTGAACCAACCTATTGGTGGTGCCTGCGGCTACTAGGGACTTGGAGGCCTCCAAGTTGCTAGACGTTGTCAGTGCCCTGAAAATATATGTTTCCAGGACGGCTGGAGTCAGGAAATCTGACTCGCTGTTTATCCTGTGTGCACCCAACCAGCTGGGTGCTCCTGCTTCTAAGCAGACTATTGCTCGTTGGATTTGTAGTACAATTCAGCTTGCACATTCTGTGGCAGGCCTGCCACAGCCAAAAATCTGTAAATGCCCACTCCACAAGGAAGGTGGGCTCATCTTGGGCGGCTGCCCGAGGGGTCTCGGCTTTACAACTTTGCCGAGCAGCTACTTGGTCAGGAGCAAATACGTTTGTAAAATTCTACAAAATTGATATCCTGGCTGAGGAGGACCTGGAGTTCTCTCATTTGGTGCTGCAGAGTCATCCGCACTCTCCCGCCCGTTTGGGAGCTTTGGTATAATCCCCATGGTCCTTACGGAGTCCCCAGCATCCACTTAGGACGTTAGAGAAAATAAGAATTTACTTACCGATAATTCTATTTCTCATAGTCCGTAGTGGATGCTGGGCGCCCATCCCAAGTGCGGATTGTCTGCAATACTTGTACATAGTTATTGTTACAAAAATCGGGTGGTTATTGTTGTGAGCCATCTTTCAGAGGCTCCTCTGTTATCATGCTGTTAACTGGGTTCAGATCACAGGTTCTCCGGTGTGATTGGTGTGGCTGGTATGAGTCTTACCCGGGATTCAAAATCCTTCCTTATTGTGTACGCTCGTCCGGGCACAGTATCCTAACTGAGGCTTGGAGGAGGGTCATAGGGGGAGGAGCCAGTGCACACCAGATAGTCCTAAAGCTTTCTTTAGATGTGCCCAGTCTCCTGCGGAGCCGCTATTCCCCATGGTCCTTACGGAGTCCCCAGCATCCACTACGGACTATGAGAAATAGAATTATCGGTAAGTAAATTCTTATTTTTGTCCATGTCGGGATTTTGATTGTAGGTATTTCATATCGATCCCCTTCCTGAGGCCAGGCTCGGTGAGCAGAATACAGTGATGATGCCACTTCACCCAAAAATGCGTCTTAGTTGCAATGGTATGTGACTAGGATGCACAGGTACACTATGCTGATTAATTTGTGTGTGTGCAACAGAGTCTGTATATGTAGCACACTGGAACTTGGCATGGAAAAAAGCCATGGCCGCTACATCATAGCACTCCGTATACACGTTTAGAGACTGTCGCACACAGCTATACAAGTATTGAATATCAAATCAGTCAGCACAGTTTCCCAGTGCGTCCTAGTGGCATTGCATTGTGACTAATATGCATTTTCGGGAGAGACGCAAAGACCACGCTCAGCAGTACATGGCATGCCGAGAGGATGTTTGCTGTCACTGCAACAACGTTTGAGGGCACATCTGTAACGTTGTTCTGTGAAAGTATATTTGTGTCTAGTATCATGACATAGAAATTTATGACTGCAGTCGGGTAATTTCTTGTGACTTTTTAATTGTCATTAGTGCAATTTTGTTTTTCTTTTAGCTGGTTGCCTATAATACTATGGCTCTAAGGCAATAGTGTATGATAAGTTTGAATTTAACATAGAGGTTTGTCATTCTTGTATGTGGAAATAATTACCAGTGATTGTAAAATAAGGTGTACGTGACTGCAGTGACGACAAGTTGGTGACAAGGGACTGGGCAGGGTAAACTCGGCAATTTGTTCAGGCGTCATGAGCTAGAATTTAGAGAAGGTTATTCTGATTTTCCTGATGTCTAATAAATACAGTGTTTCTTTAAAACCCAGATAATGAACATTGTTTCAGTGTTTCCTTGTTTCTGAAGATGCAGACAGTGAAAACGTGTATTCATTAGTCTCCGTCACGCTGAGGCACACATAACCATTTGGGCAAGCCTGAACTTGCTTTCCTTTAATCCATGAAATAGAAACACACTGGCAAACATCTGTGCATCCAAGCAAATAACCTATTAGCCTGTCTCAAGGCCATCTGATGGTTTTTGATGCCCTGCCAATAACTAATCTCCTAATAAACATTCTGCAATCGTGTGAATATTTCCTTGCATACATTTCGAGTGTGACCTCATCCACTCATTGTGGCCCTACTGTATGTTACTCTACAGGCAGCTTGGGAGAGTTTTAAGGCTCTTGGGGCCAGCCTTTGTCATTACAGTGATGTTTTATGGGATCTCAGGCTTTGATAAGTCCTGTCCACATTAGTTGTATGTTTCAGTCATTCGGTAATAGAGATGGTCTCAAAGCTAAATGGATATTTTTATGTGAGAGAAAAGTCGTCATTATGGGGCTCTGGACACCGTAGCTAATATACAGTATCATCCAAGTGCTTCTCATTTGCATATAGACTGAGGGTGAGAAGCCACAGCTCTGGCTATAAAGTGTTAAGGATTTGGATTTAGGATACAAAAGTATAATCCACGTAATAGGAATGAACTGCGTTCTTCCAAAGACTGTGCCAGACAACCTGATGGTATTGGGATCCTAGCGTTTGGGATACCGGCAGTCAAAATACCAACAGCGGCATCCCGAAACTCCGGATTCCCACACCTATTTGGTAAGTAAACTACCCCTAACCCCCCTAACCCTCTCTTTCCCGTAGTCTGACCCTAAACCCAGCAGCCTAAATGCCTAACACTAACTTTCCCCCCATTGGTGAATTTCCCATTAGGCACGTGAGGCACACGCCCTCACCCCTAAATACGTTCCTGTTCCCCCACCCTGCTGCAGCCTAACCCTGTACCCGAGTGTCGGGATCCTGAATAAATAATGTAGAATTTAGGTACCCGGTGGATGTGCATTCATTGGCTGGCCCAACATGTCTCCCAATCATTTATTAGGCACGTTGGCTATCAGGCTGCAGGGATTGTCCAGCCCTGCTCCAGAATGGCCACTCTAAAGTAATTATTATTTCTCTAACGTCCTAGTGGATGCTGGGGACTCCGTAAGGACCATGGGGAATAGACGGGTTCCGCAGGAGACTATGCACTCTATAAGAAAGATTTGGTACTATCTGGTGTGCACTGGCTCCTCCCTCTATGCCCCTCCTCCAGACCTCAGTTAGATTTCTGTGCCCGGCCCGAGCTGGTTGCACACTAGGAGCTCTCCTGAGCTGCTAGAAAGAAAGTTTTTAAATTAGGTTTTTTATTTTACAGTGAGACCTACTGGCAACAGGCTCACTGCATCGAGGGACTAAGGGGAGAAGAAGCGAACCTACCTGCTTGCAGCTAGCTTGGGCTTCTTAGGCTACTGGACACCATTAGCTCCAGAGGGATCGACCGCAGGACTCGTCCTTGGTGTTCGTTCCCGGAGCCGCGCCGCCGTCCCCCTTACAGAGCCAGAAGCATGAAGATAGTCCGGAAAATCGGCGGCAGAAGACTTCAGTCTTCACCAAGGTAGCGCACAGCACTGCAGCTGTGCGCCATTGCTCCTCATACACACTTCACACTCCGGTCACTGAGGGTGCAGGGCGCTGGGGGGGGGGGGGGGCGCCCTGAGCAGCAATAATATCACATTGGCTGGCAAAATAACCACAATATATAGCCCCAGAGGCTATATATGTGGTAATTACCCCTGCCAGAATACAGAAAAAAAGCGGGAGAAAAGGCAGCCGAAAAAGGGGCGGAGCCATCTCCCTCAGCACACTGGCGCCATTATTCCCTCACAGTTCCGCTGGAAGGAAGCTCCCTGACTCTCCCCTGCAGTCTACACTTCAGAAAGGGTAAAAAAGAGAGGGGGGCACTAAATTTGGGCGCAGTTTAATACAATAAGCAGCTATAAAGGGTCATAATTCAGTTAGTCCCTGTATTATTATAGCGCTCTGGTGTGTGCTGGCATACTTTCTCTCTGTCTCCCCAAAGGGCTTTTGTGGGGTCCTGTCTCCTTTAAGAGCATTTCCTGTGTGTGTGCGGTGTGTCGGTACGGCTGTGTCGTCATGTTTGATGAGGAGACTTATGTGGAGGCGGAGCAGATGCCTATAAATGTGATGTCACCCCCTGCGGGGCAGACACCTGAGTGGATGGATTTATGGAAGGAATTACGTGCAAGTGTCGACTCCTTACATAAAAAATTTGACGACATGCCAAATGCGGGACAGCCGGCTTCTCAGCTCGTGCCTGCCCAGACGATTCAAAGGCCGTCAGGGGCCCTGAAACGACCACTACCTCAGATGGCAGACACAGATGTCGACACGGATACTGATGCAAGTGTCGACGACGATGAGTCAAATTTAATGTCCACTAGGGCCATTTGTGGCATGATTGAGGCAATGAAAGAGGTATTACACCTTGCTGATATAAACCCAGGTACCTCAAAAAAGGGTATTATGTTTGGGGAGAAAAAACTACCTATAGTTTTTCCCCCATCTGAGGAATTAAATGAGGTGTGTGAAGAAGCGTGGACTTTCCCCGATAAAAAATTGGTGATTTCAAAAAAATTACTAATGGTGTTCCCTTTCTCGCCAGAGGATAGGTCACGTTGGGAAACTCCCCCTAGGGTGGATAAAGCGCTCACACGTTTGTCTAAAAAGGTGGCACTACCGTCTCCGGATACGGCCGCCCTAAAGGAACCTGCTGATAGAAAGCAGGAGGCTATCCTAAAATCTATATACACACACACTGGTGTTATACTGAGACCAGCTATTGCTTCAGCCTGGATGTGCAGTGCTGCTGCTGCTGCTTGGTCAGATTCCCTGTCGGAAAATATTGACACCCTAGACAGAGACACTATATTGCTAACCATAGAGCATATAAAAGACTTGGTCTTATACATGAGAGATGCACAGAGGGAGATCTGCCGGCTGGCATCTAGAATAAGTGCCTAGTCCATTTCTGCTAGGAGAGGCTTATGGACTCGGCAGTGGACAGGAGATGCAGATTCTAAAAGGCACATGGAAGTTTTGCCTTCTAAGGGTGAGGAGTTATTCGGGGACGGTCTCTCAGACCTTGTTTCCACAGCAACAGCTGGGAAGTCTGCATTTTTGCCCCATGTCCCCTGACAGCCTAAGAAAGCACCGTATTACCAAGTACAGTCCTTTCGACCCCAGAAAAACAGGCGGGGAAAAGGCGGGTCCTTTCTGTCTAGAGGCAGAGGAAGGGGGAAAAAGCTGCAACACACAGCAGGTTCCCAGGACCAAAAGTCCTCCCCCGCTTCTTCCAAATCCGCCGCATGACGGTGGGGCTCCACAGGCGGAGCCAGGTACGGTGGGGGGGCCGCCTCCAGAATTTCAGCGATCAGTGGGCTCGCTCACGGGTGGATCCCTGGATCCTTCAAGTAGTATCTCAGGGGTACAAGCTGGAATTCGAGGCGCCTCCCCCCCGCCGTTTCCTCAAATCAGCCTTACCGACGACTCCATCGGGCAGGGAGGCTGTGCTAGAGGCCATTCACAAGCTGTATTCCCAGCAGGTGATAGTCAAGGTGCCCCTACTTCAACAAGGCCGGGGCTACTATTCCACACTGTTTGTGGTACCGAAACCAGACGGTTCGGTGAGACCCATTTTAAATTTGAAATCCTTGAACACTTACATAACAAAATTCAAGTTCAAGATGGAATCGCTCAGGGCGGTTATTGCAAGCCTGGACGAGGGGGATTACATGGTATCCCTGGACATCAAGGATGCTTACCTGCATGTCCCTATTTACCTTCCTCACCAGGAGTACCTCAGATTTGTGGTACAGGATTGCCATTACCAATTCCAGACACTACCGTTTGGACTGTCCACGGCACCGAGGGTGTTTACCAAAGTAATGGCAGAAATGATGATACTCCTTCGAAAAAAGGGAGTTTTAATTATCCCGTACTTGGATGATCTCCTTATAAAGGTGAGGTCCAGGGAGCAGTTACTGGTCGGAGTAGCACTATCTCTGGAAGTGCTACAACAGCATGGCTGGATTCTGAACATTCCAAAGTCACAACTGGTTCCTTCCACTCGCTTACTGTTCCTGGGGATGATTTTGGATGCAGAACTGAAAAAAGTGTTTCTCCCGCAGGAGAAAGCCAAGGAGCTGTCATCTCTAGTCAGAGACCTCCTAAAACCAAAACGGGTATCGGTGCATCGCTGCACACGAGTCCTGGGAAAAATGGTGGCTTCATACGAAGCAATTCCATTCGGCAGGTTCCATGCGAGGACCTTCCAGTGGGACCTCTTGGACAAGTGGTCAGGATCGCATCTTCAGATGCATCAACTGATAACCCTGTCTCCAAGGACCAGGGTGTCTCTACTGTGGTGGCTGCAGAGTGCTCATCTTCTAGAGGGCCGCAGATTCGGCATACAGGACTGGGTCCTGGTGACCACGGATGCCAGCCTTCGAGGCTGGGGAGCAGTCACACAGGGAAGAAACTTCCAAGGACTATGGTCAAGTCAGGAGACTTCCCTACACATAAATATTCTGGAACTAAGGGCCATTTACAATGCCCTAAGTCAGGCAAGACCCCTGCTTCAAAACCAGCCGGTACTGATCCAGTCAGACAACATCACGGCAGTCGCCCATGTGAACCGAAAGGGCGGCACAAGAAGCAGGATGGCAATGGCAGAAGCCACAAGGATTCTCCGATGGGCGGAAAATCACGTACTAGCACTGTCAGCAGTGTTCATTCCGGGAGTGGACAACTGGGAAGCAGACTTCCTCAGCAGACACGACCTACACCCGGGAGAGTGGGGACTTCATCCAGAAGTCTTCCTACTGTTGGTAAACCGTTGGGAAAGGCCACAGGTGGACATGATGGCGTCCCGCCTCAACAAAAAGCTAAAGAGATATTGCGCCAGGTCAAGGGACCCTCAGGCGATAGCAGTGGACGCTCTAGTGACACCGTGGGTGTACCAGTCGGTTTATGTGTTCCCTCCTCTGCCTTTCATACCAAAGGTACTGAGAATAATAAGAAGGCGAGGAGTAAGAACGATACTCGTGGTTCCGGATTGGCCAAGAAGGGCTTGGTACCCGGAACTTCAAGAAATGATATCAGAGGACCCATGGCCTCTACCGCTCAGACAGGATCTGCTGCAGCAGGGGCCCTGTCTGTTCCAAGACTTACCGCGGCTGCGTTTGACGGCATGGCGGTTGAATTCCGGATCCTAAAGGAAAAGGGCATTCCGGAGGAAGTCATTCCTACGCTGATAAAAGCCAGGAAAGAAGTAACCGCGAACCATTATCACCGTATTTGGCGAAAATATGTTGCGTGGTGTGAGGCCAGGAAGGCCCCAACAGAGGAATTTCAGCTGGGTCACTTTCTACACTTCCTACAGTCGGGAGTGACTATGGGCCTAAAATTGGGTTCCATTAAGGTCCAGATTTCGTCCCTATCGATTTTCTTCCAGAAAGAACTGGCTTCACTGCCTGAAGTTCAGACTTTTGTAAAGGGAGTGCTTCATATTCAGCCCCTTTTTGTGCCTCCCGTGGCACCTTGGGATCTCAATGTGGTGTTGAGTTTCCTAAAATCACATTGGTTTGAACCACTTAAAACTGTGGATCTGAAGTATCTCACGTGGAAAGTGGTCATGTTATTGGCCTTGGCTTCGGCCAGGCGTGTGTCAGAATTGGCGGCTTTGTCTTGTAAAAGCCCTTATCTGATTTTTCATATGGATAGGGCAGAATTGAGGACTCGTCCCCAGTTTCTCCCTAAGGTGGTATCTGCTTTTCACTTGAACCAACCTATTGTGGTGCCTGCGGCTACTAGGGACTTGGAGGATTCCAAGTTACTGGATGTAGTCAGGGCCTTGAAACTTTGTTTCCATGACGGCTGGAGTCAGGAAGACTGATTCGCTTTTTGTCCTGTATGCACCCAACAAGATAGGTGCTCCTGCTTCTAAGCAGACTATTGCTCGCTGGATTTGTAGCACAATTCAGCTGGCGCATTCTGCGGCTGGATTGCCGCATCCTAAATCAGTGAAAGCCCATTCCACGAGGAAAGTGGGCTCATCTTGGGCGGCTGCCTGAGGGGTCTCGGCTTTACAACTTTGCCGAGCTGCAACTTGGTCAGGGGCAAACACGTTTGCTAAATTCTACAAATTTGATACCCTGGCTGAGGAGGACCTTGAGTTCTCTCATTCGGTGCTGCAGAGTCATCCACACTCTCCCGCCCGTTTGGGAGCTTTGGTATAATCCCCATGGTCCTTACGGAGTCCCCAGCATCCACTAGGACGTTAGAGAAAATAAGATTTTACTCACCGGTAAATCTATTTCTCGTAGTCCGTAGTGGATGCTGGGCGCCCATCCCAAGTGCGGATTGTCTGCAATGCTTGTATATAGTTATTGCCTAACTAAAGGGTTATTGTTGAGCCATCTGTTGAGAGGCTCAGTTATATTTCATACTGTTAACTGGGTATAGTATCACGAGTTATACGGTGTGATTGGTGTGGCTGGTATGAGTCTTACCCGGGATTCAAAATCCTTCCTTATTGTGTCAGCTCTTCCGGGCACAGTATCCTAACTGAGGTCTGGAGGAGGGGCATAGAGGGAGGAGCCAGTGCACACCAGATAGTACCAAATCTTTCTTATAGAGTGCCCAGTCTCCTGCGGAGCCCGTCTATTCCCCATGGTCCTTATGAAGTCCCCAGCATCCACTACGGACTACGAGAAATAGATTTACCGGTGAGTAAAATCTTATTTTACCATGAGTGGGCAAAAGGCAGATCACTCTGAAAGAGTACATGGAATTTACATTGTGCTGTGAGTTTCTAAATGTTCAAATAGTTTGAACTCTAAAGAAGATTTATGTGACCTGCATGTGAAAGAGTAGAGCAGTAAACAAGGCTGTCCAGGGCTCACAGGTTGTAGTCCAAGTTTTGGTGGAATTGTGTAGGGGTATGTCCAAAGGAGCTGTAGGCTGCTTATAATCTGCCACTGATTTACAGGAGGTGGCTGAAATAATGTTAGTATCAAGTCGTGGTGGAATAACCTAAGAGAGAGGATGACTTCTAGTTAATGATATGTATAAGATTTTAACATTATGCCAACTGCTTTAGAGCTTTGGGCAATACCATCAAATCAAATGTGGAGATGCAAGCCTTCCATTGAGTAGCCTCTTCATCATCTTTTTAAAACATATGGGTTGAGTCTTTGCAACCTAGTTGGCAGGTTACGTAAGTTGGTCTCTGTTATTATTAATTAGATGGAGTTGGAGGGTGTGTTCTCTCTGGCCAGCCCTCATCATCCAGGCTCTCCTGGAGGTCCTTAGGTGGTACTTTTTCCCAGCACTTTTCTTATTCACCTGAATACATGGAGGCAGTGGCGTAAGTTTGCCCCAGTCGCCCGGAGGCAAGATAAATGTTGGTGCCCCCTCCATCCAGATACACAAAATAAATAAATAAATAAATTTTATATATATATATATATATATATATATATATATATATATATATATATATATATATATATATATAGTAGAGTAAATGACCGGCACTCCAATAACATACTGTAAAATGTAGATGCCTGGTGCCCTCAATCAATGTAATTCATCTTTTAAAACATTAAACGTAATTTAAAACATTAAATGAAACGTTGACTGCCAAACCATGTATGCGCTGGATTGTCCCTCCAAGGTGCTGCGGACTACTACATAGGATCTGATTACGTTATTAAGACCTGAGAGTGCCGCTCCTCCAACTAGACTGTAATATATATATATATATGTATTTTTAAAAAAAATCCCTGGTGCCCTCTACAGAAACAGACAAAATAATGGATGGGGCTGGCCATTTATTTACTTGTATAAAAGTCAGTCCGTGATTCCGATTCTCGTGCCGCCAGCTCCAGCCATCATATAGATATATAATTACCCTGCGGCCTCCTGCAACTTTGTGGATGCTACAGTGTATGCAATTTATTCTATTTCATATATATATATATATATATATATATATATATATATATATATATATATATATATATATATATATATATATATATATACACACTCTGCAAACAGTCCCGGCACTGCAGCGGTCTCCTGACTGCTTGCCAGGTGCCCTCCACCAACGCCAAAATGGCTTCTGGAGTATGTACTGTAGTTGTAGTGAGAATGGTGGCACTCTGGTCCCAAATATAGTAAATCACCTGCACGTTGCTCTGCAAAGGCTACTATATATATATATATATATATATATATATATATATATATATATATATATATATATATATATATATATATATTTTACAACAGCAGCTCTCCCCTGACCCCCACCCCTCTAGAGCAGTGAGAGCAGCATTATCCGCCCCTTGCAGAGCAGAACACAATGACAGCGCCTCCCCCACCCCGCACAGTGACACCAGCGGCACCCCTTGCAGAACACAGTGACCCCACCAATGGAGCACTGCAGCGGCAGACTTCTCTCCCCCCACCAACGGAGCATTGCTGCGGCCACTTCGCTCCTCCATTTCTCCCACAACTGAGCACTGCAGCGGCTGACTTCTCCCCCCCTCCCCTCACCCCGGACACGGAGCATTGCGGTGGCCACTTCTCTCCCCACTCTCTCCCACCACAGCATGCAGAGCCGCGGCTGATAGTTTGGAAGGTACAGTACATACCGTCCTCATTCTGCACCGCCCGCACTGTGACTGGTCCTCACCCAGGGCACACCACACCACTTAATCCAGCTCAGGGAGAAGGAGCGCCGCTGATGATCATCGGCGCTCTGCTCCGGGGGTCCTTTTCACACAATGGGCGTGGGGGACAATGGAGAAAAGTGCCCCTTCAGGCGTAGAGCCCGGCGGCAAAAGACTCCGTTGTCTCCTGGAGTTCCGCCTATGCATGGAGGTGTTTACATTGGTGTCTAAAAACTATATTTTTATACACGAGTTGCATTCTATTAACATTTCTATGTTGGCTGTAGGTCTGAACAGGTGTTCGCTTATATTGCTTATTAATTATTGTATCTGGTATTAGACACCTATTGTTAGAAAATAAAAACATTACATTACAGCTGTGAAAGTATCACCAGAAGTAAAAAAATTTCTGTGAAGATCTATTTGAGCTTTTTCCTAATAATAATGCCGTTTCTGTGTTTGCAGGTGCTCTCACAGTCGGCCTTGTCAGGCAGTGTCAAACCATACATGGTCGTGACAGGACCTGTATTCCTCCACGACTCCCCCCGGAGTGGGTTACAACACTGTTTTTTATCATCATGGGGATTATATCATTGACTGTTACTTGCGGTTTGCTAGTGGCTTCCCACTGGAGAAGAGAGGCTACAAAATATGCCCGCTGGATAGCATTCACTGGCAGTAAGTGTACTATAGACGTACAATGCGGTTACACGGTTATATATAGTCACACAGTTTTTCAGGCTCTATTTAGTCCTCTGCACGCCCCCATGTTTATCGCCTACGTTCTGCTGATCTGGAATAAAACGCACCATTGTATGAAACCACTAGTGTAGGTGTCTGAAAAAAGAAAACTCGTGCCAACAAGATACACTCGGTTTATTTTGCCCTTTGCTAAACTTGTTGACTGCAGCTTACTGATAGCCCATACTCCTTTATTCTAACCCACTTTCTTATAATTTGCCTCTAATACATTTATGTATTTGCATTTCATTGAATTATACTGATGAATGCTCAATAAGCAGCAATACAAATCATCAATGAAAAGCTTGGCAGATAGCTGGCACTCTCACTATTTAATGAACATACTGGCAGGACTCGTGTCTTGGCAGTTGCTACAGCCAGCAATTGAAAACAGCACTCTTTAAGTTGGATAATGTGAGATATTGGAAGCCACTGTTGCAGGCAGAATACTGAAAAAGCCACATTTACTATACTGAAAACGATGGTACAGTTAGAATATGTAACTTATACCCATTTGCCACTGCCGCAATAACCCGGGTTATTGCCAGGTCTATCAGTAGAAAAGGATCTCTGAAAAATTAATCTGGGCCCAGTAAGGGTGGAGTGTAAATCGTTGAACCGTGTCATCCGACCTGGATCCCGTTAAAAGCTTAGGGAGAACCGGCTCACCGACACTTGGAGATGATGTCATCTCCAGCGCTGGCAGCAGATGAACACTGCAAACAGGTGCAGTGTAAATTGGTTCTGACCTGGCTGTGACACGAGTTGAACCAATGTTTTTGAAAACCTGGGTCGGATCCAGCATTTTGGTGGAAAAGGGGTATAAGTGGAAAAACTGTGGTTTTAGATATTGTTTAGCTCTTTTCAGCTAAGACCAGTGAAGCTTTTTATTGTTTACTCCCATATTCCTAAAGACCCTACTGCCCTCCTATCTCTGAATAGTTTGTTGCAATGGCTTTATTGGGGGGGGGGGGGGGGGCGGCTGATTGTGAGATCTAGATTACTGCTTAACTTGTGTTTTTTTGTGTTTTTTCCCCCTCTTTACAGTGATCCTCTTCTGTATGGCAGCATTAATATTCCCCATAGGATTTTACATCAATGAAGTTGGTGGACAACCTTACAAACTACCCAATAACACTGTAGTTGGGTCATCTTATGTACTTTTTGTGTTATCCATTTTCTTTACTATAGTGGGACTATTATTTGCAGGCAAAGTATGCTTACCTGGCTGATGTAACAGGGAGCTACCAGACTTCTTCATGAAATGGATAATATGAATTTGTTGGGAGGGTTGGTGGAGAAAGGGTGGGCGGGGGGATTCTCTGAAAACCTCTGAGGACATTGCCTTCTCAGCAAGAATACCTGATAGGGACAAGAGAACTGAGCGGATAAAAGACATTGACTTGTTCTCACTATGCACTTTGGATCAAATGGAGAGCCTTTCTTTCCACAACCAAATACAAATATCATTGACTGACCTCCTGAGCATATTCATGCAGTCAGGTCTGCACTGTGACGTGGACTCGTGAAGAACAATGCTTTACACTGACAAGCAAATCTGACCTTTATTACTGTACCCGATTCCGGTTTTCATTGTCTGCTAACAACGGAATTGAAGAGAAGAGAAAAAAAAAAAAATCAAGAGTATTTATAAACTTTGCATATGACCTAGAAGCGTTTCATGGCTGAGTGAGGCTGGCCTCACTTAACGAGGAGAGTGCAGTGGAGGATTCATGGAATATAGAGACTTGGTAACCGAAGAGTCCACTACACTAATAAGCAAAGATCAAAGTCTGTTCAACACCTGATTCATCCTATGGCTGAAAGCTTGGTTTTACAAATACAGCTCCTGTCAGTTTAATGCGATTTTGGATTCTAATGGGCAGAGATGGAGAGAATAGCAGTTTGAGGTTATTGGTACTAATAGGTGTTGCTGGGGATAGGGGGTGGGACGGGAATCATTTAAAAAGAAATACAGTGAACAGTGCTTTGCATATACAGAGTGAGCATTGCATTCCTTTTAAAGGAAAACACTACCCATTTCTCCTCCACTTCTGTGCTGGGGAACTAGAAGAAAACACTAACTATGTGGGGTGGGTTTGGCCTCTTCATTTATATTTATATGAATATATATTTTTTGCTGATGCAGTATACAATGTATATACAGGCAGTTCTGGGGAAAGAATGCTAAATGCTTTGCTAGCAAAATCACTGTGGCACGCAAACTGGAACCAGTACATAACAAAAGCCATTTCCCTGAAGACTCTGTTGTGACGAGCCTTCAGTTTACCTCATTTTTTTGTAGCAGCCCTTGGGTGTGTTATTTTTTTTTATTGTAAAGGTACAAACATTTCTCATAGTATTTTCAATTAAGCAAAAATAGTCTGCACCGTAAATGTGATCTTTTCAAAGGAAAGTGAGGCTGAGGTTGTTGGTGTATGACCCTTTTAGTTGCAGAGCTTGTTAAAAAAACATTGGAACTTCCCTCCCTGACCCCCACTCCCCCACACACACACCAAAAGGTCCCTTTATGATTTCCCAAGACTAATTCAGTTTCCGTTATAATAACAAGCATTACGTTGTTCTTCAGTTCAGACTAGCCCCCCCCCCCCCCCCCCCCCCCCCCCCCCGTTCTTCTCTCTTTGCGTTGACTCATCTGCTACATGTAGCCGCATTTTTACCAGCGATAACTCCAAGCACAGCTATGGACTTTGGAACAAAATGATGCTACAGGAGACGTCACTACTAGGTCAAACTGATGTAAATACCTTTGTTCTGTAATGTGTGTTACTTGTTATGACTAATTTATTATCAGTCAGATGGACATTCTTAAATTATTTTGTGTGCGAGTTTTTTTTTTTATTTTTAAGTTACCCTCCAGGCCTTGCACCCATATTCCTTTCTTCATGACATTGCATTCTGTAGATGTGGCTGTCACATGACTATATTGAGATTTTTGCAAAAAAATACATTTTAAATGGGGATTAAAAACAGAAAAAATAATGAAATAACCTCCACATTACTCAGATTTAATGGATGCACAAAGCCAGTGTGTTATTTTTAAAGCTGGCATGAGTGCAGTAGACTAAGCAAAGTAATCTGCTATTACAGTGTGCATTATGTAGAGCTGGACAACACCGATTAACTGATGCATGATTTGTAGGGGTCTGCTGAACAACTAAAGGTCAGTACTGCTTACTGTTAGGGCCTATCGTCACCTAAGGCTACACTACCAATGTCTGTCTTGTAACCAGACTAGCATACTGGTCATCACTGTGCAAACACATGTCTGAGGTTTTTGCGGTTTTGCTTCTGTGTTTCACAAATATCTCAACACCTTGGTGGTTCTCAAACTGTGTGCTGTGGAACCCTGGGGTGCCTCAGGACTCTTGCAGGGGTATCTTGGATTGGTGGACCAGGACTAATTCAAATTATTTATGGTCAGTGTAATAGGCAAAACCAGTGCTGGTGGCTGCCAATCATAAACTATGTGGAGAAACAGAAGCAAATCTTGTCCCTCACCACATCACTGAACCTAAGGATGACACATAAACACAATTTACTTAATTTAATATTTTCTCTGACGTCCTAGTGGATGCTGGGAACTCCGTAAGGACCATGGGGAATAGCGGCTCCGCAGGAGACTGGGCACATCTAAAGAAAGCTTTAGGACTATCTGGTGTGCACTGGCTCCTCCCCCTATGACCCTCCTCCAAGCCTCAGTTAGATTTTTGTGCCCGACCGAGCAGGGTGCAATCTAGGAGCTCTCCTGAGCTTCTTAGAAAAAGTTAGTTTTAGGTTTTTTTATTTTCAGTGAGACCTGCTGGCAACAGGCTCACTGCATCGAGGGACTAAGGGGAGAAGAAGCGAACCTGCCTGCTTGCAGCCAGCTTGGGCTTCTTATGCTACTGGACACCATTAGCTCCAGAGGGACCGAACACAGGCCCAGCCTCGGAGTCCGGTCCCAGAGCCGCGCCGCCGGCCCCCTTACAGAGCCAGAAGCAAGAAGAGGTCCGGAAAATCGGCGGCAGAAGACATCAGTCTTCACCAAGGTAGCGCACAGCACTGCAGCTGTGCGCCATTGCTCCTCATGCACACCACACTCCGGTCACTGAGGGTGCAGGGCGCTGGGGGGGGGCGCCCTGAGCAGCAATATAAACACCTTGGCTGGCAAAAATACATCACATATAACCCCCAGGGCTATATGGATGTATATTAACCCCTGCCAGATTCCATAAAAATGCGGGAGAAAAGTCCGCGAAAAAGGGGCGGAGCCTATCTCCTCAGCACACTGGCGCCATTTTTCCCTCACAGCTCCGTTGGAGGGAAGCTCCCTGGCTCTCCCCTGCAGTTAATACACTACAGAAAGGGTTAAAAAGAGAGGGGGGGGGCACAATTTAGGCGCAGTATACAACATATAGGCAGCTATAAGGGAAAACACTTTTTTATAGGTGCTATCCCTGTGATATATAGCGCCCTGGTGTGTGCTGGCATACTCTCCCTCTGTCTCCCCAAAGGGCTTTGTGGGGTCCTGTCCTCTATCAGAGCATTCCCTCTGTGTGTGCTGTGTCGGTACGGCTGTGTCGACAGGTATGTGGAGGATAATGAGGTGGAGGCGGAGCAAATGCCTGTAAATATGTTGTCACCCCCTGCGGGGTCGACACCGGTGTGGTTGAACTTATGGAAGGATTACGTGAAAGTGTCAACTCCTTACATAAAAGGCCGACGACACGGAACAGCCGGCTACTCAGCTTGTGCCTGTTCCAGCGTCTCAAATGTCATGGGGGGCTCTAAAATCGCTCGCTACCTCAGATAACAGACACAGATGTCGACACGGATACTGACTCCAGTGTCGACATCGATGAGACTGGTGTACCCTCCAAATAGGTCCACCCGTTACAGGATTGAGGCAATGAAAAATGTATTACACATTTATGATTATACCCCAGGTACCACATAAAAGGGTATTGTGTTTGGTGAGAGAAAACTATTAGTAGTTTCTCTGACGTCCTAGTGGATGCTGGGACTCCGTCAGGACCATGGGGAATAGCGGCTCCGCAGGAGACAGGGCACAAAATTTAAAAGCTTGACCACTAGGTGGTGTGTACTGGCTCCTCCCCCTATGACCCTCCTCCAAGCCTCAGTTAGGTTTTTGTGCCCGTCCGAGCAGGGTGCAATCTAGGTGGCTCTCCTAAAGAGCTGCTTAGAAAAAGTTTGTTAGGTTTTTTATTTTCAGTGAGTCCTGCTGGCAACAGGCTCACTGCAACGAGGGACTTAGGGGAGAAGAAGTGAACTCACCTGCGTGCAGGATGGATTTGCTTCTTAGGCTACTGGACACTAGCTCCAGAGGGACGATCACAGGTACAGCCTGGATGGGTCACCGGAGCCGCGCCGCCGACCCCCTTGCAGATGCCGAATAGAGAAAGGAGAAAGCCAGGGAGTTATCCGATCTAGTCAGGAACCTCCTAAAACCAGGAAAAGTATCTGTGCATCAATGCACAAGAGTCCTGGGAAAAATGGTAGCTTCTTACGAAGCGATTCCATTCGGCAGATTCCATGCACGAACTTTTCAGTGGGATCTGCTGGACAAATGGTCCGGATCGCATCTGCAGATGCATCAGCGGATAAAATTGTCCACAAGGACAAGAGTGTCTCTGCTATGGTGGTTGCAGAGTGCTCATCTGTTAGAGGGCCGCAGATTCGGCATACAGAACTGGATCCTAGTGACCACGGATGCCAGCCTGAGAGGCTGGGGAGCGGTCACACAGGGAAGAAACTTCCAGGGCGTGTGGTCAAACCATGGAGACGTCTCTTCACATAATATACTGGAGCTAAGAGCAATCTACAATGCTCTAAGCCTGGCAAAACCTCTGCTTCAGGGTCAGCCGGTGTTGATTCAGTCGGACAACATCACGGCAGTCGCCCACGTAAACAGACAGGGCGGCACAAGAAGCAGGAGGGCAATGGCAGAAGCTGCAAGGATTCTCCGCTGGGCAGAAAATCATGTGTTAGCACTGTCAGCTGTGTTCATCCCGGGAGTGGACAACTGGGAAGCAGACTTCCTCAGCAGACACGATCTGCACCCGGGAGAGTGGGGACTTCATCCAGAAGTCTTCCACATGATTGTGGTGCATTGGGAAAGACCAATGGTGGACATGATGGCGTCCCGCCTCAACAAAAAACTGGACAGGTATTGCGCCAGGTCAAGAGACCCTCAGGCAATAGCTGTAGACGCTCTGGTAACACCATGGGTGTACCAGTCAGTGTATGTGTTTCCTCCTCTGCCTCTCATACCAAAAGTACTGAGAATTATACGGCAAAGGGGAGTAAGAACGATACTCGTGGCTCCGGATTGGCCAAGAAGAACTTGGTACCCGGAACTTCAGGAGATGCTCACGGAAGATCCGTGGCCTCTACCTCTAAGACGGGACCTGCTTCAGCAGGGACCGTGTCTATTCCAAGACTTACCGCGGCTGCGTTTGACGGCATGGCGGTTGAACGCCGAATCCTAAGGGAAAAAGGCATTCCGGAAGAGGTCATCCCTACCCTGGTAAAAGCCAGGAAGGAGGTGACTGCACAACATTATCACCGCATTTGGAGAAAATATGTTGCGTGGTGTGAGGCCAGGAAGGCCCCGACGGAGGAATTTCAACTGGGTCGATTCCTACATTTCCTGCAAACAGGATTGTCTATGGGCCTCAAATTAGGGTCCATTAAGGTTCAAATTTCGGCCCTGTCGATTTTCTTCCAGAAAGAATTGGCTTCAGTTCCTGAAGTCCAGACTTCTGTAAAAGGAGTACTACATATACAGCCCCCGGTTGTGCCCCCATTGGCACCGTGAGATCTTAATGTAGTTTTGGATTTTCTCAAATCCCATTGGTTTGAGCCACTCAAATCGGTGGATTTGAAATATCTTACATGGAAAGTAACCATGCTACTGGCCCTGGCTTCAGCCAGGAGAGTGTCAGAATTGACGGCTTTATCGTATAAAAGCCCATATCTGATTTTCCATTCGGACAGGGCAGAACTGCGGACGCGTCCTCACTTTCTGCCTAAGGTGGTTTCAGCGTTTCACCTGAACCAGCCTATTGTGGTGCCTGCGGCTACTAGCGATTTGGAGGATTCCAAGTTGCTGGACGTTGTCAGAGCATTGAAAATATATATTTCAAGGACGGCTGGAGTCAGAAAATCTGACTCGCTGTTTATACTGTATGCACCCAACAAGCTGGGTGCTCCTGCTTCTAAGCAGACGATTGCTCGTTGGATTTGTAGCACAATTCAACTTGCACATTCTGTGGCAGGCCTGCCACAGCCTAAATCTGTCAAGGCCCATTCCACAAGGAAGGTGGCCTCATCTTGGGCGGCTGCCCGAGGGGTCTCGGCATTACAACTCTGCCGAGCAGCTACGTGGTCAGGGGAGAACACGTTTGTAAAATTCTACAAATTTGATACCCTGGCTAAGGAGGACCTGGAGTTCTCTCATTCGGTGCTGCAGAGTCATCCGCACTCTCCCGCCCGTTTGGGAGCTTTGGTATAATCCCCATGGTCCTGACGGAGTTCCAGCATCCACTAGGACGTCAGAGAAAATAAGATTTTACTTACCGATAAATCTATTTCTCGTAGTCCGTAGTGGATGCTGGGCGCCCATCCCAAGTGCGGTTTGTCTGCAATACTTGTACATAGTTATTGTTACAAAAAAATCGGGTTGTTATTGTTGTGAGCCGTCTGTTCAGAGGCTCCTACGTTTGTCATACTGTTAACTGGGTTCAGATCACAAGTTGTACGGTGTGATTGGTGTGGCTGGTATGAGTCTTACCCGGGATTCAAAATCCTTCCTTATTGTGTACGCTCGTCCGGGCACAGTATCCTAACTGAGGCTTGGAGGAGGGTCATAGGGGGAGGAGCCAGTACACACCACCTAGTGGTCAAACTTTTAAATTTTGTGCCCTGTCTCCTGCGGAGCCGCTATTCCCCATGGTCCTGACGGAGTCCCAGCATCCACTACGGACTACGAGAAATAGATTTATCGGTAAGTAAAATCTTATTTTTTCCTGCATCTGAGCAATTAAATGAGGTGTGTGAGGAAGCGTGGTCTTCCCCCGGTAAGAAATTGATAATTTCTACAACGGTTATTGGCAGCGTACCCTTTCCCGCCAGAGGATAGGTCACGCGGGGAAACACCCCATAGGGTAGATACAGCGCTTACACGCTTATCAGAAAAGGTGGCACTACCGTCTTCGGGTACGGCCGCCCTGAAGGAACCTGCTGATAGAAAGCAGGAGGTTACCCTATAAGATATGGTCACACACTAGGGCATTATATTGCGACCAGCTGTTGCTTCGGCATGGATGGGCAGTGCTCCCGCTGCGTGGTCAGATTCCCTGTCGGAAAATAACTATGGATAGGGACAATATTTTGCTGAAAATAGAGCATATAAAAGACGTGGTCTTATACATGCGTGATGCACAGAGGGATATTTGCCGGCTGGCATCAAAAATAAGCGCTAGGTCCATTGCCGCCAGACGGGGGTTATGGACTTGGCAATGGTCAGGCGATGCCGACTCGAATCGGCACATGGAAGTCGCCCTATAAGGGGGTAAAACTGTTTGGGGATAGTTTTTCAGACCTCGTTTCCACAGCTACTGCTGGGAAATTAATTTTTTTGCCACAGGCTACCCCACAACAAAAGAAAGCACCGTATCATCAAGTACAGTCCTTTCGGCCCCAGAAAAACAAGTGGGCTAGAGGCTCATCCTTTCTGCCGAGAGGCAAAGGTAGAGGAAAAAAGCTGCAACACACAGCTAGTTCCCAAGAGCAGAAGTCCTCCCTGCGTCCGGTAGGTCCACAGCATGGTGCTGGGGCTGCTCAGGCGGACCCGGGTACGGTGGGGGCCCGTCTCAGATATTTCAGCGGACAGTGGGCTCTCTCACATAGATCCCTGGGTCCTTCAAGTAGTATCTCAGGGGTACAGGCTGGAGTTCGAGACGTTCTTCCCCCCGCCGTTTCCTAAAATCTGCCTTACCGGCACCTCCCTCTGCCAGGGAGACGGTGTTGGTGGATATTCAACACTATAATCACAACAAGTGATTGTCAAGGTGCCCCTCCTTCAGCAAGGAAGGGGTTACTATTCCACAGTGGTTGTGGTACCACAACGGTTCGGTGAGACCCATCTTGAAATTAAAATACTTGAACTTTTATATCAGAAGATTCAAGTTCAAGATGGAATCGCTCAGGGCGCTTATTACGAGCCTGGACGAGGGGGATTACAGGGTCTCCCAGGACATCAAGGATGCGTACCTGCATGTCCCCATCCCCCCCCCCCCCCCCCCTCACCAGGAGTACCTCAGATATGTGGTACAGGACTGTCAGTTCCAGACGCGGCCGTTGGAGTTGTCCACGGCACCGAAGGTCTTTACCTAGGTAATGGCCGAAGTGATGATACTCCTTCACAAGAAGGAAGTTTTTATTATCCCGTACTTGGACGATCTCCTGATAAAGGCGAGGTCCAAAGAACAGTTGGTAGTGGGGGTAGCACTCTCTCGGGAAGTGCTACAACAGCACGACTGGATTCTCAATATTCCAAAGTCACAGCTGGTCCCGACGACACGTCTTCTGTTCCTGGGAATGTTTCTGAACGCAGACCAGAAAAGAGTGTTTCTTCCAGTGGAAAAAGCCGAGGAGTTGTCATCTCTAGTCAGAGACATCCTAAAACCAGGACAGGTGTCGGTACATCAATGCACACGAGTCCTGGGAAAAATGGTAGCTTCGTACGAAGCATAATTCCATTCGGAAGACTCCACGCAAGGACGTTCCAGTGGGACTAATGGTCCGGGTCCCATGTACAGATACAACAGCGGATAACCCTGTCAGCAAGAAACAGGGTGTCGCTGCTGTGGTGGCTGCAGAGGGCTCATCTACTAGTGGGCCGCAGATTCGGAATACAGGACTGGGTCCTGGTGACCACGGATGCCAGCCTTCGGGGCTGGGGTGCAGTCACACAGGGAAGAAATTTCCAAGGAGATTTCGCTTCACATAAATATTCTGCAGCTAAGGGCCATTTACAATGCCCTAAGACAAGCAAGGCCCCTGCTTCAGAACCAGCCGGTACTGATCCAATCAGACGACATCACGGCGGTCGCCCATGTACACAGACAGGGCGGCACAAGAAGCAGGATGGCGATGGCAGAAGCCACAAGGATTCTCCGATGGGCGACCTACACCCAGGAGAATGGGGACTTCATCCAGAAGTTTTCCAAATGCGGGTAAACCGTTGGGAATGACCACGGGTGGACATGATGGCGTCCCGCCTCAACAAGAAGTTGAAAAGATATTGCGCCAGGTCAAGGGACCCTCAGGCGATCGCTGGGGACGCTCTAGTGACACCGTGGGTGTACCAGTCGGTTTATGTGTCTCCTCCTCTACCTCTCATACCCAAGGTACTGAGAATAATAAGAAGGCGAGGAGTGAAAACCATACTCGGGGTTCCGGATTGGCCATGAAGAGCTTGGTACCCGGAACTTCAAGAGATGCTGGCAGAGGACCCTTGGCCTCTGCCGCTCAGACAAGACCTGCTGCAGCAGGGACCCTGTCTGTTCCAAGACTTACCGCGGCTGCGTTTGACGGCATGGCGGTAGAACACCGGATCCTAAAGGAAAAGGGTATTCCGAAGGAAGTCATCCCTACCCTGATCATAGCCAGGAAGGATGTCACCGCAAGACATTATCGCCGCGTTTGGCGAAAATTTGTTGCTTGGTGGGAGGCCATGAAGGCCCCGATGGAGGAATTTCAACTATGTCGATTCCTGCACTTCCTGCAAGCAGGGGTGACGTTTGGGCCTCAAATTGGGGTCCATCAAGGTCCAGATTTCGGCTCTGTCGATTTTCTTCCAGAAAAAACTGGCTTCACTGCCTGAAGTTCAGACTTTGGTTAAAGGAGTACTACATATTCAGCCTCCTTTTGTGCCTCCTGTGGCACTTTTTGGATCTCAACGTGGTGTTGGATTTCCTAATGTCGCATTGGTTGAGCCACTTGGAGCTAAAGTATCTCGCGTGGAAAGTGGTCATGCTGTTGGCCTTGGCCAGGCGTGTGTCAGAATTGGCGGCTTTGTCATGTAAAAGGCCTTATCTGATTTTCTGTATGGATAGGGCAGAGTTGAGGACTCGTCCTTAGTTTCTCCCGAAGGTGGTCTCAGGTTTTCACTTGAACCAACCTATTGTGGTGCCTGCGGCTACTGGGGACTTGGAGGATTCCAAGTTGCTGGACGTAGTCAGAGCCCTGTAAATTTTATTTTTCCAGGACGGCTGGAGTCAGGAAAACTGACTCGCTTTTTATCCTGATGGCACCCAACAAGCTGGGTGCTCCTGCTTCTAGGCAGTCTATTGCGCGCTGGTTTTGTAGCACTATTCAGCTGGCGCATTCTGCGGTAGGATTACCGCAGCCTAAATCAATAAAAGCCCATTCCACAAGGACGGTGGGCTTATCTTGGGCGGCTGCCCGAGGGGTCTCGGCTTTACAACTTTGCCGAGCAGCTACTTGGTCAGGGGCAAACACGTTTGCAAAATTCTACGAATTGATACCCTGGCTGAGGAGGACCTGGAGTTCTCTCATTCGGTGCTGCAGAGTCATCCGCACTCTCCCGCCCGTTTGGGAGCTTTGGTATAATCCCCATGGTCCTTACGGAGTTCCCAGCATCCACTAGGACGTCAGAGAAAATAAGAATTTACTTACCGATAATTCTATTTCTCGTAGTCCGTAGTGGATGCTGGGCGCCCATCCCAAGTGCGGATTGTCTGCAATACTGGTACATAGTTATTGTTAACTAATCGGGTTCTTGTTGTGAGCCATCTATTCAGAGGCTCCTCTGTTATCATGCTGTTAACTGGGTTTGATATCACAAGTTGTACGGTGTGATTGGTGTGGCTGGTATGAGTCTTACCCGGGATTCAAAATCCTTCCTTATTGTGTACGCTCGTCCGGGCACAGTATCCTAACTGAGGCTTGGAGGAGGGTCATAGGGGGAGGAGCCAGTGCACACCAGATAGTCCTAAAGCTTTCTTTAGATGTGCCCAGTCTCCTGCGGAGCCGCTATTCCCCATGGTCCTTACGGAGTTCCCAGCATCCACTACGGACTACGAGAAATAGAATTATCGGTAAGTAAATTCTTATTTTCTGAATTTCTCAATAAGAAACCTTTGGCCTATTGGTGCCGTGAAAACAATTCTGATACTCTAGGGCACCGTGATTCAAAAAAGGTTTGGGAACCCCACTGCAACACCTATTGTGATTGGTTTCCAGGTTCATAATATCAGTGTGTGCCCACAAATTCACAGTTCAAAAAAGTTTCCTGAAATGCCTCCACAAAAACCAATGCTCGGAAAGCCTGCATGTATAATTTTAAACTCCTACTCTGGACCCACCCTGATCAGACTCCATTCACAAGGTAGCTATACACTTGTAAGAAGGCGCAGCATAGATGTGTGTACCTTTTGTTTTGTGGCAGAAACATTTAATTTGGAGTAGCCACAATGCATCCCCTTGTGCGATCATACAATCTGCTACACAAAATCATGCATACAAAAAACCTAGTGAAACCTAGCTCTAAAAGAGGAAAATGTAACATTTCATAGGTGAGTGACTTATTCATGCATAAATTGTCGCTAGTGAACTGTGCAGCCTGTTACTCCACTGGGAATATATCCCTCCCTTGTTCTACTAGAGCTGCGGTACTCCACTCCAGTTCTGAGGTATCCACAGCAGGTCGGAAGCAGGTGAGATAATTTACTGACCTAGCCAAATAGATTAGTTCACCTGTTTGTGAACAAAAAATTCACAACACATTGCCTGTTAGGGGTACGTAAGGACTGGGGTTGAGAATCCCTACACCAGTGGCAAATTTCCTTTGCATCCACATCTAATTTCTCTGCACGTATTACATCTGCCCCCAAATATAATCTTTCTGCATGTATTACATCTGCCCCACCTGCAGTGCAAGATGGTTTTGCCCATTAGTGTGTTTTTTTTCTCTATCGTCCTAGTGGATGCTGGGGTTCCTGAAAGGACCATGGGGAATAGCGGCTCCGCAGGAGACAGGGCACAAAAGTAAAGCTTTCCGATCAGGTGGTGTGCACTGGCTCCTCCCCCTATGACCCTCCTCCAAGCCAGTTAGATTTTTGTGCCCGGCCGAGAAGGGTGCAATTCTAGGTGGCTCTCCTAAAGAGCTGCTTAGAGAAAGTTTAGCTTAGGTTTTTTACTTTACAGTGAGTCCTGCTGGCAACAGGATCACTGCAACGAGGGACAGAGGGGAGAAGAAGTGAACTCACCTGCGTGCAGGATGGATTGGCTTCTTGGCTACTGGACATCAGCTCCAGAGGGACGATCACAGGTACAGCCTGGATGGTCACCGGAGCCTTGCCGCCGGCCCCCTTGCAGATGCTGAAGTAAGAAGAGGTCCAGAATCGGCGGCAGAAGACTCCTCAGTCTTCTAAAGGTAGCGCACAGCACTGCAGCTGTGCGCCATTTTCCTCTCAGCACACTTCACACGGCAGTCACTGAGGGTGCAGGGCGCTGGGAGGGGGGCGCCCTGGGAGGCAAATGAATACCTATTTTGGCTAAAAATACCTCACATATAGCCTCCGGAGGCTATATGGAGATATTTAACCCCTGCCAGAATCCGTTAAGAGCGGGAGACGAGGCCGCCGAAAAAGGGGCGGGGCCTATCTCCTCAGCACACAGCGCCATTTTCCCTCACAGAAAGGCTGGAGGGAAGGCTCCCAGGCTCTCCCCTGCACTGCACTACAGAAACAGGGTTAAAACAGAGAGGGGGGACACTAATTTGGCGATATGCTTATATATTAAGATGCTATAAGGGAAAACACTTATATAAGGTTGTCCCTATATAATTATAGCGTTTTTGGTGTGTGCTGGCAAACTCTCCCTCTGTCTCTCCAAAGGGCTAGTGGGTCCTGTCCTCTATCAGAGCATTCCCTGTGTGTGTGCTGTGTGTCGGTACGTGTGTGTCGACATGTAGGAGGACGATGTTGGTAAGGAGGCGGAGCAATTGCCTGTAATGGTGATGTCACTCTCTAGGGAGTCGACACCGGAATGGATGGCTTATTTAGGAAATTACGTGATAATGTCAACACGCTGCAAGGTCGGTTGACGACATGAGACGGCCGACAAACAATTAGTACCGGTCCAGACGTCTCAAAAACACCGTCAGGGGTTTTAAAACGCCCGTTTACTTTAGTCGGTCGACACAGACACAGACAGGGACACTGAATCCAGTGTCGACGGTGAATAAACAAACGTATTCCTTATTAGGGCCACACGTTAAAGGCAATGAAGGAGGTGTTACATATTTCTGATACTACAAGTACCACAAAAGAGGGTATTATGTGGGATGTGAAAAAACTACCATAGTTTTTCCTGAATCAGATAAATTAAATAAAGTGTGTGATGATGCGTGGGTTCCCCCCGATAGAAAATTATGGGCGGTATACCCTTCCCCGCCAGAAGTTAGGGCGCGTTGGGAAACACCCCTTAAGGTGGATAAGGCGCTCACACGCTTATCAAAACAAGTGGCGGTACCGTCTATAGATAGGGCCGTCCTCAAGGACCAGCTGGCAGGAGGCTGGAAAAATATCATAAAAAGTATATACACACATACTGGTGTTATACTGCGACCAGCGATCGCCTCAGCCTGGATGTGCAGAGCTGGGGTGGCTTGGTCGGATTCCCTGACTAAAAATATTGATACCCTTGACAGGGACAGTATTTTATTGACTATAGAGCATTTAAAGGATGTATTTCTATATATGCGAGATGCACAGAGGGATATTTGCACTCTGGCATCATGAGTAAATGCGATGTCCATAACTGCCAAAAGATGTTATGGACACGACAGTGGTCAGGTGATGCAGATTCCAGACGGCACAAAGGTGTATTGCCGTATAAAGGAAGGGGAGTTATTTGGGGTCGGTCCATCGGACCTGGTGGCCACGGCAACTGCTGGAAAATCCACCGTTTTTTACCCTAAGTCACATCTCTGCAGAAAAAGACACCGTCTTTTCAGCCTCAGTCCTCTCGTCCCTATAAGATCATATCTGCCCAGGGATAGAGGAAAGGGAAGAAGACTGCAGCAGGCAGCCCATTCCCAGGAACAGAAGCGTTCCACCGCTTCTGACAAGTTCTCAGCATGGCGCTGAGACCGTACAGGACCCCTGGATCCTACAAGTAGTATCCCAGGGGTACAGATTGGAAGGTCGAGACGTTTCCCCTTCGCAGGCTCCTGAAGTCTGCTTTACCAAGGTCTCCCTCCGACAAGGAGGCAGTATGGGAAAAAATTCACAAGCTGTATTCCCAGCAGGTGATAACTAAATTACCCCTCCTACTACAAGAAAAGGGGTATTATTCCACACTATATTGTGGTACTGAAGCCAGAAGGCTAGGTGAGACTTATTCTAAAAAAATTTTTGAACACTTATAAAGGTTCAAATCAAGATGGAGTCACTCAGAGCAGTGATAACGAACCAGGAAGAAGAGGACTATATAGTGTCCCGGGACATCAGGGATGCTTACCTCTATGTCCCAAAATTGCCCTTCTCACTAAGGGTACCTCAGGTTCGTGGTGCAGAACTGTCACTATCAGTTTCAGACGCTGCCGTTTTGGATTGTCCACGGCACCCCGGGTCTTTACCAAGGTAATGGCCGAAATGATGATTCTTCTTCGAAGAAAAGGCGTCTTAAGTATCCCTTACTTGGACGATCTCCTGATAAGGGCATAGTCCAGGGAACAGTTGGAGGTCGGAGTAGCACTATCTCGGATACTGCTACAACAGCACGGGTGGATTCTAAATATTCCAAAATCGCAGCTGATCCGACGACACGTCTGCTGTGCCTAGGGATGATTCTGGACACAGTCCAGAAAAAGGTGTTTCTCCCGGAAGAGAAAGCCAGGGAGTTATCCGAGCTAGTCAGGAACCTCCTAAAAACAGTGCATCATTGCACAAGGGTCCTGGTAAAAATGGTGGCTTCCTACGAAGCAATTCCATTCGGCAGATTTCACGCAAGAACTTTTAAGTGGGATCTGCTGGACAAATGGCCCGGATCGCATCTTCAGATGCATCAGCGGATAACCCTATATCCAAGGACAAGGGTGTCTCTCCTGTGGTGGTTATAGAGTGCTCATCTTCTAGAGGGCCGCAGATTCGGCATTCAGGATTGGATGCTGGTGACCACGGAGCCCAGCCCGAGAGGCTGGGGAGCAGTCACACAAGGAAAAAATTTCCAGGGAGTGTGATCAAGTCTGGAGACTTTTCTCCACATAAATATACTGGAGCTAAGGGTAAATTTATAATGCTCTAAGCTTAGCAAGACCTCTGCTTCAAGGTCAGCCGGTATTGATCCAGTGGGAAAAACATCACGGCAGTCGCCCACGTAAACAGACAGGGCGACACAAGAAGCATAGAAACATAGAAACATAGAATTTGTCGGCAGATAAGAACCACTTGGCCCATCTAGTCTGCCCCTTTTTTTTTTTTATATATTATTTTTTTTTTATCACTAACCTTATTTGTTCCTTATTTCTTTGTAAGGATATCCTTATGTCTATCCCATGCATGTTTAAATTGCTCTACTGTCTTAGCCTCTACCACCTCTGATGGGAGGCTATTCCACTTGTCCACTACCCTTTCTGTGAAATAATTTTTCCGCAAATTTCCCCTGAACCTCCCCCCCTCCAGTCTCAGTGCATGTCCTCGTGTCCTATTGCTTCTCTTCATTTGGAGAATGTTTCCCTCCTGGACTTTGTTAAAACCCTTCATATATTTGAAAGTTTCTATCATGTCCCCCCTTTCTCTTCTCTGCTCCAAACTATACATATTGAGATTTCTTAGTCTTTCTGGGTATGTTTTGTGATGTAGGCCATGCACCATTTTAGTTGCCCTCCTTTGTACAGTTTCTAATGTATTAATATCCTTTTGAAGATATGGCCTCCAGAACTGAATACAGTATTCTAGATGAGGCCGTACCAATGACCTATAAAAGTGGCATTATTACTTCTTTCTTTCTGCTGCTGATTCCTCTCCCAATGCAGCCAAGCATCTGACTAGCCTTCCTCATTGCCTTGTTACATTGCTTACCTGCCTTTAAGTCATCTGAAATAGTGACTCCTAGATCCCTTTCCAGGAGGGCAATGGCAAAAACTGCAAGGACTTTTCGCTGGGCGGAAAATCATGTGATAGCACTGTCAGCAGTGTTTCATCCCGGGAATGGAAACTGGGAAGCAGACTTCCTCAGCAGGCACGACCTCCACCCGGGAGAGTGGAAACTTCATCGGGAAGTTTTTTCCACATGATTGTAAACCGTTGGGAAATACCAAAGGTGGACATGATGGCGTCCCGTCTGAACAAAAAACGGGACAGGTATTGCGCCAGGTCAAGAGACCCTCAGGCAATAGCTGTGGACGTTCTGGTAACACCGTGGGTGTACCAGTCGGTGTATGTGTTTCCTCCTCTGCTTCTCATACCTAAGGTGCTGAGAATTATAAGACGTAGAGGAGTAAGAACTATACTCATGGCTCCGGATTGGCCAAGAAGGACTTGGTACCCGGAACTTCAAGAGATGCTTACAGAGGTCTTATGGCCTCTGCCGCTAAGAAGGGACTTGCTTCAGCAAGTACCATGTCTGTTCCAAGACTTACCGCAGCTGCGTTTGTCGGCATGGCGGTGGAAAGCCGGATCCTAAGGGAAAAAGGCATTCCGGAAGAGGTCATTCCTACCCTGGTCAAAGCCAGAAAGGAGGTGACCGCACAACATTATCACCACATGTGGCGAAAATATGTTGCGTGGTGTGAGGCCAGGAAGGCCCCACAAAGAAATTTCAACTCGGTCGTTTCTTGCATTTCCTGCAAACAGGAGTGTCTATGGGCCTCAAATTGGGGTCCATTAAAGTTCAAAATTCGGCCCTGTCGATTTTCTTCCAGAAAGAATTGGCTTCAGTTCCTGAAGTCCAGAAGTTTGTCAAGGGAGTATTGCATATACAACCCCCTTTTGTGCCTCCAGTGGCACTGTGGGATCTCAACGTAGTTCTGGGATTCCTCAAATCACATTGGTTTAAAACCAGTCAAATCTGTGGATTTGAAGCATCTCACATGAAAAGTGACCATGCTCTTGGCCCTGGCCTGGACCAGGCAAGTGTCAAATTGGTGGTTTTTTCTCAAAAAAGCCCATATCTGTTTATCCATTCGGACAGGGCAGAGCTGCGGACTCGTCCCCAGTCTCTCCCTAAGGTGGTGTCAGTGTTTCACCTGAACCAGCTTATTGTGGTGCCTTGCACCTACTAGGGACTTGGAGGACTCCAAGTTGCTAGATGTTGTCAGGGCCCTGAAAATATGTTCCAGGACGGCTGGAGTCAGGATAACTGACTTGCTGTTATCCTGTATGCACCCAACAAACTGGGTGCTCTTGCTTCTAAGCAGACTATTGCTAGTTGGATGTGTAATACAATTCAGCTTGCACATTCTGTGGCAGGCCTGCCACAGCCAAAATATGTAAATGCCCATTCCACAAGGAAGGTGGGCTCATCTTGGGCGGCTGCCCGAGGGGTCTCGGCTTTATAACTTTGCCGAGCAGCTACTTGGTCAGGGGCAAACACGTTTGCTAAATTCTACAAAATTGATACCCTGGCTAAGGAGGACCTGGAGTTCTCTCATTCGGTGCTGCAGAGTCATCCGCACTCTCCCGCCCGTTTGGGAGCTTTGGTATAATCCCCATGGTCCTTTCAGGAACCCCAGCATCCACTAGGACGATAGAGAAAATAAGAATTTACTTACCGATAATTCTATTTCTCGGAGTCCGTAGTGGATGCTGGGCGCCCATCCCAAGTGCGGATTATCTGCAATACTTGTACATAGTTACAAAAATCGGGTTATTATTGTTGTGAGCCATCTTTTCAGAGGCTCCGCTGTTATCATACTGTTAACTGGGTTTAGATCACAAGTTGTACGGTGTGATTGGTGTGGCTGGTATGAGTCTTACCCGGGATTCAAAATTCCTCCCTTATTGTGTACGCTCGTCCGGGCACAGTACCTAACTAGCTTGGAGGAGGGTCATAGGGGGAGGAGCCAGTGCACACCACCTGATCGGAAAGCTTTACTTTTGTGCCCTGTCTCCTGCGGAGCCGCTATTCCCCATGGTCCTTTCAGGAACCCCAGCATCCACTACGGACTCCGAGAAATAGAATTATCGGTAAGTAAATTCTTATTTTCTCTGACGTCCTAGTGGATGCTGGGAACTCCGTAAGGACCATGGGGAATAGCGGCTCCGCAGGAGTCTGGGCACAACTAAAAGAAAGCTTTTAGACTACCTGGTGTGCACTGGCTCCTCCCACTATGACCCTCCTCCAAGCCTCAGTTAGATATTTGTGCCCGGCCGAGCTGGATGCACACTAGGGGCTCTCCTGAGCTCTTAGAAAGAAAGTATAATTTAGGTTTTTTATTTTACAGTGAGACCTGCTGGCAACAGGCTCACTGCAACGAGGGACTAAGGGGAGAAAAAGCGAACCTACCTGCTTGCAGCTAGCTTGGGCTTCTTAGGCTACTGGACACCATTAGCTCCAGAGGGATCGACCGCATGGAACTGGCCTTGGTGTTCGGTCCCGGAGCCGCGCCGCCGTCCCCCTTACAGAGCCAGAAGCAAGAAGAAGTCCGGAAAATCGGCGGCATGAAGACTTCTGTCTTCACCAAGGTAGCGCACAGCACTGCAGCTGTGCGCCATTGCTCCTCATACACACTTCACACTCCGGTCACTGAGGGTGCAGGGCGCTGGGGGGGGGGCGCCCTGAGCAGCAATAAAAACACCTTGGCTGGCAAAACAATCACAATATATAGCCCCAGAGGCTATATATGTGATAATTACCCCTGCCAGAATCCTTAAAAAAGCGGGAGAAAAGTCAGCCGAAAAAGGGGCGGAGCTATCTCCCTCAACACACTGGCGCCATTTCTCCCTCACAGTTCCGCTGGAAGGAAGCTCCCTGGCTCTCCCCTGCAGTCTACACTACAGAAAAGGGTAAAAAAGAGAGGGGGGGCACTAAATTTAGGCGCAGTAAATATTATAGCAGCTATAGGGGACATAATTCAGTTAGTCCCTGCATTATATAGCGCTCTGGTGTGTGCTGGCATACGCTCTCTCTGTCTCCCCAAAGGGCTTCTGTGGGGTCCTGTCCTCTGTTAGAGCATTCCCGGTGTGTGTGCGGTGTGTCGGTACGGCTGTGTCGACATGTTTGATGAGGAAAATTATGTGGAGGCGGAGCAGATGCCTATAGAAGTGATGTCACCCCCTGCGGGGCAGACACCTGAGTGGATGGTTTTATGGAAGGAATTACGTGCAAGTGTCGACTCCTTACACAAAAAATTTGACGACATGCCAAATGCGGGACAGCCGGCTTCTCAGCTCGTGCCTGCCCAGGTGTCTCAAAGGCCATCAGGGGCTCTAAAACGCCCGCTACCTCAGATGTCGACACGGATACTGATACCAGTGTCGACGACGATGAGTCAAATCTAATGTCCACTAGGGCCATTCGTTGCATGATTGAGGCAATGAAGGAGGTATTACACATTTCGGATATAAACCCAGGTACCACTAAAAAGGGTATTATGTTTGGGGAGAAAAAACTACCCGTAGTTTTTCCCCCATCTGAAGAATTAAATGAAGTGTGTGAGGAAGCGTGGGCTTTCCCCGATAAAAGATTGGTAATCCCTAAAAAATTACTAATGGCGTTCCCTTTCCCGCCAGAGGATAGGGCACGTTGGGAAACACCTCCTAGGGTGGATAAAGCACTCACACGTTTGTCTAAAAAGGTGGCACTTCCGTCTCCGGATACGGCCGCCCTAAAGGAGCCTGCGGATAGAAAGAAGGAGGCGATCCTGAAGTCTGTATATACACACTCAGGCATTATACTTAGACCAGCTATTGCGTCAGCATGGATGTGCAGTGCTGCCGCTGCATGGTCAGATTCCCTGTCAGAAAATATTGACACCCTAGACAGGGACACTATTCTCCTAACCATAGAGCATATAAAAGACTCAGTCTTATACATGAGAGATGCACAGAGGGAGATCTGCCGGCTGGCATCTAAAATAAGTGCATTGTCCATTTCTGCTAGGAGAGGCTTATGGACTCGGCAGTGGACAGGGGATGCAGATTCCAAAAGGCACATGGAAGTTTTGCCTTATAAGGGTGAGGAGTTATTCGGGGATGGTCTCTCGGACCTAGTTTCCACAGCGACAGCTGGGAAGTCAGCATTTTTACCCCAGGTTCCCTCACAGCCTAAAAAAGCGCCGTTTTATCAAGTACAGTCCTTTCGGACCCAGAGAAACAGGCGAGGAAAAGGCGGGTCCTTTCTGTCCAGAGGCAGAGGTAGGGGAAAAAGGCTGCAACAAACAGCAGGTTCCCAGGAGCAAAAGTCCTCCCCCGCTTCTTCCAAGTCCGCCGCATGACGGTGGGGCTCCACAGGCGGAGCCAGGTACGGTGGGGGGCCGCCTCAAAAATTTCAGCGATCAGTGGGCTCGCTCACAGGTGGATCCCTGGATCTTGCAAGTAGTATCTCAGGGGTACAGACTGGAATTCGAGGCGTCTCCCCCCCCGCCGTTTCCTCAAATCTGCCTTGCCAACAACTCCCTCAGGCAGGGAGGCTGTGCTAGAGGCAATTCACAAGCTGTATTCCCAGCAGGTGATAGTCAAGGTGCCCCTACTTCAACAAGGACGGGGTTACTAAACTTACTATTCCACACTGTTTGTGGTACCGAAACCGGACGGTTCGGTGAGACCCATTTTAAATTTGAAATCCTTGAACACATACATAAAAAAGTTCAAGTTCAAGATGGAATCGCTCAGGGCGGTTATTGCAAGCCTGGACGAGGGGGATTACATGGTATCCCTGGACATCAAGGATGCTTACCTGCATGTCCCCATTTATCATCCTCACCAGGAGTACCTCAGATTTGCGGTACAAAATTGCCATTACCAATTCCAGACGCTGCCGTTTGGACTGTCCACGGCACCGAGGGTGTTTACCAAGGTAATGGCGGAAGTGATGATACTCCTTCGAAAAAAGGGAGTTTTAATTATCCCGTACTTGGACGATCTCCTAATAAAGGCGAGATCCAGGGAGCAGTTGTTGGTAGGAGTAGCACTATCTCAGGAGGTGCTACACCAGCACGGTTGGATTCTGAATATTCCAAAGTCACAGCTGGTTCCGACGACACGTCTACTGTTCCTGGGAATGATTTTGGACACAGTCCAGAAAAAAGTGTTTCTCCCGGAGGAGAAAGCCAAGGAGCTGTCATCTCTAGTCAGAGACCTCCTGAAACCAAAACAGGTGTCGGTGCATCACTGCACGCGAGTCCTGGGAAAGATGGTGGCTTCTTACGAAGCAATTCCTTTCGGCAGGTTCCATGCCAGAATCTTTCAGTGGGACCTGTTGGACCAATGGTCCGGATCGCATCTTCAGATGCATCGGCTAATAACCCTGTCTCCAAGAACCAGGGTGTCTCTGCTGTGGTGGCTGCAGAGTGCTCATCTCCTAGAGGGCCGCAGATTCGGCATACAGGACTGGGTCCTGGTGACCACGGATGCCAGCCTTCGAGGCTGGGGGGCAGTCACACAGGGAAGAAACTTCCAAGGACTATGGTCGAGTCAGGAGACTTCCTTACACATAAATATTCTAGAACTAAGGGCCATTTACAATGCCCTAAGTCAGGCAAAACCCCTGCTTCTACACCAGCCGGTACTGATCCAGTCAGACAACATCACGGCGGTCGCCCATGTAAACCGACAGGGATTCTCCGATGGGCGGAAAATCACGTGCTAGCACTGTCAGCAGTGTTCATTCCGGGAGTGGACAACTGGGAAGCAGACTTCCTCAGCAGGCACGACCTCCACCCGGGAGAGTGGGGACTTCATCCCCACTGATTGTAAATCGTTGGGAACGGCCACAGGTGGACATGATGGCGTCCCGCCTAAACAAAAAACTGGAGAGATATTGCGCCAGGTCAAGGGACCCTCAGGCGATAGCGGTGGACGCTCTAGTGACACCGTGGGTGTACCAGTCAGTTTATGTGTTCCCTCCTCTGCCTCTCATACCAAAGGTATTGAGAATACATAAGAAAACGAGGAGTAAGGACAATACTCGTGGTTCCGGATTGGCCAAGAAGAGCTTGGTACCCGGAACTTCAAGAGATGATCTCAGAGGACCCATGGCCTCTGCCGCTCAGACAGGACCTGCTGCAGCAGGGGCCCTGTCTGTTCCAAGACTTACCGCGGCTGCGTTTGACGGCATGGCGGTTGAACGCCGGATCCTAAAGGAAAAGGGCATTCCGGAGGATGTCATTCCTACGCTGATTAAAGCCAGGAAAGATGTAACGGTAAAACATTATCACCGCATATGGCGGAAATATGTTGCTTGGTGTGAGGCCAATAAGGCCCCAACAGAGGAATTTCAGCTGGGTCGATTTCTGCACTTCCTACAGGCAGGAGTGACTATGGGCCTAAAATTAGGCTCCATTAAGGTACAGGTATCGGCTCTGTCGATTTTCTTCCAAAAAGAACTAGCTTCACTACCTGAAGTTCAGACATTTGTAAAAGGAGTGCTGCATATTCAGCCCCCCTTTGTGCCTCCAGTGGCACCCTGGGATCTCAACGTGGTGTTGAATTTCCTAAAATCACATTGGTTTGAGCCACTAAAGACCGTGGATCTAAAATATCTCACGTGGAAAGTGGTCATGTTCTTGGCCTTGGCTTCGGCCAGGCGTGTATCAGAATTGGCGGCTTTGTCATTTAAAAGCCCTTATCTGATTTTCCATATGGATAGGGCAGAATTGAGGACTCGTCCCCAGTTTCTCCCTAAGGTGGTATCTGCTTTTCACTTGAACCAACCTATTGTAGTGCCTGCGGCTACTAGCGACTTGGAGGATTCCAAGTTACTGGACGTAGTCAGGGCCTTGAAAATTTATGTTTCCAGGACGGCTGGAGTCAGGAAAACTGACTCGCTATTTATCCTGTATGCACCCAACAAACTGGGTGCTCCTGCTTCTAAGCAGACTATTGCTCGCTGGATTTGTAGCACAATTCAGCTGGCGCATTCTGCGGCTGGACTGCCGCATCCTAAATCAGTAAAAGCCCATTCTACAAGGAAGGTGGGCTCATCTTGGGCGGCTGCCCGAGGGGTCTCGGCTTTACAACTTTGCCGAGCTGCTACTTGGTCAGGGGCAAACACGTTTGCAAAATTTTACAAATTTGATACCCTGGCTGAGGAGGACCTTGAGTTCTCTCATTCGGTGCTGCAGAGTCATCCGCACTCTCCCGCCCGTTTGGGAGCTTTGGTATAATCCCAATGGTCCTTACGGAGTTCCCAGCATCCACTAGGACGTCAGAGAAAATAAGAATTTACTCACCGGTAATTCTATTTCTCGTAGTCCGTAGTGGATGCTGGGCGCCCATCCCAAGTGCGGATTGTCTGCAATACTTGTACATAGTTGTTGTTCACAAAAGGGTTATTGTTATGAGCCATCTGTTGAGAGGCTCAGTTAAATTTCATACTGTTAACTGGATATGGTATCACGAGTTATACGGTGTGATTGGTGTGGCTGGTATGAGTCTTACCCGGGATTCAAAATCCTTTCTTATTGTGTCAGCTCCTCCGGGCACAGTATCCTAACTGAGGCTTGGAGGAGGGTCATAGTGGGAGGAGCCAGTGCACACCAGGTAGTCTAAAAGCTTTCTTTTAGTTGTGCCCAGACTCCTCCGGAGCCGCTATTCCCCATGGTCCTTACGGAGTTCCCAGCATCCACTACGGACTACGAGAAATAGAATTACCGGTGAGTAAATTCTTATTTTTTGGGTTTGCTAAATACTCTGCATAACCCCCGATGTTCTGGTCTGTCTCATTTTGGTTGTTATTGGTGCAGTCCTTTCCTGTACCAAATACATTGATATAGTAAAAGATTCCATCAGATCGAGCCCGAAGCCTTATAAACACAAATAAAACTGTATATAGTAATCTTAATAGACTAAAATAAATTAATAATAATTTATAGTGACTGTTTAGATCCCCAAACAATTGTCACAAATCAATTTATGGTTTTGGCGCACATGGACATTATGCCAGGGTTTAGCCGCATAAATCTGCTAAACACGTCCTGTTTTGGTAGTCCAAACTTCTGTTCAGATGCCCAAAGTGCCGACTTAGCACACATTTCTTCTTTCTCCTAAGGGGCTGCGAGAAGAAATGTAATCTCCATGGCTAACAGGTGTCTAAACAGAACAACAATTGAATTCCTCTGTTTTCCACCCCCTAGTGGTAGCCACAGGGTAAAATAATTAAATCTTCCCCCAGTGTGTCTTACAACAGAATATTTATGCAATAAAATTGGAAGTTAAATAATCTTATTGTGCAGTGTACATCTGCACCTAGGACAGTACCCATTCCAGAGCACCTATTATCTACAAAATGGGGGAAGTAATTTATAGGTTGAATTACTTACGTGTCATACAATGTGGCTGCAGGTGCGCCAAGTACCGCGTGACACTGCTGCTCTCATCATCTTTCTCGCTCAAAGCATACATTTTATTAGCATAAATTAAACTACTGGAAATGACAAAGCTGTTTCTGCAGCGGGGTACACTGTGATTCCACAGGGAATTACATTGGGGTGTAGAGTTGGATCTTGATCCAAGGCACCAACAGGTTAAAAGCTTTGACTGTTCCCAGGATGCATAGCGCCACCTCCTCTATATCCCCGCCTCCAGGCACTGGAGCTCAGTTTGTAAGTTGGTGCCTGCAGTGCAGGCAGCTAACAGGGAGGGCTGCGCTAGGCAGCCCTGAAAAGAGCTTTTTGAAGAAAAGAAGACTTCAAGGGCTGCAGCACAGGCACTTAGAAGTGCTATATGTCAGTCTGACATATCGTGCTGCGGCTCCTTCACCTCCCCCAGCGGCGCTGTATACTCCCGCGCCCTGGTTGCCGGGTACTTACAGCGGAGGGCTCCGGTCACTTCAGGCACACACTCGCCGCTGCTCTCCTGGATCGCGTGGCCGCATCTTCGGGAGGAGGTAAGAGTGTCCCCCAGGGACCCGCTGAAATCTCGATCCGGCGCGGTCTCCGGAGATGGACCACGCGCACTGGCTTGGACATTGTGGCAGTACAGGGACCCCACTAGACCACCAGGGCAAGGGGCACAGGTCAGATTTCTTCAAATCCGTTTCAGATAGGCCACACAGTACCCGGTGGTGAAGTCCAGCAAGGGGATAAGGCACTGACCTGTAGCCCCTCCCTCAGCCCCAGGCGCCATTTAGGGTAAATGTTCCCACCCTGGAGCTGCATCTATCTCTCCCTCACTCCCTGTCAGCGTTTGGGCGCCATTACATACAAGCTGAGCTGATTCTGGGACTGCTGGGCAATGTCTCCTCCGTTAAGCTGCCTGCCTCTTCAGCGCTGTGCATTTACAGGACATTTAAGTGTTCTACATGTCATTTAGACAGTGTTAGTTAAGAACAAGTGCATAACTTCAGGGTTATTTAGTACAAGTACCCTGTGATATTCATCCAGTTTTTACTGTGCATTGTTATATCTGTGTACAGTTGCAAGAAAAAGTATGTGAACCCTTTGGAATTTCCTGGATTTGTGCATGAATTGGTCATAAAATGTGTTCTGATCTTCATCTAAGTCACAACAATAGACAAACAACACAGTCTGCTGAAACTAATACCACATAAACAATTATATGTTCTCATGTTTTTATTGAACACACCATGTAAATATTCACAGTGCAGGGTGGACAAAGTATGTGAACCTCTAGGCTAATGACTTCTCCAAGAGCTAATTTGAGTCAGGAGTCAGCCAACCTGGAGTCCAATCAATGAGATGAGTTTGGAGGTGTTGGTTAAAGCTGCCCTGACCTATAAAAAACACATACCAGTTTTGAGTTTGCAATTCTCAAGAAGCATTGCCTGATGTGAACCATGCCTCACAGAAAAGAGCTCTCAGGAGACCTACGATTAAGAATTGTTGACTTGCATAAAGCTGGAAAGGGTTACAAAAGTATCTCTAAAAGCCTTGATGTTCATCAGTCCATAGTAAGACAATTTGTCTATAAATGGAGAAAGTTCAGCACTGTTGCTACTCTCCCTAGGAGTGGGCGTCCTGTAAAGATGACTGCAAAAGCACAGCACAGAATGCTCAGTGAGGTGAAGAAGAATCCTAGAGTGTCAGCTAAAAACTTACAGAAATCTCTGGCACATGCTAACATCTCTATTGACGAATCTACCATACGTAAAACACTGAACAAGAATGGAGTTCATGGGAGGATACCACGGAGGAAGCCACTGTTGTCCAAAAAAACCATTGCTGCACGTTTGAAGTTTGCAAAAGAGCACCTGAATGTTCCACAGCACTACTGGCAAAATATTCTGTGGACAGATGAAACCAAAGTTGAGTTGTTTGGAAGGAACACACAACACTATGTGTGGAGAAAAAAAGGCACCGCACACCAGCATTAAAACCTCATCCCAACTGTGAAGTATGGTGGAGGGGGCATTATGGTTTGGGGCTGCTTTGCTGCCTCAGGGCCTGGACCGATTGCTATCATCGATGGAAAAATGAATTCCCAAGTTTATCAAGACATTTTGCAGGAGAACTTAAGGCCATCTGTCCACCAATTGAAGCTCAACAGAAGATGGGTGATGCAACATGACAACAACCCAAAGCACAGAAGTAGATCAATAACAATGACTTCAACAGAAGAAAATACGCCTTCTGGAGTGGCCCAGTCAGAGTCCTGACTTCAACCCAATTGAGATGCTGTGGCATGACCTCAAGAGCGACTCGCACCAGACAACCCAAGAATATTACTGAACTGAAACAGTTTTGTAAAGAGGAATGGTCCAAAATTCCCACTTACCTTTGTGCAGGTCTGATATGCAACTATAGAAAACATTTGGTTGAGGTTATTGCTGCCAAAGGAGGGTCAACCAGTTCTTAAATCCAAGGGTTCACATACTTTGTCCACCCTGCACTGTGAATGTTTACATGGTGTGTTCAATAAAAACATGAGAACATATAAGTGTTTGTGCGGTATTAGTTTCAGCAGACTGTGTTTGTCTATTGTTGTGACTTAGATGAAGATCAGAACACATTTTATGACCAATTTCTGCACAAATCCAGGAAATTCCAAAGGGTTCACATACTTTTTATTGCGACTGTATATATATATACACATAGCTTTACTTAGTAGTCCAGTTACTTAGTATTGCTAGTCCAATGCAGTTTTATTGTTTGTAATTTCTGCATTGTACATGTGACTGTGTGTGCCAATAGCTGCTGTGTGGTCTCTATTCTGTGTATCTCACACATACTGCTATCCCTATATTCTGTGCGGGATCCGGTCTGAAGATCAACTGTCTAGGTCGACAATGTTTAGGTCGACATGTTCTAGGTCAAAAGGTCGACAGGAGGTTTAAAAAAAATGTTTTTTTATTTTTTCATACTTAATGATCCACGCGGACTACGATTGGAACTGTAATCTGTGCCGAGCGACGCGAGGCACCTTGCCCGAAGCATGGCGAGCGAAGACGGTGTACTAATTGGGGTTCCTGGTCACTCTGCGAAGAAAATGACACCCAAAAAAATAAAACTCCTGTCGACCTTTTGACCTGTCAACCTGGAACATGTCGACCTTCTGACCCTGTCGACCTAGTGACTGTCGACCTATAGTGGTCAACCTAAATATTGTCGACCTAGACACTGTTGATCTAATGATCCACACCCATTCTGTACCCTAAAGGGTGTGAAGTGCATCAGGGTTCTCATATGATATAGTGTCTCAAAGGATATACTACTTTGGTATTTTTCTCTGTGTGTTTCAGTCACCATATACCTCTTAAATTCTCTGTTTGTGCTCTGCTTTGCAGTCACACTATACATGGTTTTTTTTTGTCGGGTACCTTGTCTGCTTTCATTGTACTATTACGCCCTAAGGTTACGCTTACAAATAATGTCTGCTAAACAGGGCGGTAGATCCATGGCTGATCGTGCACCATGCAGTGCTGACGCCATGGATTGCTCAGAGGAAAACGTTGCAGCTGAGGGTTCAGGTACTGGGGGCTCTATACCCCTCAGTCAGTCTGCAGCACCGGGGGCATACCAAGACTTTTCTAATTTACTCACTACGATAGTAACTAGACTTGCGCCCCCTGTGGGACCTCCTGTGCCATTACAGCCACATATTGTTCCTGCAGTTAATCCGCCATGGGCAGATAATCTGTCCACTCAGTTACAGCAATTAAATCAGTCTTTGGTTAAACAAAAACCTAACCTTCGCCCGCCTAGGACCAAGGGGTCCTCTAAGCAGGCCATTACCTCCTCACAATCCACACATTTCGGATACTTCATCCGAAGAAGATGGCGCATATACTGACCCCTCAGACACTGATGCAGATGCTTCTGATGGGGAATCTATTACACAGATGGATGTTCCTGACCTCTTGGAGGATCCGACTGATCCTTCAAATTGATGATGAGGCAGAATCTCCAGATACCTCTAAGAAACCTGATCAGTTCAAGCATCAGAAGGTTACTAAAGAAATTCTCCCTGTCTAAGAAGATGCTAGCTCGTTATCTCCTCACTGCAGAGTTAAGTAAAAATTGGGAAACACCGCCACCGGTGGACTCACAGGTCGCGCGTCTGGTGGTGTCATCTGCTCTGCCTGTCACTACCGTCACCTCTCTGAAGGAACCGACAGATAAGCGAGTGGAGGGTTGCTTGAAGTCTATTTACACTCTTGCAGGAGCTGTGCATAGGCCCACTATTGCGGCTTCTTGGGCTGTAAAAGCTATTGAACTGGGTTCAGGAAGTTGAAGCGGAACTACCGTCTGATTTTCCCTATAATGCTAGACAGTGTCTTTCATACATTATTACAGCCTCTCATTATATTCAGGAGACGGCCAAAGCGTCTACTACGTCCATTCTGGCTCGCTGGATTCTCTGATTGCGGTCCTGGTCTGTAAATCTGGACTCTAAAAGACCTTGGAGGTGATCCCCTTTAAGGGAAACATCCTTTTTGGGGAGGATCTCGACAAGATTGTTGCTGACTTAGCATCCGCTAAGACTGCTTGTCTGCCTAGTACTAATCCTTCGGCTCCGAAGGCTAAAAGTACTTCCTTTCGCTCCTTTCGACCTCCAAGTAAAGCAAAGGGTCAGGTGTACCCGAAACAGGCTCACACGTCTAAATCCACTAAGCCCAAACCTAAACGTTCTTGGGCTGCCCGTCAGCCTGCTTCCAAAACAGGTAAGCCTGCTGCATGACGGGGCGGGCCTCCTGGGGGACCCCAGGGTGGGAGGCCGACTTCTGCGGTTTGCTCAGGTATGGTTACAGACCCCTTCAGACGCCTGGGTAAAGGAAGTCGTCACTCACGGATACGCCATCTCTTTCAAGAAATGTCCCCCTCGCCAGTTTTGCTCAACAAACATCCCTTCGAATCTGGTAAAAGCAAAAACTCCATCTGGTGGTACAATCCCTCCTGGACACAGTGGTGATAGTGCCGGTGCCTCTGGCTCAGAGAGGCAGGGAGTACTATTCAACGTTGTTCCTAGTTCCGAAACAGAATGGGTCTTCCCGACCCATTCTCAACCTCATGTCTGAACAAATTTGTGAAGGTATCCAAATTCCGTATGGAAACTCTTTGCTCTATTATTCTGGCCTTGGAGCCCATGGACTATATGGTATCCCTGGACATACAGGATGCTTACCTGCATATACCTATTGCCATGTCGCATCAGCAATACCTGCTATTGGCAACCTACATTTTCAATTCCAGGCCTTACCTTTTGGTCTGACCACGGCTCCGAGAGTCTTCACCAAGGCCATGACGGCTATGCTCCGCCATCAGGGTATCAGGATCCTGCCTTATCTGGACGACTTATTGATCCTGGCGAACTCTCCAGAGGTTCTCCTCCGTCATCTGAAACTGACGGTCCAATTCCTGCAAGCCCACGGGTGGCTCATCAACTGGAAGAAATCTTCACTGGTCCCTGCTCAGAGCATTGGTGCACCTTATTGGACATCCCCAACCAACGGTTGTTCTGGTCTCCAGAGAAAATCCTGAAACTTCAGGACAAGATAAGATGCTTCCTATCTCGCCCATGTGTGTCGATACACTCGGCAGTGCAAGTACTAGGCCTCATGGTGTCTGCTTTCGACATGGTGTAGTACGCTTAACTTCATTCCCGCCCTCTGCAGAGGTTAATCCTTTCTAAATGGGACGGCCTGCCTCACCGGATCAGGACTCGCATGATCTCCTTAACTCTGAAGGTTCACCTGTCACTTACCTGGTGGCTATAGGACCAGCAATTGAGCAGGGGTCATCCCTTCTGGGTCTCCAACTGGGTCCTTCTAACTACAGATTCCAGTCTGCGGGGTTGGGGCACGGTGTTCGAGCAACACTCTCTTCAGAGTCGATGGACCAGGGAGGAATCTCTCCTCCCAATAAACATTCTGGAGTTGTGGGCAGTGTTCAATGCTTTGAAACTGGCCCTGCCTCTGGTACAGAACAGGCCTGTTCAAGTACAGTCGGACAATGCCACCACGGTGGCATACATCAATCATCAAGGCGGCACTCGAAGCTGCATGGCAATGAGGGGAGTGTCAAAGATTCTTCTATGGGCGGAACGCCATCTGCCAGCCATATCGGCAGTGTTCATTCCGGGGGTCCTCAACTGGGAAGCAGACTTCCTCAGTCGTCAGGACGTACAAGCCGGAGAGTGGGGCCTTCATCCAGAAGTATTTCAACTCCTAGTGGACAAGTGGGGCCTACCAGATGTAGACCTGATGGCGTCTTCACACAATCACAAGGTTCTGATCTTCGGAGCAAGGACAAGGGCTCCTCAAGCAGCGTTCGTGGACGCCCTGACAATTTCATGGAACTTTCGGCTGCCATATGTGTGCACTCCCAGTGTCACTCCTGCCCAGGGTATTAAGGAAATTCAAGCAGGAAGGAGAATTACTACTTCTAATCGCTCCAGCGTGGCCCGGACGGCATTGGTTCTCAGACCTGCAGGGTCTTTCGATGGAGCGTCCTCTTCTACTTCCGTAACACCCAGACCTCCTCGTTCAGGGCCCTTGTGTCTACCAGGATCTGGCCCGACTGGCTTTGACGGCGTGGCTCTTGAAGCTTCAGTTCTGAGGGCCAAGGGATTTTCTGAGGCGGTCATTCAAACTATGTTAAAAGCCCGTAAAACGGCTTCGGCTCGGATTTATTATAGGGTCTGGAATTCTTACTTCACCTGGTGTGCGGCTAAGAATTATGATGCGTACAAGTTCAGTAGTGCCAAACTTTCAGATTTTCTGCAAAAGGGCCTGGACTTCGGCCTTCGTCTGGCCTCCCTCAAGGCTCATATTTCGGCCTTGTCGGTGTGGTTTTAGAGAAAAATTGCGACTGCCTGACGTTCATACTTTCACTCAGGGTGTTTTACGAATTCAACCTCCCTATGTTCCTCCTGTGGCTCCTTGGGATTTGTCGGTTGTTCTGGATACACTACAAGAGTCTCCGTTTGTACCTCTTAAGTCTGTGGACCTTAAGTGGCTTACTCCTAAGGTCTTGTTTTTGCTGGCTATTGCCTATTCTAGACGGGTTTCAGACTTGGGTGCCTTGTCCTGTCGGTCACCCTTTCTGATTTTTCACTGTGACCGGACGGTTCTTAGAACTCGCCCTGGTTATCTGCTTAAGGTGGTGTCCATCTTTCCACCTTAACCATGAGATTGTGGTTCCGGCCTTTACCTCTCCTGGTTTGTCCTCCAAAGAGCAGTCTTTGGATGTGGTACGGGCTCTCCGTATTTATGTGAAGAGAACAGCTTCACTTAGGAGATTTGATTCTCTTTGTTCTTTTTGGTTTTCACAAACGTGGCTGGCTTGCTAATAAGCAGACCTTGGCCAGATGGATTAGAATGGTGATTGCAGATGCTTATGTACAGGCTGGACTTCCAGCTCCTGCTACCATCAAAGCCCATTCTACATTGTCTGTTGGACCTTCTTGGGTGGCCTGCTGTGGTGCGACCCTTGAACAATTGTGCAAGGCGGCTACGTTGTCCTCCAGTGAACACGTTCATAAGGTTCTATGCCTTCGATACTTCCGCCTCCTTTGGATGCCAGGTTCTTGTGCTCGCTACAGTGCGTCCCCTCCCATGAGGAACTGCTTTAGGACATGCCCGATGTAATTCCCTGTGCTATCACAGTGTACCTCGCTGCAGAAAAGGAGATTTATGGTAAGAACTTACCTTTGTAAATCTTTCTGCGAGGTACACTGGGTTCCACAGGGCGCACACCCTAACGCACTTAGCTTCTCTGGGTTTGTATGACATTAGGCGCTGGTACGTTCTACTGTCATGATAATGTGGTTGTATGTGGCTACTAACTGTTGTTGTCTCTTTTATCTGCTACTGCATTGGTTAACAAAACTGAGCTCCTGTGCATAGAGGCGGGGTTATAGAGGAGGAGGAGGCATCTTGGGAACAGTCAAAGCTTTTAGCCTGTTGCTTCCTTGGATCAGGATCCAACTCTACACCCCGATGTAATTCCCTGTGGAATCCAGTGTACCTCGCAGAAAGAGATTTAACAAAGGTAAGTTCTTACCATAAATCTTATTGCTGGCGAACGCAGACCACTGGGCATTGTGACACTTGTACATCTACCAGTGACTTGAGTCGGTAAGAAAGGCTTCGGTGTTTGCAGCCATTGCTTTACCCCACGCCATGTTCTGTTGTGCTTCATTTGCATCTTTGTACATGTGTTATACCAATTCCTGTGCGATTACAGTGGCAGCCTAGGGTCTCTAGTACACAGTGAGCATCCACTTGTTATAAGCTACTGGAGCTCTATAATGAAGATACTCTCTCCTATTTAGAGGGGTACAGGTTTTTTATTGTGTACTTCTTTACAAAGACCAGATCACCGTTTGTGGTAAAGGTACGGTAGGTAAGTGCATGAGCGCAACATAACCTCACCTCTGTGAAGAAGCATACCAAATTTATCAAGGAAATATGGTTTTAATGGTTTTAACCATTTCCCCTCAAATCTCCAGAGGCTGTGACCTAAGTTTTTATTGGGAAAAAATGGGATTTTAGTTAAAAGTTAACTAATGAAAAGTTAGGCATGTATTGGTATTGCAATATGTTGGTAGTTTTTGTACTCTGAAGAAAATGTTAAACTGCACACAGAAGGCAAATGCTGAAGGAGCCATCTTTTGTAATCAGACTCCCACAGCCAGTTTCTCAGATCTGCTGCATGCGTCTGCAGACACAGGGTTGGGGGGGGGGGGGGGGGACATCGATTGGACCTCTGTGCAAACCCTAGGATTGCTCAGGATGTTTGCCACATCTTTACTGCCAGGGCCAATGAAACTGCTTCCAAAGATGCAGTCACTTGCCTCGACACGCTCCCAAAATTACACTGATCTGCCTGCATTTTAAATGCCACGCCCCCAAACGGTGTCAGTCTATACTGCTTAAATCACACCGTGACTGGTGTCACAAGACCATCGTGCCACATGCGCAGTGCGGCTCAAACGTATGCAGTAAACATTTCCCATTTGCAAACAAATCTAAACTGTGTCCACTTCTGAATGAGGCCTATGGAGAAGAATGATCATTTCAGCACATTTATATGTTCAAGAAGTTGTAGGAACTTAGTCTAGTAAACTAATAATAAGAATACACACTATTACTGCTTCCATATACTGCTGATGATGTGTAACTGTTAATGGCGTGCGATTTATCTCAATGCCACGGATTTCAAAAAGTGTACTTCATACTCTTTCCGAAAGTTAAATGGTAACCACATCCAACAGAAATTAAGTATCCCGTGTGGATAATATATACAGACTGGCTGTGGGATTTTTTGTATCATGTATACTATTAAACTAACAGACACAGGCAAAAGAAAGGAAAGTCTTATCCTAGTAATACACGTTAAAAGGAGGTATGCGTGACCATAAAGCCACTCAATTGTCAGATTTTAAAATACAACTGGGCACTAAAGAAATAAAGCAGTCTATATTCACAGTGATGCTGGGAGATGCAAACATGCGTTAGACAAAGCCGATTTCCAACCAAATTTCACAAGATCAAATAAATAAATATATATATATATATATATATATATATATATGTATAAAAAAAGCTACTGTAGATACACACTTGCAGATCAAATGATCCAACCGGACAGGGATTATCTGACCAGTCTGTTCCGACACAGTAAACACTGAGCACTATGGTCACGCATACCTCCTTTTTTAGTTATTCATGCTTTTTTCCGTCGGTTTGGAGGTTTGCAGGACATAAAATCCCCGATCTGACCGCTTCAGGAGCATTTGAAGCCATTTATCGGCTAACGCTCCTGTATGCACACTATACAATTATCAGGCTGATCTACCTGATATACCCTGCTTAAGAGAGGAAATATACACTCTGGCCACGTTCATGGTGAAGCACTGTCATGCAGAAAAATCAATAACCAAATCATGAAATAAATCTGACCAAAAAAAGACCTATATATCTGCCACTGAAGGCTATGGGTCCCGGCTGATATCATAGGCACAAGCCCGGATTCCAACATAAACCAAGTCTGATACATAAGTAAATGGCGTACATAAACTAATGGATAAAACAAATTGTGTACATTTTTTTTTTTTTTAATTTCAATTTATTTTTTAAATGTGGTTAATTTATTGTTTAGAGTTTTGCTTAGATGCCTTCCCCTATCATAGGCAAATGAGGTTGGAGGTGGGGAGGGGGCAGTTGCCCAGAATCCTCCCATCCCCACAGCCTGGCCAGCGACCACTACATGGGGTATAAAGGGCGGAATGGAGCTGCTGCACATGTTCTGTGGCAGCAGATTTTCCTACTAGGTCTGAGTATGTGTCTGTGGATCTGAGTGCTCGTCCATCACAATAGAGAATCTGGTAAGTGGCTTCAAGTGATCATTGGGCCTGCATGTGTCTGACGTACTGTATTACATACTAGCTGTTCTACCCGTTCGTTCTTTGCCAAACAAATCATTCTGATTTACACGGTTGTTAATATAAATGATTTTTAAAAATTTGGTAAATCTATAGAGCTGTACGTTTGAGACCTCTCAATGTAAGTAAATATTAATCCATGGTTCTTGGCGTTACCTGAGGAACACCCGTAGCAGATACGCTAAGAAATGACAGGACCATTTCTCTGACGTCCTAGTGGATGCTGGGGACTCCGTAAGGACCATGGGGAATAGCGGCTCCGCAGGAGACTGGGCACAGCTAAGAAAGATTTAGGACTACCTGGTGTGCACTGGCTCCTCCCACTATGACCCTCCTCCAGACTTCAGTTAGAATCCTGTGCCCGGCTGAGCTGGATGCACACTAGGGGCTCTCCTGAGCTCCTAGAGAGAAAGTATATTTTAGGTTTTTTATTTTACAGTGAGATCTGCTGGCAACAGACTCACTGCAGCGAGGGACTAAGGGGAGAAGAAGCGAACCTACCTAACTGGTGGTAGCTTGGGCTTCTTAGGCTACTGGACACCATTAGCTCCAGAGGGATCGACCGCATGGAACCGGCCATTGGTGTTCGGTCCCGGAGCCGCGCCGCCGGCCCCCTTACAGAGCCAGAAGCAAGAAGAATCCGGAAAATCGGCGGCAGAAGACATCAGTCTTCACCAAGGTAGCGCACAGCACTGCAGCTGTGCGCCATTGCTCCTCATACACACTTCACACTCCGGTCACTGAGGGTGCAGGGCGCTGGGGGGGCGCCCTGAGAAGCAATAAATACACCTTGGCTGGCAAATATATCACAATATATAGCCCCAGAGGCTATATATGTGATAAATACCCCTGCCAGGATCCATAAAAAAGCGGGAGAAAAGTCAGCCGAAAAAGGGGCGGAGCTATCTCCCTCAGCACACTGGCGCCATTTCTCCCTCACAGCTCTGCTGGAAGGAAGCTCCCTGGCTCTCCCCTGCAGTCTACACTACAGAAAAGGGTAAAAAAGAGAGGGGGGGCACTAAATTTAGGCGCAATATACATATAGCAGCTATAAGGGGATATAATTTAGTTAATCCCTGATTTATATAGCGCTCTGGTGTGTGCTGGCATACTCTCTCTCTGTCTCCCCAAAGGGCTTGGTGGGGTCCTGTATTCTGTCAGTTCCCTGTGTGTGTGGTGTGTCGGTACGGCTATGTCGACATGTTTGATGAGGAGACTTATGTGGAGGAGGAGCAGGTGCCTATAAATGTGTTGTCACCCCCTGCGGGGCAGACACCGGAGTGGATGGACTTGTGGAAGGAATTACGCGAAAGTGTCGACTCCTTACATAAAAAATTTGACGACATGCCAAATGCGGGGCAGCCGGCTTCTCAGCCCGTGCCTGCCCAGACGTCTCAAAAGTCATCAGGGGCTCTAAAACGCCTGCTACCTCAGATGGCAGACACAGATGTCGACACGGATCCTGATACCAGTGTCGACGACGAAGAGACTAATGTAATGTCCAATAGGGTCACTCGTTATATGATTGAGGCAATAAAAAATGTTTTACACATTTCTGAGGTGACCCCAGGTACCACAAAAAAGGGTATTATGTTTGGGGAGAAAAAACTACCAGTAGTTTTTCCCCCTTCTGAAGAATTGAATGAAGTGTGTGAACTAGCGTGGGCTTCCCCCGATAAAAAATTGGTAATTTCAAAAAAATTACTAATGGCGTACCCTTTCCCGCCAGAGGATAGGTCACGTTGGGAAACACCCCCTAGGGTGGATAAAGCACTTACGCGCTTATCAAAAAAGGTGGCACTGCCGTCCCAGCAGTGGTTAAAGTGGGCCGGAACGGGGCGGAACTGCGTTCCGTCACCTCTAATTGCAGGCGGAACCAGTTCCGCCTCCGTCCGGCCACAGCATCAGGTCCCTGCTCCACTGTAAAGGTGGCAGCGGCCGCCAGCCAATCACGGCTCGCGGACCGGCTGCAGCACCAATCAAACGAAGGGGAGGCTTTTTTAAAATCTAGCGTGAGCCAATCACGGCTCCCGGACCGCCAGCCAATGAGAAGCTGCCAAGTGGCAGCTTCTCATTAGCTGGCGGCCCGGGAGCCGTGAGTGGCGCACAATCGGCGCTATTCAAAGTGCCCTCTCCCCCCCTGCCAGGGATGTTACAGTGCCTGATCTCCCCCGCTGCCGCAGCCGCCGGAGTGTGAGCCGCGGGCTGTAACGCCCAATCCCCCGCAGCCGCCGGAGTTTACTGTGAGGCCAGTAATGCACGTGCCCACTCCCCATCTCCCTGCCAGCGCAGCAGCTTAAAGTCCACCCCACTCCTAAGCCAGGCTTGCTAACCCTCCCGCGTTCAGCTCAGGTAAAAAAATGTGAGCCTCCCGCTGCTCCACAAATGCTCTGGGTCCTCCCGGAAAAAAAAAAATGCGGACTGTGCATGCATTAGTCTGTAGAGACAGGGGAAGGGTTGCTCGGGGATGTAATGAGGGGTGACATTGTAAGCAGAGCCGCATAGCGGAAGTGTCAGCACCGGTGGCTAGTTTAAAGTGTCTGCGACAGCTGGTGTGGCAGCAGCATAGCAGTGGTGTTTTTTTTAGTTCCGCTGCCCCACCTTCCGGAGGCATGTTTAAAATGTAAGTATTGCTGGAAATTGGCACCAAGTAGATGCTGTAGGTGTGTTAGCAATATGAGACCACTATGTGTTTCTGTGATTACAGGTCACTGCTCCTGCATAATGACTTGCAAGCACATGTGTTTATGTAACCCTCATCCTTTATCCTAACACTAATTCTATGCCCTATCCCTCACCCTTAGTCCAAACACCCTAATACCCTTACCTTGACCCTCACCCTTAAGTGCTTTGAGTCCTATTGGAGAAAGTGCGATGATAGATAAAATTATTTTCTCTAACGTCCTAAGTGGATGCTGGGGACTCCGTCAGGACCATGGGGAATAGCGGCTCCGCAGGAGACAGGGCACAAAAATAAAGCTTTAGGATTAGGTGGTGTGTACTGGCTCCTCCCCCTATGACCCTCCTCCAAGCCTCAGTTAGGTTTTTGTGCCCGTCCGAGCAGGGTGCAATCTAGGTGGCTCTCTTAAAGAGCTGCTTAGAAAAGTTTTTTAGGTTTTTTATTTTCAGTGAGTCCTGCTGGCAACAGGCTCACTGCATCGAGGGACTTAGGGGAGAGAATTTCAACTCACCTGCGTGCAGGATGGATTGGATTCTTAGGCTACTGGACACCATTAGCTCCAGAGGGAGTCGGAACACAGGTCTCACCCTGGGGTTCGTCCCGGAGCCGCGCCGCCGACCCCCCTTACAGATGCTGAAGATTGAAGGTCCGGAAACAGGCGGCAGAAGGCTCTTCAGTCTTCATGAAGGTAGCGCACAGCACTGCAGCTGTGCGCCATTGTTGTCACACACTTCACACCAAGCGGTCACGGAGGGTGCAGGGCGCTGCTGGGGGCGCCCTGGGCAGCAATATTTTAATACCTTATGGCAAAAGAATACATCACATATAGCCATTAAGGCTATATGTATGTATTTAACCCATGCCAGTCATCTAAATCTACGGGAGGAAAGCCCGCCGAAATAGGGGGCGGGGCTTATTCTCCTCAGCACACAGCGCCATTTTCCTGCTCAGCTCCGCTGTGAGGAAGGCTCCCAGGACTCTCCCCTGCACTGCACTACAGAAACAGGGTAAAACAGAGAGGGGGGGCATTTTTTGGCGATATATTGGATATATTTAAGCTGCTATAAGGAACAACACTTATATAAGGTTGTTCCCATATATATTATAGCGCTTGGGTGTGTGCTGGCAAACTCTCCCTCTGTCTCCCCAAAGGGCTAGTGGGGTCCTGTCTTCGATAAGAGCATTCCTTGTGTGTCTGCTGTGTGTCGGTACGTGTGTGTCGACATGTATGAGGACGATGTTGGCGTGGAGGCAGAGCAATTGCCGATAATGGTGATGTCACCCCCCAGGGAGTCGACACCGGAATGGATGGCTTTGTTTATGGAATTACGTGATAATGTCAGCACATTACAAAAATCAGTTGACGACATGAGACGGCCGGCAAACCAGTTAGTACCTGCCCAGGCGTCTCAGACACCGTCAGGGGCTGTAAAACCCCCTTTACCTCAGTCGGTCGACACAGACCCAGACACAGACACTGAATCTAGTGTCGACGGTGATGAAACAAACGTATTTTCAAGTAGGGCCACACGTTATATGATCACGGCAATGAAGGAGGCTTTGCATATCTCTGACACTACAAGTACCACAAAAAGGGGTATTATGTGGGGGGTGAAAAAACTACCTGTAGTTTTTCCTGAATCAGAGGAATTAAATGATGTATGTGATGAAGCGTGGGTTAACCCAGATAGAAAAATGCTAATTTCAAAAAAGATATTAGCATTATACCCTTTCCCGCCAGAGGTTAGGACGCGCTGGGAAACACCCCCTAGGGTGGATAAGGCGCTCACACGCTTATCAAAACAAGTGGCGTTACCGTCTCCTGATACGGCCGCCCTCAAGGATCCAGCGGATAGGAGACTGGAAACTACCCTAAAAAGTATATACACACATACTGGTGTTATACTGCGACCAGCCATCGCCTCAGCCTGGATGTGCAGTGCTGGGGTCGTCTGGTTGGATTCCCTGACTGAAAATATTGATACCCTGGATAGGGACAGTATTTTATTGACTATAGAGCAATTAAAGGATGCTTTCCTTTATATGCGAGATGCGCAGAGAGATATTTGCACTCTGGCATCGAGAGTAAATGCGATGTCCATATCTGCCAGAAGGAGTTTATGGACGCGACAGTGGTCAGGTGATGCGGATTCCAAACGACATATGGAAGTATTGCCGTATAAAGGGGAGGAATTATTTGGCGTCGGTCTATCGGATCTGGTGGCCACGGCAACTGCCGGAAAATCCACTTTTTTACCTCAGACCCCCTCCCAACAGAAAAAGACACCGTCTTTTCAGCCGCAGTCCTTTCGGTCCTATAAGAACAAGCGGACAAAAGGACAGTCATATCTGCCTCGGGGCAGAGGAAGGGGTAAGAGAGGGCAGCAAGCAGCCCCTGCCCAGGAACAGAAGCCCTCCCAGGGTTCTTCAAAGCCCTCAGCATGACGCTGGGGCCTTACAAGCGGACTCAGGAGCGGTGGGGGGTCGACTCAAGAATTTCAGCGCACAGTGGGCTTGCTCACAGGTGGACCCCTGGATTCTGCAGGTAGTATCTCAGGGTTACAGGTTGGAATTCAAGAAGTCTCCCCCTCGCCGGTTCCTAAAGTCTGCTTTGCCAACGTCTCCCTCAGACAGGGCGACGGTATTGGAAGCCATTCACAAGCTGTTTTCTCAGCAGGTGATAGTCAAGGTACCCCTCCTACAACAGGGAAAGGGGTATTACTCCACGCTATTTGTGGTACCGAAGCCGGACGGCTCGGTAAGACCTATTCTAAATCTGAAATCTTTGAACCTGTACATACAAAAATTCAAGTTCAAGATGGAGTCACTCAGAGCAGTGATAGCGAATCTGGAAGAAGGGGACTTTATGGTGTCCCTGGACATAAAGGATGCTTACCTGCATGTCCCAATTTGCCCTTCACATCAAGGGTACCTCAGGTTCGTGGTGCAAAACTGTCATTATCAGTTTCAGACGCTGCCGTTTGGATTGTCCACGGCACCTCAGGTCTTTACCAAGGTAATGGCCGAAATGATGATCCTTCTACGAAGAAGAGGCGTATTAATTATCCCTTACTTGGACGATCTCCTGATAAGGGCAAGGTCCAGAGAACAGCTGGAAGACGGAGTAGCACTGACCCAACTAGTGCTGCAACAACACGGGTGGATTCTGAATTTTCCAAAATCTCAGTTGACCCCGACGACACGTCTGCTGTTCCTGGGAATGATTCTGGACACGGTTCAGAAAAAGGTGTTTCTTCCGGAGGAGAAAGCCAGGGAGTTATCCGAACTTGTCAGGAACCTCCTAAAACCAGGGACAGTGTCTGTGCATCAATGCACAAGAGTCCTGGGAAAGATGGTGGCTTCTTACGAAGCGATTCCATTCGGCAGATTCCACGCACGAACTTTTCAGTGGGATCTGCTGGACAAATGGTCCGGATCGCATCTGCAGATGCATCAGCGGATAACCTTATCGCCACGGACAAGGGTGTCTCTTCTGTGGTGGTTGCAGAGTGCTCATCTGTTAGAGGGCCGCAGATTCGGCATACAGGACTGGGTCCTGGTGACCACGGATGCCAGTCTGAGAGGCTGGGGAGCGGTCGCACAAGGAAGAAACTTCCAGGGAGTATGGTCAAGCCTGGAGATGTCTCTTCACATAAATATACTGGAGCTAAGAGCGATTTACAATGCTCTAAGTCTGGCAAAACCCCTGCTTCAGGGTCAGCCGGTGTTGATCCAGTCGGACAACATCACGGCAGTCGCCCACGTAAACAGACAGGGCGGCACAAGAAGCAGGACAGCAATGGCAGAAGCTGCAAGGATTCTTCGCTGGGCGGAAGAGCATGTGATAGCACTGTCAGCAGTATTCATTCCGGGAGTGGACAACTGGGAAGCAGACTTCCTCAGCAGACACGATCTACACCCGGGAGAGTGGGGACTTCATCCAGAAGTCTTCCACATGATTGTGAACCGTTGGGAAAAACCAATGGTGGATATGATGGCGTCCCGCCTCAACAAAAAACTGGACAGGTATTGCGCCAGGTCAAGGGATCCTCAGGCAATAGCTGTGGACGCTCTGGTAACACCGTGGGTGTTCCAGTCAGTGTATGTGTTCCCTCCTCTGCCTCTCATACCAAAAGTACTGAGAATTATACGGCAAAAGGGAGTAAGAACGATACTAGTGGCTCCGGATTGGCCAAGAAGAACTTGGTACCCGGAACTTCAAGAGATGCTCACGGAGGATCCGTGGCCTCTACCTCTAAGACGGGACCTGCTTCAGCAGGGACCGTGTCTATTCCAAGACTTACCGCGGCTGCGTTTGACGGCATGGCGGTTGAACGCCGAATTCTAAAGGAAAAAGGCATTCCGGAAGAGGTCATTCCTACACTGGTAAAAGCCAGGAAGGAGGTGACTGCACAACATTATCACCGCATTTGGAGAAAATATGTTGCGTGGTGTGAGGCCAGGAAGGCCCCCACGGAGGAATTTCAACTGGGTCGATTCCTACATTTCCTGCAAACAGGATTGTCTATGGGCCTCAAATTGGGGTCCATTAAGGTTCAAATTTCGGCCCTGTCGATTTTCTTCCAGAAAGAATTGGCTTCAGTTCCTGAAGTCCAGACTTTTGTAAAAGGAGTACTACATATACAGCCCCCGGTTGTGCCCCCAGTGGCACCGTGGGATCTTAATGTAGTCTTGGATTTTCTCAAATCCCATTGGTTTGAGCCGCTCAAATCGGTGGAGCTGAAGTATCTTACATGGAAAGTAACCATGCTACTGGCCCTGGCTTCAGCCAGGAGAGTATCAGAATTGGCGGCTTTATCATATAAGAGCCCATATCTGATTTTCCATACGGACAGGGCAGAACTGCGGACGCGTCCTCATTTTCTGCCTAAGGTGGTGTCAGCGTTTCATCTGAACCAGCCTATTGTGGTGCCTGCGGCTACTAACGAGTTGGAGGATTCCAAGTTGTTGGACGTGGTCCGGGCATTGAAAATATATATTTCAAGAACGGCGGGAGTCAGAAAGTCTGACTCACTGCTTATATTGTATGCACCCAACAAGATGGGTGCTCCTGCTTCTAAGCAGACGATTGCTCGTTGGATTTGTAGCACAATTCAACTTGCACATTCTGTGGCAGGCTTGCCACAACCTAAATCTGTCAAGGCCCATTCCACAAGGAAAGTGGGCTCATCCTGGGCGGCTGCCCGGGGAGTCTCGGCATTACAACTCTGCCGAGCTGCTACTTGGTCAGGGGCAAACACGTTTGCAAAATTCTACAAATTTGATACCCTGGCTGAGGAGGACCTTGAGTTCTCTCATTCGGTGCTACAGAGTCATCCGCACTCTCCCGCCCGTTTGGGAGCTTTGGTATAATCCCCATGGTCCTGACGGAGTCCCCAGCATCCACTTAGGACGTTAGAGAAAATAAGAATTTACTTACCGATAATTCTATTTCTCGTAGTCCGTAGTGGATGCTGGGCGCCCATCCCAAGTGCGGATTGTCTGCAATACTTGTACATAGTTATTGTTACAAAAAAATCGGGTTGTTATTTGTTGTGAGCCGTCTGTTCAGAGGCTCCTACGTTTGTCATACTGTTAACTGGGTTCAGATCACAAGTTATACGGTGTGATTGGTGTGGCTGGTATGAGTCTTACCCGGGGTTCAATATCCTTCCTTATTGTGTACGCTCGTCCGGGCACAGTATCCTAACTGAGGCTTGGAGGAGGGTCATAGGGGGAGGAGCCAGTACACACCACCTAATCCTAAAGCTTTATTTTTGTGCCCTGTCTCCTGCGGAGCCGCTATTCCCCATGGTCCTGACGGAGTCCCCAGCATCCACTACGGACTACGAGAAATAGAATTATCGGTAAGTAAATTCTTATTATTACTGTAACATTACACCAACATCCTGTCACAATGAAGGAGCCGACACTGCAAACAGGCAGTCTCTGGGGGGCAGCCCACATCTCCAGGACCCCAGAGTGACAAAAACAGGTTCGTGCAACGAGGCCATGAACCTTCCCTGAAGTCACGCCCTCTGTACACAGCGCAGCGCCGCGCATTCTGCTTACACCCACAATCTCCCTGAACCTAGTTTTCAAAAGTAGGCAAGTATGCCCTAAGCTTAGTGACCCGCGAACTGTAATGCCCTCCCCACCTCCACTGGATCGCTGTCTGCAAGTGAGTGAGGGTCCGCGGCCCTATCCTAACCGTGGCACACCCCTGGGCGGCGTCTGGCAGGAGAGACAACTCACCCTCCACATGAAGACCTCCAGGTAACTGCTGCTACATTTCACAGCTCTGGGAGCCCAGTCTTTCTCCCCCTCATCTCTCTCTCTCTTTTGCAATGTCTCTCTCTCTCTTTTGCCACGTGTCTCTCTCTCTCTCGCAATGTCTCTATCTCCATGTCTCTCACCCTCTCTTGCCATGTCACTCTTTTTGTCTTCCTTCTCATGTATCTCTCTCCCTCCCTTCCCATGTCTCTCTCTGGCCATGTTTCTCCCTCCCCAAGTCTCTCTCTCTTTATAGAAATATCCAGCACCTGCCGTGCTCATAAGCAGTATATGCTTGTAACATGACTGCACCCGGAGACTTGATAAAGTGCAAAAAGCTGCTGTTTATTTCAATAAACAGAACCTTTTTGCACTTTATCAAAACTGAGTGCCTATATATATATATATATATATATATATAGTGAGTGCTGAATTTTCTATTTGTATGTATTTGGGTAGGTGGCCATGGGCTGCATGTACCCCACCCTATGAGTGTTGAGTGCAGACACTGCACCCCACTTCTGGGGTGGTGAGTGCAGTGGTTTTCTATATTTGTTTGTATCTATCTATCTATCTATCTGGAAAAAACCCTCATTAAATCCTGCATTTGCCCCTGGAGGGGGCTCTACCTGCCGTACTGTGTAAAATGGGACTCTACCTGCCGTACTGTGTAAAATGGGACTCTACCTGCCATACTGTGTAAAAGGGTACTCTACCTGGCGTAATGCGTGATGGGGGCTCTACCTGGTGTAATGTATGTAATGTGCTACTGTGCAACGTGATTTGAATAATATAGATTACTGTGCAGCGTAATATGAATTGGTATTATTTTGTGGTATTGGTATTTCCCCCCTATATTTTTGTCACTGGTCCTATTTTAAATATGGGGTGGCGATGCTGTTTCTTGCACAAAGCGCTAAAATGCATGGGCTCATGAGGAGAGTGACAGACAAAGGAAACAAGAAAGCAGAAGGGACAGATAGAAGACATAAGAGGTGAGCAAAGGTTGTTCAACATATACTGCTATATTGTAAATCAAATCTAAAATTAGGAGGGGGAGGGCACTGCTGTGGGCATTGTGTGTGTAAGAGGCTCTGCTATTGTGGGCAGTGTGTGTAAAGGGCACTAGCATGTGGGGCGGGCAATGTGAATAAGATTGTGCTACTGTGAAGCATTATTTTGAATTGGTGGTACTTTGGTGTGGCCACGCCCCTTCCTTGTGAGGCCACACCCCTTTCCGCGCTAAGCAGGAGGAGTTGCTGGCGAGGTGAGTTCCCCCACCTCTCCAGGACCACTTTAAGCCCTGCGTCCCAGGATACGGCCGCCCTAAAGGAACCTGCTGACAGAAAGCTATATATACACACACTGGTATTATACTGAGACCAGCTATTGCCTCAGCATGGATGTGCAGTGCTGCAGCTGCATGGTCAGACTCCCTGTCAGGAAACATTGACACCCTAGACAGGGACACTATATTGCTAAACGTAGAGCATATTAAAGACGCTGTCTTTTACATAAGAGATGCACAGAGGGATATTTGCCGGCTGGCATCAAAAATAAGTGCACTGTCCATTTGTGCCAGGAGAGGGTTATGGACCCGGCAGTGGACAGGTGATGCAGATTCTAAAAGGCACATGGAAGTTTTGCCTTATAAGGGTGAGGAGTTGTTCGGGGATGGTCTTTCAGACTTAGTGTCCACAGCAACAGCTGGGAAGTCAGCATTTTTGCCACATGTCCCCTCACAACCAAAGAGAGCACCGTATTATCAGGTGCAGTCCTTTCGCCCCCAAAAGAGCAGACGGGGTAGAGGCGCGTCCTTTCTGCCCAGAGGCAGGGGAAAAAAGCTGCAGCATACAGCCACTTCCCAGGAACAAAAGTCCTCCCCCGCTTCTTCTGCTAAGTCCGCCGCATGACGCTGGGGCTCAGCAGGCGGAGCCAGGTACGGTGGGGGGCCGTCTCAAAAACTTCAGCAATCAGTGGGCTCGCTCACAGGTAGATCCCTGGATCCTTCAAGTGGTATCTCAGGGGTACAGGCTGGAGTTCGAGACATCCCCCCCCCGCCGTTTCCTCAAATCTGCCTTACCAACGACTCCTTCAGAAAGGAGGCTGTGTTAGAGGCAATTCACAAGCTGTATTCCCAGCACAAGGACGGGGTTACTATTCCACAATGTTTGTGGTACCGAAACCGGACGGTTCGGTGAGACCCATTTTAAATTTGAAATCCTTGAACACATATTAAGAAAATTCAAGTTCAAGATGGAATCGCTCAGGGCGGTTATTGCAAGCCTGGAAGAGGGAGATTACATGGTATCTCTGGACATCAAGGATGCTTACCTGCATGTCCCCATTTACCATCCTCACCAGGAGTACCTCAGATTTGTGGTACAGGATTGTCATTACCAATTCCAGACATGGCCGTTCGGCCTGTCCACGGCACCGAGGGTATTTACCAAGGTAATGGCCGAAATGATGATACTCCTTCGGAAAAAGGGAGTTTTAATTATCCCATACTTGGACGATCTCCTGATAAGGGCGAGGTCCAGAGAGCAGTTGTTGGTCGGCGTAGCATTATCTCATCAGGTGCTACACCAGCACGGTTGGATTCTGAATATTCCAAAGTCTCAGCTGGTTCCGGCGACACGTCTACTGTTCCTGGGGATGATTCTGGACACAGTCCAGAAAAAAAGTGTTTCTCCCAGAGGAGAAAGCCAAGGAGCTGTCATCTCTAGTGAGAGGCCTCCTGAAACCAAAACAGGTGTCGGTGCATCATTGCACGCGAGTCCTGGGAAAGATGGTAGCTTCCTACGAAGCGATTCCATTCGGCAGGTTCCATGCCAGAACCTTTCAGTGGGACCTGTTGGACCAATGGTCCGGATCGCATCTTCAAATGCATCGGTTGATAACCCTGTCTCCAAGGACCAGGGTGTCTCTGCTGTGGGGGCTGCAGAGTGCTCATCTCAGAGAGGGCCGCAGTTTCGGCATACAGGACTGGGTCCTGGTGACCACGGATGCCAGCCTTCGGGGCTGGGGTGCAGTCACACGGGGAAGAAACTTCCAAGGACTTTGGTCAAGTCAGGAGACTTCCCTACACATAAATGTTCTGGAACTGAGGGCCATTTACAATGCCCTAAGTCAAGCAAAGCCCTGCTTCAAAACCAGCCGGTTCTGATCCAGTCAGACAACATCACGGCAGTCGCCCATGTAAATCGACAGGGCGGCACAAGAAGCAGGACGGCGATGGCAGAAGCCACAAGGATTCTCCGATGGGCGGAAAATCACGTGTTAGCACTGTCAGCAGTGTTCATTCCGGGAGTGGACAACTGGAAAGCAGACTTCCTCAGCAGGCACGACCTCCACCCGGGAGAGTGGGGACTTCATCCAGAAGTCTTCCAACTGATTGTAAACCGTTGGGAAAAGCCACAGGTGGACATGATGGCGTCCCGCTTAAACAAAAAGCTAGAAAAATATTGCGCCAGGTCAAGAGACCCTCAGGCGATAGCTGTGGACGCTCTAGTGACACCGTGGGTGTACCGGTCGGTTTATGGGTTCCCTCCTCTTCCTCTCATTCCCAAGGTACTGAGGATAATAAAGAAAAGAGGAGTAAGAACTATTCTCATTGTTCCAGATTGGCCAAGAAGGTCTTGGTACCCGGAACTTCAAGAATTAATCTCAGAGGACCCATGGCCTCTGCCGCTCAGACAGGACCTGCTACTGCAGGGGCCCTGTCTGTTCCAAGACTTACCGCGGCTGCGTTTAACGGCATGGCGGTTGAACACCGGATCCTAAAAGAAAAGGGTATTCCGGAGGAAGTCATTCCTACGCTTATTAAAGCTAGAAAAGATGTAACCGTACAACATTATCACCGCATATGGCGAAAATATGTTGCGTGGTGTGAGGCCAGGAAGGCCCCAACGAAGGAATTCCAGCTATGACTATGGGCCTAAAACTGGGTTCCATTAAGGTCCAGATTTCGGCTCTGTCGATTTTCTTCCAAAAAGAACTGGCTTCACTGCCTGAAGTTCAGACATTTGTCAAGGGAGTGCTGCATATTCAGCCTCCTTTTGTGCCTCCAGTGGCACCGTGGGACCTCCACGTGGTGTTGGGTTTCCTAAAGTCACATTGGTTTGAGCCACTCAAAACCGTGGATTTAAAATATCTCACGTGGAAAGTGGTCATGCTTTTGGCCTTGGCTTCGGCAAGGCGTGTGTCAGAATTGGCGGCTTTGTCATGTAAAAGCCCCTATTTGATTTTCCATATGGATAGGGCAGAATTGAGGACTCGTCCCCAGTTTCTTCCTAAGGTGGTATCAGCTTTTCACTTGAACCAACCTATCGTGGTGCCTGCGGCTACTAGGGACTTGGAGGACTCCAAGTTACTGGACGTAGTCAGGGCCTTGAAAATTTATGTTTCCAGGACGGCTGGAGTCAGGAAGACTGACTCGCTATTTATCCTGCATGCACCAAACAAGCTGGGTGCTCCTGCTTTAAAGCAGACTATTGCTCGCTGGATTTGTAGCACAATTCAGCTTGCGCATTCTGTGGCTGGCCTGCCGCAGCCTAAATCTGTAAAAGCCCATTCCACGAGGAAAGTGGGCTCTTCTTGGGCGGCTGCCCGAGGGGTCTCGGCTTTACAACTTTGCCGAGCTGCTACTTGGTCAGGGGCAAACACGTTTGCAAAATTCTACAAATTTGATACCCTGGCTGAGGAGGACCTTGAGTTCTCTCATTCGGTGCTGCAGAGTCATCCGCACTCTCCCGCCCGTTTGGGAGCTTTGGTATAATCCCCATGGTCCTTACGGAGTCCCCAGCATCCACTAGGACATCAGAGAAAATAAGATTTTACTCACCGGTAAATCTATTTCTCGTAGTCCGTAGTGGATGCTGGGCGCCCGTCCCAAGTGCGGACTGTCTGCAATACTTGTATATAGTTATTGTTAACTACAAGGGTTATTGTTGAGCCATCTTTTGAGAGGCTCTGTTGTGTTCATACTGTTAACTGGGTATATTATCATGAGTTATACGGTGTGATTGGTGTGGCTGGTATGAGTCTTACCCGGGATTCAAAATCCTTCCTTATTGTGTCAGCTCTTCCGGGCACAGTATCCTTACTGAAGTCTGGAGGAGGGTCATAGTGGGAGGAGCCAGTGCACACCAGGTAGTCCTAAATCTTTCTTAGCTGTGCCCAGTCTCCTGCGGAGCCGCTATTCCCCATGGTCCTTACGGAGTCCCCAGCATCCACTACGGACTACGAGAAATAGATTTACCGGTGAGTAAAATCTTATTTTTTGTAGTTTATTAAATTCTACACACTGGAGGTATAATCCAAATTTTGTCCGATTGTCCGTTTGGGTGTTATCGTTCACGCAACGCAAGCCACGCATCGGTAATGATGTCATTATGTCAACCCCCTGTTTATCCCCTTAGGGGAGGTTTATGATGATGAAATTCTAATTACGTTGTTTTCCTATTTCCCACCTGAAGAATACCTATGTTAAATTTTATGTTACTAACATATCGGGAAGTAAGAGAATTAGTAGTGAGTCAGTGAGCGAGGGCTTTCATATATATACATATACATTTATTAACGTTTCAGAATTGCTCCCGTCATCAGGACAACGGGAGCAATCCCGAAACGTCGATAAATTAAAAGGAATCTCTTTCTATAACTATAATGAGTCTTGGAGTGCCGCCATTAAATGCTATATAGGAGAGGAGACCCCTCAAGGAAGGCACCCAGGCACTTTATGAACAAAAGCTGTATAATGGGGAGTGCCGGGTGAGTTGGACTTTATATATATATATATATACATACATACATATACACACACACCTACACACTACATTTTGGGGAAGACAACAGCTTTTTTACATGCATCCTTCATGGGCTGGCAACAATTGTTCTAAAATCAAATATTGGAAACCCCCTTCCAGAAATCCTGCATTTGTCCCTGCCCATGAGCCTAAGGATGCAGATAGTGTTGAATGTTTCTATAATGTTACTTACCATACCTACTGCGGCAGGGATGGTGGTGAAAGGCGGAAGAGGGGCATAAACAAAGTACAGTACATAACAAGAAAAGATGATACAATATGCCATGGACAGGGAAAGGATAGAGCAACCTGCTATAGCTAGTAGGGACGGGTTGGGTTTGGGTGACCGGTGTTTGGGATCTCGCCCTTTAAATTGACGGCGGCATGACCGCAACAAAGCCCCTTGCAGGCTTGCTGCGCTCGCCACACAGCGGCTCGGTGGCTGGCACTCGTCACAGGTTCTATTCCCACTCTATGGACACCCATGAGTGGGAATAGTCCCTGTTAGTCGGCATCTGAAGCGTCCGCAATCCCGACCGTCGATCACAGAACTACATCCCGTAGGGACAGGCCTTAGGAAGCTGAGGAGGAGACGAGCTCTCAAAGATACTGTACCCATCGTAAAGGGCAGCCAACAGTTTCTGATTCGCTGAAGGGGAGAAGGCTATAAGCACAGCTGAAATGGACAGTAGCTACAGTAGCTGTAGTGGAAGAGGAGCCCTGCCCAAGAGCTTAGTAGTACATTGTAGAAAATAACAGGTAAGCAGTGTCATATTTTCTACTTTTAATTTAAATATTTGGCGTGTGCATTCTGCTGCGGTAATGTCCTGTTGTGCAGCCAGTTTTTATTTTAATCAGTATAGTACAGGCTGTACAATCTTCCTCTGCCACAGCTGAATTACAGAGATCAATTTCAATCATCACTGTGGAAATCAAGAGTAGCTGGAAATGCTTTCCTGCACAGAAACGTGCATGTAGCAGTAATAACAGTTATATAATACATTGTGAAGCACCTATCCATTATCTGCCAAACAAATCATTCTGAGATGAGCTAATGAATGTCTCAATTATCTTGTTAGATAAGAGGGCAGTATTCATGCTGCAGAGATTGCATCTAGATTGCTAAATAAGACTGACTCGTGTCCGCAATATCATACCCATACAGTACTGCTAGAATATATTCTGGAAATAGTCCAAGGAGGTAATAGACTTTAATATGAACAAAGTATAATATTCCATGCTCTAGGGTACAGTTGTAGCTGCATTAAGTCACCGTCATTGAGCAGGGGACCTATTACTAACAGCTACTAAGACTCCGTTCTATTCAAATTATTGTAAAATATAGGACTGCAGCACTTCCTAAATACATGTACATATTAACCTTTATTTTTATAATGACACTGTATTTTGCAAGTCTTTACTGAGAATGCTTAATCATTCATGTCAGTCTCTGCTTCCAGTGAAGCTTACACTTTATATTCTCTATAAAACAAACCTTCACCTACCAGAATGCTTATGGACTGTGGAAGGAAACTAGGACAGACACCGCAGAAGACACAGTGTACACTAATAGTGCCCTTGACCCAGCACATGCACATTATAAATAAAGCATTCGTATAGCATCATCATACAGTGCAGCGAATAGTTCCCTCAGGAGCTCAGTGTCCTGTCAGTGGGGAACGGGACCATTAACCCTTCAAGAGGTTGGGCCGTTTCCCCCCCTTCCCCCAAGTACCACGAAGCAGGCAGGCTTGTGCCAACCAGCCCTGCCTGAGAATAACAAACATAGAAAATAAATGCAGAAAACTCTTCAGGGGCTTCCTTCAGCGTGACCGGCTCCTCTGGGCAAATTTTCTAAACTGAGTCTGGTAGGAGGGACAAAGAGGGAGGAGCCAGCCCACACTATCAAATTCTTAAAGTGCCCATGGCTCCTAGTGGACCCGTCTATACCCCATGGTACTAAATGGACCCCAGTATCCTCTAAGACGTTAAAGAAATACCAACATTCAGGATCCAGATGGTAATAATCCCGACACATCCTAGTAAGTATCCTAACTTAACCTCCCCCTCCCTAACCCTAACCTATCCCTCCTTCAGCCTGACCATAACCCCTCCCCCATCCTCCCCCGAAACCTAACCCTACCCTCCCACTGCCTAACAAACAACCCCCCATTCGCATCCTAACCATCCCCCTAGTGCTTAACCCCAACCCCGGTACTTATCTATGGGTGTCAGAATTCTGACTGTTAGGTTCCTGCTGTTGGTCTTCTAACTGTCAGGATACCAAATGTTTTTTAATGGCATTCATTGATCTAACAGCAACAGCACTTCTGCATACTTATCCTTCTGGACCAGTCTTCTCATGAACACCCATTTACACCATTGGTGTTCACGACATCTCCATTGAACGACTGCTTTAGTGTACAAAGTTTTGGCAGCTTCTTCCCTAAATCCCATTATCTGTTGAGATCCCATTTGTCTATGTCCTCACTATACACCTCTTGCTGAACCAATTATCTTATTTTGCCTTTTGTACCACCTCTAAGCACACAACACCATAACTTACCTGTCCTTCCTTGACCTCTCCCTTCCCATGTAACCAGTCCTCTATTCTATCTCTACAAGTCTTCTCACAGAGGGACATTTTTATCAATGCTTAGAGAAAGATACAAAACCAATCAACTCCTAACTGGCCATTTTCAAACAGAGCCTGTAAAATGGCAGTAACTAGCCGATTGCTTGGCTGAGTACAGGGGCGGATTGGCTTGGTGGGAAGCGGGGCTGGATTCCGTTTGTTCGGTCCGGTCATCTCCTCATTGGCCGCCGTCACCCCTCATGCAGGGCTGGCTGCCGTGATCGGAGCTCAGCTCCAATTGGGCAGTATTAACTGAAAGCTCCTGCGCATGCGTAGAAGCTCAATTCTCCAAAGAAAAATGGCCACCGGGGAGCTACTACGCATAAGCATTTGTAGATCCTGGACCGTCAGTCACCACTGACGGGTCCACTCTGCCTCCGGCCCGAGTGACTCACTGAGTGAGTCTGTAATGGCATAAGCAGGTGCAGCTGCAGCCCGTAATACAGGAGCCGCACACAGATTGTGTGACAGTAACTAAACCATGCTGGAGGAAGAGAAATGAGGATGCACACTCCTAGCACTAAGAACACTGATCGTAAGAATAATTTAAATAAACCCTCACAATTAACATGGAGTACAATTGAAGTTCTTAGCACACATTTGCGCAAATATGCGGGCCCATGTACCGCGACCAGGTGACTTCATCACATGGGTCCCTAACATTCCTAATACTATCACATTATATAAATTTATCCAGGACTTACCTTTAAATAGTGCCCTTATCAATGTGTGATCTGAAATGCAGGAACCTTGGTAATTAAAACACCTGAGGGTGAAAGGGAGGAGTGCCAATACCAGAGGAAGGAAGCCATGCCTTCCAGTGTATAGTAACTAAACCATGTAGACATGTTTTATCTGCCTTCCCGTTTTATAAAAAAAATAGCTGCATACAGTGTGTTTGTGTGTGTGTGTATGTATGTATGTATGTATGTATGTATGTATATAAAGCCTGACGACAGTGGGGTGTCCACTGAAACGTTGTTCAAACTACTAAGGAGTATTTGATTGTCATTTATTACCGTGAGTGCCACGTCCTTTGCCTGTTGTATTGTTATGCTTCACGGAGGCACCGGTATTGCTGGTTATAGCTTGTAGGAGTGCCTTACCTACCCATGCTATATATATATATAGATATATAGATAGATAGATAGATAGATTTATTTTCGTATTATATATAATCTTTCCAGGAGAATATATATATATATATATATACACACACACACACACACACACACACACACACTGCTCAAAAAAAATAAGGGGAACACTTAAACAACACAATGTAACTCCAAGTCAATCACACTTCTGTGAAATCAAACTGTCCACTTAGGAAGCAACACTGATTGACAATCAATTTCACATGCTGTTGTGCAAATGGAATAGACAACAGGTGGAAATTATAGGCAATTAGCAAGACCCCCCGATTAAGGAGTTGTTCTGCAGGTGGTGACCACAGACCACTTCTCAGCTCCTATGCTTTCTGGCTGAAGTTTTGGTCACTTTTGAAAGCTGGCGGTGCTTTCATTCTAGTGGTAGCATGAGACTGAGTCTACAACCCACACAAGTGGCTCAGCTAGTGCAGCTCATCCAGGATGGCACATCAATGCGAGCTGTGGCAAGAAGGTTTGCTGTGTCGGTCAGCGTAGTGTCCAGAGCATGGAGGCGCTACCAGGAGACAGGCCAGTACATCAGGAGACGTGGAGGAGGCCGTAGGAGGGCAACAACCCAGCAGCAGGAACGCTACCTCCGCCTTTGTGCAAGGAGGAACAGGAGGAGCACTGCCAGAGCCCTGCAAAATGACCTCCAGCAAGCCACAAATGTGCATGTGTCTACTCAAATGATCAGAAACAGATTCCATGAGGGTGGTATGAGGGCCCGACGTCCAAAGGTGGGGGTTGTGCTTACAGCCCAACACCGTGCAGGACGTTTGGCATTTGCCAGAGAACACCAAGATTGGCAAATTTGCCACTGGCGCCCTGTGCTCTTCACAGATGAAAGCAGGTTCTCACTGAGCACATGTGACAGACGTGACAGAGTCTGGAGACGCCAAGGAGAACATTCTGCTGCCTGCAACATCCTCCAGCATGACCGGTTTGGCAGTGGGTCAGTAATAGTGTGGCATTTCTTTGGGGGGGTGCACAGCCCTCCATGTGCTCGCCAGATGTAGCCTGACTGCCATTAGGTACCGAGATGAGATCCTCAGACCCCTTGTGAGACCATATGCTGGTGCGGTTGGCCCTGTGTTCCTCCTAATGCAAGACAATGCTAGACCTCATGTGGCTGGAGTGTGTCAGCAGTTCCTGCAAGACAAAGGCATTGATGCTATGGACTGGCCCGCCCGTTCCCCAGACCTGAATCCAATTGAGCACATCTGGGACATCATGTCTCGCTCCATCCACCAACGCCACGTTGCACCACAGACTGTCCAGGAGTTGGCGGATGCTTTAGTCCAGGTCTGGGAGGAGATCCCTCAGGAGACCATCCGCCACCTCATCAGGAGCATGCCCAGGCGTTGTAGGGAGGTCATACAGGCACGTGGGGGCCACACACACTACTGAGCCTCATTTTGACTTGTTTTAAGGACATTACATCAAAGTTGGATCAGCCTGTAGTGTGTTTTTCCACTTTAATTTTGAGTGTGACTCCAAATCCAGACCTCCATGGGTTAATAAATTTGATTTCCATTGATAATTTTTGTGTGATTTTGTTGTCAGCACATTCAACTATGTAAAGAACAAAGTATTTAATAAGAATATTTCAGTCATTCAGATCTAGGATGTGTTATTTTAGTGTTCCCTTTATTTTTTGGAGCAGTATATATATATATATATATACAACCAACCAGGGGCGTAGCCAGAACTTTGTGGGCCCTGGAGCAGCATTTTGATGGGGCCCCTGTCCCAATGCTTCTAGAGAGACACCTCTCGGCAACAACTGTTCATTTAATGCCCCATAATAGTGTCCTAGTTAATTTTCTGAACCATAGTAGTGCCCTAATTCACATTATGCACATTGTAATGCTGCCATAAAACACAGTACCTCCAATTCACATTATGCCATACAATGTCCTCAGTTCATATTATAACACGCTGCCACCAGGTAATATTATGCCACACTATAACGCCTCCACTTTATACTGCACCACATTACAGTGCCCCAGTTCATATTATGTAACATTATGATGCCCTTCAGTTCATTTTATACCACATTACAATGAGCAGTTCCAGGAGCATAACTAGATACATTATAGGCCCCAAGGCAAAAGTACTCAGAGACTCGTCATTTGTGATAGTTGTATTAAAAAAAAACATGACAAGATGTCCAACGTTTCGGGGTTTCAACCCCTTTGTCAAGGTGAAACCCCGAAACGTTGGTCATCTTGTCATGTTTTTTTGAATACAACTATAACAATTGACGAGTCTCCGAGTGCCGCAGTTTTTCTTCATCTCATATATATATATATATATATATATATATATACACACACACACACACACACACACACATACATATAGTGTCTAGATTCGGCACTCCTCGTGAAAAGGCAATGTATTAACGTGCTCCTTTTTGCAACTGTGCATTCAGGATACACACACTCGCCCTAAGGATACTACTTCTCTGTTAAGAAAGTTCTCCAGCATTGACAAGGTCCCCTCTGGCACGACATTGGCTACGATGGATGTATCTAGCCTATACACTTGTCTTCCCCATGAGATGGGGTTACAAGCAGTCAGGCTACTTATTACCAACAATCCCATCTATCAAGGCCCAGAGATTAATTTCTTTCTGGCACTGTTAGAGTTCACATTAACTCATAATTATTTTGTCCATGATAACTGCCGTGCTGAAATGTGCAATAAGTGACCCATTTGAGTGCCCAAAAGGGGATTTACGCTGTTAAACCCGACCTCTATGGGTGCAATCGGCATGATGTAGGGACACAATTGAATATCGCCCCCTCAATCTCCCGTCACATTAGACAGGAGATCGGGCACGATAATTATCAATTTATTAATTGAATTCCTCCCAATATGTCCATATCTATCACAAGATATTACTGAAACAACATTCTGTCATCGTCTTCTTCATTAACTGCTGCGATCTCCTCATATCAGGCATTTTCCTTAATCATCTGTCCCCTTTTTCAGTCTCTAATGCTGTAGCAAGATTAATCTTCCTCTTTCGTCTCTCTACATCTGCTGTTCGACACTGGCTCTCACAATCCAATTCAAAGTACTCACCTTTACATACAGAAACCCTCAACAAAACCATCCCTTTATACATCTTAAATCTCTCATCTTTATATACTCTTCTTCTCACCTCTTAGATAGATCTACCTTTGACTAATGTTTCAAATAAGGGGTTTATTTAGCTCCGTAAATATACCCCCTGGTCTCTGGTACCACAGTCTTCAAATCACTCTATGAAAACCCATCTTATTAGATCTTAGCAAACTTTCATCTACATTACTCATATTAGTGCATCAGCTCACAAATGTTAGAACCTCGACTTTGTGCCACATTTACCTTTGGGTGTGCCCTTTTCCAGTTAGAGAGTACGCTCTCTGAAGAGCAAGGCCCTATTTTCATTTGTCTGCCTTGCATTTGCTTGTTCTAGGTGTATAGGGAGGGTTTCAAGACTGCACTCCCTAACTACATGTAATGAGAAGTGCTACCTTGCTGAGGCTGATTGTGCCACACAAAAACTGGAAAAAAAAAAAGATGCAGGTGCACTATTCAAACATTATTAATCAGAATTATAATCCATTTTGCAATAAATAGAGCTTTTTAGCATAATCATTACCAAGATTATGGACTTACCACATCCAGGTAACCTCATCTTGTAAGTCCCTAATATTCTAAGGGTTCAAGTCTAGGGTGTGGGACACTTCAAACCAGCCCAGACAAACCAACCCAGGGCATCACACTAGTGTAGCAAGTGACGTGTTAAAGACTGTTAGATAGATCAGAGCAGCTACTGCATGTATTAGTGTTATAGGGGTGAAAAATAATTGTGTGAAAAATGTAACATGTATAAAAACAAACAATTAGAGTGCTATACAGTGCTAAATTAAGTGCTATACTGTGATGCCCTGAAGCAGCCCAGCCACAGCCATTCAGGGAGCCCCACACACCAAAACTTAGCCCACAATTGACATATACCTCCCAACTTATGGGGTTGTAGAATAAGGGCATCTGCGTGCCGAAGGCGCGCCCATGTCTGAAAAGGAGGTGTGGCTTCATGTGAATGATGCAATTGCGAGTTACGTCCTCCGTTTTGGTCATTGTGGGGGCATGTCCTCCCTATCTCACAGAGCAGCGAGTGACAGGGAGCCTCCCGACTCAGCCCCTCCCCCCCCCCGTGGGATACAAAAATGGGGACAGTTCGGAGGTATGCTGACATACTATATAATTTCTAGGTGGCCTGTTTTCATGACTGTTCGCACTGTGGTGCCTTACAAATCAATGTCCATAATAGTGATCATAATGACAATAGTCAGTTTAGTGTGTGTTATGTATAAGCTGGTGCACTTCTTAACACTGTCGCATTTTAGCAGAAAAACACAAGTGAAAACCACATATGAAAATGATTATGCATATGCTATACATTTATGCATAAAACTATAGAGTGTCTGCTATGTGGTGATACGCAGTGGCGAATTTAAGAGTTAGGCCACCCCTAGGCACAAAAATATTGGCCACCACCCCAAACACACACACACACACACACACACATTTTATACTGGGGGTAGAAAGGGATTAGTAGTGGGAAGGGTAAAAAGGGAGTTGTAGTGTGGATCAGGGGGGCAGGATGGGATTAGTAGTGGTAAGCGGGGCAAAATTGGGGTAGTAGTATGGATCAAAGGGCAGGATGGGAGTAGTAGTGCAGATCAGGAGGAACAGGCTAGTAGTGGTGGGGATCAGGATGGAAGTAGCAGGCAGCAGTGGGGCAGGATAAGAGGGGAAGAAGGGGGTAGGCTAAGAGTAATCGAAGGGAAGAAGGGGGCTGGCTGGGAGTAGTAGTAGTGCAGAGCAGGGGGTGTAGGGGCCAGGATTGGAGTAGTAGTGGGAAGCAGGACGCAAGAAGGGAGTAGTTGCGGGAAGAAGTGGGCCTGGAATCCTGCACTGACACTATCATTGGCTGTGCATGTGTTATCCAGCACAGCCAATGGGAGAGAGCAGGGGTGGAGTCACTGGCTGGATAGCTGAAGTGAAGCCTCTGCTCCATGATACGGCAGCAGGTACTCTCTACCTCCTTACCCACCAGCAACCCGTGACCCCCGTCCCTCTTCTTCCCCACCAGCAACCTGCGACCCTCTTCTCATCGAAGCAGCGGCAGTGCTGATTCTGGGCTGAACGTCACAAAAAGAAAAAAGGCTCAAACGAGGGGGTGACTGCCGCGGCGCCCCCAGCAGGTGCTGCCCCTAGGCACGTGCATAGTGGAAAATCCGGCACTGTACACGGTTGTGTCACATTATTATGACCACCAGTTAATAGCTAGAGTAACCGCCGTGTGCAGCACGGACAGCAGCTAGACAGGCTGAACTGTCATTTTAGACACACGTCTGGTAGCCTCCAGGTTCATTCTCCCTCCAGGGGTGTTGTGTACACCCCAAGAGGGAGAATAGTTGTTGATATGCCGGCTGTCGGGATTCCGGCGTCAGTATGGTGAGCACCGGTATCCCGACAGCCAGCATATCAAATGCCTCCTGTGTTGAACAGGTTAATGCACAGGTTCTCAAACTCGGTCCTCGGGACCCCACACGGTGCATGTTTTGCAGGTCTCCTCACAAAATCGCAAGTGAAATGATTAGCTCCACCTGTGGACCTTTAAAAATTTGTCAGTGAGTAATTAATACACCTGTGCACTTGCTGGGTTACCTGCAAAACATGCACTGTGTGGGGTCCTGAGGACTGAGTTTGAGACCCACTGGGTTAATGCATACCTCCCAACATGATCCTCTCCAGGAGGGACATAATGCTCTGCTTCTGGACTTTTCTCTTAATGTATGATTGCCATCACCTGTGTTGTACAGGTTAATAGATAAGAAAAGTGTTTCAGAACAGGTGATGACAATCATACAGTAAGAAGGAAGTTCAGAAGCAAAGCATTGTGTCCCTCCTAGAGAGGGCCATGTTGGGAGGTATGGTTAATGGATAAGAAAGGTGTTTCACCACAGGTGCCGGCAATCATAAATAAGGAGAGAAGTCCAGGAGCAGAGAATTCTGTCCCTCCTAGAGAGGGTTATGTTGGGAGGTATGCATAGGATTAAGCCATACTTGCACACTTTTCTTGACCCCAGGGCCAGGGGTGATTCATGATTACATAAGTCTTAGCGCAATTGCATACTGTGGGGTGGGGCCAAATGTTGGAAATTTCCTGGAGGGGGATTGAGTAATATTGACAAAAATCATGATTTACATACCAAATAGCGGTCAATTGCTCCATATAAACCAGAATTGTGCTCTGTTGTTCTAATTCAAGGTAATGTGCGGAATGGTACTATGGTATATAAGCCTGCCCCAAGCCTGTTCAAAAATAACCCCTCGCTCCCCCTCCCAGAAAACCTAAAAAAAATGCAGACTGTTCGTACTGTTTAAATTCTGAGCATCACATACTGACACTAAGAGAAAAAAATCAGAAGTAGAACATTTTTTCCCTCCTGGAGAGGGTCATGTTGGAAGGTATAGTAAGAGGATTCTAGGGGGGGATTCAATTCAGCATGGCGTGCCATCAGGCATTGCACATAGCAGGTAGTGCCGACATAGCAAGTTTTCATTTGCATACCAACAGGAACCTGATTTTGGGAATTGAATTCCCCCCCGAAGGTCAATATAATTTTAGCTCCCAAACAAGGTAATTGCCATGCATGTGGTTGTCCTTTGCATTTGGTTGAACTTCAATCTTGCTAAATTTAAAACATTGTGTTTCCAAAGCAATACACTGACAGAATCTGATCCTCCTGTTGAACAACAAAGCATTGTGATCAAATTGTTTAGCACAGTGGTTCTCAACAACAGTCCTCAAGTTATCCCAACAGGTCATGTTTTCAAGATCTCGATGTCTGTTTGTGGATGCAGGTGGGATAATTACTGATACAGTAAAACAGATTAACTCACAGTGTCGGACTGGGGCATGAAGGGCCCACCGGGGGAAATGCAGTGGTAGGGGCCCATTCTTAGAGGCTTGGCTAACCATTAGTTCATGGTCTGGGCCCCTTGATAAATAATATATATAGTAAATACTGCTAGTACATGCATGATAATGTACCGGATTAATAACAGCAAAGCACTGTAGAAAATACACCATAGTCCTGAGCAGTATAATGTAACATATTCATAATGTATAACTGAGAGGGTGGGCCCCCAGGCAATGGGGCCCACCGGTGGTTTCCCCTGTACCCCTATGGGCCAGTCCGAGCCTGTTAACTCACATGTGCATGATTAAAGAAATTCACAAAACATGAGCTGTAGGTGGAACTTGAGGAATTTAGCCAATTTGGTTTCAACTCCAGTCAGAAGTGGATTTTAGACCTCGTGGGGCCCTAAGCAAGACTCCGATTTGAGGCCCCCCTTCTTCAAATAATCCTCAGTGTGCCCCCCCCCCACCAATTTTAGGAGACGGGTCCTGCTGCCTCTCAGTCAGTGTAGCTCCCCCCCAGTCAGTGTAGCTCCCCAATCTGCCCATAGCCGATTATCGCAGGTGAGATGGTAGTTGTACTAGTGTATTGATTATTATTTATTACCAGTTATTTATATAGCCCACACATATTCCGCAGCGCTTTACAGAGAACATTTTGCCATTCACATAAGTCCTTATTACCTACGACATGTACACGTTCACGCTAGGGTTAATTTTGTTGGGAGACAACTAACTTATCAGTATATTATTGGATTGTGGGAGGAAACCGGAGCACCTGGAGGAAACCCACGCAAGTACGGGTAGAATATACAATCTCCACACAGTTAGGGCCATGTTGGGATTTGAACCCATGACCTGAGTGCTGTGAGGCAGTAGTGCTAATCATTACACTGTCCGTGCTGCCCTTAAAATCACACCTGGCAGCTGTCTAGTCACTGGCAGCCTGCCGAGAGTGTTCGGCCACACCAACACTCTGACATTTTCGCCGGAAATCAGAAATGCCCTCCCAAATCCATGATCTGTTAACGAGCCCCCTGGAACCCACCGTGACCTTGCGGCTGCTTTGGATGCCCACTGCTAAATCCGCTACTGCACGGTAGCCAGTTTGCTCACTTTATTATCAGACCTCGTATAATGGAGTCACACTAAAGTCACTGATATATAGTCAATACAGTCAGTCACTGAGGGGTGCAATAATGGATATTATAAGGGATGGGGGACATGCTTATAGGGGATGGGTAATGTGCTACAATCAGTGTGTGTGTGGGGGGGGCACTGATATATAATGCAGGCACCCATACCTTATAATACTTATTATTACACATATTACATTAGTGTTGACTGCATTATAGTGCCTCTCTCCCCCCCCCCCTTACTGATTGTAGCAGTCTAGTAGATCCCCCATCCCTTATAATACCCATTATTACACCCCTCAGTCAGTGTGACTGTATTGATTATATATCAGTGCCCCACTGATTGTAGCAGTCATCTCCCATGCACGGTAGTACTTAAGATACAGTATTATAGCACATTGATATATCACTAGTCAATATGTGCCTCTTCCCCAACCATGACTGTTGCAGGCAGATGAGAGACACTGTACTTAAAATAACACTGTCTACCACCCCACCCCACCCCCATCATCTCCCACTCACGCCTGATCGGAATTTGAAGTAGGTGGTAGATGGTCAGACGCACAGTTCTGCAGGACTGGAGACACAGGCATGCACTGGATCTGACACCCAACAGCTGTCTAATTACTGACAGCCTGCTGGAAGTATTCAGCCAGCTCAGCTTTCGGACAATTTCGGTGAAGCTCGTGGTCTGCCAGAAATGTCCTTTATACAGCATTGTCGGCGGGCCCCCTGGGACCAGCAGGGCCCGCTGAGACCAACAGGGCCCTAAGCAGCTGCTTTGGTTGCCTTGTGGTAAATCCTCCTCTGACTCCAGTCCTCAAATACCCTCAATAGATTATCTTTTGTGGATTTCTTTATGCACAAGTGACTTAAGCTATTTTGCTGGTTTAGTAATTAGCCAACCTGTTTCCACAGAAAGAAATCCTGAAAACATGACCTGTTGGAAGAACTTGAAGACTTGAGTTAAAAACTATGGTTTAGCCAACCACTGTACATTCCATGTAGCAAAATTGGTTATTGGTTCTCTTAATTCCATTGCTATTCCAAACAGCCAATAGCAAACTTTGAGTATTTATTTATTATTTATTTATTACCAGTTATTTATATAGCGCACACATATTCCGCAGCGCTTAGCCCCTAGTATCTATTTTCTAAAGGTGCATACACACGGTGCGATGTAACCTTATGATTTTTACTATATAATCAAAATCGTAAGGAAAGTTAGTGCACCGTGTGTACAAAGCTTGCGATACCGATGCGCGCTCCCGTGGGGTCGGTATCGCAAGAAAAGATAGACTGTGCAGGCAAGGCAATCTTGACAATATTGTGTACAATCAAGTACATAGTATAGTCAAAATTAGCACTTAAGGTGCCTACACACATTGAAATATTGACTACCTCCGATTTTGACTTTGCGATTTCCCCTGAACTACCTGGAGCCCTGAACCACCAATACTAACTATCCTTACTTGAGATTTTGACTATTACCCCTTTTACATTGCCAAAATAACCAGGGTTATTACCGGGTCGAGGTGCACTGTGAAAGCACCAAAGTGAATAACCTGGGTCGAGCAACCTTGCATTTCAACCTGGTTTAAAAGAAGGGTTAAACATGGGTCGGACCCGGGTCACTGTGCATTGTGAAAGCCTCTGACCCAGGATATTCAACCAGAAAAAGGTGCTGATTGGCTGTTTATGTGTCTGCTCAGAGCAGTTCCCAGCCCCTCCTTTTATTTCTTTTGAAATCTCATCAATGTGAGCCAGAAAAGTCCATTTTAAATCACATCACAGTGTTTAACATGGGTGACCCGGGTTCAGTGTGAAAGGCACCAACCCAGGAATACTGGGTCAGAGTCGAAAAATATCATGATTCATATGCCTTGTATTAAGTTAACCCCTAATGTGTGCGCATGCTGCTCGTCGCCTGGTCCCCCGTTCGTACGCATCCCCGCAGATTTTGTAAGGGACGCTCCAGCGTCTCGTGCGCATGGGATGTGTAAATACGGCGGAGTTTGTGAGCTTATAGTGTGCGACTCGATCGTGACATATTTAACCCAAATAGCGTAATAATATATTATAGTTAATATTCCCCTTAACAATGTCAGCAAGTATGGTAAGTTTAAAACTTCTTGGACAGAGAGATTCCTCTTTGCATGCTGGGAGGGCTCAGACAAAGGTTGGAGGGTAGTGTTTGGTGTCCAGCTGTGGGGTATTAAAAGGGTATTATTCCTATGATAGTTGGGAGGAATTCGCATATTCCTACGCATAGTTAAACGCAGAAGTAGAAAATAAGATTAATTGTATTCCGAATAAATTACACATAAGTGCAGAGTAGGTGAATGAAATTCAGTCATTTCTTTCCCACAGACTGAATACAATAGCCTTATTTACACTAAGCTTTGAGATTCTATGAAGAGGGCTTACACCTTTGTTTATGAATAGGGCCAGGTTTCTCTCCAGAATAATGAGTGCTGAGTTGTCAATTGTCTCAACTGAAGGTGGGGTAAACAAAGCCCAGAGACAGAGTTTGTTTGGAAGATCCAAAACAATAGCTTTCCTCAATATAACCAGACAAAGAGGAAATTTAGAATACTATCAAGTCCTAGCCATCGCCCACTTCTTGAACTAACCAATGATCCCCGGTGCAGTACATGTCCCACCCCTAACCAATGGAAAGAGAGCACACAGTATCTATTGTAGTATGTCTTGAGTTAGTAAATAAATATAGCTTGCAATAGGCTTGGTCACACAAGACTCTGCAAGGTTTTCACACTGAAGGCTGGAGCCCTGGTCCAGGACTGCGCTAGCGATCATTCCCACATGTGTTAGTTTCTCTGTGACCATCTTTGTTCTCCGCCTGTGTTAGCCATTTACGCTTTCTCTTTGTATGCTATTGTTTGCGATTGTGCCGCTATTGTATATTTATGTATAGTTATTCTGTTTAGGTATTAATGTTAGTTTTGTAGTGTATAAGCTGTAACTGTTTTCCCTTTTTTTACATACTAAAATCATCTAGATAAAGGTTTTGGAACCTTACAAGGTGTCGTGTGTTTATCATTACATTGCTAAGGGTATACTGAGCGTCTCAGTCGCTCAAGCAGCTTTTATATTAACAAGGTTAAGAAGCGTTATATCATTACAGTATTTCAGTAGTAAGGTTTACAGTATAAGCTTAGCCTTTCAGTGTGTTGCATACAAGGTTTACTGTGTGTCATCCTGTGAGCGTCAGCGCCGCTCGTGTTCCTCTCGTGGGCACAGCGTCCGCTACGCTAGTAGCGTAGCATTACGGCAGTCGGCCGCCTATAGCGTGCTCGATACCAAGCGTAAGCCGTGAGCGAACGTGCCGCTCGTGCGTCTCGACCACGGCCTAGCGTCTGCTACGCTAAGTGCGTACCGTTACGGCACCTCGTGCGCCTATTGCGTATGTTGTCTCTAGTTAGGAAATAGCTTGTGTTATAAGATAAATAATTAGCTTTATCAATTGGGGGCAAGTCCGGTCCACCTCATATCCGCAGTCAGGCGAAAACGCGCAGACTTTATCGATCAGCAAAGGGCGGAAAGGTGGTATCTTGTAGTGCTGATCAGATGAGCATCTGCGTCTGATTCTCTTGGGTTGTAGGGATGCTGGTGGAATCCGAGGAAGGATTTTGTCTTTTTAAACGGTTTTTAATTTCTGTTAAGTAGGTTTGAAAGTATTTTAATCGCTCTGCATAGCTTGATAGTTTTATTTTTAACCCAGGCCTAAAATAACTTCAGGGGCTTGGATGGTGATTTTTTTTGTGACAATAGAAGCCGCATGGTCTGTCCTCCATTTTGTGTAACCCTCATGGATGTGGAAGGGGGAGGAGCAGCAGCCATTTTGGGAAGGTCAAAAAAAAAATTCTGAATGGCTGATTTTCAGTTGACTCAGGAATAATCAGCCGTCCCTTGTCAAAAATAAATCACCATTTGAGTTACCAATGCATTTATTTAACCCATGCATAATCAATTATAAATAGTTCAGATGGAGTTTAATGTAAGTTAATAGTAATATTAATATTCGATGTAAGAACGACACACAGAAATAAAACAAAGTTGTTGTTTTTTTGTTGTTGTTTTTCTCCCTTCAAGAGTCTGTTTAACTCTGCTACTTGTGAGATGGGCCATTGAAATGCATATGAACCTGTGTAACTGTTTTTTTTTTTCTCCCAGCAGTGAAGGAAATCGCCTTCACAGATAGTTAAAAGTACATTCATATGCAAATTAGAAGCACTGAATAAGGTCTCATAGATGTAATATTATATGCGTGTGACATCAATGTATGCTATTAGATTAATTTAGAATTGCATTTTCATCTGTGTATTTTCACATCTCACTTTCCTGTTTGCCATTTATCATTGATAACATGCTGAGAAAGATTTGTTGCTATTGGTAGTTAAAAGTAATATTAATACGTAAGGGAGTAATTTGTAAAACACGCACACGGCTTTGCCTAAGATACAAGGGAGATCTGTGTGGTGCTCGGTAAATGATTACAGTTAAATATCATTTGCATTGATAGAAACGTGTTACTTGTGTTACTGTGGACGTGTCTGGCCTGTGTACACGTGTCCCTAACAAAGGGCGGGACAAGCGTACACGACGCAAAGGTCGATACACGTAGCGTATATTACGCAACGGAGCGTATGGGTACGCCCACTTAATACAAATCACACGATAGTATTGTTTTAGTAGGCGATACGGAGGCAACGCGATAATAGCGCAAGTTAATCTCAGTGTCCAAAATTTTAATCCTTCTCTAGTTGCAACTCCTCTGGGACTAGCCTGTGTTACTGCATGAAAGGAATTTTCTGTACAGAAAAGAAAGTAAAGAGTATATGAGGTGAAAGAGTGTGTGCATATATATAAGTTTCTCATTTTGGTTGGAACCTAGGAAATCGAGTTCTCGTAGAGGTACATCCGTGCGAGTGATAGCATGTGGTGGCTTGGGAGGCATCCCTTGTTAGTCTTGTAATAAGAGCATTAGAGTATAGCAGATTAGGAGGTCTACTGTAGACATAGACCAGGAGGTCACAGACCAGGAGGTCCAGATACAGCAGACTAGGATGTCCGCTAGAGATAGAGTCAAGAGTCACAACTCCGGGAGGGTTGGTGCAATACCCATATAGGCCATCAAGCTCAAGCTGAAAGGAATTCGCAGCCGCAATTATCGATTCCGCTGGTCGTAAGGCGTATAAATAATAGTTATTTATACACAGTGCGACTGTACCGCATGTAATTGTGTGCATTAGTTTGTAACTTGACCCAGTACCATTTGCGTACGCTAGTGGGGTCATAAACGCTATTTGTACATTCTAACATGATTTGTGTAATTTTTTTTATTTTAAGGGAGGTTTGCTGATCACTCAGGAATTCTCCAGCAACTGATATTTACTGGGAAGGGTAAGTGCTCTGCGGATCACACCCACACGTTCCAGTAAATAGAGGTTCAGGTTGCAGGGGCCCTAGGTTGAGTACGCCAGCGCTAAGGCAGCGTGTGGGCATATTGGTCGACGTGGGCGAGTGTGTGAAGGTACTCGGTAAACTTTCACCGTCGGCCTGCCCCGGACAACTTGGTTTTTGTAAGGGTTCGCTGAAAACCCTGATTTGAAGGTCAGAGGTAGTGAAAGCAGCACCTGCAAAGATGGGGGCCAGTTGTTCAGGTAGGGGGCGATCAACCCTGGTTCAGGTTGATTTAGTAAACCGGCCCATAAGGTCAGCAAGGTATATAACGTGTGATACAGACCAGGAGGTCCGAAATGCATCACACACAGAGGTTTTCAATGAATGGGAAAGAGTGACTGTGCATAACGGGGAAAAGTCCCTAAGAGTAGGCAGTTTTAGTCCTGAGGTGTTACAAAATTTAAAGAAAAGGATATGTCTAATAACATCTGCAAAACAGAGGATTAGGCATTATGATTGTTTACAGTTATGGCAACGGGAAGGTGAGATACAAGGAGAATTAGCTTACACAGCTGACTCTCACTTTGGTAAGACAGTTATGGCAACAGGAGAACAAATGGCTGCAGAGAATGACACACTGGTATATGATAATTGTGCACTTAGCAACTGTATTATTACTGATAAGAATAATTGTAACAAATATAATAATGATAGAAGGAAAACTGATAAATGTACAAATTCTAACCCGTGCAAGTTGCACTCCATGTTAAACTTCCCTCAGGATTACAAGCAAGAAAGTGAGCCCAGCACGATGTCGGCACCTTTTCCAGCGGCCATCATACAAGACATCCAGGTGGACGCGACCCAATTGGTAAAGGCAGTAGTCAAACCCCCTAACGGAGGTTCAGGTGAGGTCGTGTCCACAGGTAAGTACGGTGTTATATATCACGCACAAACAAATGTACCTCATATTGTAGAACCAACACAAGATGATGTGGTTGAATTTAATCCTGTCAGGGTGATCACAGTCCCCAATGGGAAGACTGACGCTCAGGGAATCATTCCCGCCAGGAACAGTGCAATGCCCTGCCCCTGGTCCCGGACAGAATTAAGGACAATTATGTCTGAATTTCCTGATCCTAGGAGAGATCTAGCCGCATGTCAGAGGTTTATTAAAGAACTAGGGAACTCCGCCGAACCCACCAACAAAGGTTGGCGGACAGTGCTGAGGGCATGTTTGCCCTCCAGTGTTGACCCTGCGAAATTTATTACTGATTGTAAATTAGACACAGAAATACCTCGTACGGAGGAATACAATCAGGAAAATATTAAGCCGATCAACCTACAGTTAGGAGTATATTTCCCAGCCGTTGTCGAGTGGAACAAAATCTTCTCCATAAGACAAAGAAAAGGGGAAAGTACTTCTAATTATTTCAATCGAGCACTGCAAGTAATGGCTAGAGACACTGGAATCACGGACATTGAGAAAAATGCACAGCATAGAGATATAGCGGTTAAGGTATTAATGGATGGTTTAAAGGAAGTGTTGAGAACAAGGGTACAAACCTCTCTACCTAACTGGAGAGGTATCTCGGTGGCTGTTTTGAGAGAGTCTGCTATTGACCACGAATGGAACATCAAAAGACACCTGGAGTCACAGAGCAGTAAGCAAATGACAATCAGTAGACAAGCCCTGACAAAGAAGCCACACCAGCTTAAGCCCCAAACCCCTGTGAGTAATTCAAATGTGTTAACTTGTTATAACCGTCACAAAAAGGGACATTTTGCAAGAGATTGTAGATTGAGAGATATACAAAAGTCATATAAACCCCCTAGGCAACGACATGAAAAATGAAATTGTAATCAGGTACCACATATGTAAAATTTTGAGCTACACCTATAATTTATGATCAGGAAAGTTGGTCATTAACCTTGATAGTAAGCCTGAGGTTACAGTCAATGTAATTGGGAGGTCATTCCTTGTAAACACAGGGACGGCCGGGTAAGCTTTGTAATTTATCTGTAAATGTTTCTTTTTCCCATCTCTGACGTTCACCACGACAGCTCCAACGTCACATGACTACTTGGTCTTTTCAGAGATATACCCAACCCCAGTATGTCCTACCAGCATCGTTGTGTCCTGGCCAGGCACAAAAGGGTGGAGTGTGGAAATACTGGTGGGGGAGACTGTGCAAAGATACCAATGGACGTGTTGAAATGACAGCCTAATGGTGAACGGAAGATCTGACAATGTTTTTTTTTTGTGTTGTGTCTTATGTAACATATATATATTGTTCTCTCTCTCTTTAGTTTTTTTTTTTCTCATGTTCTCATGCTTTACAGATGGTATGTCACACATCAGTTAGACAAATGGTAATGCAAGATTTTTGCTCCTTACAGAAAGATCGCTGAGTCGGAAAGAATAATGCATCACCGGAATGTTCGTTTGGAAGACTGAGAGACAGCACCTTTTAGATGACGACAGAGCAAGAAGAACAACAAGACTAGAAGACATCGTAACATTTTTCTTTCCCCTCAATTATTTTCTGTACCCCCATTACAAATTTCTCTTTTTCCTCCTATAAGATGGACTTACCCCAAGAGACTGTGATCGGGATTTTCCTGTTGACCCTATTGTTGACCAGAGCAGTCTGTTTCGGTGAGAGTACCATGGAGGTCGAGAAAGGATCTGGAATGGGTTCTGATGACAAGGATGGATGCGTAGATTCCCAAGAGCAACACAATCACTGCGTAAAGGCGAGTATCAGAAAACGATCTGGTAGCATTGACAATAGAAGGAATTGTGAAGGATTGTTAGCTGAAGAGAACTGCATCTGTAGGCATTGTGACAATATAGTTGAGGATGGGTGCATCAAGAAATGTCAGTCCAGTTCTAATATCCACATGGACCGGCATCCATTGAGTGACTATCACTCCTTAGTGGGTAAAGTGTTAAACCAGACAGACTGTTGGGTATGCTCTCAAGTACCTCAAGGTCATAGCAAATCAGGGCTAGTACCATTCCCTTTAACTGTAGGAGAGGTACTTGAGTTAAGTGGTGGGAGGCCGGTGGACAAGAGGTTTAATATCTCTAGTCCTCCTAGTTTGAAGCTCCACCAATATCATGTGGATAGGTCCTTAGTATGTTTTAACATTTCCAATCCCCGAAAGCCGGGAAATTGGGAAGTGTCATGGAGTAATCAAACCATGACATTTTCACATAGAGCCGATAGAATGCCCATAGATTCAGAGCTTATACGCCAGATAGCCGACAGTGGAAAATTTTTCCGGTATAGATATACTCTAGGAAGTAGGACCATGCGAGTTGGAGAAGTATCACCAGGATACTGTGCACATATCGTACAACCAGATACGTGTACTAGACAGATGGGAGAATTAGGGTTAGGAGATTTCACATGGAAAGTTTGTAACATGGTTATGTCATACTCCGTCCCATATGTTCTCCCCGATGATGCATATTTCATATGCGGGAGGAAGGCGTATAAGTGGCTTGCCCCAAACTCAGAGGGATTGTGTTACATTGGAAAAGTACTGCCAGAAGTAATGACTGTATCCCATATCAAAATGAAAGACATTCACCGCGGTGCCCAAGCTCCTTATACTCACACTCATTATGAGCACGTTGTTAAACGGCACCTGATAGAAAGAACAGAGCATCCGGCCTCTGATTTGATATAGACAATATCACCGAAATGTATGACGACACGTTCAGGTATACTGGGAGAGAGCTACAAGCCTACAAAACAGAGCTGGTTCAGCATAGGATGATTCTCAATTACCTCACAGCAGTGACAGGCGGGTATTGTGTTACCCTAGCAACTCAGTATGGTGTAAAGTGCTGCACGTATATTACAAACAGTACTGAGGACCCGGCCGAGGTCATAGACCAAAAGATGGATGACATTTTGCAATTAAAGTGGGAGTTTCGAAGGAGGCATAATCTCACTCTCGCTGCTGTGGGTAATGAACTGACCGGCTGGGTGTCATGGTTGAACCCACAAAATTGGTTCTCTGGTTTAGGAGAATGGGCCCAAGGCATTATCATGGATGTAGGGAAATTTCTCCTGTGTATTCTGGGAGTCGTCATATTGATTGGTCTGATATTTAGATGCGTTCGGACTTTAATGAAGTGTAAACGTAGTATTAGAGTGATGAGTCTGAGGAGCGAGGACACTGTAATACCAATTGGTTTAATTTACGACCCAACGATAGAGACAATGTTGTGATGAAAATGTGATTCCACGGTCTGTTTCTTTCACCCGTTTCTCCTTTGTTTTCCTCCAAGGTACAAGGACATCCACTTGGAAGAAGAATTTGACAACCTCTTTTATACAGACCACTGATGAACTGTGTCACAGACACCCAATACTTTTAGTGACTTTAACTATCTACTGGAAACCCAATACTTTAGAGACTGTAATTTTATGGACACTGGAAAAGCTTTTGTTCACCACTTACAGCAAAAGCACCGCGAGACATCAGACAACATGTACATCAGACAAGACATCAACAAGACCCCAATCGGCGACTGTCTACTAAAACTCACATAGTTATATGACTGCATTTATAACGCTTGTTTCTTATCTTCATCTCTACAACCCCCAGGTAGTATCCCACATAGTCGACAGGTGATTCTCACATATTAGCATCCACATACTCTCCCCCTTCATGTATCATCAACTAATGTGCACCCCATTTGTTGCAACCAAAAGCCGAAAAGAGCTCGGTAGAGTTTGACAGCCCATCCACAGACCCTTATAACGGGATAAGAAGGATTCAAATGTATACTTCGCAATACCTCGAAGCTTGATTTAGAACACGTACGGCACGATGATACATGACCCCTCAGACATGGATTCATACACACATGCTTTTACTATCTCACTAGGTCATATCTTTCCCACCTTCTCCTCTCCTCCCTTTACCCAATCATAAAAAGGTATTTACATGATGACATATATTTTTCTGTTTGGATTATTTAGATAGTGGCAGTTATTGTTGACTGCCAAAGGCTGTACTGTCAGAGTCGAAAAATATCATGATTCATATGCCTTGTATTAACCCCTAATGTGTGCGCATGCTGCTCGTTGCCTGGTCCCCCGTGCGTACACATCCCCGTAGATTTTGTAAGGGACGCTCCAGCGTCTCGTGCGCATGGGATGTGTAAATACGGCGGAGTTTGTGAGCTTGTAGCGTGCGACTCGATCGTGACATATTTAACCCAAATAGCGTAATAATATATTATAGTTAATATTCCCCTTAACAATGGGGGTCATTCTGAGTTGTTCGCTCGCAAGCTGCTTTTAGCAGCTTTGTACACGCTAAGCCGCCGCCTACTGGGAGTGAATCTTAGCATATCAAAATTGCAAACGAAAGATTAGCAGAATTGCGAATAGACACTTCTTAGCAGTTTCTGAGTAGCTCCAGACTTACTCGGCATCTGCGATCAGTTCAGTCAGTGTTGTTCCTGGTTTGACGTCACAAACACACCCAGCGTTCGCCCAGACACTCCTCCGTTTCTCCAGCCACTCCCGCGTTTTTCCCAGAAACGGTAGCGTTTTTTCACACACACCCATAAAACGGCCAGTTTCCGCCCAGAAACACCCACTTCCTGTCAATCACATAACGATCACCAGAACGAAGAAAAATCCTCGTAATGCCGTGAGTAAAATACCTAACTGCATAGCAAATTTACTTGGCGCAGTCGCACTGCGGACATTGCGCATGCGCATTAGCGACTAATCGCTCCGTTGCGGGAAAAAAATAACAACGACCGAACAACTCGGAATGACCCCCAATGTCAGCAAGTATGGTAAGTTTAAAACTTCTTGGACAGAGAGATTCCTCTTTGCATGCTGGGAGGGCTCAGACAAAGGTTGGAGGGTAGTGTTTGGTGTCCAGCTGTGGGGTATTAAAATGGTATTATTCCTATGATAGTTGGGAGGGATTCGCATATTCCTACACATAGTTAAACGCAGAAGTAGAAAATAAGATTAATTGTATTCCGAATAAATTACACATAAGTGCAGAGTAGGTGAATGGAATTCAGTCATTTCTTTCCCACAGACTGAATACAATAGCCTTATTTACACTAAGCTTTGAGATTCTATGAAGAGGGCTTACACCTTTGTTTATGAATAGGACCAGGTTTCTCTCCAGAATAATGAGTGCTGAGTTGTCAATTGTCTCAACTGAAGGTGGGGTAAACAAAGCCCAGAGACAGAGTTTGTTTGGAAGATCCAAAACAATAGCTTTCCTCAATATAACCAGACAAAGAGGAAATTTAGAATACTAACAAGTCCTAGCCATCGCCCACTTCTTGAACTAACCAATGATCCCCGGTGCAGTACATGTCCCACTCCCTAACAAATGGAAAGAGAGCACACAGTATCTATTGTAGTATGTCTTGAGTTAGTAAATAAATATAGCTTGCAATAGGCTTGGTCACACAAGACTCTGCAAGGTTTTCACACTGAAGGCTGGAGCCCTGGTCCAGGACTGCGCTAGCGATCATTCCCACGTGTGTAAGTTTCTCTGTGACCATCTTTGTTCTCCGCCTGTGTTAGCCATTTACTCTTCCTCTTTGTATGTTATTGTTTGCGATTGTGCCGCTATTGTATATTTATGTATAGTTATTCTGTTTAGGTATTAATGTTAGTTTTGTAGTGTATAAGCTGTAACTGTTTCCCTTTTTTTACATACTAAAATCATCTAGATAAAGGTTTTGGAACCTTACAAGGTATCGTGTGTTTATCATTACATTGCTAAGGGTATACTGAGCGTCTCAGTCGCTCAAGCAGCTTTTATATTAACAAGGTTAAGAAGCGTTATATCATTACAGTATTTCAGTAGTAAGGTTTACAGTATAAGCTTAGCCTTTCAGTGTGTTGCATACAAGGTTTACTGTGTTATCCTGTGAGCGTCAGCGCCGCTCGTGTTCCTCTCGTGGGCACAGCGTCCGCTACGCTAGTAGCGTAGCATTACGGCAGTCGGCCACCTATAGCGTGCTCGATACCAAGCGTATGCTGTGAGCGAACGTGCCGCTCGTGCGTCTCGACCACGGCCTAGCGTCTGCTACGCTAAGTGTGTACCATTACGGCACCTCGTGCGCCTATTGCGTATGTTGTCTCTAGTTAGGAAATAGCTTGTGTTATAAGATAAATAATTAGCTTTATCAACTGCAATGTGAAAGGGTCTGAGGTTGGTCGGAACCGGGTCAGACCCAGGTTCATAAGCCGGGTCCGACCTGGGTTTGCGATGTGAAAGCGGTATAATACCCCTTTCAGACCGCCAGCTATGAACATGGATTATTGGCATATGAGCACGCATAACCCGTGTTCATGTGCGGTCTGAAAGGTGCGAGGGTTGAAATACCGAGTCGAGCGACCCGGTATTTCAACCTGGTCGCGAGCAGGGTTGAACTCGTGTTCAACCCGGCCCGCTGTGCGGTGTGAGCGGGAGCCGGGTCAATGCGTCCCGTTTCCCGTTCACTGTGTGTGTGCGGCGCAATATGCTGGGATGCAGACAGCTGTGACGGGGCGCCTGAGGCGGGTCGCACCCTGGGAGCTTCCGTGGCAAGCTCCCGGGTGCGACCCACCTCAGGCTGTGTGAAAGGGGTATAAGTGAGATTTTGACTAAGTGCCAAGTGTCTATCTTTTCTTGCGATACCGACCACACAGGAGCGCACATCGGTATCGCAAACTGTGTACACACGGTGCAATTTGCACTAACTTTCCTTATGCTTTTGACTATATAGTCAAAATCGTAAGGTGACATTGCAAAGTGTGTATGTACCTTTAGTCAAAATCTCACATAGTCAAAATCTCAAGTAAAGATAGCCAGTATCGGTGGTTCTGGGCTGCGGGGAGTTCAGGGGAAATCGCAAAGTCAAAATTAGAAATAGTAAATATCTCACCATGTGTATGCACCTTAACATTTGTCAGCCTACACTGCAGCAATAGGGAACAAACAATAATAAATGAAGACGGGGTAAAACCAAGCATACCTGTACACAGAGCTTAGAGAGTGCCACAAAATCCAGGTTTCTATACATCCCAATACAATTACAATCCAGGAATTGCAGGAATTATGACAAGCAGAAAGACGCATTACAGTCACATTTCCTCCTAATGGAAACTCATTCGTTGATATTTACAGCACTACAGATTTTTTAAATAAATAACGTGACCTATACTGTGTGTAAATATATGATTGTCTGGAAATATAAAATATCTTAGTGACCAAGTATAGCCTTTTATAGAGCTAGTTACATAAATGACACTCTTCAGCTACTGAGCTGTCATTTCCCCCTTCTCTCCTGCCCCCAGTCATGCAGAATGGCTGTGCATATTGTGCCTACTGCAGCACAAGTGGCTTTAATACAAGAGCCTGATGTTGTAGCCTGTTCCCTTGAGGCTTAAGCAAGACATTATAAAACCATTAGAAGGTATGTTCCGGGAAAACATTCTAAGCGATGTGATCCGGGAGGTTGGCGATAATACAGTAAGTCTGGTGCAGACATGTCAGAATACACACTACAATCCATACATCAAGCATAGAGGAAAAGTCACGTGGGGTGTATATTTTATCACGCATGAAATATGAACTCCACCAAGATACTGCATCATCCTTGTCTGTGACTTATTGCTGCTTTCATCTAGAACTGCCAGCATGTCATTTGTCTTCTGGAGTGCAGATGTTGTGCAGTCTGTGCATCACCTAAAATGTCACTAATTAAAACAATACAAAAATGGATACAGCAATGCTAGAATGCTTGTAGCCCTTTTGTATGTTCTGCATAAATGTGACTTTAAATGTGATCAGGTCTGCATCAAAGTCACAACAATAGAGAACACAGTACATCAAATACCACACAAAAGGAAATATTTTCCCTAAATTGTTTTTTGTTTTTCCCCCAAAGTGATCAAACATTACGTCGGATTGGAAAAAGATCCTCCAGGATTGTCAGTTCATTAAAGTGGATGACAATCAGGTGTGAGTTACTGAGTGACACTGCGGCCAAGAGCTCCCCTGTGTGCGCCGAAAGCTTGCGCGTCCAATAAGGTGGTGTGGCTTTGTGAGTAACGGCATGGCTTCACGGAAGACCAATGCTGACATCACTGCAGAGGGCATGGCCTCGCTGGAAGCTCCTGATTTCCTCACTCCAGGGGCATACTCAGCATCCCTGGTGATGATGCTGGACTGCCCACGGAGACTCTGGGCCTTATTCAGCTTCAGTTGTAGTTTTGCTTAAGTAGCAAAACTGCCGCTGCTATCACCTACATGCTGGGGGGCCGCCCAGCATGCTAATGGTGGACAGTGATGCAATTGCAATTCAGGATGCGGCCGCAAGGAGAAGGGTTGTGCACTCGCACTGTGGCCGGTGCGCCTGCGCAGACCAGATGGATGCAACCACTGACTACAGACACACTGCTGCGGCCATCTCTGAATCACCCCCGAAGCTTTGGAGAGTGACAAAGTGGAGAGCAATAAAGTACCAACCAACCAACCAACCAACCAACTCCTAGCTGTAATTTTGCAAGCACAGCCTGTAACATGGCAGCTAGGAGCTGATTTGCTGGTACTTTATCTCCATCTACTTTATCTCTTTCCAAAGTTTCATACATAGACCCCTTTATCTCTCTCCACTTTAGGAGCTGCAGCAGAGTTCTTAACCGGCTCATTTAAAATTTAGTGAACAATATTTTTATTTATTTATTTATTTTTGTTTCATTTCTGGGCATCCGATCTGAGAACCACTGTGCATTCTACTTTGTGATCTGTGCAATCACCACAGGACAATGATGTGAGTTTGTCCATCACCTACCCATCACCATCAGGGGGTGAGTGTATTACAGCTGACCATCTATCTTATTACAACAGTGTACACTATATATTGTCTTTTCTTTAGACACACACCTGATTTCTTCAATACATACACCCCATAAGGACATTTACTATTCAATAGTTTCAGTGGTACCGGAACTACCTTTTTCTAGTTCACATTGACTTTGAGGAGTCCATTTGAAAGAATCCTGCTGATCTTGTCCCCATAACTTTATCCATCTTTCCTGGTGAAGTCCTTGGCACAAGTGACCTTTTGGTCATACAAGACATATAGATTGTAAGGTCCACTGGAACGGGGATTGATATGAATGACTAAAGAGCCGTACTGACCGGGAGATGTGTGCTGAGCGAAACCACTCAGCACACATCTCCCCCCCCCCCAACTCAGCACACATCTCTCCCCCCGCTCAGCACAGCGCGATGTGTGCTGAGCGAGGGGGGTGATGTGGCCAATCTAGCACCGGCGATAGCGACGCGTGGGACCACACATCGCTGGCGCCCCTACACATGGAGCAATGTGTTCCTAATTTCTAAGCAATCTAGTCAGATTGCTTAGAAATTAAGTGAACGTCGCTCCGTGTGTACCCCCTTAAGGGCTCTATTTATAAGAATAGCCAAAAGCATCATAAAATCATCCCCATTTTTGCTTTCCTTTCATCTCCATGTGTTAATTTTTTTGGGTGTCGGGATAGGTGTGGATCATTAGATCGGCAGAATTTAGGTCGACCACTATAGGTCGACAGTCACTAGGTCGACAGGGTCAGAAGGTCGACATGTGTTTTTTATGATTTTTTGGTGTCGTTTTCTTCGTAGAGTGACCGGGAACCCCGGTTTGCTCGCCATGCTACGGGAAAGGTACCTCGCTCCGCTACCGCTTCGCTCGGCACAGATTACCATTCCAATCGTAGTCCACGTGGATCGTTAAGTATGAAAAAGTAAAAAAAAGATATTTTAAAAAACAACAACTCATGTCGACCTTTTGACCTGTCGACCTAGCACATGTCGACCTTCTGACCCTGTCGACCTAGTGACTGTCGACCTATAATGGTCGACCTAGACACTGTCGATCTTCAGACCAGATCCCGTCGGGACAGACCTAGCTGAAAAGGTCTATTCCGGCGAGGAGACAATAGAGCACAGTGCTGTCTTTGCCGAGAGGTGTGTTTAGAAAGTTTGTGTGCAGCACCCATTAAAACTTAGGGAGACTGCAACACTTTTATTAGAGAAAAGGCAGAGAAATCAGTCATTTATCAGCTCTTTTCTTTTTTCTAAATAGTGACAACTGAAATAAAAAGGCTTTCTCAGCTAAAAATGCTAAATAAAAGCCTTTATTTTGTTTACTAACTAGACCCCTAAATGTATTCTCTGTAAAGCACTGCGCAATATGTGTGCGCTACATAAATTTCTGCTAATAAATAATTCCATGCCCTTGAATGCGGCATTACATTATAGTCAATTCTAGAGATGAGCGGGTTCGGTTTCTCTGAATCCGAACCCGCCAGAACTTCATGTTTTTTTTCACGGGTCCGAGCGACTCGGATCTTCCCGCCTTGCTCGGTTAACCCGAGCGCGCCCGAACGTCATCATGACGCTGTCGGATTCTCGCGAGGCTCGGATTCTATCGCGAGACTCGGATTCTATATAAGGAGCCGCGCGTCGCCGCCATTTTCACACGTGCATTGAGATTGATAGGGAGAGGACGTGGCTGGCGTCCTCTCCGTTTAGAATTAGAATAGATTAGAGAGACACTTGATTTACTAATTTTGGGGAGCATTAGGAGTACTCAGTAGTGTACAGTGCAGAGTTTTGCTGATAGTGACCAGTGACCACCACTTTTATTTATAATCCGTTCTCTGCCTGAAAAAAGCGATACACAGCACACAGTGACTCAGTCACATACCATATCTGTGTGCACTGCTCAGGCTCAGGCCAGTGTGCTGCATCATCTATTATCTATCTATATATAATATTATATATATCTGTCTGACTGCTCAGCTCACACAGCTTATAATTGTGGGGGAGACTGGGGAGCACTACTGCAGTGCCAGTTATAGGTTATAGCAGGAGCCAGGAGTACATAATATATTATATAGTGAGTGACCACCAGACACACAGTGCAGTTTATTTAATATATCCGTTCTCTGCCTGAAAAAAGCGATACACACAGTGACTCAGTCAGTCACATACCATATCTGTGTGCACTGCTCAGGCTCAGGCCAGTGTGCTGCATCATCTATATATATTATATATCTGTCTGACTGCTCAGCTCACACAGCTTATAATTGTGGGGGAGACTGGGGAGCACTACTGCAGTGCCAGTTATAGGTTATAGCAGGAGCCAGGAGTACATAATATTATATTAAAATTAAACAGTGCACACTTTTGCTGCAGGAGTGCCACTGCCAGTGTGACTAGTGACCAGTGACCTGACCACCGGTATATAATATTAGTAGTATACTATCTCTTTATCAACCAGTCTATATTAGCAGCAGACACAGTACAGTGCGGTAGTTCACGGCTGTGGCTACCTCTGTGTCGGCACTCGGCAGCCCGTCCATAATTGTATATACCACCTAACCGTGGTTTTTTTTTCTTTCTTTATACATACATACTAGTTACGAGTATACTATCTCTTTATCAACCAGTCTATATATTAGCAGCAGACACAGTACAGTGCGGTAGTTCACGGCTGTGGCTACCTCTGTGTCGGCACTCGGCAGCCCGTCCATAATTGTATATACCACCTAACCGTGGTTTTTTTTTCTTTCTTTATACATACATACTAGTTACGAGTATACTATCTCTTTATCAACCAGTCTATATATTAGCAGCAGACACAGTACAGTGCGGTAGTTCACGGCTGTGGCTACCTCTGTGTCGGCACTCGGCAGCCCGTCCATAATTGTATATACCACCTAACCGTGGTTTTTTTTTCTTTCTTTATACATACATACTAGTTACGAGTATACTATCTCTTTATCAACCAGTCTATATTAGCAGCAGACACAGTACAGTGCGGTAGTTCACGGCTGTGGCTACCTCTGTGTCGGCACTCGGCAGCCCGTCCATAATTGTATATACCACCTAACCGTGGTTTTTTTTTCTTTCTTTATACATACATACTAGTTACGAGTATACTATCTCTTTATCAACCAGTCTATATATTAGCAGCAGACACAGTACAGTGCGGTAGTTCACGGCTGTGGCTACCTCTGTGTCGGCACTCGGCAGCCCGTCCATAATTGTATATACCACCTAACCGTGTTTTTTTTTTCTTTCTTTATACATACATACTAGTTACGAGTATACTATCTCTTTATCAACCAGTCTATATATTAGCAGCAGACACAGTACAGTGCGGTAGTTCACGGCTGTGGCTACCTCTGTGTCGGTACTCGGCAGCCCGTCCATAATTGTATATACCACCTAACCGTGGTTTTTTTTTCTTTCTTTATACATACATACTAGTTACGAGTATACTATCTCTTTATCAACCAGTCTATATATTAGCAGCAGACACAGTACAGTGCGGTAGTTCACGGCTGTGGCTACCTCTGTGTCGGCACTCGGCAGCCCGTCCATAATTGTATATACCACCTAACCGTGGTTTTTTTTTCTTTCTTTATACATACATACATACTAGTTACGAGTATACTATCTCTTTATCAACCAGTCTATATATTAGCAGCAGACACAGTACAGTGCGGTAGTTCACGGCTGTGGCTACCTCTGTGTCGGCACTCGGCAGCCCGTCCATAATTGTATATACCACCTAACCGTGGTTTTTTTTTCTTTCTTTATACATACATACTAGTTACGAGTATACTATCTCTTTATCAACCAGTCTATATATTAGCAGCAGACACAGCACAGTGCGGTAGTTCACGGCTGTGGCTACCTCTGTGTCGGCACTCGGCAGCCCGTCCATAATTGTATATACCACCTAACCGTGGTTTTTTTTTCTTTCTTTATACATACATACTAGTTACGAGTATACTATCTCTTTATCAACCAGTCTATATTAGCAGCAGACACAGTACAGTGCGGTAGTTCACGGCTGTGGCTACCTCTGTGTCGGCACTCGGCAGCCCGTCCATAATTGTATATACCACCTAACCGTGGTTTTTTTTTCTTTCTTTATACATACATACTAGTTACGAGTATACTATCTCTTTATCAACCAGTCTATATATTAGCAGCAGACACAGTACAGTGCGGTAGTTCACGGCTGTGGCTACCTCTGTGTCGGCACTCGGCAGCCCGTCCATAATTGTATACTAGTATCCAATCCATCCATCTCCATTGTTTACCTGAGGTGCCTTTTAGTTGTGCCTATTAAAATATGGAGAACAAAAATGTTGAGGTTCCAAAATTAGGGAAAGATCAAGATCCACTTCCACCTCGTGCTGAAGCTGCTGCCACTAGTCATGGCCGAGACGATGAAATGCCAGCAACGTCGTCTGCCAAGGCCGATGCCCAATGGCATAGTACAGAGCATGTCAAAACCAAAACACCAAATATCAGTAAAAAAAGGACTCCAAAACCTAAAATAAAATTGTCGGAGGAGAAGCGTAAACTTGCCAATATGCCATTTACCACACGGAGTGGCAAGGAACGGCTGAGGCCCTGGCCTATGTTCATGGCTAGTGGTTCAGCTTCACATGAGGATGGAAGCACTCAGCCTCTCGCTAGAAAACTGAAAAGACTCAAGCTGGCAAAAGCACCGCAAAGAACTGTGCGTTCTTTGAAATCCCAAATCCACAAGGAGAGTCCAATTGTGTCGGTTGCGATGCCTGACCTTCCCAACACTGGACGTGAAGAGCATGCGCCTTCCACCATTTGCACGCCCCCTGCAAGTGCTGGAAGGAGCACCCGCAGTCCAGTTCCTGATAGTCAGATTGAAGATGTCAGTGTTGAAGTACACCAGGATGAGGAGGATATGGGTGTTGCTGGCGCTGGGGAGGAAATTGACCAGGAGGATTCTGATGGTGAGATGGTTTGTTTAAGTCAGGCACCCGGGGAGACACCTGTTGTCCGTGGGAGGAATATGGCCGTTGACATGCCAGGTGAAAATACCAAAAAAATCAGCTCTTCGGTGTGGAGGTATTTCACCAGAAATGCGGACAACAGGTGTCAAGCCGTGTGTTCCCTTTGTCAAGCTGTAATAAGTAGGGGTAAGGACGTTAACCACCTCGGAACATCCTCCCTTATACGTCACCTGCAGCGCATTCATAATAAGTCAGTGACAAGTTCAAAAACTTTGGGTGACAGCGGAAGCAGTCCACTGACCAGTAAATCCCTTCCTCTTGTAACCAAGCTCACGCAAACCACCCCACCAACTCCCTCAGTGTCAATTTCCTCCTTCCCCAGGAATGCCAATAGTCCTGCAGGCCATGTCACTGGCAAGTCTGACGAGTCCTCTCCTGCCTGGGATTCCTCCGATGCATCCTTGCGTGTAACGCCTACTGCTGCTGGCGCTGCTGTTGTTGCCGCTGGGAGTCGATGGTCATCCCAGAGGGGAAGTCGTAAGCCCACTTGTACTACTTCCAGTAAGCAATTGACTGTTCAACAGTCCTTTGCGAGGAAGATGAAATATCACAGCAGTCATCCTACTGCAAAGCGGATAACTGAGTCCTTGACAACTATGTTGGTGTTAGACGTGCGTCCGGTATCCGCCGTTAGTTCACAGGGAACTAGACAATTTATTGAGGCAGTGTGCCCCCCGTTACCAAATACCATCTAGGTTCCACTTCTCTAGGCAGGCGATACCGAGAATGTACACGGACGTCAGAAAAAGACTCACCAGTCTCCTAAAAAATGCAGTTGTACCCAATGTCCACTTAACCACGGACATGTGGACAAGTGGAGCAGGGCAGGGTCAGGACTATATGACTGTGACAGCCCACTGGGTAGATGTATGGACTCCCGCCGCAAGAACAGCAGCGGCGGCACCAGTAGCAGCATCTCGCAAACGCCAACTCTTTCCTAGGCAGGCTACGCTTTGTATCACCGCTTTCCAGAATACGCACACAGCTGAAAACCTCTTACGGCAACTGAGGAAGATCATCGCGGAATGGCTTACCCCAATTGGACTCTCCTGTGGATTTGTGGCATCGGACAACGCCAGCAATATTGTGTGTGCATTAAATATGGGCAAATTCCAGCACGTCCCATGTTTTGCACATACCTTGAATTTGGTGGTGCAGAATTTTTTAAAAAACGACAGGGGCGTGCAAGAGATGCTGTCGGTGGCCAGAAAAATTGCGGGACACTTTCGGCGTACAGGCACCACGTACAGAAGACTGGAGCACCACCAAAAACTACTGAACCTGCCCTGCCATCATCTGAAGCAAGAAGTGGTAACGAGGTGGAATTCAACCCTCTATATGCTTCAGAGGTTGGAGGAGCAGCAAAAGGCCATTCAAGCCTATACAATTGAGCACGATATAGTAGGTGGAATGCACCTGTCTCAAGTGCAGTGGAGAATGATTTCAACGTTGTGCAAGGTTCTGATGCCCTTTGAACTTGCCACACGTGAAGTCAGTTCAGACACTGCCAGCCTGAGTCAGGTCATTCCCCTCATCAGGCTTTTGCAGAAGAAGCTGGAGGCATTGAAGAAGGAGCTAAAAGGGAGCGATTCCGCTAGGCATGTGGGACTTGTGGATGCAGCCCTTAATTCGCTTAACAAGGATTCACGGGTGGTCAATCTGTTGAAATCAGAGCACTACATTTTGGCCACCGTGCTCGATCCTAGATTTAAAGCCTACCTTGGATCTCTCTTTCCGGCAGACACAGGTCTGCTGGGGTTGAAAGACCTGCTGGTGACAAAATTGTCAAGTCAAGCGGAACGCGACCTGTCAACATCTCCTCCTTCACATTCTCCCGCAACTGGGGGTGCGAGGAAAAGGCTCAGAATTCCGAGCCCACCCGCTGGCGGTGATGCAGGGCAGTCTGGAGCGACTGCTGATGCTGACATCTGGTCCGGACTGAAGGACCTGACAACGATTACGGACATGTCGTCTACTGTCACTGCATATGATTCTCTCAACATTGATAGAATGGTGGAGGATTATATGAGTGACCGCATCCAAGTAGGCACGTCACACAGTCCGTACTTATACTGGCAGGAAAAAGAGGCAATTTGGAGGCCCTTGCACAAACTGGCTTTATTCTACCTAAGTTGCCCTCCCACAAGTGTGTACTCCGAAAGAGTGTTTAGTGCCGCCGCTCACCTTGTCAGCAATCGGCGTACGAGGTTACATCCAGAAAATGTGGAGAAGATGATGTTCATTAAAATGAATTATAATCAATTCCTCCGCGGAGACATTGACCAGCAGCAATTGCCTCCACAAAGTACACAGGGAGCTGAGATGGTGGATTCCAGTGGGGACGAATTGATAATCTGTGAGGAGGGGGATGTACACGGTGATATATCGGAGGGTGAAGATGAGGTGGACATCTTGCCTCTGTAGAGCCAGTTTGTGCAAGGAGAGATTAATTGCTTCTTTTTTGGGGGGGGTCCAAACCAACCCGTCATATCAGTCACAGTCGTGTGGCAGACCCTGTCACTGAAATGATGGGTTGGTTAAAGTGTGCATGTCCTGTTTTGTTTATACAACATAAGGGTGGGTGGGAGGGCCCAAGGACAATTCCATCTTGCACCTCTTTTTTCTTTTCTTTTTCTTTGCATCATGTGCTGATTGGGGAGGGTTTTTTTGGAAGGGACATCCTGCGTGACACTGCAGTGCCACTCCTAGATGGGCCCGGTGTTTGTGTCGGCCACTAGGGTCGCTAATCTTACTCACACAGTCAGCTACCTCATTGCGCCTCTTTTTTTCTTTGCGTCATGTGCTGTTTGGGGAGGGTTTTTTGGAAGGGACATCCTGCGTGACACTGCAGTGCCACTCCTAGATGGGCCCGGTGTTTGTGTCGGCCACTAGGGTCGCTAATCTTACTCACACAGCTACCTCATTGCGCCTCTTTTTTTCTTTGCGTCATGTGCTGTTTGGGGAGGGTTTTTTGGAAGGGACATCCTGCGTGACACTGCAGTGCCACTCCTAGATGGGCCCGGTGTTTGTGTCGGCCACTAGGGTCGCTAATCTTACTCACACAGCTACCTCATTGCGCCTCTTTTTTTCTTTGCGTCATGTGCTGTTTGGGGAGGGTTTTTTGGAAGGGACATCCTGCGTGACACTGCAGTGCCACTCCTAGATGGGCCCGGTGTTTGTGTCGGCCACTAGGGTCGCTTATCTTACTCACACAGCGACCTCGGTGCAAATTTTAGGACTAAAAATAATATTGTGAGGTGTGAGGTATTCAGAATAGACTGAAAATGAGTGTAAATTATGGTTTTTGAGGTTAATAATACTTTGGGATCAAAATGACCCCCAAATTCTATGATTTAAGCTGTTTTTTAGTGTTTTTTGAAAAAAACACCCGAATCCAAAACACACCCGAATCCGACAAAAAAAATTCGGTGAGGTTTTGCCAAAACGCGTTCGAACCCAAAACACGGCCGCGGAACCGAACCCAAAACCAAAACACAAAACCCGAAAAATTTCAGGCGCTCATCTCTAGTCAATTCAGTGTCGCATCTATAATGGGTGCAGCGTGCGCAGTGCGCACAGGCCCCTGGGTCCAGAGGAGCCCAAACCACACACCCTGTACCCATTTTTTCAATACTACCCTCTCCGGAGTCCCGTGGCAGCGACTCCATACAACCCCAACGCTCAGTCCCATGGAATCGTGACCCTTACACGCTGAAGGTGCGCCCGTGTGAAAAAGGGGCGTGGTGTCAGATGAAAGGGTGTGACTTCATGGCACAACCCCAATTTTGGCATTTTGGGGGGGTGCCCAGCACTCTCCAAGCAGCTGGGCAGCCCACGGATCACCTCCCTGCACTGTATAGATACCGTGCGCATGGCATCTATACAGCAATCACCTGCTGCTTTCCAGAGCAGAGCAGCAAATGATCAAAGGCTCTTCCCAGAGCTGTAACTAGACATTTTGGTGCCCTGTGCCAGAAAGATAATTGGTGCGCCGTCCCCCCCCCCCCCCCCCTATCATCCATACCTAAAATAGGGCCAGTGCCTATGCGCTGTGGGCCGAGCACACAGCTTTACAGCTGAGGAGCACTTGATAGGAGCCTCCCAACTGGCCCCCCACACGCGGACACTGCAGTCCGTGGGTTGGACACCGTTAGCGGTCCCAAAAAACGTGCAGGGAGTGCAGCTACTATGGGGCCCAGAGCTGATAGGGGCCCATCTCCCCTGTTTAAGTTACATGTGTTGTATACATTTTTCAACATTGGACGGTAAATACGGGCCCTTACAAACTTTTGCCTTGGGGCCTATAATGTATCTAGTTATGCTCCAGGAACTGCTCATTGTAATGTGGTAAAAAATGAACTGAAGGGCATCATAATGTTACATAATATGAACTGGGGCACTGCAATGTGGTGCAGTATAAAGTGGAGGCACTATAGTGTGGCATAATATTACCTGGTGGCAGCGTGTTATAATATGAACTGAGGACATTGTATGGCATAATGTGAATTGGAGGTACTGTGTTTTATGGCAGCATTACAATGTGCATAATGTGAATTAGGGCACTACTATGGTTCAGAAAATTACACTACAGGAGCACACAGCCAATCAGGAGGGTGCAACAACGTGGCGCTCCTTGATTGGCTGAAGGAACCCTCTTAGACAGAAGTCACGGGGGGTTCCTGGCAGTCGGGAAAAGGGGTCCCATGTGAAAACATGGGGCCCCTTTCAGTGCGTGGCCGTGTATCCGTTTTTTTATTTTGCAAAGTACGTGGGTTACAAATAGAAAAGAAGAGGACCGAACTGCACTGGATTATGTGTGTATAACTTTTCCAACAGGTACCCCATGGATTCTACATGGAGAAGAGGACCGACCCTCGTGTGAACATAGGTAAGTATGTGTGTATGGAGGTGTGGATGTATGTATTAAACTTTTACTTTAAAGGTGTGTGTCTTCTGTTTTTATTGGGGTATTTTTTTAGTAGTAGTACTACAGGTACCAGCGGGCCCGGTTTTCCACCGCCTGCTGGTACTTGTGGTTCTCCAAGTACCAGCTTGCGGGGGAGGCTTGCTGGGACTTGTAGTACTGCTACTAAAAACAATATTCAATTTTTGACAAAAAGGCTATCAGCCCCCCATCCGCAGCCCTTGGATGGGGGGGACAGCCTCGGGCTTCACCCCTGGCCCTTGGGTGGCTGGAGGGGGGCGGACTCCTTGATTGAAGGGGTCCCCACTCCTCCAGGGTACCCCGTCCAGGGGTGACTAGTTGGGTATGTAATGCCAGGGCCACAAGGGACCAATATAAAAGTGTCCCCCGGCTGTGGCATTATGTATCTGGCTAGTGGAGCCCGGTGCTGGTTTAAAAAATACGGGGGACCCCTACGCTTTTTGTCCCCCGTATTTTTGGAACCAGGACCAGGCGCAGAGCCCGGTGCTGGTTGTTTAAATATGGGGGAACCCCTGTCACTTTTTCCCCCATATTTTTTCAACCAGGGCCGGCTCAAAGAGCCCGAGGCTGGTTTTGCTTAGGAGGGGGCACCCCACGCATTTTCTTTGGGGAAAATTAACACTTTCCCACCCCTTCCCACTGAAAAACATGCACGGATCTCATGGATCCGTGCATGCCTATCCGAACACGGTAAAAAAAAAAGCAGGTCTGTTTTTTTTTAGCACTTTTTCACGATTTGTATTTTATCACGGCAGTGTTTGGCTATTGTCGGCAGTGTTTGTGATTTGCACTTTTTAGTAAATGACCGATTTCTACCAAATTCCAGGCGTATTTGACCGATGGTGTATTCATTCGTAATTTTTTCCTAGGACTTCCAAAAAAATACGAATGCCCTCATCACTGCCGTGTTTTGAGTTTAGTAAATTCCCGAGATGACACTTTGAAGAAAAAACACCATCTCGGTCAAAATCGGCACCTTAGTAAATATACCCCAATGTTTTTTGTATCTTTTCCCATTACCTATAGCTCCCGGGGGAGGGGGGGGGGCGGGGGTTAGATTTAGACTGCGGGTGGGGAGAGGTTAGGGTTAGGCCACTGATAGAGTGGGTTGGTGGTTAGGCATCCCCGGGGTGGTTAGGCTGCAGGGGAGGGAGGGTTAGGTTTAGGCAGCAGGGACAGAGGTTAGGATTAGGCACTCCTGCGGTTAAAGTCAGGCACAAAGGGGGGAGGTTAGTGTTAGGCTGTGGACAGGGAGGGTTAAGGGGGTGAGGAGAGGGGAAAACACCCCTTTACTCACCCCCGAGGTGACAGAATGGGTGGGGCAAGGGGGCACCTTGCCCCCCCAAAACATGAGAGGCGCCGGTCAATGTACACAGGAGGAGCGGCGTGCGGTCAGTTTAAAAGCCGCACATCACAACCTCCGTGCAGCGCATGGACTAGGCAATGGTGCTCCGCCACCCATAACTCCCAGCAGAGCAGTGCCAAACTGCTGCGAATCGCGGGTATTTTGGGGGCATGGCCTAATGCCGAGGAGTGCCCGCCTCCTGTGCTGCTGTGTAATCAGGGCAGGTACAATAATGTCTCTCTCACTCCATCTCTCTCCCTAACACTCTCTCTCCTCTCTCTCTCTCTCTCTCTCTCTCTCTCTCTCTCTCTCCCTAACACTCTCTTTTCGCTCTCTCACCCTAACACTCTCTATCCACTCTCTCTCCCTAACACTCTTTCCTCTCTCTCTCTCCCTAACACTCTCTCTTCTCTCTCTCTCACACACTCTCTCTTCCCTCTCTCTATCCCTAACACTCTTGCTTCTCTCTCTCTCTCCCCATAACACTCTCTCTCCCCTGTCTCTCTCTCTCTCTCCCTAACACTCTCTCCCTCCCTAACACTCTCTCTTCCCTCTCTCTATCCCTAACACTCTCGCTCCTCTGTCTCTCCCTAACACTGTCTCTCCTCTCTCTCTCCCTAACACTCTCTCCCTAACACTCTCTCCTCTCTCCCTAACACTCTCTCCCTAACACTCTCTCCTCTCTCCCTAACACTCTCGCTCCTCTCTCCCTAACACTCTCTCTCCTCTCTCTCCGTAACACTCTCTCTCCCCTTCTCCAGAGCCGGCCCTAACCAATATGATGCCCTAGGCAAGATTTTGGCTGGTGCCCCCTAGCACAGCCGCTAGTTCTGCAGAAGATGCCTGGCATGAGTCAGCTGGCAGCTCTGCTAATGTCGAGCGCCTTTTGTTTATGAAAATGCATCATATTTGCATTACTAAGTGGCTAGAATGCACAAGCAGCTTTTGCTGATTAAAATGATATGCAGCATGCATATATTCTGTGTGCGACTGCGGCTGTATCTGTATACGAAATGCTAGATTACAGTAATTTCCAGGAATACACACAACGTAACATTTTGTATGCAGATACAGCCGCAGTCACACACAGAATATAGGCATGCCGCATATCATTTTAATCAGCAGAAGCTGCTGGTGCCCCTAAGCATACCAAATGCCCTAGGCATTTGCCTAGTTTGCCTATGCCTAAGGCCGGCTCTGCCCTTCTCTCTCCCTAACACACTCTCTCTCCCTCTCTCTCCCTAACACTCTCTCTCTCTCTCTCCCTAACATTCTCTCTCCTCTTGCTCCTCTCTCTCCTTGACACTGTTTCTCTCTCTACCTGACACTGTCCCTTTCTATCCCTCACTCCCCCTGACACTTAGTCTCTCTCTCTCTCTCCCTATTTCTTTCCCTGACAGTCTCCCTCTCTCTTCCCACCACCTCCCCATCATGGTGCTGCCTCCATTTTGTCCCCGTAGTATGGCCTCCTCCTCCCAGGGGGCGCCAAATGAGGATCTATCTTTCCCCAGACCATAAATGTTCCGATGCCCCTGCTCATCCCTGTCCGTCTTTTTTGCACCGGGATCTCAGCGTCAGTATTACGATCACCGGGATCCCATGTGCCGGGATATCATACTGATCCCCCTATTAGTACACCTCTTAATGCCCAGAGGGAAGGGCGATCCTGAGACCATGGTTCCCCAGAGGTTTCCCCCCAAGGGGGTTGTTTCTCTCCTGAGTGCTGAAGGATGACTCTTCGTGAGTACAGAGGTGTAGCTTTTAGGCCATAATCAATCTCATGCCCGACCCTGCAATGTATAAGAAGTAAAATAATCACTAATGCGATCACTGTACTTCTGGCTTTAGACCCCGGCTGCGCTACTTCACATGTGCATTTGTCAGACTGCATATGTGAGAGCAGGCAGTAATGTTGGGATCCCTCTCCAGGGAAGAATTGCATAATGTAGCCCACGGGCTACAAACGCCATTTAGAAATGGCATTAGCTGCCGGGCCAAGCTCAGAAATGCTTTGCATTCTGGAGATTGGTGAGTTTTCGCAGTTTACCAACTGCCGTAGAAACTTTTGGTGGCTGCCTTTGTGATTAAAATAGTTGGAATGCAACATATATCTCCAATATCCATTGCAGTCCCCAATACATACATTCAGGGCCTGTTTAATATTTGTGGGCAGTCTCCAAACCTGACTGTTTTCAGAGATGTCTCGCAAATATTATTTGTTAAATATTCTTTATAATAAACTTTTTATATTTTAGCATAAACTAAAAAATGTTTTATGTATTCATTGACTGAGTCTCCGTTCTTTATTGCATGCTAATTTCACAGGGTCCGCAAATTATTACTCCACTGTCCTGCTGGTGCTCCTGACCTGCTGTATAGCAGTGAGACATATTTTTTATATACAGCACTCTTGGGGAGATGTATTAAGCCTTGGAGAGAGATAAAGTGGAGATGTCCAAAGCACCCAATCATCTTCTGTCACTTATCCAGCACAGTACATGAAATTATACCTGTAGTTAGAAGCATCATTTGCGTTGGGCAAATACCCAACTTTATCTCTCTCCGCGGCTTGATACATCTCCCGAAAAATATCATGTCTCCCTTTCACTTAATTAACAAGTTAAATTGATAATTGACAATGTATTTTTTTGGAAACAGGGTAAGAAATTCCCAGTATAAGATAATGTTAAAAAGGGTTTCCATCTTCCAATAACTTTCTAATGGCTTGTCAATACTCTCCTGGTACATTTACTTTGATTTATCATTCACGTTTCTCCCATGCCAGACAGGGGCGGATTGGGAACTTAACGTGTCCCTGGAAATATATGAAAAGTGGCCTCATGTAGGTTGGAGTAATACCGCTTTCAGATCGCAAATACCGGATCACACCCGGTAAGAAAAACGTGTCCTTACCGGGTGGGATCCGGCATTTGCTCTGCTATGGTGGCTTTCCGACCCGGCAATATACCAGGTTGGTTGCCATAGCAGCGGGGGGGGGGGGGGGGGGGGCGCAGCAGCAGGGGTGGGGTGGAGGCAGCGCTGGGAGATAAGCTCATCTCCTGCGCCGCCTCTCCCTATGCTGTGAATGGGAGCCATGTCACATCGACGCGGCTCCCATTCACACTGCGCCTGACCCGGTATTCAACCCGGGTATAACCCTTCTTTTATACCGGGCTGAATTACCGGGTCAGGCGACCCGCTAATTCGGCGAAAGTGCTTTCACATCGCACACTGACCCGTGCTGGGTTATTTGTGCGATGTGAAAGGGGTCACAGTCAGCTATAAGCGGGGCCCAACACAAACTGGGGGTTAGCAAATTGTTAGCATTAGCCACATTGGTAATAAGCACGGCCAATGCAGCATGGTAGGCAATCACAGCACCAGCAGAAGGATCCTGTCACAGTAGGTGGAGATCACACCAGTGGGTGAGGTATTGCACTGGTAGGCAGCACACCATGGTGACAAGTACACACATTAAATGATTACTACTACTTAATCCAACAGCAGGGAATTCCAAAGATTAGCACCGACTTGGTAAAAGGTCATTATAAAATAGATAATTCTTACTGGGGTCTCATCCATTGCTAAACACCCACTGGTCTCACATTTTTCCTTGCGGTGTAAAAGAAAAAACAAATCACAATGCCTCTGTCTACCATGCCAGTGAGAGATATTCAATACAAGGAGTATCCCAGTGACCCTCATACAATGCCCAAGGAGCATCCCAGTGACCACCATACAATGCCTATAGTGTTACGCACACCAGTGCTAACAGGAGTATACCGGTGTATGAACAGAGAGGGAAGCGAAGCAAACGAACTCACAGACAGTATAACATAACATACACAGGAGGTGATGGAATAACTAATAAACACAAAGTGAACGGGGAAGCCCAAAGGCTCAGGAATTGGGTGTCTCCCTAGTGTCAGGAATGCTCAGATGGAATAGAGCGGACAATGAAGCGATGTGTAGTGATTTCACATGTGGAGCACCTGAAATGATGTTGCTAAGAGCAACAGAAAAAACCCCAAAGGGTTACCAACGGGTGTGGGAATAAACTCCTTGGTCAGAGATAGAAATATAGACACAAGGAGAGTATCCACAATCCTAACCCCCACTTGCAGGGCACAGGTTTAGCTTACTGCCACTAAACTGACACCTGGACGCCCTGCACAGTGAGGGAGGATTAAGCAAGCAGGTCTGAGAGTACAGCCGCAAACCTGCTGGGTTCACAGAATAGCAAAAGAACCCCAGCAGGTCAAACAACTGACTCCAGTCTTACTGCTAGGTCCGGATTGGCAGAATGAAGTACCGAATCCCAAGGCCTATTCGCAGTAAGCAACAAGTAAATACAAAGTCACACAGTACTAGCTAACTCTCTGGAACTGACTAACAAACAAAGATTCAGCAGCATTTGCCTAGCCTGAGAGGATGGTTTATATAGCAGGTGCTGTCCACGCCCCACTCAGACCTCACAGACTGTGAGCACAAAACCAGCGCCGGATTCCCTGCCGTGCACAGAGCCTGTAACCACTACACAGTAAAAACCTGGACCGGAGTATCAGCTGCGCTCAGGTTACTTCGCTAACACTTGCCTCCCGGTTGCCATGGCGACGTGGCAGCACAGAGCAGGAGATCCTAACATATAGCAGCCAACCAGGTTCTAGCTATCATTTTCTAGAATATATTTGATAAATGATAGCTAGAAACTCATTGGTTGCTATGGACAACAAACTCTTTAGAAGGTTTTCTACATCTCTCCCTTGGTTATTGCCACAATGACCAGCTGAGCATATATCGGGGACTTATGGTAGTGCCCAAATCCCACGTTTTCTCCACTCCGTGCTGTAATGCAGGCAGTACAAGATGTGCCATTGGAGCTCCTAAACTGGCATGGCCCTGTCCGGCTCAGATTAGGCCAAAGATAAAAGAAAAAGTCATGTTACAGAACAGTGTTATTAGCTAATATGGGGAGATATTGGTTACACATATGGGGCCTGATTCTGAGATTTACATAAATCTCTGATGTTTAATGATCTGCGCATGAGCGGACACCGCACTGCACACGCGCAGATCTGGTCCCCCGACATCCTGAATAACCTCAGGGTTACTCGATGTCCTATGTGCACGCAGATGATCCTGTGCTGCCCCTTCAGATGCAGCAGCGCATTACAGAATCTTGGGCCACTTTTTTAACTAATACACCTTATGTAGCTTTTGCATAATTCTGCACAACTGCAGAGATGCCATTAGCGTCCACCTCTGAATCAGCCCCATATTTATATAGAGGCAGGGGCTTAACTAGAACTTTGTGGGCCCCTTAGCAACATTTTTCTGCCACACCTCCCCCCCTCTCCCCCCCAACTCAGGTCTCCAGAGAGAGAATGACAGCAGGGACATAGAGACAGAGAGAGTGACGACAGGGACACAGAGAGAGGGTTCCGGCAAAGACATAGGGACAGAGATAGACAGCAGGGATTTAGGGACAGAAAGAGGCAGCAGGGGCATAGAAACAGATAGAGAGGCAGCAGGGACATAGAGACAGATAGAGGCTCAGCAGGGACTTAGGGATACGCAGTTGGGACAAAGAGAGAGGCAGCAGGGATGTAGGAACAGATAGAGGCAGCAGGAACATAGAGACTGAGAGAGAGAGTGGCAGCAGGGACAAAGAGACAAAGAGAGTGGCAGCAGGGACACAGAGAGAGAGTGCGGGCAAAGACAGGGTAAGGCAGCAGGGACTTAGGGACAGAAAGAGGCAACAGGGGCATAGAAACAGAGAGAGCGGCAGCAAGGACATAGGGACAGATAGAGAGGCAGTAGGGACGTAGGGGACAGAGAGAGTCAGCAGGGGTGTAGGGACAGAAAGAGAGGCAGCAGGGGTGAAGAAACAGAGAGAGAGAGAGAGGCAGCAGGAATGTAGGGACAGATAGAGAGGTAATTGTGAGCAATGACAGCAAGTCTGCATATATAATATATGCCTAGATAGAATACATATAAAATCCCAAGTTTAAAGGAAGCGATGACAGGCCGCTTCTGTTGCCATAACAACATGCACGCATCTATCCCGAATCTGGAAATACAGAGTGCCCGACACGTCACCAAGACAGCAGGCGAGGAGGAAATGAAGCAGTCGCAGTGCCATCTCCATGGAAATGGAAACGCAGTGATGGAGATTACGGGAGCATAAAAGATGGCAGCAGATAGACCCCATGCCAGAACACTTGACCAATATCAAGTGACATCAGTGTTAATAGAAAAACACACGGTTGCCCTGGAGATGGGAACTGTTTATGGTCACATGATTTAGAGGAGATCTATGATTGGAGAGAGACCAACCTCAGCAGTTATGTATTTTTCAGTAGGGGGACGTGAAGGGATTGGATATTATGGGTATATAAGGATTGTTTGGATGGAATAGCAACACTCATTACCTTGAAAAAGACCACAGAGGAGATTGAAACGTGTTAGTGGGGATCAGGCAACTGGAGAGTGCAAGGAGGACATTACCTTAAGGAGCGGAATGCCTGCAAGTCTACCCGGGATACCGCATGGTGGTATATCATCCTCCCTACGCCTTTTTGTAACTGATTAAAACCCAGTTCCAAGATTTCTGGTAATTACCCATTTGCAATCACTGCCTGTCTGATCCCATTCTTGAGTGTTGTATACATGTACCTTTAGACTTATTTTATTGTATGATGAGTGCTTTTTTATCACAAAAAAAAACATGTATTATGCTATGTTTTTTTTTTCACTCTTTCTCGCATGTACTGAAAAAATATGAGACATCATTGAAAGAGGCATTTGGCACAGTACTAATGAAATTTCTATTGGAAAAAAATGAGGATTCTGGATTCTATGTTTGTTTGTTTTTTCAAACTATTTTTATTGCAATCTCACATCGTACAGAATAAGTAAGCAGTATTTCGAGACATGAAATATAGTAGATAGTTAACAATGTATAACATAAAAGACATCATACAGAAACCTCCTAGCAGGAGACAAGGAGTCACAGATTATTCAGTCCCATATAATCCCAGGTAGAGATCCAAACATATTTTCAAATTTTTCCTCGTATAATAATAACTTTTATACCCTTCCAATAAAAGGGAACATATGTAGAACTAGTAATATCAGGGAATTTATGGTGTGTTTTAATTACCAAAGCGGAGCATATTATAGATGGAACAAGATGTATCAATCATTGATTCTCCACTAGTAAAAACAGGGTATCCAAGAAAAAAAAAATCCCTAAACTTGTATAAAATACCTAAAACATAAGAAAATAAACCAATATGTAATGCCTACTATGGGACACGGGTCGTCGATCCATCCACAGCACAATCTTCCCATATCGGGGGTCTATATTTCCAAGCAGCCCGGTATACGATTGAATATAGAAGGAAGTGGAGAAGGGTCCGGAGAAGAAGAGAAAGGATAAGTCAGATGTTTAAGGGGTTAGGGTGGTCTATAGTGTGGAGGAGGTACCATGAGGTGGATTGAAAGCATTTATCTATGGCTTGTTTAGTATGTAGGGGGAGTGTCAAAATGTAAGGGTTCCAACATTGGAACAAAGCAGGGGTGAGCCTCTCCTTATGGATAGAGGTCTCCAGCCAGTCCATGGTGAATAGAAAAAATAGTCTAGAGGTCACCATCGAAATATTAGGAGGTATGTTGTGAATCCACTGTTGCAGGATTGCCTTCCTGCCAGCTGCTGATAGTATCATAAGTAGCTTTTTGTTAGCCCTGGGGATGTCCGGCTGATCAGTCAAACATCCGAACAGTGCCCAGGAGGTGGTGCAGCTAAAGGATATGCCTAAGGACGTAGTTCCATAGTGATGTACCTCATGCCAAAACTGTGACACCAGAGCGCACTCCCAGAAGCAATGGAAGAGGTCGGCCCCCTCCATTAGGCATTTGGTGCATTTACTATCTTCTGAGATGCCCATCAGTGATCGGCGTTTAGGTGAAATGTATGCCCTATGGAGCATTTTATAGGCCATTTCTTGGTAAGAGCTTGCAGGAATAAGCTTCAAGGTCAACTGAAAATGATTTAGGAGGGATTCAGGGGTGACCGTTGGGATGTGGGAGGACCACTGGGACAGCTCCGGAAGGTCTGTGTCTGGGATAAGTTCAAGACGGATACGTGAGTAAATGGTTGATATAGAGTAGTAGGCCGACTGGGTTAGTGTGTCTAGAGAGTTAAGAAAGTCGATCCCTGTCAGTTTAGATAGTACAGTTTTAAGATAGTGTATTGCTTGGAAGTAGGCAAACTCGTGGTGAGGAAGTAAGCCGTATTTCTCTCGCGCCTCCACGAAAGACAGCGGGGCGCGGGAGGAGTTAAGCAGGTTGCGCAGGCTGCGGACGCCAAGACAGTGCCAGGTAGTGAAAGGTTGTAGAGCTTCCCCCTTCTGAAACTCTAAGTTACCGATAAGGGGCAGTGAAAGTGAGTATAAATATTGAAGTTTGAGGGATTTCCTTGCCATTTTCCACGCCTGCATTATGGGGAGTAGTAGTAAATTAGTGGTAATATGTAAGGCCAATTTGGAGGGCTTGGCATGTAGAAGATAACTGAGGGATAAGGGAGCACATAGTTGAGAATCTAGGCTAGAATCTGTGTAGTAATTATTATTTCCAAGCCAATCCATAGCTATGCGTAAGAGGCACGCAAGATTGTATCGTTTAATATCAGGTAGATTGATTCCCCCTCTAGGTACCGTCTGGGTTAATTTTTTCATGCTTATCCTCGGGCGTTTACCAGCCCAGATGTATTTGGAGATAGAAGCGTTCAAAGAGGATAGGTCTGATTTAGATAACAATCAGGGGGTCATCTGTAAAACATAGAGGAGCTTTGGGAAGCTGGCCATCTTAAATAAATTGCATCTACCTAGCATATTAAGGGGGAGGGATTGCCAGAGGCCAAGTTCGGTTCTAATCTTATGTAGGACTGGAGTAATATTAAGTCTATATAGGTGGCATGGTTGAGCAGGGAGTGCAACGCCTAGAAAGGTAATATGTGTATTTGCCCATTTAAAGGGAAAGGTGGTTCCCCAATCCAATTTCGCCTGTCCATATATGGCCAACGCTTCTGACTTACTGTAATTGATGGTAAACCCTGTGAAAGAGGAGAAGCGATCAGTCATGGCAATTAACTGCGGGATTGTATGGTGAGGATCTGACATAAAAAGGAGGAGGTCGTCTGCGAATGCCACCGCCCTTAATTCCTGTGTTCCCACAGCAATGCCCTTATAGTTCTTGTGTGACAGAATATGGCGTATAAGGGGTTCCAATGCCAAATCAAAAAGGAGGGGAGATAAGGGGCATCCTTGCCTAGTGCCTCTTTCCAACGTGAAAAATGAAGATGTCACATTATTGACTAAGACCTGCGCCACTGGGTTGGTATATAAGGTTTGCACCAGGTTGCAAAACACTGTGCCAAATCCCTGGTGGGCGAGCACTCGAGATAGGTGAGGCCAGGCAATTTTATCAAATGCCTTCTCTGCGTCTAAATTTATAATGATGCTATTTTTGGCCTGGTTAAGGCGGGTGTAGGATATCGCAGTTAGGGCCGCCCTCACTCCCCGTGTGGATTGTCTACCTTTGACAAATCCCATCTGTGCAGGTGAGATGAGATGGAGTAAGTATGCTTGCAACCTGTTAGCTATGATTTTAGTCAAGATTTTAAAATCTTGATTGAGGAGTGAGATGGGGCGGTATGACCCAACCTGGGTAGGATCTTTACCAGGTTTTGCTAGCACTATGAGTTTGGCTTCATTGAAACGAAGGGGAGTCTCCCCTGTTGTTAGTATATGGTTATATAATCGTGTTAAGATGGGGAGTATGTCGGCATCTAGCACCTTGTAAAATTCAGCGCTGAAGCCGTCAGGGCCAGGGCTCTTTCCATTGGGGAGGGACTTAATGGTGGCCCGCACCTCCTCCTCAGTTATGGGAGCATCCAATGATTCCCTCTCCTCTAATTCCAGCTTCGGTAACTGCGCCTCATCTAGGAATAATTGACCATCAGTTGCATTATCAACGTCGGCAGTATATAGGGACTTATAGAAGCGCATGAAAGCCGAGCAGATGTCAGTGGGATCAGAAAGAACACTTCCAGAGCTGTGCAACGAGTCAACCCATGTTTTGTTTCGGGGCCCCCTAACCAGGTTGGCCAGGAGCTTACCGGATTTATTCCCCCACCTATGAAACCTGTTCCTGCCGTAATCGTAGCTGATCTGGGCCTGTTCGGTGAGAAAGGTATCATAGATTTGTTTAGCCATGAGGTACGCCTCCTTGTGAGTAGGGCTATCGCTTTGTTTGTATGTGCGGTATGCAAGTGTGAGAGCTGCGCTGAGTTCCTGTAATTTTATGTTAAATTTCTTGCGCTTAGAATTAACGTAGGAGATGATATGGCCACGGAGGACTGCTTTAGAGGCTCCCCAAAAAAGTGGAGTGTTAGATTCTTGATCTAGGTTGTCAGTAGTATAATTCTGCCAGGTGTGTTTAAGATGTAATAAGAAGTCCTCCGAATGTGTGAGATAAGCTGGGAATCTCCAACATTTAGATATGTTCTGAGGTAGGGACAGATGTAGGGACAGGGTAATGGGGGCGTGGTCCGAAATAATGATGTCCTTAATTGAGGTGTGGGTAACTTTAGAAAAGAGGTGTTTGGATAAAAATAGATAGTCAATGCGAGAGTGAGTAGAATGTGGGTGGGAATAGAAAGAATAATCTCGTTGAAGGGGGTTATGTAGACGCCAGGGGTCTAATAAGGTTAGTTGAGAACAAAATGAGGAAAGCAGAGTAGAGGAGGGCCCGGGTTTTTTGGTACTTACCCCCGATCTGTCCATGGATGGATCAACGACCGCGTTGAAGTCACCCCCTAGGATTAAGTTCTGGCTACCCCAGGATAAAACTCTTTGTAGGATATCTGCAAAAAAGAGATTGTTAGATCCAGTAGGTGCATACACGTTTAGAAAGGTATATATCACATTGTCGATTGAGACATCTAAAAATATAAATCTGCCCTCAGGGTCGATATACTTTTTGAGAATGGAGAATTGAAGATTCTTATGAAAGAGGATGGCCACACCTCTGGTTTTATTGGTGTAAGGAGCAGACACGCATTCCCCAATCCAAGGGGCTCTCAATGAGATAGGGGAGTTATGCTCCCAGTGTGTTTCTTGCAGGAACACTACTTGAGGGGACAAGCGAGAGAGATGAGCAACCACCTTCTTGCGCTTAATGGGGCTATTTAGACCCTCCACATTCCAGGAAACTATATTAAAGTCTAAAAGTGGGGTTGTCACCGGGGTTGAGGTCTGGGAAACAGCGTGGTTAGCCATGCTATCCTACCCCCGTAGACGGAGAATAGAATATCAAAATTGTACAGGTAAAACGGTGCCCCCCCCCGTCCCAGTGAGCAAGGAGGGGCCAACCTATGGAGGATCGAGACACATTATCCCAGCAGGCAAAACAAACAGACACATAAACATACAAGAATATCAAACTAACAGATAGACAACAATGGGAGGCAAAGCCTCCAGCATGCATGATTAGCATGCCTTGATCATATCCCGAGCACCGAGTGACCTACAGATGAAAGTAATCGTGAAAATATGCAAGCTGTAAGTAAGGGTGGACAGTCAAGTGTCAGGGTGTGCAAAATGGGTCTTTGCCGCCATCGGATCGTCGAAGAAGCACGGTTTTCCATTGACGAAGACCCGAAGGCGGGCAGGATATAACAATGAAAACTTGACATTTTCTTCAAACAGTCGCTTGCATATCGGTGCGAACTCTCTGCGCTTGTTGGCGACATGGGTGGAGAAGTCCTGGAAGATGAGCAACCTTTCTCCCTTATAGAGGAGGTTCGCTGACTGCCGGTAGTGGTCCAAGAGCTTAGCTTTATCCGCGTCGTTTAAAATCCGTAGGATAACAGGTCTAGGGCGTCCCGCGGATTCTCTGCGTTCAGGGCCAATCCTGTGTGCCCTTCCAAATGGCTAATGGTGAGCCCTGAAGATCCATACCTAATTTGTCGGGTAGCCAGTTGGATAGAAGGTCTAGCAGTGCGTGGCCTCTCACCGACTCCGGGATGCCCACCACCCGCAGGTTGTTTCGACGGCTCCGATTCTCCAAATCATCAAGTTTTTCAGTGAGGCCTTTGATTTCTGTGGTTTGGGTCTTTATGGTAGACTGTGCGGCTTGAAGATCGTCTTCCAATGTTGAGACCCTCTGCTCGACTTCATCTAAACGGTTGCTATGATGAGTCAGCTGGGCTAAGGTGGAGTCGATGGCTTCTTTAATGCCCGCCAGTTTTTCGTCTAGCAGAGGTCCAAGAACCGCAGCGATGTCAGTGGGTTTCATTTTGGGTTGTTTGGTAGTTGAAGCGCCAGTACGTTTTCTTTGGGATCGGGATCGAGTGGTGGAGCAATCGGAGTCAGATGAATTCCTGCGGGACTTGTCTTCGCGTGCGCCTGAAATAGGACCAGTCGAGGACATTGGGGTGGACACCAGGAACTTTTCCATATGAGGTCGCTGGAATTAAGTATGTAGAGTAGAAGCAATGTAGGGCGCAGAGGGTGATTTAATGAGGGTCACGTCAGCGCTGGGAGGGTACTGGAAAGTTACATTGCTATGAAGATAGCAGGCATGTCAGGGTGTTGCGGATCAGGGTTGCCGGTAGCAACGTTGCAGAGGCGTCAGAGTGTGGTACCGCAGAGCACCGCAGCGGCGTGATGTGTATGTCAAAAGGCTCGGGGTGAGGTAGCGGGAGCCAGGCATCCACCGCTATGAGTCTGTAATTCCCAGGCGCGGATTCTATGTTTTAAAGGGACAGTACACGTCATAAAGGAAAGTGACTATATTTGATCCTAGCGCCATCTAAGGAATCACTCACCTTTTACATTTCATTTCTCAATAGAAAGTATGCCTTTTTGCAGATGACTCAAAGGTATGCAACAGGGTAGACACACCGGGAGGGGTTTGTAGGAGGATCTAGGTAGACTGGTCAAGAATGTGGCAACTACAGTTTAATACCAAATCATGCACTTGAGTCTCATTAGCACAAAGGCTAAATAAAGAATTAACAGCACTATAATGGAACTACTGAGGTGGATTGGGACCAATATATATCAGGTCGAGTATCCCTTATCCAAAATGCTTGCAGTCAGAAGCATTTTGGATAATGCATTATTCAGTATTTCGGAATATTTAAATATTTTTGCCCCCACTATAATGCCAGATAAGTAATGCCCCCAGTATAGTGCCCTGCCATCCTCACCCAATCACCTACTCCCTGCCACCCTCACCCATTCACCTTCCCCCTCACCCAGTCCCCTGCTCCCTGCCACCAGGGCCGCCATCAGGGGGGTACTCGGCGCACAGCAGTCCTGGGCCCGGCCTCTCTGACAGAGAGGGGAGGGCCTAGGCAGCTCATGCTGCTGTCTGCCCACCGCCGCTGCCCGTCCATCCACCGCCGTGCTCTGTACGTCCTGCGCCGTGCACCGTCCACCCGCAGTTAGGGTTGCCACCTCATCCCTTTAATTCTGGACACATATTAATTACACAGGTTCTGTGTCTGATTAAAACCAGGTGAAATGGAGTCTTGAAGTCAGCCAGCCACAAAACCTGTGTAATGAATATGTGTCCAGAATTAAAGGGATGAGGTGGCAACCCTACCCGCAGTGCTCTATTTAAATGTCCCTCCCAAGATGGTCGCCGCCTCAGAGGAGACAGTTATTAAAGATACTAGAGGAGGCCTCATAACTGTCTACTCCGAGGCGGCAGCCATTTTTGGAGGGTCGTTTTCAGTAGTTTGAAAGCAGGCGCGAACAGTGCTGCGGCCCCTGCCTGGACATTAGAGTACTTGCATCTAGGTGAGGAGAGTGGCCACCGGCTCTGTCCTTCCAGCAGCGCGATCTGCCCCCAGCTCCAGCCAGTACGGACATTATGGTCAGGTCATCAAGACAGAGTAGCTCAGAGTGCAGAGACACCCTGCCCCCGCTCAATGGCTGCCCTAACAGAAGGCCGGTACCCTACTGTGGTAATGGCAATACTGTATTTTCTCCTACATCTGTGTGGTGTATGAGAGTGTGTGTACAGTGTCCTGCTGTGTGTGTGTGTGTGTGTGTGTGTGTGTGTGTACAGTGTGCTGCTGTGTGTGTGTGTGTGTGTGTGTGTGTGTGTGTGTGTGTGTGTACAGTGTGCTGGTGTGTGTGTGTGTGTGTATACAGTGTGCTGCTGTGTGTGTGTGTACACAGTGTGCTGCTGTGTGTGTGTGTACAGTGTGCTGCTGTGTGTGTGTGTGTGTGTGTGTGTGTGTGTACACAGTGTGCTGCTGTGTGTGTGTGTGTGTGTGTGTGTGTGTGTGTGTGTGTGTGTGTGTGTACAGTGTGCTGCTGTATGACAGGGACACCACTGGGTTGCCAGGAGCGGGGCCCGGTGATATAAGAGGCCGGGCAGGTGAGCAGAGCAGCATCGTGCTGCAGGTGAGATGCTGGGCGGGAGGTGATGGAGTCGCTCCCCTGCTCGCTGCTCTCGCTGGCCGTGCTATGTGTGCTGGGGGCCGCGCTGCTGGCCTGTGCCGGGAGCCTCCTCCTCAGCCTCAGTCTGCTTCCCCTGCTCCAGCCCATTCCCATTCTCGCTCTCTGCTGTTGTCCGGAGCCCGTTCCTGCTGGCGGTGCTGCTGCTGCTGGGGGGTGGAGGCTGCTGAGCAGGCCCCTGGTCATCATACGGAGCTCGGACGAGGTGGGCTACATCCCAGAGTGGGGGCCGGAGCCGGATGGACCCCTTTAACCTGGTCAGCATTCTGGCTCAATTTCCTTCCAACGGAGCACATAAGGACCACTGGCCATGGGCCGCAAAAGGATGCGGTAGGGGCCGCATGTGGCCCGTGGGCCACAAGTTTAACACCCCTGCTGTATAGTTATTAGTGACAGAAGGGGTGGGGGTAGGAGACAGGGACGGTGAGGAGATGCTGGGTTTCAAAAAGGGGGGAAGCTGCAAGTGAAAGTAATTAAAACAGATAATTGACAAGTGCCGCCAACAGCATCCCCTACCTTGCAGCGCAATGTGCGGTGCCCCCTCCGCACACACCTAGTTACGGTCCTGGCCCTCCTAACTACTCCCCCGTCCCCCGTCCACTGCCGTCCGTGGGTGGAACAATGGCCACTGTGACATTTTCCTAGAGACCTGCGAACCAACTAATACTCAGAGTTACTGACACTGCCGCTGCTTGCTAAAGAGGAGGGGGCCCGGACGGAGTCCGAACAAGGGCCCGCTAACTCTACGCCTCTGAGTTAATTACTCTCTAAACATACACTTATGATTTGCAGGAGCAAATCTATAATACATGAATATGTCAGAATATATAAAGTGGTGGTAAACAGATTCATTAATATTATAGCAGGTAGGCGATTACTTCATTCATGTGTAATGTGTTACTACTAGGATCACCACAGCAGCACTTCATTCACCAGAAGCACCCTCTGCCTAGCAACGGACTGTTCCAACTGGCCATCCACACTCATCTATTTTTACAAGACTTCAATAAAATAAAATAAAAATACTCATAGCTAAGGCGTCTAATATTATACAATATAATCCTAACAGCGCGCTTTACCCTTCTCTTACAGCCACCCACTTTCACCGCTCCCCCTGCTCGCTGTCAGTGGTAGGTGCCGTTGTCATGGAGACGCAGTAACATCTCCGCTGCAGTAGAAGCTCGGGGCTCTGTGTTCTGCTGGAGCCGGGACGCCTGCCCTGGTTATATACCCCGTGCGGGGCCGGCAGTATCTGAGGGAGCCAGGCAGGTAAACAGAATATGCGCTATGCGATCTATAATGTCCCGTAGAGTCTGACAAAGCTTTCTGGGACTTGTAGTTCCACAAGTTTCTCAAAGCAACCTCTAACATCCATGACTGGTCCAGTTGACTGAAATTACTGAGGACTGGATCACAGATAGGGCAATGCAGCATATTTCTTTATAGAGAAGATCTGGTGCAGAGTACTCATTCAGTTCTTTGTATATAGCATTAACATATGCAGATTTCTCTTTTGCGTATGCTACAGGCCTACATCTGTAAAGAAATTGTAGTCCCTATGAAATGTATGAAAGACTTTTTACAAAAATATTTTTTGATAGCATTGCCATTTAGGGGCATATTTATGTTTAATAGCATTTTAGCCTGATAATTGTATCCTCTCACCACCACATTTTGCAGCAATAAAAGGAGGAGACGGAGCATTGCGGGGCAACGCGAATGGGGGGCGGAGGCGGTCAAATGGGGGCGTGATCACGGGGGCTGCGTGACCTCACACGCAGCTGCCGCGATTAAGAACATGGCGGCGGGACTCCTGCGGGTGCAGCAAAGCTGCGCCGGCATGAGCCATCCTTAGTTTCTGCTAACAAGCAGAAAGTGCAATGCGTTCGCAATTTCTGCTTGTGAAACGGGGGGAGGCTCCGGTCAGCATGCTGGACGGCCTTGCCTAGCGATGGGTGGCCCCAGCATGCGATCCAAAGGAATGCAAATTCTGCTAATTAGCAGAATTTGCAGTCCTTACTGAATTAGGCCCAAAATGATCAGGGAATGTATTATGTCTTGCCAGCAAATGTGCGGGGCCTGAGTCTGACCCTGTGAAAGCAAAAGTGAAAGCTAACACTAGAACCGTAACTACAGTAGGTGTGTACGGAGGGGGCACCACACATAGGGCTGCAGGGTAGGGGGCGCTGTTGGTGGCACTTGTCAATTATCTGTTTTAATTATTTTCACTTGCAGCTTCCCCCTTTTTGATGCCCAGCATCTCCTGACCGCCCGTCTCCTGCCCTGACCCCTTCTGTCGCTTATACCTACACAACATTCATGAACTCAACTTGAGATTTCTTTGTTGTTCAGTCATACTTTCCTTTATTACATTTCAAGATGCTGACATATCCAGGATCCAAACCCATTGCCTGTGGCTTTTTTTGTCAAGACACTCTATTCATTGAGCTATCTGCCCTTGCATGAAAAGGTAGATAATTCTAAGCTAGATAATTCTGTCTATTTGAAGCTTACCTTGTATTTGATCAAATTGCTCAATGAGTAGGGGGAGTGATTAGAATTCAACAGGTTATAGTTTGAATCCTGGGTATGGCAGTATATTGAAATATGTTATTTAATATTGTATTACCCCTTACCCGACAGAATTGTGTTTGTTTGTGTGCAGGAATATTACTGATCTTAAATCTATAAAGATATTAGAACCAATAAAACGACTGCAAATTATTTAAAAACTTAAAATGTTTTTGTTCTTCGTCTTTTTTTCTCTCTCAATTACTGTAATGTAGGGGAAGAAGAGTATGTTTTTGAATATTACTATAGAGTGTCCCTTGAAACGTGTCGCTTTAATGTATAATGTTAGGGTATGCAGCTAGTTGCATTCCACAACAACTGGACCTATAATACGTTTCAAAGATATTATGTGTGTGTGCGTGGGGGGGGGAGGGGGGGGGGTATGCAGTCAGACCCCAAAAACATTTTCAGGCGTGAAATAAGGGTTTCCGCATTCTTTTTTTAGCGCTCTTTAATTTTCGGACTAATCAATTAGCCCTTGTTTTTTCCACCTGAAAATCTTTTGAAGTTTTATGCGAAAACACATTGGATGTGTGAAAAGTTGCGGTCCTATGTGTTTTTTTGCAGCTGCAATGTGAAAATAAATGCATGCATATCACGGTTTGGTGACATCAGTGCTAATTGAATAGCTCCAGGCGGGTTGATTAACTACAGTTAATTACCGTGACTAATTGAATACTGCCCTGTATATTTTATGTTAAATGTAGAACATAAAAAGCAATATAATAGTTCTACTTAATAACTAAATGATCATAAATACTATAGAAAGCTCGCATAAAATGATCAACTATTGTGAATAAAATATCTCCCTGACATAGAAATACCATACTTTTAGCCGCAGTGATTATTCAAATATATTATTGTTTTTAAGAATTTATTTTAGTGTAAATTTTTTTTTAATTAGATCATTTATTCAAGCTATTTGCATAAAGTTATGCACTCCATTCAAAATCTATAATCTATATATTGCAGAAATTATCAAATGGATTTCCACACAGAAAACATGGCTGACATTTTGGAAAATGAGCAGTTCTTCAAAACATCCTAGTAAGTATTGTGTCACAAGCAAACATCTGGTTTCACTGTGGATGGTTTGTGTCCACCAGGCTGTACCTGTGGGCCTGATTAAGAGATAAATGCTGTTTGGGGCGAAGCAACAGTCCGAAATAAGCGAATGCAGCAGGAGTCGTGGGAGGACATAGCCGCCCACTGTCAGCATCGCAGATCTGAGTGTTAGGTCCGAAGACACAGCATTGGATCACTATTGTGACCGTTCATCGTGGCATCGCCCAGCCGAGTGAGCCTAAGGCTACTCAGAATGGCTGTCATAGCGCCTTACCCAAAGTCAGTAAATCGGCGTTGGAATTTGCAGACACTGGCTTCACCACTTCCGGTAAATGGGGCCAGACAACGCAGGTCTCGATCTGTGCATATGCAGAACGGGTGCTACGCATGCACAGTTTAGTAAACATCGAAATGTATGTAAACCATCGGTTTGAGCACATCTCTGAATCAGGCTCTTTGTAAATTCCTTGCATTGGAAACTGAATTGTTCATAGGGATCATTAATTCAAATGCTGAATTGCAACTTTATCTATGTGGCAGAAGTTGCTGGAAATTAGGATATTGATGATATGGCGTTATATAAATGTGATGTTATGTTAAGTTATCCGCTCTTGGGGGCATAGTTGTAAATACGAGTAATGGTCCTGATTCAGGTCTGGTAACACAGTGGGGAATCAAGCAACCGTTGTTCAGTACATTACGCATACATTGGACCCGTACTGCGCATGGCCAGTAAGGCTGCAGATGTCAGTTGATTGACAGCCGCCGTTTCGGGGTGGGGACGGTGCAGCAATGGCCTCTGCTTTCACAAAGCGTGTCACCTCCATATAGTGGAAGTGCCAAGGCCAGGATCTCTGTCTTCCCACTTCCAATTTCCTGGCCTTAGCAATGGAGCTACATCGGCTGGTTTACATAGCTCTTGGGTCACTCAAGCGGCCGATGGTGTCGCATGTAATGCGATGTTGCATCCTCAGATGCAGCAGAGGATCACACATGCATGCAGGCGAGAATCTACTTATGAAAACTAGAAGAAAAAAGATATTCCCTATTGCGGGCACACACGGACTAATATATTTTTATGGTCGCACTGACATCCTATAATCTGATTCTTTGGATTTCTTAAATATTATATATTTGTCCTTTCCCCTTCATTCAATGTAATAGGTATATACCCAATAAATCTTGGGAGGTGCTCCTGGGAATGGCATAACTGTAGAAAACTAGAAAAAACAAGATATTCCCTATTGCGGGCACACACGGACTAATATATCTACTTATACCAGATGCCTCCTGCTGCATTATCATATCAGTGCATCGCTGCTGCTTCCAAGTAAGTAGCAGCAATGCTCATTCCGTCCACATCTGAATCACTCCCAATGTGCAGTAAAAGTTATTATGTTCTGCATAGTCTTCACTCTGAAGTACTTATACAATAGATGCTAATTAGATATACTGAAAGTATAGTCTTAAAGAACCTTCCTCATATGTCCTAGAGGATGCTGGGGACGCTTCAAGAACCATTGGGTATAGACAGGATCCGCAGGAGACATGGGCACTTTAAGACTTTGAAAGGGGTGTGAACTGGCTCCTCCCTCTATGCCCCTCCTATAGACTCCAGTTTAGAATTTTTGCCCAGGCAGACTGGATGCACAACTGAGGAGCTCTACTGAGTTTCTTGGAAAAGACTTTATGTTAGGTTTTCTATTTTCAGGGAGGCTGCTGGCAACGGTCTCCCTGCATCGTGGGACTTAGGGGAGAGAAGGCAGACCTAGTTCTAGGGAGTTAAAGGCTCTGCTTCTTGGCTACAGGACAACATTAGCTCCTGAGGGTTTGGAACACTAGGTACGCCTAGGGGTTCACTCCCAGAGCCCGCCGTCACCCCCCTTGCAGAGCCAGAAGTCAGAAGACAGGTGAGTAGAAGAAGATAGAAGACTTCAGTGACGGCTTTCTGAGGTACCGCACAGCGATCGCGCTGCGCGCCATGCTCCCATACACAGCGGCACAGTAGGGTGCAGGGCGCGGGGGGGGGGGGGGGGCGCCCTGGGCAGCATTAAAACGCCTCTTTAAAGGCTGGCAGAGTGATATTGAAGTGCCTTGGCACTAAATTTATACCCCCGCCGGCATTATTTGTTTGTAAAAGAGCGGGCTGAAGCGCACCATGCAGGGGGCGGGGCTTAGCCCTCACAGCTCACATCAGCGCCATTTTCTCTCCAGGAGCTGCAGAGACGCTGGTCCTTCCTCACCACTGCTATCACAAGTAACAGGGTGCAAAACGGGGGGGGGGGGGGCACAGCAAATTATGTGCAAAAATAAATGATTGTAAAGCGCTGCAGGGTCTGAGGCAATATATATAAAGTTTCAGAACCGGGACAGGCGCTGGGTTGTGAGCTGCCAAACTCCCTCTGTGTTTCTCTGACAGGCTTTACTGTGGGTCTGTCCCCCTTTTGGCCCAGTGTGTCTGTGGGTGTCGGTACACGCGTGTCGGCATGTCTGAGGCGGAGTGCTCTTCCCAGGAGGAGACTGTGTTGGGGGCAGAGACGACTGTGGGAGTGACCCTGTCGGCACCGCCAACTCCTGACTGGGTAAATGTGTTGAATGCTTTGAATGCTAATGTGGTTCTTATTAATAAGAGACTAGATAAATCTGAATCTCAGAACCAGGTATGGAAGAAATCGGTGGAGGATGTGTTATCACAGGTACAGACCCCCTCGGGGTCACATAAACGTTTGTTTGCACAGTTAGCAGACACAGATACCGACACGGACACTGACTCCAGTGTCGACTATAGTGATACCAGATTAGACCCAAAATTGGCAAAAAGCATTCAGTACATGATTGTGGCAATAAAAGACGTGTTGCATATCACGACGACCCTGTGGTTCCTGATACTAGGGTCTGTATGTTTAAGGGAAAGAAACCTGAGGTAACGTTTACTCCCTCTCATGAACTGAATGCCTTTTTGAAAAGATGTGGGAAAATCCTGACAGAAAGTTTCTGATTCCCAAAAGGATTCAAATGGCATATCCGTTCCCCTCTGGGGTTAGAGAAAAGTGGGAGTCACCTCCCATTGTAGACAAGGCGCTGTCACGGTTGTCTAAAAAGGTGGCTTTACCGTTTCCTGACATGGCAGCCCTTAAGGATCCTGCAGATCGTAGACAGGAAAATACGCTAAGATCCATTTACGTCACCACAGGCATAGGCGTGCGCAGCACATTTTATTAGGGGGTGCACCATTGGAGGGGCGTGTCTAGCACCATCTATTGACGGTCAACGCAATATAAAATATCCACCCTTGTAACAATCCTAATAAAGCAGATATATTGTCATATGTTGTGGTGTGTCCCAAACAAACACCCCTGATGGCACTCACTGCAATTACACTGCTCCTCCTCAGCCTGGTCTGGCTCCCCCTCTCTTTCCCCTGCAAGCTGCAGCAGCTTACTTACAAGTCAGTCACTCACTGACACTGACAGTCGCAGACTAGTACTGCTGCTGCTGGAAAAACGAGTGACGTGTCAATGCTGCTATCGACCACCTGCCAGTATTGAACGCTGGCTGCATGCTGCTCCTCATCAGTGGCTGGTGTTGGCATAGAATAGAAGGAGAGAGGTGGGCGTGTGGCGTGTGTGACGGGTGGGCGTGCGAGCAGCATGATGTAATCACGTCACATCACGCAGTTTTTGTACATGGAGTTGGAGCCGGGAGTTTGAAAGCCGGTGGCAGTGGCACCCTTGATTAACCCAGGCGTCCGGTCAGTAATGCAGTCCTGACAGGGTGCAGCGCAGAGGGGACAGTAATCAGCCTGCTCGGCGATCGCCCTGCGCACACCTATGACCACAGGTACACTACTCAGACCAGCTATTGCATCTGCGTGGGTGAGTAGTGCTATAGAAAAGTGGGCAGATAACTTGTCATCTGATATAGATACCCTGGATAGGGAGGCCATTCTTTTAATGCTAGGTTATATCAGGGACGCTGCAGCCTACTTAAAGGAAGCGGCGAGAGATATTGGCCTCTTGGGATCAAGGGCAAATGCCATGTCAGTCTCAGCTAGGAGAGCATTGTGGATTCATCAATGGAATGCTGATGCTGACTCTAAAAAAGCTATGGAGTCTCTACCGTATAAAGGTGGTGTATTGTTTAGTGAAGGTCTCGCTGAGTTGGTGTCTAAGGCTACCGCGGGTAAGTCGTCTTTTTTGCCTAATGTTCCTCCACAACAAAAGAAAGCTCACCACTTGCAGATGCAGTCCTTTCGGCCAATTAAATACAAAAAAGGCCAAGGTTATTCCTTCCTTGCTAATAGAGGAAGTGGAAAAGGTAAAAGATCTCCGGCCGTGGCAGGTTCTCAGGAGCAGAAGTCCTCCCCGGCTTCCGCCAAATCCACCGCATGACGCTGGGGCTCCTCTGCGGGAGTCCGCACCGGTGGGGGCACGTCTCAAACTTTTCAGTCATTTCTGGGCTCGTTCAGCCCTAGACCCGTGGATTCTAGAAATAGTGTCTCAGGGGTACAAACTGGAGTTTCAAGACGTGCCCCCTCAACGTTTTTTCAAATCAGCCTTACCAGCTTCTCTTCCGAACAGGGAGGTAGTATGCGAGGTTAAGTAAGTTATTGTCAGGGTTCCCCCGGCACAACAGGGAGAAGGCTTTTATTCAAGCCTGTTTGTGGTCCCGAAGCCGGACGGCTCGGTCAGACCAATTCTGAACCTAAAATCCCTCAATCTTTACCTAAGAAAATTCAAATTCAAGATGGAATCTCTCCGAGCAGTGATCTCCAGTCTCGAGGAAGGGGATTTCATGGTGTCGGTCGACATAAAGGATGCCTACTTACACATCCCCATATATCCTCCGCATCAGGCTTACCTGTAGTTTGCTACTCAGGATTGTCATTACCAATTTCAGACGCTGCCGTTTGGTCTATCCACGGCTCCGGGGATTTTCACCAAGGTAATGGCGGAAATGATGGTTCTCCTTCGCAAGCAAGGAGTCACAATTATTCCTTACCTGGACGATCTCCTGATAAAGGCGAGGTCCAAAAACAAGCTGGAGCAGGACATTGCGCTCTCCCTGACGGTTCTGCAACAACATGGTTGGCTCCTAAACCTGCGGAAGTCACAGTTGAATCCGACAAAGCGGCTGCTGTTTTGGGGAATGATTCTGGACACGGAATTACAGAGAATTTTTCTTCCAGAAGAGAAGGCTCTGGAAATTCAGAGTTTGGTCAAACAAATTCTGAGACCAGCGAGAGTATCAATTCATCAATGCACTCGGCTGCTGGGGAAGATGGTGGCGGCCTACGAGGCTATTCAGTTTGGCAGATTCCACGCCAGGGTGTTTCAGTGGGACCTGTTGGACAAGTGGTCCGGATCTCATCTGCACATACACCGGAAAATAATCCTATCCTCCAAGACCAGAATATCACTCCTGTGGTGGCTGCACAGCTCTCACCTCCTAGAGGGACGCAGGTTCGCGATCCAGGACTGGATCCTAGTAACCACGGATGCGAGTCTCCGAGGCTGGGGAGCAGTCACACAGGGGGGGAAAACTTCCAGGAAAAATGGTCAAGCCAGGAAGTTTGTCTACAGATAAACGTTCTGGAGTTAAGGGCCATTTACAACGGCCTCCTTCAGGCGGAATGTCTTCTTCGCAACAGGCCCGTCCTAATACAATTGGACAATATAACAGCAGTAGCGCACATAAACCGCCAGGGTGGAACAAAGAGCAGGGCGGCAATGGCAGAGGCTACAAAAATTCTCCGCTTGGTGGAAAGACATACAAGCGCTCTGTCAGCGATCTTTATTCCAGGAGTGGACAACTGGGAAGCAGACTTCCTCAGCAGACACGAACTCCATCCAGGAGAGTGGGGTCTTCATCAAGAGGTTTTCACAGAAGTGACAAGTCTTTGGGGAATTCCTCAAATAGACATGATGGCGTCTCGCCTCAACAAGAAGCTTCAGAGATATTGTTCCAGGTCGAGGGACCCTCAAGCAATAGCGGAGGACTCGCTGGTAACACCATGGGTGTTTCAGTCGGTGTACGTGTTTCCTCCGCTGCCACTCATTCCAAAGGTGTTAAAGATCATAAGAAGAGCAAAGGTTCAGGTGATCCTCATTGCTCCGGACTGGCCAAGGAGGGCTTGGTATCCAGATCTTCAGGAATTACTCATAAGAGATCCCTGGCCTCTTCCTCTACGAGAGGATCTGTTACAGCAGGGGCCGTGCGTGTACCATGACTTACCGCGGCTACGTTTGACGGCTTGGCGGTTGAACGCTGGATCCTAGCCCGAAAGGGTATTCTCAGTGAAGTTATTCCCACACTTCTTCAGGCTAGAAAAGGAGTAACGGCTAAACATTATCACCGTATTTGGAGGAAATATGTCTCTTGGTGTGAATCCAAGAAGGCTCCTACGGAAGAATTTCAGCTAGGGCGTTTTCTCCATTTCCTGCAAGCAGGTGTGGATGCGGGTCTAAAGTTAGGCTCGATTAAAGTACAAATTTCGGCCTTATCGGTTTTCTTTCAGAAACAATTGGCCTCCTTTCCAGAAGTTCAGACTTTCGTGAAAGGAGTTTTGCACATCCAACCTCCATTTGTGCCCCCAGTGGCACCATGGGATCTTAACGTGGTGTTGCATTTTCTTCAATCACATTGGTTTGAACCTTTACAGAAGGTTGAGTTGAAATTTCTCACTTGGAAAGTGGTCATGCTATTGGCCTTAGCATCCGCAAGGCGGGTGTCTGAGTTAGCGGCTTTGTCTCACAAGAGTCCTTATTTAATCTTCCATGAAGACAGAGCGGAGTTGAGGACTCGTCAACAATTTCTGCCGAAGGTGGTTTCATCGTTCCACATGAACCAGCCTATTGTGGTACCAGTGGCTACTGACGCCTTCGAGGAGTCAAAATCTCTCGATGTTGTCAGGGCCTTGAAGATTTATATCACCAGAACGGCTCAACTTAGGAATATGGAAGCTCTGTTTGTCCTGTATGCTGCCAACAAGATTGGAACGCCTGCTTCAAAGCAGACTATTGCGCACTGGATCTGCAATATGATTCAGCATGCTCATTCTACGGCTGGATTGCCGTTACCGAAATCAGTGAAGGCCCACTCAACCAGGAAAGTGGGCTCATCCTGGGCGGCTGCCCGAGTAGTCTCGGCATTACAACTCTGCCGAGCAGCTACTTGGTCAAGTTCAAACACTTTTGCAAAATTTTACAAGTTTGATACCTTGGCTGATGAGGACCTCATGTTTGGTCAATCGGTGCTGCAGAGTCATCCGCACTCTCCCGCCTATTCTAGAGCTTTGGTATAAACCCCATGGTTCTTGAAGCGTCCCCAGCATCCTCTAGGACGTATATGAAAATAGGATTTTAATACCTACCGGTAAATCCTTTTCTCTTAGTCCGTAGAGGATGCTGGGCGCCCGTCCCAGTGCGGACTCTATCTGCAGTTATTAGTTATGTTTACACACAATGTGTGTTATGTTGTAGTCAGCCTGTTGCTGACATTGTTCATGCCGTTGACTGGGTTTCTGTTAAATGCCATGTTGTACGGCGTGCTTGAGGTGTGAGCTGGTATGTATCTCACCTTAGTTAACAATAAATCCTTTCCTCGAAATGTCCGTCTCCCTGGGCACAGTTCCTATAACTGGAGTCTGGAGGAGGGGCATAGAGGGAGGAACCAGTTCACACCCCTTTCAAAGTCTTAAAGTGCCCATGTCTCCTGCGGATCCCGTCTATACCCCATGGTTCTTGAAGCGTCCCCAGCATCCTCTATGGACTAAGAGAAAAGGATTTACCGGTAGGTAGTAAAATCCTATTTTTCCTTGCTAGAAAGATTCTTTTAGATGTGTGTGCAATAGAGATGTGCAGTTCAGTTCTCCAGAATCCAAATTCACCCAAATTTTGTGGCTCTGAACAAAACCAAAATCTTAAGGCGATGCAATCCAAATCAAGACCCAGTTCGGATATTCCTGTGGTTCACAATTCGGATTTTAAATCTGAATTTCGTTTTTTGGATTGCTAAAATTACATTATTTTATCTGTTTTTTAATCGACTTTTATTTATGATTATCGCTTTTTTAATGGAATTTTAACCAAACCAAAAACCAAATCAGAACCAAAACACTTGAGGGTTGTTTTGCCAAAACCAAAACACGATGATAAATTACTACCAGTATAAAAACACAGAAGTCCGTGGCCATCTTTAGTATAAACACACATTACTATGATAACATTTTATGTTAATACTCAGATCATACATGAACAATTAGCCATTTGAAAATTTTAAAAAGTAGTTAAAAAGCGTTTAGAAATGCAGTGAAATATGGGTGCATTTGAATCATTTTTGTATTTTGAAGTTTCCTTATTCATTTAATTGTAGTCTTATAGGCCCTACACACATGCCGATTTGTTTGAAAGATATGAACGATCTTGTTCATATCTTTCAGTGTGGAGGCTCCAGCGATGAACGATGCGCGGCCCCACGCTCGTTCATCGCTGGTGCCCCGTCGGCTGTACATGCAGGCCAATATGGACGATCTCGTCTATATTTGCCTGCACTTCAATGGAGCCGCGTGACGGGGGGAGTGAAGAAACTTCACTCCCCCCGTCACTGCCCCCCCTGCCGCCGGGTCGCCCGTCGGCCGTATCCGCCGTCGGGCAGCTCGGCGGCGGATCGGCATGTCTGTAGGGCCCTTTACTCTGAGTTTCAAAAGAGCACATGCAATCCTTGTTTCATGATCCAGTGACTTAAATGAAGCCAGACACAATAATTCAAAAGTGTTTGACTGACCGTGCATATGCTGGGTTCAGAAGGATTCACAATTGTGAAGATTATTGTACAGGCAACGTGGTAGAAAATGCATTTGTATATAGGGCCTAGGGGGTAATTCTGAGTTGATCGCAGCAGCAAGTTTGTTAGCAATTAGGCAAAACCATGTGCACTGTAGGGGGGGGGGGGGGGGCAGATATAACATTTGCAGAGAGAGTTAGATTTGGGTGGATTATTTTGTTTCTGTGCAGGGTAAATACTGGCTGCTTTATTTTTACACGGCAATTTAGATTTCAGTTTGAACACACCCCACCCAAATCTAACTCTCTCTGCACGTTATATCTGCCCCTCCTGTAGTGCGCATGGGGGGTAATTCCAAGTTGATCGCAGCAGGATTTTTGATAGCAATTGGGCAAAACCATGTGCACTGCAGGGGAGGCAGATATAACATGTGCAGAGAGAGTTAGATTTGGGTGTGGTGAGTTCAATCTGCAATCTAAATTGCAGTGTAAAAATAAAGCAGCCGGTATTTACCTTGCACAGAAACAAAATAACCCACCAAAATCTAACGCTTTCTGCACATGTTATATCTGCCTCCCCTGCAGTGCACATGGTTTTGCCCAATTGCTATCAAAAATCCTGCTGCGATTAACTTGGAATTACCCCCATGGTTTTGCCCAACTGCTAACAAATTTGCTACTGCGATCAACTCAGAATTAGGCCCCTAATTCAAGGTTGATTTCAAACATATAACATGTGCAGAGAGAGTTAGATTTGGGTGGGGTGTGTTCAAACTGAAATCTAAATTGCAGTGTAAAAATAAAGCAGCCAGTATTTACCCTGCACATAAACAATATAACCATACTTGCCTACCTGACCCTCTCCATGAGGGAGAAAATGCTCTGTTCCTGGACTTTCCTGATAATGTATGATTGCCATCACCTGTGGTGAGCTAGTTAATTGATAAGAAAGGTGTTTCAGCACAGGTGTTGGCAATCATACATTACCAGGAAAGTCCAGGAACAGAGCATTTTCTCCCTCATGGAGAGGGTCAGGTAGGAAAGTATGAATATAACCCACCTAAATCTAACTTTCTCTGTACATGTTATATCTGCCCCAAATGCAGTGCACATGGTTTTGGCCATTAGAGGAAAATGTTGTTTTGCAGTCAACCTTGAATTAGGCTCATAATGAGCAATCAGACATTTGCTAACATATTCTAAATCAGAGGTTCTCAAACTCGGTCCTCGGGGGCACACACAGTGCATGTTTTGCAGGTCTCCTCACAGAATCGCAAGTGAAATAATTAGCTCCACCTGTGGACCTTTTAAAATGTGGCAGTGAGTAATTAATACACCTGTGCACCTGCTGGGTTACCTGCAAAACATGCACTGTGTGTGCCCCCGAGGACCGAGTTTGAGAACCTCTGTTCTAAATGGTAAAGGAAATTGGCCTAATCTGATTGGTTGCTTCACTTAACACTTCCTTATCAGGATTCATAAATGTCCACCAAGAACATCATGGACCTGAGTGCAATAGGCACTAACAGCCTAGTGTAAGGATACATGTATCTGAGCATTAGCCCTGCCATAGCAGTTTAAGACCAATGTGAAGTGCACTTGTCTTAAAGAACCTTGGATGGCTGTGACATCCGCTCTTGCCTAGTCATAGCTTCTCATTTAAGCATTACAGTCAGCATATTGAAAATACTACTTAGAGCGTTTCCAATGTATTGGACTTAGGGCCTCTGAGCTGTGAAGTGGCAGGAACAGTTCTCATAGCGATTAATTCTCCACAAAGTAATTGCATTTTACAAGCAGTTTTAAAGCACTTTGGCCGAGGGTAATGCTCCAGCAGCCAATGCTTTAATGCAAACAGATCCAAGCACAGCTAAGTGGGGAACCTTTTAAAGTCAGTTTATTTGATCAGTTCTCTTAAGTATTAAACATGACTTCTGGTTATAGATTATGATCATATTAAAACATCTGTTTTGAGTTTATTGTAATTGGGAACAAATAGCTGCTTGTTTGCTGAATTGCAAAGTCAATAATGTCAAGTCAGATGATCTGTTTATATAATTACTGCAACTACATGGCGTATAGGGCTCAACGATGAGGGGGGCCAACTCCACCAACTCCCTCCACCCTTTATCATGGGTGATCGTATATGGGGGGTCATTCCGAGTTGATCGCTAGCTGCCGTTGTTCGCAGCGCAGCGATCAGGCAAAAAAATCGGCATTTCTACGCATGCGTATGGTGCGCAATGCGCACGCACGTCGTACTTTCACAAATGCTGACGTAGTTTCACACAAGGTCTAGCGACGCTTTTCACTCGCACTGCTCGCCGCAGAGTGATTGACAGGAAGTGTGTGTTTCTGGGTGTCAACTGACCGTTTTCAGGGAGTGTGCGGAAAAACGCAGGCGTAGCGGGGGAAACGGAGGCGTGGTTGGCTGAACGCAGGGCGTGCTTGTGACGTCAAAACAGGAACTAAACAGTCTGAAGTGATCGTTAGCTAGGAGTAAGTCTCGAGCTACTCTGAAACTGCACAATCTTTTTTTGTAGCAATGCTGCGATCCTTTCGTTCGCACTTCTGCTAAGCTAAGATACACTCCCTTAGGGCGGCGGCTTAGCATTTGCACTGCTGCTAAAAGCAGCTAGCGAGCGAACAACTCGGAATGACCCCCATTGGCAGGAGACCAGCAATAGCACGTGCCAAATGTGTTTCACTGTGCATGTTCTGGCTCACCTTGGGTAGGGATGGACATTGGAAGGCCACCATCAAAACTTTTGATACGATGGTAACTAGCTATCACAAGAATTTGATGAAGAAAACATTCCAATGATTCGCACATGTGCAAACAACCAGCAGCAGTTCACAATGTTGAACAGCTGAATTCAGCTGTATTTTAACATCAGATGGCCATCGCTTCCACACTGATATCAAATAGTGAAACCACTACAATAGAAAGGAAAATCATCGAAAATCCAATGTTCTTCCCCACCCTTGGGTCCTATAAAAAAAGTTTGGGGGAATGTAGGCAATGCATGTTCCCCTCCAGGTATATGATTTTAGTTCTGGGAAGTCATGTAGATTTATTTATCTTCATCTTCAGTATATTTCTGTGTTCTGTGCGTGCTGGGGACATCACTTCCACCCACCGGACATTTATGATAACTGGTTCATGTGACTGATAATAATACATAGTAACCAATCGGATTATTGTCAGTACATTTTAGCCAATAAAAACACATTATTAGCTGCTATGGTTATAGCCCCTTTCTTTTATGTCCTAGAGGATGCTGGGGTTTGATTTAGTACCGTGGGGTATAGACGGGTCCTTTGGGAGCCACTGGCACTTTTAGGGTTTAACAGTATGGGCTGGCTCCTCCCTCTATGCTCCTCCTACCAGACTCAGTTTAGAAAATGTGCCCGGAGGAGCCGGTCACAGCTAGGGGAGCTCCCAGGAATTTTATTTGTTTTATTGTTTTTTAGAGTTTGTTATTTTACAGGCAGGCTGCTGGCACTAGCCTCCCTGCTTCGTGGGACTTAGGGGGGGAGTAGGATCCAACCCTTGAGGTGAATGGCCCCTATCTCCGCTGACAGGACACTGAGCTCCTGAGGGTGATGATCGTTAGCCGCCCGAGGCGACCGCTCACTCCCGCAGCATGCCGCCACCCCCTAACAGAGCCAGAAGAAAGAAGAGTGGTGAATCTGACACCGGAGTCCCGGGAAGCGGGTCCCCGGCGGAAATGGCGGCACAAGGGTGGGAGCGCAGCTCTGACAGGCTGCGCTCTGGAAGGCTCAGCGGCACACTGTGAACGGCACTGTGAGGGGCGTCCTGGGCCAGCGCGATACCCTACACTGGTCAAACATAGCTTTCAAGGTCTAAAACACTGTTTGCTGCAAAAATTACCTCAGGCCAGTATAATCTCTAAGTGCGGGAAGATGCGCCATTACAGGGGGCGGATCTTCTCCTCAGAGTGGATCAGCACTAACCAGCGCCATTTTCTCCCTGCAGACACACGCTGACAGGGAACGCTGTCCTCCACATAACTACACTGGGGTAAAAGGTGTTATAAAAGGGGGGAGTGATATTATGTACTAGCTACCCTGTTAAGGTTACGCTAGGCAGCGGGGTTTTTATCTTTACAAAAGCCTATAAGGGCGCGCTGTGGCTGGCTTCTTGTGCTCTGTGACTCTCTGAAGATATTCTGGGGGGGGGGGGGGGGGACTGTGTTGACATTTTCCTGTGTATGTGTAATCCACTTTACCATGTTTAAGGGACTTTGCCCTGTACTGCAGAATGTATATATTCTTCTGGGGAGTCTATACCATGCTCAAAACTGTACACATCTCAGGCTTCGGTGGCAGATTCACCTGGGGTGCCCTCCATAAGGTGTACTTTAAGAAAATATCACTTCCAATATATCCCATACTAGGTAGAAGCCGCAGTTTTGAGAAAAGTGGGGTTTCAAATCCCACTGCTGTGCCTCTCAACCCCTCTCCGTACCCTAGAAAGCGTACACGTGCCCATATAATGCATATATATGAGGGGTCCAACATATGTTTGAGGCTATTAGGGATGAGGAATGTTATTATATGTATATAATGAATGCCTTCCCACTGTGTAGGGCGTTGAACCCCTTATTTGGGAAAACCTGAGCACACCCACAGTTATTATCCACATCCCTATAGAGTGTCTAAATTGTCAAACATGGTTGTCTTACCTGTCCCTGGTACAACTTCCATAAAGGCTGATCACCTATTGAGACTAATCTCTAATACTGTACACTGCTGCAGGTGTGACTCGTAGACCCACTTTTGCGTACATCTCTGGGGCTATTGTAACGTGGTCAGGCTCCTTACTTGATCATTTAGAGTCTATGTGTAGAAGTGACTTGTACTTGTTTCTGTGTCACATACAGGATTCTACAGGCTTCACGGCGAGATGCCGTGAAGGATGTTGACCTGCATAACGAAGGGACCACTGCTCTGGCAGTTTCGACACGCAGGGGACGGTGGCTACACCAATGGACTGCGGATACAGAATCTGAGTAAGGAATGACAGGTCCGCCCTTCACAGGTAAAGACCCTGTTGGGACGCACAGGATACGTGATTATCCATGTCAACTGCGGGTAAGTCGGTATGTCTTCATTCCGAAGCTGCACAGACCAGGAAATTATACCCTACACCTACACTGCAATTCCTTCGAGCATGATTTCACATATTCCTCCACTTCCTTTAGAGGACGTTGGGGAAATCCAGAAAACCTATGCCGTCAGGTTCCCAGGGACGGATTTAAAATTCGGCCTTTTTCAAACCCTTCGGTTTGTCGGTGGACCTCACTGACTAAAGAGATTCAGTAACACATCTGGGCGATATACTGCCTAGACCCCTGGAAACAGTTGGATTGCCCAGGGGTGCAGACTAGAATTTTTAGTATTCCTGCCTCACAGATTATTCAAATCAGGCTTACTAGCTTCTCAGGCAGAAAGTGCACTACTGCTGGAAGCTATCATATCATTTGTCAAACTAAAGTCATTATTCCAATTCCACCTCATTTACGTAACAGGGGTTACTATTCAAACCTGGGGTCATTGATTCCCTACTGGTGGGTGTTCAATTCAGGATGGAGTCTGGGAGTGGTGACCTCTGCTCGAGATGTTGAGGAATTCCTGGTATCCCGGGATATTAGGGGTGCGTACTTCACATTCCAATCTGGCCGTCTCTCTAGGCCTATCTAGGTTTGCACTACAACTATGTCACTTCCAGTTTCAAACACTGAGCTTGGCTTCTACGCAACATCGGGGGTGTTCATCAGGACCATGGCAGCCTTTATACTCCGGCTCCACAAACCAGGAGTGGACATAACTCCATATCTGGGTGACCTTAACATCCTCCAGGGAGATGTTGTTATGGAGTGTTGCTCTCTCAAATCAACTGTCCCGGGATCTCGGGTGGATCCTGAAGCTTCCAATTTCGCATTTGAAGCCGATAAGGAGGCGTTCCTTCCTGGGGATGATTATCAACACGGAAGTGCAGAGGGTGTTTCTACCGGTGAAGAAAGCGTTGGTGATCCAATCAATGATCTGGGATGTCCTGATGCCAGCCCGGGTATCGGTTCATCAGTGCATTCGCCTTCTGGGGAAGATGGTTGCCTACTAAGAGGCTCGACAGTATGGAAGATTCCTTGCACGGTCTTTCCCACTGGATCTCCTGGTCTTATGGTCAGGATCTCATCTTCACATGCACCAGCGGATACGCCTGTTGCCGACAGCCAGAATTTCCCTCCTCTGGTGGCTGCTAACTTCTCACCTACTCGAGGGCCACAGGTTCGGGATTCAGAATTGGATTCATCTAACCACAGATGCAAGTCTCAGGGATTGGGAAGCAGTCGCTCAGGGGGAAAACTTCCAAGGAAAGTGGTCAGTTCAGGTATCTCTCCTTCCAATAAACATTCTGGATCTGAAGGCCATGTACAACGACCTTCTACAAGCGGCACATCTGCGAGATCAAGCCGTTCAGGTTCAGTCGGACAACGTCACAGCGGTGTCCTACATAAACAGGCAGGGCGGAATGAAGAGCAGGGCTGCAATGTCAGAGGTGACAATAATCCTCCTCTGGGCAGAGAAGCATGCGCGGGCGCTGTCAGCAGTCTTCATTCCGGGAGTGAACAACTAGGAAGCAGACTTCCTCAGCAGACACAATCTCCATCCAGGAGAATGGGGCCTCCACCCGGAGGTATTCGCAGAGGTAACAAGCTGATGGGGTGTACCTCAGATTAGACGTTGTTCTAATTGTAAAGCGCAACGGAATATGATGCGTTATATAAGAAACTGCTAATAAAATAAATGATGGCCTCTTGCCTCAACGAGAAGCTTCGGAGATACTGTTCCAGGTCACAAGACCGACAAGCAGTGGCGGTAGACGCCCTGGTAACTCCATGGGTGTCCCAGTCAGTGTATGTGTTCCCTCCACTTCCACTCATCCCATGGATTCTCAAGCTAATAAAAAGTACAAGAGTCCAGGCAATCCTCATTGCTCCGGACTGGCCAAGAAGTGCTTGGTACGCGGATCTTCTCGAGTTACTGCTGGAAGATCCGAGGCATCTTCCTCTTTGCGAGGACCTTCTGCAATAGTGGCCGTTCGCTTATCAAGACATACCACGACTACGTTTGACGGCATGGAGGTTGAACGCCAGATCTTAGCTCGGAAGGGCATTTCGAACAAAGTTATTCCTACCCTGATACAGCCTAGGAAGGTGTGAATCCAAGAAGTTTCCTACTGTGGAGTTTCAAGTAGGACGCTTTCTCCTCTTTCTGCAAGCAGGTGTGGTTGTGGGCCAACGCTTGGGCTCCATAAAGGTCCAGATTTCGGCCTTGTCCATTGATTCAGACTTTCTTGATAGGGATTCTGCACATCCAGCCACCCTTTGTGTCTCCTATGGCACCTTGGGATCTTAATGTGGTGCTGCAGTTCCTGCAGTCGGATTGGTTCGAGCCTGTACAGGAGGTGGACATCAAGTTTCTAACTTGGAAGGTGGTCACACTGTTGGCATTGGCATCTGCTCGACGTGTGTCGAAATTGGGGGCATTGTCATGCAAGAGCCCCTACTTGTTTTCCATGAAGATAGAGCTGAGCTCAGAACGCGTCAGCAATTTCTTCCAAGGGTTGTGTCGGTTTTTCATATCACCAACCTATTGTGGTGCCAGTGGCTACTGACTCCTCAATTACCTCACAGTCCCTGGATGTTGTGAGGACTTTGAAAGTTTCTGTGAAGAGGACTTCTCGTCACAGGTAGTCGGACGCTCTCTTTGTCCTTTATGGTCCCAACACGGTTGGGTGTCCTGCTTCTAAACAGACATTTGCTCGCTGGATCGGGTTTACAATCCAGCATGCTTAATCTACGGCAGGCCTGCCTTGTCCAAGATCTGTTAAGGCCCACTCTACTCGTACAGTGGGTTGTTCCTGGGCAGCTGCCCGGGGTGTCTCGGCTTTGCAGCTTTGCCGACCAGCTGCTTGGTCTGGGTCGAACACGTTTGCTGAACTTCTACAAGTTCGATACTTTGGCATCTGAAGACCTAAAGTTTGGTCACTCCGTTCTGTAAGATCCTCAGCACTCTCCCTCCCGTACTCGAAGGTTTGGTACATCCCCATGGTACTAAATGGAACCCCAGCATCCACTAGGACGTAAGAGAAAATAGGATTTTAATTACCTACCGGTAAATACTTTTCTCGTAGTCCGTAGAGGATGCTCGGTGCCCGCCCAGTGCTTCGTTTTCCTGCGTTGCTACTCGGTTAAGTATTGGTTCAACTGTTGCTGTTCCTCTTTCATGCATGATTGGCATGGTTTCTTCAGGTTACATGCGGATTGCCATGGTTGCTTCCTGTTTCATGCTAGATAACATGTTTTCTTTGTGTTGCATGATGGTTGGCATGATTTCTTCATGTTTCTTCCTGGTTGGCATGATTTCTTCATGTTGCCTGCTGGTTAGCATGGTTTCTTCATGTTACCTGCTGGTTGACATGGTTTCTTCATGTTTCATGCGGTTTTGCATGATTTCTTCATGGTGCATGCTAGTTAGCATGGTTTCTCCATGTTGCGTGCTGGTCAGCATGTTTTTTTCGGTGTGAGATGGTGTGGATCTCACCACTATCTGTATTTCCTTCTCTCGAAGTATGTCCGTCTCCTCGGGCACAGTTTCTAGACTGAGTCTGGTAGGAGTGGCATAGAGGGAGGAGCCAGCCCACACTGTTAAACTCTTAAAGTGCCAGTGGCTCCCAAAGGACCGGTCTATACCCCATGGTACTAAATGGAACCCCAGCATCCTCTACAGACTATGAGAAAAGGATTTACCGGTAGGTAATTAAAATACTATTTTTGCTGCACACACAATACAATTATTGCCCTATTTTTATTAGAGCTTTTTTTACTTTATACTAAGAGGACAGCTGTGCATATTATTATGGTATGTTAGCTATAGCTATGTGAAATAAATACATTTCTTATCTACTGTCCACTAGCTACCATATAGTTACTGCATTGTTTATATATACTTTATAAGAGAAACATACATCTCATATGAGCTGAATTTATGTATCAATTAATTATTCATTTAAGTAAAATGGAAAATCGACAGCATATGTTTACATGTAATGGTTTTGTGTTGTATTAAAGCCAAGAACCGGAAGAAGGTTTGAAATCCTTTCCCATAAGTGTAAGACCTTCCTGGCAGGATGTGAAACTTGGCAAGCTGACGCATGATAACGGCTTATTGGTGACACACGTCAATCAGACACAGGACCTGCTGGTAATTCTTATAGGTGTAGCTGTGTTATTTCTGTATGTATATGGCATAAGCAATGTCAGAATCACATGATTTGTTATACAGTATAAAAGAGATTTACATATTTCACCTTCTGACTTTGTCATAAAATAAATTGTCTTATGCTGGGTACACACAAGAACGATTCTAGGGACAATTGCACGATTTTGACGCATCGAAACGATATATTGGGGGTCATTCCGACCCGATCGCTCGCTGCAGTTTGTCGCAGCGCTGCGATCGGGTTGGAACTGCGCATGCGCCGGCGCTGCAGTGCGCCGGCACATGGCAGTCATCGTTACTTAGCGATCGCCACTGAGACAGAGGCGGTCGCTGGGCGGGAGGGGGCTTGACGGCGGCGCGGTGGCCGGACCGTTGGGGGGGGGGGGGTGCGGCCGCGGCGGCTGCATGACGTCTCAGGCAGCCGCTGCGGCGACAAACAACTCCCGGCCAGCCACAGGAGCTGCGCTGGCCGTGAGTTACTCCAGAAATACAAAAGCATCGCCGCTGTGCGATGCTTTTGTATTTGTGCAGGGGGCGGGCGGCACTGACATGCGGGGCGGACTAGCCCTGTGCTGGGCGTCCCCCCGCATGTCAGGGAAGATGATCGTTGCTGTGCTAAATTTAGCACGGCTACAATCAACTCGGAATGACCCCCATTGTTAGTAAAAGTGCAAATTGTGTACCTTTCACTAAACTAATGATCCAATGCGCCGTCCCGCAGATCATTTGTTGTATCTTCAGATCTTCCCTGCTGCAGGCAAGATCTGAAGCTATCAATGACAGCATACTCCTGGATGCGGCCACTCCTCAGATCGTAAAGATCTATCTTATGTGTATTCACTATACTGTGAGTCCGGGACTGCTGGGGAGGTCAAGGGAAATCTTTAACGACTTTGTTCGTTTGCAAGTTGTTCTGGTGTGTACCCAGCATTACTCTTCTCTCTCTTATTATTAATAATATTTATAACACATCACCTTCCAATAGTCCTGATCTGCAGACCTTGAAAGGGACCATCTCTTGTTCCTTACTTCATTACACGGCACTGAGTAGCACACAATGGGGGTAATTCCAAGTTGATCGCAGCAGGATATTTTTTAGCAGTTGGGCAAAACCATGTGCACTGCAGGGGGGGCAGATATAACATTTGCAGAGAGAGTTAGATTTGGGTGGGTTATTTTGTTTCTGTGCAGGGTAAATACTGGCTACTTTATTTTTACACTGTAATTTAGATTGCAGATTGAACTCACCACACCCAAATCTCTCTCTCTCTGCACATGTTATATCTACCCCCCCTGCAGTGCACATGGTTTTGCCCAACTGCTAAAAAATTTCCTGCTGCGATCAACTTGGAATTACCCCCAATATGTTCTGGTTGGCCGTGCTGTATGGTCGTCCAGAAGATGTTGTATGTATCCCGCTGAAGCACGCAATCGGCATACACACTAGACGATGTGCACAGTTTGTTGTTCCAATATGACAAATAAGGCCAATATTTTCCTAATGTGTACCCAGCCTAAATGTGTGCCAAATATTTATTTCTCTTACGTCCTAGAGGATGCTGGGGACTCCGTAAGGACCATGGAGATAGACGGGCTCCGCAGGAGACATGGGCACTAAGAAAGAACTTTAGGTATGGGTGTGCACTGGCTCCTCTCTCTATGCCCCTCCTCCAGACCTCAGTTGATTACTGTGCCCAGAGGAGACTGGGTGCATTACAGGGAGCTCTCCTGAGTTTCCTGGAAAGAAAGTATTTTAGTTAGGTTTTTTATTTTCAGGGAGCCTGCTGGCAACAGACTCCCTGCATCGAGGGACTGAGGGGAGAGAAACAGACCTACTTTAATGTTAGGCTCTGTTTCTTAGGCTACTGGACACCATTAGCTTCAGAGGGAATGGAACGCAGGTCTCACCCTCGCCGTTCGTCCCAGAGCCGCGCCGCCGTCCTCCTCGCAGAGCCGGAAGATAGAAGCCGGGTGAGTATGTGAAGAAAGAAGACTTCAGAGGCGGCAGAAGACTTCAGATCTTCATAGAGGTAACGCACAGCGGTAACGCTGTGTGCCATTGCTCCCACACAGCACACACACGGCAGTCACTGTAAGGGTGCAGGGCGCAGGGGGGGTGCCCTGGGCAGCAATAAGGACCTCCAAATCTGGTAATAAGTATATATACAGGCTGGGCACTGTATATAAAAGAGATCCCCCGCCAGTTTTTTTAATTTTTCAGCGGGACCGAAGCCCGCCGCTGAGGGGGCGGAGCTTGTTCCTCAGCACTCACCAGCGCCATTTTCTCCACAGCACACCGCTGAGAGGAAGCTCCCCGGACTCTCCCCTGCTTACCACGGTGAAAGAGGGTTTTAAAGAAGGGGGGAGACGGGGGACATAATTTGGCGCAAATACATTATAACAGCGCTATCTGGGTAAACATATTGTGTTTTTTTTCCTGGGTTATTAGCGCTGGGTGTGTGCTGGCATACTCTCTCTCTGTCTCTCCAAAGGGCCTTGTGGGGGAACTGTCTTCAGATAAGAGGATTCCCTGATTGTGTGGTGTGTCGGTACGCGTGTGTCGGCATGTCTGAGGTAGAAGGCTTTCCTAGCGAGGAGGTGGAGCAAATTAATGTGGTGTCTCCGTCGGCAACACCGACACCTGACTGGGTGTATATGTGGAATGTTTTAAGTGCTAATGTGAATTTATTGCACAAAAGGTTGGACAAAGCTGAATCCAGGAATTATGCAGAGAGTCAGGCCCTGCCTGCCCCTATGTCGCAGGGACCCTCGGGGTCTCAAAAGCGCCCACTATCCCAAATAGTAGACACTAATACCGACACGGATTCTGACTCCAGTGTCGACTACGATGATGCAAAGTTACAGCCAAAATTGGCTAAAAGTATTCAATATATGATTATTGCAATAAAGGATGTTTTGCATATTGTCACGATCCGGGTATCTGGACGCCATTTCTTACCCATCAGATGCCTCCTAAGGCTGGCTCAGCGCTCCTGGACCGGATCCCATCTGTTATCCTGATGTTTACATTCCTGCATCCTCTCCTGTCTCCCTGAGACGCTGTCACAGTCACGCCATATTACATCTGGCATGGCGTCTCCCGCGGCCTCCGCCGCCGTCCCTGAGCTTCTGCATGCAGAGTGTCAGAGTGGCGATTACGTCAGCCGCGGCCTCCGCTGTGTCCGCGTGGTTGGATGTGCACTTGTCAGCCTGGCGTCTCCTGTCTTCAGTGGCCGGCGCCGCCATTACTGTTTTCATTACCACATGGATTACAAACCAAACTTCCCTCCAAGTGTCTGCATGGGCGCAGCCATCTTGGATTCTGTCAGCTGATCATTTCCTCCAATCTGTTGTCAGTATTGTTAATCTGCATAATTGCCAAGCCAATCCCTTCCTTGCTGCAGGTATAAATACACTGTGCCTGAGCAAGGAAGGCGTCAGTGCTTTGGTTGTCAAACCTAGTTCCTGTTTGTCTCTCTCCTGTGATTGCCTTCCAGGTTCCAGCTCCTGTCTCAAGACTTCCACCATAGAGACCCGCACCAGCATTCCACCTGCGGTGTAGCCTGACTCTCCGATCCATTTTGGATTCATCTGTTTCCAGCTACAACATTACCTGCTTCCAGCCCAGCTTCCAGCAGAGTACAGCTTCTCTTAAAGGGCCGGTGTCCTTTCTACAGTTTACCACTCTCCACCGGTATTATTATTTCTCCGCTCTCAAGCTCTACATTTCAGCTCATATTTCATCGCTCCCAAGTTCATTTATTATTTAACTGGTTCCAGCCAGTATCCACTCCGTGCTAACAACAGTCTGGTTCCAGCCAGTATCCACAGCAGCCGTTTTATCTACAGCAGCCCAGCTTTTCCTGGAACACCAGCTGGTACAATCCTGGGTTATCTCCATTGCTACAGTCGGGCCTGGTAAGGACTTTCCATCTAGAAGATTATTAGAACTATCTCACACTACCAGTGCCCTGTGGCTCCTGCCACCCTGTAGTACCCAGGAACTGTATTTATTCTTTGCTGACTTTTATGTTTTCTTTTACTGCTGCTGTGTTGCGGAGTTGTCATAATAAACATCATTGACTTTTATCCAAGTTGTCGTGGTCACGCCTTCGGGCAGTTATTATTCATGTTACTTACATGTCCAGGGGTCTGATACAACCTCCCAGGTTCCGGTACATCTCAGCCCCTACAACTGAGGCTGCCTCCCGTCAGCTCAGGCCCTCAGTTGTGACAGTAAGCACTGACCTAATGAATCCAGCCGGAGACCAGGATCAAGCGGCCAGGCCGATGCAAGAACTGGCAGCCCGACTTGAACATCAGGAGGCTGCACAGGGCCACATCATCCGCTGTCTCCAGGGTCTCTCTACTCGGCTGGATGGGATTCAGACAACTCTCCGTGGATCAGGCGCGTCTGGTGCGTCAACCACAGTGACTCCAGCTATAACCCCACCCACCTTACCCATTTCTGCTCCACGTCTTCATCTTCCAACGCCAGCAAAATTTGACGGATCTCCAACGTTCTGCAGGGGATTTCTCAACCAGTGTGAGATTCAGTTTGAGCTACAACCTGGCAATTTTCCCAGTGACCGTACAAAAATTGCCTACATTATCTCTCTTCTCAGTGGCTCAGCCCTTGATTGGGCATCACCGTTATGGGAGAGGTCCGACATCCTGCTATCCTCCTACACTGCCTTCGTGTCAACATTCAGGCGTATCTTCGACGAGCCAGGCCGGGTAACTTCAGCTTCATCTGAGATTCTCCGTTTACGCCAGGGATCACGTACTGTAGGACAATATCTAATTCAGTTCCAGATCCTGGCATCCGAACTGGCATGGAACGACGAGGCCCTGTATGCTGCATTCTGGCATGGCTTATCTGAGCGTATTAAAGATGAGTTAGCTACCAGAGACTTACCTTCTAAGTTAGATGAGCTAATCTCACTCTGCACGAAAGTTGATTTACGTTTCAGAGAGAGAGCAACTGAGCGTGGAAGATCATCTGCTCCAAAATCTTCTGCTCCTCCTCCTCGTCAACTGTCACCATCTAAAGATGAGTCCATGCAACTTGGCCGTTCCCGTTTAACTCCTGCTGAGCGCCGAAGACGTCTCTCCGAGTCTCTCTGTCTCTATTGTGCAGCTCCGTCTCACACCATTAATGCCTGTCCCAAACGTCCGGGAAACTCCAAATCCTAGCTCGCCAAGGAGAGGACCGGCTAGGAGTAATGATCTCCTCTCCATCTCCTCAAGATTGTAATCTCCCAGTTTCGCTTCAAGTTGCTCAACGTTATCGGAACGTCGTTGCCCTCCTTGATTCCGGAGCAGCTGGGAACTTTATTTCTGAAGCCTATGTTAAACGGTGGTCCCTACCCACCGAGAGACTTCCTTCGTCCATTTCTTTAACTGCCGTGGATGGCAGCAAGATTTTTGATGCAGTTATTTCTTTAAGGACTCTACCAGTTCGTCTGAGAGTGGGAGTTCTTCATTCCGAACTTATTTCACTTTTAGTGATTCCAAGAGCCACACATCCTGTGGTCCTGGGCCTTCCATGGCTCCGTCTTCACAATCCTACAATTGATTGGACGACTACGCAAATCCTGGCATGGGGTTCCTCCTGTGCTGAGACATGTTTGTTTAAAGTGTTGCCTGTCTGTTCTTCCTCCCCCAGGTCGTCTGATGTTCCACCTCCTCCATATCAAGATTTCACGGATGTGTTCAGTAAAGCTTCTGCTGATATCCTTCCTCCTCATAGAGAATGGGACTGCCCGATTGATCTCGTTCCAGGGAAGGTTCCACCTCGAGGCCGAACTTATCCGTTGTCTCTGCCTGAGACGCATTCTATGGAGGAATACATTAAAGAGAACCTAGCAAAGGGGTTCATTCGACCTTCTTCTTCTCCAGCCGGCGCAGGCTTCTTTTTTGTAAAAAAGAAAGATGGTGGTCTGCGGCCGTGCATCGACTACAGAGGTTTGAACGACATTACCATCAAGAACCGTTATCCTTTACCCCTGATTACTGAGCTCTTTGACAGAGTTAGCGGAGCTACCATCTTTACAAAGCTGGACTTGAGAGGTGCATACAATCTCATCCGGATCCGTGAGGGTGACGAGTGGAAGACCGCCTTTAACACCCGTGACGGACATTATGAGTACCTCGTCATGCCCTTCGGATTGAGCAATGCTCCAGCTGTCTTCCAGCATTTTGTCAATGAGATCTTCAGAGACATTCTATACCGTCATGTCGTGGTCTATCTAGACGATATCCTCATTTTTGCCAACGATTTAGAGGAACATCGTTTTTGGGTTAAAGAGGTTCTGTCCCGTCTCCGTGTCAATCATCTCTATTGCAAATTAGAGAAATGCGTCTTTGAAGTCAAGTCCATTCCGTTTCTAGGGTACATTGTGTCCGGTTCCGGACTAGAGATGGATCCTGAGAAACTACAAGCAATCCAAAATTGGCCGGTACCCTTAACCCTCAAAGGGGTCCAGAGGTTCTTGGGGTTCGCCAACTTTTACCGAAAGTTTATACGAGACTTTTCCACCATTGAGGCGCCTATTACTGCTTTCACTAAGAAGGGTGCTAACCCGTCCAAGTGGTCTGAAGAAGCCATGCAAGCATTTCATCTTTTAAAACAAAGGTTCATCTCTGCGCCTGTTCTGAAACAGCCTGACATCGACTCTCCTTTCATCTTAGAGGTGGATGCCTCCTCCGTTGGAGTAGGAGCGGTGTTATCTCAGAGGGCTAAAGATGGCCATTTACACCCTTGCAGTTTCTTCTCCCGGAAGTTCTCCCCAGCTGAGCGCAACTATGCCATTGGCGACCAGGAGTTGCTAGCCATCAAGCTCGCTCTGGAAGAGTGGAGGTATCTGTTGGAGGGAGCTTCTCATTCAATCACCATACTTACAGACCACAAGAACCTTTTATATCTGAAAGGCGCACAATGTCTCAACCCTCGTCAGGCCAGATGGGCACTTTTCTTTTCCAGGTTCGACTTTAAACTCCAGTTCTGTCCGGGCTCTCAGAATCGCAAGGCCGATGCCCTTTCCCGCTCATGGGAGCAAGAAAATGAGTCAGAGTCTTCAGACAAGCATCCTATTTTAAATCCGTTGGCATTCTCCACGGTAGGGATGGACTCTACGCCCCCATCAGGGAAAAGTTTTGTGAAACCGATGCTAAGGAAGAAGCTCATGCATTGGGCCCATGCTTCCCGTTTTGCCGGACATACAGGTATCCAAAAAACCCTGGAGTTTATCTCTAGGTCCTATTGGTGGCCAACTCTGAAAAAGGACGTCTTGGAGTTTAGTGCATCTTGCCCAAAGTGTGCTCAACATAAGGTATCCCGCCAGTCGCCTGCGGGGCAACTGGTTCCACTATCTGTTCCCCGTCGACCTTGGACCCATTTGTTGATGGATTTTATTACAGATTTACCCATGTGCAACAAGTTCAATACCATCTGGGTGGTAGTTGACCGGTTCACCAAGATGGCACACTTCATTCCTCTCACCGGTCTTCCGTCAGCTTCCAAGTTGGCTCAAGTATTCATACAAGAGATCTTCCGACTCCACGGTCTTCCTGAAGAAATTATCTCAGATCGAGGAGTTCAATTCACAGCCAAATTCTGGCGAAGTTTATGTCAAGTCCTCCAAGTCAAGCTAAAGTTTTCCACGGCTTACCATCCTCAGACCAATGGTCAAACCGAGAGGGTGAATCAGGACTTGGAGGCCTTCCTCCGCATCTATGTGTCCTCCTCTCAAGATGACTGGGTTCAATTACTTCCCTGGGCCGAGTTCTGTCATAACAACCAGTATCATTCTTCATCTGCTTCAACACCATTCTTCACTAACTTTGGATTCCACCCTAAAGTCCCTGAGTTCCAACCGCTTCTAGCAACTTCTGTTCCCGCAGTGGATATCACCTTGCATCAGTTTGCCAATATCTGGAAGAGCGTACGATCAGCTCTGCTCAAGGCATCATTCAGGTACAAGAAGTTTGCGGATAAGAAGCGTCGAGCAGTTCCTGCTCTCAAGGTGGGTGATCGGGTATGGTTATCCACGAAGAATTTGAGGTTAAGAGTTCCCAGTATGAAGTTTGCACCTCGCTATATCGGTCCTTTCAAGATTGAACAAGTCATCAATCCTGTTGCTTACAGACTCCAGTTGCCTCCCTTCTTAAAAATACCCAGGACATTCCATGTTTCCCTGTTGAAGCCACTGATCTTGAATCGGTTTCATTCCTCACTTCCTCCAACTCCGAAAGTCCAAACTCAACGAGGCGTTGAGTATGAAGTGGCCAAGATCCTGGACTCACGTCACCGTTACGGTCAACTACAATATCTTATTGACTGGAAGGGTTATGGTCCTGAGGAACGTTCATGGACCAATGCTTCTGATGTCCATGCTCCTGCCTTGGTTCGGAGATTCCATTCCAAGTTTCCTCAAAAGCCAAAGAAGTGTCCTGGGGCCACTCCTAAAGGGGGGGTGCTGTCACGATCCGGGTATCTGGACGCCATTTCTTACCCATCAGATGCCTCCTAAGGCTGGCTCAGCGCTCCAGGACCGGATCCCATCTGTTATCCTGATGTTTACATTCCTGCATCCTCTCCTGTCTCCCTGAGACGCTGTCACAGTCACGCCATATTACATCTGGCATGGCGTCTCCCGCGGCCTCCGCCGCCGTCCCTGAGCTTCTGCATGCAGAGTGTCAGAGTGGCGATTACGTCAGCCGCGGCCTCCGCTGTGTCCGCGTGGTTGGATGTGCACTTGTCAGCCTGGCGTCTCCTGTCTCCAGTGGCCGGCGCCGCCATTACTGTTTTCATTACCACATGGATTACAAACCAAACTTCCCTCCAAGTGTCTGCATGGGCGCAGCCATCTTGGATTCTGTCAGCTGATCATTTCCTCCAATCTGTTGTCAGTATTGTTAATCTGCATAATTGCCAAGCCAATCCCTTCCTTGCTGCAGGTATAAATACACTGTACCTGAGCAAGGAAGGCGTCAGTGCTTTGGTTGTCAAACCTAGTTCCTGTTTGTCTCTCTCCTGTGATTGTCTTCCAGGTTCCAGCTCCTGTCTCAAGACTTCCACCATAGAGACCCGCACCAGCATTCCACCTGCGGTGTAGCCTGACTCTCCGATCCATTTTGGATTCATCTGTTTCCAGCTACAACATTACCTGCTTCCAGCCCAGCTTCCAGCAGAGTACAGCTTCTCTTAAAGGGCCGGTGTCCTTTCTACAGTTTACCGCTCTCCACCGGTATTATTATTTCTCCGCTCTCAAGCTCTACATTTCAGCTCATATTTCATCGCTCCCAAGTTCATTTATTATTTAACTGGTTCCAGCCAGTATCCACTCCGTGCTAACAACAGTCTGGTTCCAGCCAGTATCCACAGCAGCCGTTTTATCTACAGCAGCCCAGCTTTTCCTGGAACACCAGCTGGTACAATCCTGGGTTATCTCCATTGCTACAGTCGGGCCTGGTAAGGACTTTCCATCTAGAAGATTATTAGAACTATCTCACACTACCAGTGCCCTGTGGCTCCTGCCACCCTGTAGTACCCAGGAACTGTATTTATTCTTTGCTGACTTTTATGTTTTCTTTTACTGCTGCTGTGTTGCGGAGTTGTCATAATAAACATCATTGACTTTTATCCAAGTTGTCGTGGTCACGCCTTCGGGCAGTTATTATTCATGTTACTTACATGTCCAGGGGTCTGATACAACCTCCCAGGTTCCGGTACATCTCAGCCCCTACAACTGAGGCTGCCTCCCGTCAGCTCAGGCCCTCAGTTGTGACACATATCACAGAGGAACCCCCTGTCCCTGACACGAGGGTACATATGTATAAGGAAAAAAAACCTGAGGTAACCTTTACCCCTTCTCATGAGCTGAACGAGTTATTTGAAAAGGCGTGGGAATCTCCAGACAGGAAACTGCAGATTCCCAAAAGGATTCTTATGGCGTATCCTTTTCCGGCTAAGGACAGGATACGGTGGGAATCCTCCCCAAGGGTGGAAAAAGCGTTGACACGCTTATCCAAAAAGGTAGCACTACCATCCCAAGATACGGCTGCCCTCAGGGATCCTGCTGATCGCAAGCAGGAGGCTACCTTAAAGTCCATTTACACACACTCTGGTACCTTACTCAGACCGGCGATAGCGTCGGCTTGGGTTTGTAGCGCTGTAGCAGCGTGGAATTGGATACCCTGGATAAGGATACCATTTTATTGACCCTGGGTCATATTAAAGATGCTGTCTTATATATGAGGGATGCTCAAAGAGACATTGGCCTACTGGGTTCTAGAGTCAACGCTATGTCGATTTCTGCTAGACGAGTCCTATGGACTCGGCAATGGACAGGTGATGCCGACTCAAAGAGGCATATGGAGGTTTTACCTTACAAGGGTGAGGAATTGTTTGGGGAAGGTCTCCACAGCTACGGCAGGTAAATCAAATTTTTTGCCTTATATTCCCTCACAGCCGAACAAAGCGCACATTATCAAATGCAGTCCTTTCGTTCAAATAAAAACAAGAGAGTACGAGGATCGTCCTTTCTTGACAGAGGTAAGGGCAGAGGAAAAAAGCTTCCAACCACAGCTAGTTCCCAGGAGCAGAAGTCCTCCCCGGCCTCTACAAAATCCACCGCATGACACTGGGGCTCCGCTGAGGGAGTCCGCCCCAGTGGGGGCACGTCGTCGACTTTTCAGCCACATCTGGGTTCACTCACAGGTGGATCCCTGGGCAATAGAAATTGTTTCCCAGGGTTACAAGCTGGAATTCGAAGAGGTGCTTTCTCGCCGGTTTTTCAAATCGGCCCTACCAGCTTCTCCCCCAGAAAGGGAGATAGTTTTAAATGCAATTCACAAATTGTGTCTTCAACAGGTGGTGGTCAAAGTTCCCCTGCTTCAACAAGGGAGGGGGTATTACTCAACCCTATTTGTAGTCCCGAAACCGGACGGTTCGGTCAGACCCATTTTAAATTTAAAATCCTTGAACCTATACTTGAAAAGGTTCAAGTTCAAGATGGAATCGCTCAGAGCGGTCATCGCCAGCCTAGAAGGGGGGGATTTTATGGTATCCCTGGACATAAAGGATGCGTACCTTCATGTTCCCATATATCCACCTCATCAGGCGTACCTGAGATTTGCGGTACAGGATTGTCATTACCAATTTCAGACGTTGCCATTTGGGCTTTCCACGGCCCCGAGGATTTTCACCAAGGTAATGGCGGAAATGATGGAGCTCCTGCGCAAGCAGGGTGTCACAATTATCCCGTACTTGGACGATCTCCTCATAAAAGCTAGATCGCGAGAGTAGTTGTTGATCAGCGTCTCACTTTCACTGAAGGTGTTACAACAACACGGCTGGATTCTCAATATCCCGAAGTCACAGTTAGTTCCTACGACTCGTTTGACCTTCTTAGGCATGATTCTGGATACGGACCAGAAAAAGGTTTATCTTCCGATGGAAAAGGCCCAGGAACTCATGACTCTGGTCAGGGACCTATTGAAGCCAAAACAGGTGTCAGTGCATCGCTGCACTCGAGTCCTGGGAAAGATGGTGGCATCTTACGAGGCGATTCCCTTCGGCAGGTTCCATGCGAGGACCTTCCAATGGGACCTACTGGACAAGTGGTCCGGGTCACATCTACAGATTCATCAGTTGATCACCCTGTCCCCCAGGGCAAGGGTGTCTCTCCCGTGGTGGCTACAGAGTGCTCACCTTCTAGAGGGTCGCAGGTCCGCCAATCAGAACTGGATTCTGGTAACAACGGACGCGAGCCTCCGAGGTTGGGGAGCAGTCACACAGGGAAGAAACTTCCAAGGTCTTTGGTCAAGCCAGGAGACTTGTCTTCACATCAACGTCCTGGAGCTGAGGGCCATATACAAGCGGAGACTTTGCTTCGCGACCTACCGGTTCTGATTCAGTCAGACAACATCACCGCAGTGGCTCATGTAAACCGCCAAGGCGGCACAAGGAGCTGAGTGGCAATGGCGGAAGCCACCAAAATTCTTCGCTGGGCGGAAAATCATGTAAGCGCACTGTCAGCAGTGTTCATTCCGGGAGTGGACAACTGGGAAGCAGACTTCCTCAGCAGACACGATCTACATCCAGGAGAGTGGGGACTTCATCAGGAAGTCTTCGCACAGATTGCAAGTCAGTGGGGACTGCCCCAGATAGACATGATGGCGTCCCGCCTCAACAAAAAACTACAGAGGTATTGCGCCAGGTCAAGAGACCCTCAGGCGGTGGCAGTGGACGCCCTCGTGACACCGTGGGTGTTCCAGTCGGTCTATGTGTTTCCTCTTCTTCCTCTCATACCCAAGGTGTTGAGAATAATAAGAAAAAGAGGAGTACAGACAATTCTCATTGTTCCAGATTGGCCACGAAGGACCTGGTATCCGGATCTGCAGGAAATGCTCACAGAAGATCCGTGGCCTCTTCCACTAAGACAGGACCTGTTATAACAGGGGCCCTGTCTGTTCCAAGACTTACCGCGGCTGCTTTTGATGGCATGGCGGTTGATCCTAGCGGAAAAGGGCATTCCGGATGAGGTCATTCCTACTCTGATAAAGGCTAGGAAGGACGTGACAGCTAAACATTATCACCGTATATGGCGGAAGTATGTTTCTTGGTGTGAGGCCAGGAATGCTCCTACGGAAGAATTCCATCTGGGCCGTTTCCTTCACTTCCTACATACTGGAGTGAATTTGGGCCTAAAATTAGGCTCCATTAAGGTTCAGATTTCGGCCCTATCCATTTTCTTTCAGAAGGAATTGGCTTCTCTCCCAGAAGTACAGACTTTTGTCAAGGGAGTGCTGCATATTCAGCCTCCTTTTGTACCTCCAGTGGCACCTTGGGACCTGAACGTGGTGTTGAGTTTCCTTAAGTCGCACTGGTTTGAACCACTTAAAACGGTGGAGTTAAAATATCTCACTTGGAAAGTGGTCATGTTGTTAGCCTTGGCTTCGGCTAGACGAGTGTCAGAGTTGGCGGCTTTGTCTCATAAAAGCCCCTATTTAGTTTTCCATATGGATAGAGCGGAATTGCGGACCCGTCCTCAATTCTTGCCAAAGGTGGTTTCGTCTTTTCAAATGAACCAACCTATTGTGGTGCCTGTGGCTACGCGAGACTTGGAGGATTCCGAGTCTCTTGATGTGGTCAGGGCTTTGAAAATTTACGTGGCCAGAACGACTAGGGTCAGGAAAACAGAAGCACTGTTTATCCTGTATGCAGTCGACAAGGTTGGCGCTCCTGCTTCCAAGCAGACTATTGCTCCCTGGATCTGTAACACGATTCAGCAGGCTCATTCTACGGCTGGATTGCCGTTACCAAAATCAATAAAGGCCCGTTCCACCAGGAAAGTGGGCTCTTCTTGGGCGGCTGCCCGAGGGGTCTCGGCATTACAGCTGTGCCGAGCTGCTACTTGGTCGGGTTCAAACACTTTTGCAAAATTCTACAAGTTTGATACCCTGGCTGAGGAGGATCTCCCGTTTGCTCAATCGGTGCTGCAGAGTCATCCGCACTTTCCCGCCCATTTGGGAGCTTTGGTATAATCCCCATGGTTCTTACGGAGTCCCCAGCATCCTCTAGGACGTAAAAGAAAATAATATTTTAAACCTACCGGTAAATCTTTTTCTCCTAGTCCGTAGAGGATGCTGGGCGGCCGTCCCAAGTGCGGACTACTTCTGCAAGACTTGTATATAGTTTTTGCTTACATAAGGGTTATGTTACAGTTTTCCTCAGTCTCGGACTGATGCTGTGTTGTTTCATACTGTTAACTGGTTCGTATATCCCAAGTTATACGGTGTGGATGGTGTGGGCTGGTATGAATCTTGCCCTTAGATTAACTAAAATCCTTTCCTCGTACTGTCCGTCTCCTCTGGGCACAGTTTCTCTAACTGAGGTCTGGAGGAGGGGCATAGAGGGAGGAGCCAGTGCACACCCATACCTAAAGTTCTTTCTTAGTGCCCATGTCTCCTGCGGAGCCCATCTATCTCCATGGTCCTTACGGAGTCCCCAGCATCCTCTACGGACTAGGAGAAAAAGATTTACCGGTAGGTTTAAAATCTTATTTTTCCTTGTATATATAAAATAGTGGGCTCTTGGTTTACGAAGCACACTGGAAGCACATTGTATAACATTATGGTTTTCCAGCGGCGCTATGGTGTACTGTCACACTCTGCTTCCTGCAGACGTCTCTATAATCTGGAGTGCAGAGGTGTATAAAGAGGAGGAAAAACGTCAGATGGAGCAATGTGCTAAAGTGACACGTTAACTCCAACTCCCCACCACCTTAGCATCACCTATTTCATTAGAATACAACTGGTAAAGGGACCCAGGTCATATCAGTCCCACCCCCTGGCTCTGATTGCTGCTGGTCCCCCCAACCCCATTCCACTCTGTGCCAACCTCATCCTCCCTTCTTCAGTCCTCTCAGTCTGCCACCCACTGCTCTGCCCACCAGACACACCCACCCTGCCCCCATATTTATCCCATCCATGTTCCTCTTCTTTGGTACCAGATCTGTCTCGCAATGGGAGCCGTTGGAGAGGCGGTGCGAGCCAGGGAAGCCAAAAGAGACCGTAGTAAATTATAATATAGATGTACAGTATGTTGTTTTTCTCCGGCAGGGTCCACAGGTTATCCACAGGATAACAATGGGATATGATGAAGCGACAGCGGATTTATACCAATCGGTCAAAGCTTTCCAGCCTCCCAGCATGCAACGGGCCCGTCCATATATCCCCGCCTCCTGGCTCAGGCAAATCAGTTTTTTGTTTGGTGTGGCAGGAGCCGGACCATGGTCAGAGGGCTGCTGGTTTTTAGCAGCCCTAAGCTTTCTTATTTTATTTTTATAGTCTTACTATTCTTCTGAGCAAACTTTCTAAACAGCGTCTTATATGTACCTTAGAATCGCTCCAACAACTCTCCGCCGGGTCGCGACAATGCTTACCCACGATACAGTGCTGTTTCGGCGGGCGTCTGTGTCGGATATACTAGAAGGTCCAGCAGACATTACCAGGCTGTGGCCGGAGCACGGGGAGAAGGTAAGGCATCGGTTTTGCTTAGAAGGGGAATACGGACACAGCCGCACTGTTTTGGGAGGAGACTACCAAACAGTCGCTAACGCGGCTGCCACCTCGGGTGCACCAGCGCTAGGCCTTAGGGATCACAGGCTCCAGGAATAGTATGAGTCCGCGATCCCTATGGTTGATGTCAGCAGGGGGGAGTCAGACGCTCTCCTGGTCGCCTCTCCCCCCCGGGTTCATGACCAGTTTCCTCCGAGTCTCCCGCCATGAACTGTTTCCCGTTTCTGTCTCAGACACTGTACTCGAAAGGGACCCAGTCGCAGCATAGGTGGCTGTGTGATGCGTGCGTCTGTGTTTACTGAACCTCTGTGTACACTATAGGTTCATGGAGCGGCAGTGTACACTAGTAGTGTCTGGATCCACTCAGCGTTCGCTAACATATTGATCGGTCCTGGAAGCAAGGTGAGTCTCCCTGTATCCCACTCTACTGAGTACAGGTTATTCAGCACTAAGGGGGTAATTCAGAGTTGATCGCAGCAGCAAATAGTTGATCATTAGCATTTAGTCAAAACCATGTGCACTGCAGGGGGGGATATATAACATGTACAGAGAGAGTTAGATTTGGGTGGGGTGTGTTCAAACTGCAATCTAAATTGCAGTGTAAAAATAAAGCAGCAAGGATTTACCCTGCACAGAAACAAAAGAACTCACTCAAATCTAAATCTCTCTGCAAATGTTATATCTGCCCCCCCCCCCTGCAGTTCACATGGTTTTTCCCAACTGCTAACACATTTTCTACTGCAATCAACTCTGAATTACCCCCAAAGTCTCTATCTACCTTATTCTGTATAATAATAATGTATTTAACTTTAGCAAAGCGAATTTTGAAAAGATGAGGGTATTTTTCAGGGATATTGAATGGGAAGGTTTGTTTTTAGGAAAAAATACTACGGAGAAATGGGAGGTACTAAAATTCCTGCTAGCTAAATATACACTCAAATTTATTCCTACGAGCAGCAAAAAAAGGAATAAAAATCATAAACCGATGTGGCTTAACAAAAAGATTAAGGAACTTATGGGCAAGAAAAGGTGAGCATTTAAAAAAATACAAATCTGACGGGGAAGCAGAGTCATTTCAGCACTATAAGGAATGTAACAAAATATGCAAAAAGGAAATAAGAGCGGCTAAAGTAGAAACTGAAAAACTAGTAGCAAAGGAAAGCAAAGCGAATCCCAAAAAAATCTTTAAATACATTAATAGCAAGAGATTAAAGAAGGAGAGTATAGGCCCTTTAAAAGACAAGTTGGGAGTCTTAAGCAAAAATGATAATGACATAGCGGACACACTAACTGAGTTTTTTTCAACAGTATTTACTAGAGAGGACCCAATTCAGGGACTAACATATAACCTCAATAATGAGAATATCCCACTGATAGGTACTTATTTAAGCGAGGAAGTAGTCTGTGACCGATTAAAACATTTAAAGATTAATAAGTCACCAGGTCCCGATGGTATTCACCCAAGGGTTCTAATGGAGCTTCATTCTGAACTTGCAAAACCGCTATTTCTCTGACGTCCTAGTGGATGCTGGGAACTCCGTAAGGACCATGGGGAATAGACGGGCTCCGCAGGAGACTGGGCACTCTAAAAGAAAGATTAGGCACTATCTGGTGTGCACTGGCTCCTCCCTCTATGCCCCTCCTCCAGACCTCAGTTAGAATCTGTGCCCGGCCAGAGCTGGATGCACCTAGTGGGCTCTCCTGAGCTTGCTAGAAAGAAAGTATTTGTTAGGTTTTTTATTTTCAGTGAGATCTGCTAGCAACAGACTCACTGCTACGTGGGACTGAGGGGAGAGAAGCAAACCTACCTGCGTGCAGCTAGCTTGTGCTTCTTAGGCTACTGGACACCATTAGCTCCAGAGGGTTCGAACACAGGGCCTGACCTCGATCGTCCGTTCCCGGAGCCGCGCCGCTGTCCCCCTTGCAGAGCCAGAAGACAGAAGAAGGAGATAAAATTGGCGGCAGAAGACTCCGGTCTTCATTAAGGTAACGCACAGCACTGCAGCTGTGCGCCATTGCTCCCACTGCACACCACACACTCCGGTCACTGTAGAGTGCAGGGCGCTGGGGGGGGGGGGGGGGGGGCAGCCCTGGGCAGCAATAAGTATACCTTTTGGCAATATATACACATAATACAGTCTGTAAAACTGTATATGTGTAAAACCCCCGCCATTTTTAGTCAGAAACAGGACAGAAGCCCGCCGCTGAGGGGGCCGGGCCTTCTTCCTCAGCACACCAGCGCCATTTTCTCTTCACAGCTCCGCTGGAAGGAAGCTCCCCAGGCTCTCCCCGGCAGTATCCTGGTACACAAAGGGTGAAAAGAGAGGGGAGGGCACATAAATTTAGGAGCAAAAATTTGTATATACAGCAGCTACTGGGTAAACACTGAGTTGTAGTGTAATCCCTGGGTTATATAGCGCTGGGGTGTGTGCTGGCATACTCTCTCTCTCCAAAGGGCCTTGTGGGGGAACTGTCCTCAAATAGAGCATCCCCTGTGTGTGTGGTGTGTCGGTACGCGTGTGTCGACATGTCTGAGGTAAAAGGCTCCTCTAAGGAGGTGATAGAGCGGATATGTGTGTGAGAGGGTGTCTCCGTCGACAACGCCGACACCTGTTTGGATATGTGTAAGTGCTAAGGTGAATTTATTGCACAAAAGGTTAGGGAACAGACAGGAAATCTATCCATGTCTGTCCCTATGTCACAGAGACCTTCAGAGTCTCTCAATGCTCACTATCCATAATAACAAACACTGGTATCGACATGGAGTTAACTCCACTGTCGACTACGATAATGCAAAGTTACAGCCAAGATGGCTATAAGGTATTCAATATATGATTATTGAAATAATAGATGATTTGCATATCACTGATGACTCATCTGTCCCTGACACGAGAGTACACATGTTTAAGGGGAAGAATGCTGAGGTAAATTTCCCTCCTCTCATGAGGAAAAAGAGCGGGAATCTCCAGACAAGAGACGGCAGCTTCCCACAAGAGAATTCTCAGGCTGTATCCTTTCCCCACTAGGGCCAGGATATGTTGAGAATCTTCCCCTGGGGTGTCCTGTTTGCACAGATGGTAGCACTTGCTATTCTCAGGGATCCTGCAGATAGCGTGCACATTCTAGTATACTACCCAGACCGGCGATTGTGTCGGCATGGGTTTATAGCGCTGTGGCAGCGTGGACAGGTACCTTGGCCCTCATTCCGAGTCGTTCGCTCAGTATTTTTCATCGCATCGCAGTGAAATTCCGCTTAGTACGCATGCGCAATATTCGCACTGCGACTGCGCCAAGTAATTTTACAATGGAGATAGTATTTTTACTCACGGCTTTTTCATCGCTCCGGCGATCGTAGTGTGATTGACAGGAAATGGGTGTTACTGGGCGGAAACAGGCCGTTTTATGGGCGTGCGGGAAAAAACGCTACCGTTTCCGGAAAAAACGCAGGTGTGGCCGGGGAAACGGGGGAGTGTCTGGGCGAACGCTGGGTGTGTTTGTGACGTCAAACCAGGAACGACAAGCACTGAACTGATCGCAGATGCCGAGTAAGTGTGGAGCTACTCAGAAACTGCTAAGTAGTTTGTAATCGCAATATTGCGAATACATCGTTCGCAATTTTAAGATGCTAAGATACACTCCCAGTAGGCGGCGGCTTAGCGTGAGCAACTCTGCTAAAATCGCCTTGCGAGCGATCAACTCGGAATGAGGGCCCTTATCAGCAGAGATGAGACCCTAGTATGCAATATAAAAATATTAAAGATGATGTCTTAAGTGATAGATATATAGTTATAAGGCATGCCCAAAGAGACATGAGTATACTGGGTCCTAGAGTCAAAGCTATGTCGATCTCTGCTTGACGTGTCCTGTAGAATATGCATTGGACAGATGATGCCGACTTAAGAGGCATATGGAAGGCTGAGGATTGTGTGGAGAAGGGTTCTCGGGCCTGGTCTCCACAGCTATAGCTGGTAATTCTGCTAGTTTGCCTTATATTCCTGCACAGCCTAAGAAAGCACGACATTATTAAATGCAGCCTTTCGTATAAAGAAACAAGAAAGTCTGAGGGGCGTCCTTTCTTGTCAGAGCTGGGCAGCTAGTTCCCAGGAACAGAAGTCCTCCCCGGCCCCTACAAAAATCCACCAATGTCGCTGGGGCTCCACAGGCGGAGCTAGGCCCGGTGGGGACACGCCTTCGTAAGTTCAGCCACAAGTGGGTTCACTCCCTGTTCGATCCCTGGGCAATAGATATTGTGTCTCAGGGATACAAGCTGGACTGTGAGAAGATGCCCCCTCATCGACGGCCCTGCGGGCTTCCCCCCAAGAGAGGGAGCCAGTGTTATCTGCAATTCACAAATTGTATCTTTAACAGGTGGTGGTCAAGGGTCCCCGCCTTCAACAAGAGGGTATTATTAGACCATGTTGTAATCCCGAAACCAGACGGTTCGGTCAGACCCATATTGAATTAAAAATCCCTGAACATATACCTGAGAAGGTTCAAGTTCAAGATGGAATCGCTAAGAGCGGTCAGTGCAAGCCTAAAAAGGGGGAGACTTTATTGTGAATCGGGACATAAGGGATGCATACCTTCAGGTCCCCATTTATCCACCTCATTAGGCGTACCTCAGAATTGCGGTACGGGATTGTCATTACCAATTTCAGATGTTGCCGTTTGGTCTCTCCACGGCCCCGAGAATATTCACCATGGTAATGGCGGATATGATTGTGCTCCTGCGGAAGCAAGGTGTCACTATTATCACGTACTTGGACGATCTCCTCATAAAAGCGAGATCAAGAGAGCAGTTGCTGAACAGCATATCACTTTCTCTGGAAGTGTAACGGCAACACGGCTGGATTCTATATATTCCAAAGTCGCAGTTGTTTCCTACAGCTCATCTGCCTCTCCTAGGCACGATCCTAGACACAGACCAGAAAAGGGTTATCTCCCGATAGAGAGAGCTCAGGAGCTCATGACACTGGTCAGGAATCTATTAAAACCAAAACAGGTGTCAGTGCATCACTGCACTCGAGTCCTGGGAAGGATGGTGGCATCATACGAGGCCATCCCCTTAGGCAGGTTCCATGCGAGGACCTTCCAATGGGACTTACTGGACAAGTGGTCCGGATCACCTCTTCAGAGGCATCGGTTAATCACCCTATCCCCCAGGGCCAGGGTGTCTCTCCTGTGGTGGCTGCAGAGTGCTCACCTTCTCGAGGGCAGCAGATTCGGCATTCAGGATTGGATCCTGGTGACCACGGATGCAAGCCTCCGAGGGTGGGGTCAGTTACACAGGGAAGAAATTTCCAAGGTCTGTGGTCAAGTCAACTGACTTGCCTTCACATCAATATCCTGGAACTAAGGGCCATATACAACGCCCTAAGTCAAGCGGAGATCCTGCTTCGCGACCAACCGGTTCTGATCCAGTCAGACCGCAGGGGTTCATGTAAACCGCCAAGGCGGCACAAGGAGCAGGGTGGCGAGGGTAGAAGCCACCAGAATTCTTCGCTGGTCGGAGAATCATGTAAGCGCACTGTCAGCAGTGTTCGTTCCGGGAGTGGACATCTGGGAAGCAGACTTCCTCAGCAGGCACGACCTCCACCCGGGAAAGTGGGGACTTCATCAGGAAGTCTTCACGCAGTTTGCAAATTGATGGGAACTGCCTAAGGTGGACTAGATGGCGTCCCACCTCAATAAAAAGCTAAAAAAGGTTTTACGCCGGGTCAAGGGACCCTCAGGTGATAGCTGTGGTCGCACTAGTAACACCGTGGGTGTTCCAGTCGGTCTCTGTATTCCCTCCTCTTCCTCTCATACCCAAGGGCTGAGAATTGTAATAAAAGGAGGAGTGAAAACAATATTCTTTGCTCCGAATTGGCCAAGAAGGACTCGGTACCCGGAGCTGCAGGAAATGCTCTCAGAGGACTCAGGGCTTCTGCCTCTCAGACAGGACATGTTGCAACAGGGGCCCTGTCTGTTCCAAAATTTACCGCGGCTGCATTTGACGGCATGGCGGTTGAACGCCGGATCCTAGCGGAAAAGGGCATTCCGGATGCAGTTATTCCTACGCTGATAAAGGCTAGGAAAGACGTGACAGCAAGACTTTTTCACTGTATATGGCGAAAATAGGTTGCTTGGTGTGAGGCCGGGAAGGCCCTACAGAGGAATTTCAGCTGGGTCGATTCCTGCACTTCCTACAGTCAGGAGTGACAATGGGCCTAAAATTAGGATCCATAAAGGTCAAGATTTCGGCCCTATACATTTTCTCTAAAAATGAACTGGCTTCACTGCCTGAAGTTCAGACGTTGTTCCGGGGGTGCTGCATATTCAGCCTCCTTTTGTGCCACCGGTGGCACCTTGGGATCTTAACGTTGTGTTGGATCTCCTGAAATCCCACTGGTTTGAGCCACTTAAGACCATGGAGCTAAAATATCTCACGTGGAAAGTGGTCATACTATTAGCCTTAGCTTCGGCTAGGAGTGTGTCAGTATTGGCGGTTTTGTCATGTAAAACCCTTATCTGATCTTCCATATGGACAGGGCAGAATTGAGAACTCGTCCCCAATTTCTTCCTAGGGTGGTATCATCGTTTCATTTGAACCAGCCTATTGTGGTGACTGCGGCTACTAGGGACTTGGAGGATTCCAAGTTGCTGGACGTAGTCCGGGCTTTGAAAATTTATGTTTCCAGAAAGGCGGGAGTCAGAAAGTCTGACTCGCTGTTTATTCTATATGCAGCCAACAAGGTTGGCGCTCCTGCTTCGAAGCAGACTATTGTTCGCTGGATCTATAGCACGATTCAGCTGGTTCACTCTGCGGCTGGATTGCCGCATCCAAAATGGTGAAAGCCCATTCCACAAGGAAGGTGGGCTCTTCTTGGGCGGCTGCCCGAGGGGTCTCGGCTTTACAGCTTTGCTGAGCTGCTACTTGGTCGGGGTCAAACAAGTTTGCTAAGTTCTACAAGTTTGATACCCTGGCTGAGGAGGACCTTGAGTTTGCTCATGCGGTGCTGCAGAGTCATCCGCACTCTCCCGCCCGTTTGGGAGCTTTGGTATAATCTCCATGGTCCTTACGGAGTTCCCAGCATCCACTAGGACGTCAGAGAAAATAAGAATTTACTCACCGGTAATTCTATTTCTCGTAGTCCGTAGTGGATGCTGGGCGCCCGTCCCAAGTGCGGACTCTCTGCAATACATGTATATAGTTATTGCTTAACTAAAGGGTTATTGTTATGAGCCATCTGTTACTGAGGCTCAGTTGTTGTTCATACTGTTAACTGGGTATGGTTATCACAAGTTGTACGGTGTGATTGGTGTGGCTGGTATGAGTCTTACCCTGGATTCCAAATCCTTTCCTTGTTGTGTCAGCTCTTCCGGGCACAGTTTCCTTAACTGAGGTCTGGAGGAGGGGCACAGAGGGAGGAGCCAGTGCACACCAGATAGTACCTAATCTTTCTTTTAGAGTGCCCAGTCTCCTGCGGAGCCCGTCTATTCCCCATGGTCCTTACGGAGTTCCCAGCATCCACTACGGACTACGAGAAATAGAATTACCGGTGAGTAAATTCTTATTTTTTGATCTTTAAGGATTCAGTAATATCAGGTATGGTTCCCAAAGACTGGCATATAGCGGAAGTAGTGCCTATATTCAAAAAGGGAAGTAAAGCTGAACCAGGTAATTATAGACCAGTTAGTCTTACATCTATAGTGGGGAAAGTATTGGAAGGTATTCTAAGAGATAGTATTCAGAAGTTCCTTGAAGTCAATAAGGTCATTAAAAGGAATCAACATGGGTTTATGAAGGACAGATCCTGTCAAACCAACTTACTTGGCTTTTATGAAACAGTAAGCGCAAACCTAGATCAGGGTAAAGAGGTGGATGTAATCATTTTAGATTTTGCCAAAGCGTTCGATACTGTACCACACATGAGACTTATCTACAAGCTACAAGAATCAGGGCTAGGAAGCACAATATGCACTTGGGTCAAAAACTGGTTAGATAATAGGGAGCAGCGCGTTGTGGTTAATGGATCTTTTTCAACTTGGACTGAAGTGCTAAGTGGTGTGCCGCAAGGCTCAGTATTAGGACCGCTATTCTTCAATATTTTCATTAACGACCTAACAGAAGGTCTAGAGAGCATGGTGTAAATTTTTGCAGATGATACCAAATTGTGTAAAGTTATAAATGCGGAGGGGGATGCTGAGTCGCTTCAGAATGACTTAGTTAAATTAGAAGCTTGGGCAGCGAAATGGAGAATGCGCTTCAATACAGATAAGTGTAAGGTAATGCACTGTGGTAACAAGAACAAAAATAACACCTACCTACTAAATGGGGTAAAATTAGGGGATTCTGTACTGGAAAAGGACTTAGGTGTCCTCATAGATAGCAAACTAAGCAGTAGTACCCAAAGTAGGACTGCAGCAAAGAAGGCTAATAAGATATTAGCATGCATAAAACGGGGAATTGATGCTAGGGACGAGAGTATTATACTCCCGTTATATAAATCACTTGTGAGGCCACACCTTGAATACTCTGTACAATTCTGGGCACCTTACTACAAAAAGGATATCCTGGAGCTAGAAAAGGTTCAAAGGCGGGCGACCAAACTAATTAAGGGTATGGAGACGCTGGAATACGAGGAAAGGCTTGCAAGACTCGGCATGTTTACACTGGAAAAGAGGAGATTAAGAGGGGACATGATCAACATTTACAAATATATAAGGGGACAATATACAGATCTTGCGCAGGACCTGTTTTTGGTTAGATCAACACAGAGAACTCGTGGACACTCGCTCAGGTTAGAGGAGAGGAGATCACACACAATACGGCGTAAAGGCTTTTTTACGGTAAGGACGATACGTGTTTGGAATTCCCTGCCTGAGGGAGTTGAAATGGCCAACTCAGTCAACACCTTTAAGAATGGGTTAGATAAATTCCTAATGGATAAGGATATCCAGGGTTACGGGGCATAGTCACGCACTATGGTTATTATAAAAAAGAGGGGTTAATCGGAACGGCAGTCAGCAACTTCAGTCAAAATTTTATACAAAATAATCGTGCATAGGAGACCACAAATAGGTTGAACCCGATGGACAATTGTCTTTTTTTCAACCTTAGATACTATGTTACTATGTAATAGTTAGATAAGTGCCTATTGCATATGAGTCTGTATACATTTACTGTTGTTTCTTTCGCAATGCGTCTGAATGCGGTAGACCTGTTTAAACATGATTCAGTACTATGTTCTCATACATACTTGAAATGTAGTTGTAGTTGATGATGTGCTCATATTGCTTATTATACTAATGTATAACATGTGACTGACTTCTAGTGTGATTGCTGACTTTACTGTATTCTGTCAGTTTTGTTCTATTCAGATCCTCAATGCTGTTGCATGGTGAAAATTGCTGATTTTCATACAGGACAGTAACACTTTAAAAAGACATTTCATACAATTGAAATGAAGCCGCTGCGGCCGCTATACTTAATCCGCAACCTACGGACTTTTTACACCATTAGTGTACAGAGTCCCGTACTGAGCACGGACTTTGCGTACAAACGCCGCGCTGGCTGTACAAAGTACACACAGCGCGTATACACCCAATGATACACCGTGAACCCTTAACAGCTATGCAATGCGATAATAATACACTTTAAACCTTAGCAGGGAAAGGAAGACACGACACCAGATTGTAATTAAACTACTGGGTTCCGACACCACAGCGTATTATTACTGAAAGGGGGTTACAATAACAAAGCAATACAATACAAGAGAATAATGGCTACAGTCAATGGTACATACTTTTGGTTTCGCTTGCGCTTCCCGGTCCGGTCCTCAGTCATCAAGGGTGATGACCTTCAGAGTCTGTGATAGTGACCTGGCATGCAGCTGGCTCTTTATACAGTAGATCAAAACATAATACAATAGACACTGTGTGCCCTTCTTCCATTGGTTCGGGGGTGGGACATATCCTGTGCACAGGGGATCATTGGTCAGCTCAAGAAGTGGGCGATGTCTAGGACTTGAGATGTGGTTTCTGTTGTTTGCATCTGAGTTCCCGCCCCATGACCAGTTAAACCCATCACATTAATCATACATAGATCTGGTATTATTAATAACTTAATGTGGTAATATATAATAATAATCTTATTCCCACCAGATTAATGTTTACGTGACTCTGAACAATATGATCCACACATGATATGATTATCTATTTCCATCCTCAAGATATACATATATCCACATATATCCATATACTCATATATGTATATATACATACACACACACACACACACACACACACACACACACACACACACATACATCCCCAAGAGTTTTGACTATGAATGTTAATATCTTAGATTTCTAAATGTCTGGTTTGTATTTTGATTAGCTATTTGCTAATTGAGTTTCTCATAGCTTAGGTTCCTGGGTATTGTCTTTTCGTTTGTTTTGTCTTCAGGTGAGACAATGACAATCCAGTACTTATTGTTTTAAATAGAAACTTGGCTACCCTAGTAAACAAAGGTGTTTGCCTTCTTCATAGAATTTCAAAGCTTAGTGTAAATAAGGCCATTGTATTTTAGTCTCTGGGAGTTTTAATTTATGTGTGACCGATCTTCATGCTATTTAGAAGAAAAAGCAGACAGTGTGGGATTTATAGATTAGATTCATGATATGTCTTTGTGGCTTTTCCATGCGAGTACAAATTCCACTGTAATTACTCATACTACGCTCTAATGCGCAGGGCCGCGGGAGCGACCATACGCAATTTGCGAATATGTGCACGCACAACCGAATACGTACGCACACGGAGGCCATCTATGTGGTGTTTGTACGTAATGTATGTGTTGTAATATTTTCTGACTTCGACAGTCCACCCTTTGGCAGTCATCAATAACTGCCACTAACCAATAAACAGGAAAATATCTATACAATATCTACATAAGCTTGGATGGTCGCGGGAGAGTTGCAGGTGGGAAATGTATGACCTAGTGGGATAGTAAAAGCATGTATGTATGAATCCATGTCTGAGGGGCATGTATCATCGTGCCGTATATGTTCTACATAAGCTTCGAGGTATTGCGAAGTATATATTAAATCCTTCTCATCCCGTATTAAGGGTCTGTAAATGGGCCAACAAACACTACCGAGCTCTTTTCGGCTTCTTGTTCCAACAAATGGGGTGCACATTTAGTTGATGATACATGGAGGGGGAAACATATGTGAGTGCTAGTATATGTCGGTATCACCTGTCGACTATGTGTGCCATTAGCTGGAGGTTGCAGAGATGAAGATAAGACACATATATAAAAATACATTCACATAAACATTGATGTCTTTTTCCGGATGGATGTATCTGGGCAGAGGGGGAAACAAAAGAAAAACGGGTGAAAGAAACAGGCCATGAAATTCATTTGCAATCCTTATCATAACACTGTCTCTATGGATGGGTCATAAATTAAATCTGCTGCTATAACAGCGCCCTCGCTCCTTAGACTCATCAGAGTTGTGCCGTGCTTGTGCCGCATTAGAATTCGAACACATCTAAATATCGAACCAATAATTATGACGACTCCCAGGATACAAAGGAGAAACTTCCCCACGCTCATAATGACATTCTGAGCCCACTCTCCTAAACCTGAGAACCATTTGCGTGGGTTCATCCATGAGACCCAGCTGGTCAGTTCATTACTCACAGTCGCTAAGGTAAGGTTGTGCATCCTCCTGAACTCCCACTTCAACTGCAAGATATCATCCATCTTTTGATCGATGATCTCCGTGGGGTCGTCAGTGCTGTTTGTAATATAAGTACAGCACTTCACACCATATTGAGTTGCCAGAGTAACACAGTACCCACCTGTCACGGCTGTGATATAATTAAGGACCATCCTGTGCTGAATCAGTTCCTTCTTGTAAGCTTGTAACTCCCTTCCCGTATACCTGAAGGTGTCGTCATACATCTCAGTGATATTATCTATCAAGTTCGCTAGCGCATGGATATACCTATAATTTATAGTTCCTCTGGCAGTACGGGTGATGTCTAATGCGAGAAGGAACTGAATCCCGGTGGATTCGTGGATCAAATCAGAGGCTGCGTGCTCTGCCTTATCTATGAGGTGTCTCTTGATGATGTGTTCATAGTGAGTATGAGTATAAGTAGACCTGAGCACTGCGGTGAATGTCTTTCATCTTATCATGGGTTATGGTCATGACCTCTGGCAGTACTCTCCCAATATAACACAATCCCTCTGAGCTCGGGGCAAGCCACTTGTATGCCTTCCTCCCACATATGAAATAGGCATCATCTGGGAGAACATAGGGGGCAAAATATAACATTACCATATTACAAATTTTCCATCTGCTCAGTACAAGTATCGGGCTGGATGATATGAGCACAATACCCTGGCGATACTTTTCCAACCCACATGGTCTTGCTTCCACGAAATACCTCCCACTTTTGGCTATTTGGCGTAAAAGTTCAGAGTCTATGGGTATGCTATCAGCTCTGTGTGAAAAGGTCATTGTCTGGTTATTCCACGTCACTTCCCAATTTCCCGGTTTTCGGTAATTGGAAATATTAAAACACAATAAGGACCTGTCTACATGATACTGGTGGAGCTTCAAACTAGGGGCCCTAGAGATATTGAATTTCTTGTCCACCGGTCTCCCACCCCGTAATTAGAGTACCTCATCTATTGCTAAAGGGTATGGTACTAATCCTGACTTGCTCTGACCTTGAGGTACCTGTGGGCACACCCAGCATTCTGTCTGGTTTAAGACCTTACCCACTAGTGAGTGGTAATCACTCAACGGATGACGGTCCATTTCGATATTAAGGTTGGACTGACATCTCTGGATGCACCCATCCTCGACTATATTCTCACAATTCCTACAAATACAATATTCATCAGACAATAACCCCTCACAGTGCCTCCGAGCTCCTTGACTACCAGAGCGCTTACTGATGCCAGCCTTTACTAAAGTGATGTGCTGATCCTGAGATCCTACAAATTCATACTTGCCATCAGAACCCATTCCAGATCCCTGCTCGACCTCTCTGGGACCCTCACCAAAACAAACTGTCCTTATCAAAATAAGAATTACTAACAGAACCCGAAACGCAGTTTCTTGTGATCGATCCATTTCGTTAGGGGAAAGGAGGAAAATAAGAAGGAGAAAAGAAAGGAAAAATGCAGGGGGGGGGTGAAAAAAAAGAAAGTGGTACGACAACCGTTCTAGGTCTTGTTACTCTCTGTGCTCAGATGCCTTTCAACAGTCCTGCCTCTCAACTTTCCCGGAACAGACACTCCAGTGATACGAGATCCTCTACATGCTGCTCTTTGTCACGAGTTCTCTCCGGGTCAGCGACCTTCTTGCAGTGGGACGAGTGGACCCAAGTCTCTCTTTCGGCGACCTTCAAGGCTGTCGTGCTGGTTAACAAGACTTGGTATGGTCCTTCCCACCTGTCTGAAAAGGTCCGTCTGTCGGAGGGATATGGGATGGCTCTGTTGGTATTGACTTTCCAATATTCTTCCTCAAGCAAGTAGAGCATGTCATTGCTCTCTTACCTGCATGAGAAGAGAATCCTGGCGCACACCAGTAGGCTCTTACCAGCTTGCACATACCCTCTTTGCCCAGATGAGTCAGACCGTGTGCCGCCTCAGCTAAGCTTGGAAGATATGCTCTGGGGGCCACCGGCTTACCTTGTCCACCTGTCCACAGTCCTGAGGATTCCTGGCCATACCCCTTTGACCTCCAGACCGCCTTTTCCTGTAAAGAACACAAATCTTTTTCATTTTAATTTACTATCGTGTGTTATCAGTTGTGTGAAGTAAACCGTCTCTGGATGAGAGAAGAGAGGGGGATATAGTACATAAAGAAAAGAAAAATGTCAGATTTGGAAATGTCAGGTTTGGCATTCACCAACAAACAGGCTGTCACACCATCATGCATATCCGTGTCTGTGCACAGTCTCCCTTCACCAGTATTCTCATTCTCCACCCTTTGTGCATGACCAGGCACACTGCATAAATACTGGTGTCCTTATGTCCTTATGCTGGTGAGATATACTGGATTTGGGCATGTGGCGTCTGAACTGTAATCCTGTCGGTGAACGCAAGAGATGAAGAGGAAACTTTGAAGACAAATCACATAGAGTTTAGTAACAGATAAGTTTGTAGAGGCAAAGAAGATTTTACAAAATTTGACATCTGGATTGGGCACTACGGGGGAATGATTCTCTACTCGGTATGCTCCCCTAAAAAAAATTCTATGTGTGTTATATCTCTACTGGGACTATCCCAGCCATCAATCCAGTGTCCTGTCCATTCTAAGTCCATAGGGAACCCGGTATCTTTGAGATAATTTCCTCTGCCTGTGATGGACATGCATCTAAAACAGTGAAATGCAACATTAGTCTTCGTGGGTATCCAACATAATTCGTACTTTCTGTGCGGGAGCACGCTATATGTATACCATCTCTAACAAAACTTCTTTTAAGTTAATTAGAGGTCACTTCTGCTAGAGAAAGAAGCAAAAGTTTAGAGACCTCTTCTCAACCCCAGTAAATTTTGTTAAAAGGGTAAAGTTGCATTTATTCCGTTCTTCCCATTAACCGAATCTGTGTTTTCTATATGGCTCGTGATTCCTTACTATATGTCCCTTGATCCCGTCTATGTGTTTAATAACGTGGCTTGTTTTCTCTGTCTAGGGGTCTATATTGGCTATGTGCTCTACTACTCTTACAATCTCTGGCAAAATGCCCTTCCTTCCTACAAGTGTAACATATTCTAGGTCTTTTCCAAACAGCAGGGGTCTGGGATTTTGGTTGATGAGGCTTTGCTGCAAGAGCCTGTAGACTTATTGTCATCAGCTTCTCCTCCTGTTATTTTCTACGCCTAGCAATATTCTTATGATGTTCAATTACGCATGCTCTAAGTCAAGCTACTGTGGCCCCTCTCCAATTGGGCAAAGATGCTTGTACCCTGTCCCTTTGCCTTATTGAGTCCGTCCATTAGCACAGAGACAGCCACCTCCCTGTAATTCGCATCGTTCCCTGTATCTGATACCCCAATGTATCTATCCATTTTTTGCAGGGCCCAATGGAAATATTCAGATGTCATTTCATTTTCCCTCTGTTTTATGGAGAAAATTCTTCTCCACTTAACAGTTGTGGGGAAATACAACTCTAGTTGCATGCTAATTTGCTCTAAGTTCTCCTGATTGTGACTGTCAGTCATACGACTATCCGACTCTAATCTACAATCAGTGATAATTTTTTGGGTGTCAATATTAGGGGCTAGGCATGCTTTCAAAAATATCCGCCAGTGTTTGTTTGTCGGTTTATATGCATTACCCAGATCTCTGATAAACTTCTGAAATCTGGCTAAATGCTTCCGAGGGTCGGGGAATTCTGAAATGATTGACCGCAGCTCATCTCTGGGCCACGGGCAATACATTGCATTATTCCTGGTGAGGATTACTCCCTGACTATCAGTTCCCCCATTGGGAGTTACTATTTCCAAGACAGGGTGTAATTCTACTATTCCGTTCCTAATATGTTTACTGTGAGGTGTTTTTGTCTCTGTGTAATGAACTGTCTCACACTTACCGGTAGCTGTGACCTCACCAGTTCTTTCAGTGGGGAACACTGGTACTGCTCTAACTGGGTGGATAGGCCCCACCTGAGTTTCCTGCAAAGCGACTGCCTGAATGAGAGCTGTGATTTGGCTGGATCCTTCATCTTCCAGTGATCTATGACCTTGAAAAGACTTCAAAACAGGATACAACTTGCAAAGGTTAGGGTAATACATTGCTCTTGCATACTATTATCATTTACAGATGTACCATTGATTGCAGCCATGTTTTTCCCTTCGACCTGTGTCGGTAATGGTGTGTTTGTATCTCCATTCCTGCTTGGTTTGGAACCTGCTTTACAAGTTTGTTCCCTTTGCATCTCCCCCTCTTGTTGACATAATTTTAAACAATCGTTATGTCTAATCCTTTGTTTTCTGGATTTAAGAAGACATATTTTACTGCTTACATTCTGCAGTACCTCTAGTTCAAAGCTGCCCACCCTAGGGAATGGTTCCCTTTCTTTGTCAGTCATACGTACCCATTCATTGCATAAAACTTCTGTGTGTGAACCATATTTTTCACACATGATAAACCTTGCTGACCCTTTTGGTTTTAACTCTTCTACCTGAACCCTGCACAAACGTCTCTCACTTGAGCAACTGGCTCCCATATTTGTGGGTCTTTTTAATAACTAAAAAAAAATTCCCACAAACACCAAAATACTCAATGCAAGTAGACGGTGGAAGTATCTCCGAGCGCCTTCCACTTGCTCTCACCCACGCTGGCCAGTACTACCATACACTGTTGATAGCGAAGGCAATGTACCCAACTTAGGGCTCCTATCAAACCTTACAACACCGTAATTTCTTTCGGTGGAAGTTCTGTTTGGAATATTTTCCTGAGAGAGAGCAGCGAAAAATTCCTTTTCGGTATCTTTCAACTGGAATTGTTTGTAGGGTGAAAAACAGAGAAATTAGATAAGTATCCTTCACCCTTTCCAGTGAAGCCCACCAGGGAGATTTCCCGACGTTGTCAAAGAAAAACCCCTTTGTCTATACAATCACGTCTGCGTATGCTCTTCCACGGCGCATATGACACAATGGTATCACGTTGTGCTGTGCAGAACACACGGACAGTGATGCAATAGCACAGCCTATAGATACTAGTTATCTATATGCCCTACGATTGCTGTAGACCACCTAGCCTAGACCACTCCAAACCACTTCAGTGTATGGGATCACTAAGACCACTTCAGACCACTTCAGTTCCTAATAACGCAGGGTAGCAAACCCTACGCCACCAGGCCTCTGCTAACCCGGTGTTACCACTTCAGACTACTTCAGACCACTTCAGTTCCTGGGTTCAATATCCACTCACTCCTGCGTTCGCTCACTCAAATATACTTTGATTTTTCTGTACAGAAAATTTTAATTCATTCAAATAGGCAGCTTTACCCCCAGAGGCAATACAGTTTTAAACAAAAGTTTTATACTAATCTGTTTTAGAAACCGGGCAGTTTTGTGCTATTGTAGCATGGCTACTGTCCCACCTTTTTGCTAAACGACACTATTGTGTAATTTGTACTTAGTGTCCGTACTCTTACGCACTTTGCTTAAACACGCGACTGTGCGTGTCTTTTACGCCGCGTGCGCAGTCCTGTACTATGTCCGAGACACGTGTACAAAACCGTACGTCTGCAGTAAAACAAATCCCACAACTTCTATAAATGTGAGCAATACTAACTATAATTGCTCACTTAACACAACACACAGTTTTTTTTTTCTGTATAAACCTTTACAACCAGGCCAGACTGCGTTTGTGTCTCTACACTTAGTTCCTTAAATATTTATTTTAGTTTTAACTATATAGCAACAAATGTATCCGGTTTCACACAGATATAAATGAATCTAGCAATCTGAGTCTTATGGCAACAATGTGAGAAGGTATACAAAGAGTATGGGTGCCTTTTGTTGTGTACGCTTTTGGCGCCAAAAAAAATTCACAGATTTTTAAATAGCTTTTTTCCTGTTTATTTTACGGGTTCTACCAGCATCTCTACAAACCATACAGAGCAGACGTCATCTAAGCACACAAGTAGGGATTTTAGTGTATCCATCGACCAAGAAAAGGTTACGTAGGATACTTTCTGTCCGCCCTTTTGCTGATAGATTAAGTCTGCTGTGACCTGTTAGGCTGTGAGTATGTGGAAAACCGAACAATGCCCTCAATTGATAATGCTGATTTTCATACAGGACTAAAAGTAACACTTTAAAAAGACATTTCATACAATTTAAATGAAGCCGCTGCGGCCTATACTTAATCCGCAACCTACGGACTTTTTACACCGTTAGCATACAGAGTCCCGTACCGAGTACGGACTTTGCGTACAAACGCCGTGCTGGCTGTACAAAGTACACACAGCACGTACACACCCAATGATACACCGTGAACCCTTAACAGCTATGCAATGCGATAATAATACACTTTAAACCTTAGCAGGGAAAGGAAGACACGACACCGGATTGTAATTAAACTACTGGGTTCTGACACCACAGCGTATTATTACTGAAAGGGGGTTACAATAACAAAGCAATACAATACAAGAGAATAATGGCTACAGTCAATGGTACATACTTTTGGTTTCGCTTGCGCTTCCCGGTCCGGTCCTCAGTCATCAAGGGTGATGACCTTCAGAGTCTGTGATAGTGACCTGGCATGCAGCTGGCTCTTTATACAGTAGATCAAAACATAATACAATAGACACTGTGTGCCCTTCTTCCATTGGTTCGGGGGTGGGACATATCCTGTGCACCGGGGATCATTGGTCAGCTCAAGAAGTGGGCGATGTCTAGGACTTGAGATGTGGTTTCTGTTGTTTGCATCTGAGTTCCAGCCCCATGACCAGTTAAACCAATCACATTAATCATACATAAATCTGGTATTATTAATAATTTAATGTGGTAATATATAATAATAATAATCTTATTCCCACCAGATTAATGTTTACGTGACTCTGAACAATATGATCCACACATGATATGATTATCTATTTCCATCCTCAAGATATACATATATCCACATATATCCATATACTCATATATATATATATATATATATACATACACACACATACTCCTGCTATTACAATTTGTTAGGAATTATATGTATATATATATATATATATATATATATATACAAACACATACATCCCCAAGAGTTTAGACTATGAATGTTAATATCTTAGATTTCTAAATGTCTGGTTTGTATTTTGATTAGCTATTTGCTAATTGAGTTTCTCGTAGCTTAGGTTCCTGGGTATTATCTTTTCGTTTGTTTTGTCTTCAGGTGAGACAATGACAATCCAGTACTTATTGTTTTAAATAGAAACTCGGCTACCCTAGTAAACAAAGGTGTTTGCCTTCTTCATAGAATTTCAAAGCTTAGTGTAAATAAGGCCATTGTATTTTAGTCTCTGGGAGTTTTAATTTATGTGTGACCGATCTCCATGCTATTTAGAAGAAAAAGCAGACAGTGTGGGATTTATAGATTAGATTTATGATATGTCTATGTGGCTTTTCCATGCGAGTACAAATTCCACTGTAATTACTCATACCATGCTCTAATGTGCAGGACCGCGGGAGCGACCATACGCAATTTGCGAATATGTGCACACACAACCGAATACGTACGCACACGGAGGCCATCTATGTGGTGTTTGTACGTAAAGTGTGTGTTGTAATATTTTCTGACTTCGACAATGGGTAGGGCCGGATTGTATGTCACTTTAAAAAGCTTAAAGTGATTATAGTCACACATTGTGTAGTACACTGTGGAAGTGTTGATTATTTATCATGTCTAAGAGTGGCAAAGGTGAGGAAGAAACACTGATAGCAACACCAACACTTATATCATGTTTGTCTTGCAAAGCTGTGTTATCCTCTCAGGATCTGGTTCAGGATGGTTTGTGTGCAATTATTTTAGCTTTCACCAGGGGTTCTTGAGAAATACAAGACAGATTTAGGTGCAGGTTGATCCACCTTGGGCTATGTTCGCACAGACTTTATCCAGTATAGCTTAAAGGATAATTCCTCCAACTCCTGTACCGGGAATAGGTTACACGATTAACCCTTACATACAGCTTCCCACCTGTGGTGTATCACTTCCAGCAGCAGCCTCTCAAAAGAAACAGGCTGATAAGCCGGTGGTAAGTAAATCTTCATCCTCACAGGCTACACATGGTTCAGATGAGGATTCATCGGAGGATGAAAGCTCAATTAAGTCTACTTCGGCATACCAAGAGGAGGAGGAAGGTCTCAGCTCAGTGGATATAGCTGAGTTAATTAAAGCAATGAAAGCCATTCTTTCCTTAGAGGATTCAGCAGATCTTGTGTTAAAAACCAAGGCACCTGTGTTTAAACGTCCCAAAACAGTTAAGACTGAGTTTCCAGGGTCAGATCAGCTGACAGAAATCATGGAAGAGGCTAGGGCTACACCTAATAGGACGTTTATAATTCCTAAGAAATGGAATTCCAATTATCCTCTTCCAGCTGGGTATTGTTTGAAAAGGGAGGTGGCTCCTAAAGCAGATACGCATGTGATTCGATTAGTGCGAAAGCTACATTACATTTGCCTTCAACATCATTAAATGATGTCACGGATAGGAGAGTGGGTGGTTTTCTAAAAACCAATTTTTCCTTGTCTGGGGCAGTCATAAGGCCAGCCATGGCTTCAGCTTGGATGGCAAAGGCAGTGGCTGCCTGGGCTGATGTATTGGAGGGGGATTTTTCAATAGCATCTAGAGAGCAAAAATCCCATATAGCACATATAAAACAGGCTGCAATGTTCTTGGAAGAAGCAGCATTGGATATGGGTACTATTGCCTCCAGGGCATCACCTTCAACAATAGCTGCTCGAAGAGCAGTTTGGCTACGTACGTGGAAAGCTGATTCAGAATCTAAGAAGGTTTTGGAATCTTTGCCCTTTTCTGGAGATGTTCTTTTTGGTAAAGAATTGACACATATTTTGGAGTCAGAAGCAGACTCCAAGAAAGTAAAGTTCCCTTCCACATACAATTTCAAACCTAAAGTTCCAGCTTCTCGGCCCTTTCGGTCTCAAGGAAAAGCTAAAGGTTAAAGTGATAGCAGGCAGTCCCAATACAACAAGTCTGGTAAGACTAAAAAGCATTGGGCTACCAGAGAACCGGTTGGTAAAACAGATAAGCTATCAGCCTGACGGTGAGGGCCTCTACCTGGGGGATCCAAGGGTGGGGGACCAATTTCTTCAGTTTGCACAGATCTTGCAGCAGTCTAGAACAGATGCCTGGGTGCAGGAAGCGGTATCTCTAGGTTATGCTTTTGCTCTAAGGTTTTTTTGTACCAGGCCGTCTCGGGTAGAGACGAAGGCCAGGGCTTTGCAAGAGGCAGTTCAGAAATTGCTTCTGTTAGGAGTAGTTATTCCAGTTCCTCATGCACAATGAGTATAGGGGTTTTACTCCAGCCTGTTTTTAGTTCAGAGGCCAAATGGGTCATTTCGGCCCATTCTCAATCTCAAAGAGCTGAACAAATACATTTGGGTACCTTGGTTTCACATGGAGACTTTACATTCCGTCATTTTGGCCATGGAGCCAGGGGAATATATGGTATCCCTGGATATACAGGATGCTTACCTCCGTGTTCCTATAGCACTATCCCATCAGTGCTATCTCAGGTTCGCTATATTCCAACAGCATTTTCAGTTCCAGGCCCTACCTTTTGGGTTAGCTACAGCCCCCAGTGTATTTACCAAGATTATGGTGGTAATGGCAGCTAATCTCCGCCAGCAGGGAATAAGAATTTTTGATACCTCGATGATCTTTTAATCCTGGCACAGTCGCAGGAATTGCTCCTGTGTCATCTGCAACAGACAATAACGTGTCTGCAGAAGCACGGTGGCTCATAAATTGCGCAAAATCGTCTCTGGTTCCATCACAACGGATGACTCACTTGGGGGCTGTACTGGATTCAAGTCTTCAGAGAGTAATGTTACCTCTGAACAATATATCCAAGGTTCAGTCAAGGATTCAGGACTTGATACACAATCAAAAGATATCCATTCACACAGCAATGCGTGTGATGGGTTTGATGGTGTCAACACTCGACATGGTGGAGTATGCACATTTCCACTCGAGGCCTCTGCAGCGTCTGATTCTTGCCAAATGGAATGGGTTGCATCAGAAGATAAACACACAGACTATGGTTCTTACGATAGAAGTAAGAAGGTCATTAACCTGGTGGCTACAGACATCCCATCTGGACAAGGGGAGACCCTTTTGGATATCAGATTCGGAAATTCTAACGACAGATGCCAGTCTCCAGGGCTGGTGAGCAGTGTCAGGAAGGTTGTGTTTCCAAGGAAGAAGGTTGCCTGTCAATAAATATATTGGAACTTCAGACTATATACATGGCACTGATTCAGGCAAAGGACATTCTTTGGGGAAAACCAGTACAGATCTGCTTGGAAAATGCAACAGCAGTAGCGTACATCAGGGAGGAACTCGCAGCCGAAAAGCGATGAAGGAGGTAAGTCACATACTAAAGTGGGCAGAACTTCATATCATCCAGCCTTGCCCACAGTGTTCGTTCCGGGAGTCCTAAACTGGGAAGCGGACTTTCTCAGTCGACACGCCATTCAGGCAAGCAAATGGGCTCTTCACCCGGAGGTTTTCCAGGCTCTAGTAGACAAGTGGGGGTTGCCAGAGATAGATCTCATGGCGTCCCGTCTGAACAACAAAGTTCTCGCATACGGGTGAAGAACAGAGGATCCCAGAGCGATCTTTGTGGATGAGATGGGACTTTCATCTGGCTTATGTGTTTCCTCCAATCACCCTATTACCCAGAGTGGTGAGAAAGATAAAGCAAGGGAAAGGTGCCGTAATACTAATAGCTCCAGCTTGGCCCAGAAGGCATTGGTACACAGATCTGCATTGAATGTTGATGGATGCTTCACTTCTGCTCCCCCAACATCCAGATCTACTGATGCAGGGTCCTTGTTATCACAGACATCTGGATCGACTGTCTTTGACGGCGTGGCTCTTGAAACCTCTATCCAGAAGTCAAGAGGATCCTCACAACAGGTAATTCAAACTATGCTCAGAGCAAGGAAACCTTCCTCAGCTCGCATTTATTACCGAATATGGCAAACCTATATGCATTGGTGCAGTGAACGGAAAATGGACCCTAAGTCGTTCAGGGTTTCCAGGGTCTTAGCATTCCTTCAGGCAGGAATGGATAAAGGTTTGAAAGTGGCTTCCTTGAAAGTGCAAGCGTCAGCATTGACTGTATGGTTCCAAAAGAAAATTGCCAACTAACAGGATGTGCGTACTTTTTTCCAGGGAATGCTGCGCATTCAACCTCCTTTTGTTCCTCCTACAGTGCCTTGGAACTTAAGTATAGTCCTGAAAGCCCTTCAAGTTGCCCCATTTGAACCACTTAATAAAGTGGATCTTAAATGGTTGACAGCTAAAGTTCTCTTTCTACTGGCTAGAAGAGTATCAGATTTTGGGCGCATTATCATGTTATTCCCCATTTCTGATTTTTTATCCAGATAAAACAGCTCTCAGAACTACATCTGGCTATCTTCCGAAGGTTGTGTCTAAATTCTGCCTTAATGAAGAAATTGTAGTCCCGGCTTTCCAGGTACCAGGCCTTTCTGTGGGAGATGCATCGCTGGACGTGGTCCGTGCATTAAGGATCTACGTGGATCATACCAGTGCCATCAGAAAGACAAATTCTCTTTTCATTCTCTACGGATTTCACAAAGAGGATGGCCTGCTGATAAGCAGACACTGGCAAGATGGCTTTGGGTGATGATTTCAGAAGCATATTCTCAAGCTGATCTCTCTGTGTCGGCTAATGTCTCTGCTCATTCTACACGTAAGGTAGGTCCTTCATGGGCAGCACAACGTTGTACTTCAGCAGAACAGATATGTAAGCCAGCCACATGGTCTTCCATTAACACATTCATTAGACATTATGCCATGGATACCTTTGCCTCTCATGACGCTGAATTCGGGCGAAGGATTCTCGTGTCCAATCAGGAGCGTCCCCACCACTAAATTGCTTTGGGAAATCCCATTGTTATCCTGTGGATAACCTGTGGACCCTGCCGGAGAAATTTACGTTATACGGTATTTCTCCTATGTCCACAGGATCCACAGGGATCCCACCCTGACGGACCTGATTTGAGGATCGTTTTACTCACTAACCTCTTCCTTCTTGTACGGATGTGCATGTGTGTTCTTATCGCCTGATTAGGGCTATCTGTGATGCTCCTGCCTTGAGCTTTGGAATACAACTGATTTGACTGAGCCAGGAGGCAGGGATATATAGACGGGCCCGCTGCATGCTGGGAGGCCGGAAAACTTTGAACGATTGGTGCAAATCCGCTGTCGCTTCATCATATCCCATTGTTATCCTGTGGCTCTTGTGGAGAAATACCGTTATCAACGGTAAGTTCTTACCATAACGTATATTTTCCCCTAATATAATGCTTGGTATAGGCTTGTTTATGCCCTAAGTTTCTAAGTGTGAGGGGACATTAGAGGCATTAGAGGATGAAGGCTGTGTTTGATTTCTCTGGTGTTATCCTCTTCTCAAACTGAGAGAAGTGGTGATTAGACAATACATAAGTAGATCATCTTATTTTAAATGTCATATCGTATTAAGTACAAATTACATTCAGTATACCGTACAGTACAAGAACTCAAACCACAGACTACTAATAAATAATTTTAGACATTTTGCTAAATAAAAAAAAACTTTCATCACACCAACAATTAAACATTTTTCCACATTTTAATAAACAGCTACTGTATATCTCCAAATAATTCAGCACTTAATCAGAATTTAAACTGGGATAGTAGTTTTGCTTTCCTTAATTCAGGGGAAATATAATTTTAAATATTTGCAATTTGAGCCTCTAGTTTTACAGGACGGTACTTTGTATCAGCTGATGGAATAGTGAAACCTTTATGCTTTACATCTTAGAAAGATAAGGATCATAGTTATTAAACAAGGCATTTCTATGTTCCCACAATCGGGTGTGGTATTGAAGGTCGACCACACTTCGGTCGACAGTGTCTAGGTCGACCACTATTGGTCAACAGTAACTATGTCGACAGGGATTCTATGTCGACAGGGTCTCTATGTCGACATGGTCACCATACCGACGCTGGGATCCCTGTGTTTAGATTGCCGGCGGGGGGGGGGGGGGGGGGGCGAGCGCAATGAAGCCCCTTGCGGGTTTGCTGTGCTCGCCATGCAGCATGCTTGGTGGCTCGCTGCGCTCGCCGCAGGTTATATTCCCACTCTATGCGTGCCAACTGTCGGGCTTTCCACCGGGCGGGAATCCGGCGTCAGTGTAGATAAGAACACACATGACAGCATCCCGTATGATATAAGTCATGTGCTAAAATGATGTGTTTGACCTGCATAATTATTCACCCGTTTGTATTTTCACCCGTTTGTATTTTCTATTGGAAGCGTTGTTACTTACTTTGCAGTTACCCCTCCCATATAGTTGTTTTATGTGGTGGAAGCGTGTTCTATATTTTATTCAAAATGTTTAAAAAGTTTACTATAAAAATAACCCCAAAAATTAGTGTAAAGAGGTTCTGTGGACATACTCCTTCCAGCCCGCATTTAGATACAGTATTAATGTCACAATATGTCCAGCTCTTTTCACCAGTAGGAAACTGCTGCAAATGACATTGGGGGTCATTCCGAGTTGATCGTAGCTGTGCTAAATTTAGCACAGCTACGATCATGAACTTAGACATGCGGGGGGACGCCCAGCACAGGGCTAGTCCGCCCCGCATGCGCAGTTCCGACCCGATCGTTGCGCTGCGACAAACTGCAACGAGTGATCGGGTCGGAATGACCCCCATTGCCTTAAAGTGCAGATTCTATAATAATGGAGAGGATCAGTGCATGGGTTCTGGGCATCCGTAGCCCATTACAAGAGTGAAAGAGCAGCACCTGTTGCCCCTTCCTGTTAACGGACGCTGGTTGGTGTTAGTGTGGGGCGATAAGGTGACAGGTAAAATACTAAATTGGGAATTATTCAGAGGTTTACATTCCTGTTAGATGACTGCCTAGGTTTGAGTAGTGGTAGTGTTGTCCCTGACTATGGGAGTGCATTTTTGCATGTTTGTAAATGAGCCTTAGGCACTAGAGTAAGGGTTAGGGTTAGGCTTTGGGCCGGAGGTTTAGGGTTAGGTACTACTGGAAGGATTAGGCTGGGGGAAGGAGGGTTAGGCTGTAAGGGGTGGTAAGGGTTAGGCACTAGAGGAAGGGTTAGGTTGTGGGTAGGAGGGTTAGGGTTAGGCTGCAGGGGGGGATTAAGGTTAGGCAGTAGAAATAGGTTACCGGCAGGAGGGTTAGGGTTAGACACTAGATGGAGGATTAGGGGTAAGGATACTAGAAATATACTCTGGAAGACTGCAAGTCACATGACTGACCCCTCTACAGCATGTCACATGACTGACCCCTCTACAGCATGTCACATGAAGACGCAGCTACAGCAGGTCACATGAAGACCCCGCTACAGCAGGTCACATGAAGACCCCGCTACAGCCCCCAACAGAAGGCAGGGCATGCTCACTAATTTGAGAAAAGCAAGTGTTTTGCTAAATGGCTTTATAGTTTACTAGACATGTCATTACATGATATATTAATTTAATTTAACAGTTTGTGCAGCTTTATCTTGCTACTGTTTATTGCAATGTTTTAAATGTTTTCAATGTAATCATTCAAAATAATCTATCTCTATTCTTTATATGGCATATATTTGCTGTGCAGATGGAATGGTCTCAGTTCGTTAATGCTGTTGTACAGTGAATAAAATTTTATTTATTATAGCTGAAAATAATGCTGTCCTCATTTAAACTGAGCTCAGATGGTACTGCAGTGGTATTCCCTATCTGACATAAATACATGTATTTACCTGTACACTGCTGTTCTTTCTTTATAATGGCTCTGGTAACATAACATTCGGCCAATAAAACCTTGTACAAAACAGGTGTTGTAACCCATAGCAACCAATCATAGACTTAGTTAGTAGTACAGTTTAGAAAACCTTAGCAAACATCTTTTCATGTGATTATGATTATGGCACAGACCTAAGTACAACAGCAGCATGTATCCTGTAATTCCTTCTTGTTCAGGCAGAAAACCCTCTTTAGAGCATAGGGAGTTTTTTTTGTACGGGAGTGACTGATCATGGGTAACAATACAGTATGAAGAAGGTGAAAGGATTGTGCCACAGTGTGGTTGTGTTACCATTCTGCCTATTCCATAGTTGCCGACTTTGCGGTACTCCCCCCGGTGGGGGATCCTGGAGGGGAAGGTCCTGGGGCAGCTGCAGGGGGTGTGGCACTGTAATAGCACAGCCCCACACTTGCTGCCAGGGCCGTAACTAGGTGTGTGCGGAGGGGGCACCGCTCACAGTGCTGCAGGGTAGGGGGCGCTGTTGGCGGCACTTGTCAATTATCTGTTTAATTACATGAAACTTGCAGTTTCCCCCCTTTTTGACCGCCCCTGTCTTCCACACTAACCCCTCCTGTCGAAATTTCTTTGTTATTCAGTAACACTGTCCTTTATTACATTTCAAGATGCTGACACATCCGGGATTCGAACCCATTGCCTGTGGCATTGCAGTCAGACAATATATTCATTGAGCTATCTGCCCTTGCATAGTAAGGTAGATAATTTTAAGCTAAATAATTCTAACTATTTGAAGCTTACCTTCTACTTTGTGAAAAAATGATCAGCATTGCGGCTGAGCAGATCTATGTAGTGTGTGGCTGCAAGGTATTGGATGTGTGGCTGTACACTGCATAGATCTGCTCACCTGCAATGCTGATTATTTTTTTTACAAAGTACCATTAGCTTCATATAGTGTTCATAGTTTTTATGCAGGATCAAATAGCTCAATGAGTAGGGTGTTTGATTAGAATTCAACAGGTTAAAGGTTTGAATCCTGGGTATGGCAGTATATTGAAATGTGATATTTAATAAAGGGTATTGTAACTGAATAACAAAGAAATCTCAAGTTAAGTGCATGAATGCGGTATAGAGAGGATTTGTGTCCAGATCCATTTTCTTGCAGTGGTCTGTAAATGTGTGTGTATTATATATATATTGTGGGAAGGAGCACCATAGCATGTCCTTTCTCTGGGATCAATCTTGTCATGCCCCTTCCCTATGAGGGCATGCGCTTTATGTCCCTATTGGAAAAGTTGTGTGTGTGGGGGGGAGGGGGGGCGGGAAGGGGGGAGGAGGGTGTTTGCCAGTTCTCTCTCTGGCAGCACAGGGCACCAAAAAGTCTAGTTACGGCTCTGCTTGCTGCATTATGCAGCAAATTGCAGCAGAAGGCAGAGACACAGTGACTCAATTTACAAAGAATCGTGTTAACATGACCTCACCCACTTCAGAAATGGCAGGATGCAGGAATATTGACTACTCTTCCGGGATCCTAGGGGAGCTCCCCAAAATTTGTGAGTCTCCCGGACATTCTGTAAGAGTAGGCGGATATGGGTCTACCTCATGTATCAAGTGTTTCCAAAGATTGTTCTATACCATTGTATGCAATTTGTAATTATCCTCCTCTCATTGAACAGGACTGCGTATTACAGTATGTCAGTGCTTTATAATAAAAGCTAATAATCATGTAAGCACAGCTTACAATGGAAGAATATATCACAATGTGGTATCACAGCACTTTATATAGTAGTACGACAATGAAACAACATCATAACTTTGGTTATATAGTATGTGTGCTGTGATGTGAGATAATTAGACAGCCTGGGACATTTGTAGGGCGGCCAAGAGATGATATTTGAAGGATAGTGTAATAAAGATCTAAATGATCTGTGCATTGGGAATATAGAGTACAACACTGCTAACAAGAAAAAGAGGTAAGTGTTGTCAGTTCTAGGTCTATGTGATAATTAAACCAGGATTTTGATGACTTCCAGGAAACTGGCTGTATTCCATTGGGATCACCATAACTGTTTATAAGTTTAAAATGTTGTTATATGGCAGCTATGGTTTAAATAGCGCTATCATAATTGACATGAATGTGCTCAATAAAAAGACAGACTTTAAAGTGTCCCACAGTGGAATATGTAACAAAGAAGGCTAATCTTACCAAGTATGAATATTACATTGAAAAACAGCTTGTTTTTCCAACAAATTTTTGTCTAAATAGTATTAATAGAGTTGCGCCATCTACTGGTTTAAAAGTGATATTGCTCATTTCAACATATATTATGGGGGACACTTAAAGTGTGATGTGAAATGTGTGTTGCATGTATGTGTTATATGTACGTGAACATTTTGAATCCTATAAATCTTAAGATATGTGCAAATAAGAATGAGCATGTAACTGGATCCACATGATTATATGTTATTGTGCATCAATATAAGCTTTACACTTATCATGATGTAGCAACATATAGGAATCACCATGCATCATCATCAACCTGTTAATCATGAGTGGCATTTATTTTTAATGTATATGTAAATACAAATTATAACTATAAAGTAGAGTCCTCCTGGTATGGAAATCCATAACGAGTAGTTTCGCAACGGAGCAATTAAGGCAAAAATGCGCATGCGCATGGTACGCAGTGCGCATGCGCTAAGTATTTTAGCACAAAACTTAGTAGATTTACTCACGTCCGAACGAAAATTTTCACAGTTGATGTGATCGGAGTGTGATTGACAGGAAGTGGGTGTTTCTGGGCGGAAACTGACCGTTTTCTGGGAGTGTGCGGAAAAACGCAGGCGTGCCAGGATAAAACGCGGGAGTGTCTGGAGAAACGGGGGAGTGTCTGGCCGAACGCATGGCATGTTTGTGATGTCAAACCAGGAACGAAACGGCCTGAGCTGATCGCAATCTGTGAGTAGGTCTGGAGCTACTCAGAAACTGCTTAGAATTTTCTATTCGCAATTCTGCTAATCTTTCGTTCGCTATTCTGCTAAGCTAAGATACACTCCTAGAGGGCGGCGGCCTAGCGTGTGCAATGCTGCTAAAAGCAGCTAGCGAGCGAACAACTCGGAATGACCCCCTATAAGAACAACTCAGCTGCAAGTGCATCCCTGTGTCTCATAGGTCAGAGTTGGACTCCATTTATTGGGCATAGCTGTGAGTATTTACTCTGCAAAAGGTGCAACTTTGCTCTACTTTATTTTATCCCATAGTTGCACTCCTGATTTTGCTTGGAATTTTACAGTATATCTGCGGGTCTCTGCTATAATGAATAAGTGATTGTTTCAGTTCCCTTCCTTTCACCCTAGGTTTGGGAGTCCGAGTATGGAAGAGGTGCTCAGACAGCCATCTTCTGTCTTTATGATATCCCAACTTGACTCTCTTGTGGTGCTGATTAATCTTCCTCTGCACCATATGGATTATATTCATTGGTTAGGCCAATTCCCATTCGAATTGGCTGCCAGAGCGACCTATGGGGCAGAGTAACAGGTTTGTGCTTTCTGGGCCTGATTCATGTTTGTAATACCCCTTTCATATTACAAAACCCAGGTCCGACCTGGGATTTTGAACCCGGAAGCAACCCGGGTCAGGCACAGTTCACACTGGACTCGGGTCAGCCCTGAAAAACCTGTGGATGTCATCAAAAATTGCCTTTTTTAGGCTCACATAATGTCAGAGCACCCCAGGAAGCCCTAATCAGTGGTGTTTGATGAGTCTTGGGTTGAATAACCTGGGTTGGGACTGGTCACGCTACACCGCGATTCCGGGTTCAACCCTGGTCTCAGCTCTGGTTATTTTTTTAGGAACCTTTCAGACTAAGCACAATCCCGTGTTGCTGTGCATTCATGTTAAATAACCCGGGATTTTTATGCTAGTCTGAGAGCTAAGTAAAGCAAAAAATCAAGCAACTGGGCAAAACCATGTTGCACTGTAGGTGGGGCAGATGTAACGTGCAGAGAGAGTTAGATTTGGGTGCGGTGTGTTCATACTGAAATTAAATTGCAGTGTAAAAATAAAGCTGGCGAACATTTGTGGGCTACATGCAAAAACAGCCAGTATTTACCCTGCACAGAAAAAAATCTAAATGTATTTGCTCCCCTTGCATGGCAACATGGTTTGTTCCCCTTGAGTCATCTTTGATCCTTGCTGTCATTCTTCTGAAATTGTTGAGCTGCTGTTTTTTTTGTTAGGTTTCATAGATTTCAGCTCAGTACCGGCATGTTCACAGTTTCACCCCAGCCATGGGGCTTGTGCAAACCCTTCATCCCAGCCATAGGGCTTCTCCCAACACTTCACCCCAGCCATGTGTCTTGTCCCAACCGTTCTTTTGTTTTGTTTGCCTTCAGGTTTGGCGGTCTCTCGGATGTAAGCAGAAACTGCTTTTCTCTATCGTCCTAAGTGGATGCTGGGGTTCCTGAAAGGACCATGGGGAATAGCGGCTCCGCAGGAGACAGGGCACAAAAAAGTAAAGCTTTACTAGGTCAGGTGGTGTGCACTGGCTCCTCCCCCTATGACCCTCCTCCAGACTCCAGTTAGATTTTGTGCCCGAACGAGAAGGGTGCAATCTAGGTGGCTCTCCTAAAGAGCTGCTTAGAGAAAGTTTAGTTTAGGTTTTTTTCTTTACAGTGAGTCCTGCTGGCAACAGGATCACTGCAACGTGGGACTTAGGGGGAAAGTAGTAAACTCACCTGCATGCAGAGTGGATTTGCTGCTTGGCTACTGGACACCATTAGCTCCAGAGGGATCGAACACAGGCCCAGCCGTGGAGTCCGGTCCCGGAGCCGCGCCGCCGACCCCCTTGCAGATGCTGAAGCGTGAAGAGGTCCGGAAACCGGCGGCTGAAGACTCCTCAGTCTTCATAAGGTAGCGCACAGCACTGCAGCTGTGCGCCATTTTCCTCTCAGCACACTTCACTGGGCAGTCACTGAGGGTGCAGAGCGCTGGGGGGGGGCGCTCTGAGAGGCAAATATAAACCTTATACAAGGCTAAAAATACCTCACATATAGCCCATAGGGGCTATATGGAGATATTTAACCCCTGCCTGACTGGAAAAATAGCGGGAGAAGAACCCGCCGAAAAAGGGGCGGGGCCTATCTCCTCAGCACACGGCGCCATTTTCTGTCACAGCTCCGCTGGTCAGAACGGCTCCCAGGTCTCTCCCCTGCACTGCACTACAGAAACAGGGTAAAACAGAGAGGGGGGGCACATTAATGGCTATATATATATATATATTAAAGCAGCTATAAGGGAGCACTTAATATAAGGATATCCCTTGTATATATAGCGCTTTGTGGTGTGTGCTGGCAGACTCTCCCTCTGTCTCCCCAAAAGGGCTAGTGGGTCCTGTCTTCATTAGAGCATTCCCTGTGAGTTTGCGGTGTGTGTCGGTACGTGGTGTCGACATGTATGAGGACGATATTGGTGTGGAGGCGGAGCAATTGCCAAATATGCAGATGTCACCCCCCAGGGGGTCGACACCAGAATGGATGCCTTTATTTGTGGAATTACGTGATGGTTTATCTTCCCTTAAACAGTCAGTTGAGGACATGAGGCGGCCGGACAATCAATTAATGCCTGTCCAGGCGCCTCAAACACCGTCAGGGGCTGTAAAACGCCCTTTGCCTCAGTCGGTCGACACAGACCCAGACACGGGCACTGATTCCAGTGACGACGGTAGAAATTCAAACGTATTTTCCAGTAGGGCCACACGTTATATGATTTTGGCAATGAAGGAGACGTTACATTTAGCTGATACTACAGATACCGTAAAACAGGGTATTATGTATGGTGTGAAAAAACTACAAACAGTTTTTCCTGAATCAGAAGAATTAAATGACGTGTGTGATGAAGCGTGGGTTGCTCCTGATAAAAAGTTGATAATTTCAAAAAAGTTATTGGCATTATACCCTTTCCCGCCAGAGGTTAGGGCGCGCTGGGAAACACCCCCTAAGGTGGACAAGGCGCTCACACGCTTATCCAAACAAGTGGCGTTACCCTCTCCTGAGACGGCCGCACTTAAGGATCCATCAGATAGAAAGATGGAAGTTATTCAAAAGAATATATACACACATGCAGGTGTTATACTACGACCAGCTATAGCAACTGCCTGGATGTGCAGTGCTGGAGTAGTTTGGTCAGAATCCCTGATTGAAAATATTGATACCCTAGATAGGGACAATGTTTTACTGTCGTTAGAACAAATAAAGGATGCATTTATCTATATGCGTGATGCACAGAGGGATATTTGCACACTGGCATCTCGGGTGAGTGCTATGTCCATTTCAGCCAGAAGAGCCTTATGGACACGACAGTGGACAGGCGATGCGGATTCAAAACGTCACATGGAGGTTTTGCCGTATAAAGGGGAGGAGTTCTTTGGAGTTGGTCTATCAGACTTGGTGGCCACGGCTACTGCCGGGAAATCCACTTTTTTACCTCAAGTCACTCCCCAACAGAGAAAGGCACCGACCTTTCAACCGCAGCCTTTTCGCTCCTACAAAAATAAGAGAGCAAAGGGCTTGTCGTACCTGCCACGAGGCAGAGGAAGAGGGAAGAGACACCAACAGGCAGCTCCTTCCCAGGAACAGAAGCCCTCCCCGGCTCCTGCAAAAACCTCAGCATGACGCTGGGGCCTCTCAAGCGGACTCGGGGACAGTGGGGGGCCGTCTCAAAAATTACAGCGCGCAGTGGGCTCACTCGCAGGTAGACCCCTGGATCCTGCAGATAATATCTCAAGGGTACAGGTTGGAATTAGAGACGGATCCTCCTCATCGTTTCCTGAAGTCTGCCTTACCAACCGTCTCTTCCGAAAGGGAGAGGGTGTTGGAAGCCATTCACAAGCTGTACGCTCAGCAGGTGATAGTCAAAGTACCCCTATTACAACAAGGAAAGGGGTATTATTCCACTCTATTTGTGGTACCGAAGCCGGATGGCTCGGTAAGGCCTATTCTAAATCTGAAGTCCTTGAACCTCTACATAAAAAAGTTCAAGTTCAAGATGGAGTCACTCAGAGCAGTGATAGCGAACCTGGAAGAAGGGGACTTTATGGTATCCTTGGACATCAAGGATGCGTATCTACACGTTCCGATTTACCCCGCACACCAGGGGTACCTCAGGTTCATTGTTCAAAACTGTCACTATCAGTTTCAGACGCTGCCGTTCGGATTGTCCACGGCGCCTCGGGTCTTTACCAAGGTAATGGCCGAGATGATGATTCTTCTTCGAAGAAAAGGCGTATTAGTTATCCCATACTTGGACGATCTCCTAATAAGGGCAAGGTCCAGAGAACAGCTGGAGACAGCTTTAGCACTATCTCAAGAGGTGCTAAGACAACACGGGTGGATTCTGAATATTCCAAAATCCCATTTAATCCCGACAACTCGTCTGCTGTTCCTAGGAATGATTCTGGACACGGTTCAGAAAAAGGTTTTCCTTCCAGAGGAAAAAGCCAAGGAGTTATCCGATCTGGTCAGGAACCTCCTAAAACCAGGAAAAGTGTCAGTACATCAATGCACAAGAGTCCTGGGAAAAATGGTGGCTTCTTACGAAGCAATTCCATTCGGCAGATTCCATGCAAGAATATTCCAAAGGGATCTGTTGGACAAATGGTCAGGGTCGCATCTGCAGATGCACCTGCGAATAACCCTGTCACCAAAGACAAGGGTGTCACTTCTGTGGTGGTTGCAGAAGGCTCACCTATTAGAAGGCCGCAGATTCGGCATTCAGGATTGGATCCTGGTGACCACGGACGCCAGCCTGAGAGGCTGGGGAGCAGTCACACAAGGAAGAAACTTCCAGGGAGTATGGACGAGTCTGGAAAAGTCTCTTCACATAAACATTCTGGAACTAAGAGCAATCTACAATGCTCTAAGCCAGGCGGAACTTCTCCTGCAAGGAAAGCCGGTGTTGATTCAGTCGGACAACATCACGGCGGTCGCCCATGTAAACAGGCAGGGCGGCACAAGAAGCAGGAGTGCAATGGCAGAAGCTGCCAAGATTCTTCGCTGGGCGGAGAATCACGTGATAGCACTGTCAGCAGTGTTCATCCCGGGCGTGGACAACTGGGAAGCAGACTTCCTCAGCAGACACGATCTTCATCCGGGAGAGTGGGGTCTACATCCAGAAGTCTTCAACATGTTAATAGACCGTTGGGAAAGACCAATTGTAGACATGATGGCGTCTCGCCTCAACAAGAAACTGGACAAATATTGCGCCAGGTCAAGAGATCCACAGGCAATAGCTGTGGACGCACTGGTAACTCCTTGGGTGTACCAGTCAGTGTATGTGTTTCCTCCTCTGCCGCTCATACCAAAGGTATTGAAGATCATACGGCAAAGAAGAGTAAGAACAATACTAGTGGTTCCGGATTGGCCGAGAAGGACTTGGTATCCGGAACTTCAAGAGATGCTCACGGACGAACCGTGGCCTCTACCTCTGAGAAGGGACCTGCTACAGCAGGGTCCCTGTCTTTTTCAAGACTTACCGCGGCTGCGTTTGACGGCATGGCGGTTGAACGCCAGATCCTAAAAGGGAAAGGCATTCCAGAAGAAGTCATTCCTACCTTGATTAAGGCACGGAAGGAAGTCACCGTGAAACATTATCACCGCATTTGGCGAAAATATGTAGCGTGGTGCGAGGATCGGAGGGTTCCGACGGAGGAATTCCAACTGGGTCGTTTCCTACATTTCCTGCAATCAGGATTATCTATGGGTCTCAAATTGGGATCCATTAAGGTTCAAATTTCGGCCCTGTCAATATTCTTCCAAAAAGAATTGGCCTCTGTCCCTGAGGTCCAGACTTTTGTCAAGGGAGTACTGCATATACAGCCTCCTGTGGTGCCTCCGGTGGCACCGTGGGATCTAAATGTAGTTTTAGATTTCCTCAAATCCCATTGGTTTGAACCATTGAAAAAGGTGGATTTGAAATATCTCACATTGAAAGTGACTATGTTACTAGCCCTGGCCTCTGCCAGGAGAGTATCTGAATTGGCGGCTTTATCTTATAAAAGTCCTTATCTAATCTTCCATTCGGATAGGGCAGAACTGCGGACTCGTCCGCATTTTCTCCCTAAAGTGGTATCAGCATTTCATCTGAACCAACCTATTGTGGTGCCTGCGGCCACTAGCGACTTGGAGGACTCCAAGTTGTTGGACGTTGTCAGAGCCTTAAAAATATACATTGCAAGGACGGCTGGAGTCAGAAAATCTGACTCGCTGTTTATATTGTATGCACCCAACAAGTTGGGCGCACCTGCTTCTAAGCAGTCGATTGCTCGTTGGATTTGTAACACAATTCAACTTGCACATTCTGTGGCAGGCCTGCCACAGCCTAAAACTGTAAAAGCCCACTCCACAAGGAAGGTGGGCTCATCTTGGGCGGCTGCCCGAGGGGTCTCGGCATTACAACTCTGCCGAGCAGCTACGTGGTCGGGGGAGAACACGTTTGTAAAATTTTACAAATTTGATACCCTGGCAAAGGAGGACCTGGAGTTCTCTCATTCGGTGCTGCAGAGTCATCCGCACTCTCCCGCCCGTTTGGGAGCTTTGGTATAATCCCCATGGTCCTTTCAGGAACCCCAGCATCCACTTAGGACGATAGAGAAAATAAGAATTTACTTACCGATAATTCTATTTCTCGGAGTCCGTAGTGGATGCTGGGCGCCCATCCCAAGTGCGGATTATCTGCAATACTTGTACATAGTTATTGTTAACTAATTCGGGTTATTGTTAAGGAGCCATCTTTAAGAGGCCCTTTCTGTTGTCATACTGTTAACTGGGTTTAGATCACAAGTTGTACGGTGTGATTGGTGTGGCTGGTATGAGTCTTACCCGGGATTCAAAATGCCTCCCTTATTGTGTATGCTCGTCCGGGCACAGTACCTAACTGGAGTCTGGAGGAGGGTCATAGGGGGAGGAGCCAGTGCACACCACCTGACCTAGTAAAGCTTTACTTTTTTGTGCCCTGTCTCCTGCGGAGCCGCTATTCCCCATGGTCCTTTCAGGAACCCCAGCATCCACTACGGACTCCGAGAAATAGAATTATCGGTAAGTAAATTCTTATTATTTCTGTGTTCCACCTGTAGTCTGACCTGCTAGGCATGAGGAGACAGGTTCAGGGTTACGCAGATCTCTAGCTACTGTACATGTCACCATTGGTGTCTGTCATATTATTTATTACCTCACCTGTTAGGACCTTGAAGGACAGGTGCAGTAGATATTCGTCAGGTGTGAACGAGAGGGTTGTATTTTCTGACACTTACACATAGTTTGTCTTCTTGCTGACTGTAGTTCCTCATTTCCATGAGATTGGAGGCCTTTGGAGGGGAGGCCTTGCATGCCCCTGTCACTCAATCCTAGGTTTGTAGCCCCAGCAAGAATAGCTTCTCTAGCTTTTGGTTGGTGTTCCTAGTTGGTGTACTCTTATTAGTCCAAATACACTCCTAGGTATCCGGTGGTTGTCTTTGGAGTTCATCTCCCTATCCATAGGGTGATGGTGGGTTGTTTTTCCCGGTCCTGTTCCACTAAACACATTATACATTATACAGTGTCTATCCCAAGATTTAAGATACTTCTATGCTTTTCTTCCTGTCTGATGACGGGTGCGTTTTCATTTCTCCCTTTATCGCCTCCGATGGCCTTGGTAATTAAAGCGGGACTAGGCGTGGGCCTTCGGATGACAACCATGTGGCAAGGAAAAGATTATCTTTTTTTTTAATAATACATGCTTTATCAGAAGATGCTAGTGGGCCTAGTTTCTCCCCGCGAGCGCCAAACCTTTTGCCTTCATGTAGGCCTAGCCTCCTCCTTGTTTGTACAGCTGGAAGGGGCAGACTGCTGGCTTACAGTGGAGATTCCATCCAGGATGCATGTTCTCCAATACGGATTTAGATGCCCTGATTAGGGGACCGTCGGATGCGGTCCTCCCTTTTAGTTCCTCCAGAGATCTGCTAGACTTTTGTTTCTATGCTTAGTGTGTGAGCTTTATGCCATTGGACTCAGTAGTTTGGCTGTCCCTGCTTTTGTCCCCTTCTTCTCCTGGGTTTTCAGTGCCTTGCTTGTTGAGGTCTCTTTTCTTTGATGTGCACCGCTGGTGCTGCTTACTGGACTGCTGTCATGTGTGTGTTTCTATGGCCTCTGTTTGGCTGCTGCTACACGGGGTGGCCTTGCTTCTCAGCTGTCTTTTGCTATGCTTCAGACATCACAGGTTTGCTGTTTTCATGTCCAAGGGTCCTTTACCATAGAGTTCTCCTCCCTTGATGGTTGCTTTGAGCCATCTCCAGTGTGCCCCAGTGGATGAAGGAGTAAACAGGATTTTTGTATTTACCAGTAAAATCCATTTCTTGGATTCCAAGAGGGACACTGGACACTCTCCCTGCACTCTGTATGGTTGTCTGTTCTGGTTTCAGCCCTCTAGTGCTTAGAGGGTGGGCAGTTGTTTTTTATCCTCTCCTACTCCCTGGCTTGTTTTTGGGGCTTTGTTAACTATAAAATTAGCTTACTATGGCTGCTGAGGTATAGAGGGGAAGTACCAGGCTCCTCCACCTCCTGCTTATACCCCAGTGTCCCCCATGAAATCAGAGAAGTGGATTGTACTGGTACAAACCAAAAGCCTGTTATTTTTGTAATACAAATGCATATACAGATTTGTCCACATACACCTATCCTCCCTGCACATTAAATAGCCCTTCTAGTCACGCCACAACTGAGCGTCTTTATGTTTGACTATTTCCATTAAAACGCATTTTATTCGCACAATGATGCAAATAGGTCACACAAGCAGCTTATGTTGATTAAAATGATATGCGGCATGCCTATATTCTGTGGGCAACTGTGGCTGTATCTGCATACAAAATTGTATGCTACAGTGTTTTCCTAAAAAACACTGTAGCGTAGCATTTCGTATACAGATACATCCACAGACGCACTCAGAATATAGGCATGCTACATATTATTTTAATCAGCAGAGACTGCTTGTGCGTCCTATTTGCATAGGACTGCGAATAAGATGCATTTTTGGCAAAAATAAAAACATCAGATGCTAACAGAGTTACACGGGACCTGTCATCTCACTCACGTCAGGCATCTCTCGCTACGTGGCATGTATGAGGACACATCTTATACTTTATGCATTAACAAGGGAAAGAAGGAGAAAGAGTACTCTGTAATAAGGGCACACTGTAAATAAATATACTAGTAACTCAATTCATATACCAGTAACAAATGAAAAATAAACCTTTAATAGAAGTCAGTTAAAATAACTGTAATGGCATAAAGGAACATATAAATAAATATATATATATATATATATATACATATGCAGAATAGAAAGAATTCTAGAGTACCCCTTTTCCAGAGTACTTTTTATGCTGACCTTATTGAATCTGCAGATCTAGCCTGTATTACAGAGACCTGGCTAGATGAAAATGCAGCACCTATATTGGAGGCTGCAGTACCAACAAACTACTCTGTCTTCCACAACCCAAGACTGGACCGCAGGGGTGGCGGGGTGGCTATCTGCTTCAAAAAAGAACTTAAACTTAGGGTCCACCCTATTGAAACTACTCGCTCATTTGAGTGCATTGCTGCCCGGAGTTCGACAGGATTAGGTTTCAGAGTACTTCTCATTTACCGGCCACCTGGAGATGGAAAGATATTTCTACAAGAAATTGCAGACACTGTTGCTGGCCTGGTTCTGGAACATCAAAGATGGCTCATCCTCGGGGATTTCAATGCATGGGTGGATGATGAGCTCTCACGCCTTGGCCAAGACCTCCTGTGCACAATGAATGGTCTGGGCTTCACACAGGTCATTCCCTCTGCCACACATAAAAGTGGTCACACTCTCGACCTTGTCTTTCAGATTGGATTAGAAGTCACTGACCTAAAAATAAACCCAGTCATCTGGTCAGACCACTACTCCCTCTGGTTCTCAGTTGCAACCCCTCAAATAAGATCTCTGCCCGTGGAGTTGACCAGGTATCGTCCAAGGAGGGGTATGACTCCCCAGGCTCTTGCAGCAAATCTGGATCTCTCTGCTATACTGGGTGCCTGTGAAGATCCCTGCTCCCTAGTCCGTTATTATAATAGGGATGTTATGGCTGCAATTGATATTATCGCCCCTGTGCGTTTAAGACCTCGTAAACCACAACGTCAAGCTCCATGGTTCGACAACAGTGTTAGTGAGCTCAAGAAAAGGGGGCGTAGACTGGAAAGAAGATGGAGGAAGACTAACCTAGTGGATGACAAAAAAAAACTAATAAAGCATAACGAAGACTATCAATCGACAATCACTCGTAAGAAAGCACAGTTCCTGTCAAATGAGATCACAGCAGCAAACAATAGGCCAGCTCAACTTTTCCGCACAATGGAGATGCTTTGCAAGCCAGCATGCCTGCAGACTGATGAGACCCTCTCCCAGGCAAGATGCAACGAGTTTGCAAAATTCTTTGCAGATAAAATATCCACCATCCGGGCTGGAATCTCCACAGTGCCATCAAAGGAGTGCCAAACTACAAAGCCTGCCAATATAAGCTACCTGCCTACATGGACCAGCTTTAATCCAGTGGATGTAAAGGACACTGCTGAAATTGCTCGGATTTTGCGTCCCACCACCTGTGATCTGGACCCAGCCTCAACCAAGCTTCTAATAGGTTGTATGGATGTAATTGGTCCTGTCTTTACAAAAATTGTTCAATGCTCTTTGCAGACAGGCATTTTTCCTGAACCCCTAAAGGAAGCAATTGTTAGACCGCTTCTTAAAAAAACCTAATTTAGATCCCGACTGCATGACCAACTACAGACCGGTATCAAACCTTCCTTTCCTAGGAAAGGTTATTGAGTCGTTGCAAATCAACTGGAAACCCGCCTGACAACCCATGATATTTATGATCCATTTCAATCAGGATTCAGGAGAAGACATAGCACTGAAACAGCCCTGGTGTGTGTGTTAAATGATCTTCTGATGGCAAAAGACAGAGGTGACTGTTCAATATTAATCCTTCTGGATCTCTCGGCAGCATTTGATACCGTGGGCTTCTGATTGAGCGACTGATACATTTCTGTGGTCTGGATGGCACAGTCCTAAGCTGGTTCAAATCATTTCTCACAGGCAGGTCACAGAGAGTATCATCTGGATTATACTCATCACCACCAGTGCCATTGCCATGTGGTGTCCCACAAGGTTCTATACTATCCCCCCATGCTTTTTGCAGTATACATGCTCCCATTGGGCTAAATAATCAGGCGCCATGGCCTGGTCTACCACTGCTATGCAGATGATACACAACTGTACTTGTCCTTTGCTCCGGGCACTGATAACCCAATAGCAACCCTAAATGGCTGTCTAGCTGAACTACAGGAGTGGATGAGCGCCAGTTGGCTGCGACTGAACCCGGATAAAACAGAGGTCCTTATGATACGACCGCAACATCAAAGGACAAGACTACAGCATAGCCAACCAACTGGACTTACACTCGGGGATTCAGAATTACAGACCAGTGATCGTGTGCGGAATCTTGGCGTTGTCCTGGATGGTGGCTTGACACTTAAACATCAGATATCAGCCACAATCAAATCCTCATTCTTTCACCCGAGGAACATAGCCAGAATCAAGCACTTAATTCCCTCAGATGATATGCCAAAAGTCATACATGCATTTGTATCATCTCGTTTAGACTACTGTAATGCCCTCTACCTTGGTCTACCAGCAAAAGAATTGCAGCGCTTACAGCTGGTGCAAAACACAGCTGCCAGGCTATTAACCAACCAGCCCCGTTCTAGCCACATAACACCCATCCTCTACTCCCTTCACTGGCTGCCTGTACGATGGCGAATCATCTTCAAGATTGGCTTACTGAGTTTCAAAGCATTACATGACCAAGGCCCAAGGTACCTGAAACAGCTTCTGACCCCATACTGCCCCACTCGATTACTGCGATCTGTAGATGAAGGACTTTTAGCAGTACCTAGAATCTACCGTAATTCATCTGGGGGTCGAGCTTTTAGTCATGCGGCTCCGACTCTATGGAACTCACTTCCCCGCACAGTGCGAGAGGCCCCAACTATAGAATCCTTCAAAAGTAGACTCAAGACTTTTCTGTTTACTCAAGCATTTCCATAATGTAAACAAAAAAGGAAGAAAAGACACTGCGCTAAAAATAAAGGCAAGTTTAGCCTAGAAGTGCTGCTGAAGGAGGTGGAGTCACTACCTAACCCCACAAAAAGGTTTAAGCATAGAAAACAAAGTTTCCCCAGCGCAAATCATAGGGTAATCAAAATTATGAATCAAATTTTTAAAACGTATGTTTATTTTGAAAAAAGAAAGAATTGATATCTATTCTAAAACAGCGTAAAATATTACACTAGTGAAACAACCTATTACCGGTAAACATATACAAAAGACAGACTACATATAACATAAAGGATGGATTTTCACCAATTATTGCTCAGTTCTTTCAAATACTTGTACAGTCTCTATATAATTAAATGCGGTGAGGATGCGCTTCTCAGCGACTTACTCCTTCCCCTAGAAGTAGTCAATGAACTGGTAGCACTGAATATTCCACGTCTGGTGATCTTAAACAGAAGGGAAGTGGATATTTCACAGCTGTTGATTTTTCAAAACCACTATGGGTGCTGTGTGCAATTAGTATGGTTGAAGCTGTGCTGATACCCTAAAGGTCTCTATGAACTCAGCTTCAACAAGGGTATTTTATCCTTCCCCTAAAGTCAGTGAATATTCCACGTCTGGTGATCCGTGATTTGTCTCTATGAGCCCAGCCTCCAAAAGTATAAATGTAATTTAGGCTGTACAGTACCTCATAGTGGTCTCTCCACAGAACTTTCAATGTGCAGTGTCCAAAGAGAAGACTGTCCCTGAAGTGAATAAGGTCCAGATTCCGCCGGCGGATTCCCGTACACGCCGCTCTTAGCGCTAGACGGCGTTGTATAGGATCGATGCGTTCTGCGCTCTACGCGTTTCACCTACAAGAGGCTTCGTCAGGATGGCAGATGCGGCGTGTACGGGAATCCGCCGGCGGAATCTGGACCTTACTCACTTCAGGGGCAGTCTTCTCTTTGGACACTGCACATTAAAAGTTCTGTGGAGAGACCACTATGTACTGTACAGCCTGAATTACATTTATACTTTTGGAGGCTGGGCTCATAGAGACAAATCACGGATCACCAGACGTGGAATATTCACTGACTTTAGGGGAAGGATAAAATACCCTTGTTGAAGCTGAGTTCATAGAGACCTTTAGGGTATCAGCACAGCTTCAACCATACTAATTGCACACAGCACCCATAGTGGTTTTGAAAAATCAACAGCTGTGAAATATCCACTTCCCTTCTGTTTAAGATCACCAGACGTGGAATATTCAGTGCTACCAGTTCATTGACTACTTCTAGGGGAAGGAGTAAGTCGCTGAGAAGCGCATCCTCACCGCATTTAATTATATAGAGACTGTACAAGTATTTGAAAGAACTGAGCAATAATTGGTGAAAATCCATCCTTTATGTTATATGTAGTCTGTCTTTTGTATATGTTTACCGGTAATAGGTTGTTTCACTAGTGTAATATTTTACGCTGTTTTAGAATAGATATCAATTCTTTCTTTTTTCAAAATAAACATATGTTTTAAAAATTTGATTCATAGTTTTGATTACCCTATGATTTCCATAATGTCCCTTTTAGTATCTTCATGCTTCTGTATTTTATGAAAATGTACTTCATTATTTTCTGTACTATATTATGCTATGTATCTGTTAAGCGCCTTGAGTCCTATTGGAGAAAGAGCGCTATATAAATAAAATTATTATTATTATTATTATTATTATTATCCTTTGTTCCCTTTTTAATCCATGCTACTTGGTCTAGGGTGCACCTCTCTATTTCCTAAAAGCTATTTGTAGCCATATACTGATAGTGGATTTACATTCTCAAGTCTATCTGTGATCGCGTCTATCATTAATATTCATACTTACCTACTCTCCCGGAAGCTGCGGGAGGCTCCCGTTTTTTGGGGTAGCCCCCCGCACCCCCGGAAGAGTGGGCAGGTCTCCCGCATCCTGCTCGCACCCTAGTGATGCGAGCAGGATGGAGAGATTACCTCCCGCATTCGCGGGTCCGTCGGGTGGAGAAGGGGTTAAAATGACGCAAATCGCATCATTTTAGCCCCGCCCCTTCCCGCGGACCCGCGAATCGCGGCATTTCCCGATGCTGAGGGCGGGGCTTAGTGATGTCACAGTCCGGCCCCGCCCCCCGAAGACACTTGCAGCGTCTCCTCTCCGGGCTTCTCCCGGAGAGGAGAAATCAAATGTAGGTAAGTATGTTAATATTACACAGTTGTTATAGGTTTGCTATTCCGTTTTATTTAAACCTAGCCCATGTGCAGCACTTTCCCATCCCTACCCCTATTCCCTTTTATGGATTGTAATATTCTGTATAAAGAAACCTGGGAGCACCAGACAGTCTATGGACATAGAGTGCCCGTTTTAGTAGGATCTGATGTCCATTTTCACAATTTCTTCAAATGTCCTAGTCAAACATCAATCAAAATAGCTAATACCTGACACTGATAACCAACTGTGTCAATCATCGCTGTCTCTTATCAGCGGTTTTCCCTGACGCTGTCACCTGTTCAGTAATTTTATCCTTTAACAGTTTTATAGGATCTCCATAGATTTATCCCCTTATGTTGTGATTGCATTTCATTACTAGCTTTTGGAGCTCCTCAAGGGTCTCCCCAATATGTTTGATATGTCTCACTTTGGAACTGTATACATATAATTTCAAGTTATTCAAATTTATGGTTTAAAAACAAGCCACCTTTGCAGGTAGTCGCTAGTTGCTAAGCAACCTGGTACACGGTGTCATCTGGACGAAAGATCCGACGGCCCCGCTGGTTGCTAGGCAACCAGGATGATGGACAGCAATGGCGCCTCTGGTTGCCTAGTTCTCAGGATGCCAGAAGTACATGCAGCACTGCAGCTGCAGGATATTATTAATTACTGTGGGCCTTTGCGTTCCTGCCGCTCTGATTGGTTCTGCTCCCTGTTATAAGGTAGTTAGGTCTGCTCCATCTGGCCGGTTATAGCTTATGCTTCAGTGTAAGTTGCTGGTCTGTGTCCAAGATTCCTGTACTCTGTGGATGCTCTGTCCATTCCTGTGGATACTCTGCCCTTTCAAACGCCTGTCTGCCAGTTGTACCTGAATCTTGCCTGACCATTGAACCTGCCATTAGTTACGCCTGGCAGTGTTTCCTATTGTTATATCCCATAGCTCAGCCTGTATTTACAAACTGCACTGTGTTCTGCATTACCAACTCACACCGTGTCCCATTTGCTGCTGCTGGGGCCTGACCCTGCCCTGTCTGTTAACTCTCTGTGCTCCAATTCTTGTCTGTATTGTTTGTTGTACTTTACTCCAGCCAGTCATCCTGCAGTCTCCAGTCAATTGCGTAAGTCTCTACTGCTTGAGGTTTAAGACCTATCGGTATCCTATGTACCGGTGTGCGTAATACACTAAGGGGACAACGGGCGGCTGTCGTAGGCAGGAGACCCTCTCTTTGCCTCTAAGGATCTTACACAATTGTGCTGGCGTTCCATAACAAAAACTCAGCCTTTAATCCTTTTGTAGAGGCCAATATATTGTTACACTGGTGTTCTGTCACTTTAATGTGGCATGTAGATCATAATCATATTAGCGGAGGGATACATAAAAGAAGTGTACACTGTAAATACCAAATTGCTTTCTAACAAATATTTAAAATGCCCGCTCTAATATATATTGTAGACGCCTGCACATCTTATTACCACGTGCCATGAATGTGCGCTATACATCGCAAAACACTGCATCCCATAAGAGAAAATAATACACCCTCACATTATCTGAGTTCCAAAGCTCATTGATGTATATATTTGTTATTAAAAGGATATGTATTCAATATATCACAATGTACGGTATACATATAGTTACATGGTTACAATTTATACAGTAAGCAGTTAATACATACAGTTACAGGCCAGCGATACAATTACCATATCTTTCTCATGTAAATTTGTCCCTCCATATCACTCTTTCTCTGTAAATAAATACAGGAACTGGGCAGTCAGCATCTCCATCATCGTCTGGGGAAAAACAGCAACTCTCTCCTGTGTGTCTCTGTAATGTGTTATCTAGTTTGGGGGCGTGCACACATCTAGTCTAAGGGAGGGAACTGTATCATTCATGATGAGTCACTGGTTTGTTCGTATGCTAAACAGGTTCAGCCTTGAAGACATCAAAAGGGGCTGGCCTGAGTTTCCTGTCCACCACCTGTTTGGAATGTCTATTGTCCTAATAACAGTGACTTTAGCTTTCATACATTTAATCATAACTACTTGTTGCAATGTCCTACAACTTAATAACAAGTATCAAATGAATCTACACATTAATCTGGTTGCTTTAATACCAAATATGACAGGTCTATCTTGCTTCGTTCCAATAATACACATACATGACATTACTCCATTATATAATTTTAAATCATTATGATGTCTTGCGCTTGATATTATTATAATTATGTGCTGTATGAAATAAGTGTAGAATCCATCTTTGTGGCATGTCCGTGTAAATGCGTGTGTTACCATATATTGCTGTGCTCGCTGCGCGTATTTGCAAGCATAGTGACTTATATATGTGGAGTCTGTATGTTCTTTCTATGTAATATTTTTGACTTCGACAGTCCACCCTTTGGCAGTAAACAATAACTGGCATCAATTATTAACATAAGAAAAAAAGATTTCAGACAATAATCGTGACCTAGACACAAGTATGTATTCATTTCGCAAATCAGACACTTGACTATATTTGGGGAAGACAGGGAGGAGGACGAGACATCCTCTATATGCACTCGGCGGTCACGGGACCACTGGTTGGGTGTGGGACAACATTCAACCTATAGAGTATGCTGGGACAGTGCTTTGGCCTATAATGTCTGATTTGCAATGAACATTTCACACATACATGTACCTACACTGATGTTTGGATTCGATTGAGGTTCTGCTGGGTAGATGAAGAAGACACAAACAAATGAGTGACATATAAAATTTTCATGATCTACATATTCCTATCACAAAGATATAAATATGTGTGAGTTCTGGCGCAAATAAAGCTAGCTGCCCAATCCTAGCCTTCCTATGATCTGCCCAAATCCAGATCACAAAAAGAGACAAGTAAAAAATAATTGGTAGAAGGAAGATCAAAGGCGCTGCTATACAAATGATGAATATAATATAGAGATGTATAGTATACTTGCAAACTTCGTGGTCCTTCGTTGATCTTTTTCTGTTAATCCAATGATTACAAGATGTTTACATGCAATAAAAACAAAAATAAACAGCAAATGTGTAGTATTGTCTATAATGAGTTCAATTTTTTTGTAAGTTCTCCGATGAAACAGAACCCTAGGATGTGGAGGTTTTCTTGATAGAAGATAAGGATAGTTCCTCACCACCACTTCACAAACATAGGTACACGTACCAAGACTCACTTCGAGTTAAATATCACCATACACATAAAGGTTTCTTTTCTACTTCTGATCATAACCTATGAAGCAGGCTCTGTTCAATAAAACGTACCACACTCACGTTTTCAACATATGGTATTCCACACGTAGCGGTTTCTTTAAAAGGATGAATAACTCTTCTCTTCCAAAAAGAATTCATTTATTGGTGCATAATACAATTTAAAAAATAGCTACCTTGATAAAGACTTTGTGTCGAAACGGCGTTGGTGATATCAGACAGTGCTTCTTTTAATCCTCCTATATTCATACCAATCCAAGGTAATTTGCAACATTTGTGTTCGCAAGTGTAAGTCCGGAATTCACTTGTGACTGTCCCATTTCATTCTGACACACATTTGTTCTATCCTGGATTTTTTTGGAAATTGAATTAGGAGATTTTATTTAACTATTTTTTAAATTGTATTATGCACCAATAAATTAATTCTTTTTGGAAGAGAAGAGTTATTCATCCTTTTAAAGAAACCGCTACGTGTGGAATACCATCTGTTGAAAACGTGAGTGTGGTACGTTTTATTGAACAGAGCCTGCTTCATAGGTTATGATCAGAAGTAGAAAAGAAACCTTTATGTGTATGGTGATATTTAACTCGAAGTGAGTCTTGGTACGTGTACCTATGTTTGTGAAGTGGTGGTGATGAACTATCCTTATCTTCTATCAAGAAAACCTCCACATCCTAGGGTTCTGTTTCATCGGAGAACTCACAAAAAAATTGAACTCATTATAGACAATACTACACATTTGCTGTTTATTTTTGTTTTTATTGCATGTAAACATCTTGTAATCATTGGATTAACAGAAAAAGATCAACGAAGGACCACGAAGTTTGCAAGTATACTATACATCTCTATATTATATTCATCATTTGTATAGCAGCGCCTTTGATCTTCCTTCTACCAATTATTTTTTACATATTCCTATCATTTTCTGAACATTGTTTCCATTTCTGGAACGTATGCTAGGTGTGTTTAATAACTGAACAAGGGTAATAAGTAGTGTCCTTCCTAAATAACATAAACCTTCGGAGTTCGGGGAGAGCCACTCATAAACCTTTCTTCCACATATATTAATGAGCTCTTTATCTGCAATGTGTGAATAGCCATTGTCTGATTGTTCCTGATTACCTTCGAACTCCATAACTACTAGACCTTTGATTTTTCTCTGGCTTTAACAAACTGATCGGCTAATCCTGGTATCCTATAAGGAAATTACTCCTTCCTCCAGAACCAGTTCCAGTCCCACACTCGACTCCTCATAAAAAAAACCCCGCAAAAATAGAATGTCCTGAAAAAAAAAGTTTGTCAGCGGGAAAGAGAGAAAAAAGAAATAGAACAAAACAACTCTTGTTCATAACAAATCAATTACAATGACTGGTCTTTCTGCAATCCTTTAGTACGCTCAGGTAGTGTTGAACAGTGCCGCCTCTTAGTCTTCACGGAGCAGAGTCTCTGGTGATACTTTTGCGATCCCACTCCATTTACGAGTTCCTTCCGGACTACCGACTTTCCTGCAATGGGAATCGTGGACCCAAGTCTCTCTCTCGGCTACTTTCACTGGGATAGTGCTGTCAACAAAACTTGGTAGGGTCCTTCCCACCTGTCTAATAGGCAACCTGAGCGTAAGAACAATCACACAGTCTCTTGATTCACAATCAAGACAGTTAGTATTAGGCAGACCAGCAATCAACAGTTTCAAGTTCTTTTGTCAAGTTCTCAAATACTGGCTCATCTCGATAAAGTACTGTACTGCCACCTCATTGGTGTATTTCTGATCATTGTGCGGATCAATCATGACATGAGGTTGTCTTCCAAAAACAAACAAAAAAACACAAATACCAAAACAAAAACAAATTTCGAAGAGGGTGATTCGTTAAGTGAAGATCCGGGAGTGGTTTCGATGCTACATAATACTAGTGGCAGTATCTATGATCACAATAGTACAATTTCAAGCTTTGCTCCTACTTCTAGGGGTACCATTATCTACACACAAATTTCTGCGCAATTTTTTTTGCGGTAAACACAGCAGCATCCGTGGCGGCAGGAAATGCCTCTACCCAGTTTGAGAAAACATCAGTGCACACCAATACATAACAATAATTCCTAAAGGGTGTTAACTGTACGGATGTAGAGTATCATGAGCATAACTCAAAAAAGAAAAGAAAGAAAAAGAAACATCTCTAGAGGAGAGAAAGAAGAAGAAAATGAAAAAAAAAATGTCAGGTTTGCCATTCACCAACAGGCATATCAGTGTCTATACAAAATTTCCCTTCACCAGTATTCTCATCCTTCCTCCACCCTTTGTGCATGACAAGGCACACTGCAGTAATACTGGTGTTATCATGCTGTTGGGATATACTGGATTCGGGCAGAACTCTGAAGGACCTAGGCATGTGGAGTTTAAACTGTAATTGGGTCCATGTATTGTACCACCCTGTGTGAACGCAAAATATGAAGAGGAAACTGTAGAGAAACAGAATAGAGGTTGGTGACAGAGGAGTTTGTAGAGGTGGAGAAGATTTTGTAAAAATTTGACAACTGGATTGGGCACTATGGGGAAGTGATTCTCTACTTGGTCTACTCCCCTTAAAAAAATTCTGTGTTTGTCGTATCGCTATTGGGACTATCCCAGCCATCAATCCAGTGTCCTGTCCATCCTAAGTTCATAGGGAACCCGGTATCTGTGAGACGATTTCCTCTACCTGTGATGGACATGCATCTAGAACCGTGAAATGTAACATTAGTCTTCGTGGGTGTCTAACAAACTTCCTGAGCGGGAGCACATTATATGTATATCATATCTAACAAAGCTCCTGTTAAGTTAATCAGGGGCCATTTCTGCTAGGAAAAAAAGAAGCAAAAGTTTAGAGGCCCCATTTTAACCCCAGCAAGTTTTGTCAAAGGGTAATGTTGCATTTATTTTGTACTTATTGAGCCCGTCCATTAGCACAGAGACAGCCACCTCTCATTTGCCGAATTAGTGTTTACCAGTGACCTTATCCAGATGGAGAGTTTTCTATTACTGCAAAAGACAAAAAAAAAAAAGAAGTTTAACAAGCTTGTAGGTCATGCGTAGTATTCATTCAATCCTTCTCATCCCGTATTAAGGGTCTGTACATGGTCCAACAAACATTTCCGAGCTCATCTTGACTAGGGGCATTACTAGGAATGAATACTTCTTATATGGTAACTGAAAGAAATACCCGGGGGTTGCCCTGTCTCTTTCCGCTTTCCTACTGCCAAATACTAATGTGCGGACAGGTTTTTCTCCATTTCTGACGTTACTTTCTTAATTTTTTTGTTTTATTTTTGGGTTTTACTATATATGTACACGAATGATACCATACTTACCAGTTCCACTGGTCTCAGCCACTTCCCCCGCAGGCTACTGCTCTTCTTTTACCGGTTGGATGCTCCTCTGGGTGCATGAGAAATGGCTGAAAACAATCAGGTCACCTTCTCCTCCTAAATAAAACTTCAACATTCATTAGTACATATATAGGTTACAGTCATATGTTTCATATTTTTATTATTTTCTATAGTTTGTATGCTGGTTGTAACTGCTTCCACATCTACATAAGGCGGTGTACTTGCATTCTCTTTTTTTTCCCCCTACTTGTTTATTGTTGCTACAAGTTCAAACAGTTCTTATATTTCCATTCTTGTCTTATATGACTTTGGTTAGACATACCACCTGCAATACCTTAGGATCAAACTCACCAACCCCTCTTGCTGCCACAGGTTTAAACAATTTGTATGTCTGACCCTTTGTTTTCTGGATTTTATCAGACATATTTTAATAACTACATTCTGCAGTACCTCTGGCTCAAAGCTGCCCACCCTAGGGAATGATACCCTATCGTTGTCAGTCATACGTACCCATTCGTCACAGTAAACTTCAGCGTGTGGACCATATTTCCCACACATAATAAACCTTGCTGACCCTCTCGGCCGCAATTCTGACCTTCTTGGTCCCAACTCTTCTGCCTGAACCCTGGCTACCATACGTCCCTTAGTTGAGCAACTGGCTCCTATAATTTGTGGGACTTGCCTTCTCGGCTATTCCCACAAATACCAAAATACTCAATTTAAGGCGACGGTGAAAGTTCTCCGAGCGCTTCCACCCACTCTCGCCCACGTTGGCCGGTACTACCATACACTGTCGATAGCGAAGGCGATGTACCCAACTTAGGGCCCCTAATTGACCTATATTTACTGGAAGTTTTTAGGAGTAACTTACCCTTTCCAGTAAATATCTGTCGTTGGAGATTTTCCTGAGAGAGACCAGCAAAAACTCCTTATGCACTTTTTATACACAAATCACGCTTGCGTATGCTCTACACGGCGCTAATGATACCGCGATTTTACACAAAAGCTCGTAAAAGGGGTATCAAGTTGCGCTATATATTGCACCCACAAATGCGCGGTCCAATCACACAGCGTATAGGTACTTGTTACCTATCCGCCCTACGACCACTGGAATCGAATCCCAAGCTGCGAAACCTCAGCCGGAGCGTATAAAAAAAACGATATGGGTCACAAAGTTCACAATTCCCTACCAAGCTCCTGTGTAAGTCTCCTCACGACTTACGTATTTCAATCTATACTAACGTGAGTCAGCCGCCTCACGCCGCCAAGCCTCCACTCACTTGGTGTACCACATGACGGGATCCCGAACTCCCGGGGTTCAATACGTTCACTCTTAACTTTCACTCACTCAAATATGCTTTGTTTTTCTGTACAGAAAAATAGTTTTACTCCCTTTAGGTCAGTAGCTTTATTCCAGAGGTGCTTACAGTTTTTAAACTAAATTTAGAGTAACCTGCTTTTGAAATCGGATAGTTATGCTATTGTATTAAATGTCTACTATCCCACCTTAATTGAACAAATATCGTGTGGTTTTATTATGCGCACACAACCCTACGCAAGCTTGCGTAATTACGCAACCGTGTGTACCCCTATGCCACGTGTGCGGCCTTGCGCCACGTGCACGTTTTTGTACGCTGTCCTCACGTTCCGTACCACGTGTACCAATGTGCATACGCAATAAAACAAATCACACAACACTGTAAATGTGAGCAGTACTAACTATAATCGCTCACTGCGTTTCATGTCTATAATTACTCCCTTAAATACATTTATTTAAAATTTATCTGTATAGCAAACAAATGTATCCAATTTCACACAGATCTATAATGACTGCAATAATCTATAATTTAAATATGATTCAGATTGGATAGCTATCTTGCAGAACATACACTGATATAAATATACACATAATTACAATAATATTATATATATATATATATATATAATATACTGGCCTCCTATGAGACTCATTCACCCATTCAGTGCTTCTAATTTGCTTATCAAAGATGTTTTGCCTGCCTGTACTAGTGGTTGAACCAGTTAATTAACATTCCAATGCCTATCTTATAGCAAACAGAGAGTTAACTAAATCCTGGGAAAGAAGGAAAAAAAAAGTATTATCTCTTTTTTTCTGTGTGCAATTTCTTACACCAAGCCAAGCATTTATCTCACCATTTACTCTCACTAGGCCCAATTGAAACTATTTGTAATTGACTATGGCATGTGTTATTAAAAGGATATGTATTCAATATATCACAATGTACGGTATACATGTGGTTACATGGTTACAATTTATACAGTAAGCAGTTAATACATACAGTTACAGGCCAGCGATACAATTACCATATCTTTCTCATATAAATTCGTCCCTCCATACACTCTTTCTCTCTCTGTAAATAAATACAGGAACTGGGCAGACAGCATCTCCATCGTCTGGGACAAAACAGCAACTCTCTCCTGTGTGTCTCTGTAATGTGTTATCTAGTTTGGGGGCGTGCACACATCTAGTCTAAGGGAGGGAACTTTCTCATTCATGATGAGTCACTGGTTTGTTCGTATGCGAAACAGGTTCAGCCTTGAAGACATCAAAAGGGGCTGGCCTGAGTTTCCTGTCCACCACCTGTTTGGAATGTCTATTGTCCTAATAACAGTGACTTTAGCTTTCATACATTTAATCATAACTACTTGTTGCAATGTCCTACAACTTAATAACAAGTATCAAATGAATCTACACATTAATCTGGTTGCTTTAATACCGAATATGACAGGTCTATCTTGCTTCGTTCCAATAATACACATACATGACATTACTCCATTATATATTTTAAATCATTATGATGTCTGGCGCTTGATATTATTATAATTATGTGCTGTATGAAATAAGCGTCGAATCCATCTCTGTGGCATGTCCGTTTATATGCGTGTGTTACCATATATTGCTGTGCTCGCTGCGCGTATTTGCAAGCATAGCGACTTCTATGTGTGGAGTATGTATGTTCTTTCTATGTAATATTTTTTACTTCGACAACACCTAATTTGTATTGCAATATATTTCGAAAATGAAACTGGAATTGTGAAATGATACATGTGATGTAATGCCATGTACTGTACTTTATGCCGTGGGCATTTCATGGGCAAATCATAACCCAGTGTTTTGGTGTTCCCCCTTACATGCAGAGACTGGCAAATACAGAATATGGACAGAACGATACACAGTCCTCTGAAGAATGGATTCACCGCAACGGCATAGAATCCAGACACCTCACCATACAAGACCTGCTCAAACTGGGACGTATCATCATGTGAGTGAGCTCTGAAATCCAAGTTTGGTTGTTTTTGTTGTTCTTTAAAGATACAGGTTTTCAATAGGATTAAACAGACAAAGTAAGAATCGGAACTTCCCTGTGAGTTTAGTGATCACTTCTAGGAGCTAACAGGCCAAATAAAATGTATTCTTTTAGTCCCTTTGGGGTATATACAATTGCGGTCGAATTCCCGAAAATGTCGAAAAATGGGGCATTTTCGACACACAAAAAAAATCGTCAATGCAATACAGTACTTTTCGACAAAAAAACGGACTTTTCAGATTCGACTTTTTGCAATTCGACATTTTGAAAATTCAACATGTCAGCAGTGGTAAAAATGCGGCAATTCGACAAAAGTATATTCAATTGAGGAATGTCGATTCGACTTTAGTGCTTTTCGACAGTAATATCGTCAATTTCCTTCCGCCTCACTTTGCTGGCGGAATCTAATAAAAAAAAATTAAAACATGTTTTTTTTAGTGTTTTTTTTATTGCTAATAGCATATCTATTTATATTAGAAGGGATTATGTACTTGGTTTGTCTATTAGAGGGACACAAGTATTATTTATATATTTTTTAAAAGAATATTTTTTTTTTAACTGACTAAAATAGAGAGAGCATGGTTTTTAGTGGGAAGGGGTGGGAATGGGTTAAAATCAAGAAAAAAAATACGTGGGGTCCCCCCTCCAAAGCATAACCAGCCTCGGGCTCTTCGAGCCGGTCCTGGTTGTAAAAATACGGGGGGGAAACGGACAGGGGATCCCCCGTATTTTTAGAACCAGCACCGGGCTCTGCGTCCGGTCCTGGTGCAAAAAATACGGGGGACAAAAAGCGTAGGGGTCCCCCGTATTTTTTTGTACCAGCATCGGGCTCCACTAGCTGGGGAGATAATGCTACAGCCGGGGGACACTTTTATACCGGTCCCTGCGGCCGTGGTATTAAAACCCCAACTAGTCACCCCTGGCCGGGGTACCCTGGAGGAGTGGGGACCCCTTAAATCAAGGGGTCCCCCCCCTCCAGCCACCCAAGGGCCAGGGGTGAAGCCAAGGGCTGCGGATGGGGGGCTGATAGCCTTGAGTAAAATGAAAGAATATTGTTTTTTGCAGAGGAACTACAAGTCCCAGCAAGCCTCCCCCGCAAGCTGGTACTTGGAGAATCACAAGTACCAGCATGCGGGGGGGGGGGGGGGGGGGGGGCGCTGGTACTTGTAGTTCTTCTGCAAAAAAATACCCAAATAGAAACAGGACACGCACACCGTGAAAGTACAACTTTATTACACACATGCCGACACACACATACTTACCTATGTTCACACGCCGACCTCTGTCCACTTGTCCAAGTAGAATCCGGGGTACCTGAAAAACTTGGCAAAAAAAAAAAAAACGCATACCCGATCCATACGGACTGAAAGGGGTCCCATGTTTACACATGGGACCCCTTTCCCCGAATGCTGAGACCCCCCTTTCAGTCCGTGTGGATCGGGTATGCGTTTGTTTTTTTTGCCAAGTACGAGGATTACAAATAATAACAGGACACTGGATTTAGGTGAGTATAATTTTATTTTCAGGTACCCCGGATTCTACTTGGACAAGTGGACAGAGGTCGGCGTGTGAACATAGGTAAGTATGTGTGTGTCGGCATGTGTGTAATAAAGTTGTACTTGTCAAGGTGTGCGTGTCCTGTTTTTATTTGGGTATTTTTTTTGCAGAAGAACCACAGGTACCAGCGGGCCCGTTTCCCCCCCGCATGCTGGTACTTGTGGTTCTCCAAGTACCAGCTTGCGGGGGAGGCTTGCTGGGACTTGAAGTTCTTCTGCAAAATACAATATTCTTTAATTTTACTCAAGGCTATCAGCCCCCCATCCGCAGCCCTTGGATGGGGGGGACAGCCTCTGGCTTCACCCCTGGCCCTTGGGTGGCTGGAGGGGGGGGACACCCCTTGATTTAAGGGGTCCCCACTCCTCCAGGGTACCCCGGCCAGGGGTGACTAGTTGGGTATTTAATGCCACGGCCGCAGGGACCGGTATAAAAGTGTCCCCCGGCTGTGGCATTATCTCCCCAGCTAGTGGAGCCCGGTGCTGGTACAAAAAATACGAGGGACCCCTACGCTTTTTGTACCCCGTATTTTTTGCACCAGGACTGGACGCAGAGCCCGGTGCTGGTTGTAAAAATACGGGGGATCCCCTGTCCATTTCCCCCCCATATTTTTACAACCAGGACCGGCTCAAAGAGCCCGAGGCTGGTTATGCTTTGGAGGGGGGACCCCACGCAATTTTTTTCTGTGTTTTTTAACCATTTTTGCGCCATCGGAAAGTCAAATCCAGGACGCACACTATCCGTCAATTCGTCCGTTTTTCGACAGCGGGACTGTCGAATCTGTTTTTTATTGAATATGTCGAATTCCGGCACCCGTCGGCCGGAATTCGACGGTCGAATTGTGTTGAATTTTAAAACGGGCGAAAAAAAGCCGCAATTCGGCCGAAATTGCATATACCCCTTAGCGTTTGGAAGGATCTTATATAAAACACTTTGGGATTTGTGAATCCACTCATTGAGTATCCTTGTGCCAACAAAATAACTAGTAAAGAATATCTATAAGTAGAATGGGAGTTTATCTGAATTCCTTGAGGTCTTTCAGTAGAAGAGAATATGTTATAGTATATATGTAATATAGTAGGGTGCAATCTATAGAAAAAAGATTGCTGATAAAAATTGTCATCATTTTAGCTTGTGATACAATAGGTATGACCTCTGACCCCTTCCACCAGCGTCAGGGACGTTACTTCCAGAATGTTTTGGCATGACACACATATACAGTCTCCAAACACTTCTGTTATTTCCCATACTCACTCATCACATTCCACCATACCACATGATGAAAACACAGACACTCCTCTCCTGCAAATCATCCAATAAGATCATCCCAACATTACCCACAACCAAAAATGTATAACAGTATAAAAGAAAGGTACACAAGAAGTACAGGCACCATACAGAGAGAAAAACTCTGTAGAGGAGAAAAGGTGAGGATGTACCAAAAAGAAAAAAAAGAGTAATGTATACTGAAAACCTATAGAAATAAATCAAGTACTTACAAACAATGGTGGCTTCTGTGCCTGGACTGCAGCTCCGACCACACATTGCAGGGGGGAGCCTGTCAGCACATATTAACATGCATGTGATGTTGTTGTATGTAATATATGTGCTGGTTTGCCTTACCCAAGGATCAGCAGCCGCCGGGTGTAGTAGGGTATGCCGGCGGCCGGGCTCCCGGCTGCCACCATACCAGCGCCGGAATCCCGACCACCAGCATACCGACAGCTGGGCGAGTGCAAATAAGCCCCTTGCGGGCTCGCTGCGCTCGCCGCGGCGCGGCTCGGTGATCTATTCTCCCTCCAGTGGGGTTGTGAAACCCCAAGAGGGAGAAAAAGTGTCGGTATGCCAGCTGTCGGGATTCCAGCATCTGTATACTGTGCGCCGGGATCCCGACAGTCGGCAAACGGAAGACCACCCGCAGCCGCCAGTGTATGCATCACTGACCTGCTGCTGCTGCACAGGAGACATCACTCTGCTTGTCCATCATCTTCTATGAGCTCCCCCCCCTCCCCCTCCCCCCCCCCCCCCCCCCGACTCCCATTGGCACCCTTGACTCCAGCAACAGATGCTAGGGCATCTGCCTCTGTATATGCCCATTTATTTCTCAGTTTGATTTATTTTACCAGCAGATCTGTAATGAAAGTTAATTGTGACTGTCAGGATAAGAGTAAAACAGTTTGCATTGGATACATAGGCTGGTATCGACTGTAATGTGAACAAAAGAGTTGTTCAGGCAAAATGTACAGATAAATGTTCACCGATATAGGTATAGCAATGTGGAGGCATACTGAAAAATAAAAGTCTTAGGTTTACATTGTAGTAAGTATCTCCCTATTTTTCCACAAGGAAATCTTCAAAAAATGCTGCAAAACAGATTGAATTTACTGCTGAAACCATAAATGAATTTACAATCAAAATACATGAGTAAGTACAGAACTTTCATGACTGAACAAATTGTAATGTTATCAATGTACGTAGAGAGACACAGAGAGAGACAGAGAGAGACAGAGAGAGAGAGACAGAGAGATATGAGATTTTGGTCCATGTTGACATAGTAGTATCACACAACTCCAGCACATTCCAAAGGTGCTCTATGGGAATAAGATCTAGTTACTGTGGAGGCCACTGAAGTACACTGACATCATTGTCTTATTCATGACACCACCGTGAGATGACGTGGTTGGTGACATGGTGCTTTGTCCTCAGGGAATTAGCCTGTAACCATACTTGCATGCACATGGGGCCTGATTCATGCCTGATTGCTGCTGTGCGTTTTCGCACAGTTGGCGATCAGGTCCTAACTGCACATGCGTATGCTTATGCACGGACAACAACAATGGGCATTGCTGGTCAGCGACGGGATGGTGCAAAAAATCAGATCGCATGGGCGTTCGCAAGGTGATTGACAGGAGGAGGCCATTCGTGAGTGGTAACTGACCGTTTACTGGGAGTGTCCGGAAAAACACAGGCGTGCCCAAGCTTTTCAGGGAGGATGTCTGACGTCAGCTCCAGCCCCGATCAGCCTCTTCTCATCGTACTGTAGGAGTAAGTCCTGGGCTGCGCAGAGACTGCAGACTGCGGTGAATTCACACTCCCCCTGGGGTCGGTGACTATCTGAATGCAGGACAGCAAAGTTAGCAGCCCAGCGATCAGGTCTGAATCACCCCCATGGTCAGCAACAAGACTCAGGTAGGCTATAGCATGTAAACAATGCTACATTGGTTTTATGGGGCTAATATGTGCAAAGAACATTTCCCAAACCATTCCACCACCGTTATCACCAACTGAAACCACTGGCACACGGCAGGATGGATGCACAGATTCATGTTGTTAGGCCATATTCTGATCCTACCATTTGCATGTCACCACATATACTGAGACTCAGACCACTGGATTTTATTTTGAATCTTTACCTATCCAGTTGTGATGAGCTGCCTGTACCCACTGTGATGGGTTAAGATATGCTCTTCTGCATAGCAGCATTGTAACATATGTTTATACTAGTTACTGACACCTTACTGTCCGCTTGAACAGGTCAGGCCATTCTCCTCTGATCTTTCTCCTTAATAAGGCATTTTCCCCCACAGATCTGACGCTTAATGTTTCATGTATTTTGCACTGTTCTCTAGAAATTGTAGAGTCTGCTGTGTGAGAAAATCAGAGGAGTTTATCAATTTCTGAGGTACTTCAACCTCCCTGTCTAGTACCAACAATCTTTTCACTGTGAAAGTAAATTAGATCACATTTCTTCCCTGTTCTGGTACTCGGTCTAAAGTACAGCTGAATCCCTGGACTGCGTCTGAATGCTTAGATGCATTGCGTTGCATGATTGACTGATGAGATATTTGCATTAATGAGCAGGTGTACCTTTACCACTGAGTACATATGTGTGTGTGTGTTGCATATGAATAGCTCATGGCTCATATCTAAAAGTAGTAGATATGAAAGCTCATTGATTGTAGTATGTTCTGCCTCTGTTGGGGGCAACCCAAATTTCTAGAAACACTTTCAAAAACATGTAGGGAAACAGACAGAAAGCAGCAGACAGCACTAAACAGTGGTAAGCAGCAGCCAATTAGCACAGCACAGCAGTATACACAGTCACAAACTCACTACTAGCAGTAGTGTAGGTATAGCAGCACAGTGCACTCATCCGGTAACGAGTCCTCAAGACAAAAACCTGCAACTTGCATGCAAGTTTTGGCTAGCGTCAGCTGAGCTAAACAATTTTGGATTTTGGCCAGAAAAAATGGTACGTCTATTCCAACTTTACCTTTTATATAGAAGTTACTGTAGTTCTCTTCATTTTACCTCTCATATGTCAGAATGAGAGCAAGGTAAGTATGGGAGCTGGGATGAAGTTATTGGGTGTCAGAACATCAGTGAGGGGAGCGGGGCCAGCCAGGGTTGGATGGGGCAGGGGATACTGAGGTACAGGGTTTGTCATACTGGATATAATAATAAAGGTCTGGGAGACCTCTTATTCTTCAGCCAAGATAATTGATTTTATTTCTGTTTGCACCATAACAGAAAGGGTTCTCTCTGTATAAGACGGTAAATCCATTGGACTAGAGTTTTTAGGGTTTTCTTAAGCAAAGGAAATACAGCTCTGAGTGAGGGTGAAATGGTGAAAAAGAGCTGAAAGTCAGTGCTGAGCTGTGAATGATTGTGTATATTTCTGTGGGAGTATTATGCAGTGATGTACATACATTTTCCATATTTGTAACCCTGAGGTTCCTTTTGACAGTTCCAGGGTGACTACTGGCAGCTGGATGGCAGTCCCTCCTCATCCTCATCTATGTCACCTCTCTTTGATAACATTATTTGTTACCTGACCAGTGGTGATATTAGATTCTCACGCTAGATAATATATGATGTACCTTGAGTCAGTGATGATCATAAATGCAATTAAAATAAGTTTTCCAGCATTCTGACTCTACAGTGCATTGCTTGTGTAGCTTACTATGGGGGACATGTGCTAAGCAGTGATAAAAGTGGAGAAGTGAGCCAAAGGAAAAGTTGCCCATGGCAACCAATCAGCTGTACTGTATACTTTTATAGTATACAAATGTTAAATGTTACATCAGTGCTGATTGGTTGCCATGGGCAACTTCTCCACTGGCTCACTTCTCCACTTCTATCACTGCTTAGTACATATCCCCCTTAGGGGGGAATTCAGTTGTTTGAAAAGTCAGTTGGGTGTCTGTTTTTTTCCTATCTAATAGACAGGAAAAAACAGACTCCCAACCGACCTTTCAAACAATTGAATTCCATACACATTAGACGATGTCGCTCTGTGAGCGTCGGTGTCCAATGTTTCCCCTCCCGGGCCGGCTGGTCGGCGGCCGACTGTACACACTGAGCGATATGACCGCTTACATCGCTCAGTGACGTCACGCCTCCGCCAGCCTTGCATGCAGGTCCTGGACGACAGTCCAGATCCTGCATGCATGCACTGCCGACAGCAACGATCGTTGCCGACCCGCGGGGCCGCACTTGCATACACACTTGCCGATAAAATGAGCGACATCGCTCAGGGAGGGGGAAAATGAGCGACTTCGCACAGGGAGGGGGAAAATGAGCGACGTCGCTCATTTTATCGGCAAGTGTGTATGGGCCTTTACTCAGTACCGTGTTGTGTTTTCTATGCAGAGAAAATTCTGTTGTGTTTTTCTCATACGTCCTAGAGGATACTGGGGTCACTTCAAGAACCATGGGGTATAGACGGGATCCGCAGGAGACATGGGCACTTTAAGACTTTGAATAGAGAAAGAAGGAGAAAGGGTCGCACAGACACATGTATATGCTAATCAATGATTACCAGTAAGTCACAAAAAGTCCTTTCCCATATACTTAAATCTCATTTCTTGTCACTTAAATTGTGTGGGAGGTGCTCCTGGGAATAAATTATATATACTTAGAAAGACCAAAAGAAGGAAGTATTCCCTATTATGGGCACACTCGGACTTTGTGACAGTATTCTTAAAGTCTAATATCAATAATGATATTTGACCACTAATATTAAAATATAACTTTTATTTGTATCTTAAAACATCTGCGAAAATATTGTGCATGTGAGAAAGAAGTGCAAAAATAATAAACAAATGTGAAAATGAAACTAAAAATTCAGTCACTGCTATCTATTTATTCTTCACTCTTTCAAGTGTTTAGAATGTATCCATATTTGTTGCAATAATCTTTTATTGAATGTCCAAATGGAAACAATGGTATCCTTTTAAATGTACCTCTGTGAGAGCTGTTAAGGACTGGGTTATCACTCTCAATTGACAATCTCTCTCATTCTTGGAAGTGTGCGCATCACTATTTCCAAATTTAATAATCAGACACTATCAGGTCCTGTCTGGTATATATGATTTGTCCTACGTTGTCCTAGGTATCTATCTCACAGGGTTGTATTTTCTAGCCCCCTATCAAGTAAATGAATGAGGAATTTTTAATATAAATTTTCATCTACTATATTGTCATTTATTGTTTGGGATCACCTGACCTATAGGTTATGTTAAAAATATGATATCATACCAATTTGATAAGAACTAATAATGATCATAAACATGTGGCACTTTCCAAACTGATTTCTCTCCACCTGCATGCTATTTTTGCATGCCTGTATACATGATCTTAGTTCATGCCACATGGGTTTGAAGGACAAAATATGTTCCCTGTCAGTTATTCAGGAATCCTGCCGATTTGAAATGAGCCCTACATGATAACCAAAGCTGTGCTATTGGGTAACTAATGCCCCCTGATCCTGGCTTCTATTCCCACATCCACACTTTATCTGAAAATTTATATCAGTTGAAATAGTGTGGCACATATGTTTTTAAAATGTGTATACACAGTAGCACCTTGGTCTTAAATCTCGCCAACTAACAAGGTGTGACTGATGTATTTTATCGGTGCGTTATATTATATGAATGATATAAGCAGGGATTGTGTGTTGTCCTTTTCCCACGTGCCCCAGCTAATATCTGCTGGTCGTGGCTTGTAACTATAAACCCACATATATAGTAAGGGGTCCAGGTGGCAATCCCATTAAAGGTAATAAATCTGTGTCCCACACACTAACCGCTATTTGAAGCTGAAAGTGGGTTCCTAATATTTAATAAAATATTTTGACAATAAGAAAATAGGCAGGCTATATATTTGTGACACACTATACATTATCCATTTTCAATGCTTCACAACAGTAACAGTATGATAACAGTGGATAAATGTATCTTATTATGTAGATGTAGTGCATATTCAACAAGCACCCATCTATCGCGGCTCTCAGCTCCCAGACTATGCTCTATATGATCACCGTCAATACGGGACCGCCTGGGGCAGAGCTTGTCAGAGCCGCAGACTTAGCAGCGTGCTGCCGCTGACTGCCGCCTCCCGTTTCCCAGGCTACACACACTACTGGCGGTGTCTGTTGATGCGGGAATACAGGATAGATCATAATAATTTAAAACATTACCCTGAACAAAGCACATTTAACACAGCCATGTTTCTCTAACGTCCTAAGTGGATGCTGGGGACTCCGTAAGGACCATGGGGAATAGCGGCTCCGCAGGAGACTGGGCACATCTAAAGAAAGCTTTAGGACTATCTGGTGTGCACTGGCTCCTCCCCCTATGACCCTCCTCCAAGCCTCAGTTAGATCTCTGTGCCCGAACGAGAAGGGTGCACACTAGGGGCTCTCCTGAGCTTCTTAGTGAAAGTTTTAGTTTAGGTTTTTTATTTTCAGTGAGACCTGCTGGCAACAGGCTCACTGCATCGAGGGACTAAGGGGAGAAGAAGCGAACTCACCTGCGTGCAGAGTGGATTGGGCTTCTTAGGCTACTGGACATTAGCTCCAGAGGGACGATCACAGGCCCAGCCTGGATGGGTCCCAGAGCCGCGCCGCCGTCCCCCTTACAGAGCCAGAAGAGCGAAGAGGTCCGGAAAAATCGGCGGCAGAAGACGATCCTGTCTTCAGATAAGGTAGCGCACAGCACCGCAGCTGTGCGCCATTGCTCTCAGCACACTTCACACTTCGGTCACTGAGGGTGCAGGGCGCTGGGGGGGGGGCGCCCTGAGATGCAATAAAAACACCTTGGCTGGCGAAAATACATCACATATAGCCCCCAGGGCTATATGGATGAATTTTAACCCCTGCCAGAATCCATAAAAAAGCAGGAGAAAAGTCCGCGAAAAAGGGGCGGAGCCTATCTCCTCAGCACACTGGCGCCATTTTCCCTCACAGCTCCGTTGGAGGGAAGCTCCCCTGGCTCTCCCCTGCAGTCACTACACTACAGAAAGGGTTAAAAAAGAGAGGGGGGCACTAATTAGGCGCAGCATTAACTATACAGCAGCTATAAGGGGAAAAACACTTATATAAGGTTATCCCTGTATATATATAGCGCTCTGGTGTGTGCTGGCAAACTCTCCCTCTGTCTCCCCAAAGGGCTAGTGGGGTCCTGTCCTCTATCAGAGCATTCCCTGTGTGTGTGCTGTATGTCGGTACTTTTGTGTCGACATGTATGAGGAGAAAAATGATGTGGAGACGGAGCAGATTGCCTGTAATAGTGATGTCACCCCCTAGGGGGTCTACACCTGTGTGGATGAACTGTTGGAAGGAATTACGTGACAGTGTCAGCTCTGTATAAAAGACAGTGGTTGACATGAGACAGCCGGCTACTCAGCTTGTGCCTGTCCAGACGTCTCATAGGCCGTCAGGGGCTCTAAAGCGCCCGTTACCTCAGATGGCAGATATAGACGCCGACACGGATACTGACTCCAGTGTCGACGGTGAAGAGACGAATGTGACTTCCAGTAGGACCACACGTTACATGATTGAGGCAATGAAAAATGTTTTACACATTTCTGATAATACGAGTACCACCAAAAAAGGGGTATTATGTTCGGTGAGGAAAAACTACTTGTAGTTTTCCTGAATCTGAGAAATTAAATGAGGTGTGTGATGATGCGTGGGTTTCCCCCGATAACAACTGATAATTTCTAAAATGTTATTGGCATTATATCCTTTCCCGCCAGAGGTTAGGGTGCGTTGGGAAACACCCCCTAGGGTGGATAAAGCGCTCACACGCTTGTAAGGGCTCTACCTTCGCCTGAGATGGCCGCCCTTAAGGATCCTGCTGATAGAAAGCAGGAGGGTATCCTAAAAGGTATTTACACACATACTGGTGTTATACTGCGACCAGCAATCGCCTCAGCCTGGATGTGCAGTGCTGGGTTGGCGTGGTCGGATTCCCTGACTGAAAATATTGATACCCTAGATAGGGACAGTATATTTTTGCCTATTGAGCATTTAAAAGATGCATTTCTATATATGCGTGATGCACAGCGGAATATTTGCCGACTGGCATCAAGTCTAAGTGCGTTGTCCATTTCTACCAGTAGAGGGTTATGGACACGTCAGTGGTCAGGTGATGCGTATTCCAAACGGCATTTGGAAGTATTGCTTTATTAAGGGGAGGAGTTATTTGGGGTCGGTCTTTCAGACCTGGTGGCCACGGCACAGCTGGGAATTCCACGTTTGTACCCCAGGTCGCCTCTCAACATGAGAAGACGCCGTATTATCAGGCGCAGTCTTTTCGTGGACAAGCGGGCAAAAGGTTCCTCATTTCTGCCCCGTGACAGAGGGAGAGGAAAAAGGCTGCAGAAATCAGCCAGTTCCCAGGAACAGAAACCCTCTCCCGCCTCTGCCAAGCCCTCAGTATACGCTGGGGCTTTACAAGCAGAATCAGGCACGGTGGGGGGCCCGTCTCAATGAATTTCAGCGCGCAGTGGGCTCACTCGCAAGTAGACCCCTGGATCCTTCAGGTGATATCTCAGGGGTACAAATTAGAATTCGAGACGTCTCCCCCTCGCCGTTTCCTAAAGTCGGCTTTACCGATGTCTCCTTCTGACAGGGAGACAGTTTTGGAAGCCATTCACAAGCTGTATTCCCAGCAGGTGATAATCAAGATACCCCTCCTGCAACAGGGAACGGGGTATTATTCCACACTGTTGTGGTACCGAAGCCGGACGGCTCGGTGAGACCGATTCTAAATCTAAAATCTTTGAACACTTACATACAGAGGTTCAAATTCAAGATTGAGTCACTCAGAGCAGTGATTGCGAACCTGGAAGAAGGGGACTACATGATTTCTCGGGACATCAAGGATGCTTACCTTCATGTCAAAATTTACCCTTCTCACCAAGGGTACCTCAGGTTTATGGTACAGAACTGTCACTATCAGTTCAGACGCTGCCGTATGGATGGTCCACGGCACCCCGGGTCTTTACCAAGGTAATAGCCGAAATGATGATATTCCTTCGAAGGAAGTGAATTTTAGTTATCCCTTACTTGGACAATTCCCTGATAAGGGTAAGATCCAGGGAACAGTTGGAGGTCGGTGTAGCACTATCTCTGGTAGTGTTGCGGCAGCACGTTTGGATTCTCAATATTCCAAAATCGCACCTGGTTCCGACGACGTGTCTTCTGTTCCTAGGGATGATCCTGGACACAGTCCAGAAAAAGGTGTTTCTCCCGGAGGAGAAAGCCAGGGAGTTATCCGAGCTAGTCAGGAACCTCCTAAAACCGAGCCAAGTCTCAGTGCATCAATGCACAAGGGTTCTGGGTAAAATGGTGGCTTCCTACGAAGCAATCCCATTCGGCAGATTCCACGCAAGAACTTTCCAGTGGGACCTGCTGGACAAATGGTCCGGGTCGCATCTTCAGATGCATCAGCGGATAACCCTGTCACCAAGGACAAGGGTGTCCCTCCTGTGGTGGTTGCAGAGTGCTCATCTTCTAGAGGGCCGCAGATTAGGCATTCAGGACTGGGTCCTGGTGACCACGGATGCCAGCCTGCGAGGCTGGGGAGCAGTCACACAGGGAAGGAATATCCAGGGCTTATGGTCAAGCCTGGAGACATCACTTCACATAAATATCCTGAAGCTAAGGGACATTTACAATGCTCTAAGCTTAGCAAGACCTCTGCTTCAAGGTCAGCCGGTGTTGATCCAGTAGGACAACATCACGGCAGTCACCTACGTAAACAGACAGGGTGGCACAAGAAGCAGGAGGGCAATGACAGAAGCTGCAAGGATTTTTCGCTGGGCGGAAAATCATGTGATAGCACTGTCAGCAGTATTCATTCCGGGAGTGGACAACTGGGAAGCAGACTTCCTCAGCATGACCTCCACCCGGGAGAGTGGGGACTTCACCCAGAAGTCTTCCACATGATTAAAAACTCGACAGGTATTGCGCCAGGTCCAGGGACCCTCAGGCAATAAGCTGTAGACGCTCTGGTAACACCGTGGGTGTACCAGTCAGGGTATGTGTTCCCTCCTCTGCCTCTCATACCCAAGGTACTGAGATTGATAAGATGGAGAGGAGTAAGCACTATATTCGTGGTTCCGGATTGGCCAAGAAGGACTTGGTAACCGGAACTTCAAGAGATGCTCACGGAGGATCCGTGGCCTCTACCTCTAAGAAGGGACCTGCTCCAGCAAGGACCCTGTCTGTTCCAAGACTTACCGCGGCTGCGTTTGACGGCATGGCGGTTGAACGCCGGATCCTGAAAAAAAAAAAAAGCCATTCCGGATGAAGTCATCCCTATCCTGATCAAAGCCAGGAAGGATGTAACCGCAAAAACATTATCACCGCAATTGGCGAAAATATGTTGCGTGGTGCGAGGCCAGTAAGGCCCGACGGAGGAAATTCAACTGGGTCGATTCCTACATTTCCTGCAAACAGGAGTGTCTATGGGCCTGAAATTGGGGTCCATTAAGGTTCAAATTTCGGCCCTGTCAATTTTCTTCCAAAAAGAACTAGCTTCAGTCCCTGAAGTTCAGACGTTTGTAAAAGGGGTACTGCATATACAGCCTCCTTTTGTGCCTCCAGTGGTACTTTGGGATGTCAATGTAGTTTTGGGTTCCAAAAGTCACATTGGTTTGAACCACTTAAATCTGTGGAGTTAAAATATCTCACATGAAAAGTGGTCATGCTGTTGGCCCTGGCCTGGGCCAGGCGCGTGTCAGAATTGGCGGCTTTATCCTGAAAAAGCCCTTATCTGATTTTCCATTCGGACAGGGAGGAATTGAGGACTCGTCCTCCGTTTCTCCCCAAGGTGGTTTCAGCGTTTCACCTGAACCAACCTATTTGTGGTGCCTGCGGCTACTAGGGACTTGGAGGCCTCCAAGTTGCTAGACGTTGTCAGTGCCCTGAAAATATATGTTTCCAGGACGGCTGGAGTCAGGAAATATGACTCGCTGTTTATCCTGTATGCACCCAACAAGCTGGGTGCTCCTGCTTCTAAGCAGACTATTGCTCGTTGGATTTGTAGTACAATTCAGCTTGCACATTCTGTGGCAGGCCTGCCACAGCCAAAAATCTGTAAATGCCCACTCCACAAGGAAGGTGGGCTCATCTTGGGCGGCTGCCCGAGGGGTCTCGGCTTTTCAACTTTGCCGAGCAGCTACTTGGTCAGGAGCAAATACGTTTGTAAAATTCTACAAAATTGATATCCTGGCTGAGGAGGACCTGGAGTTCTCTCATTTGGTGCTGCAGAGTCATCCGCACTCTCCCGCCCGTTTGGGAGCTTTGGTATAATCCCCATGGTCCTTACGGAGTCCCCAGCATCCACTTAGGACGTTAGAGAAAATAAGAATTTACTTACCGATAATTCTATTTCTCATAGTCCGTAGTGGATGCTGGGCGCCCATCCCAAGTGCGGATTGTCTGCAATACTTGTACATAGTTATTGTTACAAAAATCGGGTCATTATTGTTGTGAGCCATCTTTCAGAGGCTCCTCTGTTATCATGCTGTTAACTGGGTTCAGATCACAGGTTATACGGTGTGATTCGTGTGGCTGGTATGAGTCTTACCCGGGATTCAAAATCCTTCCTTATTGTGTACGCTCGTCCGGGCACAGTATCCTAACTGAGGCTTGGAGGAGGGTCATAGGGGGAGGAGCCAGTGCACACCAGATAGTCCTAAAGCTTTCTTTAGATGTGCCCAGTCTCCTGCGGAGCCGCTATTCCCCATGGTCCTTACGGAGTCCCCAGCATCCACTACGGACTATGAGAAATAGAATTATCGGTAAGTAAATTCTTATTTTTTCACGCTTTTTCACCTTTGTTTATGTTTGAACATTTTCACACATTGTGTTAACACAATTTTTCCTTTTTCGGTCTGCACATCAGATTACACTAAATATATTCATTTATGCACTAGGCTAATAAATAATACACGGATCACGTCAATAAATATGTTAGAGGAAATGGTACGTCTGATAAATTTCATCACATAATAATATTGCAAGTTACACATGTACACAGAAATTTCACATTAAAGGATACGGATGGCACAATAATAAGAACACAAGATATACACCCATGACACTTTTTATGTATGGGGGTATAATTATGTTTCTTAGGGAATATGATTGATAACCAAATAACAATATATAGTGTCTAAAAATTAAAATATAATTATGGAATACATAAAAACACCATTTAACTCAGTTTAATTAAATTAAATTAAATTATTATAACATCTTCAAATAAATAAATTCATAGAAGGGTTAAAATTCGTTTATTCAGAAGGTGAAAATCTTTAAGCTAAAAACATTAGATGTAAACCATCAACAATATACTCTTCCTGTTAGCCCATTCCTCAATAGACAGTTCTTTGTATAGAAATAATCCATGATAGGACATGGGATATGTCAATCAAATTGTGTGACCAATGAAAGAAACTGACTGGGTATATAGCTCTTCAGACCCGACAATCGGGTTTCCTATGATTAAGCTCATGCGAAACGGTCGTTAGGAGACAGTTCACACGCCTGTGTGTCTGTCAATTAGCATTTTAAATGTTCAGTTACTGCACTTAAATGTATCCAGTATTTAGACAAATGTACCACATGTATTCATTTCTGTGACATAGCCCTGCAGCGTATCTTGCAGCCGTAGCCGTAGCGGGACACACACCCGGCGGCTTCGCACTGACGGGAATTACTAGCAGTGCGTGTGGCCAGATACTATATATGTGGGTTTATAGTTACAAGCCACGACCAGCAGATATTAGCTGGGGCACGTGGGAAAAGGACAACACACAATCCCTGCTTATATCATTCATATAATATAACGCACCGATAAAATACATCAGTCACACCTTGTTAGTTGGCGAGATTTAAGACCAAGGTGCTACTGTGTATACACATTTTAAAAACATATGTGCCACACTATTTCAACTGATATAAATTTTCAGATAAAGTGTGGATGTGGGAATAGAAGCCATGATCAGGGGGCATTAGTTACCCAATAGCACAGCTTTGGTTATCATGTAGGGCTCATTTCAAATCGACAGGATTCCTGAATAACTGACAGGGAACATATTTTGTCCTTCAAACCCATGTGGCATGAACTAAGATCATGTATACAGGCATGCAAAAATAGCATGCAGGTGGAGAGAAATCAGTTTGGAAAGTGCCACATGTTTATGATCATTATTAGTTCTTATCAAATTGGTATGATATCATATTTTTAACATAACCTATAGGTCAGGTGATCCCAAACAATAAATGACAATATAGTAGATGAAAATTTATATTAATAATTCCTCATTCATTTACTTGATAGGGGGCTAGAAAATATAACCCTGTGAGATAGATACCTAGAACAACGTAGGACAAATCATATATACCAGACAGGACCTGATAGTGTCTGATTATTAAATTTGGAAATAGTGATGCGCACACTTCCAAGAATGAGAGAGATTGTCAATTGAGAGTGATAACCCAGTCCTTAACAGCTCTCACAGAGGTACATTTAAAAGGATACCATTGTTTCCATTTGGACATTCAATAAAAGATTATTGCAACAAATATGGATACATTCTAAACACTTGAAAGAGTGAAGAATAAATAGATAGCAGTGACCGAATTTTTAGTTTCATTTTCACATCACTTTAAGACTTTCAAAGGGATGTGAACTGACTCCTCCCTCTATGCCCCTCCTCCAGACTCCAGTTTAGAATCTGTGCCCAGGCAGACTGGATGCACTCTGAGGAGCTCTACTGAGTTTCTCTGAAAAGACTTTATGTTAGGTTTTGTTATGTTCAGGGAGAACTGCTGGCAACAGTCTCCCTGCTTCGTGGGACTTAGGGGAGAGAAGTCAGACCTACTTCTGTGAGTTTCAAGGCTCTGCTTCTTTGGCTACAGGACACCATTAGCTCCTGAGGGTCTGATCGCTAGGTATGCCTAGATGCTCGTTCCCAGAGCCCGCCGTCACCCCCCTTGCAGAGCCAGAAGTCAGAAGACAGGTGAGTAGAAGAAGATCAGAAGACTTCAGTGACGGCTTTGAGGTACCGCACAGCGATCGCACGCTGCGTGCCATGCTCCCACTACACAGCGGCACTACAGGGTGCAGGGCGTGGGGGGTGCCCTGGGCAGCATATCTAGCCTCAATAACTACCTGGCAAGAGCGGACTAAATGCCAGGGCACTGTCCGGACCCCCGCAGTATATATATATTTTTTTTAAAAGCTCCTAAACTTGCCAAAATCACAGTTGGTTCCGGCGAGACGGCTGTCGTTTTTGGGATTGATTCTGGACACAGAATTACAGAGAGTTTTTCTTCCAGTGGTAAAGGCTCTGGAAATTCAGAACCTGGTCAAACAAATTCTGAAACCAGCAAAAGTATCGATCCATCAATGCACTCCGTTGCTGGGGAAGATGGTGGCGGCCTACGAGGCCATTCAGTTTGGCAGATTCCATGCCAGAGTTTCAGTGGGACCTGTTGGATAAGTTGTCCGGGTCCCATCTGCACATGCACCGAAGGATAATCCTGTCTTCAAGGACCAGAATCTCACTCCTGTGGTGGCTACACAGCTCTCACCTCCTAGAGGGATGCAGGTTCGGGATCCAGGACTGGATCTTAGTGACCACGGATGCGAGTCTCCGGGGCTGGGGAGCAGTCACTCAGGGGGAAAGCTTCCAGGGAAAATGGTCAAGTCAGGAAATTTATCTACACATAAACGTTCTGGAACTAAGGGCCATTTACAACGGCCTTCTGCAAGCGGAACATCTTCTTCGCAGTCGGCCCGTCCTGATTCAGTCGGACAACATAACAGCAGTAGCGTACATAAACCGCCAGGGCAGAACAAGAAGCAGAGCGGCAATGGGAGAGGCCACAAAGGTGCTCCGTTGGGTGGAAAGGCATACAAGCACTCTGTCAGCGATCTTCATTCCAGGAGTGGACAACTGGGAAGCAGACTTCCTCAGCAGACACGATCACCAACCAGGAGAGTGGGGACTTCATCAAGAGGTCTTTGCAGAAGTGACAAGTCTTTGGGGAATTCCTCAAATAGACATGATGGCGTCTCACCTCAACAAGAAACTTCAGAGATATTGTTCCAGGTCGAGAGACCCTCAAGCAATAGCAGTGGATGCCCTAGTGACACCGTGGCTGTTTCAGTCGGTGTACGTGTTTCCTCCGCTTCCACTGCGTACTGTATCTGCAGTTATTAGTTGTGGTTACACACATGATGTGTTACGTTTATAGTCAGCCTGTTGCTGATGTTGTTCATGCCGTTGACTGGCGTTGTGTTGAATGCCATGTTGTACAGCGTGCTTGAGGTGTGAGCTGGTATGTATCTCACCTTAGTTTAACAATAAATCCTTTTCCTCGAAATGTCTGTCTACCTGGGCACAGTTCCTATAACTGGAGTCTGGAGGAGGGGCATAGAGGGAGGAGCCAGTTCACACCCCTTTGAAAGTCTTAAAGTGCCCATGTCTCCTTCGGATCCCGTCTATATTCCATGGTTCTTGAAGTGACCCCAGCATCCTCTACGGACTAAGAGAAAAGGATTTACCGGTAGGTATTAAAATCCTATTTTTTATTTTGTTTACTTACATGTTGTGTTTTGTAGGGCTATTGAACATAACCATAACAGAGTCCGCTGGCTGATGGAAGGCAGCAGGAAGGTAATTGCCGTTATGAAAGTGATAACATGACAGGATGGGTCTGTTACTGCCGTATTGTTTGTGACATGACAATGTGGTTAGAAATTAGGGTATTTTGTGTCTACCAGTTTGTGTCAGGTAGTAATAATTTCATATGTATGAAAATGAAATACATGCCATAAGCAGCTGTCATATAATGACCTATATAGTCTAGAATATACAAACTGGTAATGAGAATGCAATAGCCTCTAAGTTTTTCATAGTCTCGTGTCTCAGAGAGCCATCTTCCCATTTACTGTAATACCATCACAGGCCAAAGCCTCACATGCACATACCAGTACCTTGCATATACTGGTATTATGTGCACAATCCAATGCCAACCAAATGACACCCTCTGTAGGCATGCCAACCACATTTCATCCTTCAGTAGGCATTCCTATTCTCTAGGTATTAGCCTTATACCCACTACACTGCACCATGTACATTCCACCATGTACATTCCAATCAAACATTCCTGTGCTCATTATGTCATCCTTATGCCCACTACAGTCCAGTGCTCCACCATATATAGTCCAATATATACATGGCCACCACTGTACAAAGATCACCAAATATTCTTGTGCCCAATCTGTAAGCTTCATGCCATCCACAGTCCAGTGCCTACCATATATATCTCTATCTAATGCCCACATGTTCCAGTATTTTCTACCTAAAGTCATGTGCCCAGTATGTGATATATGTCCACTTGCTCCAGCCATATTCCCTTCTCCATTAGTGATCAATGTGCACACAAAATCCACTGATTTCCAGATAAAATGAAATCCGCCTGATTTTACTGTACGCTTCTCCCTGACGGTACAAGGATAACACCTGCTAGTATTGGGAGTTAAGAAAATGAATCTTAAGGCCCATACACACTTGACGATAAAATGAACGACGTCGTTCATTTCAGCCCTCATCAACGACGTCGCTCATTATATCGTCAAGTGTGTATGCATCCGACGACCACCGATGCGCGGCCCCGCGGGACGTTAACGACCCTCGCTTATCTGTGGAGCATGTATGCTCAATTTCCACTATGGTCGTTACCGACCAGAGACGTCGTTGAATGTGTATGGTGTGAAAGACCAACGACCAACGACCAAGCCACTGTTCACCAGCCCTGTTCCCAGCTCATTATTTTAATAAACTGTTCAGCTTGGATGCTTCAACGATGAATGGTCTATGGTCTTTGGTCTTTCGTCTTTGGTCGTTGGTAGTGTGTATGCTCATGTCGTTTGCTCAGCTGTTTAAGGGAAGTTTAAGAGAAGTCGTTAACGACGGTCGTTAACGATGTGTGCATCGTCAAGTGTGTATGGGCCTTTACAGTCTCATCCCATGAAATTGCAGTGCTCACGTCTAATGAACTTTCAGTGCTTCCAGCCAATGAAACTGCAGTACTTCCGTCCCATGATCTGTCAGAGCCCCACCCAGTGAAATGCAGTGCTCCCATCCAATGAAGTTAAAGTGTCTCCATCCAATGAAATTGGAGTTCTCCCATCCAATTAAATGAACCATTGTGTTTATGTGTAGTGATGCAGTTTTGATTTATTTTTATGACAAGACAACAGTTCTTCCCAGTAATGACACCTCTCTTTAGTGTGATGGAAGAGTTAGGCCACAGCAGTCAGTGAGACCGCATGTGAGGAACTGCCTACTAGATGAGAGCTCCTAATTATTTCCAGTGGTAATTTTTATTAGTGACGAGTAGACAGCTCCTAGTAATGTCCTCCGGAAATAGTGGTATAATGGTGGTAATAAAAGGTCATCAGCAGCTGTCACTAACCACTACAACTCTAAGACCAACCCCTAGAAACAAGCAGCTAGTAGAAAATAAGGGGAGGGTAGAACTTTGTAGCATCCCGGAGGGTAGAGCCCTGGCATTTGCCCTGCCTGCCATTCCCAAATGCCCTGTATTTTCTTGCACAGTTCTGAATTATGAGCAACAACTAGGCAGAATATGGCCCTGACTCAGAGAAGATCGTATTTACTTTTATGTTTCCTTATTGAATTATTGTTTGATGAATTGTCCATAAATAAGCACAGTCTTCATTTTATATCGTAGATGTTTGGCCTTGTAAAAGGAAAAAATGTAGGACTGCTGATCGATTCATCGCATCTGAACTGTGGTCCACGGAGAATGGATTTCTTAAGAGGCCTCTTGGTAATTAATTGACATATTTGTCCATGCAAACTAATCACTGGGCTGATGTAAGTGTAGCAAATTGATTTTATAATTAGCTGACTGTTTTGTTTATAGATTACTGCAATATGCTTAATAAGAGAGATACAAAAATAATAGATTTTGTTTAACAACTTTAATTTTGTGTAGGAGTATACAATTGCCAACAATAACAGACATTGCATGAGTACACTGCAGTAATTCAGGAAACCGTATAGTAAAAACAAACAACAAAACAGGGCATACATAGTTTCTGCCGCGGGGTACACTGGGCTCCACAAGGATAGACATAGGGGTGTAGAGTAGGATCTTGATCCGAGGCACCAACAGACTCAAAGCTTTGACTGTTCCCAGAATGCACAGCGCCGCCTCCTATATCACCCCGCCTCCCAGCACAGGAGCTCAGTTTTGTAAGTTGGTGCTGCAGTAAGCAGGCACTTAACAGAGGGGCTGCTCCAAGCAGCCCTGAGAAAAGCTTTTTATGAGGTAAAAAGTGAAGACTCCATGGGCAGCAGCGGTAGTAAATGTCTTGTGACATTCACTGCTGCAGCTCCAGCTCTCCCCAGCGGCGCTGTACACTCCCGAGCCCTGGTTGCCGGGTACCTACAGCAGAGGCTCCGGTTTTCTTCATGTTAGGCACACACGGCTGGGGCTCTCCAGGATCGCGTGGCCGCGCTTTGGGAGGTGGTAAGTGGATCCCGCTCGCGGGACCCGGTCTTTATCGCGATCCGACGCGGTCAGTGGGAGGCGGGCCGCGCGCGCTGGCGGTGGACACTGTGGATACAGGCGATCCCACTAGATCACCAGGGCATGGGCGCAGGTCGGGTTTTCTCTCTAAACCACTTCTTATATCGCCCACAGTACCCGGTGGTTTTGCCAGCAAGGGGGATAAGGCTTAGACCTGAAGCCCCTCCCCCAGCCCCAGGGCGCCATTTCCCACAAATGTTCCCGCTCTGGAGCTGCATCTCTGTCTTTTCCTCACTCCCAGTCAGTGTCTGCGGCGCCATTATTCCTCAGCTCACTGTTTCTGGGACTGCTTGGGCAAATCCTCCTATGTAAAGCCGCCTTGTTGTCAGCGCTGTGCCTTTACATGACACTTAAGTATTCTACCTGCCTTTTTAGTCAGTGATAGTTAAGAAAGAGTGCATTTAGTCAGGGTTTTATAGTATAATTACCCTGTGATATACATCCAGTTCTTACTGTATACTGTTATATCTACTGTTATATAGCTGTGTAAGCTAGTCAAGTGCAGTATTATTTTCAGTAAAATAACCTCTGCATTGTACAAACTGTGACCTTCTGTGTGTGCATTTGATAGCTGAGTGTTCTCCATCTCGTGTCTTTCACTCAACTTGCTATCCCTATATTCTATAACCTGAGGGGGCTTGGTGCGTCAGGTGTTATCTAATATAGGATTTTCACAAAGATATACTGTATTACGTATTTTTCTCTGTGATTTGGTCACCATATCTCTCCTTTATCTCTGCTAATGCTGACTACACTACGCAGGGGTTTGGGATATTGTGCTGCTATTAATTGTACTGTGTTACCTCATACTGCAAGTTATATCAAGTCTGCTTCTGAGGGTAACGGTTCTGGGGCGGAACACACTGCTGGTGTTGCTGAAGCCACAGGCACATATGAGGAGATTATAGCAGCTGTGGGCTCTGGTTCTGGGGGCTCCTTGCCCCCCAGTGGGACTGTGGCAACGGGGGCACATACTGACCCACTGTGGGCCGCTTTTTCCACGCTTCTACATACGCTAGTTAATAAACTAACACCTCCTATGGGACCCCCAATGCCGGTACAACCGTATGTGGTCCCTGCAGCTAACCCGCCGTGGGCGAATGATTTTTCTGCTCAATTGAAGAAGTTGAACCAGTCATTGACTACTAAAAAGTCTGACCAACGCTCGCCTAAGTCCAAGAGGTCCTCTAAGCGAGCGCTCGTCTCCTCACAATCCACTGCTGTCACTGACACCTCGTCGGATGAGGACGGCACTTACACTGACCCCACAGGTTCTGACTCGGATACGGCTGATGGGGAGGGTAGTTCACATGTGGATGTTCCTGACCTTGTGGAGGCTATTAAGTTAATTCTGCAGATTACGAATGATCCCGAGCCATCCGTGCCTCCTAAGAAACCAGATAGGTTCAAGCATCAGAAGGTGGTTAAACAGGTTTTACCTCACTCTGATCACCTAGTGGATATACGTCAGGAACCCTGGGAAAATCCGGGTACGAAGTTTGTGCCTCAAAAGAAGATGCTGGCTCGCTATCCCCTCGCGCCAGAGCTGTCTAAGAATTGGGAAACACCTCCTCCAGTGGAATCACATGTGGCTAGGATGGTGGTTTCCTCAGCTCTACCTATCACTACCTTCACGTCTCTGAAAGAGCCTACGGATAAATGTGTGGAGGGTTGTCTAAAAGCGATTTACACCCTCATGTGTGCTGCACAAAGGCCTACTATTGCAGCTTCATGGGCTGCTGAGGCTATTGAAGCATGGGCCTTGGAGTTAGAAGCTGAAATCTCCTCTGACCATGCTAGACCATGCTTGTCATGCCGGTATCCTGGCAGCCAAGGCCTCTACTACTTCAGTCCTGGCTCGCCGGATATTGTGGTTGATATCCTGGTCTGTGGATCTGGACTCTAGAAAAACCCTGGAGGTACTCCCTTTCAAGGGAGATATTCTGTTTGGGGAGGACCTAAAAAAGATAGTGGCTGACTTGGCTACTGCCAAAACTGCCTGTCTACCTAATACCGCTCCTTCTGTGTCGAAGGCTAAAGGTACGTCCTTTTGCCCCTTTCGTCCTTCAGGTAAAGCAAAAGGTCAGGCGTATCTTAAGCAGGCCCGCACTTCCAAACCTGGTAAGCCGAAGCCCAAAAGAGCCTGGGCTGCCCGTCAGCCAGCAGCCAAGACCGATAAGCCTGCCGCATGACGGGGCGGGCCTCCCCCTGGGGGATCCCAGGGTGGGGGGCCGGCTTCTAGGGTATACCCAGGAATGGTTGAAGACCACTTCAGATGCCTGGGTACGGGAAGTCGTCACTCGAGGTTACGCCATTGCCTTCAAAAACGACCCCCTCATTGATTTTGCCAGACAGACGTCCCTTTGGACTGGATAAAGGCAAAAACTCTACACTCGGTGGTACAGACCCTCCTGGATACAGGAGTCGTAGTACAGGTGCCTCTTGCTCAGAGGGGCCGGGGGTACTATTCTCCGCTGTTTCTAGTCCCGAAACCGAATGGGTCCTCCCGGTCCATTCTCAACCTCAAGGCATTGAACAGGTTTGTGAAGATTTCCAAGTTCCGTATGGAAACCCTTTGCTCTATAGTTCTGGCCTTGGAACCTGGGGACTACATGGTCTCCCTGCACATACAGGATGCTTACCTGCATATTCCTATAGCAGTGTCACATCAACAATACCTGAGGTTTGCTATTGGCAACATCCATTAACAGTTTCGGCGTTACCTTTTGGTTTAACAACGGCTCCGCGAGTCTTTACCAAAGTTATGGCGGTGATGACGGTGTTACTTCGCCGTCAAGGGGTCAGGATACTGCCGTATATGGCCGACTTGTTAATCCTGGTAAATTCCCCAGATCTTCTCCTGTGTCATCTGGATATGACGGTCCGGTTTCTATAAGCCCAAGGGTGGCTCATCAACTGGAAGAAATCCTCCCTGGTCCCTGCTCAGAGCACAGTGCACCTGGGAGCGTTGTTGGACACTCACAACCAGAGGTTGTTCTTGTATCAGGAGAAAGTCCTGAAGCTTCAGGACAGGATTCGTTGCTTCCTCACTCGTTCGGCAATGGAGGTGCTGGGCCTCATGGTGTCAGCATTCGACATGGTGGAGTATGCTCAATTCCATTCTCGCCCCCTCCAGAAGTTGATTCTAGCCAAGTGGGACGGCCTGCCTCACCGGATCAGGTCTCAAATGATCTCATTGACTCCGGAGGTCCGTCTGTCGCTGCTCTGGTGGCTCCAGGACCAACAATAGTGCAGGGGCCGTCCCTTCTGGATATCCGACTGGGTCCTGTTGACGACAGATGCCAGTTTAAGATGTTGGGGCGCGGTGATGGAGCAGCACTCCTTACAGGGTCGGTGGACCAAGGAGGAATCTCTCCTCTCGATCAACATTCTGGAGTTGCGGGCGGTCTTCAATGCGTTGAACCTGGCCCAACATTTAATTCAGAACCATCCTGTTCAAGTACAGTCGGACAACGCCACTACAGTGGCTTACGTAAATCATCAAGGTGGCACTCGAGGCCATTTGGCAATGAAGGAAGTCTCACGGATTCTACAGTGGGCAGAACGCCATCTACCGGCAATATCGGCAATATTCCGGGAGCCCTGAATTGGGAAGCGGACTTTCTCAGTCGTCAGAACCTGCATGCCGGCGAGTGGGGCCTCCATCCAGATGTGTTTCAACTCCTCGTGGAAAGGTGGGGTCTTCCAGATGTGGATCTGATGGCGTCTCGACACAATCACAAGGCACCGGTCTTCGGAGCAAGGACAAGGGATCCTCAAGCAGCATTCATGGATGCGCTGGTGGTGCCGTGGAGGTTTCGGCTGCCGTACGTGTTCTCTCCGGTGTCACTCCTGCCCAGGGTAGTTCAGAAGTTCAAGCAAGAAAAAGGAAATCTGCTTCTCATAGCTCCGGCGTGGCCCAGACGGCACTGGTTCTCAGACCTGCAAGGCCTGTCGTCAGAGCGTCCACTTCTACTTTCACAACGCCCAGACCTCCTCGTTCAGGGCCCTTGTGTCTACCAGGACCTAGCCCGGCTATCTTTGACGGCGTGGCTCTTGAAGCTTCCGTCTTGAGGGCTAAGCGTTTTTCTGAAGAGGTCATTAAAACTATGTTGCGGGCCCGGAAACCGGCTTCTGCTCGGATTTACCATAGGGTCTGGCATTCATACTTTGTTTGGTGCACATCTAACAATTATGACGCTTCCAAGTTTAGTACAGCCAAACTTTTGGCTTTTCTGCAGCAGGGCCTAGATTTATTGCAACCTTACCTGATGTGCATACCTTTACTCAGGGTGTGTTGCGTATCCAACCTCCCTATGTCCCGCCTGTGGCTCCTTGGGACTTGTCGGTGGTTTTGGAGGCGTTGCAGGAGCCTGCATTAGAACCTCTTGGATCAGCTAACCTTAAGTGGCTTTCCCTTAAGGTGGTGTTCTTGCTGGCTATTGCCTCTGCTAGAAGAGTGTCGGATCTGGGTGCCTTGTCTTGTAGTTCCCCATATCTGATTTTTCACCGTGACCGGGCGGTTCTTAGGACTCGTCCCGGATATTTACCTAAGGTGGTTTCTTCGTTCCACCTTAATCAGGAGATTGTGGTTCCAGCCTTTGTCTCTCCAGATTTGTCTCCCAAAGAGCGGTCTTTGGATGTGGTACGGGCTCTCCGTATCTATGTGAAGAGAACTGCTTCTATTCGAAAATCTGATTCTCTCTTTGTTTTGTTTGGATTTCACAAACGTGGCTGGCCTGCTCACAAGCAGACCCTGGCCAGATGGATTAGAATGGTTATTGCACATGCTTATGTGAAGGCTGGTCTGTCAGCTCCTGCTCACATTACGGCCCATTTCTACTCGGTCTGTTGGACCTTTTTGGGCGGCCCACCGTGGTGCGACCCTTAATCAATTGTGCAAGGCGGCTACGTGGTCCTCCGGGAACACGTTCATAAGGTCCTATGCCTTCGATACTGCCGCTTCCAAGGATGCTTCCTTTGGACGCCGGATTCTTGTGCCCGCTACAGTGCGTCCCCTCCCATAAGGAACTGCTTTAGGACATCCCCTATGTCTATTCTTGTGGAGCCCAGTGTACCCAGCGGCAGAAAACGAGTTTTATGGTAAGAACTTACCTTTGTTAAAACTCTTTCTGCGAGGTACACTGGGCTCCACAAGGCGCCTACCCTGACGCACTTAGCTTCTTTGGGTTGATATGGCATTAGCCGCTGACACTTCTCTTGTCGTGAGAGTGTGGTATATGTGGCTACTAACCGTTGTCGTCTCTTTTCCTGCTACTGCATTGGGCTGGTTAACTAAAACTGAGCTCCTGTGCTGGGAGGCGGGGTGATATAGGAGGCGGCGCTGTGCTTTCTGGGAACAGTCAAAGCTTTGAGTCTGTTGGTGCCTCGGATCAAGATCCTACTCTACACCCCTATGTCTATCCTTGTGGAACCCAGTGTACCTCGCAGAAAGAGTTTTAACAAAGGTAAGTTCTTACCATAAAACTCGTTTTCTTGTATGCTGAGGTCAAAAATAATATACATTAATATACATGATAGCATTACAAAGCAAAACTACAATAGAAGCCTATTTTTATATTGCACCAGCAAGCTATTAGAATATAGTATCCTTCCACTTTGTGAAATAAGTTGTAGGTGTACAATATCCACCTTAATTGCTATTTGAAATAATTAATATGGTGACAGATAGTTACAGTTTATCAGCCAGTCAGTTTTATAGTTTCTGACCAGGTAGGTCAAACATTGGACCATATCTGGCTGTGTAAACATTTGTCCTTAGTTCCAAACTCTGCAATCATCTAACTGGTGTGCACGGAAAATCATGTACTGATCTGGAAGAGACGTGGTGCTGTCACCTCACGTAGTGACGTTACTATGGCTGGTCACCACACTGCTGGATCCAAAGTCAAATGGAACAGATTTTGGGACCATACACACGCATGAAATATTTAGCCAGTTGAGATTAAAATAATTCACTTGGCCACTATGATTTACAGGTGTGGCCAGCTGTCTTTGTCTTCCTGGACTTACAATCAGGTCATTCAGCTCTCATCTAGTTATGTATGTGGTAATTGTGTCCACAGTACCGATGTTTGTTATACAGTTGTGCTAAATGCAGTGGTGAATTTATCATTAGGCACTGGAGGCACGTGCCTAGCGGCGACACTTGGATGCTTGTGTTGGCACTATTAGCCCGAAGTGTACCAGTAACGGCAAAATACTTCTACTGTGCTATATCATACTGTATGTCATCTTGAATGGAGAGTAATACCACTTTTACACTCGCAGGAAAGTTCATTCCCGGGAATGTGTCCCGGTATATTTGCCGGGACACATTCCCGGGAATGACCCTTTCACATTAGCGGGCTGACCCGGCATATTGCCGGGTCAGTGACGTCACCGCCGAGTCTCCCAGAGGCGGTGCTTGGAGATAATCTTCTCCAAGCACCGCCTCCTCCTATGAAGAGAACGGGTGCCGGGTCGCCTTGACCCGGTATACCCGTTTACACTGGCAGCTTCCCGGGACGGTCCCGGGTTCAACCCTGCTTTTGACCTGGGATGAAATCCCGGGATGCTCGTCCCGGGAAATTGTCCCTGTACCCATTTACACTGAGAAGAATCCCGGGATGATGCGCGTTCACGTGCAATATCCCGGGATTTTTCTGCGAGTGTAAAAGGGGTATAAATGGGTAGGACATGCACGTACTGCCCTGTAAGCTGTCCTACATAGTAAATGTATACATAATTAAAAATAAAAAGATGTCATAGTGTTTTTTTATTATTTTATTAAATTGCCTATCATCAGATGAGGGCTTATACCAATCAATGAAAATAATAAAATTAGGCAAGGGGGTGGCAGACATTACTGTTGTGCCTAGAAGTACCCTCACCCCTAAATCCGCCCCTGGCTAAATGTACAGATTTCACTGTGGGTGGGTCCCATTATTTTAGTACAAAATGACATGTAGTTATCAAGATTCCACATTGCCATTGTATTACAAATTATACCATGGATTATATTAACCCTGAGAATATTTATAAGTGCTTATTTTAATAGTTTTTACCAGAAATAGGCCTGCTTTCTCTCCTCTCTTTCTTGTTGCACTGCTTACCTGATGCCAGCACATTTATATGCAGCGGAAAGGGAGGAGACAGATCTAGCAGGCTCTCTTGTATTATAAAAGAGAACATTCTGGTACAGTTCCTTAATCGTTTGTGTGTGTGGGGGGGGGGGGGGGGGGGCGAGGGGGGGATTAAATATATGTCTATGAAGTTTCTTTCTATATTTGTAGCAAATATTCATTTGATATTTTTAACCTATAAAGATATTAAATTATATGTTATAATATATTGTAGTGCTTACGTTGACAGAGTGTCCTTTAGTATAAGTATACATTCTGCAGTGTTTAACATCCCAGGAAAACTCCAGTCCAGACAGATAGAGTAAAATAAATCTTGTGAATAAAATCTACAACTGACATGGTGCACCCAAGAGGGTCACGTTTTTTGGATTTCATTCTCTCTGTCATCATTCTGCGCCAATATTTAATGTTGTGGTTATAAATGATTATTTTTATTCTGCTTGGCTGATCTTGGGCTTTTCCTGGGGTTTGACTTATTGTAATTGTTGGCTTGCTGCAGCTGTGAAGATAGATGTACCCAGAGAATATTGTGTCTGCATCCAGCTCTCCATGTGTAAGCCCATCTGCTTTCCTCCAATTCATTTGCATAAGTAGACGTAGCTACATTTAATTTCTCTATAGGAAAAAATTTCCACTCAGAAACTTCTTGTATTGTTGGTGAGTGAGGTTGTGTTTCTCATGAATAATTATTATTGTCATTGATTTGTTTCTCAGCGCCGGACAGTAAGGAAAACACAGCATACATAAAACGGAATTACAAAGTGGGAAAAAAACAGTGCACATGTGAAATCAAAGGGATGGTCTTGCTTGTTAGAGCCTACAGTCTAGCGGAAAAAGGCTTAGAACTGAGACAAGATGTAAAGGTGATGGTTGGGACAAGAACAGGGGTGTACCAGTGTAGTAGCATAGGTTGGAGTTGGGTTGGCAGTAGTAAAGAGGTGAGTTTTCAGATATGTAGACTCGGGCAGAGTCTGATCTACTCTTAGCAGTAATTTCATACATGAGTAGCGGCATGGGAGAAGTGTTATAAGCTGGAGTGAGAGGTGCCTATAAGAGTTGAGGTGAGGCACAAGTCAAGAGGGGTGGCGGAAAGTGGTGTTGAAGATGTATAGCAGAGAGAGAGGAAGATCTGGTCCCCCCTGTATCTATATTGGGGCTGTTCCTGTGTTTCAACGGTCCGGTTCCAGGGCTGTGGTGGGCTGCGATTTCCAGGTTCATCTGGCTGGTTCATTCGGGGATCTGCGGTATTGTATCCCTGCTCTCAGTTCTGAGTCCCAGGACCTGATTCCAAGTTCAATATTATGCACCTCTGAGTTTCTTTTTTTTTTTTTTTTTGTTTAAATTCTTTATTTGTACGTGGTTAAACCAGATAGTCAAACAGTACATGAACATATGGGACAGGTGGTCATAAGACCCAACGTCCAGCAGAAACCACAATTTTTAAAATAAACAGCGAGAATAATCACAAGATGAACAATAGTACTCAAGTATGGAATTCGGGGGGGGAGGGAGAGGGGGACAGGGGGGGGGGAGACCACAGTATAATCCAATCACAGTACATATCCTGGCAGTAGTGAGATCAGGAGAAAGAGGGAGAAGGAGGTCAAGGGAGAAACGAGAGAAGATAACGATAAGAAAGAGAAGAGGAGAGAGGAAGAGAAAAGAGAAGAAGAGGAGGGAGGCGATGGAGGAGAAACAGTAGGCAATGCCCATGGGTCTATGGAAGGAACTAGGAGCAAGAGGGGGGGACGGCAATCTACGTTCAGCAGCGAGCCAGGGGGCCCAAACCTGCTCAAAAATGTGACCCCGGTCGTGGAGATAATATGTAATCTTCTCCATTGACGCAATATGCCAAATTTTGGTTTTAAGAGACGGGAGAGAGGGAAGGGAGGGGTTCTTCCAGTTAAGAGCTATCAGCGATTTCGCCGCCGTTAGAATATGTGTAGCCAGTTTTTGGGAGAATTTATTAAGCATCGGGGGAGGGTAACACAGCAAAAAGATCCAGGGATCCTTCAGCATGGGGGATTCCAGAAGTGAGTTAAGGAGGGAGTGGACTAGATTCCAGAAGGAAACGATGGACGGGCAGGTCCACCATATGTGTAGCATAGTGCCTCTAGATCCGCAGTTCCTCCAGCAACTAGGGGAGGAAGACGGAAAGTTTGTTAAGTCTGTCAGGGGTGTAGTACCAACGGTAGTAAATTTTGTAGGCCGTCTCCTTAAAAGCAGTAGCAATAGAACATTTAGCAATCCCCAGTCTCATGTCCTCCCAATCTTCGCTCTCTGGAGGAGGTCCAAGATCACATTCCCATGCGAGTTCGTGGGTCCGGGAGGAGGGAAGGGAAGAATCTAGTAAAAGGGAGTAAAGTTGGGAGATTAAGCCTTTGGAGAGGTGAGAGTTAACGCATAAGCTTTCAAAGGGGGTGAGGGCTCGAAGCACAGCGGAGGAGGGCAGAGAGCCTAGAAAGTGGCAAATTTGTAGGAATTGGAAGAGATTAAGTGAGTACGAAGGGGTCTTCTGTTGGAGGTCAGGTAGGGACAGCCATTGACCGCGATCGGCAAAATTAGTCGGAAATTTGAAGCCCAGCGTTATCCATGTACGGAATCTCGTAATCGAGAATCCAGGAGGAAACATAGTGTTCTGCCAGATAGGGGGCGAGGGGGTAGTGGTAAGACCCATCTTCAGGGAGAGGGAGTCCCAAATTTTAAGGTTAAATTTAATAGTGGGGAGGAGTTTGGAGGTTGGGGGTCGGGAGGTAGAGGGCAGACCCCATAGGGGGGTCAGGTCCGAGAGGTTAACGAGGGCAGCCTCGATATCCAACCAGGATACAGACCCCGGAGGAGCATAAGAGGTGACAATATGGGATAGGTGGGAGGCTAGATAGTAGAGTTTGATATCAGGAAGACCTCTGCCGCCAGCGGAGGTTGGCCGTTTCAGGGTGTCGGCGGCGATGCGGGGGGGTCTTTGGTTCCAGATAAAACGCACGAGGGCTCGTTGGATGCTGCGAAGAAAGGAGGCCGGGACTGCCAGAGGGAGGGTCTGGAAAAGGTAAAGCCAATTGGGGACTATGGTCATTTTAACCGCTATGATCCTGCCCAGCCACGAAATTAAGAGACTGTTCCAGGATGTCAGGTCAGCGAGTGTTTTGATGAGGAGGGGCGGAAAGTTTTCCCGGAAGAGAGAGTCGTAGCGGGAGGTCAAATAAATCCCCAAATATTTAATCTTTGTGGGCTGCCATTTAAAATTGAAGTTGGCGCGAAGGGATTCAGCCTCTCGGTGAGGGACATGGAGCAGCATAGCCTTGGATTTGGAATAATTGATCTTGTAGCCTGATACAAGGCTGTAAGAATGCAGGACTGAAAATAAATTTGGGAGTGAGATAAGGGGCTGGGTCAGAGAAAGTAGAATGTCGTCAGCAAAGAGGGAGATTTTAGGATCGATACGGCCTACTTGTATACCGTGTATATTTGGGTGGGCTCTAATTTGAGAAGCGAGGGGCTCAATAATAAGGGCAAATATTAGCGGTGAGAGAGGGCATCCCTGACGTGTACCATTGGAAATGCGGACCGGAGCAGACGGGACGCCATTGATTAAGACTGTGGCGGAGGGGGTTGAGTATAGTGCCAGGACACCAGTGAGAAAGTCACCAGACAAGCCATAGGCCTCCAGGGCGGCTCTCAGAAAACTCCAGGAGATCCGGTCGAAAGCTTTTTCAGCATCTAAGGAGAGCATGATAGCGGGGGATCCCCTGGAGTTCGAGATGTGTATAAGATCAATAGCACGTCTGGTGTTATCCCTCGCTTGGCGGCCCGGGATAAACCCCACCTGGTCGTAATGGACAAGGGAAGGGAGATACGGGTTAAGGCGGTTGGCTAGGATTTTAGCGAAGATTTTCAAGTCCAGGTTCAGGAGAGATATAGGTCGGTAGCTAGCGCAGTTAAGGGTGTCTTTGCCTTCCTTAGGGATCACCACAATTCTAGCCTCCAACATCTCAGGGGGAAAGGAGTCGCCATGGACAATCCTATTAAACAGGGACTGAAGGTGGGGGGAGAGAAGATCGGAAATTTTTTTGTAGTAAAGAGCCGTGAACCCATCCGGGCCCGGGGATTTACCAATTTTTTGCATGAGTATAGTCTGGGCAATTTCTCTGACGTCCTAAGTGGATGCTGGGACTCCGTAAGGACCATGGGGAATAGCGGCTCCGCAGGAGACTGGGCACAACTAAAGAAAGCTTTAGGGCTACCTGGTGTGCACTGGCTCCTCCCTCTATGACCCTCCTCCAGACCTCAGTTAGAATTTTGTGCCCGGCTGAGCTGGATGCACACTAGGGGCTCTCCTGAGCTCCTAGAAAAAGAAAGTTTATTTTAGGTTTTTTATTTTCAGTGAGATCTGCTGGCAACAGACTCACTGCTACGAGGGACTAAGGGGAGAGAAGCGAACCTACCTGCTTGCAGCTAGCTTGGGCTTCTAAGGCTACTGGACACCATTAGCTCCAGAGGGATCGAACACAGGGCCCGACCTCGATCGTTCGTTCCCGGAGCCGCGCCGCCGTCCCCCTTACAGAGTCAGAAGCAAGAAGAGTCCTGGAAATCGGCGGCAGAAGACTTCGGTCTTCAAACAAGGTAGCGCACAGCACTGCAGCTGTGCGCCATTGCTTCCCATGCACACCTCACACTCCGGTCACTGATGGGTGCAGGGCGCTGGGGGGGGGCGCCCTGGGCTGCAATATTAAGTACCTTGGCTGGCAAAAAAACACATAATATAGTCATAGAGACTATATATGTGTAAAATACCCCTGCCAGATATACATAGAAAAAAGCGGGAGAAGTCAGCCGAAAAAGGGGTGGGGCTATCTCCCTCAGCACACTGGCGCCATTTTCCCTCACAGCTCCGCTGGAAGGATCGCTCCCAGGCTCTCCCCTGCAGTTTCCAGACTACATAGGGTAAAAAAGAGAGGGGGGGCACTAAATTTAGGCGCAATATTGTTTATACAAGCAGCTATTTGGAAAAATCACTCAGTTATAGTGTTAATCCCTGTGTAATATAGCGCTGTTGGTGTGTGCTGGCATACTCTCTCTCTGTCTCCCCAAAGGGCTTTGTGGGGTCCTGTCCTCAGTCAGAGCATTCCCTGTGTGTGTGCGGTGTGTCGGTACGGCTGTGTCGACATGTTTGATGAGGAGGCTTATGTGGAGGCGGAGCAAGTGCCGATAAATGTGATGTCACCCCCTGCGGGGCCGACACCTGAGTGGATGGACTTGTGGAAGGAATTACGTGAAAGTGTCAACTCCTTACATAAAAGGTTTGACAACATATCAGATGTGGGACAGCCGGCTTCTCAGCTTGTGCCTGCCCAGCTGTCTCAAAAGCCATCAGGGGCTCTAAAACGCCCGCTACCTCAGAAGGCAGACACAGATGTCGACACGGATACTGAATCCAGTGTCGACGACGATGAGACAAATGTACATTCCAATAGGGCCACACGTTACATGATTGAGGCAATGAAAAATGTGTTGCACATTTCTGATATTACCCCAGGAACCACAAAAAAGGGTATTATGTTTGGGGAGAAAAAACTACCAGTGGTTTTTCCCCCATCTGAGGAATTAAATGAGGTGTGTGAAGAAGCGTGGGCTTCCCCCGATAAGAAACTGGTAATTTCTAAAAGGTTAGTAATGGCGTACCCTTTCCCGCCAGAGGATAGGTCACGTTGGGAAACATCCCCTAGGGTGGATAAAGCTCTCACACGTCTGTCAAAAAAGGTGGCACTACCGTCTCCGGACACGGCCGCCCTAAAGGAGCCTGCTGATAGGAAGCAGGAGGCTATCCTGAAGTCTGTATATACACACTCAGGTATTATACTGAGACCAGCTATTGCTTCAGCATGGATGTGCAGTGCTGCAGCTGCGTGGTCAGATTCCCTGTCGGAAAATATTGATACCCTAGACAGGGACACTATATTGCTATCCATAGAGCATATAAAAGACGCAGTCTTATACATGAGAGATGCACAGAGGGATATTTGCCGGCTGGCATCTAAAATAAGTGCAATGTCCATTTCTGCCAGGAGAGGATTATGGACTCGGCAGTGGACGGGTGATGCAGATTCTAAAAGGCACATGGAAGTTTTGCCTTATAAGGGTGAGGAGTTGTTCGGGGATGGTCTCTCGGACCTCGTTTCTACAGCAACAGCTGGGAAGTCAGCATTTTTACCCCATGTTCCCTCACAGCCAAAGAAAGCACCGTATTATCAGGTACAGTCCTTTCGGCTCCATAAAGGCAAGCGGGTTAAAGGCGCGTCTTTTCTGCCCAGAGGCAGAGGTAGAGGGAAAAAGCTGCAGCATACCAGAGGCGTCACTCACCTCTGTGACACCCGCTGCGGCAGCGAGGATAAAGAGGGTGGTGCTTCACGGGAATGGGCGGGGATTAAATTTAGGGGTGGGGCTTCGTGGGCGGGGCCTGTTTTTAGACCATTGCAGGCACAAAAAGGGGCAGGGCTTTGCGGGAGGGGAGGGGCTTTGCGTCCCGACACCCGTTTTTTTTTTCCACTGGGGGTGGGGGGGGGGTGAGGGCTGACTCCCAGGGGTGCTGTCCCTGCAGTGCTGGCTCCTACACAGTGACAAGAGCCGAGTGCTGTACATAATATAACAGTGCAGCACTCGGCTTCTGTCACTGTGCAGGAGCCGGCATTTTGGTGTCACCCCTCGGCGGGTGACACCCGGGAGCGGGCCGCACCCCCCGCCCCCTCTTGTGACGCCACTGCAGCATACAGCCAGTTCCCAGGAGCAAAAGTCCTCCCCCGCTTCCTCCAAGTCCACCGCATGACGCTGGGGCTCCACAGGCGGAGCCAGGTACGGTGGGGGCCCGTCTCAAAAACTTCAGCAATCAGTGGGCTCGCTCACGGGTGGATCCCTGGATCCTTCAAGTAGTATCTCAGGGGTACAAGCTGGAATTCAAGACGTCTCCCCCCCCGCCGTTTCCTCAAATCTGCCTTGCCAACAACTCCCTCAGGCAGGGAGGCAGTGCTAGAGGCAATTCACAAGCTGTATTCCCAGCAGGTGATAGTCAAGGTGCCCCTCCTTCAACAAGGACGGGGTTACTATTCCGCAATGTTTGTGGTACCAAAACCGGACGGTTCGGTGAGACCCATTTTAAATTTGAAATCCTTGAACACATATATAAAAAAATTCAAGTTCAAGATGGAATCGCTCAGGGCGGTTATTTCAAGCCTGGACGAGGGTGATTACATGGTATCACTGGACATCAAGGATGCTTACCTGCATGTCCCCATTTACCATCATCACCAGGAGTACCTCAGATTTGTGGTACAGGATTGTCATTACCAATTCCAGACGTTGCCGTTTGGTCTGTCCACGGCACCGAGGGTATTTACCAAGGTAATGGCCGAAATGATGATACTCCTTCGAAAAAAGGGAGTTTTAATTATCCCGTACTTGGACGATCTCCTGATAAAGGCGAGGTCCAGGGAGCAGTTGTTGGTCGGGGTAGCACTATCTCGGGAGGTGCTACAACAGCACGGTTGGATTCTAAATATTTCAAAGTCACAGCTGGTCCCTACGACACGTCTACTGTTCCTGGGGATGGTTCTGGACACAGAACAGAAAAAAGTGTTTCTCCCGGAGGAGAAAGCCAAGGAGCTGTCATCTCTAGTCAGAGGCCTCCTGAAACCAAAACAGGTGTCGGTGCATCACTGCACGCGAGTCCTGGGAAAAATGGTAGCTTCCTACGAAGCAATTCCATTCGGCAGGTTCCATGCAAGGACTTTTCAGTGGGACCTGTTGGACAAGTGGTCCGGATCGCATCTTCAGATGCATCGGCTGATAACCCTGTCTCCAAGGACCAGGGTGTCTCTGCTGTGGTGGCTGCAAAGTGCTCATCTTCAAGAGGGCCGCAGATTCGGCATACAGGACTGGGTCCTGGTGACCACGGATGCCAGCCTTCGAGGCTGGGGGGCAGTCACACAGGGAAGAAACTTCCAAGGACTATGGTCAAGTCAGGAGACTTCCCTACACATAAATGTTCTGGAACTGAGGGCCATTTACAATGCCCTAAGTCAGGCAAAACCCCTGCTTCAAAACCAGCCGGTACTGATCCAGTCAGACAACATCACGGCAGTCGCCCATGTAAACCGACAGGGCGGCACAAGAAGCAGGACGGCGATGGCAGAAGCCACAAGGATTCTCCGATGGGCGGAAAATCACGTGTTAGCACTGTCAGCAGTGTTCATTTCGGGAGTGGACAACTGGGATGCAGACTTCCTCAGCAGGCACGACCTCCACCCGGGAGAGTGGGGACTTCATCCAGAAGTCTTCCAACTGATTGTAAACCGTTGGGAAAGGCCATAGGTGGACATGATGGCGTCCCGCCTAAACAAAAAGCTATGCGCCAGGTCAAGAGACCCTCAGGCGATAGCTGTGGACGCTCTAGTGACACCGTGGGTGTACCGGTCGGTTTATGTGTTCCCTCCTCTTCCTCTCATACCCAAGGTACTGAGGATAATAAGGAGAAGAGGAGTAAGAACTATACTCATTGTTCCGGATTGGCCAAGAAGAGCTTGGTACCCGGAACTTCAAGAAATGATCTCAGAGGACCCATGGCCTCTGCCGCTCAGACAGGACCTGCTGCAGCAGGGGCCCTGTCTGTTCCAAGACTGACCGCGGCTGCGTTTGACGGCATGGCGGTTGAACACCGGATCCTGAAGGAAAAGGGCATTCCGGAGGAAGTCATTCCTACGCTGAAAAGCTAGGAAAGAAGTGACCGCAAACCATTATCACCGCATTTGGCGAAAATATGTTGCGTGGTGTGAGGCCAGGAAGGCCCCAACGGAGGAATTTCAGCTGGGCCGTTTTCTGCACTTCCTACAGTCAGGGATGACTATGGGCCTAAAATTGGGTTCCATTAAGGTCCAGATTTCGGCTCTATCGATTTTCTTCCAGAGAGAACTGGCTTCACTACCTGAAGTTCAGACTTTTGTTAAGGGAGTGCTGCATATTCAGCCCCCTTTTGTGCCTCCAGTGGCACCTTGGGATCTCAACGTGGTGTTGGATTTCCTAAAGTCACATTGGTTTGAGCCACTTAAAACCGTGGAATTAAAATATCTCACGTGGAAAGTGGTCATGCTGTTGGCCTTGGCTTCGGCCAGGCGTGTGTCAGAATTGGCGGCTTTGTCATGTAAAAGCCCTTATCTGATTTTCCATATGGATAGGGCAGAATTGAGGACTCGTCCCCAGTTTCTCCCTAAGGTGGTATCAGCCTTTCATTTGAACAAACCTATCGTGGTGCCTGCGGCTACTAAAGACTTGGAGGCTTTCAAGTTGTTGGACGTAGTCAGGGCCCTGAGAATTTATGTTTCCAGGACAGCTAGTGTCAGGAAAACTGACTCGTTGTTTATCCTATATGCACCCAACAAGCTGGGTGCTCCTGCTTCAAAGCAGACTATTGCTCACTGGATCTGTAGTACGTTTCAGCTTGCACATTCTGCGGCTGGACTGCCGCATCATAAATCAGTGAATGCCCATTCCACGAGGAAGGTGGGCTCTTCTTGGGCGGCTGCCCGAGGGGTCTCGGCTCTACAACTTTGCCGAGCAGCTACTTGGTCGGGGTCAAACACATTTGCTAAATTCTACAAGTTTGACACCCTGGCTGAGGAGGACCTAGAGTTTGCTCATTCGGTGCTGCAGAGTCATCCGCACTCTCCCGCCCGTTTGGGAGCTTTGGTATAATCCCCATGGTCCTTACGGAGTCCCAGCATCCACTTAGGACGTCAGAGAAAATAAGATTTTACTCACCGGTAAATCTATTTCTCGTAGTCCGTAGTGGATGCTGGGCGCCCATCCCAAGTGCGGATTGTCTGCAATACTTGTATATAGTTATTGTTTAACTAAAGGGTTATTTTTGAGCCATCTGTTGAGAGGCTCAGTTATTGTTCATTCTGTTAACTGGGTATAGTATCACGAGTTATACGGTGTGATTGGTGTGGCTGGTATGAGTCTTACCCGGGATTCAAAATCCTTCCTTATTGTGTCAGCTCTTCCGGGCACAGTATCCTAACTGAGGTCTGGAGGAGGGTCATAGAGGGAGGAGCCAGTGCACACCAGGTAGTCCTAAAGCTTTCTTTAGTTGTGCCCAGTCTCCTGCGGAGCCGCTAATCCCCATGGTCCTTACGGAGTCCCAGCATCCACTACGGACTACGAGAAAATAAGATTTTACTCACCGGTAAATCTATTTCTCGTAGTCCGTAGTGGATGCTGGGACTCCGTAAGGACCATGGGGATTAGCGGCTCCGCAGGAGACTGGGCACAACTAAAGAAAGCTTTAGGACTACCTGGTGTGCACTGGCTCCTCCCACTAAGACCCTCCTCCAGACCTCAGTTAGGATACTGTGCCCGGAAGAGCTGACACAAATGGGAAGGATTTTGAATCCCGGGTAAGACTCATACCAGCCACACCAATCACACCGTATAACTCGTGATACTATACCCAGTTAACAGTATGAAATATAACTGAGCCTCTCAACAGATGGCTCAACAATAACCCTTTAGTAAGGCAATAACTATAAACAAGTATTGCAGACAATCCGCACTTGGGATGGGCGCCCAGCATCCACTACGGACTACGAGAAATAGATTTACCGGTGAGAAAAATCTTATTTTCTCTGACGTCCTAAGTGGATGCTGGGACTCCGTAAGGACCATGGGGATTATACCAAAACTCCCAAACGGGCGGGAGAGTGCGGATGACTCTGCAGCACCGAATGAGCAAACTCTAGGTCCTCCTCAGCCAGGGTATCAAACTTGTAGACTGTTGCAAAAATGTTTGAACCCGACCAAGTAACAGCTCGGCAAAGTTGTAAAGCCGAGACCCCTCGGGCAGCCGCCTAAGAAAAGCCCACTTTCCTCGTGGAATGGGCTTTTACAGATTTAGGGTGCGGCAGTCCAGCCGCAGCATGTGCAAGTTGAATCGTGCTACAGATCCAGCGAGCAATAGTCTGCTTAGAAGCAGGAGCACCCAGCTTGTTGGGTGCATACAGGATAAATAGCGAGTCAGTTTTCCTGACTCCAGCCGTCCTGGAAACATATACTTTTCAGGGCCCTGACTACGTCCAGTAACTTGGAATCCTCCAAGTCCCAAGTAGCCGCAGGCACCACAATAGGTTGGTTCACATGAAAAACTGATACCACCTTAGGAAGGAATTGGGAACGAGTCCTCAATTCAGCCTTATCCATATAAAATACAGATAAGGGCTTTTGTATGACAAAGCCGCCAATTCTGATACACGCCTGGCCGACGCCACGGCCCACAGCATGACCACTTTCCACGTGAGGTATTGTAGCTCCACGGATTTAAGTGGCTCAACCCAATGTGACTTCAGGAAATCCAACACCACGTTGAGATCCCACGGTGCCACTTGAGGCACAAACGGGGGCTGACTATGCAGCACTCCCTTAACAAAAGTCCGAACTTCAGGCAGTGAAGCCAGTTCTATTTTGGAAGAAAATCGATAGAGCCGAAATCTGGACCTTCATGGAACCCAATTTTATGCCCATAGTCACCCCTGACTATAGGAAGTGCAGAAATCGACCTAGCTGAAAATTCTCCTTTGGGGCCTTCCTGGCCTCACAGCACGCAACATATTTCCACCATATGCGGTGATAATGGTTTGCGTTCACTTCTTTCCTAGCTTTAAATAGCGTAGGGATAACTTCCTCCGGAATGCCCTTTTCCTTCAGGATCCGGCGTTCAACCGCCATGCCGTCAAACGCAGCCGCGGTACGTCTTGGAACAGACAGGCCCCCTGCTGCAGCAGGTCCTGTCTTAGCAGCAGAGGCCATGGGTCCTCTGAGATCATTTCTTGGAGTTCTGGTTACCAAGCTCTTCTTGGCCAACCCGGAACAATGAGTATAGTTCTTACTCCTCTCCTTCTTATTATTCTCATTACCCTGGGTAAGAGAGGCAGAGAAGGGAACACATACACCGACTGGTACACCCACGGTGTTACCAGAGCGTCCACAGCTATCGCCTGAGGGTCCCTTGACCTGGCGCAATATCTTTGTAGCTTTTTGTTGAGGCGGAACGCCATCATGTCCACCTGTGGCCTTTCCCAACGGTGTACAATCATTTGGAAAACTTCTGGATGAAGTCCCCACTCTCCCGGGTGGAGGTCGTGTCTTCTGAGAAAGTCTGCTTCTCAGTTGTCCACTCCAGGAATGAACACTGCTGACAGTGCTAACACATGATTTTCCGCCCATCGGAGAATCCTTGTGGCTTCTGCCATCGCCATCCTGCTTCTTGTGCCGCCCTGTCGGTTTACATGAGCGTGATGTTGTCTGACTGGATCAGCACCGGCCGGTGTTGAAGCAGGGGTCTAGCCTGACTTAGGGCATTGTAAATGGCCCTTAGTTCCAGAATATTTATGTGTAGGGAAGTTCATAGCCTTGGAAGTTTCTTCCCTGTGTGACTGCCCCCCAGCCTCGAAGGCTGGCATCCGTGGTCACCAGGACCCAGTCCTGTATGCCGAATCTGCGGCCCCCTAGAAGATGAGCACTCTGCAGCCACCACAACAGCGACACCCTGGCCCTTGGAGACAGGGTTATCCGCCGATGCATCTGAAGATGCGACCCGGACCATTTGTCCAACAGATCCCACTGGAAAATCCTTGCATGGGACCTGGCGAATGGAATTTCTTCGTAAGAAGCTACCATCCTTCCCAGGGCTTGCGTGCATTGATGCACCGACACCTGTATACGTATAAGGAGGTCTCTGTCTAGAGACGACAACTCCTTGGACTTATCCTCCTGGAGAAACCCTTTTTATCCTGTTCTGTGTCCAGAACCATACCCAGGAACAGTAGACGCGTTGTAGGAACCAGCTGCAACTTTGGAATATTCAGAATCCAGCCGTGCTGTTGTCGCACTTCCCGGGATAGTGCTACTCCGCCGAACAACTGCTCCCTGGACCTCGCCTTTATAAGGAGATCGTCCAAGTACGGGATAATTATTTCGGCCATTACCTTGGTAAATACCTCGGTGCCGGGGACAGACCAACGGCAACGTCTGGAATTGGTAATGACAATCCTGTACCACAATTTTGAGGTACTCCTGGTGAAGAGGGTAAATAGGGACATGCAGGTAAGCATCCTTGATGTCCAGTGATACCATGAAATTCTCCAGGCTTGCAATAATCGCCCTGAGCGATTCCATTTTGATATTGAACCTTCGTATATAAGTGTTCAAGGCTTTCAATTTTAGAATGGGTCTCACCGAACCGTCTGGTTTCGGTACCACAACATTTTGGAATAGTAACCCCGGCCTTGTTGAAGGAGGGGTACCTTGGTTTCACCCGCTGGAAGTACAGCTTGTGAATTGCCACCAGTACTACCTTTCTCCGAGGGCAGCAGGCAAGGCTGATGTGAGGTAACGGCGAGGGGGAGTCGCCTCGAACTCCAGCCTGTATCCCTGTGATACTATTTGCAGAACCTAGGGATCCACCTGTGGGCAAGCCCACTGGTCCCTGAAGTTCTCGAGACGCGCCCCTACCGCACCTGTCACCACCTGTGGAGCCCCAACGTCATGCGGTGGACTCAGAGGAAGCGGGGGAAGATTTTTGATCCTGGGAACTGGCTGCTGGTGCAGCTTTTTCCTTCTTCCCTTGTCTCTGTGCAGAAAGGAAGCGCCTTTTGACCCGCTTGCTTTTCTGAAGCCGAAAGGACTGTACCTGAAAATACAGTGCTTTCTTAGGCTGTGAGGAAACCTGAGGTAAAAAATTTTCTTCCCAGCTGTTGCTGTGGATACGAGGTCCCAGAGACCATCCCCAAACAATTCCTCACCCTTATAAGGCAGAATCTCCATGTGCCTTTTATAGGCAGCATCACCTGTCCACTGCCGGGTTTCTAATACCCTCCTGGCAGAATGGACATTGCATTAATTCTGGATGCCAGCCGGCAAATATCCCTCTGTGCATCCTTTATATCTAAGACGACGTCTTTAATATGCTCTATGTTAGCAAACTATTATCCCTGTCTTAGAGTATTAATATTATCTGACTGGGTATCAGACCACGCTGCAGCAGCACTATTTATGCTGAGGCAATTGCAGGTCTCAGTATATAACCTGAGTGTGTATATACAGACTTCAGGATAGCCTCCTGCTTTTTATCAGCAGGCTCCTTCAAGGTGGCCGTATCCTAAGACGGCAGTGCCACCTTTTTTGACAAACGTGTGAGCGCCTTATCCACCCTAAGGGATATCTCCCAACGTGACCTATCCTCTGGCGGGAAAGGGTACGCCATCAGTAACTTTTTAGAAATTACCAGTTTCTTATCGGGGGAACCCACGCTACTTTACACACTTCATTCATTCATCTGATGGGGGAACAAAACACTGGCTGCTTTTTCTCCCCAAAAATAAAACCCCTTTTATGTGGTACTTGGGTTCATGTCAGAAATGCGTAACAAATTTTTAATTGCCGAGATCATGTAACGGATGTTCCTAGTGGATTGTGTATATGTCTCAACCTCGTCGACACTGGAGTCAGACTCCGTGTCGACATCTGTGTCTGCCATCTGAGGTAACGGGCGTTTTTTTTTTTTTGAGCCCCTGATGGCCTTTGAGACGCCTGGGCAGGCGTGGGCTGAGAAGCCGGCTGTCCCACAGCTGTTTTACGTCATCCAGCCTTCTATGTAAGGAGTTGACATTGTCGGTTAATACCTTCCACCTATCCGTCCACTCTGGTGTCGGCCCCACAGGGGGCGACATCCCATTTATCGGCCTCTGCTCCACCTCCACGTAACCTTCCTCATCCCACATGTCGACACAGCCGTACCGACACACAGCACACACACAGGGAATGCTCTGACTGAGGACAGGACCCCACAAAGTCCTTTGGGGAGACAGAGAGAGAGTATGCCAGCACACACCAGAGCGCTATATAATGCAGGGATTAACACTATAACTGAGTGATTTTTCCCCCAATAGCTGCTTGTATAAACAATATTGCGCCTAAATTTAGTGCCCCCCCATCTCTTTTTAACCCTTTGAGCCTGAAAACTACAGGGGAGAGCCTGGGGAGCTGTCTTCCAGCTGCACTGTGAAGAGAAAATGGCGCCAGTGTGCTGAGGGAGATAGCTCCGCCCCTTTTTCGCAGACTTTTCTCCCGCTTTTTTATGGATTTTGGCAGGGGTATTTATCACATATATAGCCTCTGGGGCTATATATTGTGATGATTTTGCCAGGCAAGGTGTTATATTGCTGCTCAGGCCCCCCCCCCCCCCCCCCCCCTTCCCAGCGCCCTGCACCCATCAGTGACCGGAGTGTGAGGTGTGCATGAGGAGCAATGGCGCACAGCTGCAGTGCTGTGCGCTACCTTGGTGAAGACTGAAGTCTTCTGCCGACGATTTTCCAAAACACTTCTTGCTTCTGGCTCTGTAAGGGGGCCGGCGGCGCGGCTCCGGGACCGAACATCAATGGCCGGTTCCATGCGGTCGATCCCTCTGGAGCTAATGGTGTCCAGTAGCCTAAGAAGCCCAAGCTACCACCAGTTAGGTAGGTTCGCTTCTTCTTCCCTTAGTCCCTCGTTGCAGTGAGCCTGTTGCCAGCAGATCTCACTGTAAAATAAAAAACCTAAAATATACTTTCTTTCTAGGAGCTCAGGAGAGCCCCTAGTGTGCATCCAGCTCAGCCGGGCACAAGAATCTAACTGAGGTCTGGAGGAGGGTCTTAGTGGGAGGAGCCAGTGCACACCAGGTAGTCCTAAAGCTTTCTTTAGTTGTGCCCAGTCTCCTGCGGAGCCGCTAATCCCCATGGTCCTTACGGAGTCCCAGCATCCACTTAGGACGTCAGAGAAATAGATTTACCGGTGAGTAAAATCTTATTTTCTTCCACCGAGATCTCGCTGTTAAGATGGTCCATGGCGTCCTGAGGCAATCTAGGCAAGTTAGAAGCTGCAAGAAAGTGAGAGACTAGGTCTGAGTGGGGCAGAGAGGAAGAACCAGGTGAGGGGGGTGGAAGGTTGTACAAGTCAGCGTAGTAGGATTGGAAGGTAGCCCTAATGGCGGTGGGTTCATGGACAAGCTGATTGAGAGAGTTTCTGATAGAAATAATATTAGTTTTGGCTCTCGTGGAACGGAGTCGTGCCGCTAGGATCTTGTCTGCCTTGTCTCCCTTCTCGTAAAAAGACTGGCAAAGCCATTTAAGACGTTTGGCCACCCGTCTGGAGAGAAGGAGATCAAGTTCTGCCTTTTGGTTTTGGAGGCCAGGCTGATAATGTGCCCACGAAGAACTGCCTCTGAGTTTCTATAATGGTGTTGGCCCAAGTTCCCAGTAGTGGGTTCCAGCTTTGAACTCCTGAGTTAAGTGCTGGAATTCTGTACGACGTGTCATCATGACTAGGGTTCCAGCACTGTATCCTGGTGCACAGTCCACCCTAGGGCTGCTGCCTCATATTGCCAGGGATGCTCAAACACCTCAGCTTCTGCTCATTGCTGCTCCATAATCAGAAAACACATCAAGTTTCACCCATACTCCTGCTTCAGCTTGTTCTGTGGTTTCCAAGACGGTTCTCAAACCCTCAAGGCCTGTGACAAGAGTATTTTGAAATGAGGTTTGAAATGAAGGAATTGTTGCTGTTGAGTAATTGTAGGTGAGGATGAGTTATTTGAATTGCATTCTGGGCAATATGGGGAGCAAGTGTAGGCAGGTGTGTGGCAGATGAATAGCGGCGAGAGAGGAAGATTTGTCTTTTAGGCTAGCTTGAAGTGGGGACAGATGGGCTTAGTAGACTTAAGGGGAGGTGGTGAGTCTGAGAAGTGATAAATTGTTTTGGACCTATTGAGCTTTTTGGACTATCTATATAGAAACAGGTAAAATGATAAGTGTAGATGTGTTACTGGAGACAGCATGAGTGAATACATTTATTTTTATTATTAACATTTAGTGCCTTGTAGATGAGCAGCTGTGCTATAAGGATCAGATTTTCCTGATGTCATTTGGAACCGATGTCTCGTGTCTCTGGGAGACTGCACAAAATGTAAACATACGTACGTAAGTATCTTCCACCAGGTAAAGTTGTCTGGGTAATTACGATGCTGTAGTCACTCTTATTGTTCGTTTGCTGATCTAAACTTGCCTGTGTTTCATAGTATTAAGGCACCAAATTCAGAGACTCATTCCGCTAGTTTTCCCTAGTTGGTGCTCTAAATTGAATGTTATATCATTGACAAGTCTGTACAGCCTACACTACTGAGAGGCTGACTCAAGGCTCTCAGTGCATGTTACACAAAGAGATTTAGGTTTACTTATACAGATTCCTTGTTTAGGAGTTCCAGCGTTTTACTAATCATGCACGCTGTCTCAGGGATCGTTAATACAAATAATTTTCTGTCATCCCTGCAGCCTACATGAAACCAGACAGTGGATTCAAGAGTTACAACCTCGAGGTGGCTGTAACTTGCTTCTAGCCTTACGAAAAGCTCTGCGGATCCAAGATCTGGATTCTCTTGTCATTATTGTCAGCAACTGGTAAGGTTATCTGCCTTTCCTAGCAGACAGGTTAGGATACTGGTGCAAGATTGATACCATGTATGGAAGGTTATATTAGTGGAATAATACGCCATGTTTCGTGTATAGCCAATTTCTGCAGCTGGGTACACTGGGTTCCACAGGGATGACATCGGGGTGTAGAGTTGGATCGTTTGAGCGATATTCTCTGTTACGGGAGCCTGTTTATCAAGCATTTAGGAGATACTACAGAGTACTCCTTGCTCCATTAATGCATCAGATGTTGTTATTAGAATAGGAGTTTTCTTGGAATAGGGCAGTATATGACAGAATGGTTTAGGACATGGTACAGGTGTCCCCATACATCTTGCCTCAATACGCCACGCAGCGGCAGGTAACTGGCTTGAGTGAGTTGACAGGTCCCGTGCAACTCCGTTAGCGCTGGATGTCTTTTTTGGCTGAAAAATGTGTCTTATTCGCGTTGCTATGCAAAGAAGACGCACAAGCAGACTCTGCTGATTAAAATGATATGCGGTAGCCTATATTCTGTATGCATCTGCGGCTGTAACTGCATACGAAATGCTACACTACAGTGTTTTCTAGAAAAACACTGCTTTTCGTATGCAGCCGTGGTCTAACACAGAATAGAGGCATGCCACAAATTATGTTAATCAGCAGAAGCTGCCTGTGCGTCCTTTTTGCACCATTTTGTGAATAAGATGCATTTTAATGGAAAAAGTCTCACAAAAATACGCTCAGTGCTACCATGGCATGGCGTGACTTGAAAGGCCGTTTAACGAGCAGGCAGGCTAGATGTGAGTGGACACATCTGTAGTGTAGAATAAGGATATTTAAAACAGTGAGAGTGTAGCCAGAGGTGTAGCTAAGTGCCATGGTGCCTGGAGCCAGGGTATGCCTCAGCGTCCCCCCCCTGTACTGAATTGGGGGCATGTTACATTGAAAAGAAAAAAAATGTAAAAATCCTAAATTGGTGACAGGGCCGATTTTAGACATTGTGGCGCTCAGGGTGAAAGTTTCCTCTGGGCGCCCCTCAAGTTTAAAACAGGGATAGTGTGCGCCGAAGGCACACAACAAATATATAAGGACGTGGCTTCATGGGGAATGGGCGTAATCACAGAATAGTACCAATTCACATTACACCGCACAGTAGAGACCGTTTTTCACATTACACCACACAGTAGTACCCCTTATACACGTTAAGCCAAACAGTAGAGCCGCTTATACATGTTACACCACAGAAGAGCCCCTTATACACGTTATGCCATACAGTTGAGCCGCTTATACACGTTACACCACAGAAGAGCTGTTTATACACATTATGCTACAGTAGAGTCGCATATTCATGTTATGTTGCAGCTTCTAATGCAGAGAGAGGTGCTGCAGCAGCAGCTGGCATAGAGAGAGGTGCTGCAGCATCAATGCAGAGAGAGGTGCTGTAGCAGCCATGGCATAGAGGGGTGCTGCAATAGCCGCGGCAGAGAGAGGTGCTGCAGCAGCCAAGGCAGAAAGTGGTGCTGTAGCAGCCGGAGCAGAGAGAGGTGCTGCAGCAGCCAGGGTAAAGAGAGAATGCTGCAGCAGATGGGGCAGAGAGAAGTGCTGCAGCAGCCAGGGCAGAAAGAAGTCCTACAGCAGACAGGGCAGAGAGAGATGCTGCTGCAGCACTGGGGCAGGGAGAGGTGCTGCAGCAGCCAAGGCAAAAAGAGGTGCTGCAGCAGCAGTAGCAGAGAGTGGTGTTGCAGGACAGAAGTAACCCTGCTGCACAGCAACAAGCAGACAGTGAGACATACTATATAAAGAGGACGGCAGAGCTCCGGCATATGCTGGCTGTCAGTGTCTCCAGCTGTCACCTCTGGCCTGACCTGTCCCTACCTATTCTCCGAGACAGAGTCAGTGTGCACTACCTCTGTGCCCTCTAACTTTTTTGGTGTCGGGAGCTCGCAGTCCACCAGAGCAACCCTCGCTACACCCCTGAGTGTAGAAAAGGTTAATATAGGGGGAGGAGAGCATAGAGCAGGTCAAGGGAGATCAAGATAGGGCAGTGGTTTCCAAACTTTTTGAATCATGGCGCCCTAGAGTATCAGAATTGTTGTCATGCACCCCTGGCCAAAAGTTTCTTATTAAGAAATTTAGAAAAAAATATTAGATTAAGTAAACTGTGTTGAGATGTCATCCTTAGGATCCGTTATGTGGTGAGGGACAAGATTCGCTTCTGATTGTCCACATATGTTATGATTGGCAGGCACCAGCACTGGTTTTGCCTATTACATTAACCATAATAAATTTGAATTGGCCCTGAACCACCAATCCAAGACACCCCTGCAAGTGTCCCGAAGCACCCCAGGGAGCCACGGTACACAGTTTGGGAACCTCTGCTATATAGTCAAAATTGTAAGAAAAGTTATTGCAGATCGCAAGGTGAAAGTCACCTTGCGATCCAGATTTGATGTCGATGCGCGGTCTGCATCACGAGAATAGATAGACTGTGCAGGCAAGTCAATTTTGACTATCTCTATAGAAAAGAGAGTCAAAATTGACACTTAGCCAAAATCGCTGCTGCACACAGTTTTACAACCACTGAGATAAGGGGATTATAGGATAGGGTGGTAGACATTTGTCAAACAATGATTTTAGATTTGTTTTTCTTTCTGCCTCTATAACTTTTCCATTATGATCTACTTAGAAAATTATTAAAATATTAAAACCTTTCGTTTTTATTTATTTGAAAATATTTGAAAATATTTTTTAGATATTTTGAAAAGAAAGATAAATATTTAAGAGAATGAAAAACTGAGAAAATAGTGATTGAAATGACATATATATGTTAGGAAAAGTTTTTCCTTAATGTATTCCGTTATGATTTGGGCGAGCTTCTGGTGTCTCTGTATACTGGTTATGATAAACCAATACATATTAATAGCTTTATGTTAGATTTTTATATATAGTAAACAGTACTGTATATATCCTTTTCTGTAGTATTATGACACCATCTACTGGTGACTGAGGTATATTGTCTGTGTTGGAGAAATGGAATGGAATGGGATCTTGTCATGAAGTTCAAATTAGTCTCAAATCATTATGAATCGATGGCAATGTTTCCCTTAAAATCACTGGATCATTGTAATACACAACTCCCTAAACCACCAACAGTTTAGTCCAAATAGCTTTTGGCTTAATGAAACCCTCCACCATTTGGGGTTAAGAGGGGGGTAAAACATCCGTATAGACCCCAGCACGTGGAATTGCTTGGGCCAATGCTGAGTAGCATAAACAATCAATTATGTTCAAATGAAAATGGAACCACATTATTCACTGTCAGTATTGGAATTACAGGTCTCTTGTAAGGTACAGTAGTCCTGTAGGACCTATACGCCGTTAGTGAATGACGCACACATAGTGCAAGCATTGATGGTTAGATACCTGATGTAGCCATGTTATTCACTGACACCTTATTGGTCCTATATGTCATCCTTAGTCAGTGGGAGCCGAGTGGGACCAATAGTATCATTAAATTATGTGGATGTTCATATTGGGTCCATGGCTCCATTCTCCATCAGGAAGACTGAATGCTGGCTTAATTCATTCAGTGGGTATCTGGTTTGTACTCTGGTACAGTTCCTGAGTTTGACGTTATTTAGTCATATGCTAAATCGATACATCTAGAATACTAGAAACATTGACTCCTGAAGGATGTATTAACAAAACAGACAGCACATCATATCTAGGATTGCTAGACCAAACATTCACACACAGTTCAAATCCCACCAATAATGACATGAATAGGAGAAACTGCAGTTGTGCCGCACGTGCATTTCGACAGTCTTGAGATTTACATGGCTTTATTAATATATCTAATACAGTTGATTTCTGATCTGCTAAGAAAATTGTGAGCAAGATCACATGGGAAACATGTTTTGATCTACTGGACATGGGTCTTAAGGACCTGTTTACATTATACCGGGATTATTCAGTTGGCAAAAGTGCTACCCTAATATTTCGAGTTTTACTCAACCCCCCAAGCTCTCACAACCCATGGAGCTCTGGAATAGCCACTGTGCTTTCCAGAGCGGGGCTGGTAGTTTAAAATGGAAGACTGACATGCTGATTTTGCAGTCTCCCCCACATAGACATCAGGGGATCCGGTCTGAAGAAAATCTCATGTTGACCTTATGACCTGTCGACCTAGCACATGTCGACCTAGAAACCCTGTCAACCTTCAGACCCTGTCGACCTAGTGACTGTCGACCTATAGTGGTCGACCTAAACATTGTCGACCTAGACACTGTCGATCTATTGATCCACACCCAGACATCAGCCCTGTACAAACTAGTATTATTGATGTTTTCATTCATTTAATTCACTTCAGTTGTTTCTACATTCAGCGCCCTTGCTCAAAACTCCATTGAAATGAATCAGCCATCACAACGGAATCAGTATGAAATACCTACAATCAAAATCCTGACGGTCAAAATCCCGACAACAATTGGCCGACGGTCAAAATCCCGACTAGGTCAAAATCCCGACAAGGTCAAAATCCCAACTAGGTCAAAATCCCGACAAGATCAAAATACCGACATTTAAAATGCCGACAAGGTCAAAATACAGACATTTAAAATGTTGACAGGTCAAAAAGTCGACACGTTTTGCATTTTTGTGTGTGTGTATGTCGATGTAGGTTGACATGGACACCGTATGAGTGCACCGCGTCCCCTCGCATAGCTTGCTGTGCTCGCCATGCTTCGGGCACTATTATATTCCCCCTCCAGGTGCACTGGGATGGTAAAGTATGAACAAGTCGGTTTCAATAAAAAAAAATCTTGAAAAACTAATGTCGACTTTTTGACCTGTCGACATTTTAAATGTTGGTATTTTGACCATGTCGATATGTTGACCGTCGGTCAATGGGTGTCGGGATTTTGACTGTCAGGATTTTGATTGTAGGTAAATTGACTGCATCCCATCACAACTAACGGGAAAGACTCCGTACATGAATTTCTTATGTTTTGTCATCTCAAACCGGAGAAAACTTTTATGTATTTCCATAAAGATTGCACAATTAATCCTTCATAGACTTGACCTATTTTATACTAAACTGAGAAATTGGTGATTTTGTGATGTCTGGCAATATTTAGGGCTAGCGGTAGGTTTGGAAGACTGATTATAGGTCACTTTGCATGAAATAGATGTGGTCATTTTAAATTGATGTGAAAATCACTAGTAAATAGAGAGTATTATCACTGCTTATACCATCTAGCCTCTGTAGTTGTGTCTATGAGCCAATTCATCCCGAATGCTAAAGGTATACAAAAGTTGATTACTTCCCTAATGTTAAAAATCGTAATATAGATATTAATATCCTTATTTCAGTGTATTATTTATAATTCATCCACTATAATTCCTTGATTACTGCTCTTGCTGTATTTGCTAGCCCTGACCAGTCACCAGACGTCTTATCTGACTACCTTCTGCAGTGCACTCTGGGAAGAAACGTCCAATTCCACATTGTTGCATTTGACAGCATTGGGCAGGTAACTGTGTGTAACTTCTTACTTCATGAGTTGTAAAAGACTAAACCAAAACTATTCACGTTATATGAGGTGTACGACAAACAAGTCTTTTTCATCAGTTAAAATGTAGTAATAATATATTATGTAACTAGTTGTTTATTCCACAACAGGCTGATTTACAAAGGCTAGCTGACGCAATTGGTGGACATTTCCATTGCTTTTCTTCATGGAAAGAGGTAAAGTATATCACATGGTCTTGTGGATTCTCATGCCGGCGATACAGCACCGATACTGTATCATATTCCTCGATGATGCTTAGGTTCATCTCTGTTCTTTCTAATGTTATTTGTAACAGGATGAGATCTATGCCAGCACCGATATAAAGTTACTTTTCAAAGAGGTGCAGAAAGCTGTTGACACCTTAAATGGGATCAAGGAAATGCAGCAAGGGAGACTGGATGACACCATTATCAGTATAATGCAGGAGGTGAGCTGATTCTAATTAAAATAATGGTCTATGAGGGAAATGTGTCACACCTTGTAGAGAGGACAAGTGCAGAAGTTGTGCGTAGCAGCCAATCAGAGTTTAGATATCATTTTATAGAGCTTAACCCATTAAGAACAGGCACCTCAAGCAGCTCTACGCGTTTGTCATCCAAACGTCCTCAGGGGATGTGGACTCATGGGGGTATATTTACTAAAATGGGAGTTCTATTTAAGATGGGATGTTGCCCATAGCAACCAATCAGATTCCAGGTATAATCTTCTAGAAGCTGCTAGATAAATGAGAAGTAGAATCTGATTGGTTGCTATGGGCAACATCCCATCTTAAATAGAACTCCCATCTTAGTAAATTTACCCCTTGGTGTATGTGACTTGAATGAGCTCTGCTGTATTTATAATCTCTTAATGGTCAGCAAATTAATTGCATGACCCTTATTGATCCGGTCACACCATCAACATAGGAACACATTATAAATCTAATTTTCTATCATTTAAACTAAAATCTATGAAAATAAATTCACATTAAAGGTAAACAATGTAAAAGTTTAATCCAGACGAAATTCTCTGTTACTTGGCACCCAAAGTGAAGACAGTGGACTCCCATGTATAGTTAAGTGGCTGTAACTGATAGTATCTATGTCAGTCATTCCCAAGCTCGGTCCTCAAGGCACGCTGGCAGTGCAGGTTTTTAGTGATATCCAGGCTTCAGCACAGATGGTTAAATCAAAACAAATGAGGTATTAATTACGTCACCTGTGCTTAAGCATGGATATCACTAAAACCTGGACTGCTGGTGTGCCTTGAGGATTAACACACACACACACACACATTAATTCACCCCTGCAAAAAACGTATCTATCCATGAAGAATTTGTTCTCTGCATCAGCCAGAGTGTGGAGTGATAGAGAGAAAATCAAATGAAGTGGGGGAAGAGACGCGAGGGTCAGAGACACTGGAGGTGAGCAGGAGGACCAGCTTTTTAATCTGAGATGCAGGGCATCAGTGGCAGGTCCCATGGTTCAGAACAGTAACGAGACTGGCCCCCTTTAGGACAGGGGCAACCTTGATAAACCCCACAATGTGCATACAGCAGATCACTCACTAAGTGTCCCATGCCCCCATATAGTATATAGGCCCTAGATAAGGCCCTAATTTGTCTGATGGGTCACTGTGCCCTGTTTGTGCGGCAGTTCTCTGTCCACGTGTGTGATGTTGTTAGGACAGAACTATATGGGACAGGAGGGTGGTAATGGGATAAGCAGAAAGCCACAGACTGAGAGTTAGATACTATCCATATGTTATTAGCACGGACTAATGATGTGAGGCAGAAAGTGATAAAGGATAATTATGGGGCAAACACCACTCTATAAAATAGCGTCCATACAGCGTACTTTTTATATGATGGAAGAGATGATGACCCAACATTTACTTCTAGGTTCATTTGGACTATGGCCCTCATTCCGAGTTGATCGGTCGCAAGGCGAATTTAGCAGAGTTACACACGCTAAGCCGCCGCCTACTGGGAGTGAATCTTAGCTTCTTAAAATTGCGACCGATGTATTCGCAATAATGCGATTACTAACTACTTAGCAGTTTCAGAGTAGCTCCAGACTTACTCTGCCTGTGCGATCAGTTCAGTGCTTGTCGTTCCTGGTTGACGTCACAAACACACCCAGCGTTCGCCCAGGCACTCCCACCGTTTCTCCGGCCACTCCTGCGTTTTTCCCGGAAACGGTAGCGTTTTCAGCCACACGCCCCTGAAACGCCGTGTTTCCGCCCAGTAACACCCATTTCCTATCAATCACATTACGATCGCCGGAGCGAAGAAAAAGCCGTGAGTAAAAATACTTTCTTCATAGTAAAGTTACTTGGCGCAGTCGCAGTGCGAACATTGCGCATGCGTACTAGGCGGATTTTCACTGCGATGCGATGAAAAATACCGAGCGAACAACTCGGAATGAGGGCCTATATGTTAAAGGCATGGCATCACTGCCCTTACCTACATTATGGTATACAAACTAAATGGTATACTGAATATAATGTACATAAAGTAGATGATAAAGTATTAAGTTTCATTGTGTTTTCTGAATAGGATTAGAAGTATAAATAAGCAATGTCAACTATTCTTTTAACAGATATCAACGGAGGTTGCCAAAATGCCTCCCTCTACCTTTCTTCCTAAACCTCCCAATCATGATGGACCACTGAACATTGAAATACCAAATTTTTCACCCAAAACTTCAGCTGAATGGCTCAAGAAAAATGGATTAAAAGGTGTCATATTATTTAAAAGTCATTTATTTGTTTTGTCCTTTCAGGGTAAGTGTAAAAGTGGCGCACTGGGCGGGATAAAGAGACCCTGTCGTCTAAGGTTGGCTATCTCCTATATAATAGCCCAGCTCTGTGACTTTGTGCCTGTGTGTATAACGCATCTCTCATTGGGTTAGTGGCAGGTCTATCACACACAGTCCACAGCAGATTGGGCGAGAAACGCCCTCCCACACAGGTTACATCCAATGGGAGGCTCTGCCCTTTGCCTGCTGTGTTTTCACAGAGCAGGATTAGCAATGGGATTGTTGGAGCTGCAGCTCCAGCCCCACACCCCAAAATAGGCCCACTGCATCTGCAGCAACATACCCTCCAACAACTTACACATAAAAATTGATACAAATTTGAAAAGGGGGCGTGGCCACGGGTACAGCCGCGTGGTCACGCCCCTTTCCCCATACTTTCCATGGAAGTTTGGAGAGTTAGTAATCGGTACATACCATAAAAAAAAAGGGACTGTACCTGCCCCTCTGAGCCCCGGAGCCTCTCTGCGCGTGATGTCACAGAACTGCCTCCCCACCACAGCCGCACCCAGATCCCCAGAGGCCCTGACTCCGCAACACAGCACCTGGGCTGCCAGCCTGGAAGCCCCGAGATGGCTAATGTAATGGGTAGAGTGGGTGATATCGCGGACGGTAATGTCTGGACGCTGAATCAATGTAAAAGGTGACAGTGCTGTGCAGTGCAGTGGGTGTGCAGTCAGGGCCGGTGCTAGAGTGTTCGGCACCCCCATGCAAACTATAAATTGGCAACCTTGCATACTTTACAAAGGCACAGCGCACATAATACCCCCTGTGGTAGAGACACTTACACATGTAACGTCCCCTGTAGCAGAGACGCTTACACATGTAATGCCCCCTGTACCAGTGACGCTTACACATGTAACGCCCCCTGTAGTAGTGATGCTTACACACGTAACGCCCCCTGTACCAGTGATGCTTACACACGTAACGCCCCCTGTACCAGTGTCGCTTACATATGTAACGCCCCCTGTACCAGTGACACTTACACACATAACGCCCCCCTGTTCCAGTGACGCTTACACATGTAACGCCCCCCTGTAGCAGTGACGCTTACACACGTAACACCCCCTGTACCAGTGACGCTTACACACGTAACGCCCCCTGTACCAGTGACGCTTACACACATAAAGCCCCCTGTACCAGTGATGCTTACACACGTAACGCCCCCCTGTACCAGTGACGCTTACACACATAACGCCCCCCCGTACCAGTGATGCTTACACACGTAACGCCCCCTGTAGCAGTGACGCTTACACACGTAACGCCCCCCGTAGCAGTGACGCTTACACACGTAACGCCCCCTGTACCAGTGCCGCTTAGACACGTAATGCCCCTGTATCTGTGCCGCTTAGACATGTAACGCCCCCTGTACCAGTGCCGTTTAGACACGTAACGCCCCCTGTACCAGTGATGCGTACACACGTAACGCCCCCTAAACTACAGCTCCCAACAGCCCTTAGCGCCGAAGCATTCCGGCCCTTAGGACTGCTGGGAGCTGTAGTTTATTGAGTGCATCTTCTTCCCTGTAATGCGGTGCGTTGGGACACCGGCGCTAACAATAGTGACTGGCTGCTTGTCTGCTGTGCGAGTCTCCGGGAGAGCCACTGCCAAAGGGAGGACAGCAGCTTAGCTGCTTCCAGGAGGAGAAGCAGGATAAGCATTACCCGCCCCTCCCTCACTCACAGTACCTCCGCAGCACCCTCACACCCCCCCTCCAGCACCCGCGGTAGCTCCGGACCCCTCCCCCACCCACAGCAACCCCGCACCCGCCCCTCCCGCCGCACCATCGCATTCGCCCCTCACCCACCTGGGGCAACCCCGCAACTGCTCCTCCCCCACCCGCGGTGGCTGCGGACCCCCACCTGCGGCACCACCGCAACCGCCCCTCCCCCTCCCGCGGCACCCCCAGATCCCATCCGCATCTTCCCCACACCCGCCACTCCCTCAACCAAAGCACCTACTAGGTGATTCATCAGGCCCTGCGTGCACTGTTCACACCGTTGCAAGGGGCTTCTCACCCATTAACCATCGCATGCTCCTTGTCCGTGCAATATTTAACCACTCACTTAATTATGATTGGAGGTAATACTCCATATAATAAAAATATTGCATGCCACAAGGGTGTGCAAGGGTTAAGGGGGCGTAGCCCCTTACGACGGCGTGAAGAGCGCCCGTAGGGCGCGATGAATCAACTAGTAATTTATATTTAAACACCGACTGAAGCAGTGTGTAATTGCGATCTACTTTGTGCAGACAAGCCGCAGTAGACATGGCAGGTCACAGCAAGAGGCTCACCCACCCATATGATCAGCTGGGGCGTTCAGTGATCCTAATGTCTGCACGACATTCAGGATATTAATGAAAGAAACTGCTCTAGTATGGAAATGGAACTCCCGTTATCGTTACCAGTACAAATCTAATCGGGATACGGTCGTTAGGCCGACACAGCTTAGGTCGACGGTCATTAGGTCGACCACCGAAGGTCGACATGCATTAGGTCGACATGGCAAATATGTCAACATGGTCATTAGGTCGACAGGTCAAAAGGTCGACATGAGTTTTTCACATTTTTTTCTTCATTTTTTCCCCATACTTGATGATCCACGTGGACTATGGGGGTCATTCCGAGTTGTTCGCTCGTTATTTTTTTCTCGCAACGGAGCGATTAGTCGCTAATGCGCATGCGCAATGTCCGCAGTGCGACTGCGCCAAGTAAATTTGCTATGCAGTTAGGTATATTACTCACGGCATTACGAGGTTTTTTCTTCGTTCTGGTGATCGTAATGTGATTGACAGGAAGTGGGTGTTTCTGGGCGGAAACTGGCCGTTTTATGGGTGTGTGTGAAAAAACGCTACCGTTTCTGGGAAAAACGCGGGAGTGGCTGGAGAAACGGAGGAGTGTCTGGGCCAACGCTGGGTGTGTTTGTGACGTCAAACCAGGAACGACACTGACTGAACTGATCGCAGATGCCGAGTAAGTGTGGAGCTACTCAGAAACTGCTAAGAAGTGTCTATTCGCAATTCTGCTAATCTTTCGTTCGCAATTTTGATAAGCTAAGATTCACTCCCAGTAGGCGGCGGCTTAGCGTGTGCAAAGCTGCTAAAAGCAGCTTGCGAGCGAACAACTCGGAATGACCCCCTATGATTGGAACGGTAACCTGTGCCGAGCGAAGCGGTAGCGGAGCAAGGCGCCTTGCCCGAAGCATGGTGAGCGAAGCGAGCCATGCGAGGGGACATGGGGCACTAATTGGGGTTCCCCGTCACTTTACAAATAAAACGAAACCCAAAAAAGTCCAAAAACTCATGTCGACCTTTTCACCTGTCGACCTAGTACATGTCGACCTAATGCCCATGTCGACCTAATGCCCATGACCTAATGCCCATGTCGACCTTCAGTGGTCGACGTAATGACTGTCGACCTAAGTTGAGTCGACCCAACGACCCGTACCCATCTAATCAACCTCCAATACAAAGTATCCAATCTCACGGAATACTGAGATCTTAACCTCTCACTATAGTTAGCCTGGAGCTATATGTTACTCATTATAGGTACTCACAGTACAACAGTATCTGTTGTATTGATCAGTTGAGGAAATATAATAAAATGTTGATTTTAACATATTGCATACGTCATATGACTGTTTGTGTGACATTAGAAATTTTCTTTCTTTAATTTAGCCAAAAAACTGAACCTCTATCAAATACTAGCTCCTAATGCTTATTCTCTGGTGGAGGAGTTTGTACCTATACTTCAGAAAACTGTATCATCTACACTTCATGAGGTAAGTGACCTTTCTGTTACACTGTATTGTAATGATACAGGAATTCTGGGAAAACATTGTAAACAGATATTTTAAGACAATTATACTATTACTAAGGGGTCTTTTTGTTATAATTTGCAGTATGCATTTGAAAATTAACAATATTTTCTACTGGTTTTTACCCTTCAGTATTGCTGTTATACATGGGAGGACAGCTCTTGCTGCTTCATAAATTGATTGCCTTATTGTGCGCTAAGGGGACAGCATTCAAATGCAAAAAAAACCAAATCACCAGTTTCGTAAATGGAAGAAACATTTTAAATACTTTTTTTTTTTTAAAATACTTTTTTCTCATACGTCCTAGAGGATGCTGGGGATGAAATCAAGACCATGGGGTATAGACGGGATCCGCAGGAGACATGGGCACTCTAAAGACTTTTCATTGGGTGTGAACTGGCTCCTCCCTCTATGCCCCTCCTCCAGACCTCAGTTTTAGAAATGTGCCCAGGTCAACTGGATGCACTCTGAGGAGCTCTACTGAGTTTCTCTGAAAAGACTTATGTTAAGTTTTTTATTTTCAGGGAGATCTGCTGGCATCAGACTCCCTGCTTCGTGGGACTGAGGGGGCAGAAGCAAAACCAACTTCCTCAGAGTTTCATGGCTCTGCTTCTGGCTGACAGAACACCATTATCTCCTGAAGGGAACTGAACGCTAGCCATGTGTAGATGCTCACTCCCACAGCACGCCGTCACCCCCCTCACAGAGCCAGAAGACAGGGGAGTATGAGAAGAATGATCTTCAATCAAGTAAGTGACGGCTGAGGTGCAGCGCGGCTGTCGGGAGCGCAGCGCGCCATTGCTGCCCACACACACAGGCACAGCAGGGTGCAGGGCGCAGGGGGGGGGGGGGCGCCCTGGGCAGCAAGAAAAATACCTCAAATTGGCTAAAAGGGGGCATAAGATGCCCAGGTACAGCCCTACCCCCGCCAGTGTAAATATTATGAACATTTTCTGAGGTAAAAAGGGCGGAGCTTCTTCCTCAGGCAGCCAGCACACTACTCAGCGCCATTTTCTCTCTCTCCTCAGGCTGCAGAGAACACGCTGGTCCTCTCCTCCACTTCTGACAAGTACAGGATGCTATAAAGGGGGGGCACAAAGCGATTGTGGTGCATTTGATAGTGTATATTACTATTTAAAAGCGCTTTTGGGCTGTGAACATACTGTGTTCACAGGCAATACTGTCGCTGGGTTTGTGAACTTGCTGCTCTTATCCTGTGTCCCTCTGACAGATTTTACTGTGGGTCTGTTCCCAAAATAAGTCCCAGTGTGTCTGTGAGTGTGGTGTACACGTGTGAGGCATGTCTGAGGCAGGGAGTTCCTCCCTGGAGGAAGCCATTTTAGGGACACAGAGTTGTAATGTGGTGGCGCTACCGGCACACCAAGAGCCTGCATGGGTGAAAGAGCTACGTGACAGTATGCATCTGATTAACCGTAGATTAGATAAGTCTGAATCTAAGGCTGCATGCTGGAGAAAATCTGTGGAAGATGTGATTTTTCAGGATGCTGTTATTCCTTATGCGGGCGGCCCTTCTGGGTCACATAAGAGACCATTTGCAAATGTTGTAAACACTGATACCGACACGGGTTCTGATTCTTGTGTCGACAATAGTGAATCCAGAGAGATAGATCATAAATTGGCAAAAAGTATACAATATATGATTGTGGCTATAAGGGACGTGTTGGAGGTTACAGAAAGCACTACTGTACCTCAGGAGAAAGCTTATTTATGTAAGGAAAAGAAATCCAAAGTCACGTTCCCTCCTTCACACAAACTAAATGCTCTGTTTGAAGGGATGTGGGTGACTCCTGATAAAATATTTCGTATTCCCAAAAGGATTCACATAGCTTATCCTTTCCCGTTTGAAGACAGGAAAAAATGGGAGTCACCCCCTGTGCTAGACAGTGCACTTTCCAGGTTGACAAAGACGGTAATTCTCCCTGCTCCTGGCACGGCTTCTCTTAAAGAGCCGGCAGACCGCAAAATGGAAACGACATTGAAATCCATTTATGTTACCAATGGTACACTGCTCAGGCCCACTATTGCCTGCGCATGGGTGAGTCGCGCTATTGAAAAATGGTCAGAAAGCGTGTCATCAGAAATTGACACGATTGATAAAGATGAGATACTCCTTAAGTTAGGGAATATCAAGGACGCTGCCACCTACATGCTGGAAGCAATGAAGGATATTGGACTCTTGTGTTCACAAGCCGCTACCATGGCAGTATCGGCTAGGCGGGCGTTGTGGATTCGCCAGTGAAACGCGGATGCAGATTCCAAAAGAAACATGGAGGCTCTCCCATATAAAGGTGAGGCCTTATTTGGCGATGGCATGGATGCGTTAGTCTCTGCGGCTACAGCAGGTAAGTAAACATTTTTGCCCTCTGCGCCTGCACCGGCAAAAAAGACCTATCACCCGCAAATGCAGTCCTTTCGGCCCAATAAATACAAAAAGACGAGAGGTTCCCCCTTCTTTGCAGGAAGTGCAAAGGGAAGGAGAAAGAAGCCCAGACCGGCTCCAGGTTCCCAAGAGCAAAAGTCTACCCGTAATTCTGCCAAATCCCCAGCATGACACTGGAACTCCCTTGCGGGAGGCCGCTCGGGTGGGGGCACGTCTCAAACTCTTCAGCCAGGATTGGATTCTGTCTGGCCTGGACACCTGGGTGTTGCAAATAGTATCCCAGGGATACAAACTAGAGTTTCAAGACGTTCCAACATGCAGATTTTTCAAATCGACCTTGCCAGCTTCTCCGCCAGAGAGAGAAGCAGTAACAGCGGTAATCCATAAAATTATGTCAAGACCAGGTCATAGTCCTGGTACCGTTGTCACAACAAGGGCGGGGTTTTTATTCAAGCCTTTTTGTTGTTCCGAAGCCGGACGGCTCGGTCAGACCGATCCTAAATCTAAAAAATCTGAATTTCTTCCTGAAAAGGTTCAAGTTCAAGATGGAATCACTTCGGGCGGTGATTGCCAGTCTGGAGGAGGGGGACTACTTGGTGTCGGTGGACATAAAGGATGCTTACCTGCATGTTCCCATTTATCCTCCTCACCAGGCTTATCTGAGATTCGCGATTCAGGATTGCCATTACCAATTCCAGACGTTACCTTTCGGTCTCTCCACGGCGCCGAGGGTATTCACCAAGGTGATGGCGGAGATGATGGTCCTCCTTCGTCAGAAAGGAGTCAATATAATCCCTTATCTGGATGACCTCCTGATAAAGGCGAGATCCAGGGAGCAGTTATTACAAAACATGTCCCTCTCCCTGTCAATACTCCAACAACACGGGTGGATCATAAATTACCCAAAGTCACAGTTGGAACCGACGACAAGGTTGTCTTTCCTCGGGATGATTCTGGGAACAGAAGTTCAGAGAGTATTTCTTCCGCTGGAAAAGGCTCTGGAAATCCAGAAAATGGTAAAACAGATATTGAAACCATCAAGTGTGTCGATCCATCAGTGCATTTGGTTGTTGGGGAAGATGGTGGCGGCCACGAGGCCATACAGTTTGGCAGGTTCCATGCCAGAGTATTCCAGTGGGACCTGTTGGACAAGTGGTCGGGGTCACACCTACACATGCACAGAAAGATAATCCTGTCGTCAGAAACCAGGATTTCACTCCTGTGGTGGTTGCACAGCTCTCACCTGCTAGAGGGACGCAGATTTGGGATTCAGGACTGGGTCCTAGTAACCACGGATGCAAGTCTCCGAGGCTGGGGAGCAGTCTCTCAGCGAGAAAACTTCCATGGACGTTGGTCACATCAGGAAGCCTGCCTTCACATAAACGTGCTGGAGCTAAGAGCCATTTACAACGGCCTTCAACAAGTGGTACATCTTCTTCAAGACCGTCCCGTGCAGATCCAGGCGGACAATGTAACAGCAGTCGCATACATAAACAGGCAGGGCAGAACGAAAAGCAGAGCGGCAATGGCAGAGGCGACAAAAATCCTCCGCTGGGCAGAAAAACATCTACAAGCTCTGTTGGCAATATTAATTCTGGGAGTAGACAACTGGGAAGCAGACTTCCTCAGCAGACACGATCTCCATCCAGGAGAGTGGGGCCTCCACCAAGAAGTCTTCGCAGAGGTGACAAGTCTTTGGGGAGTTCCTCAAATAGACATGATGGCGTCTCGTCTCACCAAGAAGCTTCAGAGACACTGTTCCAGGTCGAGAGACCCTCAAGCAGTAGCAGTGGATGCACTGGTGACCCAGTGGGTGTTTCCGTCAGTGTATGTTTTCCCTCCACTTCCGCTGATCCCAAAAGTACTCAGGATCATAAGAAAGACAAGGGTTCGAGCAATCTTCATTGCCCCAGACTGGCCAAGAAGGGCTTGGTACCCAGATCTTCAGCAGTTACTCATAGGAGATCCTCGGCCTCTTCCTCCTCGGGAGGACCTGCTGCAGCAGGGGCCGTGTGTGTGCCAAGACTTACCGCGGCTATGTTTGACGGCATGGCTGTTGAGCGCCGTATCCTAGCCAGGAAGGGTATTCCTAAGGAGGTCATCCCCGCCCTTATTCAGGCCAGAAAGGGAGTAACGTCAAAACATTACCACCGTATTTGGAGAAAATATGTGTCTTGGTGTGAATCCAAGAAAGCTCCTACGGAAGAGTTTCACTTAGGACGTTTTCTCCATTTTTGCAGGAGGGTATGGAGACGGGCCTTCGATTGGGATCAGTCAAGGTCCAAATTTTGGCCTTGTCAGTGTTCTTCCAAAAACAATTGGCCTCTCTTCCAGAGGTTCAGACCTTCATGAAAGGGGTTCTGCACATCCAGCCTCCATTCGTGCCTCCAGTGGCACCATGGGACCTTAACGTGGTATTGCAGTTCCTTCAATCGGATTGGTATGAGCCTCTACAAAAGATAGAGTTGAAGTTTCTCACTTGGAAAGTGGTGATGCTTTTGGCATTGGCATCCGCAAGGCGGGTGTCTGAATTGGGGGCCTTGTCTCACAAGAGCCCTTACCTGATTTTCCATGAAGATAGGGCAGAGTTGCGGACTCGCCAACATTTTCTTCCAAAGGTGGTTTCTGCTTTTCACATAAACCAACCTATTGTGGTGCCAGTAGTTACTGACACATTCACTAATTCAAAGTCTCTAGATGTGGTTAGAGCTTTGAAAATCTATGTTGCTAGAACAGCTCGTATACGGAAAACAGAGGCTCTGTTTGTCCTGTATGATCACAACAAGATTGGCTATCCTGCTTCCAAGCAGACTATTGCACGTTGGATTAGAAATACGATTCAGCAAGCTCATACTACGGCTGGATTGCCGTTACCGACGTCGGTAAAGGCCCACTCCACTAGGAAAGTGGGCTCATCCTGGGCGGCTGCCCGGGGGGTCTCGGCATCACAACTTTGCAGAGCAGCTACTTGGTCAGGGTCAAACACATTTGCTAAGTTCTACAAGTTTGACACCTTGGCCGATGAGGACCTAAAGTTTGGTCAATCGGTGCTGCAGGGTCATCCGCACTCTCCCGCCCGTACTGGAGCTTTGGTATAGACCCCATGGTCTTGATGTCGTCCCCAGCATCCTCTAGGACGTATGAGAAAATAGGATTTTGATAACCTACCGGTAAATCCTTTTCTCCTAGTCCGTAGAGGATGCTGGGCGCCCGTCCCAGTGCGTACTTTACCTGCAGTTTAGTTATTACAGTTACACAAGTTGTGTTATCTCGGTTTCAGCATGTTGCTGCAATTAGTTCATGCCTGTTGGCGTGTGTTATGTTGAATGCCATGTGTGCGGCATGGTTGAGGGTGTGAGTTGGTAGATATCTCACCACTAGTTAAGTAATTCCTTTCCTCGAAATGTCAGTCTCCCTGGGCACAGTTCCTACAACTGAGGTCCGGAGGAGGGGCATAGAGGGAGGAGCCAGTTCACACCCAATGAAAAGTCTTTAGAGTGCCCATGTCTCCTGCGGATCCCGTCTATACCCCATGGTCTTGATGTCGTCCCCAGCATCCTCTACGGACTAGGAGAAAAGGATTTACCGGTAGGTTATCAAAATCCTATTTTCAAAAGGCCGATGCAAAGGGTTTTGAATGCTTTTTAAATAGACCCCTAAATTCTAATTGTGTAGAAAAATAATGAGCCCTGTTACTTAGGAGGTGTTCCATACAAGTCATGAATATGTAATACCTGAGCTGCAGTCACTCAGGGGAACCTGGACACAATATCTTGGTACCACTAATGCTTTTAACCGATATGTGATGTATAATTTTTTGCTACATTTTATTTTTTATCCTTTAACCAGTTCTCTAATCGTTTACATACATTTTCCTCTCAGTTTATGTATCAGTCTGTTATGGAGAATAGTATTTAATGCTTCCACAAAATCCAAATACATCACATCAGTTGCATTACAAAGATACACTTTGAACTTTACCCCCTTATCATATGTGGTATGCATTAATGATAATGATCAGAAGATACCATACCCTCCAACATTTTACACATAAAAATCAGTACAAATTAGAAAAGGGGTGTGACCACGGGTAAAGGGGGCGTGGTGACGCCCCTTTTCCTATACTTTCAATGGAAGTTTGGAAAGCCAAAAATCGGTACAGACCATCAAAAAAAAGGTACTGTACCTGCTAAAAAGGTAGAGTTGGAGGGTATGAGATACCATAATACTCTAACACCAGACAGCTGGCATGACATATCATTAAAATCAAACCATACATACAGTAGAAGCCTTTTCATCAATGAGGGTTGATTGGCTCGTGATAATTAGGTATAACTTGATAAAACTTGTGGCAGTGGATACTAAAATACCGGAACAATTCCATATTGCTCCATAGTAAGCATGGCTGCTCCGAAAAGCAGCTGTCACCCTGCTGCTATAGGTAACATTGCTGATTCCACCACTAATTAGTAGTGTTACTGCACCCGATCCGCAGTATTAGTGCATGTGCGTAAACTGAGATCACGCATGCCCATTGCTGGGGGAGGCAGAGAGATCTCTATGGCTCATTCTTCGCTACTCAGACCTCCATCCAACAGGAAGAAACAAGGCTCCACAAACCAACGCCATCTGAAGATGTGGTGAGATGATGACACTGCTGGGGGCTCCCATACTTGTTTACTTGCAGTAATGAGCCTGTAAATATTTTATAGGACATGGGATATTTAGCACTAAAAATAGACAAGGAACAACATAAAATAAGCCATGTAAAAATGGGGGTGAATGCTGGGAGAGACAAATACCTTCACCTGAGGAAAAGAAAAAGACTGCTCCTGTGCAGGGCTGTTGATTTGAACTTTAAGTCCACTTGTCACGCACATACAGCATAGGCATCCATTGTGTGAGTAACTTTATATAGAGAATGCAGCCTATAAAATTTATAGACAAATTGGATGTAAGTCAGAACAATATTACTCAGGTATTGCCTCAGTGATGTCTCTGGTACCTGGAAATCCATTTTGGTTAAGCCCTCAGAATGGATGCCTTGTTGAGATGTATGTGACAAGACCCTCATGCTAAAGGCCTGGAAATATGGAGCTTGTACGCGGTATTTACCTGTACATAGCAAGCAGTGTAAGCACCGTGCTTTTGTATCACAAGCACTGATTTACACTAACACACTTGTTCATGTGCTTATGTGACAGAAACTGATCCTGCTGCAGTATGCGCAGGACAATACAGCATGTAAGGCCCAGCTTCCCAGAGCTAAAGCAGATGATTAAAGTGCTCAGGGGCAGATGTATTAACCTGGAGAAGGCATAAGGAAGTGATAAACCAGTGATAAATTCAAGGTGATAAACGCACCAGCCAATCAGCTCCAATATGTAAATTAACAGTTAAGAGCCGATTGGCTGGTGCACTTATCACCTTGCACTTATCACTGGTTTATCACTTCCTTATGTCGTCTCCAGGTTAATACATCTGCCCCTCAGTGTCACCAGCATAAAGTATTCTGGACTGTACACAGAATGAGGATTAAGGCCTAATCCACTGCACCAGTTGCAGTTATTTAGTTGTGAGAGACCTGTTACTGTTGTACCTTCCATTTGAATGAATATATATTGTATATGACTGTGATTATTTAAGTGATAACAAGTTATAAGTGAAAATAAGAGTGACTTTTTATTTTAATGTAGCGTGCAATGATGCAGTTTGAATGGCATGATGGTTCTGTGAAAAACATTCACGTGGACCCTCCAGAGCTCTATGAATACCAGGTAAGTCTTTGTTTAATTATCTGATTAAGTACAGTTTATTACTGCAGCTGCAAAAGTCTCATGTAAGCGTTAATGTCTGCTTATAAAGCAAGGTACTGTCGTTTTTCCACTGCTGGTAGTGTAGAGAATCACTGAACTGTGCTTAGATTTTTGGCTGAATTTGAGAAGTGGAGAAAACTCCACCCCAGTGACCACACTACCAGCACCACTGGGCTTTAGGTTTGCCATGTTCTGCAATATCGCATTTGACCTTGGCCCAAAATGACTGACATATATATTCATCAAATTATGATCCAAATTAATGGCATTGTCATTATTATGTTATGGATCGATAATAAGATATTAGACCACATGTTTGTGTTTATTAAGGTGTACTTCTCTAATTACTAGCATGATGACCTGCAAATGAACATTTATTTGCATGTATGTGCTTTTTCTCTCCTGACTTGCCTGGAGACTGAGGGTCAGACAGAAAAGTCATAAAGTTTGGTAACTCTTGTTTCTAATATGTCAATGCACATGTGACATGTTAATCTACTCCCAAAATTCCTTGGTGATCTGTGAAACATCACAGATCCTGACCTTATTCATTTTTTTTCTTATATGCTTTAAGCAGTGTGAGTATTTTTCTCATATTAAAGCTTATTTAACAAGCATTGATCTCTGTAATTCTTTTCAGATCAATTTTGCCTGTGGATTTGACTAATCCATGTGACATGTCTGTATTACAGGTTTTTATTTAGTTTGGACTTAAGTCATAGGGAGAACTTAGTGTTACTTATCCGGAGTGAGTAGCTGCTTATAAACTCAAGTGGTGGCAGACAACATAATAGTGCGGAGGGGAGATACTGGGGAATATAATAATCTGTATACCCAAACCAGGAGGTTGTTTTTTAATAAACTCTGTGTCAAACTCACATCGTGCAGGCTCAAGAGAGTGCTGAACTTGTCATAAATACGGACAGTAGTTAGAGATTGGATTATCTTGGAACTGGGTCTGTGAGTGTACAGTCTTCCAAAGGTATTCATTGGCCCCAGGGACTGACCAGCTAGATCTTATCCAATTTGGATTCATACTAGGAATAAAATTTCCTTTTACTGCCTTAGGCAGAATGCAGTGATATTAAATTTACCAGAAAATTGCTCTGCTATGCATTAGAAAGCAGCATGGGGGGCCAGCAGGAAAACAACTGAAGCAAAAAGTGATACATTGGTGTATCTGTTATCTATCAGGGACCTGTCACACAAGCCATTTAACAGCAGCTGAAAAGCAGCTTTGATACTATAAATACCAGTAACAAGAACATGCTTTGAAATATTGAAGTGTTTTCCTCTAACTGTTTTATGGTGACTGACAGCAAATTGTGTAAAGCCCTGTACACACGGGGAGAGATGTGTGCTGAGCGATCTATCAATGACCGCTCAGCACACATCTCTACCCCCACTCAGCACAGCTCGATGTGTGCTGAGTGAGGGGGCGGATGGGGGCGGGGGTGGCGCTCTTTTCATCTAGCGGTGAAATGAGCGGCCGTGCTAGATTGTGCCTGCATGCAGGCCAATCTAGCACCGGCGATAGCAACACGCGGGGCCGCGAATCGCTATCGCTGTGGGGCATACACACGGGTAGATCTGTGCTTAAATTCTAAGTAATCTAGTCAGATTGCTTAGAATTTAAGCTCTGATCTCTCCTTGTGTACCCCCCCTTAACACCCCACTAGAAGTAATTGTCCTCTTCAGTGTTATTTATCGCTTCTGAAAAAAAAATCTACACTTAAATTATGTACTACAGAAAAACATGGCCTGTTGTAGCATTGATGGGTTATTTTAATTTCAGTAATACTATGTGTATTGTTACATTCCATTGTTATGTCCGGAACACAGAAACAGCTTGCCAAAGCAGCGCGGACCTATGAAAAGAGAATAGACTGGCTCACAAAGGGAAGCAGAAGACTGTGGGGAACAGTGTGTGAGAAAAGGTAATATTAAATAAACATGTTTTCAACCTGAAACTATACTGTATATGTTTTCTTGTAACATATCCCAGGCCAGAGGTTGCCAACTTCTCTGGCGTGGTGATACAGATGACATCAATGACAATTCAGTAACATACTTAAATATGAACAAGTCAGAAAGCCAAATAATGCTACAGTATAGTTCATGTATAGTCCCAATGTACATCTACACTTTATGGCTGTTTGTTTCACCAGTTACAATGGGGGTCATTCAGACCTGATCGCACACTAGGATTTTTCGCTGTGCTGTGAACAGGTCCGAACTGCGTATGCACCGCAATGCGCTGGCGCGTCGTATGGGTGCAAAGCGGATCGTTGCTGAGCGATGGATTTAATGAAGAATCCTTTTGCACAGCCAATCGCAAGGAGATTGACAGGAAGAGGGCGTTTGTGGGTGTCAACTGACCGTTTTCTGGGAGTGTTTGGAAAAATGCAGGCGTGTCCAAGCGTTTGCTGGGCGGGTGTCTGACGTCAGTTCCGGCCCCGGACAGGCTTAAATGATCGCAGCGGCTGAGTAAGTTCTGAGCTACTCAGAAACTGCACAAAACTTTTTTATAGTGCTCGGCTGCACATGCCATTGCACACTTGCAAAACTGTCCTCTTGAGCCTATACCCTCACAAGCAAGTAAATCTCTGTCTCCTGTGTTCATCCCAACCTTAACTAATATCTGTAGTCTCTCTCTCTCTCTACTGGTATCTTTCTTTCACTGTTCAAGCATGCACTGATTACTCCCATTCTGAGAAAAAAAAATTCTGACCCTAGCTCTCTCTCAAACTACCGTCCCATCTCTCAGCTGCCATGCCTCTCTAAGCTACTTGAGAAACTTGCCTACACTCGCCTCACACACTTTCTTAAATCACACAATTTATTTGACCCACTTCAGTCAGGCTTTCGTTCCCAACACTCCACAGAGACAGCACTGACTAAAGTAGTGAATGATCTGGTCACTGCGAAGTCCAAAGGCCATTACTCACTTCTTATTCTTCTAGATCTCTCTGCTGCTTTTGACACTGTTGACCACTCTCTTCTCATACAAACACTACAATCCCTAGGTCTTCAAGACACAGCCCTCTCTTGGTTCCTATCCTACTTATCTAATCTCTCCTTCAGTGTTCACTTCTCTGAATCCACCTCCTCTTCGCTACCTCTTTCAGTTGGAGTACCGCAAGGCTCGGTCTTAGGTCCTCTGCTTTTCTCAATCTATACCTCATCGCTTGGTAAACTAATCAGCTCTTTTGGATTTCAGTATCATCTGTACGCAGATGATACTCAAATCTACCTATCCTCCCCACTTTAGACACCATCTGTATTGGTCAGGGTCACTGAATGCCTTTATTGCCGTTTCATCTTGGATGTCATCTCGCCACCTCAAACTTAATATTTCCAAAACAGAGTTACTTAAATTTCCACCGCCCAATAGTAGTTACCAACCTGATATCTCTATCACTGTTGAGAACTCAACAATCAACCCTACCCCACAAGCTCGCTGCCTAGGTGTCATACTTGACTCAGAACTGTCCTTTGTTCCCCACATTCAATCTGTCTCAAGATACCTTACACAAGACACTGCAAAAACTCTAATCCATGCTTTCATTATTGCCAGCATTGATTATTGCAATAGTCTTCTTACTGGTCTTACCAAAAAGAGACTCTCACCACTACAATCCATTCTGAATGCAGCTGCGAGGCTAATCTTCCTTGCTAGACGTTCATCGTCTGCAGATCCGCTCTGTCAGTCCCTCCACTGGTTACCTGTATTCTACCGTATTCAATTTAAAATACTATTACTCACACATAAGGCCAATAACCATACTACACCAATGTACATCTCTTCGCTCATCTCAAAATATCTCCCAACCTGACCTCTTCGCTTTTCACAAGATCTACGTTTCTCATCCACACTCATTACTTGCTCTCATGCACGATTGCAGGACTTTCTTCGGGCTGCACCCACTCTGTGGAATGCCCTACCATGCACAATAAGACTCTCCCCTAGTCTCCAAACCTTCAAACGGTCCCTGAAAACTCACCTCCTCATGCTAGCTTATCACATTCCAGAACCGCTCACTCAACCTTCATAAGCCTTCCTATTCGATTTTATATACCCCCTGTCCAGTCCGCACATATCCTCCACATATTTTCTCTTTCCCTTCTTTCTGACCATGGTTCATCATTGCTGTGATGTGATATCATGCAACCCACCTAGAACCTTTGCAATCCAGTGGACAAATATACAATAGTGCCTTTCCTTGTGTATCAATGCCTATTTCCCTGTGTAGATTGTAAGATTGCGAGCAGGGCCCTCCTACCTCTATGACTGTTTGCTTATTACCCAGCTTTGTTTTATCATTGTGTCCAATTGTAAAGCACAACGGAATTTGCTGCGCTATAAAAGAAACTGTTAATAAATAAATAATAAATATATACTAGTTAATATTCCATTTTATTTCCTTTTAACTTCTCCCCTAGTGCTGGATAGCTGCATATGCCGGCTGTCTGGCACACTTTTGGATGAGAGGGATGGTGCCAATGTTGGTGCTGTAAGATGCACATCATCTGTGTACTGTGGCTACACTCTGGAGCTCTTGCACTATTTGTAGGGAGAGGCAACCACTGTGCCAGGCAAGGAGCTGTTGGGGGACCCCTGTCTATTCTGTCAGTCCCTGGCCCCGCAATTTCTGATGGCAGCCCTACTGCATAAGTGAGCCCCTCTCATTGGTTCTGGAAAGCCTGCTATATGTAAATTATGTCAATTATTTCAGCGTGACCTGTATTCCAAGTGACTATGGCCCTCATTCCGAGTTGATCGGTCGCAAGGCGAATTTAGCAGAGTTACACACGCTAAGCCGCCGCCTACTGGGAGTGAATCTTAGCTTCTTAAAATTGCGACCGATGTATTCGCAATATTGCGATTACTAACTACTTAGCAGTTTCAGAGTAGCTCCAGACTTACTCTGCCTGTGCGATCAGTTCAGTGCTTGTCGTTCCTGGTTGACGTCACAAACACACCCAGCGTTCGGCCAGGCACTCCCACCGTTTCCCCGGCCACTCCTGCGTTTTTTCCGGAAACGGTAGCGTTTTCAGCCACACGCCCCTGAAACGCCGTGTTTCCGCCCAGTAACACCCATTTCCTGTCAATCACATTACGATCGCCGGAGCGAAGAAAAAGCCGTGAGTAAAATTACTTTCTTCATAGTAAAGTTACTTGGCGCAGTCGCAGTGCGAACATTGCGCATGCGTACTAAGCGGATTTTCACTGCGATGCGATGAAAAATACCGAGCGAACAACTCGGAATGAGGGCCAATGTTTCAAAGCTGTTGTGGTATTTTATGAAATTTTGTTCTCTTGAAATCTTTGCTTATTACGTTTGTCGAGTTTGGATTTGTGAACAATTTGTTCTTGCATTGTTACTTACCCCTGTAATAGCAGTGATGAACAAATTTGTTTGCTCATGTAGCAAAAATGTCATTATTTATTTTACAGCCTTGATTACCTCTAGATATAATGGATGATGTCCTTGCACATTTTCACTGGTTTCCATACAGCTTGCATTTTCATCCAATTTATTCTTTTCAGTGACTGCAGCATTAGATTCCGCTTGCTTCTTTTCTTCTTTAGTACACTACTGTTTTGTATTACTGTTATTCTCCATTTTCATAAATACTCTTTTCCTTTCTATGGTCTCTCTTTTCTTCTGACATAATAGAAATAGTACAGTGTTGGTTAATACAAATCATTTGGATCTCACCAGGCCACGACGGACGTGTTACCTAAATACAAATATAGAACAGGCTGATCCATGTCTCACCAGCCTCCTGCTCCCTGTCACTCTTGCCTCATGTCTTCCGGCTTCCTGTCCCATGTCACTCTAGGCTTCTGTTTTTCCAGCCTCCTGCCCCGTTACTCCAGCGTTATGACCATGTCACTTCAGTCCAGCCTTCTGCCCATAACTCCAGCCCCCTGTTTTTCCAGCCTCCTGACTTCTGACAGATGTGTCTCTCCAGCCTCCTGCCCATGGTTAGTCCAGCCTCCTGCCAACACTCCAGCACCCTGTCTATCCAGCCTATTGCCACATTTCTCGCCAGCCTCCTGCCCCGGTCACTCTAGCCTCCTGTCTTTCAAACCTATGGGCCCCCTGTCACACCAGCCTCCTGCCCCCTGTTACTCCAGCCTCTGGCCTTTCTAGTCTAGTGTCACCTCAAGAGCCACCCCCTCCAACTTATCTTCTTCTAGGAGGGGGAGTGCCAACGGTGTTAGAATGCCGATGATGGGGCACAGTCCAGACAACACAGGTGTGTCCGGATCGTTGCACTGGTGGGCAGCGGCTGCTGCGTGATGTCACACGAAGCCGCTGCGACCCAGGACAAGGCGGGTAGCCGCCTGCCAGCAGCTACTTGGTGGCTGCAAAAGCATATCCGCCGTGCAATGCTTTTGCACCCGTGCAGGCGCGGGGGGGGGGGGGGGGGGGCAGGGCCTGACATGCGGGGGGCCTGACATGTGTCCCCCGCATGTCAGAGTAACTGATTGTAGATGTGCTAAATTTGCTTCTGTACTTGTCACTACCTGTATGTGGTTTTACCACAGTGTTTGTGTTTTGCACTGCTGTGATGGTTCACTGTTGTGCATTGTATTTATGCTGTTTTTTTGTATCTGTTTTTATGTCTACTTCTACGGATTTCCATACACCTTGCGGAACCTAACAAATAAACAAAGAGGTGTCTTTCATTGACAAATGCCACCTGCATGCTTCTGCAATCTGCTGCTGTGTCTGAAGATGCAGCATCGGATCACTTGCGTGAACATCGGCTATCTGAGTAACCTTAGGGTCGGAAGACGCCTGTCTACAAAATAGGGTAGACACACTCCCGTTTTGTAGAATGCTGCCCGGGTCCGCTCCCTTCCTGACCCCAATCAGGCTGTGGCTTAGAGGGCACTGTGTGTGAGAATGCAGGCCCCATTACGCACATGTGCAGAAGGGGTCCTGTGCATGCGCTGTCACACAGACATCTGTTCTACATACATCTCTCAATCAGGCCCACAGTAAATACATAGGTTTTAAGGGGCCATATTTTTGAAGTACTTGAAACAATTTAACTTAAAATCATGATTACCTAGTTTCACAGGATAATGCTGAATTAGAGGGAGCAGAACAGCCTCCCAGATCCCACCCGCTGCCTCAGACAAGAATAGGGGCTTCATGGCGCTGCTCATGGTCTCACCTGCTGCTGTGTGATTTGCCAAACACTGCATTGTACAATGAGGGTGGCGTGAAGGGGGCGGGGCGCGATAACGCAGTACAGAGGTGGGGTTGCTGTAGTAGTTGCCTGGGATGACTAAGAAGAAGTTCTGTAATAGATTTATTCACAGGTGCTCCAAATATATATTTTCATTTCTAGGTAGAAAAGTAATTGGTCATGGATTGCCTAAGTTTCTCTAACCGTGTGTTTCTTTTCCTGCAGGGTTGTGTTGCTGTTGGACATATCAGCTGAGAATGCCTTGCACATTATACACATCCAGCATTCTCTCCGACTTCTCCTGGAGGAGCAAATGGCAAACAAGGATTTGTTTAACATAATAGCGTGAGTTATTATATGCATTGAAGACAATTAAATTAATATAATTTCTCCTATTAATGCTCTTTATTGTGATAGGTCATAATAAATAGCAACACAGTGAGATGGATGACCATAATTTTGCTAATTTTGCTAATCACTTAGCATAGTGCATGTCAAGATGTGCATCGTATAGTGAGTTGATATGCCAAGAGTTAGTGATTTACCATGCCTTAAGTAAGTGGAATGCCCTCCCACGCACAATAAGACTCACCTCTAGTCTCCAAACCTTCACTCTTTCCCTGAAACCTCACCACTTCAGACAAGCTTATCAAATTCTAGACCCACCCACAAAACCTTCAATGCCTCCCCATCTAATTACATTCCCTCTGCTCAGTCCACAGCTAACGTCACATATTTTGTCTTTCTTCACTTTCTCCTGACCCTTGGCTAAAATTGCTGTGTGACCATATCATACAACCCATTATAGAAAGCACCTATCCTTGTGTATCAATTCCTATTTCCCTATAGATTGTAAACTTGCGAGCAGGGCCTTCCTACTTCTATGTCTGTCTGTTATTACCCAGTTTTGTTCTATTACTGTTGTTCCAAACGCGCAACAAAATATGATGCGCTATATAAGTTACTGTTTATAAATAATAAATAAGAGTCTAAACAATCGCTACAGGAATTCTGTGCTGAAATGGGCAAAGGAAACAGGCTCCCTGTAAGAATATGGCTATGAGCACTTGCAGGGTACATCGGCGATTACAAGGCCGGCTCTAGGCATGGCTCAGCACGATTGGCAGAGGTCTGGCACCAAGAGCACATGGATGCTATAGTTGATTGTGAAATTCCTTAAATATCCCAGGTGACCATACCTGCCCACAGGTTTTTCTCATTCTTAGCAATGAGGCATTTTGCAGTGTCCAGAACATGGGAAATTAGCTTCTTTTGAGATTTTTGAGTGGACTAGCAAAAATAAATGCACATGGGTCACTATGAACAGGATACTCCAACATGGAATCAAGGAGGGCTTTTATCTAGACCAAGAAATAATAATTTGGTTGGAAGTCCACCATAATTGGAGTAGAATTCCCAATCCCTTTATTATCTGGGGTCAGAAGGGAAAAATATTATACTTAACCTTTCCAGCCTATAGTCTCACTTATAGTATAACATAGAGTGTTTCTTTACCTAGGGTAGAGATGGAGCTTTTTGCTTCTTTCTTTCACTTCCGCCAAGCAATCGTTGTTTGCAAGTTGTGATATTATAGTTTGTTGTATAATTGGGAAATCATGATTTCTCTATCGTCCTAGTGGATGCTGGGGTTCCTGAAAGGACCATGGGGAATAGCGGCTCCGCAGGAGACAGGGCACAAAAAGTAAAGCTTTAGGATCAGGTGGTGTGCACTGGCTCCTCCCCCTATGACCCTCCTCCAAGCCTCAGTTAGATTTTTGTGCCCGGCCGAGAAGGGTGCAATCTAGGTGGCTCTCCTAAAGAGCTGCTTAGAAAAGTTTAGCTTAGGTTTTTTATTTTACAGTGAGTCCTGCTGGCAACAGGATCACTGCAACGAGGGACTTAGGGGAGAAGAAGTGAACTCACCTGCGTGCAGGATGGATTGGCTTCTTTGGCTACTGGACATTAGCTCCAGAGGGACGATCACAGGTACAGCCTGGATGGTCACCGGAGCCTCGCCGCCGGCCCCCTTGCAGATGCTGAAAAGAGAAGAAGGTCCAGAATCGGCGGCAGAAGACTCCTCAGTCTTCTTAAGGTAGCGCACAGCACTGCAGCTGTGCGCCATTGCTCTCAGCACACTTCACACGGCAGTCACTGAGGGTGCAGGGCGCTGGGAGGGGGGCGCCCTGGGAGGCAATGTAAACCTATTTTTTGGCAAAAAATACCTCACATATAGCCTCCGGGGGCTATATGGAGATATTTAACCCCTGCCAGAATCCGTTGAAGAGCGGGAGACGAGCCCGCCGAAAAAGGGGCGGGGCCTATCTCCTCAGCACACAGCGCCATTTTCCCTCACAGAAAGGCTGGAGGGAAGGCTCCCAGGCTCTCCCCTGCACTGCACTACAGAAACAGGGTTAAAACAGAGAGGGGGGGCACTAATTTGGCGTTAGAAATATATAAAAAGATGCTATAAGGGAAAACACTTATATAAGGTTGTCCCTATATAATTATAGCGTTTTTTGGTGTGTGCTGGCAAACTCTCCCTCTGTCTCTCCAAAGGGCTAGTGGGTCCTGTCCTCTATCAGAGCATTCCCTGTGTGTGTGCTGTGTGTCGGTACGTGTGTGTCGACATGTATGAGGACGATGTTGGTGAGGAGGCGGAGCAATTGCCTGTAATGGTGATGTCACTCTCTAGGGAGTCGACACCGGAATGGATGGCTTATTTAGGGAATTACGTGATAATGTCAACACGCTGCAAGGTCGGTTGACGACATGAGACGGCCGACAAACAATTAGTACCGGTCCAGACGTCTCAAAAACACCGTCAGGGGTTTTAAAACGCCCGTTTACCTTAGTCGGTCGACACAGACACGGACACTGAATCCAGTGTCGACGGTGAATAAACAAACGTATTCCTTATTAGGGCCACACGTTAAGGGCAATGAAGGAGGTGTTACATATTTCTGATACTACAAGTACCACAAAAGAGGGTATTATGTGGGATGTGAAAAAACTACCTGTAGTTTTTCCTGAATCAGATAAATTAAATGAAGTGTGTGATGATGCGTGGGTTCCCCCCGATAGAAAATTATTGGCGGTATACCCTTTCCCGCCAGAAGTTAGGGCGCGTTGGGAAACACCCCTTAGGGTGGATAAGGCGCTCACACGCTTATCAAAACAAGTGGCGGTACCGTCTATAGATAGGGCCGTCCTCAAGGAGCCAGCTGACAGGAGGCTGGAAAATATCATATAAAAGTATATACACACATACTGGTGTTATACTGCGACCAGCGATCGCCTCAGCCTGGATGTGCAGAGCTGGGGTGGCTTGGTCGGATTCCCTGACTAAAAATATTGATACCCTTGACAGGGACAGTATTTTATTGACTATAGAGCATTTAAAGGATGCATTTCTATATATGCGAGATGCACAGAGGGATATTTGCACTCTGGCATCAAGAGTAAGTGCGATGTCCATATCTGTCAGAAGATGTTTATGGACACGACAGTGGTCAGGTGATGCAGATTCCAAACGGCACAAAGGTGTATTGCCGTATAAAGGAAGAGGAGTTATTTGGGGTCGGTCCATCGGACCTGGTGGCCACGGCAACTGCTGGAAAATCCACCGTTTTTACCCTAAGTCACATCTCTGCAGAAAAAGACACCGTCTTTTCAGCCTCAGTCCTTTCGTCCCTATAAGAGTCATATTTGCCCAGGGATAGAGGAAAGGGAAGAAGACTGCAGCAGGCAGCCCATTCCCAGGAACAGAAGCCTTCCACCGCTTCTGCCAAGCTCTCAGCATGACGCTGGGACCGTACAGGACCTCTGGATCCTACAAGTAGTATCCCAGGGGTACAGATTGGAATGTCGAAACGTTTCCCCCTCGCAGGCTCCTGAAGTCTGCTTTACCAAGGTATCCCTCCGACAAGGAGGCAGTATGGAAAAAAATTCACAAGCTGTATTCCCAGCAGGTGATAATCAAATTACCCCTCCTACAACAAGGAAAGGGGTATTATTCCACACTATATTGTGGTACTGAAGCCAGAAGGCTAGTTGAGACCTATTCTAAATCTAAAAAAATTTGAACACTTACAAAGGTTCAAATCAAGATGGAGTCACTCAGAGCAGTGATAACGAACCAGGAAGAAGGGGACTATATAGTGTCCCGGGACATCAGGGATGCTTACCTCCATGTCCCAAATTTGCCCTTCTCACTAAGGGTACCTCAGGTTCGTGGTATAGAACTGTCACTGTCAGTTTCAGACGCTGCCGTTTGGATTGTCCACGGCACCCCGGGTCTTTACCAAGGTAATGGCCGAAATGATGATTCTTCTTCGAAGAAAAGGCGTCTTAATTACCCCTTACTTGGACGATCTCCTGATAAGGGCAAAGTCCAGGGAACAGTTGGAGGTCGGAGTAGCACTATCTCGGATACTGCTACAACAGCACGGATGGATTCTAAATATTCCAAAATCGCAGCTGATCCTGACGACACGTCTGCTGTGCCTAGGGATGATTCTGGACACAGTCCAGAAAAAGGTGTTTCTCCCGGAAGAGAAAGCCAGGGAGTTATCCGAGCTAGTCAAGAACCTCCTAAAACCAGGAAAAGTGTCAGTGCATCATTGCACAAGGGTCCTGGTAAAAATGGTGGCTTCCTACGAAGCAATTCCATTCGGCAGATTTCACGCAAGAACTTTTCAGTGGGATCTGCTGGACAAATGGTCCGGATCGCATCTTCAGATGCATCAGCGGATAACCCTATATCCAAGGACAAGGGTGTCTCTCCTGTGGTGGTTACAGAGTGCTCATCTTCTAGAGGGCCGCAGATTCGGCATTCAGGATTGGATGCTGGTGACCACGGAGGCCAGCCCGAGAGGCTGGGGAGCAGTCACACAAGGAAAAAATTTCCAGGGAGTGTGATCAAGTCTGGAGACTTTTCTCCACATAAATATACTGGAGCTAAGGGTAAATTTATAATGCTCTAAGCTTAGCAAGACCTCTGCTTCAAGGTCAGCCGGTATTGATCCAGTGGGAAAAACATCACGGCAGTCGCCCACGTAAACAGACAGGGCGGCACAAGAAGCAGGAGGGCAATGGCAAAAACTGCAAGGACTTTTCGCTGGGCGGAAAATCATGTGATAGCACTGTCAGCAGTGTTTCATTCCGGGAGTGGAAACTGGGAAGCAGACTTCCTCAGCAGGCACGACCTCCACCCGGGAGAGTGGAAACTTCATCGGGAAGTTTTTCCACATGATTGTGAACCGTTGGGAAATACCAAAGGTGGACATGATGGCGTCCCGTCTGAACAAAAAACGGGACAGGTATTGCGCCAGGTCAAGAGACCCTCAGGCAATAGCTGTGGACGTTCTGGTAACACCGTGGGTGTACCAGTCGGTGTATGTGTTCCCTCCTCTGCTTCTCATACCTAAGGTACTGAGAATTATAAGACGTAGAGGAGTAAGAACTATACTCATGGCTCCGGATTGGCCAAGAAGGACTTGGTACCCGGAACTTCAAGAGATGCTCACAGAGGACTTATGGTCTCTGCCGCTAAGAAGGGACTTGCTTCAGCAAGTACCATGTCTGTTCCAAGACTTACCGCAGCTGCGTTTGACGGCATGGCGGTGGAACGCCGGATCCTAAGGGAAAAAGGCATTCCGGAAGAGGTCATTCCTACCCTGGTCAAAGCCAGGAAGGAGGTGACGGCACAACATTATCACCACATGTGGCGAAAATATGTTGCGTGGTGTGAGGCCAGGAAGGCCCCACGAAGAAATTTCAACTCGGTCGATTCCTGCATTTCCTGCAAACAGGAGTGTCTATGGGCCTCAAATTGGGGCCCATTAAGGTTCAAATTTCGGCCCTGTCGATTTTCTTCCAGAAAGAATTGGCTTCAGTTCCTGAAGTCCAGAAGTTTGTCAAGGGAGTATTGCATATACAACCCCCTTTTGTGCCTCCAGTGGCACTGTGGGATCTTAACGTAGTTCTGGGATTCCTCAAATCACATTGGTTTAAAACCAGTCAAATCTGTGGATTTGAAGCATCTCACATGAAAAGTGACCATGCTCTTGGCCCTGGCCTGGGCCAGGCGAGTGTCAAATTGGTGGGTTTTTTCTCAAAAAAGCCCATATCTGTTTGTCCATTCGGACAGGGCAGAGCTGCGGACTCGTCCCCAGTTCTCTCCCTAAGGTGGTGTCAGCGTTTCACCTGAACCAGCTTATTGTGGTGCCTTGCGCCTACTAGGGACTTGGAGGACTCCAAGTTGCTGGATGTTGTCAGGGCCCTGAAAGTATAGGTTCCAGGACGGCTGGAGTCAGGAAAACTGACTTGCTGTTATCCTGTATGCACCCAACAAACTGGGTGCTCTTGCTTCTAAGCAGACTATTGCTAGTTGGATGTGTAATACAATTCAGCTTGCACATTCTGTGGCAGGCCTGCCACAGCCAAAATATGTAAATGCCCATTCCACAAGGAAGGTGGGCTCATCTTGGGCGGCTGCCCGAGGGGTCTCGGCTTTACAACTTTGCCGAGCGGCTATTTAGTCAGGGGCAAACACGTTTGTAAAATCCTACAAATTTGATACCCTGGCTAAGGAGGACCTGGAGTTCTCTCATTCGGTGCTGCAGAGTCATCCGCACTCTCCCGCCCGTTTGGGAGCTTTTGTATAATCCCCATGGTCCTTTCAGGAACCCCAGCATCCACTAGGACGATAGAGAAAATAAGAATTTACTTACCGATAATTCTATTTCTCGGAGTCCGTAGTGGATGCTGGGCGCCCATCCCAAGTGCGGATTATCTGCATTACTTGTACATAGTTACAAAAATCGGGTTATTATTGTTGTGAGCCATCTTTTCAGAGGCTCCGCTGTTATCATACTGTTAACTGGGTTCAGATCACAGGTTGTACAGTGTGATTGGTGTGGCTGGTATGAGTCTTACCCGGGATTCAAAATCCTTCCTTATTGTGTACGCTCGTCCGGGCACAGTATCCTAACTGAGGCTTGGAGGAGGGTCATAGGGGGAGGAGCCAGTGCACACCACCTGATCCTAAAGCTTTACTTTTTGTGCCCTGTCTCCTGCGGAGCCGCTATTCCCCATGGTCCTTTCAGGAACCCCAGCATCCACTACGGACTCCGAGAAATAGAATTATCGGTAAGTAAATTCTTATTTTTTCATGGAGGTGAACAGTGGCAAATTTTCTTAATGGGTGACCTATCTCATAAAGCTGCAAAACTAGAAAATGCCTAATCTGAATTTAGATGTTCATAGTAGTTGGGAGGGTCATTTTTTGGCTGTTAGGAAGGGTAACCCAGCTTCTCTGTTTGGTGCAGTGTACCAGGAACAAAATGGCCTGCTTGAATCCAGCGGTGGAATTGGCTTGTAGATATTCTGGGGGGAGGCTTTGGTTGTTCCAAAAAAGGGTTGATGGGGATTTTGATGAAGTATCAATAATTCTAATGTTTGTAAATTGAGAAGGGAAGTTCTGTGTGGCTTACAGAAACCTCAAATAGATGCTAAGTGACATTCTGTCTAGCCCAGTGGTTCCCCAAACTGTGTGCCTAGGCAACCTGGGGTGCCTCTGAACACTTGCAGGGGTGCCTTAGATCGGTGGTCCAGGACCAATCAAATTTATTTCTGGTCAGTGTAATAGGCAAAACCAGTGCTGTTGGCTGCCAATCATAAAATATGTGGACAAACAGAAGCAAATCTTGTTCCTCACCACACAATGGAACCTAAAGATGACATATAAACACAATTTTTGATTTAATATTAATTTCAAAATTTCTCGCTAAGAAATTTTTGGCCTAGGGGTGCCGTAAATAAAATTCTGATACTCTAGGGTGCTATGAGTCCAAAAAGTTTGGGAACCACTGGTCTAGCCAGCTGTTAAGTTGTATTTCAATGTTTATTTTACATTTTTTTTAATTATTATTGTACATTTTTTTAATTATTATTCTAGGGTGCTTAATTAGATTTTTAATTTTGCAATTTTATATATTACAGATATGGAAGTGATATTCAGTTCTGGAAATCAGAACTGGTCACGGCAACTTGTGAAAATTTGCAAAGTGCTTGGAAGTAGGTTCCTGTTTAAACATCTAGTAGTTAAGGTCAATGAATGAGTGAAGCTCCTCTATACAACGCCATGTATCTGCCCATTTTACGCTCAAGATGGCACGTTACAGTCAAGAAATGTAGACATGCGTGTGTCTTATTGAAATAAACTGAAAGAGCCCGATACTTTTTTTCAAGTGCCAGATGTGGAAGTTGTGTTAAAGTAGAGTAGGATCATTAAGCACAAATAACAAAACAGTTCAAGGCTCAGGAAATCAGAGGAGTTTTCACCGTCCTTCTACAACAGCTTTTTAGATTGATTTGTGAGATCCTGAATTGGAGATCTCTCTTCTTTAAGATGTACAATAACACATAGAAAGCTGATTTGGGGGCGTTGCGTGGGCGTGGCATTGGAAACGGGTGCAAGTTTGGGGAGGCAGATTGATATCACACGCTTCTGCTGCTACACATGGCGGTGGGCAGACTGCCTTCGCAACCAGGCTGTGGAGGCAGTGGGGCTATCCTAAATCAGTGATGCGATCGCAATTATATTACAATGGCATCGCTGTCCGCCATTAGCATGCCGAGTGGCCTTGCCTTGTGCTGAACTGCCCCCAGCATGCGAGAGATAGGAGTTGCAGTTTTGCTATTTTAACAAAACTGCAACTGAAGCTGAATTAGGCCCCTAGTGCAGTAGTTTGGAATTAATCATCCACCATGTGTTTTTGCACTTCAATCGCTAGATGGTGCTAGTACCCTTCTCCCAGTGAATATTCTTTAGCATTTATAAGGAATGATGTTTTCCTTCAAGATGAAATGATTACCCTCAGTAGGGGTTCACATGCGCATCTAGGACTTTTTAGCAGAATTTGCAATCCTTTTGTTCGCATGCTGGGTGCAGCCCATCGCAGAGCAATGCTGGCCAGCATGCTAACCGCCCCCCTCTGAGACCACGCTGAAATTGCTGTCGCATCGCAATTTCAGCGTGATCGCAGAAAGTATGGTAGCCTCCTGCCGGTGCAGCCTGGCATGCGACGGCAGGAGGGCTGCCGCCATCTTTCCGATTGGAGCGGCTGCGTGTGACCTCGCGCAGCTGTCCCGATCACGCCCATGCCACGCTGTTCCCCCGCCCCCCCCGTTTGACTGCTGCTGCCCACATTTCCATGATGCCGCCCCCGCAACGTTCCGTCTCCGCCCAGGAAACGGAGCGTTGCCCCTCCCCCCCCTGTGAACGCCTCTGCCTGATTGACAGGCAGAGGTGTTTGCATCTACTGCGGGGCGCACGCAGAAAAGGCGGGCACATGCGCAGGACGGCCCTGCACATGCGCCCACATCATCTTAGTATTTTTTGCGGTTGGATAGCTAGTTGCGATCCAACCTGAATGAGGTCTCTTATCCCTATCTGGGAAACACTTTACATTCAAATAATAAGTACCCATACAAGAAAAAATATATATAGTGCAACACTGACAGGAAATGTGTTCATATAAAATTGATAACAATGCCAAATAAATAGCATAACAAACGATATATGGATCAGTATAAAATACCAGTCTTAGAGGTAGAGTCTGCCCACCAGATGTATAGGGAAATTAAGGATGTACCTATTGGTGGGAATCCCCAGAAACACCTCAATCCACAGGTCCAGTTGTTGGTCCCCAGTGTGTAGACTTATATGGTACCCCTTTTCCACAAAAATCCCAGGTCCGAAATAAGCCAGAAATACGCGATGGAACGTATTTGTGTTTCATAGGGAAGCGCTCCTATACAACATATCACAGCTGGTAGGGGGTAAGGCATATGCGTTCCAAAGACTGGAAGTCCTCGATTGCATCATGTCCGGCTTTGTGTTTCACAGTCATAATGGAGGTTATTCAGATGTGGTTGGAGGTGTGACAGGATGCGCAAAGTAACTGGTAATTGGTACTTTGTGCATGCGCAGGACCCGTTGTGCGCATGTGTGAATACGTCCTGCGATGTAGCATGCAGTCCGGCAGCAGACTGTCAATGGGTGCTGCAAGCCACCCCGATGGAGTGTGAGTGAATACGCAGCTCGGATCACTAGTGCAGCAGGAGGCGTCTGCTTGTAATAGACGTCTCCTGCTGCATTACCATACAGCGCTATCACTGCTGCTTCCAAGGAAATACTGTAGCACTGATAGCACCTCCAACTACATCTCGGTCAGGCCTAATATGCATCCCATTGCAAAATATATCCTGATAGACATTCTTCTGCATCAGAAACTCCATTATTATAGCTTGTTGTTCCAGGATATATGATGCAGTGTCCAGGATATAACATAATTGGGATGCGGTTCTGTCACACATACATAACCCACATAATTATGTGTTCCAATGTCCAAGAAATAAGAAGAAAATATTCCAACATAGAAAAAAATAAAAATAAATACAGTATGTTGAAATAGGTTTAAAACAAGAAAACTCAAAATCTGTATACAAATATATTGTAGATATGACAAAAAAGCAGTATAACCTAGATACATATAAAGCCACTATAACAAATATGCCCCTAAATGCTTTATAAATCTAACATGATCTTATTTAATTATTGGTAGTTGGTTCTGATAATTATAATTTTTTATTGCTGTGAAAACAATGTGAGGATTGCCAGCATGTATATTAGTTCACATCCAGGCAGGGGCAAATACTTTGGCAGGAGCCAGTCCCCAAGATGTTTTAGAAGTGAAGTCGCTATTGCATTCACTTTGCTTATGAGGTGTGAATCTAGCCGCACTAATGCGCATCTGCTGTCAGTGCATATGTGGGCAGAGAGGCATACAGATCCCTCTCCCGGAAACTTATGCAGTATCTTAGCCCATAAGCTACAATGGCTAACGTCATCTGACGTTGGCGTTAGCTACTGGGTTTTGGTAAATGTGGTATTTCTGCTGCGGGGTACACTTGGCTCCACAAGTCTTGGTGTAGAGTAGGATCTTGATCCGAGGCACCAACAGGCTCAAAGCTTTGACTGTTCCCAGAATGCACAGCGCCGCCTCCTATATCACCCCGCCTCCCAGCACAGGAGCTCAGTTTGCCAGTTGGTGCTGCAGTAAGCAGGCACTTAACAGGAGGGGCTGCTACAAGCAGCCCTAAGAAAAGCTTTTTATGAGGTAAAAAGTGAAGACTTCAAGGGCAGCAGCAGGGGTAAATGTCTTCTGACATTCTCTGCTGCAGCTCCAGCTCTTCCCAGCGGCGCTGTACACTCCCGAGCCCTGGTTGCCGGGTACCTACAGCGGAGGCTCCGGTTTACTTCACGTTAGCCACACACGGCTGGGGCTCTCCAGGATCGCGTGGCCGCGCTTCGGGAGGTGGTAAGTCTTTATCGCAATCCGGCGCGGTCAGTGGGAGGCGGGCCGCGCGCGCTGGCCGTGGACACTGTGGCAGTACAGGCGATCCCACTAGATCACCAGGGCATGGGCGCAGGTCAGGTTTTCTCTTAAAACAGATTTTAATATTGCCCACAGTACCCGGTGGTTTTGCCAGCAAGGGGGATAAGGCTTAGACCTGAAGCCCCTTCCCCAGCCCCAGGGCGCCATTTCCAGCAAGTGTTCCCGGCCTGGAGCTGCATCTCTGTCTTTCCTCACTCCCTGTCAGTGTCTGCGGCGCCATTACTCTTCAGTTCACTGTTCCTGGGACTGCTTGGGCAAATCCTCCTATGTAAAGCCGCCTGGTTGTCAGCGCTGTGCCTTTACATGACACTTAAGTATTCTACCTGCCTTTTTAGTCAGTGTTAGTTAAGAAAGAGTGCATTTAGGGGGTAATTCCAAGTTGATCGCAGCAGGATTTTTTTTTAGCAGTTGGGCAAAACCATGTGCACTGCAGGGGAGGCAGATTTAACATGTGCAGAGAGAGTTAGATTTGGGTGTGGTGTGTTCAATCTGCAATCTAATTTGCAGTGTAAAAATAAAGCAGCCAGTATTTACCCTGCACAGAAACAAAATAACCCACCCAAATCTAACTCTCTCTGCACATGTTATATCTGCCTCCCCTGCAGTGCACATGGTTTTGCCCAACTGCTAAAAAAATTCCTGCTGCGATCAACTTGGAATTACCCCCTTAGTCAGGGGTTTATAGTACAATTACCCTGTGATATACATCCAGTTTCTTACTGTGTACTGTTATATCTATTGACTATATAGCTGTGTAAGCTAGTCCAGTGCAGTATTATTGTCTGTAATAACCTCTGCATTGTACAAACTGTGACTATTTGTGTGTGCATTGATAGCTGAGTGGTGTCCATCTCGTGTCTTTCACTCAACTTGCTATCCCTATATTCTATAACCTGAGGGGGCTTGGTGCGTCAGGTGTTACTTAATATAGGATTTTCTCTTACGTCCTAGAGGATGCTGGGGACTCCAAAAGGACCATGGGGTATAGACGGGATCCGCAGGAGCTTGGGCACACTGAAAAGACTTAAAACTGGGTGTGAACTGGCTCCTCCCTCTATGCCCCTCCTCCAGACCTCAGTTAGACTTTGTGCCCAGGACTGACTGGACACTCACAGGGGAGCTCTACTGAGTTTCTCTGGAAAATACTTTTTGTTAGGTTTTTTATTTTCAGGGAGACCTGCTGGCTACAGGCTCCCTGCAGCGTTGGAGTGAGGGGAGAGAAGCAGACCTACTTCCTCTTAGTTTAAGGGCTCTGCTTCTCGGCTACTGGACACCATTAGCTCCAGAGGGTTCGATCACTTGGTGCACCTAGCTGCTTGTTCCCGGAGCCACGCCGTCACCCCCTCACAGAAGACAGAAGAAAGAAGTCGGGTGAGTATGAGAAGATCAGAAGACTTCAGGACGGCAGAAGACTTCGGTGACCAGGTACAGCGCAGCGGGGACGCTGCGCTCCATGCTCCCACACACATCACAGATGGCACTCACAGGGTGCTGGGGGCGGGGCGCCCTGGGCAGCAGGTCACTGGGGTCCGGGTAGCCGGCAGAAGCACTGTCGGTGCCTCAGCACCGTTCATCGGCCCCCGCCGGCATTTTCAAATTGGGCGCGCTGAAGCCCGCCGGGAAGGGGCGGAGCTTAGTGCGCGGCTCACGGCGCCATCTTCCTCTCCTCCACGCGGCTGCAAGGAGACGCTGGGCCGGACCTTCATCACTCCCCGCAAGTAACGGGGAGATTTCTCAGGGGGGGGCGCAGTGTGGTGCATTCATTATTTCTAGCAGCGCTGGTCATATATATCCCCTATAGGGATATATAGGTGCTGGGGTGTGAGCTGGCATACTCCCTCTGGGTCTCTCTCTGGGCTTCACTGTAGGCCTGTCCCCTAGCTGAGACATTCTGAGTGTGTGTCGCTGTGTCAATCAAACGTGTCGACATGTCTGAGGCTGAATGTGATTCACCGGAGGAGGTTGTGGGGGGTGAAGTTGTGGGTCTGGATTTGGGTCTGTCGGCGCAGCCGACACCTGATTTACTCACGTTATTAACTACAATCAATACGTATGTAGCTTCATTATCTAAGAGATTAGATAAGTCTGAGTCACAGACGCAGGTGTGGAAAAAGTCCATAGAGGAGGCTTTATCTCAGGTACAGACCCCATCGGGCTCGCAGAAGCGGCCGTTTACTCAAGTGGCAGATACTGATACCGACTCTGACTCTGAGGTCGATTTTTCTGAGGCGGCTTTGCATCCGCGTTTAGTGAAGAGTATTCAATCAGTACATGATTGTGGCTATAAAGGATGTTTTACACATTTCTGATGAACCTGCGGTGCAGGAAACAAGGATTTGTTTGTTTTAAAGGGAAAAAACCTGAAGTGAAATTTCACCCCTCTCATGAAATGAATACTCTTTGTGAAAAGGCTTGGGAGTCGCCGGATAAGAGGTGGCAGATTCCCAAGAGGATTTACATGGCGTATCCTTTCCCCTCTGATGATAGGGAAAAATGGGAGTCGTCTCCAAATGTTGACAAAGCTCTATCTCGTTTGTCTAAGAAGGTGGCGCTTCCGTCTCCGGACACAGCAGCTCTCAAGGATCCGGCGGATCGCAAGCTGGAGACGTCTCTGAAGTCCATTTTCGCTAATACAGGCGCATTGCTCAGACCTGCAGTGGCGTCGGTGTGGGTGAGTAGTGCTATTGCTAAATGGGCTGAGAATTTAGCTACTGACATGGATACCCTTGATAAAGATAATGTTCTTCTGACTCTTGGTTATATCAAGGACGCTGCAGATTACCTGAAGGATGCGTCGAGGGATGTTTGTCTCTTGGGATCAAGAGCCAATGCCATGTCAATATCGGCAAAGAGGGCGTTGTGGATCCATCAATGGAATGCTGATCCCGACTCCAAGAGAGCTATGGAAGCTTTACCCTTCAAAGGTAATGTCTTGTTTGGGGACGGCTTGGCGGACCTGGGGGGTCATTCCGAGTTGTTCGTTCGTTATTTTTTTCTCGCAACGGAGCAATTAGTCGCGCATGCGCAATGTCCGCAGTGCGACTGCGCCAAGTAAATTTGCTATGCAGTTAGGAATTTTACTCACGGTTTTTTCTTCGTTCTGGTGATCGTAATGTGATTGACAGGAAGTGGGTGTTTCTGGGCGGAAACTGGCCGTTTTATGGGTGTGTGCGAAAAAACGCTACCGTTTCTGGGGAAAACGCGGGAGTGGCTGGAGTAACGGAGGAGTGTCTGGCCGAACGCTGGGTGTGTTTGTGACGTCAAACCAGGAACGACAAGCACTGAACTGATCGCAGATGCCGAGTAAGTTTGAAGCTCCTCAGAAACTGCTAAGAGGTGTGTAATCGCAATTTTGAGAATCTTTCGTGCGCAATTTTACTATGCTAAGATTCACTCCCAGTAGGCGGCGGCTTAGCGTGTGCAAAGCTGCTAAAAGCAGCTGGCGAGCGAACAACTCGGAATAAGGGCCCTGGTCTCTACCGCGACGGCGGGTAAGTCCTCTTTTCTTCCCTATGTTCCCACACAGCACAAAAAGGCACCACATCAGCAGATGCAGTCCTTTCGTCCTAATAAATACAGGCGTGGAAAGGGTTCGTCCTTCCTCGCTTCAAAGGGTAAAGGAAGGGGTAGGAAGTCGCCTGCCGTGTCAGGCGCCCAGGACCAAAAGTCCTCCCCTGCCTCTACCAAGTCCACCGCATGACGCTGGGGCTTCCCTGGGGGAGTCCGGACCGGTGGGGGGCCGTCTCCGAGTCTTCAGTCAGGTCTCGGTTCATTCAGGCCTCAATCCTTGGGTCCTAGAGATTGTATCTCAGGGATACAAGCTGGAGTTCGGGAGGTGCCCCCTCTCCGGTTTTTCGTTTCGCCCTTACCAGCGTCTCTTCCGGACAGGGAGCTGGTGTTGGCAGCGATACAAAAATTGTGTCAACAGAAGGTCATTGTTTCAGTTCCACCGTCACAACGGGGGGAGGGGTTCTACTCGAGCCTATTTGTGGTCCCGAAACCGAACGGTTCAGTGGTTCAGTCAGATTGATTCTGAATCTAAAATCCCTCAATCCATACTTAAAAGTTTTCAAGTTCAAGATGGAATCTCTTCAAGCTGTGATTTCCAGCCTAGAAGGGGGGGATTGTATGGCGTCAGTCGACATAAAGGATGCCTACTTACACGTCCCGATATTTCCTTCGCATCAGGCCTTCCTCAGGTTTGCGATAAAGGACTCTCATTACCAATTTCAAACGTTGCCGTTTGGCCTTTCCACGGCCCCGAGAGTGTTCACCAAGGTCATGGCAGAAATGATGGTTCTCCTTCGCAAGCAGGGGGTTTCAGTTATCCCGTACTTGGACGATCTCCTGATAAAGGCGAGGTCCAAGGAAAGGTTGCTAAGGAGTGTGGACTTGGTGCTGTCGGTGCTTCGACAGCACGGTTGGCTGCTAAATTTACCAAAATCTCAGTTGATTCCGACAACCCGGCTGTCTTTTCTGGGCATGATTCTCGACACGGAGTTACAGAGAGTTTTTCTTCCACAAGAAAAGGCTCTAGAACTGCAGTTGTTGGTCAGGGAACTTCTGAAGCCGAAGACTGTGTCCATCCATCAATGTACGCGCGTTCTGGGGAAGATGGTGGCGATGTACGAAGCCATTCCGTTCGGCAGGTTTCATGCCCGGGTGTTTCATTGGGACTTGCTGAGCAAATGGTCCGGGTCTCACCTGCACATGCACCGGAAGATAAGTCTATCTCCCAGAGCCAGAATTTCCCTCCTGTGGTGGCTACAAGGATCTCACCTCCTAGAGGGACGCCGGTTCGGTATCCTGGATTGGGTACTTCTGACGACAGATGCGAGTCTCCGGGGCTGGGGTGCAGTCACCCAAGGCAGGAACTTCCAGGGGAGATGGTCGCTCCAGGAAGCGGGTCTCCACATAAATGTTCTCGAGTTAAAAGCCATTTACAACGGCCTGCTACAGGCAAGAAGCCTTCTTCAGGGTCGACCTGTGCTGGTACAGTCAGACAACATCACAGCGGTGGCACATATCAACCGTCAAGGCGGCACAAGGAGCAGAGCGGCAATGGCGGAGGCCACAAGAATCCTTTGCTGGGCGGAACAACACCTGAGCGCCCTGTCAGCAGTCTTCCTTCCGGGAGTAGACAACTGGGCAGCAGACTTCCTCAGCAGACACGATCTCCATCCGGGAGAGTGGGCCCTTCATCAAGAGGTGTTTGCAGAAGTGACAAAGCGTTGGGGACTCCCTCTGATAGACATGATGGCGTCTCGTCTCAACAAGAAGCTTCCGAGGTATTGTTCCAGGTCAAGAGACCCCCAAGCCAGTGCGGTGGATGCCCTGGTGTCTCCGTGGGTGTTCAAGTCGGTGTAAGTGTTCCCTCCACTTCCTCTCATTCCAAAGGTACTGGGGATCATTCGGCGAGCAAGGGTTCAGGGGATTCTCGTAGTTCCAGATTGGCCAAGAAGGGCCTGGTATCCGGATCTTCAGGAATTACTAGTGGAAGATCCTTGGCCGCTTCCTCTAAGAGAGGAACTGTTGTTGCAGGGTCCATGCGTGTTTCCAGACTTACCGCGGCTGCGTTTGACGGCATGGAAGTTGAGCGCCAGATCTTAGCTCGTAAAGGTATTCCAGGAGAGGTTATACCTACTCTCCTCAGGGCTAGGAAGTAGGTTACGGCGAAGCATTATCACCGTATTTGGAAGAAGTATGTTTCCTGGTGTGAGTTTAAAAAGGCTCCTGCGGAAGAATTTAATTTGGGGCGTTTTCTCCACTTTTTGCAGGCTGGTGTGGGTGCAGGCCTGAAGTTGGGTTCCATCAAGGTGCAGATTTCGGCATTGTCTATTTTCTTTCAAAGAGAACTGGCTGCCCTCCCAGAGGTTCAGACGTTCGTGAAAGGAGTTTTGCATATCAATCCTCCGTTTGTGCCTCCTGTGGCCCCTGTTATGCACACCAGTGCCTGCAGGAATGTACTGATGTCAGAACTGTTATGCACTCCAGTGCCTGCAGGAATGTACTGGTGTTTGAACTGTTATGCACACCAGTGCCTGCAGGAATGTACTGGTGTCTGAACGGATAGGTATGCAAAACAAATGAACTCACAGACAGACTGGGGAATATGACATTACGTACACAGAAGGTGATAGGGTAACAAAATACACACAAAGTGAACAGAGAAGCCCAGAGGCTAAGGAACTGGGTGTCTCCCTAGTATTAGTAATGCTCAGATGGGAAAAGCAAGATGTTGTGTTTTAATACGTAGAGAACCCGAAATGCTGTTGCTAAGGGCAACAGCAAAACCCTAAAGGGTTACCAACGGGTGTGGCAGTAAACTCCTTGGTCAGAGATGGAATGATAGACACAAGGAGAGTCTCCACAATCCTAATTCTCACTTGCAGTGCACAGGTTCAGCTTACTGCCACTAAACTGACACCTGACACCTTGCACAGTGAGACAGGATTTAGGCAGGCAAGTCTTAGAATACAGCCGCAAACTTGCTAAGTTCACAGAGTAGTAAAAGAACCCCAGCAAGCTAAACGACTGACTCCAGTCTTACTGCTAGGTCTGGATTGGCAGAGTGTAGTACCAAATCCCCAGGCCTATTTGCAGTAAGCAACAACAAATACAAAGCTACACAGTACTGGCTAACTTTCAGGAACTGACTAACCAACAAAGATTCAGCAGCATCTGCTTAACCTGAGAAGAGGCCTTATAAAGCAGGTGCTGTCCACGCCCCACTCAGACCTCACAGACTGTGAGCACAAAAACCAGCACCGGATCCCCTGCCGTGCACAGAGCCTGTAACCACTGCACAGCAAAAGACCCGAACCGGAGTATCAGCTGCGCTCAGGTTACTCCGCTAGCACTTGTCTCCCGGTTGCCATGACGACGTGGCAGCACAGGGCAGGAGACCCTAACAGCCCCATGGGATCTGGACGTGGTCTTACAGTTTCTCATGTCTTCCTGGTTTGAGCCTTTGCGTAAGGTTGAGTTGAAGTTTCTCACCTGGAAGGTAGTCATGTTGTTGGCACTGGCTTCTGCCAGGCGGGTGTCTGAGTTGGCGGCCTTATCTCATAAAAGCCCGTATTTGGTCTTTCATTCGGATAGGGCAGAAATGAGGACTCGTCAACAATTTTTACCAAAGGTGGTCTCCTCGTTTCACATTAATCAACCTATTGTGGTACCAGTGGCCAGGGATGCTGGGACAGTTCCAAGGTCTCTGGATGTAGTGAGGGCGTTGAAGATCTACGTCGCCCATACGGCGGTTGCCAGGAAAACTGAGGCACTGTTTGTCCTGTACGCTTCCAACAAGATTGGTCATCCTGCTTCAAAACAGACTATTGCACGCTGGATTTGTAGTACGATTCAGCAGGCTCATTCTTCGGCCGGATTACCGGTGCCGAAGTCAGTTAAAGCCCATTCTACCAGGAAGGTGGGCTCGTCTTGGGCGGCTGCCCGGGGCGTCTCGGCTTTACAGCTCTGCCGAGCGGCTGCTTGGTCGGGTTCAAACACTTTTGCCAAGTTCTATAAGCTGATGAGGACCTTGCGTTTGCTCAGTCGGTGCTGCAGACTCGTCCGCACTCTCCCGCCCGGTCTGGAGCTTTGGTATAAACCCCATGGTCCTTTTGGAGTCCCCAGCATCCTCTAGGACGTAAGAGAAAATAGGATTTTGGTACTTACCGGTAAATCCTTTTCTCCTAGTCCGTAGAGGATGCTGGGCGCCCATCCCAGTGCGGACTGTTTCTTGCGGTGTTCTCTTGTGGGTTCACTTAGTTTATACACGGGTTGTGTATTTCTGGTTTTAGCTTGTTGCTGTTGTTTTTCATACTGTTATCTGGTTTACTGTTACTCCGGTTGTACGGTATGGTTGTGGTGTGTGCTGGTATGTTTGTAGCCCTTAGTTTACACAAAAATCCTTTCCTCTAAATGTCCGTCTCTCCTGGGCACAGTTCCTATAACTGAGGTCTGGAGGAGGGGCATAGAGAGATGAGCCAGTTCACACCCAGTTTTAGGTCTTTTCAGTGTGCCCAAGCTCCTGCGGATCCCGTCTATACCCCATGGTCCTTTTGGAGTCCCCAGCATCCTCTACGGACTAGGAGAAAAGGATTTACCGGTAAGTACCAAAATCCTATTTTCACAAAGATATACTGTATTACGTATTTTTCTCTGTGATTAAGTCACCATATCTCTCCTTTATCTCTGCTGGTGCTGACTACACTGTGCAGGGGTTTGGGTTTAGGGATATAGTGCTGCTAATAATTGTACTGTGTTACCTCATACTGCAAGTTATATCATGTCTGCTTCTGAGGGTAACGGTTCTGGGGCGGAACACACTACTGGTGTTGCTGAAGCCACAGGCACATATAGGGAGAATATAGCAGCTGTGGGCTCTGGTTCTGGGGGCTTCTTGCCCCCCAGTGGGACGGTGGCAACGGAGGCACATACTGACCCTCCGTGGGCCGCTTTTTCCACGCTTCTGCATACGCTAGTTCATAAACTAACACCCCCTATGGGACCCCCAATGCCGGAACAACCGTATGTGGTCCCTGCAGCTAACCCGCCGTGGGCGGACGATTTATCTGCTCAATTAAAGAAGTTGAACCAGTCCCTGACTACCAAAAAGTCTGACCAACGCTCGCCTAAGTCCAAGAGGTCCTCTAAGCGAGCGCTCGTCTCCTCACAATCCACTGCTGTCACTGACACCTCGTCTCATGAAGACAGGACATACACTGACCCCACAGGTTCTGACTCAGAGACGGCTGATGGGGAGGGTAGTTCACATGTGGATGTTCCTGATCTTTTGGAGGCTATTAAGTTAATTCTGCAGATTACGGATGATCCCGAGCCATCCGTTCCTCCTAAGAAACCAGATAGGTTCAAGCATCAGAAGGTGATTAAACAAGTTTTACCTCACTCTGACCACCTAGTGCAGAGGTTCTCAAACTCGGTCCTCGGGAGTCCACACAGTGCATGTTTTGCAGGTAACCCAGCAGGTGCACAGGTGTATTAATTACTCACCGACACATTTTAAAAGGTCCACAGGTGGAGCTAATTATTTCACTTGCGATTCTGTGAGGAGACCTGCAAAACATGCACTGTGTGGGCCCCCGAGGACCGAGTTTGAGAACCTCTGACCTAGTGGATATACGTCAGGAACCCTGGCAAAGCCCGGGTACGAAGTTTGTGCCTCAAAAGAAGATGCTGGCTTGCTATCCCCTCGTGCCAGAGCTGTCTAAGAATTGGGAAACGCCTCCTCCAGTAGACTCACATGTGGCTAGGATGGTGGTTTCCTCAGCTCTACCTGTAACCACCGTCACGTCTCTAAAAGAGCCTACGGATAAACGTGTTGAGGGTTGTCTGAAAGCGATTTACACCCTCACGGGTGCTGCACAAAGGCCCACTATTGCAGCTACATGGGCGGCAGAGGCTATTGAAGCATGGGCCTTGGAGTTAGAGGCTGAAATCTCCTCTGACCATGCTAGACAATGCTTGTCATATATTGTCACAGCTTCTCGCTATATTAAAGAGGCGGCTTCTGATGCCAGTATCCTAGCAGCCAAGGCCTCTACTACGTCAGTCCTGGCTCGCAGGATATTGTGGCTGAGATCCTGGTCTGTGGATCTGGACTCTAGAAAAACCCTGGAGGTACTCCCTTTCAAGGGGGATATTCTGTTTGGGGAGGACTTAAATAAGATTGTAGCTGACTAGCTACTGCCAAAACTGCCTGTCTGCCTAATACAGCTCCTTCTGTGTCGAAGGCCAAAGGCACGTCCTTTCGCCCTTTTCGTCCTTCAGGTAAAGCAAAAGGTCAGGCGTACCATAAGCAGGCCCGCACTTCCAAACCTGGTAAGCCGAAGCCCAAAAGAGCCTGGGCTGTCCGTCAGCCAGCAGCCAAGACCGATAAGCCTGCCGTATGATGGGGCGGACCTCCCCCTGGGGGATCCCAGGGTGGGGGGCCGGCTTCTAGGGTATACCCAGGAATGGTTGAAGACCACTTCAGATGCCTGGGTACGGGAAGTCGTCACTCGAGGTTACGCCATAGCCTTCAAAAACCGACGCCCTCATCGATTTTGCCAGACAGACGTCCCGTCGGACCAGACAAAGGCAAACACTCTGCTTTTGTTGGTACAGACTGTCAAAGTCGAAAAATATTGTAGTGTTCCGCCGTACGTGCACATATCTGCAATTTGCGTATGGTCGCTCCCGCGATCCTGCGCGTGGTATGGGTATTTACGGCGGAGTTTGTGAGCGCATGGAGGGCTATCAAAACATTACATATTTAATCCAAATAGTGCACATTGTACACATAGCCCCCCTGCACCACATCAGCAAGTATCAACAGTTTAAATGATTCCAGGACTAGGGTGTTGGTTAGAGGAAGATCGCATGTTCCTGCGTATAGTTATGTGCAGAAGTAGAATACAGATATAAACTGTATTTACTGTATATTATGTATGCGGCGGGAATCCAAAGGAGACCACCGACAAGAGCAGTTGAGAAAGACATCGCCCACCTTTTCAAATCAACCTATGACCTCTCCTGTAATGTAAAGATGCATCCCTGTGTCCAATGGACAAAGAGATTACAGTATCCATTGTATTGCTTTTGGAAGTAGTGTATAAAAAGCCTGTTGCTGCCTGGCCGGTCAGAAGACTCTTAACGCTATCTACCTGATTAGCGGAGGACTGGACCAGGAAGCGCATGCGAATATTCTCACGTATGTACATTGACTGTAGCCATTTACTCTGTTGTATTGTAGTGTATAAATTATATTGTTAACCCCCTTTCAGATATATACTCTGTGGTGTCGGAACCCAGTGTTTAACTACAAATCGGTGTTGTGTCCTCTTTTCCCTGCTAGGGTTTAAAGTGTATTACATTACCTAACTGTATAAGGTCTAAAAGTGTATTAATAAGGTGTGTACGCACTGCGGGTACTTTGTACCGTCAGCGCTGCATAAGGTTTAAAGTATAATATCATTGCATTGCATTACTACTAAGGTTTAAAGTATAACTCTGGGTGTGTGCGCGCTGTGTGTATTTTGTACCCCCAGCGCCGCGTTTTTACGCTAAGTCCGTACAAGGTACGGGACTCTGTACGCAAATAGCGTACAAAGTACGTAGAGTGCATATTAAGTCTAGCGGCCGCAGCGGCTCCATGGTAAAAGTGTGTTTAAAGGTATAGCTTTATGGTTTAAGATAATATCGACATTATCAAGACCCTCCTGGATACAGGAGTCGTAGTACAGGTGCCTCTTGCTCAGAGGGGCCGGGGGTACTATTCTCCGCTGTTTCTAGTCCCGAAACCGAATGGGTCCTCCCGGCCCATTCTCAACCTCAAGGCACTGAACAAGTTTGTGAAGGTTTCCAAGTTCCGTATGGAAACCCTTCGCTCTATAGTTCTGGCCTTGGAACCTAGGGACTACATGGTCTCCCTGGACATACAGGATGCTTACCTGCATATTCCTATAGCAGTGTCACATCAACAATACCTGAGGTTCGCTATTGGCAACCTCGGTTACCAGTTTCGGGCGTTACCTTTTGGTTTAACAACGGCTCCGCGAGTCTTCACCAAAGTTATGGCGGTGCTGACGGTGGTACTCCGCCGTCAAGGGGTCAGGATACTGCCGTATCTGGACGACTTGTTAATCCTGGCAAATTCCCCAGATCTTCTCCTGCGTCATCTGGATATAACGGTCCAGTTTCTACAAGCCCACGGGTGGCTCATCAACTGGAAGAAATCCTCCCTGGTCCCTGCTCAGAGCATGGTGCATCTGGGAGCGCTGTTGGACACTCACAACCAGAGGTTGTTCTTGTCTCAGGAGAAAGTCCTGAAACTTCAGGACAGGATTCATTGCTTCCTTTCTCGTCCGCAAGTGTCGATACATTCGGCAATGCAGGTGCTGGGCCTCATGGTTTCAGCATTCGACATGGTGGAGTATGCTCAATTCCATTCTCGCCCCCTCCAGAAGCTGATTCTAGCCAAGTGGTACAGCCTGCCTCACCGGATCAGGTCTCACATGATCTCTTTGACTCCGGAGGTCCGTCTCTCGCTGCTCTGGTGGCTCCTGCACCGACAATTGTGCAGAGGCCATCCCTTCTGGATATCCAACTGGGTCCTGTTGACAACAGATGCCGGTCTAAGAGGTTGGGGCACGGTGCTGGAGCAGCAATCCTTGCAGGGTCGGTGGACCAAGGAGGAATCTCTCCTCTCGATCAACATTCTGGAATTGCGGGCGGTCTTCAATGCGTTGAACCTAGCCCAGCATTTAATTCAGAACCGTCCTGTTCAAGTACAGTCGGACAACGCCACCACAGTGGCTTACATAAATCATCAAGGCGGCACTCGAAGCCGCTTGGCAATGAAGGAAGCCTCACGGATTCTAAGTTGGGCAGAACGTCATCTACCGGCAATATCGGCAATATTCATTCCGGGAGTCCTGAATTGGGAAGCGGACTCTCTCAGTCGTCAGGACGTGCATGCCGGCGAGTGGGGCCTCCATCCAGAAGTGTTTCAACTCCTCGTGGAAAGGTGGGGTCTTCCAGATATGGATCTGATGGCTTCTCGAAACAATCACAAGGTTCCGGTCTTAGGAGCAAGAACAAGGGATCCTCAAGCAGCATTCGTGGATGCGCTGGCAGTGCCGTGGAGGTTTCGGCTGCCGTATGTGTTCCCTCCGGTGTCACTCCTGCCCAGGGTAATTCGGAAGTTCAAGCAAGAAAAAGGAAATCTGCTTCTCATAGCTCCGGCGTGGCCCAGACGGCACTGGTTCTCAGACCTGCAAGGCCTATCGTCAGAGCGTCCACTTCTACTTCCACAACGCCCAGACCTCCTCGTTCAGGGCCCTGTGTCTACCAGGACCTAGCCCGGCTGTCTTTGACGGCGTGGCTCTTGAAGCTTCCGTCTTAAGAGCTAAGGGTTTTTCTGAAGAGATCATTAAAACTATGTTGCGGGCCCGGAAACCGGCCTCTGCTCGGATTTACCATCGGGTCTGGCATTCCTACTTTGTTTGATGCGCATCTAATCATTATGACGCTTCCAAGTTTAGTACAGCCAAACTTTTGGCTTTTCTACAGCAGGGCCTAGATTTAGGCCTGCGTCTGGCCTCCCTCAAGGTTCATATTTCTGCCTTGTCGGTGTGGTTTCAGAGAAAAATTGCGACTTTACCTGATGTTCATACTTTCACTCAGGGTGTGTTGCGTATCCAACCTCCCTATGTCCCGCCTATGGCTCCTTGGGACTTGTCGGTGGTTTTGGAGGCATTGCAGGAGCCTCCATTTGAACCTCTTGGTTCAGCTGACCTTAAGTGGCTTTCCCTTAAGGTGGTGTTCTTGTTGGCTATTGCCTCTGCTAGAAGAGTGTCGGATATGGGTGCCTTGTCTTGTAGTTCCCCATATCTGATTTTTCACCGTGACCGGGCGGTTCTTAGGACTCGTCCCGGATATTTACCTAAGGTGGTTTCTTCGTTCCACCTTAATCAGGAGATTGTGGTTCCAGCTTTTGTCTCTCCTGATTTGTCTCCCAAAGAGCGGTCTTTGGATGTGGTACGGGCTCTCCGTATCTATGTGAAGAGAACTGCTTCTATTCGAAAGTCTGATTCTCTCTTTGTTTTGTTTGGATTTCACAAACGTGGCTGGCCTGCTCACAAGCAGACCCTGGCCAGGTGGATTAGAATGGTGATTGCGCATGCTTATGTGAAGGCTGGTCTGTCAGCTCCTGTTCACATTACGGCCCATTCTACTCGGTCTGTTGGACCTTCTTGGGCGGCCCAACGTGGTGCGACCCTTGACTAATTGTGCAAGGCGGCTACGTGGTCCTCCGGGAACACGTTCATAAGGTTCTATGCCTTTGATACTGCCGCTTCCCAGGATGCTTCCTTTGGACGCCGGGTTCTTGTGCCCGCTACAGTGCGTCCCCTCCCATAAGGAACTGCTTTAGGACATCCCCATTGTCCAGACTTGTGGAGCCCAGTGTACCCCGCAGCAGAAAACGAGTTTTATGGTAAGAACTTACCCTTGTTAAAACTCTTTCTGTGAGGTACACTGGGCTCCACAAGGTGCCCACCCTTACGCACTTAGTTTCTTTGGGTTGATATGGCATTAGCCGCTGACACTTCTCTTGTCGTGAGAGTGTGGTGTATGTGGCTACTAACCGTTGTCGCCTCTTTTCCTGCTACTGCATTGGGCTGGTTAACTAAAACTGAGCTCCTGTGCTGGGAGGCGGGGTGATATAGGAGGCGGCGCTGTGCATTCTGGGAACAGTCAAAGCTTTGAGCCTGTTGGTGCCTCGGATCAAGATCCTACTCTACACCCAGACTTGTGGAGCCCAGTGTACCTCGCAGAAAGAGTTTTAACAAGGGTAAGTTCTTACCATAAAACTCGTTTTTTGCAGCCCCCGTAGAAAATGGGAGATTACAGCAGCTATCGCCGATATTTGCTGTATTGTAGACATACTTTCTGGGGATCCTTAATATTTGCAGAAAACCCTGAAAACAAATGTTTTCAGAGGATTTCCCACATATATATTTTTGGATAGTTATACCTCCAAATATTGTGTTTTAAGAGTTGTTGTTCACACGGGTTCGGTACGATATACCGCTCGTCGGGATGCCGGAAGTCATATGACCAACACCTGCATCGCGACATTGAAGATCCCTATGTCGGATGGGATAAGTATTTTTACCCAACTACCTCTCCTCTCCTCTCTTCTCCTCTCCTCAGAGCTGGATTAAGGCACAGGGGGGCCCGGGGTACTTAAAAGTATTTTATATATATATATATATATATATATATATTTCTGCTGCTGGGTACACTGGGCTCCACAAGGATAGACATTGGGGTGTAGAGTAGGATCTTGATCCGAAGCACCAACAGGCTCAAAAGCTTTGACCTTCTTCCCAAGATGCATAGCGCTTCCTCCTATATCACCCCACCTCCGTGAACAGGAGCTCAGTTTGTAGTTGGTGCTTGCAGTGCAAGCATGTGACAGGAAGAGCTGCTCACAGCAGCTCTATAAAAGCTTTTTCTGAGGAAAAAAGAAGACTACAAGGGCTGCAGCAGAGGCACAGATTGTGCTGGATGTCAGTAGACATTGCCTGCTGCAGCTCCATCTCTCCCCCAGCGGCGCTGTACACTCCCGTGCCCTGGTTGCCGGGTACCTACAGCAGGAGGCTCCGGTTTTCTTCCAAGTTAGTCACACACGGCTGGGGCTCTCCGGGATCGCATGGCCGCACTTCGGGAGGAGGTAAGTAGGTCCCGCTCGCGGGACCCGCACTTTATCGGAATCCGGCGCGGCCGGTGGGAGGCGGCCCGCGCGCGCTGGCAGTGGACACTGTGACAGTACAGGCGATCCCACTAGATCACCAGGGCATGGGTGCAGGTCAGGTTTTCTCTCTAAACCTTTTTTACAAGTAGCCCGCAGTACCTGGTGGTTTTGCCAGCAGAGGGGATAAGGCTTAGACCTGGAGCCCCTCCCCCAGCCCCAGGGCGCCATTTCCCGCAGATGTTCCCGCCCTGGAGCTGCATATCTGTCTCTTCCTCACTCCCTGGCAGTGTCTGCGGCGCCATTATCCCTCAGCTCACTGTTCCTGGGAATGCTTGGGCAAATCCTCCTGTGTAAAGCCGCCTAGTTCTCAGTACTGTGACTTTACAAGACACTTAAGTATTCTACCTGCCTTTTTTAGTCAGTGTTAGTTAAGAAAGAGTGCACTTATTCAGGGTTTCCTAGTACAATTACCCTGTGATATACATCCAGTTCTTACTGTGTACTGTTATATTTATTGTTATATACTGTAGCTGTGTAAACTAGTCCAGTGCAGTATTATTGTTAGTAATAACTTCTGCATTGTACAGACTGTGACTATTTGTGTGTGCATTTGATAGCTGAGTGGTGTCCATTTCGTGTCTTTCACTCAACCTACTATCCCTATATTCTATAACCTGAGGGGGCTTGGTGCGTCAGGTTTTATCTAATATAGGATTTTCACAAAGATATACTGTATTACGTATTTTTCTCTGTGATTTAGTCACCATATCTCTCCTTTATCTCTGCTGGTGCTGACTACACTGCGCAGGGGTTTGGGCTAGAGGTATTGTGCTGCTGACAAATTGTACTGTGTTACCTGATACTGCAAGTTATATCATGTCTGCTTCTAAGGGTAACGGTTCTGGGGCTGAACACACTGCCGGTGTTGCTGAAGCCGCAGATACCTATGAGGAGAATATAGCAGCTGTGGGCTCTGGTTCTGGGGGCTCCTTGCCCCCCAGTGGGACGGTGGCAACGGGGGCAAATAATGACCCGCCATGGGCCGCTTTTTTCCACGCTTCTGCATACGCTAGTTCATAAACTAACACCCCCTATGGGACCCCCAATGCTGGTGCAACCGTTTGTGGTCCCTGCAGCTAACCCGCCATGGGCGGACGATTTATCTGCTCAAATAAAGAAGTTGAACCAGTCCCTGACTACTAAAAAGTCTGACCGTCGCTCGCCTACGTCCAAGGGGTCCTCTAAGCGAGCGCTTGTCTCCTCACAATCCACTGCTGTCACTGACACTTCGTCGGATGAAGACGGCACTTACACTGACCCCACAGGTTCTGACTCAGATACGGCTGATGCGGAGGGTGGTTCACATGTGGATGTTCCTGATCTTTTGGAGGCTATTAAGTTAATTCTGCAGATTACGGATGATCCCGAGCCATCCGTTCCTCCTAAGAAACCAGAATAGGTTCAAGCGTCAGAAGGTGATTAAACAAGTTTTACCTCACTCTGACCACCTAATTGATATACGTCAGGAACCCTGGGAAAACCCGGGTATGAAGTTTGTGCCTCAAAAGAAGATGCTGGCTCGCTATCCCCTCGCGCCGGAGCTGTCTAAAAATTAGGAAACACCTCCTCCAGTGGACTCACATGTGGCTAGGATGGTGGTTTCCTCAGCTCTACCGGTCACCACCGTCACGTCTCTAAAAGAGCCTACGGATAAACGTGTGGAGGGTTGTCTGAAAGCGATTTACACCCTCACGGGTGCTGCACAGAGGCCCACTATTGCAGCTACTTGGGCTGCAGAGGTCATTGAAGCATGGGCCTTGGAGTTAGATGCTGAAATCTCCTCTAACCATGCTAGACAATGCTTGTCATATATTGTCACAGCTTCTCGATATATTAAAGAGGCGGCTTCTGATGCCGGTATCCTGGCAGCCAAGGCCTCTACTACTTCAGTCCTGGCTCGCCGGATATTGTGGCTGAGATCCTGGTCTGTGGATCTGGACTCTAGAAAAACCCTGGCGATACTCCCTTTTAAGGGAGATATTCTGTTTGGGGACGATTTAAATAAGATTGTGGCTGACTTGGCTACTGCCAAAACTGCCTGTCTGCCAAGTACTGCTCCTTCTGTGTCGAAGGCTAAAGGTACTTCCTTTTGCCCCTTTCGTCCTTCAGGTAAAGAAAAAGGTCAGGCGTACAACAAGCAGGCCCGCGCTTCCAAACCTGGTAAGCCTAAGCCCAAAAGAGCCTGGGCGGCCCGTCAGCCAGCTTCCAAGACAGATAAGCCTGCCGCATGACGGGGCGGGCCTCCCTCTGGGGGATCCCAGGGTGGGGGGCCGGCTTCTAGGGTATACCCAGGAATGGTTGAAGACCACTTCAGATGCCTGGGTATGGGAAGTCGTAACGCGAGGTTACGCCATAGCCTTCAAAAACCGACCCCTTCATCGATGTTGCCAGACAGATGTCCCGTTGGACAAGACAAAGGCAAACACTCTACATTCGGTGGTACAGACCCTCCTGGATACAGGAGTCGTAGTACAGGTGCCTCTTGCGCAGAGGGGCCGGGGGTACTATTCTCCGCTGTTTCTAGTCCCGAAACCGAATGGGTCCTCCCGGCCCATTCTCAACCTCAAGGCATTGAACAGGTTTGTGAAGTTTTCCAGGTTTCAGATTGTAAACGCTGGTTTACGTACAGGACTAAAGCAACACTTTAAAAAGACATTTCATACACTTTAAATGAAGCCGCTGCGGCCGCTATACTTAATCTACAACCTACGTACCTATTACACCATTAGCGTACAGAGTCCCGTACCGTGTACGGACTTTGCGTACAAATGCCGCGCTGACTGTACAAAGTACACGCAGTGCGTACACACCCAAAGATACACCGTGAACCCTTAACAGCTATGCATGCGATAGTAATACACTTTAAACCTTAGCAGGGAAAGGATAACACGACACCAGATTGTATTTAAACTGCTGGGTTTCCGACACCACAACATATTATTACTGAAAGGGGGTTACAATCACAAAGCAATACAATACAAAAGAATATTGGCTACAGTCAATGGTACATACTTTTGGTTTCGCCTGCGCTTCCCGGTCCGGTCCTCAGTCATCAAGGGTGATGACCTTCAGAGTCTGTGATAGTGACCTGGCATGCAGCTGGCTCTTTATACAGTAGATCAAAACATAATACAATAGACACTGTGTGCTCTTCTTCCATTGGTTCGGAAGTGGGACATATCCTGTGCACCGGGGATCATTGGTCAAGAAGTGGGCGATGGCTAAGACATGAGATGTGATTTCTGTTGTTTGCATCTGAGTTCCCGCCCCATGACCAGTTAAACCCATCACATTAATCATACATAAATCTGGTATTATTAGTAACTTAATGTGGTAATATATAATAATAATCTTATTCCCACCAGATTAATGTTTACGTGACTCTGAACAATATGATCCCACACATGATATGATTATCTATTTCCATCCTCAAGATATACATATATCCACATATATCCATATACTCATATATATATATATATATATACATACACACACACATACTCCTGCTATTACAATTTGTTAGGAATTATATATATATATATATATATATATATATACAAACACATACATCTCCAAGAGTTTAGACTATAAATGTTAATATCTCAGATTTCTAAATGTCTGGTTTGTATTTTTGTTAGCTATTGCTAATTGAGTTTCTCTCAGCCTGGGTATCTGGGTATTGTCTCTTTATTTGTTTTGTCTTCAGGTAAGACAATGACAATCCAGTTCTTATTGCTTTGAATAGAAACTCAGCTACCCTAGTAAACAAAGGTGTTTGCCTTCTTCATAGAATTTCAAAGCTTAGTGTAAATAAGGCCATTGTATTTTAGTCTCTGGGAGTTTAATTTATGTGTGACCGATCTTCATGCTATTTAGAATAGGAAGCAGACAGTGTGGGATTTATGCAATATATAGATTAGATTTATGATATGTCTTTGTGGCTTTTCCATGCGAGTACAAATTCCACTGTAATTACTCATATCACGCTCTAATGCGCAAGACCGCGGGAGCAACCATATGCAATTTGCAAATATGTGCACGCACAGCCGAATACGTACGCACACGGAGGCCATCTATGTGGTGTTTGTACGTAATGTGTGTGTTGTAATATTTTCTGACTTCGACAGGATGGAAACCCTTCACTCTATAGTTCTGGCCTTGGAACCCGGGGACTTCATGGTCTCCCTGGATATACAGGATGCTTACCTGCATATTCCTATAGCAGTGTCTCATCAGCAATACCTGAGATTTGCGATTGGCAACTGCCATTACCAGTTTCGGGCGTTACATTTTGGTTTAACAACGGCTCCGCAAGTTTTTACAAAAGTCATGGCGGTGATGACGGTGGTACTCCGCGGTCAAGGGGTCAGGATACTGCCGTATTTGGACAACTTGTTAATCCTGGCAAATTCCCCAGAACTTCTCCTGCGTCATCTAGATGTGACGGTCCGGTTTCTGCAAGCCATTGGTGGCTCATCAACTGGAAGAAGTCATCCCTGACCCCTGCTCAGAGCATGGTGCATCTGGGAGCACTTTTGGACACTCACAACCAGCGGTTGTTCCTGTCTCAGGAGAAAGTCCTGAAACATTGCTTCCTATCTCGTCCGCAAGTGTCGGTACATTCGGCGATGCAGGTGCTGGGCCTCATGTTGTCAGCATTCGACATGGTGGAGTACGCTCAATTTCACTCTCGCCCTCTCCAGAGGCTGATCCTAGCCAAATGGGACAGCCTGCCTCACCGGATCAGGTCTCAAATGATCTTATTGACTCCGGAGGTCCGTCTGTCGCTGCTCTGGTGGCTCCGGGACCAACAACTGTGCAGGGCCGTCCGTTCTGGATATCCGACTGGGTCCTGTTGACGACAGATGCCAGTCTAAGAGGTTGGGGCGCGGTGCTGGAGCAACACTCCCTTCAGGGGCAGTGGACCAAGGAGGAGTCCCTCCTCTCGATCAATATTCTGGAGTTGCGGGCGGTCTTCAATGCCTTGAACCTGGCCCAGCATTTAATTCAGAACCGTCCTGTTCAAGTAGTCGGACAACGCCACCACAGTGGCTTACATAAATCATCAAGGCGGCACTCGAAGCCGCCTGCCAATGAAGGAAGTCTCACGGATTCTACAGTGGGCAGAACGCCATCTACTGGCCATATCAGCAATATTTATTCCGGGAGTCCTGAATTGGGAAGCGGACTTTCTCAGTCGTCAGGACGTGCATACCGGCGATTGGGGCCTCCATCCAGTAGTGTTTCAACACCTAGTGGAAAGGTGGGGCCTTCCAGACGTAGATCTGATGGCATCTCGACACAATCACAAGGTTCCGGTCTTCGGAGCAAGGACAAGGGATCCTCAAGCAGCATTCGTGGATGCGCTGGCGGCACCGTGGAGGTTTCGGCTGCCGTACGTGTTCCCTCCGGTGTTTACTCCTGCCCAGGGTAATTCGGAAGTTCAAGCAAGAAAAAGCAATTCTGCTTCTCATAGCTCCAGCGTGGCCCAGACGGCACTGGTTCTCAAACCTGCAAGGCCTATCGTCAGAGCGTCCAATTCTACTTCCACAACGCCCAGACCTCCTCGTTCAGGGCCCCTGTGTCTACCAGGACCTAGCCCGGCTGTCTTTGACGGCGTGGCTTTTGAAGCTTCCGTCTTAAGAGATAAAGGGTTTTCTGAGGCGGTCATTCAAATTATGTTGCGGGCCCGGAATCCGGCTTCGGCTCGGATTTACTATAGGGTCTGGCATTCTTACTTTGTTTGGTGCGCATCTAACAATTATGACGCTTCCAAGTTAAGTATAGCCAAGTTGTTGGCTTTTCTTCAGCAGGGCCTGGACTTAGGCCTGCGTCTGGCCTCCCTCAAGGTTCAATCTGCCTTGTCGGTGTGGTTTCAGAGAAAAATTGCGACCTTACCTGATGTGCATACCTTTACTCAGGGCGTGTTGTGTATCCAGCCTCCCTATGTCCCGCCTGTGGCTCCTTGGCACTTGTCGGTGGTTTTGGAGGCGTTACAAGAGTCTCCGTTTGAACCTCTTGGTTCAGCTGATCTTAAGTGGCTTTCCCTTAGGGTTGTGTTTCTGCTGGCTATTGCTTCAGCTAGAAGAGTGTCGGATTTGGGTGCCTTGTCTTGTAGTTCCCCATATCTGATATTTCACCGTGACCGGGCGGTTCTTAGGACTTGTCCCGGCTATCTACCTAAGGTGGTTTCTTCGTTCCACCTTAATCAGGAGATTGTAGTTCCGGCACTTGTTTCTCCTGATCTGTCTCCCAAAGAGCGGTCTTTGGATGTGGTACGGGCTCTCCGTATCTATGTGAAGAGAACTGCTCCTATTAGGAAATCTGATTCTCTTTTTGTTGTGTTTGGGTTTCACAAACGGGGCTGGCCTGCTCACAAGCAAACTCTGGCCAGATGGATTAGAATGGTTATTGCACATGCTTATGTGAAGGCTGGTCTCTCTGCTCCTGATCACATTAAGGCCCATTCTACTCGGTCTGTTGGACCTTCTTGGGCGGCCCGCCGTGGTGCGACCCTTGAACAATTGTGCATGGCGGCTACGTGGTCCTCAGTGAACACATTCATTAGGTTCTGTGCCTTCGATATCGCCACTTCCCAGGATGCTTCCTTTGGACGCCGGGTTCTTGTGCCCGCTACAGTGCGTCCCCTCCCATAAGGAACTGCTTTAGGACATCCCCAATGTCTATCCTTGTGGAGCCCAGTGTACCCCGCAGCAGAAAACGAGTTTTATGGTAAGAACTTACCTTTGTTAAAACTCTTTCTGCGAGGTACACTGGGCTCCACAAGGCGCCCACCCTGACGCACTTAGTTTCTTTGGGTTGGTATGGCATTAGCCGCTGACACTTCTCCTGTCGGGACAGTGTGGTGTTTGTGGCAACTGGCAGTTGTCGTCTCTTTTACTTGCTACTGCATTGGGCTGGTTAACAAAACTGAGCTCCTGTGCACGGAGGCGGGGTGATATAGGAGGCGGCGCTATGCATCTTGGGAAGAAGGTCAAAGCTTTTGAGCCTGTTGGTGCTTCGGATCAAGATCCTACTCTACACCCCAATGTCTATCCTTGTGGAGCCCAGTGTACCTCGCAGAAAGAGTTTTAACAAAGGTAAGTACTTACCATAAAACTCGTTATATATATATATATATATATATATATATATATATATATAATACACACTGTATGATTTGAACTAGGGGAGTATCGGGTAGTTTGGATAAATTATCTATTTCATATAATGTGATATATATATATATATATATATATATATACACACACACACACACACACACACACACACACACACACACACACACATATATACATGCATATTGGTTGGGTCTGATATGCTGGCGGTCAGAATACCAACTGCGGCATCCCGATGGTGAAAATTCTGACAGGGGCAATGTAAGTATACTTACCTTTCCCCAGTGCCCCCTAACCCTAACCTTTACTTCCCGCAGTATAAAGCTAACCCTCCTCCACCCCTGCAGCCTAACCCTAACCCTCCGTTAGTGGTGCCTAAATCTAACCTCCCATTCCCGCAGCCTAAACCTAATCCTCCACCACGCCTAACCATAACCCTCCCCATGGGTGCCTAAACCTAACCTCCATCCCCGCAACCTAAACGTAACCACATCCCCGCAGCGTAACCATAACCTAGAACCCCCCTCCCCGCCTCCCCCTCTGTGGCTTATCCCTCTGGTGGTCTGGCACTATATCCTTACTTACAAACAAAACAGGATGAGAGCTTGAATGTTCCTCTGCACCCCGCCAGCACAAATCCCCAAGCAGCTGAACCAGGGAACTTCCTTCTTCCAGCCTGCATGCTCAGCCAGTCACTGAGCCGCAGGCTGTAGCTTGACTATCTGTTGGGTGGCTTCGATGAGCGTCATGGCTGGGCTGTCAGTGGACAGGGGAGCGCAGCGCAGTGCCACGTATCGAACCGGATTAGAGATCCGATCTATCTCCGTCGGGTGGTCCTTTCAGTACTTACTCCCGGAGCCCCCCCCCCCCCTCTTAATCCATCTCTGCATCCCCTAACCCTAACCCTCCGGGGGTGACAGCAAGGGCTAAACCCCCCCCCCGGGTGTGGCTGCTAGGGCACCCCTCCCCCCCAGTTCCTAACACGCCCCCTGCCCCCCATACCACCCCACCCAGCCCTAACCATAATAAATACCCTGATACTTACCTTCGGTGTATCAGCTGCCAGTCTTCCAGCACCGGTGTCCCGAGTGGTGCCAGAATTCCAGCATCTGCCGCATGACTGCCGGCATCTCGTCCATCGGGTTTCTAAACGCTCTTTCATGTTACTCTCATCTCTTTCTTAAACATTTCTGTTTGATGTAACCTAAAGGATTGCTTGACCGTTAATGATGAAGTGTCCTCTGCTTCCAGGTGGGTGCTGGCCTTGCAGTGTGAAGGTGGAAGGAACGTTATGGGTGCTATACAGAGAGCAGTGGAATTCAACTTCACTGATAAAGAGAATGAAGAATCGCAGGGAATGTACTTATTTACAAGTGGTGCTCCAGACCAGGACGTGGTGAGTGACAGGCCCTTGTGCATCATGATGTTATACACTGGTATAATAACCGAATATTTACTATACACTGATAGTGTTGGAGAGCTCTCTATATCAGGGCTTATGGAGCTTATGAAAGACACCATGCAAAGTGGTTCTCATGGTGAGATTGCACAGGATGGCATACTCTACATATGGAATAGGCAATAAAGGTGTCAATAAGATTTAGTAAAATTAGTATGTGTTGTTAAATTTTTCCTTCTCTATAGTCCTCATAGATTTCAATTACGAAGCACACATGGGGCGCACCGCAAAATATCTGGGGTTTTCACCATTTTTATTAAGCACAGGAAAAACACAACTTTTTTGAATGCTGTGTGACAGAAAAAGCCCTGTGCGAGAGGGGTGAAACTTGCCAAACCATTGTGGGCTAGTTTAAGGTCAATATTCCCCAATTCCCTTTTAACTCAGGCAGTATGGTTTATTACTTACACGTACAGTCTTGTAATTTAATAGTCACATCTCGTATATATCCACCCAAATGCTGAGCTCACAGTGTGACCATGTGACTGCTTTATGCCAAGCACATGTCTCAGGCACATATGTGCCACTTGTGTCTGTATTGTAGATTTCTCTGACGTCCTAGTGGATGCTGGGGACTCCGTAAGGACCATGGGGAATAGACGGATCTGCAGGAGACTGGGCACATCTAAAGAAAGATTTAGGACTATCTGGTGTGCACTGGCTCCTCCCCCTATGACCCTCCTCCAAGCCTCAGTTAGATTTCTGTGCCCGGCCGAGCTGGATGCACACTAGGGGCTCTCCTGAGCTCCTAGAAAGAAAGTATAGTTTAGGTTTTTTATTTTACAGTGAGACCTGCTGGCAACAGGCTCACTGCAGCGAGGGACTAAGGGGAGAAGAAGCGAACCTACCTAAGTGGTGGTAGCTTGGGCTTCTTAGGCTACTGGACACCATTAGCTCCAGAGGGATCGCACACAGGACCCGACCTCGTCGTCCGTTCCCGGAGCCGCGCCGCCGTCCCCCTTACAGAGCCAGAAGCAAGAAGGTCCGGAAAATCGGCGGCTGAAGACTTCTGTCTTCTCCAAGGTAGCGCACAGCACTGCAGCTGTGCGCCATTGCTCCTCATGCACACCACACACTTCGGTCACTGATGGGTGCAGGGCGCTGGGGGGTGGCGCCCTGAGCAGCAATATTAACACCTTGGCTGGCAAAACTGACACCATATATAGCCCCAGAGGCTATATAGGTGTAAATTACCCCTGCCAGAATAACACAAAAAGCGGGAGAAAGCCCGCCGAAAAAGGGGCGGAGCCATCTCCCTCAGCACACTGGCGCCATTTTCCCTCACAGCTCCGCTGGAAGGATCGCTCCCTGGCTCTCCCCTGCAGTCCTGCACTACAGAAAGGGTAAAAAAGAGAGGGGGGGCACTAAATTTAGGCGCAGTATGGAAGGAATTACGTGACAGTGTTAGCTCCTTACATAAAAGGTTTGACGACATAGGACAGCCGGCTACTCAGCTTGTGACTGTTCCAGCGTCTCAAATGTCATCAGGGGCTTTAAAACGCCCGCTACCTCAGATGGCAGACACAGATGTCGACACGGATACCGACTCCAGTGTCGACGACGATGAGACTAGTGTACCCTCCAATAGGTCCACCCGTTACATGATTGAGGCAATGAAAAATGTATTACACATTTCTGATAGTACCCCAGGTACCACAAAAAAGGGTATTATGTTCGGTGAGAAAAAACTACCAGTAGTTTTTCCTGCATCTGAGGAATTAAATGAGGTGTGTGAGGAAGCCTGGACTTCCCCCGATAAGAAATTGATAATTTCTAAACGGTTATTGGCAGCGTACCCTTTCCCGCCAGAGGATAGGTCACGTTGGGAAACATCCACTAGGGTAGATAAAGCGCTTACACGTTTATCAAAACAGGTGGCACTACCGTCTCAGGATACGGCCGCCCTAAAGGATCCTGCTGATAGAAAGCAGGAGGCTACCCTAAAAGCTATATATACACACACGGGCATTATATTGCGACCAGCGATTGCATCAGCATGGATGTGCAGTGCTGCTGCTGCGTGGTCAGATTCCCTGTCGGATAATATTGATACCCTGGATAGGGACAATATTTTGCTGACAGTAGAGCATATAAAAGACGCTGTCTTATACATGCGTGATGCACAGAGGGATATTTGCCGGCTGGCATCAAAAATAAGCGCAATGTCCATTGCCGCCAGAAGGGGGTTATGGACTCGGCAGTGGTCAGGTGATGCCGATTCAAAAAGGCACATGGAAGTTTTGCCTTATAGGGGGGTGGAACTGTTTGGGGATGGTCTTTCAGACCTCGTTTCCACAGCTACGGCTGGGAAATCGACATTTTTGCCACAGGCTACCCCACAGCAAAAGAAAGCACCGTATTATCAAGTACAGTCCTTTCGGCCCTATAAACACAAGAGGGCTCGAGGCGCATCCTTTCTGCCGAGAGGCAAAGGTAGAGGGAAAAAGCTGCAGCATACAGCCAGTTCCCAAGAGCAAAAGTCCTCCCCCGCGTCCGGTAAGTCCACAGCATGACGCTGGGGCTTCACAGGCGGACCCGGGTACGGTGGGGGCCCGTCTCAGAAATTTCAGCACACAGTGGGCTCTCTCACAGGTGGATCCCTGGATCCTTCAAGTAGTATCTCAGGGGTACAGGCTGGAATTCGAGACGTCCCCCCCCCCCCCCCCCCCCCCGCCGTTTTCTAAAATCTGCCTTACCAGCAACTCCCTCTGCCAGGGAGGCAGTGTTGGTGGCTATCCAAAAACTGTATTCACAGCAAGTGATTGTCAAGGTACCCCTTCTTCAGCAAGGAAAGGGTTACTATTCCACAATGTTTGTGGTACAGAAACCGGACGGTTCGGTGAGACCTATCTTAAATTTAAAATCCTTGAACACGTATATCAGAAAGTTCAAGTTCAAGATGGAATCGCTCAGGGCGGTTATTGCGAGCCTGGACGAGGGGGATTACATGGTCTCTCTGGACATCAAGGATGCCTACCTGCATGTCCCCATTTACCCTCCTCACCAGGAGTACCTCAGATTTGTGGTACAGGACTGTCACTATCAGTTCCAGACGCTGCCGTTTGGGTTATCCACGGCACCGAGGGTCTTTACCGAGGTAATGGCCGAAATGATGATACTCCTTCGCAAGAAGGGAGTTTTAATTATCCCGTACTTGGACGATCTCCTGATAAAGGCGAGGTCCAAGGAACAGTTGGTAGTGGGGGTAGCACTTTCTCGGGAAGTGCTACAACAGCACGGCTGGATTCTCAATATTCCAAAGTCACAGCTGGTCCCGACGACACGTCTTCTGTTCCTGGGAATGATTCTGGACACAGACCAGAAAAAAGTGTTTCTTCCAGTGGAAAAAGCCGAGGAGTTGTCATCTCTAGTCAGAGACCTCCTAAAACCGGGACAGGTGTCGGTACATCATCCGGGTCCCATCTCCAGATGCAACAGCGGATAACCCTGTCGGCAAGGACCAGGGTGTCGCTGCTGTGGTGGCTGCAGAGGGCTCATCTACTAGAGGGCCGCAGATTCGGAATACAGGACTGGGTCCTGGTGACCACGGATGCCAGCCTTCGGGGCTGGGGTGCAGTCACACAGGGAAGAAATTTCCAAGGACTGTGGTCAAATCAGGAGATTTCGCTTCACATAAATATTCTGGAGCTAAGGGCCATTTACAATGCCCTAAGCCAAGCAAGGCCCCTGCTTCAGAACCAACCGGTACTGATCCAATCAGACAACATCACGGCGGTCGCCCATGTAAACAGACAGGGCGGCACAAGAAGCAGGAGGGCAATGGCAGAAGCCACAAGGATTCTCCGATGGGCGGAAAATCATGTGTTAGCACTGACAGCAGTGTTCATTCCGGGAGTGGACAACTGGGAAGCAGACTTGCTCAGCAGGCACGACCTCCACCCGGGAGAATGGGGACTTCATCCAGAAGTCTTCCAAATGGTGGTAAACTGTTGGGAAAGACCACAGGTGGACATGATGGCGTCCCGCCTCAACAGAAAGCTAAAAAGATATTGCGCCAGGTCAAGGGACCCTCAGGCAATCGCTGTGGACGCTCTAGTAACACCGTGGGTGTACCAGTCGGTTTATGTGTTTCCTCCTCTGCCTCTCATTCCCAAGGTACTGAGACTAATACGAAGGCAAGGAGTGAAAACTATACTCGTGGTTCCGGGCTGGCCAAGAAGAGCTTGGTACTCGGAACTTCAAGAGATGCTTTCAGAGGACCCTTGGCCTCTGCCGCTCAGACAAGACCGCGGCTGCGTTTGGCGGCATGGCGGTTAAACACCGGATCCTGAAGGAAAAGGGCATTCCGGAGGAAGTCATCCCTACCCTGATCAAAGCCAGGCGGGATGTCACCGCAAAACATTATCACCGCATTTGGCGGAAATATGTTGCTTGGTGTGAGGCCAGGAAGGCCCCAACGGAGGAATTTCAACTGGGTCGATTCCTGCATTTCCTGCAAGCAGGGGTGACGTTCGGCCTCAAATTGGGGTCCATTAAGGTCCAGATTTCGGCCCTGTCGATTTTCTTCCAGAAAGAACTGGCTTCACTGCCTGAAGTTCAGACTTTTGTCAAAGGAGTTCTGCATATTCAGCCTCCTTTTGTGCCCCCAGTGGCACCTTGGGATCTCAATGTGGTTTTGGAGTTCCTGAAATCACATTGGTTTGAACCACTTAAGACTGTGGATTTGAAATATCTCACGTGGAAAGTGGTCATGCTGTTGGCCCTGGCTTCGGCCAGGCGTGTGTCAGAATTGGCGGCTTTGTCCTATAAAAGCCCTTATCTGATTTTCCATATGGATAGGGCAGAGTTGAGGACTCGTCCTCAGTTTCTCCCGAAGGTGGTATCAGCGTTTCACTTGAACCAGCCTATTGTGGTGCCTGCGGCTACTAGGAACTTGGAGGATTCCAAGTTACTGGACGTAGTCAGGGCCCTGAAAATTTATGTTTCCAGGACGGCTGGAGTCAGGAAAACTGACTCGCTGTTTATCCTGTATGCACCCAACAACTGGGTGCTCCTGCTTCTAAGCAGACTATCGCGCGCTGGATTTGTAGCACTATTCAGCTGGCGCATTCTGCGGTGGGACTACCGCAGCCTAAATCTGTAAAAGCCCATTCCACAAGGAAGGTGGGCTCATCTTGGGCGGCTGCCCGAGGGGTCTCGGCTTTACAACTTTGCCGAGCTGCTACTGGGTCAGGGGCAAACACGTTTGCAAAATTCTACAAATTTGATACCCTGGCTGAGGAGGACCTGGAGTTCTCTCATTCGGTGTTGCAGAGTCATCCGCACTCTCCCGCCCGTTTGGGAGCTTTGGTATAATCCCCATGGTCCTTACGGAGTCCCCAGCATCCACTAGGACGTCAGAGAAAATAAGAATTTACTCACCGGTAATTCTATTTCTCGTAGTCCGTAGTGGATGCTGGGCGCCCATCCCAAGTGCGGATTGTCTGCAATACTTGTAAATAGTTATTGTTACACAAATCGGGTTGTTATTGCGAGCCATCTGTTCAGAGGCTCCGTTGTTATCATACTGTTTACCGGGGTTCCTATCACGAGTTATACGGTGTGATTGGTGTGGCTGGTATGAGTCTTACCCGGGATTCAAAATCCTTCCTTATTGTGTCAGCTCTTCCGGGCACAGTGTCCTAACTGAGGCTTGGAGGAGGGTCATAGGGGGAGGAGCCAGTGCACACCAGATAGTCCTAAATCTTTCTTTAGATGTGCCCAGTCTCCTGCGGAGCCGTCTATTCCCCATGGTCCTTACGGAGTCCCCAGCATCCACTACGGACTACGAGAAATAGAATTACCGGTGAGTAAATTCTTATTTTTTATGCACAAGCAATTCCTTCATTGTTACTTAACAATGTAACTATTAAAACCAGCAAAAAACACTCCCTATCCCGCATACGAAAACGAGCCCCCAAAAATGAGCTTAAACGGGCTCCCAAATGCATTACACTTAGCCGAGCAACAAGATTGCATCTGTCAGTATCAGCAGTGCATTTGCAGACAGCCATCATAATCATCCACTATTGCCACCTGTCCCTGACTACCTGCAAGTGATATGGCTTTCCCAGGCGACAATGCATCTTTTTGCCAGTCTGCATATGTTCACAATTGCACAAACACGACCATACTTTACATTAGAATGCCCCTGTTCTGACCTGTTTCATCCATTCAGGCCCAGGCAAGTAGAAGTGGCAGAATTGCTCAAATGGGCATATATACGTGCGTGCAAACTATTTTTGTGCAGGTGTGCTACGAGCATACAAGATGCGCTACACCAGCTAAAATAGAGCTTACTCTATAGCAGCTCTGTCATCTCTCCCTCACAAATATCAAGTGTGCCTTGATGTGCAAAGGTGAAAACATCACCTAACAATGGGGGTCATTCGGAGTTGTTCGCTCGTTATTTTTTTCTCGCAACGGAGCGATTAGTCGCTAATGCGCATGCGCAATGTCCGCAGTGCGACTGCGCCAAGTAAATTTGCTATGCAGTTAGGTATTTTACTCACGGCATTACGAGGTTTTTTCTTCGTTCTGGTGATCATAATGTGATTGACAGGAAGTGGGTGTTTCTGGGCGGAAACAGGCCGTTTTATGGGTGTGTGCGAAAAAACGCTACCGTTTCTGGGAAAAACGCGGGAGTGGCTGGAGAAACGGAGGAGTGTCTGGCCGAACGCTGGGTGTGTTTGTGACGTCAAACCAGGAACGAAACTGACTGAACTGATCGCAGATGCCGAGTAAGTGTGGAGCTACTCAGAAACTGCTAAGAAGTGTCTATTCGCAATTTTGCTAATCTTTCGTTCGCAATTTTGATAAGCTAAGATTCACTACCAGTAGGCGGTGGCTTAGCGTGTGCAAAGCTGCTAAAAGCAGCTTGCGAGCGAACAACTCGGAATGAGGGCCAATCCCTCTTCTACTCTTTAGTACAACTGCTTTCAGTTTTAATAAAAGTGTCAGTTTTTCTCCTAACATACATCTCTGCTTACTGTCACCTTCTGTAGAGGCTTATATTAATCATGAGAGGCAGGGGACATTGGAACTGTGTTTATTACATGTATCACTTTTGCTTTTCTGTGAGGCCTTTTACTTCTTTTTCATTATTACTATTAGGATTTATGGACACTGTTCATGCTGTAGTCATGGAATAAAGCATAGGTTCTCAAACTCGGTCCTCAGGACCCCACACAGTGCATGTTTTGCAGGTAACCCAGCAGGTGCACAGGTGTAGTCATTACTCACTGACACATTTTAAAAGGTCCACAGGTGGAGCTAATTATTTCACTTGTGATTCTGTGAGGAGACCTGCAAAACATGCACTGTGTGGGGTCCTGAGGACCGAGTTTGAGAACCTGTGGAATAAAGTATATTTATCAGTATTCAGGGCTTTCAGGTTAACAAACAAAACCAAAAGCAAGCACTAACAAATATCCAATACTATAGTCGAAATAAGCACTCTCTCCACTGCTCATTCCAAAAATGGCGAGTTGACCCCCAAAAAGGAGAGAAGGGGAGCAGAAATGGGTAGAGCACTGATGTGTAGCAATAATTTGTTCTGGTTTAGTTAACAATAACACATACATATAAAATCCATCATTAATATACAATTAAGTTAAAAAACCTCATCCCATATACAGTATATCTGTATACATCCATTTATCTCTGCGGTCACTGGGCCTGGTTCCGAGATGGACTCTAATGTCTTTGCAGCTGCAATTCAGTGCACAGCCGCTGTGCGAAAATATGCAAATGTCGTGGCTTCCAGGATTTGTATTAAGTCGCCGACTGAAGGCGTCTGAGATCTGCCAATTTTGTACGAAGACGCAACCATCGCACACACATTGGTCAATAATCTACTCAGTACACCTATAGATGTGCAGCATGACCATCAGAATATAACTGCATACTGGATCGCAGTCACAAGCTATGACGCCCCCATAAATGGCTGCGACACTCCTAGGTGTGAGTACTGTTACCACTGACACTCCCTGACTGTCAACAATCACTACGAATAAATCCTCACTGCAACCATTGTGGCGGCACATATGCAGTGCAACTTAAATGCATGTGCAGTAGCAAAATATCGCTCCACTACATACATTGACATTGCGGCCATCTATAAATCAGGGCCATTATCTGTTATGGAACTCTACATACGGCTCCTTCACACAGAAGTCTTATCATACTAATGTCAGCCTACCAACTGCTTGATTACGTGAACATTACAGTATATTGTAAATCTGCTAACAGCAACTTACATTGATTACAGTATGCTGCATATCTAGTAACTGCCCGGCTGCATAGCCAGTGTGATTGCACTGATAGCTTAAACTTTCCATGTGATTTAAAGTGCTTTTTCTCATCTCAGTGACATGACTATTGTTATCTTACTGTGTACATGACTTAAGGCCTAATCGAATCCGCTCATCACTAATTCAGACCTGATCGCTGTGCTGCTAATTTTGTTGTCCTGCGATCAGATAGTCGCCACCCATGGGGGAGTGTAAATTCGGCCCGTGCAAGTGTTTGAATACATGTTTATGCCGTGCAAAAATGTCAGTCAGCAGACAGCTGCAAATCCGTTCTCAACTCACTCACCATTGAATGGTTTTTCCAGTGAGTGCAGTCTGTGCGCAGCCCAGGACTCACTCCTACAGTGCGAAAAGAGCAGGCTGATTGGGTCCGGAGCTGACGTCACACACCCGCCCTGAAAACACTTGGGAACGCCTGCGTTTTTCCTGACACTCCCAGAAAAACGCCCAGTTACCACCCACAAACGGCCTCTTCCTGTCAATCAGTTTCCGCATGGCGGTGCGATCAAAATTTTTGCACCAGCTTGACGCTGTTTGGTGACGCGCATGCGCACTGCGGTGCATACGCATGCACAGTCAATCGATAATCGCTCACTGTGCAAAAACGCACAGCAGCGATCAGGTCTGAAGTGGCCCTTATTTCTGATATATGCACGTGTTTTCTACCTTGATCTGTCAATTTAGCAGCACATACATGACCCGGCTAGGACCTTCTGACCCTTGTAAGAAAACCGTGGAGATTGCTACAGAATTTGTAAATAGTTGGGACATACATATCTATCCCCTGCATCTTACAGGAGACTCCTGGTTCATTGTAGAGTCTCCCGTTGGCCCAGAAATGTAAATAAACCCGCCGGATTCCTCACTTTCCCGTCGGGAATCCTGACTGCGTATGCATATGTGATGGGGGTGAGGCCTGGACGAGAGGAGGTGGCCGCCTCAACCAGCGGCAGTTCTGAGGCCAGATAGTAAGGATCCTTGAAAAAGGTCATCTCCCATCAGCCCCTGAGGCTACGTCCGACAACTCTCCCATGCTGCTAGCAGTTCTGGACAGGCAGCTCACACCTGGGACTCACTGCCAGGACTCTAGCTCCCAGCCCCCCTCCACTTTAGAAGCCGACATGGTGGATGACCCTCCGTTCATTCTGGGGAGGCCGTGTCTACAGCAGCATAGTCATGCTGGGGTCCATGATAGCCGGGTGCGTGATGTGACAATGGGCCCTGCACCCTGCTTAGGCCATTCTCATACACTACCTCACTGTATTAGTGGGTGGTTCGAAGGCCAGCTGCTAGCCATGATTGGATGACATATGTTGGTGAGGTTGTGGTCAGTGGAAAGCGGCGTGGTCAATGGGAAGTGGTTCAGGGAAATGTCCTGTGTGTTCCATACTATAGAGGACAAAATATGTGCTGTCCTGTAGTCATGTATGTACTGTGCTATAGTCATGTCTTCAGTCTTGTACGTATGTCCTATTGTCATGTATATACTCTCCTGTACTCATGTCTGTGCTATCCTATAGTCATGTGTCTACTGTCCTGTAGTCGTGTTTGTTCTTTTCTATCGTCATGTATGTTCTGTCCTACAGTCATGTATCTACTGTCCTGTAGTCATGTTTGTTCTTTTCTATCGTCATGTATGTTCTGTCCTATAGTCATGTATCTACTGTCCTGTAGTCATGTTTGTTCTTTTCTATAGTCATGTATGTGCTGTCCTATAGTCATGTATGTACTGTTCTGTAGTCATGTTTGTTCTTTTCTATCGTCATGTATGTTCTGTCCTACAGTCATGTATCTACTGTCCTGTAGTCATGTTTGTTCTTTTCTATCGTCATGTATGTTCTGTCCTATAGTCATGTATCTACTGTCCTGTAGTCATGTTTGTTCTTTTCTATAGTCATGTATGTGTTGTCCTATAGTCATGTATCTACTGTTCTGTAGTCATGTTTGTTCTTTTCTATCGTCATGTATGTTCTGTCCTACAGTCATGTATCTACTGTCCTGTAGTCATGTTTGTTCTTTTCTATCGTCATGTATGTTCTGTCCTATAGTCATGTATCTACTGTCCTGTAGTCATGTTTGTTCTTTTCTATAGTCATGTATGTGCTGTCCTATAGTCATGTATGTACTGTTCTGTAGTCATGTTTGTTCTTTTCTATAGTCATTAATGTGCTGTCCTATAGTCATATATGTGCTGTCTCATAGTCATCAAGGATGTGCAGTCAGGGGAGGCAGTGCCTCCCCTGTCATAATGACTGAAGTAATACAAAGAAGATATTTTAACACGGTCTGTCTCATAATTATCCTCTTTGCATGTTTCTAATCCTATTTGCTCTATGGAAACACAACAAAATGTGGGTGGGAGGCAGCTGAGAGCTCTGCCTCCCACTGACAATGATAAAGTGTCTGAGCAGGGATCGGGCAGGTGGTGTGGCCAACTGAGGGCAGCAAAAGCCCATTAAAAAAAAAAATGTAGAGTAGAGGCACCAGCAGATCTGCCTCAGTGACAAGGGCATGCCTGCATCCCACTTCAGAGCATTCCCCTGTCAGTGAGGCAGATTTGTTTGGTCAGTGACTGTGACTGTTTCCTGAGGCACTGTCAGTGCTGAGTCCAGATCTCTCTCTCTCTCTCGCTCTCTCTCCAGGTGCTGGTCGTGTTACAGATGGTGGTTTAAGCTATCAGGGTGCAAAATTCCACATGTCTATAGCATGGATAGCACTGTTATCAGGGGGGAGTGGGGGCCTCTGGTTCCCTGCACGTGGCTGCTATAGCCACGTACAGTAGGGTCAGGCTGCTGGGTGTCAGGGTCAGGGCTATGGCTGGAGCAGGCTGCGTGTTAGTGTCTGCTCCAGCCTTTGGTTTTCCAACCCTCAGCTGCTGCCTGTGGATGTGTGTTACTGATAAGCAGTAACCCAAATACGCTGCACCCTCATTCCCACACACATGTAAGCAGCAGCAGCTCAGCCCTGGCTGTGTGTGGTAGGAAGACAGATGCTGGGGCTCTGTACTTGTTGTTATGTACACTGGAGTACTCATTCATTTCTTATATTGTACTCAGTTCTATTGTGTTCTAGTTTTTGTTTGGTAAATAAAATTATTGGTCACTGACACTGCAAGTCTTGAGTAAAGGGGGGTATTCACGGAGCGATAATCTAAGCAATCTGACTAGATTGCTTAGATTTTAAGCATGAGTGTGTACCCCCTACAGCGATAGCGATGCGCAGCCCCGCACATCGCTATCGCTGGTGCTAGATTGGCCTGTATGCAGGCCAATCTAGCAGGTCGCTCATTTCACCCGCTGGGTGAAATGAGCGGCCCCCCCGTCTCCCCCCGCACGCTCAGCACACATTGCGCTGTGCTGAGCGGGAGGAGAGATGTGTGCTAAGCGGTTCGCTCAGCACCCATCTTTCCCACATCTGCTCGTGAATACGGGCCTTAAGTGTTGTGAAGATGTTACAAAAATGGATGGTACAGTATATTATAAGAGTTAAATATAAATGCTGCAATATGACCTGAAAAAACGAGATTGGGATCTGCTCCTACCTTACTTGATGTTTGCGGTCAGAGAGGTACCCCAGTCCTCTACAGGGTTTAGTCCCTTAGAGCTCCTCTGTGGAAGACAGCCCAGAGTAATTCTAGATCTCTTAAAAGAAGGGTGGGAAGAACAACCATGCCAGGACCCTAACGATGTTCAGTTTGTGCCCCAGTTATATGGCCGACTAAGGCAGATTGCGCCTCTACTGAACGAACACATGGAAAGGGCCCAACAACGTCAGAAACAGAGGTATGACGTCACCTCAGTCAACCGGTCCTTTAATCAGGGAGACAAAGTGTTAGTGCTGGTGCCCACCACAGAAAGAAAGATGTATGCACAATGGCGGGGCCCTTATGAGATCATCGAGGCAGTGGGGCCAGTCAATTACAGGGTCCGACAGGAGGGTAGAAGGAGGGAGGTGCAAGTCTACCATGTAAACCTGTTAAAACCCTGGAAGGAAATTGCCAATCGGCCCACTTTGGTAGCTAAAAAGATTTCAGAATGCCAGGTACCCATTGAAGTCACGCTTACTCCTGAACAGAAACGTGAAGTGGTGAACTTGGTGAAATGCTAACAAGATGTGTTTTCTGCCATTCTGGGAAAGACACAGATCATCCAACATGATGTTGTGACACCACCCGAGTTGGTCATTAAACAGAGGCCATATCGCATACCGGAAGCGGGCAGCGGTAAAGCAGGAGGTGGAAGAGATGTTACGCCTAGGGGTTATAGAGGAATCCACCAGTGAGTGGAATAATCCAATTGTCCTAGTACCGAAGCCTTCAGGTGCCTTACGGTTCTGCAATGACTTCCGTAAATTAAATCAAGTGTCCCGGTTTGATTCTTACCCTATGCCCCGGGTTGATGAGTTGGTAGAAAATTTAGCTACTAGTCAGTATCTCACTACACTTGATTTGACGAAGGGTTATTGGCAGATTCCGTTAACAGAAGCTGCTAAGGCAAAAACAGCCTTCTCTACCCTGGAAGGCGTATTCCAATATAAAATGATCCCATTCGGTTTACATGGTGCCCCAGCAACCTACCAGAGAGCTATGAATAAGTTGCTGTGGCCCCACAGGGAATATGCAACTGCATATTTAGATGACATCGTTATTTTCAGCTCTGACTGGGAGTCACACCTACCAAAGATAGAAGCCGTGTTACAGTTTCTACGGGCACACGGGTTTACCGTCAACCCTGAGAAATGTGCCATTGGTATGATTGAGGCCAAGTATTTGAGGTACATTGTGGGCAGAGGACAGGTTAAACCTCAGCCTAGTAAAGTAGAAGCAGTCCTCACCTGGTCTAGACCTAAATGTGAATCACAGCTTAGGACATTTCTCGGTTTGGTCGGATATTATCGCATGTTCATTCGAGATTTCGCAGCTAGAGCGGCTCCACTAACCAAATGTCTTAAACAATTCCCAGACAAGATAACGTGGTCTGGACCAGTGGAAACTGCTTGGCAGGATTTAAGACGAGCTTTGTGTACTGAGCCTGTCTTGCAAGCTCCTGACTTTAAAGAGCAATTTGTCATACAGACGGATGCCTCTGTGACAGGATTTGGAGCAGTCCTATCCCAAGAGGTAGATGGAGAGGAGAAGCCCATCCTCTACCTTAGCCCATACTTGCCTACCTGACTCTCTCCATGAGGGAGAAAATGCTCTGTTCCTGGACTTTCCTGGTAATGTATGATTGCCATCACCTGTGGTGAGCTGGTTAATTGATAAGAAAGGTGTTTCACCACAGGTGATGGCAATCATACATTACCAGGAAAGTCCAGGAACAGAGCATTTTCTCCCTCATGGGGGTATATTTACTAAGACTCGTAATTGTCGGGATTTGGAGGGAGATTAAACACGAATGTGTTACAATCCTGAGCACTCATGTTTTGTTATTGTTATAATTACCTTTGCTTCAGTTTGTGGAACTACAGGTCACAGCTAGCTCGTGCATAGTTGTCTCCCAGTGCCTTTGCTCCTGCACTCAGCAACTGACTTCACAGGTGTCTGGATTCTGTAATTACAGCTCGTTACCTGAAAACTACTATTCAGCTTGTCAGCCTGCTCAGTCTGCACTGCAGTTGCATGTTATATCGATTACTGGGGGCCTGTCTGGTGCTCACAACTGATTGGTCCAGCCTGTTCTTTTAAGCCTCTCAATCCCAAGAAGCTTTGCCAGTTATAGCTACTCCATGTGGTGTTCTGCTCTCTGGTTCCTCTCTGGTCTCAGTTCATCTGTCCAGTGGGTATTGCCTTGTTCCAGTATTGAATTCCAGCTTCAACATCTTGCTGACGACTTTAGTCTGCCGACTGCCGTTATCCTGTCTCCAAGTGTCTGCACCCCAGTCCGTCCGTGTGCCGCTACCTCCTGTGTCACCCCTGGAGTGCCTGCTGCTGTTCCATCTCCACAGCCCCAGCGTACCATCTGGCCGTGTGCACCCTGCCACCTTCTCCAGTTCCTGTTTGTTCCTGTGTATCCCTGCGGCTGATCATATACAACACCTCTACCATAACTCTATCCAGTTCAGGTATCAAGTGACCCAGACAGAGGGCCGCGACCTGCACGTCGGAAGCCGCGAAGCCCATATCCCCTTGCGGGGGTTCCCTGGTGAAAACCTTCCGGCGTGTTAGACTCCACGCCTCTGTTCTGGGTAACGTCAACCACTTGGTACCTGATCCCGAATTCCGGATTCTGCACCAGTTCCTGACATTATAACTGGCCCACCACTTCCTGGGCATGGACCCGTCACAGCAAAATCCAGCTCAAATCTTGGCTGGTCAAATACAAAATTTGACGCAGCAACTGCAAGATCTAAAGCTCCGAGTTTCCACCCAGGAAGAAACTAGCAGGTCATTGGTTGTAACCAGAGCTCCTGGGCCTGAACCAAAGCTGCATCTTCCAGATCGGTTTACACGTGACCGGAAACAGTTCCAGAATTTCCGTGATAGCTGCAAGCTATATTTCAGACTCCGGCCATTATCGTCTGGTTCTGAGGCTCAGCGAGTAGGTATCATTATCTCCCTCCTGCAGGGGGAACCCCAGTCCTGGGCGTTCGGATTAAAAACGGAGAATCCCGCCTTGCACACAGGCACACAGTGGATGCCTTTTTTAGCGCCCTAGGAATTCTTTATGATGACCCGGACCGAGCAGCTTCTGCAGAGGCTCACTTACGAGCCCTGAGACAAGGGAAAAACACGGCCGAGGTATACTGCACTGAGTTTCGCAGATGGGCAGGTGATAGTGGTTGGAATGACCTAGCCCTCCAAAGTCAGTTCCGCTTAGGCCTCACTGAGCAAATTAAAGACTACCTTGTCCAGTATCCTACTCCTGAAACCCTGGACAAGCTCATGCAGTTAGCAATTCGAGTAGATCGTCGGATCAGGGAACGGAGGATGGAGAAAGGTGGAGGGTTACCATCTCCCTCAGCAGTAGCCTTGGAAGAAGCCGAAGATTCCAGTGAACCCATGCAGATTGGGGCCTTTCGTCTTTCTGCTCAGGAAAAATCTCGTAGGCGATCGATGGGCCTATGCTTATATTGTGGAGCAAAGGGTCATTTTGCTAATGTTTGCACCCTGAAGTCGGGAAAAGACAAGACCCAGGGGTAAAAGGGGAGTTACTCCTGGGTCTGGCTGGAATCTCTCCAAAAAATTCAGTCTTGCTTCCAGTTCAAATTAGTCTACCTACTCAGCAAGTTGCAGTCAAGGCTTTTGTTGATTGGGGTGCAGCTGCCAACTTTACGGATATCTCTTTCGCCCGGTCCTGGAACATTCCTATACTAAAGATGAAGCCTTCTGTGACTATTTGTGGCCTTGACGGTAACCCCCTCCTCAGTGGGCAAGTGTCTCAGCAAACTCCTCCTGTTCATTTAACTACTGGTCTTCTGCATTCGGAGAAGATTATTTTCCTCCTTGTCAATTGCCCCATGGCCTCCATAGTCCTAGGGCTTCCATGGTTGAAATCCCATAATCCATCCATTTGCTGGAAGACAGGAGAACTCTTACAGTGGGGAACAGAATGTACAGGAAGATGTCTGTCCTTGCCAGTGCGATGCTCTCAAGTTATTCCAGAGGGGCTACCGATTCCATATCATTCATTAGCGGATGTCTTCTCCAAGAAAGAGGCGGATACTCTTCCCCCCCATCGACCTTACGACTGTGCCATCAGTCTGGTATCCGAAGATAAATTACCTAAGGGTAGATTATATGCTCTTTCTTTGCCAGAAACTAAAGCCATGGAAGACTATATTCAGGAGAACCTAAGCAAAGGGTTTATTCGTCCCTCAAAATCACCGGTAGGAGCAGGATTCTTCTTTGTGGCAAAAAAGGACGGCTCCTTACGTCCATGCATTGATTATAGAGGACTCAACAAAATCACTGTTAAGAATTCTTATCCTTTGCCTTTGATTTCCGTGTTGTTTGATCAACTCCGGATGGCGGAAATCTTCTCTAAAATTGATCTTCGGGGGGCATATAACCTCATATGAATTAAGGCCGGTGACGAGTGGAAGACGGCCTTCAACACTCATTCTGGGCATTATGAATACCTTGTTATGCCATTTGGATTGTCAAATGCTCCTGCCGTCTTCCAAGATTTTATCAATGATGTGCTCCGAGAATTCCTGGGAAAATTTTTTGTGGTCTACTTGGATGACATCCTGATATATTCACGGTCACTGGAGCAGCATCGAGTCCATGTCCAGATGGTGTTGCAAAAGCTCCGGGAGCACCATCTATACGCCAAGTTAGAAAAATGTGAATTCGAAGTGAAGGAAGTCGCTTTCTTAGGATACATCATCTCTCCCAAGGGGTTCTCCATGGATCCCAGTAAGCTTCAAGCAATTCAAGATTGGGCACAACCTACTAACCTTAAAGCTATACAACGCTTTCTTGGGTTCGCTAATTATTACAGGAGATTTATTTGTTCATTTTCAGACATTGTTGCACCTATTGTTGCTTTGACCAAGAAAGGTGCGGATCCGTCACATTGGTCACCTTCAGCTCTACAAGCTTTTCTCAAGTTAAAAAAAGCCTTTATATCTGCACCTGTTCTTAGTCATCCAAATCCTGACCTGCCTTTTGTTATGGAAGTGGATGCTTCTGAAGTGGGAGTGGGAGCAGTCCTATCACAGAAAGATCCAGTGGATTCTAAACTTCACCCGTGCTCTTTTCTGTCCAGAAAGTTCTCTCCTGCCGAAGCCAACTATGTTGGAAATCGTGAACTGCTTGCTATCAAGTGGGCTCTAGAAGAATGGAGGCACTGGTTGGAAGGGGCGAGACACGTGATTACAATCCTCACTGACCATAAAAACTTATCCTATATTGAGTCAGCCAAGAGACTGAATCCAAGACAGGCACGATGGGCATTATTCTTCACTAGATTCAACTATGTGATCTCCTATCGGCCAGGATCGAAGAATCTTAAAGCAGATGCCTTGTCACGAAGCTTCCTTCCAATTCAAAATTCATCCTGCTCTTCTGAACCAATTATTCCTGTTTCCAATATCCATGCTGGTCTTGCTCAAGATTTAGTCTCCCAGATTCAAGCCAAACAGTCTCTTGCACCCATGGGGACTCCCTCAGGACTCCTCTTTGTCCCTAAAGAGTACAGGAAAGCAGTTTTATCTGAATTTCATGTAAAAAGAATCTCTGGGCATCCAGGGATTTCTAAGACTCTGGATTTATTGTCTCGCTCAGTTTGGTGGCCTTCTATGTATCAAGATGTTAGAGAGTTCATTCTTGCCTGTGAGATCTGTGCTCAACATAAAACTCCTCGTAAAGCTCCCATGGGACATCTTACGCCTCTTACGGTTCCCTCAAGACCTTGGTCCCATATTTCTATGGACTTTGTGGTTGATCTTCCCAAGTCATCGGGGTACAATACCATTTGGGTTGTGGTAGACCGGTTCAGTAAGATGGCTCACTTTGTTCCTCTTCGCAAGCTCCCCAGTGCCAGGGAATTGGCAACCTTGTTTATCCAACATATCTTTAAATTACATGGATTACCACAGGACATCGTCTCCGACAGAGGAACTCAGTTAATTGCTCAATTCTGGCGAGCTTTCTGTTCAGCCTTGGATATTAATTTTAGTCTGTCCTCTGGTTATCATCCGCAATCCAATGGACAGACTGAGCGAGTGAACCAGTCTTTTGAACAGTATCTCCATTGTTATGTTTCCAAGTACCATAACGATTGGGTGGACCATCTGGCATTTGCTGAATTTGCATATAATAATTCCAGTCACTCTTCTTCATCCATGTCACCCTTCTTTTGTCTCTCTGGGTTCCATCCTAGGTCTAACGCTTTTGACATCCTGCAGCAACAGACTTCTTCCCTTGATCCTGTAGCTCGTCTGAGGAAAATTTGGAGGAGAGTACGTCTGGCACTCAACCAAGTCTCTGTTCGTTCCAAACAATTTGCTGACAGACGACGAAGACCTTGTACTTTTAAAGTGGGTGACATGGTGTGGCTGTCCACTCGAAATATCAATTTACGCCAGCCCTCTCAAAAATTTGGGCCTAGGTTCATTGGTCCATTCCGGATTATTAGACAGATTAATCCAGTAGCCTTTCGACTCCTTTTACCAAAATCACTTAAGATCAATAACACTTTCCACTGTTCCTTGTTGAAACCAGCATTTGTGTCCCAGAGATTTAGAAGATCTCCTTCCAGAAGGCCTGCCACTGTGTTAGTCCAAGGTCACAAGGAGTTTGTTGTGGAAAAGATTCTGGATTCCAAGTTCAGGAGGGGTCAAGTTCATTTCCTCGTGCATTGGAAGGGTTACGGTCCGGAAGAGAGAACCTGGGTACCAGAGCGGTTTCTTCATGCACCCAGACTTAAGAGGTCTTTCTTCTGTGAATTTCCGGATAAGCCTGGTTCTAGGGGTTCTTAACCCATTTTCAAGGGGGGGTACTGTTACAATCCTGAGCACTCTTGTTTTGTTATTGTTATAATTACCTTTGCTTCAGTTTGTGGAACTACAGGTCACAGCTAGCTCCTGCATAGTTGTCTCCCAGTGCCTTTGCTCCTGCACTCAGCAACTGACTTCACAGGTGTCTGGATTCTGTAATTACAGCTCGTTACCTGAAAACTACTATTCAGCTTGTCAGCCTGCTCAGTCTGCACTGCAGCTGCATGTTATATCAATTACTGGGGGCCTGTCTGGTGCTCACAACTGATTGGTTCAGCCTGTTCTTTTAAGCCTCTCAATCCCAAGAAGCTTTGCCAGTTAAAGCTACTCCATGTGGTGTTCTGCTCTCTGGTTCCTCTCTGGTCTCAGTTCATCTGTCCAGTGGGTATTGCCTTGTTCCAGTATTGAATTCCAGCTTCAACATCTTGCTGACGACTTTAGTCTGCCGACTGCCGTTACCCTGTCTCCAAGTGTCTGCACCCCAGTCCGTCCGTGTGCCGCTACCTCCTGTGTCACCTCTGGAGTGCCTGCTGCTGTTCCATCTCCACAGCCCCAGCGTACCATCTGGCCGTGTGCACTCTGCCACCTTCTCCAGTTCCTGTTTGTTCCTGTGTATCCCTGCGGCTCATCATATACAACACCTCTACCATAACTCTAGTCCAGTTCAGGTATCAAGTGACCCAGACAGGGGGCCGCGACCTGCACGTCGGAAGCCGCAAAGCCCATATCCCCTTGCGGAGTTCCCTGGTGAAAACCTTCCGGCGTGTTAGACTCCGCGCCTCTGTTCTGGGTAACGTCAACCACTTGGTACCTGATCCCGAATTCCGGATTCTGCACCAGTTCCTGACAGAATGACATCGAATGTGTGAATTTGCAACTTTTTGAATTTTTTACGCCTCATTTACTATGCTGTCGTATTCTGCATTTTCGTTTTTTCCGATGTCGATGTCATTCGTAATTTCGGCCAGTGTTTTACAGGAGTGATTAGTAAAACACTGCCGAACTTAACACAATGAATCCCGGCCGGATCTGTGAGATCCGTGCAGGGCTTCATTGTGTACCTTAAAAAAAGTGTTTAAAGTGTTAAAAATTCTGAAAAAAAATTGCGTGGGGTCCCTCTTGTGGTTGGCCCCACTTAACCTCGCGGTCTACCGCAGACCGCAAAGTTCCCACCATTGGATACAATGGAGCGCCTATGCGCTACATTGTATCTACAGTGCGCAACCTGACTGACAGCTCAGGAGCGCACAGCCAACCAGGAGATTGCCATGACGTGGCACTCCCTGAGTGGCTGAAGGGACCCTCTTTGACAGCAGTCACGGGGGGTCCCGCCAGTCGGGGAAAGGGGATCCATGTGTAAACATGGATCCCCTTTCAGTGCGTGGTTCGGGTAATCCGTTTTTTTTTATTTTGCCAAGTCCCTGGATTACAAATTTAAAGAAGAGGACCGATCTACACCGGATTTTTTGTGAGTATAATTTTTATTTACAGGTACCCCGGGATTCTACTGGAGAAGAGGACCGACTGCTTCGTGTCAACATAGGTAAGTATGTATGAATGTAAGTGTGCATGTATGTTTAATAAAATTTTACTATCAAGGTGTGTGTGTTTTGTTTTTATTTGGGTATTTTTTTGTAGTAGAACTACAGGTACCAGCGGGCCCGTTTCCCCCCGCATGCTGGTACTTGTGGTTCTCCAAGTACCAGCTTGCTGGAAAGCTTGCTGGGACTTGTAGTGCTGCTACAAAAAACAATATTCTTTTTTTACACACAAGGCTATCAGCCTCCCATCCGCCGCCCTTGGATGGGGGGGGGGAGCCTCGGGCTTCACCCCTGGCCTTTGGGTGGCTGGAGGGAGGGACCCCTTGATTTAAGGGGTCCCCACTCCTCCAGGGTACCCGGCCAGGGGTGACTAGTTGGTGATTTAATGCCAGGGCCGCAGGGACCAATATAAAAGTGTCCCCCGGCTGTGGCATTATCTCTCTGACTAGTGGAGCCCGGTGCTGGTGTTAAAAATACGGGGGACCCCTACATCTTTTGTCCCCCGTATTTTTTGCACCAGGACCAGGCGCAGAGCCCGGTGCTGGTTGCTAAAATATGGGGGAACCACTGTCAATTTACCCCCCCGTATTTTTACAACCAGGACCGGCTCAAAGAGCCCGAGGCTGGTTATGCTTAGGAGGGGGGACCCCACACAATTTTTTTTTCTGATTTTTAACTCTTTCCCACCCATTCCCACTGATAAACATGCACGGATCTCACGAATCCGTGCATGCCTATCAGAACACGGTCAAAAAAACAGGTCTATTTTAAAACTGCTTTTTTTTTTACGATTTGTATTTATTCACGGCAGTGTTTGGCTATTGCCAGCAGTGATTATGAATTCAAATTTTTAGTAAATTACCGAGTTGTATAAAAAAACAGGCGTGTTTGACCGATGGTGTATTCATTCGTATTTTTTTGCTTTGCCTTTAAAAAAAATACGAATGCCCTCATCACTGCCGAGATTTGTGTTTAGTAAATTCCAGAGATGACACTTTGAAGAAAAAACACCAACTCGGTCAAAATTGGGACTTTAGTAAATATACCCCCTGGAGAGGGTCCGGTAGGCAAGTATGCCTTAGCCGTAAATTATTGCCCAGGGAGTGCAGGTACTCAACTGTAGAGCAGGAGTGCTTGGCCATTAAATGGGCAGTTGAGTCATTAAGGTATTATTTATTGGGACGAGAGTTTGTGTTGGTCACAGACCATGCACCCTTACCGTGGATGCATACAAACAAAGAGGTGAATGCTCGTGTGCCCCGTTGTTTTTTTGGCTTTGCAGCCATTTAAGTTTGAGGTGAGGCATCGTCCGGGGAAACAGCACCTCAATGCCGATGTCCTTTCCAGGAGCTTTGTAGGTCCTGTTCCTCCAAGCAACCCTATGGTGAAGCTAGGGAGGAGTAAGAAGGCGAGGTGGGTGACCTCTGGAAGGTAGTGGAAGGCTGTGTACCTGGGCGGATGACATAGGTAGGGGTGGGCGAGGCAGAGAGCTTGCCTGAAAATAGTGTAGCTTCACCAGGGTGGTTGAAGCTAAGAGGGGAGGAGTGTGGTAGAGAGAGACAGCATTTTTCCATGTAAAAGTAATGTGGAGGATCCAGACCAGGTTTTAGAAGCAGTAGCAGAATCCCAGGTGTGTGATCAGCAGCACCTGGGATTTCCTGATATAAGGGTTTCCAGGGCAGAGTCACCTTGCTCTTGACGGTGGAATAGCTACCCAAGTGATAGGCTTGGTTGTGTAGGTTAGACTAGGGACCACTGGAGCCTATCAAGAGTCTGCCATGCTGAGAGTGCCTGTATGCCACTGCCCGTAATACCAACTGCATATGTATTTATCTTGCTATGTGGTGACTTGCTGTTCAAAATAAACACAGACAGTGTTCACCTGAGTCCCCGTGGTTGTGATCCTTGTCGCAATATGTATATATGTATATATAATATATATAAGACATATATATATATATATATATATATATAAGACATATATATATATATATATATATATAAAGGAGGTACGTGGACCGGCACTCTCACTGCTGGAAATACGTGCCCCAGTGCTCTCTGGTACAAATGAGTTAGATAGGAGGCGGTGAAGCAATCAGCGGCACTCAGGGTCTTGTTACAGCAAGCAAGTGTATTGAAAAATCACGGCATGAAAACCAACGTTTCGGGACAGACACGTCCCTTTGTCAAGGTGAGTCCCGAAACGTTGGTTTTCATGCCGTGATTTTTCAATACACTTGCTTGCTGTAACAAGACCCTGAGTGCCGCTGATTGCTTCACCGCCTCCTATCTATCTATATATCTATCTATATATATCTATCTATATCTATATATATATATATATATCTATATATATATATATATATATATATATATATATAGACTTTCAGTGTGGAAGGCGGCACTCAGAGACTTCAAAGGCGGTAAATAGCGTGCATAAAGGCCCCGTGGGGCATGCTTTATTAGTAACGTTGCGGGGATAACACCCCTTCCTCAGACCCACTCTGAGGAAGGGGTGTTATCCCCGAAACGTTACTAATAAAGCACACCCCACGGGGCCTTTATGCACGCTATTTACCGCCTTTGAAGTCTCTGAGTGCCGCCTTCCACACTGAAAGTCTGCATACACGGGGTGCTTACCCCAGAGGAAGGCACCCGAGCCAGATAATTGGAGACTGGAGTGCCGGAAGACATTGGTTTTTATATATATATATATATATATATATATATATATATATATATACATACATACATACATACATACATACAGTAAGGTAGCACTCACATCATCAGAAAAAAATCAGCAGCTGGTGTGTCCACCCAATACCAAAGTATCATATCATAGAAATTGTTCCATAGGGGGCACTCTCCACACTTTCATAAAAAACTTTTTATTCAATATCAGTTCAGTATATTGTATACTCAGCTTCTCAAACGTTTTCAGCCCGCAGGGGGCCTTCATCAGGAGGCACATCATGACAGCTCAGCAACAACAGGAATATTTTCCTCTCAATGATCCAGCAGCAAAGCTGGATATATATATGAAATATATATGAAATGTGGTCAGGATCCCATCGTTCGGAATCCCAACACTGCTCGGGATACCGACACCGGTATCCCGAATGCTGGGATACCAGAATGCCGGGACTCTTGAGAAGTAAGACGGAGGGTGGGAGGGGAGAGGTTAGGTTTAGGCTGCGGGTTAGGCTGCAGGGGGTGGGAGGGTTAAGTTGCTGGTAGGGGGGGTTAGGCTGAGGCTGCGGGTAGGGAGGGTTAGAGTTAGGTTGCGGGAAGGGGTTGGAGTTAGGGATCAGGGTTAGCTTACTTAATTAGTAAGTGTCGGGATTTTAATCTCCGGGATGCCGCTGTCAGTGGTGGCTGTGGAATTTCTAAGATACCGTATGTGCACTTTTGTACCTGAATGCTTGGTATTTTGGCAGGGGGGAACGCTGACTATTTACCTAGGGTGCTGAGAAACCTTGCACCGGCCACTGCACGTGTCTAATCTAGCTTTTTTTTCTAATTAATTTGAATTGATCAGAAGGGTGGCAATAATCGTGTCATAGTAATCTTTCAGTTTTTATTGGTTTTCCTCCTTTAACTTTTTCAAATTGTTATTTGATTTTTAGCTATTTTGTGCCAAACATGAGTGTCTGTTGACCAAAACTATTTCCGTAAAACCGGGAAAAATTACTTTAGTGCATACTGTTTTTATTTGGTATCAGAGAAAACAACAGTAGCAAATCAAAGGAATTTTAACAGTTCAGATAGGTCACAATCTCAAGTAATAAGGTCAAGTATCATAATACACTTGGTATAGACAATACATGCGTGAGTTCCAACCTAAATAACAATTGGGAAAATAACTTTTATTGGGGACCACCTGGAAATCTGTGCTTAAAATGGGAAAAATACGTATTTATGGGTTGAAAAAAATAAAAAATAAAATAAAAAAGGTTGTTGATTCCTGGCTATTGGTGAAGACGTCTGTCAATCAGCGTGACTGACTCAGGGCAGGGGGGAGGTGGTTTGCAGTGCCAGCCATGCTTAGGCACCACATGTGTCATGTCTGAGAGATTCTTAGTTCAAAATGTATTGCTTTCCATTACAGTGGAGTAATCTGGAGGTGTATTGTCTCTTTCAATGCTTTTATATGTGTAGAATTGAAGGGTCAACAGTTGCAAAGCTTTGTAGTTATGTAAGTTAATTTTCATAGATCGTTACATATATCACTTGCTGACATTAATAAGCAATATGCAAATGCTGTAATGAGCGCTCCATTCCTGTTCCCCACAGCAGGCAATTTCCGCTTACTTGTCAGAAGTAGCCGCCGGCTGTGATTTACAACTCCACATCTGCCTGTATGACATTAGTGATGACAGCTGTGCTGACAATGACAGGAGTGACACCATCCATGTTTTACAAAATTTGGCGCATGTGACTAATGGAAGGTTTCATTGGTTTGATGATAAAGGTAAGCGAAGAGAAGGGATTCTAAGAATTAGCAAAAGTGAGATGCTCATTAAAGTGAACCGAACATGGCCCTGTGTGTTTATATGTTCAAGCATGTATTGTATGCTGCATCTGGGTATGTATTTATAGATGTTTGGTTTCCTGGGCTCCCGATGCCTATAACTATACACACGTAACCGTATGTGTTTGTCAGTATTAGGCAGGCCGAGTGGGAGTTTATGCCATTTACTTTTGAGTTCATTTTGTCTGTTTGTGTATGAATATGCCAGACAGGTGTATGTTTCCTTGGGAGACACAGCATCACAGAGTGGATTACCAGACAAATATGGGGATGTTCCTTGGTAGACAGGCAAACATAGAAAGGGTTTCTCAGAAGACAGACATAGCAAAGTCCTATTGAACACAAACATTATCTCACAGTACATAGGTGGGGTCAGCCTATTCACTTCTGTTCCATTGAAGAATGTGAGTTAGATGTTGGCCTTTAGTCCTGAGCTTCTAGCTTCCTCTCCTAATAAGCCAACATTGATAACATACATTACATTGTTCCACACACCTAAATCCAGTAGCATAGCACATGCTTGAAGAATTAATTTTCCAGACAATGGCTTCAAATTGACATACAATGACATGGGGAAGATGTGCAGAAAGAAAGTTACTCAGCTACTTACAGCACTGCCCTCAGTCACTGGTATCCACAAGTAGGTGGGCTGGTCTGTAAGTGACTGCATACTCTTTGGAATAGTAATACTCTGGTGATATTTGGCAATGGTGAAGCTGCATTTGTATCATGGAAACAAGTAATATATCTGAATTCTATTAGCTAGTAAGGAATTGCATTGGCAGTGTTGAGGTCTGGCTTCTAAGGAACCTGTGGCCATTTCCAAGGACGGACACAAGGCAGTATGGATTTCACTGCTAGGAGAGCGGCTCTCTAGCTGCCACCCGTAGTGTGACCTGCTGGGAATAAGATGGTTTGTTACTAGACAATGGGTCAGGAGAACGAGTACAGTATACACTGTAGCTAAATGGTCAGTGTTACAGACACAGATTCAGAAACAAGGAAGTCTGGGTCAAAAGCACAGTATCATAGTAAGGAATAACCAATGATCTGGTACTTGGAATGACAATACACTGGATAGGTAGAGATACTGGAGTTAGGAATTTGACTTAATACTCTGGCCCAGGTTTGGGCTCAAAGCAAATTCTGTGGGGGTTAGAATTTGGTTCCACAGAGCACTGCATGGTCATTTGACCACAACACTAATTACTGCAGAAGCCGTGCACCCTCCCATTAGGGGGAGCCAGGCTGAGAGACAGGAGGAGAAGGTCGCAGTGCTAGGATTACACCCATCGTTAGGTCCTGAGGGTAAGTGTCCCACAGGTTTAAGAATCCTATTGCTTGCTGATCCTTTGAGAAAAGTGTCTCTGACACAGAAACTAGTCAGGAACCTAAAGTGTGGAATCCTACCTCTCATATTGTCTACTGATATCCGCCTAGTATCCGCATAGTATTTGTACTATATTTGGAGATCCAGTGATGGTTGTCTTAGATCTCCCACTGAGAGTGATTTACCTGTTTATTAACCGCTCATGCAACTACATTTTTGATTGAGAAGCCGGATATCACAAGCTAGGACTCGGAAGAGTTTGTAAGATATACTGGCTTCACTTTCATTTGTTTACATTGACTTGATCCTAATTTGGCAAAAGCAGTTTTACGTGTACAGATGTGTACTCATACATACGCCACGCAGCGGGAGATGTCTGGTGTGAGTGAGCTGACAGGTCCCATGCAACTCCGTTAGCGTTGGGCGTCTTTTCTAGGAAAACACTGTAGCGTAGCATTTCGTATGCAGATACAGCCGCGGTCGCACACAGAATATAGGCATGCTGCATATCAGCAGAAGCTGCTTTTGTGTCCTGTTCGTATCATTTTGCAAATAAGATGTATTTTAATAGAAAAAGAGGCACGAAAATACGCTCATCGCTACCAAGTCACTCCAAATGTGCAGGGAGGCTAGATTTAAGTTGACACATCTGTACCTACACGTTGGACAAATAGAGGTCATTTGTCACTGTACCATCTGTGACCCCAATGCGGGCTTATGGAAGTTATAATGAGTAGGAGGAATGTTATGGCAATTAAGTAATTTATGTGGTTTTCTCTGCATTTTATCGTTATTTTTTTATACTTAAGTTAATACATGTTATCTTAATTATTAGGCACTTTTAGATTGTTGTTATATTTTTTAGATTATCAGGTTGACACAATGCAGGTTGTTACTTTTTTTTTTTACTTTTATTCTTTTACTTAGTTTTAAGAAAGTCATCCCGAGAAAGTTAGATTACAGCGTGGCTTTATCAATGGGGGAACACATACTCTAAACTGTGATACCCAGGGATGATGTACCTACAGTATATGGTTATCAAATTACAATTTGTCTAGACAATTACAAATGACTCTTTATTAAAATGACAATGCAGTGTAATAACATTTGTTTTTTTACAGGTATGATTGACAGTGATGACATCAATTGTCTCATATCCGAGATGGAAAAAGCTGTTAACTTTTCCAAGAAGGTATGTCCAATACTCTGTGAACTGTAAGTGTACTTATCACCTACACACCATAGAAGAAGCTGAACCAATAGTCATAGGAACCCTGAAGAATTGATATTCATCGTTATCATGAGTATAACACAATCCCTGCCTCCACTGTATGTAGGTGACTAGTACATGTTCAAACAAACCCGTTAGTAGTTAGTGTGATCAGCTCGCTTTGTCCGTTGCAGTGCGCCTACTTGGTGGAATCCTTAAAGCTGCGAACAGGGAATAAAGATGAGACAATTTCTCCAGGAGAAGGATCAGTGATCCCATACCAGAAAGAGAAATGCAAGCCGAAAAAACTGCCATTTCCAAAGCCAACCGCTCTGACACTTGCTCGAATGGTGTGTAATATACCTTCATTATTCATATGCCATACAGACAGCTACAATGTGTTACTGGACAAGTTGTCTAGGCGTCAGCCAATAAGCTATCAAAGGCTAACTTTAAAATAAAAGACATCTTGTAACAGTATTCTTTGGGTATGGGTTACCTGGTATAGCATTTGTATTCATAATGCTTTATAAGTACTTATTAAAGGGAGAATATAAAATCTTATTTTCAGGGTATTAAAGATGAGCAAGATGGCAAGAAGGACACTGCCATGAAAGCATTACTCTGGCGACCAAATAGTGCCAAGGCTGATATTCCTCCAGGTACTTATCTCTGTATTCCAGGTTCTCATTTAAGGAGCACCTACCTCAAACAGTGCTCTTATTTATATGTACTTGGTGCATATTAGTCTGACACTCCTGTCTGGGATTTTATGCTATGCTTACATACTATAGTTCTGTTTTGTAGGGAAGCATTTTGGTCATATACTCATACACTCTGCTCATAGACATGCTGAAATGTGTATTTGGTCTTTGGCCTGCCCCCTTCTGCTCTCCCCTCTGTCTCAGCTTCCTAATATTATGTGCTAGGCCCCATTAATTCAATTGCAATGCAGAACAATACATATTGAGATCAGTGATGTATCTTTAATGGGTGCGGGGTGTGCACTACATACCCCTCATCCATTAAAAATTCATCACTGATGTCCATGAATCTGTACCCAGAAGATATTTCTTGGGCTGCTGGCGGTACCATCTTACTGGCGGTGTCTTTGGAAAGATAGATCCAGCACAGGAGATAGCAAAGTTTCTTTGCATTTATCTGAGCATGCGCCATCTTTCCGAAGACCTCACCCGGAAAATGGTGCTGCTATCAGCCAGGAATGCAGTGAGGACATTACACACGGTTATCCTATCTGGTTATAACAATTCTGTTTTAGATTTCTTATCTGCTTTGAACCCTGACCACTGAATGGCTGGGAAGTTCAGTGCTGCTGATGTTAGTATCATGCTATGTGTATTATGTGTTCATGACATTTAATTTCCAGTTATGTATAATTCTATGTACCTTTCTACCAATGCCAGATAACATATTACCTGTTGTATGCCTGCAAATCCCATGTATCCCTCTTTTCCAAGGACAGTCATAAAAAAGTTTAACAATATATTAGCTCTTGAAATTGCCTCTGTAATTAACTTAATTTCCTTATCAGATATCATTCAAAACCTGAGTATAATAGCCCAAAACCTCTGGCTGAGTATACCTCCATGACCGCCTCTCAGGCCAGTTTCAGGGGTCCCTCTCAAATACAATGTTCTACTTATTCCATAGACAACAAATAAGCACTCTCCCCTGCCTTTGACAAATGGTACAAAAGTATCTCAATTTCCTTCATGTATTCATTTTTTTAAACTTACAATTTCAGAAGGAGAAAATTTGATGGAAGTTGCTCACCCCTCTCTTACTCCTGTTGTGCCCAATCTCATTATAGTCACTGTTATTTGGATTCCCTCCTAAGCAGTCCCATTCTTCCTATTGTGCCCTACAAGATTCAAGTTCTCTTATAACAGCCACTGGACCCATGGCAGGCTTCTTGCAGTGCTCATGACTTGTTGGCTGATTCCTAGCAGGCAGGGCCGTCTTAGCAGCACTGTAGGTCCGGGGTAAAACAATGCACTGGGGCCCTGCCCACCCATTCATGGGAATACATGGGGGAAAAAATCATAACACCCCTTCCATACAGTGAATGGCTGTTAGCACTCTGTTGGATAGCTCCAGCCATCCACCAATCACCATGCTGACAGCCATTTACCGTCTGGCTGCAGGTTGGGAGGCAGGTAGATAACGCTACCTGGCTGCTCTGATTTTGTGCAATTCACAACCAGACGGCCGGGCAGCGTTCTTTACCTGCCTTCCAAGAAGCTCAGGAGGTACCAGATGTCCCCAGGTCCAGCCTGCCCCTTTCTTGAAGGCAGTGACGTGGGGTGAGGCAGGTGATGCAGAGACTTTCCTGTCATACTACCGTTTGTGCCAGAGTTTTGACTATATAAACTATATGAAAAATACAAAGAATATGTTAGAAATATCTTCTTTGCATTATTCTAATCATATTTATAGCCAAAACTGTAGAGTAAAAAGTCTGTGGCAGGTGAGTCATTGCTTCCCCTGCTTATCTTTTCTGCACATCTCTGATCAAAACTCACCAAATTTTTAGGAGTATACACTGCTGCACCTGTGTTTAATGCCCACATTTATATACTGCTGAACCTGTGTATAATGCCCACATGTATATACTGCTGCACCTGTGTTTAATGCCCACATGTATATACTGCTGCACCTGTGTATAATGCCCACATGTATATACTGCTGCACCTGTGTATAATGCCCACATGTATATACTGCTGCACCTGTGTATAATGCCCACATGTATATATCAGCACTGAATCGGGCCCTGTGTGCTAAGTGCTAAGACTTGAAAGATTGTACTCCTTTCTTTGGACCATACTATACTGAATCACAGAGGTTTACCAGTTAAGATAAAGGTGGTCATTCAGAGTTGTTCGCTAGCTGTTTTCGTTCGCAGCGCAGCGTTCAGGCAAAAAAGCGGCACTTCTGCGCATGCGTATGTGGCGCAATGCGCACGCACTACGTACTTTCACAACGGCCGATGTATTTTCACACAAGGTCTAGCGAAGCTTTTCAGTCGCACTGCTGGCCGCAGAGTGATCGACAGGAAGAGGGCGTTTCTGGGTGTCAACTGACCGTTTTCAGGGAGTGATCGAGAAAACGCAGGCGTGCCAGGAAAAACGCAGGCATGGCTGGCTGAACGCAGGGCGTGTTTGTGACGTCAAATCAGGAACTGAACAGTCTGAAGTGATCGCAAGCGCTGAGTAGGTCTGAAGGTACAGTACTCTGAAACTGTACAAAATTATTTTGCAGCCCTTTCGTTCGCACTTCTTCTAAGCTAAGATACACTCCCAGAGGGCGGCGGCTTAGCGTTTGCACGGCTGCTAAAAGCAGCTAGCGAGCGAACAACTCGGAATGAGGGCCAAAGTTTTAAATATTTTTTGATTTGTAAAAAAATGTATCTCCAAATACTACAGAATGGGGGTCATTCCGAGTTGTTAGCTCGTTATTTTTTTCTCGCAACGGAACGATTAGTCGCTAATGCGCATGCGCAATGTCCGCAGTGCGACTGCGCCAAGTAAATTTGCTATGCAGTTAGGAATTTTACTCACGGCATTACGAGGTTTTTTCTTCGTTCTGGTGATCGTAATGTGATTGACAGGAAGTGGGTGTTTCTGGGCGGAAACTGGCCGTTTTATGGGTGTGTGCGAAAAAACGCTACCGTTTCTGGGAAAAACGCGGGAGTGCCTGGAGAAACGGAGGAGTGTCTGGGCGAACGCTGGGTGTGTTTGTGACGTCAAACCAGGAACGGCAAGCACTGAACTGATCGCAGATGCCGAGTAAGTCTGGAGCTACTCAGAAACTGCTAAGAAGTGTCTATTCGCAATTCTGCTAATCTTTCGTTCGCAATTTTGATAAGCTAAGATTCACTCCCAGTAGGCGGCGGCTTAGCGTGTGCAAAGCTGCTGAAAGCAGCTTGCGAGCGAACAACTCGGAATGACCCCCAATGTATCGTAGTTAATAGCAGCAAACAAACTAATATGGCTACAATTACTGTATCTATTCTAAAACTAAATCTAAATGACAAGACGGACATAAAAGACAAGTGTTCTTCCTTTTACTTCAGCACAACCATTGAAAGACCGGGATTTGGTTAATGACAAGAAAGTGAAACAAAAGAAACATCAGAAAATGTCATTCAATGTCTTTTATACAGGAAATGGGAGGGATGTTGGTAAGTGGCTCTTCCAAGTTCCAGTGCTGTGTATAGTAATACTCAGTCTCTCACATTTGGCTGGATAGAAGCAATTTTGTTTTTTAAATGAGAATTAAGGAAGAAAAGGGGACAGGATAATGCCCAGTAGGGCAGTCATCAGGGGGGCACTGTGGGGACTGGTATCCCGGGCCCTTAAAGAGAGGGAGGCCCATCCCTGGCTCCTAGCACCAATACCTGGAGCGCTGCACCAGGCTGTGAAAGAACAGCGGGCTGATGCACAGGGAGGACTTCTTAAAACAAGCCTTCAACTGCGCACCAGCTCTCTGTGAACCATTCCTGTAGGTCCGCAACACTCCACCTATATGTAATATCACAATATATGACATTACATAGGTGTGGAGTGGTGTGGCAGAATCTTTTTTTTCTGCAGCAGGATACACTGTGTTCCACAGGGAATACATCGGGGTGTAGTGCGGGATCTTGGATCCAGAGGCACCATCAGGCAAAGCTTTGACTGTCCCAGGATACATTGGGGCCTCCTCTATAACCACGCCTCCAGACACTGAGAGCTCAGTTTTGAGTGGTGCCTGCAGGCAGCAGTTCACCTAACAGGCTGACTGCACTGGGCAGCCCTGAAAAAGCTGAAGACTTCAAGGGACGCAGCACTGTTATGTCAGGGTGATATTCAGCGCTGCGTCTCCGTCACCTCCCAAGCGGCGTCGCATACTCCCGCGGCTCAGATCCCGGTTACTTGCGGTGAAAACGCTCCGACTAAGGCACACAGTTGCAGACGCTCTCCTGGTTCGTGTGGCTGCTATGAAGGGAATAGGTAAGAGTCCATTAGTTGTGTACTCTGTCTGGCTTCATCGTACTAATAGCGTGATTGTTACTCTATTACAATATCTAAGAATAAGGGCAGTAGAACTCTGGAAGCTCCTGTAATTTGCAAGGCATGCTCCAGAGGTTTACCTGAGGGGTAAGTATTGTGTGATGGACTGTGTTCTAAATGCTCCTCCCAGTCAGCCCGCAGCTCCTGTCACTACAATGGAGCCACCCAGGGCTATGTTCACCACCGTCCTGGGGACTCTGGTGGACCGTTTACCCCCCCCCCCCCCTCCCCCATGGGACCTCAGGTGTCACTGCCACCACAAGTAATTGCTATAGTAAATCCGCCTTGGGCAGAAACTTTGTCTTCCCAACTGCAACAGTTGAATCAGTCTTCGGTTAGACAGAAATGTACTCCAGGTCACTCCCATGTCCCTGGGTCATTTAAGCAGGCTGCTTACTCCTAACAATCCACTAACCTCTGATGTGTCATCTGACGAGGAGGGGGAGCATACGGTCCTGTCAGACTCTGAATCATGTGTTACTGACGAGGATTCTACCTTACAGGTTGATGTCCCTAGCCTGGTGGATGCTATTAAGCAGATACATCAAATCACTGAGGATGAGTATTCCACAGCAGTAGCCAAGAAAACTGATATGTTTAAACAACAGAAGGTGGTCAAAACTGTATTACCCCATTTTGATCATCTTGTGGACATCAGGAAGGAACCCTGCTCTACCCCAGGTAAGAAATTCCTGCGTTCCAAATGGGCTTTGGCTCGCTATCCTCTTCCTGCAGAGTAATGTAGTAAATGGGAAAACCCACCGCTGGTGAATTCTCACGTCACCCGTCTCGTGGTGTTTCTGCGCGGCCTGTCACCACTGTCACCTCCCTGAAGGAACCGACAGATAAGTGTGGGAAGGGATACCTGAAGTCTATATATTCCCTTGCAGGGGCCATCCATAGGCCCACCATAGCTGCCTCTTGGGCCGCAAAGGGTATTGAGGCATGGGTTCAGGCATTAGAGGATGAGCTGCCCGATGATATTTCTGACAAAGCCAGACAATACCTGTCTCACATATGCACCGCCGCCTTCTACATTCAGGAGGCGTCCTCAGAGGCGGCGGTACTGGCGGCCAAAGCGTCATCTACGTCTGTCCTGGCTCGCCGCATACTGTGGTTAAGGTCGTGGAAAGTGGATTTGGACTCCAAGAAGACCTTGGAGGTACTCCCCTTCACTGTGACATTTTATTTGGAGAGGACCTGAATAAAATAGCAGCTCCTCATACTAATCCTTCTGCTCAGAAGGCTAAGAGTACCACTTTTCGCTCCTTTCGACCTCCAAGTAAAGCAAAAGGTCAGGCGTACCCGAGACAGGCGCGTACTTCCAAAACCACTAAGCCCAAATCTAAACAATCCTGGGCAGCCCGTCAGCCTGCTTCAAACAAGAAAAAGCCTGCCGCAGATGCTTGGGTACTGGAAGTTGTCTTTCATGGGTACGCTGTCTCCTTCAAGAGATGTCCCCCTCACCAGTTCTGCACTACTGTACTCCCTTCAGATCCGTTGAAGGCACAGGCTCTGCAAACAGTGGTAGGTTCTCTCCTGAGTACAGAAGTGGTTGTGCCGGTACCTCAGTCCCAGCATGGCAGAGGCTATTATTTGACCCTGTTTCTTGTGCAGAAAGCCAATAGGTCTTTTCGGCCTATTCTCAACCTCAAGTCACTGAACAAGTTTGTGAGGGTCTCCAAGTTTCAAATGGAAACATCGAGCTCTATTGTGCTGGCGATGGAACTCAGAGATTACATGGTATCCCTGGATATACAGGATGCTTATCTGCATATTCCTATTGCCATATCGCATCAGCAGTACCTGCGGTTTGCTATTGCCGACAGTCACTACCAATTCCAGGCTCTGCCGTTCGGACTGGCCACGGCTCCTCGGATTTTCACCAAGGTTTTGGGCATGATGACGGCGCACCTCCGTCGCCAGGGAGTCAGAACCCTGCCGTACTTGGACGACCTGCTGATTCTGGCGAGTTCCCACGATGTCCTCCTCAGTCATCTAAATTTGACGGTGAGTTACTTATAAGCCCACGGATGGCTGATCAACTGGAAGAAGTCCTCACTGGTCCCAGCTTAGAGTATGGGGCACCTAGGGGGGCTCCTGGACAAACACAGTCAGAGACTGTTCATGTCTCCAGACAAGGTCCTGAAAATCCAGGACAGGATAAGACGCTTCATCCGTCACGCCAGAGTGTCGATTCACACGGCGATGCAAGTACTTGGCCTGATGGTGTCGGCGTTCGACATGGTGTAGTACACTCAATTTCATTCCCGCCATCTTCAATGATTAATTCTTGCCAAGTGGGACGGCCTGCCTCATCAGATCAGATCCCAAAGGATCTTGTTGACTCCGTAAGTTCATTTGTCACTGACCTGGTGGCTCTAGGACCAGCAATTGAGCAGGGGCCATCCCTTCTGAATCCCCGACTGGGTCCTCCTGACGACGGTTGCCACTTTAAGGGGATGGGGAGCGGTGCTGGAGTAACACTCTTTTCAGGGTCGGTAGACCAAGGAAGAATCACTCCTCCCGATAAATATCCTAGAGCTGAGGGCGATGTTCAGTGCATTATCCCTTGCCCTGCCTCTGGCACGGAACAGACCGGTTCAGGTACGGTTAGACAACGCCACAACAGTGGCATACATAAACCATCAAGGCAGCACTCGAAGCCGCATGGCTATGAAGGAAGTGTCAAAAATCCTTTGTTGGACAGAACGCCATCTGCCAAGTATATCGGCAGTGTTCATTCCGGGTGTCCTGAACTGGGAAGCGGACTACCTCAGTCGCCAGGACATACACGCTGGAGAGTGGAGTCTTCATCCAGAAGTCTTTCAACTCCTAGTGGACAGGTGGGGTCTACCAGACATAGACTGAATGGCGTCTCGACACAATCATAAGGTTCCGGTCTTCGGATCAAGGAAAAGGGATCCTCAAGCAGCGTTCGTGGATGCACTGGCAGTTCCATGGAACTTTCGGCTGCCTTACGTGTTCCCCCCCAGTGTCACTCCTGCCCAGGGTTCTATGGAAGTTCAAACAGGAAGGAGGAATGCTTCTTCTAGTCACTCCAGCGTGGCCCAGACGGCATTGGTTCTCAGACCTGCAGGGTCTCTCAATGGGACATCCCCTTCTACTTATTCAACGACCAGACCTCCTCGTACAGGGCCCTTGTCTCTACTCAGACCTGGCCATACTGGCTTTGACGGCGTGGCTCTTGAAGCATCACTCCTGAGAGCCAAAGGATTTTCAGAGGCGGTTATTCAAATGATGTTGAAAGCCCGCAAACCGGCATCTTTCCAGATTTATTATAGGGTTTGGAATTCTTACTTCACTTGATGTGCCGAGAAGAATTACGATGTCCATAGATTCAGAACTTCCAAGATACTGCTTTTTCTGCAAAGAGGCCTGGACTTAGGTCTTCGTCTGGCCTCCCTCAAGATTCATATATCTGCCTTGTCGGTTTGGTTTCAAAGAAAAATTGCCTCTATACCTGATGTGCAGACGTTCATTCCGGATGTTATCCGCATTCAGCCTCCCTATGTCCCTCCTGTGGCTCCATGGAATTTGTCTGTTCTGGTGAATGCCCTGCAAGAGTCTCTATTTGAACCTCTTGAATCGGTGGACCTTAAATGGCTCACAGCCAAGGTCCTGTTCTTGCTGGCTATTGCCTCTGCAAGACGGGTGTCAGACTTAGGCGCTTTGTCCTGTCGTCCACCCTTTCTCATATTCCACCGGGACCGGGCAGTTCTACGAACTCGCCCAGGTTATTTGCCTAAGGTGGTGTCATCTTTTCACCTTAACCAAGAGATTGTGGTTCCGCCCTTTGTCTCTTCGGATTTTTCTCCCAAAGAACGTTCTTTGGATGTGGTTAGGGCTCTCCGTATCTATGTGGAGAGGACTGCCTCCATCAGGAGGTCATATGCCCTTTTTGTACTGTTTGGTTTTCACAAATGTGGCTGGCCTGCGAATAAGCAAACCTTGTCCAGATGGATTAGAATGGTGATTGCACAAGCCTATGCGTAGGCTTTACTCCCAGCTCCTGCTGCAGTTAAAGCCCATTCTTCTCGGTCTGTTGGACCTTCTTGGGCGGCCCACCGTGGCACGTCCCCAGAACAATTGTGCAAGGCGGCTAATTGGTCGTCAGTGAACATGTTCATTAGGTACTATGCCTTTGATACTTCTGCCTCCCAAGATGCTTTCTTTTGACGCCGGGTTCTCTTACCTGCTAAGGCGCGTCCCCTCCCTTGAGGAACTGCTTTAGGACATATCCGATGTATTCCCTGTGGACACAGTGTACCCCGCTGCAGAAAAGGAGAGTTATGGTAGACTTACCATTGTTAACTCTCTTTCTGCGAGGTACACTTGGTTCCAGAGGGCGCCCACCCTGACGCACCTAGCTTCTTTGGGTTGTATGGCATTAGCCGCTGGTACCCTCTCCTGTCGTGAGATTTTGGTTCTATGTGACTAACATCTGCCTTCTCTTTTACCTGCTCCTGCATTAAACTGGTTAACGAAACTGAGCTCTCAGTGCCTGGAGGCGGGGTTTTAAAGGAGGCTCCACAATGCATCCTGGGACAGTCAAAGCTTTGCATGATGGTGCCTCTGGATCCAAGATCCCGCTCTACACCCCAAAGTATTCCCTGTGGAACCCAGTGTACCTGTCACAACTGAGGGCCTGAGCTGACGGGAGGCAGCCTCAGTTGTAGGGGCTGAGATGTAACGGAACCTGGGAGGTTGTATCAGACCCCTAGACATGTAAGTAACATGTAGAATAACTGCCCGAAGGCGTGACCACGACAACCAGGATAAAAGTCAATGATGTTTATTATGACAAACTCCGTAACACAGCAGCAGTAAAAGGAAACATAAAAGTCAACAGAGGATAAATACAATTCCTGGGTACTACAGGGTGGCAAGGGCCACAGGCACTGGTAGTGTGAGACAGTTCTTATAATCTTCTAGTTGGAAAGTCCTTACCAGGCCTGACTGTAGCAATGGAGAGAACCCAGGATCGTACCAGCTGATGTTCCAGGAAAGGCTGGGCTGCTGAAGGTAAAACGGCTGCTGTGGATACTGGCTGGAACCAGACTGTTGTTGGTACGGAGTGGATACTGGCTGGAACCAGTTAAATAATAAACGAACTTGAGAGCGATGAAATAATAATGAAGTTTGGAGTATGAGAGCGGTGAAATAATAATACCGGTGGAGAGTGGTAAACTGCAGAAAAGGACACCGGCCCTTTAAGAGAAGCTGTACACTGCTGGAAGCTAGGCTGGAAGCAGGTGATTGTTTGAGAGCGGTGAAATAATAATACCGGTGGAGAGTGGTAAACTGCAGAAAGGACACCGGCCCTTTAAGAGAAGCTGTACACTGCTGGAAGCTGGGCTGGAAGCAGGTGATTGTTGTAGCTGGAAACAGGTGAGTCCAGAATGGATCGGAGAGTCAGGCTACACCGCAGATGGAATGCTGGTGCCGGTCTCTATAGCAGAAGTCTGGAGACAGGAGCTGGAACCTGGAAGACAACCACAGGAGAGAGACAAACTGGAACTAGGTTAGACAACCAAAGCACTGACGCCTTCCTTGCTCAGGCACAGCATATTTATACCTGCAGCAAGGAAGGGGTTGGCTAGGCAATTATGCAGATTAACAATACAGACAGCAGATTGGTGGAAATGATCAGATGACAAAATCCAAGATGGCTGCGCCCATGCAGACACTTGGAGGGAAGTTTGGTTTGTAATCCATGTGAGAATTGAAACAGCAATGGCGGCGCCGGCCACAGGGGACAGGAGACGCCAGACTGATGATTGCACATCTAAACCACGCGGGCACAGCGGAGGCCGCGGCTGACGTAATCGCCACTCTGACACTCTGCATGCAGGAACTCAGGGACAGCGGTGGAGGCCGCGGGGAACGCCATTCCAGATGTTACATGGCGCCGCGGTGACCGCGTCTCAGAGTGACAGGAGAGGAGGCAGGAATGTGGACATCAGTGTAACGGATGGGATCCGGTCCTGGAACGCTGAGCCAGCCTCAGGAGGCATCTGAAGGGTAAGTAATGGCGTCCAGATACCCGGATCGTGACAGCACCCCCCCCTTTAGGAGTGGCCCCAGGACACTTCTTAGGCTTTAAAGGAAACTTTGCGTGGAAATTTCGGACCAAGGCAGGAGCTTGGACGTCTGAGGCATTGGTCCAAGAGCGTTCTTCAGGACCATAGCCCTTCCAGTCAATGAGGTATTGTAACTGACCGTAACGGAAACGTGAGTCCAAAATCTTGGCCACCTCGTACTCGACTCCCCGTTGAGTCTGAACTTTGGGAGCTGGAGGAAGTGCGGAATGAAACCGATTCAGGATCAGCGGTTTCAACAAAGAAACATGAAATGTCCTGGGTATTTTCAAGAAGGATGATAACTGTAACCTGTAGGCAACAGGATTGATGACTTGTTCAATCTTGAAGGGTCCGATGTAGCGAGGTGCAAATTTCATGCTGGGAACTCTCAACCTCAAATTCTTCGTGGACAGCCACACACGATTACCCACCTTGAGAGCAGGAACCGCTCTACGCTTCCTATCGGCAAACTTCTTATACCTGAATGAGGCTTTAAGCAGGGCTGCGCGGACGTTCCTCCAGTTATTTGAAAACTGACGCAAGGTGACATCCACTGCTGGAACAGAAGTTGCGGGAAGCGGTTGGAATTCTGGGACTTTAGGGTGGAATCCATAATTAATGAAGAATGGTGTAGAAGAAGATGAGGAATGGTATTGATTGTTGTGGCTGAACTCGGCCCAAGGAAGGAGTTGAACCCAGTCATCTTGAGAGGAAGACACATATATACGGAGGAAGGCCTCCAAGTCCTGATTCACCCTCTCGGTTTGACCATTGGTCTGAGGATGGTAAGCCGTGGAAAACTTTAACTTGACTTGGAGGGCTTGACACAAACTTCGCCAAAATTTGGCTACAAATTGTACTCCACGATCCGAGATGATCTCTTCAGGAAGACCGTGAAGTCGGAAGATCTCTTGTATAAACACTTGAGCCAACTTGGAAGCTGACGGCAGACCGGTGAGAGGGATGAAATGTGCCATCTTGGTGAACCGGTCAACTACCACCCAGATGGTATTAAACTTGTTGCAGATAGGTAGATCGGAAACAAAGTCCATCGACAAATGGGTCCAAGGTCGACGGGGAACAGATAATGGAACCAGTTGCCCCGCAGGCGACTGGCGGGAGACTTTGTGTTGGGCACACTTTGGGCAGGAGGCAATAAATTCCATAACGTCCTTCTTCAGAGTTGGCCACCAGTAGGACCTAGAAATAAATTCAAGGGTTTTCTGAATGCCTGTATGTCCAGAAAAACGGGAAGCATGGGCCCAATGCATGAGCTTCTTCCTTAGAACTGGCTTAACAAAACTTTTCCCTGGTGGAGGCGTAGAGTCCATCCCTACCGTGGAGAATGCCAACGGATTAATAATAGGATGCTTGTCTGCAGACTCGGACTCATTTTCTTGCTCCCATGAGCGGGAAAGGGCATCGGCCTTACGATTCTGAGAACCCGGACAGAACTGGAGTTTAAAGTCAAACCTAGAGAAGAAAAGTGCCCATCTGGCCTGACGAGGATTCAGACATTGTGCGCCTTTGAGATATAAAAGATTTTTGTGGTCGGTAAGTATGGTGATTGAGTGGGAAGCTCCCTCCAACAGGTATCTCCACTCCTCCAGAGCGAGCTTGATGGCTAGCAACTCCTGATCGCCAATGGCATAGTTGCGCTCAGCTGGGGAGAACTTCCGGGAGAAGAAACTGCAAGGATGTAGATGTCCATCTTTGGCCCTCTGGGATAACACTGCTCCTACTCCAACGGAGGAGGCATCTACCTCTAAGATAAAAGGAGAGTCGGTGTCGGGCTGTTTCAGAACTGGTGCAGAGATGAACCGTTGCTTCAGAAGGTGAAAGGCCTGTGTAGCTTCCTCGGACCACTTGGACGGATTAGCACCTTTCTTGGTTAATGCAGTGATAGGCGCCACAATGGTGGAAAAGTCTCGTATAAATTTTCTATAATAATTGGCGAACCCTAAGAACCTCTGGACCCCTTTGAGGCTTAAGGGTATAGGCCAATTCTGGATTGCTTGGAGTTTCTCAGGATCCATCTCTAGTCCGGAACCGGACACAATGTAACCTAGAAACGGAATGGTTTTAACTTCAAACACACACTTCTCCAATTTACAATAGAGGTGATTGACACGGAGACGGGAAAGAACCTCTTTTACCCAGAAACGATGATCTTCGAGATTATTAGCAAAGATGAGGATGTCGTCTAGATAAACCACGACATGGCGGTACAAGATGTCCCTGAAAATCTCATTCACGAAGTGCTGGAAGACTGCTGGAGCGTTGCTCAATCCGAAGGGCATGACGAGGTACTCATAATGTCCATCACGGGTGTTAAAGGCGGTCTTCCACTCGTCACCCTCACGGATTCGGATGAGATTGTAGGCACCCCTCAAGTCCAGCTTTGTGAAAATAGTTGCACCACTAACTCTATCAAAGAGCTCGGTAATCAGGGGTAAAGGGTATCGGTTCTTGACGGTAATGTCGTTCAGACCTCTGTAGTCGATGCACGGATGCAGACCACCGTCTTTCTTCTTAACGAAGAAGAAGCCTGCGCCAGCTGGAGAAGAAGATGGTCGGATGAAACCCTTCGCCAGGTTCTCTTTGATGTACTCTTCCATGGAGTGTGTCTCAGGCAGAGACAACGGATAAGTTCGGCCTCGCGGTGGAACCTTCCCTGGAATGAGGTCGATTGGGCAGTCCCATTCTCTATGAGGAGGAAGGATATCAGCAGAGGCTTTACTGAACACGTCCGTGAAGTCTTGATATGGAGGAGGCGGAACATCAGATGACCTGGGGAAGGAAGAACAAACAGGAAGAACTTTGGCTAAACAAGTCTCAGCACAGGAGGGACCCCATGCCAGTATTTGCGTAGTCGTCCAGTCAATTGATGGATTGTGGAGACGGAGCCATGGAAGGCCTAAAACCACTGGATGTGTGGCTCTTGGAATCACTAAAAAAGAAATATACTCAGAATGAAGAACTCCCACTCTCAGACGAACTGGAAGAGTCCTTAAGGAAATGACTGCGTCAAAAATCTTGCTGCCATCCACGGCAGTCAAAGAGATGGACGAGGACAGTCTCTCGGTGGGTAGGGACCACCGTTTAACATAAGCTTCGGTTATGAAATTCCCAGCTGCTCCGGAATCAAGGAGGGCAATGACGTTCCTGTAACGTTGAGCAATTTGGAGCGACACTGGGAGGTTACAGTCATGAGGAGACGGAGAGGAGATCATTACTCCTAGCCGGCCCTCTCCTTGGCGAGCTAGGATCTGGAGTTTCCCGGACGTTTGGGACAGGCATTGATAGTGTGCGACGGAGCTGCACAGTAGAGACAGAGAGACTCAGAGAGACGTCTTCGGCGCTCAGCGGGAGATAGACGGGAACGACTAATTTGCATAGGCTCATCCTTGGATGGAGATGGTTGACGAGGAGGAGGAGCAGAAGATTTAGGAGTAGATGATCTTCCTCGCTCGGTTGCTCTCTCTCTGAAACGTAGATCAACCTTCGTGCAAAGAGAAATTAGCTCATCCAACTTAGAGGGCAAGTCTCTGGTAGCTAACTCATCCTTGATGCGTTCTGATAAGCCATGCCAGAATGCAGCATACAGGGCCTCGTCGTTCCATGCCAGTTCGGATGCCAGGATTTTAAACTGTATAAGATACTGTCCCACAGTACGTGTTCCCTGGCGTAAACGGAGAATCTCAGATGAAGCAGATGTTATCCGGCCTGGCTCGTCGAAGATGCGCCTGAATGTAGCTACAAAGTCAGTATAGGAGGATAGCAGGGGATCAGACTTCTCCCATAAAGGTGATGCCCAGTCAAGGGCTGAGCCACTGAGAAGGGAGATGATATAGGCAATTTTGGTACGGTCACTGAAGAAATTGCCAGGTAGAAGCTCAAAGTGGATTTCACATTGATTGAGAAATCCCCTGCAGAACCTTGGAGATCCATCAAATTTTGCTGGCGTTGGAAGATGAAGATGTGGACTGGAAATGGGTAAGGTGGGTGGGGTTACAGCTGGTGTTACTGTAGTGGACGCACCGGACGTGCCAGGTCCACGGAGGGTCGTTTGAATCCCATCCAGCCGTGTAGAGAGATCCTGGAGACAGCGGATGATGTGGCCCTGTGCAGCCTCCTGATGTTCAAGTCGGGCTGCCAGTTCTTGCATCGGCCTGGCCACTTGATCCTGGTCTCCGGCTGGATTCATTAGGTCAGTGCTTACTGTCACAACTGAGGGCCTGAGCTGACGGGAGGCAGCCTCAGTTGTAGGGGCTGAGATGTAACGGAACCTGGGAGGTTGTATCAGACCCCTAGACATGTAAGTAACATGTAGAATAACTGCCCGAAGGCGTGACCACGACAACCAGGATAAAAGTCAATGATGTTTATTATGACAAACTCCGTAACACAGCAGCAGTAAAAGGAAACATAAAAGTCAACAGAGGATAAATACAATTCCTGGGTACTACAGGGTGGCAAGGGCCACAGGCACTGGTAGTGTGAGACAGTTCTTATAATCTTCTAGTTGGAAAGTCCTTACCAGGCCTGACTGTAGCAATGGAGAGAACCCAGGATCGTACCAGCTGATGTTCCAGGAAAGGCTGGGCTGCTGAAGGTAAAACGGCTGCTGTGGATACTGGCTGGAACCAGACTGTTGTTGGTACGGAGTGGATACTAGCTGGAACCAGTTAAATAATAAACGAACTTGAGAGCGATGAAATAATAATGAAGTTTGGAGTTTGAGAGCGGTGAAATAATAATACCGGTGGAGAGTGGTAAACTGCAGAAAAGGACCCCGGCCCTTTAAGAGAAGCTGTACACTGCTGGAAGCTAGGCTGGAAGCAGGTGATTGTTTGAGAGCGGTGAAATAATAATACCGGTGGAGAGTGGTAAACTGCAGAAAGGACACCGGCCCTTTAAGAGAAGCTGTACACTGCTGGAAGCTGGGCTGGAAGCAGGTGATTGTTGTAGCTGGAAACAGGTGAGTCCAGAATGGATCGGAGAGTCAGGCTACACCGCAGATGGAATGCTGGTGCGGGTCTCTATAGCAGAAGTCTGGAGACAGGAGCTGGAACCTGGAAGACAACCACAGGAGAGAGACAAACTGGAACTAGGTTAGACAACCAAAGCACTGACGCCTTCCTTGCTCAGGCACAGCATATTTATACCTGCAGCAAGGAAGGGGTTGGCTAGGCAATTATGCAGATTAACAATACAGACAGCAGATTGGTGGAAATGATCAGATGACAAAATCCAAGATGGCTGCGCCCATGCAGACACTTGGAGGGAAGTTTGGTTTGTAATCCATGTGAGAATTGAAACAGCAATGGCGGCGCCGGCCACAGGGGACAGGAGACGCCAGACTGATGATTGCACATCTAAACCACGCGGGCACAGCGGAGGCCGCGGCTGACGTAATCGCCACTCTGACACTCTGCATGCAGGAACTCAGGGACAGCGGTGGAGGCCGCGGGGAACGCCATTCCAGATGTTACATGGCGCCGCGGTGACCGCGTCTCAGAGTGACAGGAGAGGAGGCAGGAATGTGGACATCAGTGTAACGGATGGGATCCGGTCCTGGAACGCTGAGCCAGCCTCAGGAGGCATCTGAAGGGTAAGTAATGGCGTCCAGATACCCGGATCGTGACAGTACCTCGCAGAAAGAGAGATAACCATGATAAGTCTACCATAACTCTCCGTTTTTTTTTGGGGGGGGGGGGAAGGAGCCCTGTCTCTTTTGTCAGTCCCAGGCCCCACAATTTCTGATGGTAGCCCAGGTGCCTAGCGGTATGGGTGGAACTTAAACATAGGGGGGAATGTAATAGTGTGTGAGAATCAGAAAGTGAGAGATTTTGTGAGAGTTCTGATTTTTTTAAGGTGGCAGTCGTATACATGGGAAAATTGCCACTTTAAAAAAAAAAAAAAAAAAAACAACAGAAGAACTCTCATAAAATCTCTCCCTTTCTGATTCTCACACCCTATTACATTCCCCCCATAGAATCTGGATGTGTTTTATGCCTTTAGTCTTATTATGTACAGTAGGTTGCAGGTAAAGGAATGAGTGCTTTAAAGAAAAGTGACCTTACAGAATAAAGACTCAGTTATGCCATTTAATTCTCCTTCTAATAAAACATTTGCATTATTTTACATGACCCTTTGTTTTATTTTGTGCAGGGGTGGTGTACAAAGACTATCCAATGTCCAAGGCTGTAAGGAAATATATTCCTTTCATTGTATTACCAAAAGAGGATGAAATCTGTTCAACAAAAGTAGTAAGACATTTGCAGTGTATGACAGTATATCATGTGTTGCTTCATTACAAAATACTATTGCTTATAGTTCTACATAGAGTTAGGGGACAATTTGTATGTAGGCGTTGTATTCTCCCCTTGCAGGAAATTCCATTTGCTACTGTTGCAGCGATCTGTAGAGAAAGTGCGAAAGAACAAACCAGTGAAATTGTGGTTGTATCTCATTGGTAACATAGTATCGTTGTGTGATTGGTGGCTTGGGCAGACAATTATAAACTGCTCAATCTGGTGCTGTCCTTACTTCACACTTCTCCTGGCCGATCACTGTCCATAGCAGCATTTACTTCTAACATTTATAGCAAGGAAAGTATACAAACCTTTTCATACTAGTGCAAATAATGCTGTAAGACAAGTAATATTTCATATTCCATTAGTACTGAAAAGTAATGAGTTTCTCTGACTGCACACTGGGGGTCATTCTGACCCGATCGCACGCTGCAGTTTATCGCAGCGGTGCGATCGGGTCAGAACGGAAGGGGGGGGGAACGGCGGCATTTGCCCGCCGTTTCGTGGGCGAGGTCTGGACAACGCAGGAGTGGCCGGACCGATCGGGGGGCGGGCCGCAGCAGCTGCGGACGCAGCCGCTGCGGGCCGGGGAGCGATGAGTAGCTCCCGGCCAGCACGCTAAAGCTGCGCTGAACGGGAGCTACACTTGAAGTGCAAAGGCACTTCTGCGGGGGGGGGGGGGGCACTAACATGCGGGGCGGGATAGCCCTGTGCTGGGCGTCCCCCTGCATGTCAGTGTGAATGATCGTAGCTGTGCTAAATTTAGCACAGCTACGATCATCTCGGAAAGACCCCCACGGTCTCTTGCCATTTATATTGCAAGTATCTGTGCTTTCTCCGGCAGGGTCCACAGATTATCCACAAGATAACATTGGGATACGATGAAGCGACAACGGATTTGCACCAATCGGTAAAAGCTTTTCGGCCTCCCAGCATGCAACGGGCCCATCCATATATCCCCGCCTTCTGGCTCAGACAAATCAGATTTTTATTTGGTGCAGCAGGAGCCGGACCATGGTCAATGGGCTGCTGGTTTTTAGCAGCCATAAGCTTTCTTATTATATTTTTATAGTCTATTTTTTTGAGTGATCTTTCTAAGAAGCATCTTATACATACCTTAGAAAGAGTAACTCCAACAACTCTCTGCCGGGCCACGACAACACTTACCCACAAGTACAGTGCTGTTTCGGCGAGTGTCTGTGTTGGATATACTAGCAGGTCCAACAGACGTTACCAGGCTGTGGCCGAGCAGGTAAGGCATCGGTTCCGCTTAGAGGGGGAATACGGACACAGCCGCACTGCTTTGGGAGGAAACTACCAAACAGTCGCTGACACGGCTGCCACCTCGGGTGCACCAGCGCTAGACCTTAGGGATTATAGGCTCCAGGAGTAGTATGAGGTCGCGCTCCCTAGGGTTGATGTCAGCAGTGGGGAGTCAGGCGCTCTCCTGGTCACCCCTTCCCCTGTAACATGACCAGTTTTCTCCGAGTCTCCCGCCATGAACTGTTTTCCCGCTTCCGTCTGAGACGCTGTGTACTAAGGGACCCAGTCGCAGCATAGGCAGCTGTGTGACTGGTGCGTCAGTGTTCACTTGGGCATCTGTGTTCACTATAGGTTCACGGAGTGGCGGTGTACACTAATAGCATCTGGATCCACTCAGCATTAGCAGACATATTAATCGATCCTGGAAGCAGGGTAAGTCTACCTGTATCCCACTCTACTGAGTATGGGTTATACAGCACTAAGGGGGTCATTCCGACTTGATCGCACGCTGCAGTTTTTCGCAGCGCAGCGATCAGGCCACTACTGTGCATGCGTATGCACCACAATGCGCAGACGCGTCATACGGGTACAAAGCGGATCGTTGTTGGGCGATGGATTTAACAAAGAATCCATTTGCACAGTCGATCGCAAGAAGATTGACAGGAAGTAGACAGGGTGTCAACTGACCGTTTTCACGGAGTGGTTGGAAAAACGCAGGAGTGTCCATGCATTTGCAGGGCGGGTGTCTGACGTCCATTCCGGAACCAGACAGGCTGAAGTGATCTCAAGGGCTGAGTAAGTTCAGAGCTACTCAGAAACTGCATAAAATGTTTTTGCGGAGCTCGGCTGCACATGCGATCGTACACTTACAAAGCTAAAATACACTCCCCTGTGGGCGGCAACCATGCGTTCGCACGGCTGCAAAAAACAGCTAGCGAGCGATCAACTCGGAATGACCCCCTAAGTCACTGTCTACCTTTTGGGGGTCATTCCTGTCACAACTGAGGGCTGGTGACCGTGACTGGGAGCCTCAGTTGTAGGGGCTGATGGGTACTTGAATTTAGGAGGACGTGACCACGACAACAAGAATATCTTTAAGTGCTTTTATTAAACGAAAAGTCAGATAATGTGCAACCAAACAAAACAGTGACAAGTGAGTCTCTGAAATATTACTGGTTGTGACTAGTAATCTGAGGTGTAAGTGGTATGCACTATTGTACTTAGAAGCACAGGTGAAGCATAAGTGATGCTGGGGATTGTTGGTAAGCTTTGAATGAAGCTGGGGTTCGCAGATAGAAATGCACTATTGTACTTAGAAGCACAGGGGAAGCATGAAGTGATGCTGGGGATCGCTGAAGAGCTGTAGAAGAAGCTGGAGAATGGCTGCTGGGAAGCCGGAGTTCAGACACAGGTGAATCAGGGTAGACTGTAGAGGGTTAATCACTGGAGTGTCAGGTTACACTGCAGAGTGTAATCACCAGGGAGTCAGGCTGTACTGCAGAGAAAGTCCATGGGAGAACTGCACACTGGAATCACTGAAGACAATTGAAGCACTGACATCTTTCCACCCCAGGAACAGGATATTTATACCTGCTGGGAAGCAGGGATTGGCTGGCTGATTAACCAGAGACCAGAGTGCAGCTGCTGTGTAATCAGGCTGAGAGCAGAGTGCAGCTGATAGGCTGAAAGGTAACATGTGATTAGGAAAACATGGCTGCGCCCATGTTAGCTTTTGGAGGGAAAGATTGTTTGTAACTTGAATGTGAGCTTTAACCATGAAGCTGCCAGAATCACAGTAAAGAGATTTGAGACAATGAGATGCAGCGTGCTGCACACAGACAGTGCAGATGGAATCCAGGCTTGGAACACTGGGACAGTCTCAGGAGGTATTTGGAAGGTAAATACTGATAAGGAATGACCTAGATCGTGACAATTCCGAGTTGATCGCTAGCTGCCGTTGTTCGCAGCGCAGCGATCAGGCTAAAATTCTGCATTTCTGCGCATGCGTATGCACCGCAATGCGCAGGCGCGTCGTACAGGTACAATTAGCATTGTGGGGTTGGAACACAGTCTAACGAAGATTCCAGCCGCACAGCCGAACGCAGGAAGATTGACATGAAGTGGGCGTTTCTGGGTGTCAACTGACCGTTTTCAGGGAGTGCTTAGAAAAACGCAGGCGTGTCTGGAAAAACGCAGGCGTGTCTGGGCAAACGCTGGGCAGGTGTGTGATGTCAAAAGCCGTCCCTCCGTCGTTAGAATCAATGCACGTGAAGAGTAACTACAGGGCTGGTCTTGTTTTGCACAAAAAGATTTTGCAGGCGCTCTGCTGCACAAGCATTCGCACTTCTGCAAAGCAAAAATACACTCCCCAGTGGGCGGCAACAATGCGTTTGCATGGCTGCTAAAAACTGCTAGCGAGCGATCAACTCGGAATGACCCCCTTTGAGTATGAATATTTGGATAAGTGCATAATGCACGAGTCTGATAATATTATTGTGGTTTCTTTCGCTATGCGTCTGAATACGGTAAAACTTTTATTAAGTAATGCAGTAATATGTTTCTCCTACATACTTGAAATTTATCAGTTGATTATGTGCTCATATTGCTTATTATACTAATGTATAACATGTGACTGACTGCTAGTGTGATTGCTGACTTTACTATAATTCTGTCAGTTTTTTTCTATCTATTCCGATCCTCAATGCTGGTGTATAGCAGGGCAGGGTCTGATTGTATGTCACTTTAATGAGTCTTGAAGTGATTACAGTCACAAATTGTGTAGTACACTGTGGAAGCATTGATTATTTATCATGTCTAAGAGCGGCAAAGGTAAGGAAGATACACTCACAGCAACACCAACACTCATATCATGTTGGTCTTGCAAAGCAGGGTTAACCTCTTAGGATCTGGTTCAGGATGGGTTGTGTGCAAATTGTTTTAGCTTTCACCAAGGTCTCTTGAATAGTACAAGGTAGATACATGTGCAAGTTGATCCCCCTTGGTCTATGTTTGCACAAACATTATCCAGTATAGCTGAGTGGATAATTCCAACTTCTGTACCAGGAATAGGTTACACAATTAATCCTTACATGCAGCTTCCCCCCACCTGCGGTTTATCACTTCCAGCAGCAGCCTCTCAAAAGAAACAGGCTGAAAAGCCAGTGGTAAGTAAATCTACATCTTCACAGTCTACACATGTTTCAGTTAAGAATTCATCGGAGTATGAAGGCTCATTAAGCTCTGGTTCTGCATACGAAGAGGAGGAGGTAGGCTTTAGCTCAGGGGACATAGCTGAGTTAATTAAGGCAGTGAAAGCCATTCTATCCTTAGAAGAATCAGCAGAGCCTGTGTTAAAATCCAAGGCACCTGTGTTTAAAGTCCCAAAACAGTTAAGACTGAGTTTCCAGGGTCAGATTAGCTGATGGAAATCATGGAAGAGGCTTGGGCTATGCCCAGTAAGAAGTTTAGAAATCCTAGGAAATGTAATTCCAATTATTCAGTTCCAGCTGGGGATTGTATAAAGAGGGAGGTGGCCCCCAAAGTATATACACATGTTATTCGATTAGTGCGAAAGTCTACATTACCTCTGCCTTCAACATCATTAAATGATGTCACAGATAGGAGAGTGGATGCTTTTTAAAAAAACAAAACATTTTTTCCCCTGTCTGGGGCAGTCATTAGACCAGCCATGGCTTCAGCTTGGATGGCAGAAGCAGTGGCTGACTGGGCTGATGCATTGGAAGGAGATCTTTCAATGGCATCTGAAGAGCAAAAATCCCATATGGCACATATAAAACAGACTGCAATGTTCTTGGAAGAAGCAGCTTTGGATATGGGTACAATTGCCTCCAGGGCATCAGCTTCAACAGTAGCCACTCGCAGAGTAGTTTGGCTACGTACATGGAAAGCTGATTCAGTATCTAAAAAGGTTTTGTAGTCTTTACCTTTCTCTGGAGATATTCTTTTTGGTAAAGAATTGACAGATATGTTGTAGTCAGAAGCAGACTCCAACAAAGTAAAGTTTCCTTCCACATACAAATTCAAACTTAAAGTTCCAGCTTTTCGACCCTTTCAGTCTCAAGGAAAAGCTAAAGGGAAAAGTGATGGCAAACAGCTCCAATACAACAAGTCTGGTAAGACTAAAAAGCATTGGGCTACCAGAGGACTGGTTGGTAACACAGAAAATAAGCCATCAGCCTGATGGTGCGGGCCTCCACCTGGGCGATTCCAGGGTGGGGGGCCGACTTTTTCAGTTTGCTCAGATCTGGCAGGAGTCTACAACATATGCCTGGATGCAGGAAGCGGTATCTCTCGGTTATGCATTTGCTTTCAAGAAACACCCTCCTCGAAGTTTTTTTTGTACCAGCCCGTCTTGGTTAGAGACAAAGCCCAGGGCTTTGCAAGAGGCAGTTCAGAAACTGTTTCAGTCAGGGGTAATCATTCCAGTTCCTCCTGCACAACGTGGACAGGGTTTTTACTCCAACATGTTTCTAGTTCAGAAGCCCAATGGGTCATTCCGGCCCATACTCAATCTCAAAGTGCTGAGCAAGTACATTTGGGTACCTCAATTTCATATGGAGACTTTACGTTCCATCATTTTGGCCATGGAGCCAGGGGATTATATGGTATCTCTGGATACCCGGGATGCTTACCTACATGTTCCTATAGCACTGTCCCATCAGTGCTATCTCAGGTTCGCTATCATCCCAACAGCATTTTCAGTTCCAGGCCCTACCTTTTGGGTTAGCCACAGCCCCAGAATATTTACCAAGATTATGGTGGTAACAGCAGCTTATCTCTGCCAGCAGGGGATAAGAATTTTTCCATACCTCGACGATCTTTTAATCCTAGGACAGTCTCTGGAATTCCTCCTGTGTAGGGAAGCCAATCCCGGGCCATTTTTTCAATCCCGGGGATCGGGATTGAAAAATGGCCAATCCCGGGATTCCCGGGATACCCGGGATTGGCTTTTAGATAGGTGGCCGCCCCCTCGCCCCACCCCGCCCCGCACATATAATTTACCATATACCGAGGGCGGGCGGGAGGGGAACATCCTTTCTTCGATGCTGACGGCTTCTGACAGCGCAGCGTGACCTCTCACGCTGCGCTGGGGACCCAGAAGGAGGAAGCCGGGCAGCGTCTGAGCGTCCTGTGGACGCTCAACGCTGATCCCTCAATCCCCGGGATTGGAGCTTCCAATCCCAGGATTGAATCCCGGCCATTTTTGGGCCTAAATCCCGGGATCCCGCCGATCCCGATCCCGGGATTGGCCACCCTACTCCTGTGTCATCTGCAACAGACAATAACGTGTCTGCAGAAGCACAGGTGGCTCATAAATTGGGCGAAATCGTCTCTGGTTCCGTCACAGCGGATGACTCACTTGGGGGCTTTACTGGATTCAAGCCTTCAAAGAGTATTTTTACCTCTGAGCAAGATATCCAAAGTTCAGTCAAGGATTCAGGAGCTGCTACACAGTCAAAGGGTATCCATTCACGCAGCAATGCGTGTGATGGGATTGATGGTGTCAACATTCAACATGGTGGAGTATGCTCAGTTCCACTCAAGGCCTCTGCAGTATCTGATCCTTGCCAAATGGAATGGGTTTCATCAGATCATGAAAATGCAGACTATGGTCCTTACGGTGGAAGTAAGGAGGTCGTTAGCCTTGTGGCTACAGACATCTCATCTGGACAAAGGGAGACCCTTTTGGATATCAGATTGGGAAATTCTGACAACAGATGCCAGTCAACAGGGCTGGAGAACAGTGTCAGGAAGGTTTTGTCTCCAGGGACAATGGACCAAGGAAGAAGGTTGCCTGCCAATAAATATATTGGAACTTCGGGCCATATATATGGCACTGATTCAGGCAAAGGACATCCTTTGGGGAAAACCAGTTCAGATCAGCTCGGACAATGCGACAGCAGTAGCATACCTCAACCATCAGGGAGGAACTCGCAGCCAAAAAGCTATGAAGGAGGTAAGTCACACACTAAAGTGGGCAGTACTTCATCATCCAGCCTTGTCTGCAGTATTTCTTCCGGGAGTCCTAAACTGGGAAGCAGATTTTTTCAGTCGACACGCCATTCAGGCAAGCGAATGGGCTCTACACCCGGAGGTCTTCCAGACTCTAGTCGACAGGTGGGGGTTGCCAGATATAGATCTCATGGCATCCCGTCAGAACAACAAAGTTCTGCGTACGGGTCAAGAACATAGGATCCCAGAGCGATCTTTGTGGATTTATTCCTACGAGCAGCAAAAAAAGGAATAAAAATCATAAACCGATGTAGCTTAACAAAAAGATAAAGGAACTTATGGGCAAGAAAAGGCGAGCATTTAAAAAATACAAATCTGATGGGGAAGCAGAGTCATTTCAGCACTATAAGGAATGTAACAAAATATGCAAAAAGGAAATAAGAGCGGCTAAAGTAGAAACTGAAAAACTAGTAGCAAAGGAAAGCAAAGCGAATCCCAAAGAATTCTTAAATACATTAATAGCAAGAGATTAAAGAAGGAGAGTATAGGCCCTTTAAAAGACAAGTTGGGAGTCTTAAGCAAAAATGATAATGACATAGCGGACACACTAAATTAGTTTTTTCAACAGTATTTACTAGAGAGGACCCAATTCAGGGACTAACGCATAATCTCAATAATGAGAATATCCCACTGATAGGTACTTATTTAAGCAAGGAGGTAGTCTCTGACCAATTAAAACATTAAAGATTAATAAGTCACCGGGTTCCGATGGTATTCACCCAACGGTTCTAATGGAGCTTCACTCTGAACTTGCAAAACCGCTATTTTTGATCTTTAAGGATTCAGTAATATCAGGTATGGTTCCCAAAGACTGGCGTATAGCGGAAGTAGTGCCTATATTCAAAAAGGGAAGTAAAGCTGAACCAGGAAATTATAGACCAGTTAGTCTTACATCTGTAGTGGGGAAAGTATTGGAAGGTATTCTAAGGGATAGTATTTAGAAGTTCCTTGAAGTCAGTAAGGTCATTAAAAGGAATCAACATGGATTTGTGAAGGACAGATCCTGTCAAACCAACTTACTTGGCTTTTATGAAACAGTAAGTGCAAACTTAGATCAGGGTAAAAAGGTGGATGTAATCTTTGTAGACTTTGCGAAAGCTTTCGACACTGTACCACACATGAGACTTATCTACAAGCTACAAGAAATAGGGCTAGGAAGCACAATATGCACTTGGATCAAAAATTGGTTAGATAATAGGGAGCAGCGCGTTGTGGTTAGTGGATCCTTTTCAAATTGGACTGAAGTGTTAAGTGGTGTGCCACAAGGCTCAGTATTAGGACCGCTGTTGTTCAATATTTTCATTAACGACCTAACAGAAGGTCTAGAGAGCATGGTGTCAATTTTTGCAGATGATACCAAATTGTGTAAAGTTATAAATACAGAGGGGGATGCTGAATCGCTTCAGAATGACTTAGTTAAATTAGAAGCATGGGCAGCGAAATGGAGAATGCGCTTCAATACAGACAAGTGTAAGGTAATGCACTGTGGTAACAAGAACAAAAATAACACCTACATACTAAATGGGGTAAAATTAGGGGATTCTGTACTAGAAAAGGACTTAGGTGTCCTCATAGATAGCAAACTAAGCAGTAGTACCCAAAGTAGGATTGCAGCAAAGAAGGCTAATAAGATATTAGCATGCATAAAACGGGGAATTGATGCTAGGGACGAGAATGTTATACTCCCGTTGTATAAATCACTAGTGAGGCTACACCTTGAATACTGTGTACAATTCTGGGCACCATACTACAAAAAGGATATCCTGGAGCTAGAAAAGGTTCAGAGGCGGGCGACCAAACCAATTAAGGGCATGGAGACGCTGGAATACGAGGAAAGGCTTGCAAGGCTAGGCCTGGCTCTGGCTCTGGTGCAAGCCAGTGCCTCCTGAGCAATTTAGTTCACCGCACGTCCCTGGTGTGCATGTGTGTTCTTCTCGCCTGATTATGGCTATCTATGATACTCCTGCCTTAAGCTTTGGGAAAATAGCTGAGTTGTCTGAGCCAGGAGGCGGGGATATATGGACGGGCCCGTTGCATGCTGGGAGGCCGAAAAGCTTTGACCTATTGCTGCAAATCCGCTGTTGCTTCATCATATCCCAATGTTATCCTGTGAACTTAGGAGGAATACCGTTATCAACGGTAAGTTCTTACCATAACGTATATTCAGAGCCGGCCCCAGCCAATATGATGCCCTAGGCAAGATTTTGGCTGGTGCCCCCTAGCACAACCGCTGGTTTCGCCTATGACCTTGCACCTCTTTCCCAGCACCATCACCCCTCACCCATAGCAGTCCTTATTTTGGTGTTTGTACCCCCTATATTTTAAATAGGAACAGATCGCACATTTGGCGCACAGACCAAAAAGGGGTGTGTTTTTGCTGGCAAGGGGTATGGCCACACAATTGTAACCCCAATTCCAATTACGCCATTCAGCAGTGGCGGATCCAGGGGAGGGGCACTCGGGCCCGTGCCCCCCCTGTCATTTGTGACCCCCGTCCCCGGCGCCGCACAGGGAGATGATGGGCACCTGCTGAGATTGTGTTACCAGCGGGCGCCCGTCTCTCCTCACCGAAAGCCAGAGCTCAGTACTGAGCTCCGGCTTCCGGTGCTGTCACTGTGCGGCGTGCACTATGGGAGAGACGTCAGTCATGACGTCTCTCTCATAGTGCTGAGGAGCGGACGCCAAGAGAGGAGGACTGCAGCGGTCTGGAAGCGGGAACGGGGCTCGGTAAGTATGATTTAATTTTTTTCTACTGGGGGCAAACTATGGGGGGACATTACTATTGGGGGGGCATCAACAAGGGGCATTACTACTGGGGGGGCATTACAACTGGGGGCCACTTACTGGGCGCATTATTACTGGGGGGCATCTACTGGGGGCATTACTACTGGGGGGTCATCTATTGGGGGCAGCTACTGGAGGACATTTTTACTGGGGGGCATCTACTGGGGGCAAACTACAGGAGGGCATTACTACTGGAGGTGTAACTACAGGGGCATTACTACTGGTGGCGTAACTACAGGGGCATTACTACTTGGGGCTAAACTACAGGGGGCCAAACTACTGGGGGCATAACTACAGGGGCCAAACTACTGGGGGATAACTACAGGGGCCAAACTACTGGGGGCATTACTACTGGGGGCTAAACTATAAGGGGGGCATAACTACAGGGGCTAAACTACAATGGGGCAAACTACAGGGGGGCATTACTACTGTTGGCTAAACTACAAGCATGCAAACTACTGGGGGCATTACCACTGGGAGGCTAAACTAAAGGATGGGGGGGTAAACTACTGGGGTCATAACTGCAGGGGCATTACCACTGGGGGCATAACTACTAGGGCGCTAAATGACTGGGGGCATTACTACAGGCAACATTACTACTGGGGGCAATACGGGCATTGCATAAGGGGCATCACTACTATGGGGTCTGTATAAGGGGCACTACCAGTACAGTGGACATTGCATAATGAGCGCTACAACTGTGGGCATTGTATAAGAAGCGCCACCTCACATGCACCGAAGCCGCACGCAAATGTACTTGCCCCTTCCATGGTGCCCCCCCTATCATTTTCTTCTGGATCCGCCCCTGCCATACAGTACTGCAACTTTATTCACATTTGATCATGCGATAGTGTCCATAATTCATATTACATCCCACAGTAGTATCACTTTACCTTAAACATTACTCCTCACAGTAGAGCCCCTTATTCACATTACATCACACTGAATTGCTCCTTAATCACATTACACCACACCCTATTGCTCTTTATTCACATTAGACGACACAGTTGTGCCCTTTCTATACGCAACACCACATACCGTGTTTCCCCGATAATAAGACCTATCCCGAAAATAAGCCCTCCCCTTACTGTGTAAGATTCCTCTAAAATAAGCCCTCCCCCGAAAATAAGCCCTATTGAGATTGCTACTGTAGTGAAGGTGATCCCCTGCGCTACACGCGACATTACGGTACCCTCTGTATGCACCGTCCGTCCGTCGTCCCCCCCGGGTGAAATGCACGCCGCGCTCCGAGCTGCATCCAATCAGAGCTGCAGCAGTGAGCGCGTCATCCTGTTCTTCCCCAGTGATTTGCTTGCTGGCGCCATTGAGAGCAGTGCTGCGGAGGAGAGCTGAGGCAGGACAACATAAAAACCCGGTATGTAAGCGGGAGTGAGGGGGCATGATGGAGGATAAAAGGGGCATGATGATCATTATTGAATAAAGGTAAAATTTTTTTGTTCACATTTACCTGTTTATTAAAATTGCTGTCAATGTTCATTAAAATAAGCCCTCCCCTGAAAATAAGCCCTCTGGTGTTTTTCTGTCCAAAAAAAATAATAAGACAGTGTCTTATTATCGGGGAAACACGGTAGTAGAGCACCTCATACACATAATGCCACAAATTATTAATGCATTTATACACATAATTCCACACAGTAATGCCCCTTACACATATGAGACAAATTATTAATGTCCTTATAAACATAATGCGCCATACACATTATGACAATCTTTATTAATGCCCTTTTACACATAATGTCCCTTACACATATGCTGCACATTATTAATGCCCTTATACACATAATGACACACATAGTGCCCTCTACACATTTGCTGCACATTATTAGTGCCCCTATACACATAATGACACACATACAGTAGTACCCTGTTACACATATGCCACACATTATTAATGCCCTTATACACATAATGACACACACAGTGCCCCTTACACATATGTTGCACATTAATGCATTTTTACATGACACACAATGCTCCTTACACATATTCCGAACACTACTGCACAACCAACCCACTCACATGCACACAGCACTCACACTTCCACTAACACTGTGACCTCTGCCTCTGCTTGGATACAAATGTGTCCTCATAAATCTTGCCTCAATGCGAACATTGGGCACCTTTTTTTTTATGAAAATGCATCTTATTTGCATTGTTATATGGCTAGGATGCACAAGCAGCTCCTGCTGATTAATATGATATGCAGCATGCCTATATACCGTGTGAGACTGTGGCTGTATCTCCATATGAAATGCTACACACAGAATATAGGCATGCCGCATATCATTTTCTCTGACGTCCTAGTGGATGCTGGGACTCCGTAAGGACCATGGGGAATAGCGGCTCCGCAGGAGACAGGGCACAAGAATAAAAGCTTTAGGATCAGGTGGTGTGCACTGGCTCCTCCCCCTATGACCCTCCTCCAAGCCTCAGTTAGATTTTTGTGCCCGAACGAGAAGGGTGCAGGCTAGGTGGCTCTCCTGAGCTGCTTAGAATAAAAGTATATTTTAGGTTTTTTATTTTCAGTGAGTCCTGCTGGCAACAGGCTCACTGCATCGTGGGACTAAGGGGAGAAGAAACGGACTCACCTGCGTGCAGAGTGGATCGGGTTTCTTAGGCTACTGGACATTAGCTCCAGAGGGACGATCACAGGTTCAGCCTGGATGGGTCCCGGAGCCGCGCCGCCGGCCCCCTTACAGAGCCAGAAGAGCGAAGAGGTCCGGTGAAATCGGCGGCAGAAGACGATCCTGTCTTCAGACTAAGGTAGCGCACAGCACCGCAGCTGTGCGCCATTGCTCTCAGCACACTTCACACTCCGGTCACTGAGGGTGCAGGGCACTGGGGGGGAGCGCCCTGAGACGCAATATAACATGATATACCTTAGATTGGCTAAAGAATACATCACATATAGCTCTGGGGCTATATGGATGTATTTTAACCCCTGCCATTTTTTACAGAAAAAGCGGGAGATAAGGACGTCGTGAAGGGGCGGAGCCTATCTCCTCAGCACACAAGCGCCATTTTCCCTCACAGCTCCGCTGGAAGGACGGCTCCCTGACTCTCCCCTGCAGACTTGCTACTGAATCAGGGTAAAAAAGAGAAGGGGGGGCACTATTGGCAGCTAAAAACTATATAAACAGCAGCTATAAGGGAATAACACTTATATAAGGTTATCCCTGTATATATATATAGCGCTTGGTGTGTGCTGGCAGACTCTCCCTCTGTCTCTCCAAAGGGCTTGTGGGGTCCTGTCCTCTATCAGAGCATTCCCGGTGTGTGTGCTGTGTGTCGGTACGTGTGTGTCGACATGTATGAGGAGGAAAATGATGTGGAGGCGGAGCAATTGCCTGGGTTAGTGATGTCACCCCCTAGGGAGTCGACACCTGACTGGATGATCGTATTTAAAGAATTAAGTGATAATGTCAGCACTTTGCAAAGAACGGTTGATGACATGAGACAGCCGGCAAATCAATTAGTGCCTGTCCAGGCGTCTCAGACACCGTCAGGGGCCCTAAAACGCCCGTTACCTCAGTGGGTCGACACAGACCCAGACACAGATACTGAGTCTAGTGTCGACGGTGAGGAGACAAACGTAATGTCCAGTAGGGCCACACGTTACATGATCACGGCAATGAAGGAAGCATTGAACATTTCTGACACTACAAGTACCACAAAGAAGGGTATTATGTGGGGTGTGAAAAAACTACCAATAGTTTTCCCTGAGTCAGATGAGTTAAATGAGGTGTGTGATAAAGCGTGGGTTTCCCCCGACAAAAAACTGCTAATTTCTAAAAAATTATTGGCACTATATCCTTTCCCGTTAGAGGTTAGGACACGTTGGGAAACACCCCCTAGGGTAGATAAGGCGCTCACACGTTTATCTAAACAAGTAGCGTTACCGTCTCCTGATACGGCCACCCTCAAAGAACCAGCAGATAGAAGGCTGGAAAATATTCTTAAAAGTATATACACACATACTGGTGTTATACTGCGACCAGCAATCGCTTCAGCCTGGATGTGCAGTGCTGGCGTCGCGTGGTCGGATTCCCTGACTGAAAATATTGATACCCTGGATAGGGACAATATACTGTTAACTATAGAGCATTTGAAGGATGCATTACTATATATGCGTGATGCACAGAGGGATATTTGCACCCTGGCATCAAGAGTAAGTGCTATGTCCATTTCTGCCAGAAGAGCGTTATGGACGCGACAGTGGTCAGGCGATGCGGATTCCAAACGACATATGGAAGTATTGCCGTATAAAGGGGAGGAGTTATTTGGGGCTGGTCTATCGGACCTGGTGGCCACGGCAACGGCTGGAAAATCCACCTTTTTACCCCAGGTCACTTCACATCAGCAGAAAAAGACACCGTCTTTTCAAACTCAGTCCTTTCGTTCCCATAAGTACAAGCGAGCTAAAGGCCATTCCTTCCTGCCCCGGGGCAGAGGAAGGGGAAAAAGACTGCACCATGCAGCCGCTTCCCAGGAGCAGAAGCCCTCCCCTGCTTCTGCCAAGTCTTCAGCATGACGCTGGGGCTTTACAAGCAGACTCAGACATGGTGGGGGCCCGTCTCAAGAATTTCAACGCGCAGTGGGCTCACTCGCAAGTGGACCCCTGGATTCTACAGGTGGTATCGCAGGGGTACAAACTGGAATCCGAGGCGTTTCCCCCTCGCCGGTTCCTGAAGTCTGCTCTACCAAAGTCTCCCTCCGACAGGGAGGCAGTTTTGGAAGCCATTCACAAGCTGTATTCCCAGCAGGTGATAATCAAGGTACCCCTCCTACAACAGGGAAAGGGGTATTATTCCATGCTGTTTGTGGTACCGAAGCCGGACGGCTCGGTGAGACCAATTTTAAATCTAAAATCCCTGAACACTTACATAAAGAGGTTCAAATTCAAGATGGAATCACTCAGAGCGGTGATAGCAAACCTGGAAGAAGGGGACTATATGGTGTCTCTGGACATCAAGGATGCTTATCTCCACGTCCCAATCTAACCGTCTCACCAAGGGTACCTCAGGTTTGTAGTACAAAACTGTCATTATCAGTTTCAGACGCTGCCGTTTGGGTTGTCCACGGCACCTCGGGTCTTTACCAAGGTAATGGCCGAAATGATGATTCTTCTTCGAAGAAAAGGCATCTTAATTATCCCTTACTTGGACAATCTCCTGATAAGGGCAAGGTCCAGGGAACAGTTAGAAGTCGGAGTAGCACTATCTCAGGTAGTGTTACGTCAGCACGGGTGGATCCTAAATATTCCAAAATCGCAGCTGATTCCAACGACACGTCTACTGTTCCTAGGAATGATTCTGGACACAGTCCAGAAAAAGGTGTTTCTCCCGGAGGAGAAGGCCAGGGAGTTATCCGAGCTAGTCAGGAACCTCCTAAAACCAGGCCAGGTGTCAGTGCATCAGTGCACGAGGGTCCTGGGAAAAATGGTGGCTTCTTACGAAGCGATTCCATTCGGAAGATTCCATGCAAGAACGTTTCAGTGGGATCTACTGGACAAATGGTCCGGATCGCATCTTCAGATGCATCAGCGGATAACCCTGTCGACAAGGACAAGGGTGTCTCTTCTGTGGTGGCTGCAGAGTGCTCATCTACTAGAGGGCCGCAGATTTGGCATTCAGGATTGGGTCCTGGTGACCATGGACGCCAGCCTGAGAGGCTGGGGGGCAGTCACACAGGGAAAAAATTTCCAGGGCTTGTGGTCAAGCATGGAAACATCTCTTCATATAAACATTCTGGAACTAAGGGCCATTTACAATGCCCTAAGTCAAGCGAAACCCCTGCTTCAGGGTCAGGCGGTATTGATCCAATCGGACAACATCACGTCAGTCGCCCACGTAAACAGACAGGGCGGCACGAGAAGCAGGAGGGCAATGGCAGAAGCTGCAAGGATTCTTCGCTGGGCGGAAAATCATGTGATAGCTCTGTCAGCAGTGTTCATTCCGGGAGTGGACAACTGGGAAGCAGACTTCCTCAGCAGACACGACCTTCACCCGGGAGAGTGGGGACTTCACCCAGAAGTCTTCCACCTGATTGTAAACCGTTGGGAAAAACCAAAGGTGGACATGATGGCGTCACGTCTAAACAAAAAACTAGACAGATATTGCGCCAGGTCAAGGGACCCTCAGGCAATAGCGGTGGACGCTCTGGTGACACCGTGGGTGTACCAGTCAGTGTATGTGTTCCCTCCTCTGCCTCTCATACCAAAAGTACTGAGAATCATAAGAAGGAGAGGAGTAAGAACGATACTCGTGGTTCCGGATTGGCCAAGAAGGACTTGGTACCCAGAACTTCAAGAGATGCTCACGGAAGACCCGTGGCCTCTACCTCTAAGAAAGGACCTGCTCCAACAGGGGCCTTGTCTGTTCCAAGACTTACCACGGCTGCGTTTGACGGCATGGCGGTTGAACGCCGGATCCTGAAGGAAAAAGGCATTCCAGATGAAGTCATCCCTACCCTGGTCAAAGCCAGGAAGGATGTAACCGCAAAACATTATCACCGCATTTGGCGAAAATATGTTGCGTGGTGTGAGGCCAAGAAGGCCCCTACAGAGGAATTTCAACTGGGTCGTTTCCTCCATTTCCTGCAAACAGGACTGTCTATGGGCCTAAAATTAGGGTCCATTAAGGTTCAAATTTCGGCCCTGTCGATTTTCTTCCAGAAAGAACTGGCTTCAGTACCTGAAGTTCAGACATTTGTAAAAGGGGTACTGCATATACAACCTCCTTTTGTGCCTCCAGTGGCACCTTGGGATCTCAATGTTGTTTTGAGGTTCCTTAAGTCACATTGGTTTGAACCACTCACCACTGTGGACTTAAAATATCTCACATGGAAGGTGACGATGCTGTTAGCCCTGGCTTCAGCCAGGCGTGTGTCAGAATTGGCGGCTTTATCATATAAAAGCCCTTACTTAATTTTTCATTCTGACAGGGCAGAATTGAGGACTCGTCCTCAATTTCTCCCTAAGGTGGTTTCTGCCTTTCACATGAACCAACCTATTGTGGTGCCTGCGGCTACTAGGGACTTGGAGGACTCCAAGTTACTTGACGTTGTCAGGGCCCTGAAAATATATGTTTCCAGGACGGCGGGAGTCAGAAAGTCTGATTCGCTGTTTATCCTGTATGCACCCAACAAGCTGGGTGCTCCTGCTTCTAAGCAGACTATTGCTCGTTGGATTTGTAGTACAATTCAGCTTGCACATTCTGTGGCAGGCCTGCCACAGCCAAAATCTGTGAAAGCCCATTCCACAAGGAAAGTGGGCTCATCTTGGGCGGCTGCCCGAGGGGTCTCGGCTTTACAACTTTGCCGAGCAGCTACTTGGTCAGGGGCAAACACGTTTGCTAAATTCTACAAATTTGATACCCTGGCTGAGGAGGACCTGGAGTTCTCTCATTCGGTGCTGCAGAGTCATCCGCACTCTCCCGCCCGTTTGGGAGCTTTGGTATAATCCCCATGGTCCTTACGGAGTCCCAGCATCCACTAGGACGTCAGAGAAAATAAGATTTTACTTACCGATAAATCTATTTCTCGTAGTCCGTAGTGGATGCTGGGCGCCCATCCCAAGTGCGGATTGTCTGCAATACTTGTACATAGTTATTGTTAACTAAATCGGGTTATTGTTGTTGTGAGCCATCTTTTCAGAGGCTCCTTCGTTGTTATCATACTGTTAACTGGGTTCAGATCACAAGTTGTACGGTGTGATTGGTGTGGCTGGTATGAGTCTTACCCGGGATTCAATATCCTTCCTTATTATGTACGCTCGTCCGGGCACAGTATCCTAACTGAGGCTTGGAGGAGGGTCATAGGGGGAGGAGCCAGTGCACACCACCTGATCCTAAAGCTTTTATTCTTGTGCCCTGTCTCCTGCGGAGCCGCTATTCCCCATGGTCCTTACGGAGTCCCAGCATCCACTACGGACTACGAGAAATAGATTTATCGGTAAGTAAAATCTTATTTTAATCAGCAGAAGCTGCTGATGCCCCTAGGCATATCAAATGCCCTAGGCAATTGCCTAGTTTGCCTATGCCTATGGCCGGCTCTGCGTATATTTCAATGTTTACTGTACCTTTGTTACTAGTTCTATTCATTTTTTATTAAAAGCTTCTTTTAAAAAAAAAAGTAATACTTTTTGAACATTGCATGCTTTGTTTGAATGCAGAAATTGGCATAGTCTCCTAGACTGATTTTTATATATCATCAGTTTTTCATCTGGTTTGTAAAGTTTCATGTACAGTATGAAAGAGCAATAACATTAGTTTTCTATAAAAGTAAGTGAATAAATATATGAAATACTAGACTCACATGGTTTTGAAGCCTTCAAAATTGATCAAACACCCTAAAGAGTGCATACAGAAGCCAAATCTCCCTGTACATAAGACGGTGCTGCGATGTGTAGCTACCTTACTTCTTCCCTCTGTCTCCTGACACTACGCTGAGGGAATGGAATCTGGTAGAGGAGCGGGTATACAGACAGGTACATGGTATACACTGTGAAGAGAGACTTATAGGAAGTTATGCTATATACTTATCACATACTTATAATATTTATATTGGGAAAAGCAACTATAAATATTCACAGTAAAGGTGGGTGAACTATATCGCTCATTTTACCCCTTCTGAGTGACATAGTAAGCCCAGTGTGTATGGCGTAGCCCAGCGATGCGCACCCCCGTGGGTCGTTAACGTCCCTTGGTCTTGGCCGTGCATGAAGCTCAATTTGGACTCATTACCCAAAGCTGCATGCTCCGGCCAGCCGCAGCATGACGTCACTGTGCGATATCATTAGTGATATCGCACAATGTGTATGCTCGCCACCCAAGGGGAGGGGAAACACTAGGCAACGTCGCTCACAGAGCACATCACTTAGCGTTTACCTACCTTAACAATATTATGTTATTTGTTATTGTATAACCTTATTGTCCTCTATTTCCTATAAGTGGCTAAAAAAGTATGGATTGAAGAGACTGAAGTTGGAGCTACCCAAGTTGGTCTTTGGCCCGGACTGCACTCACCAGAAAAAGTTGGTGCCAACGCTGAATAAAAAAGTCTCCGCTAAATACTGCACCATTTTCCCAAGTGTGGAGATCAATGTGAGTCCCTTTCATCATCCCTTCTATCAGACCTTCCATGTGACGTTTGTGAGCTAGGGACACACCACATCCACATGGTGATTAGGCTGAATGCTGTGGGGTATTATCAGTATTCTGGTGCAGATGAATCCACAGAGCTCAATCAGCAGAATCTGACTCCTGATATTCCTATAATATAATGTAGTGTAATGTAGTTATCACCTATGATAATAGTTACATCTTTGCCATTTACGCACTTGCTACAGAAATACGGCTTTGGTGCACAGTAATATATTGTCGCACTGCTGCCTTCTTTATCCAGCTGAATAGCTTGAAACTACATGTGAAGCTTAATTGTGTTGTTTCATCTATAAAGACTAATGGGACTTGTCTGTGTACAGGGAGTGGTGAGACATCTACAGTTTCAGCCGAAGGAGTTGGAGGAGTATATTGAACAGATGGAGAAGGTTTTAAGACGCTATATCCAAAGGCTGCAGTGGCTCTTGTCTGGTGACTATTTATCCTGTAATCCATAAAGCAGTGTGCAGATATTTTCATAGCACTACTTAGACCATAGGCCAGTGGTTCCCAAACTGTGTGCCGTGGCTCCCTGGGGTGCCTCGGGTCACTTTCAGGGTGCCTTGGGTTGGTGGTTCAGGACCAATTCAAATTATTTATGGTTGGAAACCACTGCCATAGGCCATAGCCAGACTATGTACCAGATGCCCGACAATACCGTGTCACTGCCAGGTGCAGTGCAAACCATGGAACGGGGAATCTTCACTAAACTCATTGTAATGTATATTACTGTACGTTATGTTTGTGCTTTCTAAACGTCAAGTAGAAAAAAATATTATGGGACTGATTCAGAATAGGGAGCAAAGCTAAAAAAAGGAAGTAACTTTGCACCTGCACAAACCACTTTGCCAGAGGTGTAGCATGGGTCCATGGTGCAACCATCCCCCACTCCTTCCCATTCTAAATGTATTCACTAAGTGTCACATAACAGCAGGGTTGGTTCTATATCGGAGTTGGAGAAGGGACCGTCTGACGTCACTAGAGGAGGGGACACGTCACCAGGGGGAGGAGCTACGGCTGAACAGGGTACCCGAAAAGTACCCTTGCGGGCTCGCTTCGCTTGCCACGCTTCGGGCTCGGTTACTAAAGGTAATAGTTGGTGGCGTGGATAGTAGAGGAACTATATCGCTGGCCTAGCTCCTCCCCTTTGTGTTGTGCCTCCTCCCCCTGACGTAAAAGGTCCCTTAGGCCACTTGAATCTAGCATCAACCATAACGGCAGGAGGGGTTTCTCCTTTGTTTTTGTACTTTCAGTGGGGTTGGGCTGAGGTCAGCTCAGGCGGCAGCAGCAGGTTCACATCCAGACCATGAGGAGCAGGAATGACCTGGATTATTAGGGCCTGACTTTACCCTGCCCTCTCTGTGCCACCCTCTCCTCCCTGTTGCTTTCTTTACCCCACTCCTCTATGCCCAGTGCACACTGCTGTGTGTTGGCAGCGGTCCAGCTTCACTGTCTAGTTTAAGCCAAGAGAGCAAAGTTACTCTGACCGACCTCAGTAGCTGCCTGCCGAGTCTGAGATTAGCAGAGCCTGCAACTGGCAAGCCCATCCCCCAGTACACTCAGCCACCCAGTCTCTGTCTCAGTGGCGTAGCCAGGATTTGGAGTGAGGGGAGCAAAGAGTAAAAATAGGAGCCTCCTGTGGGAAAGGGATCCGGTCTGAAGATCGACAGTGTCTAGGTCGACCACTATAGGTAGACAGTCACTGGGTCGACAGGGTTGAAGGTCGACAGGGTTTCTAGGTCGACGTGTTCTAGGTCGACAGATCAAAAGGTCGACATGGGTTTTTCAAAAAAAAATTCTTTTTTTGAACTTTTTCATACTTAACGATCCACGCGGACCACGATTGGGAATAGTAACCTTGCCCGAAGCATGGCACTAATTGGGCTTCCCGGTCACGGGCCCTCATTCCGAGTTGATCGCTCGTTGCCGTTTTTCGCAGCGTAGCTATCAGGTGAAAAAACTGCATTTATGCGCATGCGCATGGTACGCAGCGCGCATGCACTAAGTACTTTCACCCAAGACTTTGTAGTTTTACACAAGCTTGAGCTACGCTTTTCAGTCGCTCGAGTGTTCGTTGTTTGATTGACAGGAAGTGGGTGTTTCTGGGCAGCAACTCAGCGTTTTCAGGGAGTGTGCTAAAAAATGGAGGCGTGCCAGGTAAAAACGCAGGAGTGGCTGGAGAAACGGGGGAGTGGCTGGTCGAACGCAGGGCGTGTTTGTGACGTCAAACCAGGAACTAAACATTCTGCAGTCATCGCAAGCTAGGAGTAAGTATCGAGCCACTCTGAAACTGCATGAAATTTTTAAGTAGCAGAACTGCTAACCTTTCGATCGCACTTCTGCTAAGCTAAGATACACTCCCAGAGGGCGGCGGCTTAGCGTTTGCACTGCTGCTAAAAGCAGCTAGCGAGCGATCAACTCGGAATGAGGGCCACTGTACGGAGAAAACGACACAAACCCCCCCATGAAAAACTCATGTCGACCTTTTGACCTGTCGACCTAGAACATGTCGACCTTCAACCCCTGTCGACCTAGTGACTGTCGACCTATAGTGGTCGACCTAAACATTGTCGACCTAGACACTGTCGATCTAATAATCCACACCAGTGGGAAATGCCAAACCCATCACAGAGCTGCAGTAGTTAGGGAAACAAAATGCTTATTTCTGCAGCGGGGTACACTGGGGTTCCACAGGGAATAACATTGGGGTGTAGAGTTGGATCTTGGACCGAGGCACCAACAGGCTAAAAGCTTTGACTGTTCCCAGGATGCTTAGCGCCGCCTCCTCTATAACCCTGCCTCCATGCACAGGAGCTCAGTTTGTAAGTTGGTGCCTGCAGTGCAGGCAGCTAAGAGGGAGGGCTACGCTGAGCAGCCCTGAAAAGAGCTTTTCTATGAAGAAAGAAGACTTCAAGGGCCACAGCATAGGCACTTAAGAGTGCTATATGTCATTTCTGACATATCATGCTCTGGTTCCCTCACATCCCAGCGGAGGGCTCCGCTTCTACAATTAGGCACAGATTCCGAGTATCTCACATATACTGCTATCCCTATATTCTGTACCCTGAGGGCGGCTAAGTGCGTCAGGGTTTTCATATAATATAGTGTTGATCACAGGATATGCTCTTTTGGTATTTTCTCTGTGTATTACAGTCACCTTATACCTCTTAAATCCCCCCGTGTGGGCTCTGCCTGTAGTCTGAACAAGCAAAAAAAAAGGGTTCACAATACAAGGTCCACCAGCGCTTTTTGGCAGTTACCGTTTAAACACTGTTTATACTAGAAAACAGGAAAAACATCTCATGGTACAATATATAAAATGAACAATAAAGTGAATTTAAATGTCATGTGGGCAGAATTGTCAGGCCTCGTACCACTTTAGATGGTTTACCAACTGGGGATATACATATGGGCCCTCATTCCGAGTTGTTCGCTCGCTAGCTGCTTTTAGCAGCTTTGCACGCGCTAGGCCGCCGCCCTCTGGGAGTGTATCTTAGCCTAGCAGAATAGCGAACGAAAAATTTGCAAAACTGCTACTAAATAATTCTTAGCAGTTTCTGAGTAGCTCCAGACCTATTCACAGATTGCGATCAGCTCAGTCCGTTTAGTTCCTGGTTTGATGTCACAAACACTCCCTGCGTTCGGCCAGCCACTCCCCCGTTTCTCCAGACACTCCCGCGTTTTTTCCCTGACACGCCTGCGTATTTTAGCCAACGCCGGGAAAAACGCTGAGTTGCCGCCCAGAAACGCCCCTTTCCTGTCAATCATTTACCGAACAGCAGTGCGACTGAAAAGCGCCGCAGATGCCACAGCAAAACTGCTAAGTTTTGTGTTAAATAACTTAGTGCATGCGCCCTGCGTGCCTTGCGCATGCGCAATTTGCAACAAATCGCACCATAGCGAAAATCGGCAACGAGCGAACAACTCGGAATGACCCCCATGGTGCTTATTGATGGAGCAGGTAATTCCAGTGTAGATAATGGTCCCCCTATTCCGTCCAGTCACCACTTCATTGTCCAAAACTCATATAAGAGAAAGATAATCTCCAATGGTGCAGTAAAATTTATTAAGAAACAATACAACATGTAATATGACAGAAGGGTTGGTCTCTCACCATATGCATTGGTCTACAACAACAGTAGACAAATGAGCTCAAAATCGAAGACACATATCCCAAGCATCGCCCACGTGTGTCCATACACTCTGCGATGCAAGTACTAGGCCACATGGTCGGCTTTCGACATAGTGGAGTACGCTCAATTTCATTCCCGCCCTCTGCAGAGGTTAATTCTCTCCGAGTGGGACAGCCTGCCTCACCGGATCAGGTCTCACATGATATCCTTGACCCCGGAGGTCCGTCTGTCACTAACTTGGTGGCTGCAGGACCAACAACTGAGCAGGCGTCGTCCATTCTGGATCTCCAACTGGGTCCTTCTGACGACGGATGCCAGTCTGCAGGGTTGGGGCGCGGTGTTGACGCCACACTCTATTCAGGGTCGGTGGACCAGGGAGGAATCTCTCCTCCCGATAAACATTCTGGAATTACGGGCAGTGTTTGACACTGGCCCTGCCTCTAGTACAGAACAGGCCTGTTCAAGTACAATCAGACAACGCCACCACAGTGGCGTACATAAATCATCATGGCGACACCCGAGCCGCAAAGCACTGATAGAAGTGTCAAAGATTCTTCGTTGGGCGGAACGCCATCTGCCAGCCATATCGGCAGTGTTCATTCCGGGGGTCCTAGACTGGGAAGCAAACTTCCTCAGACGTCAGGACGTACATGCCGGAGAATGGAGCTTTCATCTGGAGGTCTTTCAACTCCTCGTGGAACAGTGGGGTCTATCAGATGTAGCCCTGATAGCGTCTCGACACAATCACAAGGTTCCGGTCTTCTGAGCAAGGACAAGGGATCCTCAAGCAGCATTTGTGGACGCACTGGCAATTCCATGGAACTTTCGGCTGCCGTATGTGTTCCCTCCGGTGTCACTTCTGCCCAGGGTGATAAGGAAGTTCAAGCAAGAAGGAGGAATACTACTTCTAATCGCTCCAGCGTGGCCCAGACGGCATTGGTTCTCAGACCTGCAGGGTCTCTCGATAGAGCGTCCACTTCTGCTTCCGCAACGCCCAGACCTCCTTGTTCAGGGCCCTTGTGTCTACCAGGATTTGGCCCAGCTGGCTTTGACGGCGTGGCTCTTGAAGCTTCCATACTGAGGGCCAAAGGTTTTTCTGAGGCGGTCATTCAAACTATGTTGAAGGCCCATAAACCGGCTTCTGCTCGGATATATCATAGGGTCTGAAATTTTTATTTTGCTTGGTGTGCAACTAGCAATTATGATGCATACAGGTTCAGTACCGCCAAACTCTTGGCTTTTCTGCAACAGGGCCTGGACTTAGGCCTTTGTCTGGCCTCCCTCAAGGTTCATAATTCTGCCTTGTCGATATGGTTTCATAGAAAAATTGAGACTCTACCTGATGTTCATACATTCACTCAGGGTGTTTTACGGATTCAGCCTCACTATGTCCCGCCTGTGGCTCCTTGGGATTTGTTGGTTGTTCTGGATGCCTTACAAGAGTCTCCGTTTGAACCTCTTGAGGATGTGGACCTTATATGGCTTACTCTTAAGGTCTTGTTTCTGCTGGCTATTGCCTCTGCTAGACGTGTTTCAGACTTGGGTGCAATGTCTTGTCGGTCACCCTTTCTGATTTTTCACCGTGACTGTGCGGTTCTTAGAACTCGCCCTGGTTATCTCCCTAAGGTGGTGTCATCTTTCCACCTTAACCAAGAGATTGTGGTTCCGGCCTTTACCTCTCCAGGTTTATCCTCCAAAGAGCGGTCGTCTTTGGTTGTGGTACGGGCTCTCCGTATTTATGTGAAGAGGACAGCTTCTCTTAGGTGATCTGATTCCCTCTTTGTCCTTTTTGGTTTTTACAGACGTGGCTGGCCTGCTAATAAGCAGACCTTGGCAAGATGGCTTAGAATGGTGATTGCACATGTTTATGTACAGGCTGGCCTTCCAGCTCCTGCTACCATCAAAGCCCATTCTACTTGGTCTGTTGGACCTTCTTGGGTGGCCTGCCGTGGTGCGACCCTTGAACAATTGTGCAAGGCGGCTACGTGGTCCTCAGTGAACACGTTCATAAGGTTCTATGCCGTTGATACTTCCGCCTTCCAGGATGCCTCCTTTGGACGCCGGGTTCTTGTGCCCGCTACAGTGCATCCCCTCCCATGAGGAACTGCTTTGGACATCAAACAAAAAATGAGACAGCGCTATTTCACGTTGTATATAGAAAATAACTTTTACTTTATATTTTGTACAGAGCATAAAAGGGAAGGGGAAGGAGGGAAACTGTTGCACTGGAATTATTATCCCTATCTTATCTAATTATTTGTGAATAGTTGTTCATTGAAAACCCCTAATTTTGATACTGTATCGAATAATCTTACAGTTTTTTGGGGGTGCTACCACAGATCATGTAAGAGTACATTCAAGATATAGGAGGAAAAGAAAAAGGATCTGTTTCCGGTGCACTAATTAATGTGTTAGTTAAAAATTAACTTTTAATTCATTAATTTAAAATGTGTAGACATGTTTTATTTCATGTCTTCTGAGATAACTTCTGCGAAATATTCTAAAACCATCTACGTTTAATGTGACAACATGACAAGACTGTGTATTACAAACTAATAAACAAAAATATTAAAAACTGATGAGCGTCTCTTTCGTATCTGTTCTCCAAAATAATGTCTAAGTATACTCCATATGAATCTCTATCTATTTCCTATAGATTTTATTTTCCCAATTATTCACATAACTCATTAATTGTGATGTATTCTTATAGAGATTCAAAATAAGGTGCCTGGTAAGTAGACCGGGTGCAGCTGTAAATGATGCAATATAATTTGTAACACTGCATCTCTTGTTAATGGTTTCTTTAGTTCTTGGCTCACTGCCCAGACATATCCCTTATGCTGGGTACACACTGGCAGATATATTGGCCAATTAGTTGGTTGTCCAATATATCTTTTGCTGATCTGCAGGTGTGTACAAGCAATATGTCTGTGAAAGACGTCTTTCACAGATATATTGCATCTGCTGTGCGACACAGCAGATGACCAATATATCTGCAGATATATTAGCGCATCTTTCAGTGTGTATGAACAATCTCCATCTGCATATATAGCTGCAGATAGATTGAACAGCAGATATATCTTTAAGATATATTGGTGTGTATGAACAACCACCATCTGCAGATATATCTGCAGATCGATTGAACAGCAGATATATCTGCCAGTGTGTACCCAGCTTTAGATGTAATGGGGTTGATGATACAATAACTGATGCGGTTGGGAGTTTGTAACAGTGTTTCTCTTATTGTTGATTTCTTTGTGCCTTGGCTCACTGCTTGAACATATTCCTTAGATGGAATTGGTTATAGAATAATACTTCATAACCTACTGCTAATATTGCACCAATGTGTGCCGTGTAGGTCTTCAATAGGAGGGGATCTGGACATATAGATCCTTGTTGTCAAATTACGTTCAGTTTAGTGTTTAGGAGACAAACAAACCTGTTGATAGATTAACTTGAGATAGTGGGTATATTTCTATATAGTCCGAAACATAGTTCACTTGTGAAGTCTGGTTCTATAGCGAGGATTCTTTTAATAGTATAATATAAATATAATCAACGGGTCACCTCTCACTTATAGTGTCAGGTGTCCTTCACATATATCCTCATAATGCAAATTCGTGAATCATCTCTCATATACAGTGTCAGATGTACCAGTGATGATTAATTCAACGAGTCACCGCTCACATATAGTGTCAGGTATCGTCCTTATATAATTCCACTGTGCATGTCACTATATCATCTCTCACTTATAGTGTCAGATGAACAAATATTTTTACCTCTCACTTCAGATGTCAGGTATTAATATATTTAAAAGTGATTCAATATAGGGTAAGTGTCAGTAGGTAATTTCACAAACAGTTTTACAGACTTAGTTCATATCAAGGGAATGACTCTATGTTCTTCTCTTTCTCCCACAGAAATTCTTATCTCCTACTGGTATAAATAGTATTTGCATATTTCAATAGGTGTTCAGGTTTGCTTATATCCCATCCATCCGGAGCTGTATTGTATATAATTAAACCTCCTTGTTGAGACCTTTCGTTTGGACAGTAATTGTTTGACAATAATTATATGTACACACAGTTGTAGGTATATACAGTTTCAGATAGTAGGATTATTTAATACTATCTGTATTGTTATAATTTTATAAGTTTATAAGTTCTTTATATACTTTCTATATACCGTGCATTGACTCAAATACCTTCTTTTTATTCACCTATGAATTAACATCTGTGTGTTTTACTTATACCGTGTAACATACCATTCAGCGCTTAATCATAATTATAGCACATCCTTATGAGTATATCTGAATAAGAAATCTAATTAATTGCTCAATAGCTGTACATATATGTGTGATATCCACATCTATTCCAGTGGACTCCCATCCAGTTGTGCATATGTTATGGTCTAGACTTCGTGTTTATTCTTATACTTGATAACACATTCTGCACGTGTAATATATGTTAGTCTAGCTCCCACTGTATCTATAACCTGTGTGTTGTATGTATGTCGGCTCTGTAAGATGACAGTATAACGAGTCCCTTTATTACCATAACAAATCCACTATCAAGGCATGTACATACGGTCCAGGATCTTAATTGATACAAGCAGTGCGGGGCCGCCCCTGTATTGTCCGCAAATGTCTCCTATCAATTCCAGAGGGCTACCATACAATTTTATATATAATATATGGTCAGAAGTTCGTGTCTATTCTTATTATTGGTGACACATTCTACTCTTGCAATCGATATTTCTCTGACTCCCGCCGTATCTGTCCCTAATGATATAAGCTTGCCAGCTCTGCAGGGTAACAGTATAACCAGTCCCTTAGTTGCTATCCAGGCATATGTGTGCGGTCTGGATTCTTAAGTAGTATAGACAGTGCAGGGCCGCCCCATGCTGGCCTCAATAGCCCCTATCACTTCGGACACCGCTGCACCGCTCAGTTTAAATTGCTAAACCTAGAAACTGCACAATAGTTACTATACATAGGTTGAATCAATTGGAGTGTACAATATAATTAGACACGAGAAACAGATACGTAGGACGCTCAAGACTTGAGCGTCCTACGTATCTGTTTCTCGTGTCTAATTATATTGTACACTCCAATTGATTCAACCTATGTATAGTAACTATTGTGCAGTTTCTAGGTTTAGCAATTTAAACTGAGCGGTGCAGCGGTGTCCGAAGTGATAGGGGCTATTGAGGCCAGCATGGGGCGGCCCTGCACTGTCTATACTAATTAAGAATCCAGACCGCACACATATGCCTGGATAGCAACTAAGGGACTGGTTATACTGTTACCCTGCAGAGCTGGCAAGCTTATATCATTAGGGACAGATACAGCGGGAGTCAGAGAAATATTGATTGCAAGAGTAGAATGTGTCACCAATAATAAGAATAGACACGAACTTCAGACCATATATTATATATAAAATTGTATGGTAGCCCTCTGGAATTGATAGGAGACATTTGCGGACAATACAGGGGCGGCCCCGCACTGCTTGTATCAATTAAGATCCTAGACCGTATGTACATGCCTTGATAGTGGATTTGTTATGGTTATAAAGGGACTCGTTATACTGTCATCTTACAGAGCCGACATACATACAACACACAGGTTATAGATACAGTGGGAGCTAGACTAACATATATTACACGTGCAGAATGTGTTATCAAGTATAAGAATAAACACGAAGTCTAGACCATAACATATGCACAACTGGATGGGAGTCCACTGGAATAGATGTGGATATCACACATATATGTACAGCTATTGAGCAATTAATTAGATTTCTTATTCAGATATACTCATAAGGATGTGCTATAATTATGATTAAGCGCTGAATGGTATGTTACACGGTATAAGTAAAACACACAGATGTTAATTCATAGGTGAATAAAAAGAAGGTATTTGAGTCAATGCACGGTATATAGAAAGTATATAAAGAACTTATAAACTTATAAAATTATAACAATACAGATAGTATTAAATAATCCTACTATCTGAAACTGTATATACCTACAACTGTGTGTACATATAATTATTGTCAAACAATTACTGTCCAAACGAAAAGTCTCAACAAGGAGGTTTAATCATATACAATACAGCTCCGGATGGATGGGATATAAGCAAACCTGAACACCTATTGAAATATGCAAATACTATTTATACCAGTAGGAGATAAGAATTTCTGTGGGAGAAAGAGAAGAACATAGAGTCATTCCCTTGATATGAACTAAGTCTGTAAAACTGTTTGTGAAATTTCCTACTGACACTTACCCTATATTGAATCACTTATAAATATATTAATACCTGACATCTGAAGTGAGATGTAAAAATATTTGTTCATCTGACACTATAAGTGAGAGATGATATAGTGACATGCACAGTGGAATTATATAAGGACGATACCTGACACTATATGTGAGCGGTGACTCGTTGAATTAATCATCACTGGTACATCTGACACTGTATATGAGAGATGATTCACGAATTTGCATTATGAGGATATATGTGAAGGACACCTGACACTATAAGTGAGAGGTGACCCGTTGATTATATTTATATTATACTATTAAAAAGAATCCTCACTATAGAACCAGACTTCACAAGTGAACTATGTTTCGGACTATATAGAAATTTACCCAGTATCTCAAGTTAATCTATCAACAGGTTTGTTTGTCTCCTAAACACTAAACTGAACGTAATTTGACAACAAGGATCTATATGTCCAGATCCCCTCCTATTGAAGACCTACACGGCACACATTGGTGCAATATTAGCAGTAGGTTATGAAGTATTATTCTATAACCAATTCCATCTAAGGAATATGTTCAAGCAGTGAGCCAAGGCACAAAGAAATCAACAATAAGAGAAACACTGTTACAAACTCCCAACCGCATCAGTTATTGTATCATCAACCCCATTACAGCTAAGGGATATGTCTGGGCAGTGAGCCAAGAACTAAAGAAACCATTAACAAGAGATACAGTGTTACAAATTATTATTGCATCATTTACAGCTGCACTCGGTCTACTTACCAGGCACCTTATTTTGAATCTCTATAAGAATACATCACAATTAATGAGTTATGTGAATAATTGGGAAAATAAAATCTATAGGAAATAGATAGAGATTCATATGGAGTATACTTAGACATCATTTTGGAGAACAGATACGAAAGAGACGCTCATCAGTTTTTAATATTTTTGTTTATTAGTTTGTAATACACAGTCTTGTCATGTTGTCACATTAAACGTAGATGGTTTTAGAATATTTCGCAGAAGTTATCTCAGAAGACATGAAATAAAACATGTCTACACATATTTTAAATTAATGAATTAAAAGTTAATTTTTAACTAACACATTAATTAGTGCACCGGAAACAGATCCTTTTTCTTTTCCTCCTATATTTTGTACAGAGTACATAACACACTATGACACCGGCCAGTATCAATAAATCTAAAATATATACTGTATTAAGAACAATTCCACATTAAGAAAAATTCATCCAATTATATCCAGCTAAAATAGCAAAAATCTTATAACTCTATAAATCTCTTAATAAAGCTCTGGAGTGAGATAGAAAATCTCACTCCAGAGCTTTATTAAGAGATTTATAGAGTTATAAGATTTTTGCTATTTTAGCTGGATATAATTGGATGATTTTTTCTTAATGTGGAATTGTTCTTAATACAGTATATATTTTAGATTTATTGATACTGGCCGGTGTCATAGTGTGTTATGTATATGTATTAAAAAAAAAATTATGTACTCTGTACAAAATATAAAGTAAAAGTTATTTTCTATATACAACGTGAAATAGCGCTGTCTCATTTTTTGTTTGGTTTTCTTTAACTCTTGGGATAACTGGGATCAGTGTCCCGAGACTAGCGGCTTTTCACATTGTAGGTCACAGCGCCAAGTGTATATTCCTATATCTATTGCTTTAGGACATCCCCGATGTTATTCCCTGTGGAACCCCAGTGTACCCCGCTGCAGAAAAGGAGATTTATGGTAAGAACTTACCTTTGTTAAATCTCTTTCTGCGAGGTACACTGGGTTCCACAGGGCGCCCACCCTGACGCACTTAGCTTTTTTGGGTTTGTATGGCATTAGCTGCTGGTACCTTCTCCTGTCGTGAGAATGTAGTGTATGTGGCTACTAACGGTTGTCGTCTCTTTTACCTGCTACTGCATTGGACTGGTTAATGAAACTGAGCTCCTGTGCACGGAGGCAGGGTTATAGAGGAGGCGGCGCTAAGCAACCTGGGAACAGTCAAAGCTTTTAGCCTGTTGGTGCCTCGGATCAAGATCCAACTCTACACCCAGATGTTATTCTCTGTGGAACCCAGGGTACCCCGAAGAAAGAGATTTAACAAAGGTAAGTTCTTACCATAAATCTCCTTATTTATCAACTTATAAAACTCTGATACATTAAAACTATCTGACAGGCAAGTGTGATTTTACCTCACAGTCAGGGATGGCTTGCAAGTTTTAGTCTGGGGGAGCAACAGCACATTGTTGTCTCTTGAATAGCAGCCCATTGTTAAAAAGTGTTTATGGAAAAGAATATATGGATGAGCTCATCACAGGACAAAATCCCTCTTGTTGGAGACAACAGGTTTTTGGGGCTGGCAAATGAGCTTGTTTTCATGTCACACCATACACGGGAGGCATTCAAATTGCCGGCTGCTGGGATCCCGGTGAAATACCGCCACCCGGAATCCCCACTCAGGTGGTGGTCCATGCCACCACCCGAGGGGGACTATAACCCTTCAGTCGCCACCGGGCCTGAAGCGCGGTGAGTGCAGCGAGCCCAGAAGGGGACACACTGCGCTCGCTGACGGTATTCCGGCTGTCGGGATGCTGGCGTCGGTCTCCTGACCACCGGAATCCCAACAGCTGGGATATTATACTGAATCCCCATAAACTTATGGGGCTACCACTAACCATAATCCCCATTAGAAGATCTTGTTTATCAAATGATCAAGTTGGTACTTCCATGGTCTGACAAGTGCCATCCTCTAAGGGGTGTATTCAATTAGTGCCATTGTTTTGACTGGTGTAATATGCCCATTTTTAGGTTGAATTTACCTGTGGTGTTTTTTAGACTGGTCGAAAAATCCGTCACTGGTTAAAACCACGTGTATCAACGAATTCACTGCCCATGTACATGTTTGGTGAATTTGCGGGTGTTTTCGCCAATGCCAGTTCGATAAAAAATGTAAAAAAAAAAAGTGAAACGGCATGGACAAAATAGATTCAAAGACAGGCAAAAACACCCTCAATTGAATACCCTGTGTCGAATTAGTGCCGTTTTTTCAACCACTCAAAAAAACGGCACTTAATTGAATACCACCTAAATGTGTTGTCAGAACCAAGATTTCTAATAAGTATATACATATATATATATATATATATATATATGTATTATACAATAAAGAGCAGATTAGTGGGGTGTAGTATGGTATCCCGGCGGACAGCATACCGGCGCCGGGATCCCGACCACCGGCATACCAACAGCTGGGCGAGCGCACATGAGCCCCTTGCGGGCTGGTGGCGCTACGCTATTTTCTTTCCCTCCAGGGGGGTCGTGGACCCCCAAGAGGGAGAATAGTTGTAGGTATGTCGGGATTCCGGCGCCGGTATACTGAGCACCGGGATCCCAACAGCCGGCATACTGAATTCCACCCGATTAGTGGCCGCCATATAATAGAGAGCAGTCTAGTGACTACCATATAATACAGAGCAGATTAGTGTCTGCCATATCAGTTAAGTCATTAGATATTTATTAACCTCTCTTGATCTCGTATAAACACTATAACTGTGTGCCTAGCGGTAACAAGATCCGTAAAGTTTCGTTTTCCAGAGCTTGGTGCATATGGGAAATGTGGTCAAAGCTCCGAAAACGGAGTTTTCAGAGCCTTGACCACATTTTTGACATTGATTAATCCCATCCCCAATGATTAAACACATCTCCAGAGTGTTACTCTCATTTACATGTGACATAGAACGTCACTCTGTGCTTAGCTCTGAAGGGGACCAAGCAGTAGAGGAGTGAGAAGCGGAACGGTCTATCCTGTGCACTACAGTCACTACAATGCATAGGGGGCAGTGCGCTGACCATAGAGATCCACTGGCAAGTGAATGAGCAGACGAAAGGGTGGGCAGACAGGTGGTGTACCTTGGCAGCATGGCCCCCACCTTCGCTTACTTCTCGAAGATGCCATTCTGGAGGCTGGACTTCTCCCCTGTTACATCCAGTCAGTCTCATCATACACACACTGACTACACCCTCCCTACACCCCTGCATGTTACATTGAAAGGGGATCAAACACTTTTTTTTTGTTTTTTTTTTTTGCTTGTAGGGTAAATACTGGTTGCTTTTGCATGTAACCCACAAATGCTGGACATATTTATTTTTACACTGCAATTTAGATTTGTACACATTCCTCTCAAATATAAATCTCTCTGCACATTTTACATCTGCCCCACCTGCAGTGCAAGAAAGGTTTTACCAAGGTGCTTAGTTACTTGCTTTTGTTAATTGCGCCCAACTCAGAATCAGGCCTTACAGTATTTCCTAACCTGCCATTTACATAATGGTACACTAGTGAGCGTCTGTCGCCAGCCCTGTAATCTTCAAAGATCCATTCATTACCCTTATTAATACGTTAGAATAATATATTTACATAAAAAGAGAGACCTCAATAATGACATATCAGCTGGTGCTGTAAACACGTATTACAAACAATATTAGATACAGCATGACCATAGAAGCAGGAAGGAGATGGGAGCTTGCAGGGCGACACGTTCCCATCACTGTTCTAGACCTATATGGTAGATTGTTGTACATCTTACATTTTGCTCAATAGTAGGACTCAATATTAGGACTCCTTTATTTACCTAAAGCAGTGTCTCCATACGAACTGTCTTGTTCTACCAACATATTGAACATACTTATATATCAGGATGGTATTCCAACTGAGAACAATATTTATACGTTTATATAATAGATTAAACTTAATTCTATAATCAATACACGTAATGAAACGAAAGTTCTTCGTGCAATTGGTGGAAAAATGTTATATAATATATAATAATGTATACACACTGTATAATATTAAAATTTAAATATCTTTATTTAAAAAGTAAAATGTCTCAACCTTGTTCTATATATCGTTTTGTTGTAACTAATACCGGTATACAAACAAACAAACAAACATGAAACACATACACAAACATGAATATATGAATTCCTTGTGGGTACACTGAAGGCGATTTACCCCACGGATGTGATAATTTGTATGCCTGGGCTTAGCGAATGGACTTCAAAGCTGCTTATTGTAAAAAGTCTCTCAGTGTCCTACTGATTGTATTACACGTTCATAGTCCTGTATTCTTGGTAGCGGTTCAAGTGCGGTAAGACTCAGATATCTTCCTACCGTATTAGCTGTGAGTTCCAATTCCGAGGTACCCGTGCAGGGGGATGATTCTTCCTCGCAGCTGATACTTCAGCGGAGTAGCGGTGGTGCTTCAATCTGCCGGCAGACTTCCCATTGCTTCTGCTCCGTATGACCGTTCTTCCAGATACTGTGCAGAGCGGGATCGACTACTCTGCATTCTACGCGTTTCACCTAATGATAGGCTTCTTCAGGATAACTGAGTGATCGAACTGTAGCCCAACGCTGTATTTAAGGCTGAGACAGTGTTCATTCACTTCTACCCTTAGTAAAGATGGTTGGCGTGGTCTCCTTGCCCTTGTTGGTTTTGCAATTTGTATAAGACATGAAACAGGACATTTACACATTCATCTACATTACATATCACCATTAAAATGTCAGATTAGTACTATTATGGAAGGTGTGCGCTTTAAACTATATCGAGTGTGGGCTGTGTTACAGCGGTGTTGTTTAAGCTCCGCCCTTCATTAAGATAATTGCTGTAGTTTGCCGGCCCTTATTTTATTTTGCTGCACATATCAAAAATACTAGATTAAAAAGAAAAATTGAAATAATAAATAAAATCTGAGTCGCACATAAGTAATTAATTGTTTACATGAATAGTTTTATTCTCACTTTAAAGGGGTGTATTCAAATAGTGACACGATTGCCCTTTGTAATGTGTGTATATACTTGGTATAGCCATAATTTATACTTATTACGTTTGGTGTGCATATCTTTAAAGGTTACTAATCTAAATGGAGGAAGCTATGTGTTAATTGCAGTGGCATAGCTGTTTCATCACCTTTTCTCTAACGTCCTAAGTGGATGCTGGGGACTCCGTAAGGACCATGGGGATTAGCGGCTCCGCAGGAGACTGGGCACAACTAAAGAAAGCTTTAGGACTACCTGGTGTGCACTGGCTCCTCTCACTAAGACTATCCTCCAGACCTCAGTTAGATTCTTGTGCCCGGCTGAGCTGGATGCACACTAGGGGCTCTCCTGAGCTCCTAGAAAGAAAGTATATTTAGGTTTTTTATTTTACAGTGAGATCTGCTGGCAACAGACTCACTGCAGCGAGGGACTAAGGGGAGAAGAAGCGAACCTACCTAACAGGTGGTAGTTTGAGCTTCTTAGGCTACTGGACACCATTAGCTCCAGAGGGATCGACCGCAGGACCCGACCTTGGTGTTCGTTCCCGGAGCCGCGCCGCCGTCCCCCTTACAGAGCCAGAAGCATGAAGAGTCCGGAAAATCGGCGGCAGAAGACTTCGGTCTTCACCAAGGTAGCGCACAGCACTGCAGCTGTGCGCCATTGCTCCTCATGCACACCTCACACTCCGGTCACTGATGGGTGCAGGGCGCTGGGGGGGGCGCCCTGAGGGCAATATATGACACCTTGGCTGGCAAATCTACATCATATATAGTCCTAGAGGCTATATAGATGTAAAATTACCCCTGCCAGTATTCCAGAAAAAGCGGGAGAAAGTCCGCCGAAAAAGGGGCAGGGCTTCTCCCTCAGCACACTGGCGCCATTTTCTCTTCACAGTTCAGCTGGAAGACAGCTCCCCAGGCTATCCCCTGTAGTTTTCAGGCTCAAAGGGTTAAAAAGAGAGGGGGGGGCACTAAATTTAGGCGCAATATATGTATACAAGCAGCTATTTGGGGAAAAATCACTCAGTTATAGTGTTAATCCCTGCATTATATAGCGCTCTGGTGTGTGCTGGCATACTCTCTCTCTGTCTCCCCAAAGGACTTTGTGGGGTCCTGTCCTCAGTCAGAGCATTCCCTGTGTGTGTGCGGTGTGTCGTTACGGCTGTGTCGACATGTTGGATGAGGAAGGTTACGTGGAGGCGGAGCAGAGGCCGATAAATGGGATGTCGCCCCCTGTGGGGCCGACACCAGAGTGGATGGATAGGTGGAAGGTATTAACCGACAGTGTCAACTCCTTACATAAAAGGCTGGATGACGTAACAGCTGTGGGACAGCCGGCTTCTCAGCCCGCGCCTGTCCAGGCGTCTCAAAGGCCATCAGGGGCTCAAAAAACGCCCGTTACCTCAGATGGCAGACACAGATGTCGACACGGAGTCTGACTCCAGTGTCGACGAGGTTGAGACATATACACAATCCACTAGGAACATCCGTTACATGATCTCGGCAATGAAAAATGTGTTACGCATTTTCTGACATGAACCCAAGTACCACATAAAAGGGGTTTTATTTTTGGGGAGAAAAAGCAGCCAGTGTTTTGTTCCCCCATCAGATGAATGAATGAAGTGTGTAAAGAAGCGTGGTTTCCCCCGATAAGAAACGGGTAATTTCTAAAAAGTTACTGATGGCGTACCCTTTCCCGCCAGAGGATAGGTCACGTTGGGAGATATCCCTTAGGGGGGATAAGGCGCTCACACGTTTGTCAAAAGGTGGCACTGCCGTCTTAGGATACGGCCACCTTGAAGGAACCTGCTGATAAAAAGCAGGAGGCGATCCTGAAGTCTGTATTTACACACTCTGGTTATATACTGAAACCTGCAATTGCCTCAGCATAAATAGTGCTGCTGCAGCGTGGTCTGATACCCTGTCAGATAATATTAATACGCTAAGACAGGGATAATATTTTGCTAACATTAAGCATATTTAAGACGTTGTCTTATATATAAAGGATGCACAGAGGGATATTTGCCGGCTGGCATCCAGAATTAATGAAATGTCCATTCTGCCAGGAGGGTATTAGAAACCCGGCAGTGGACAGGTGATGCTGCCTGTAAAAGGCACATGGAGATTCTGCCTTATAAGGGTGAGGAATTGTTTGGGGATGGTCTCTGGGACCTCGTATCCACAGCAACAGCTGGGAAGAAAATTTTTTACCTCAGGTTTCCTCACAAAAGCCTAAGAAAGCACCGTATTTTCAGGTACAGTCCTTTCGGCTTCAGAAAAGCAAGCGGGTCAAAGGCGCTTCCTTTCTGCACAGAGACAAGGGAAGAAGGAAAAAGCTGCACCAGTCAGCCAGTTCCCAGGATCAAATATCTTCCCTCGCTTCCTCTGAGTCCACCGCATGACGCTGGGGCTCCACAGGTGGAGACAGGCAGGGCCGTCTTTTCGTATGGGCTCAATGGGCTCTTGCCCAAGGGCCCCAGGAGTATAAGGGCCTTATTCTGATAGCTGAGCGTCCCCTCTTTCTAAAGGTACCAGATTTTTGAAAATCGGCCCTGGGGAACCGGAGATATCTGACTTGAAAGCAGTGGTCCCTATCCAAGCCTGTTAATTGCTTTTCCCAGCTTGATATCTCGGGTTCTGTCTGACTTAAAGTATTTCTGAGGGTATAAACCAAAAGCTGCGACTCTCCTCTTTTGGTGGACACTGGCAGCTTGTCTCTACTATGCCCAGAACCAGAGATATCAGCCTTCAAGCAGCTGGTCCATGCTCCAGCTCCACACGCCTAATATGCAGTTTTAGATTTTCGTTGGTGAATTGCTTTGGCGCCTGAACACTGATCCCCAAGTCCCCAAAACCTTCTGAAAGGTGGAACTCTCTAGTTTTTCTTATCCCATTCAAAGCTAAGAAATATATTTTCAGGAACTTGAGATATCTGCAGTCAAGCAAGCTGCCTCCCACTGGAAAATGATAAATATTAAGCCCACTCCACTATCCACCCCTCCCCTACGTATTAAACACCCCCTACCACCCTGGAGGTCATGTACCAGGGCATCTTCATTCAGTCCAATGCCCTCTTCTACAGTTTAGCCCCATCTGTGCAGTAAAGGAGTAATTAGCAGAAATTACTGTTCCGGGTCCTACATGCTGAGCAGAAGATAGAACACCCCCTACCGCCCGCGGGACATCAAAGCTGCACTGATAGCACCCCCCACCCCTACCGCTGAAGGATGGGTAGGGGGCCCAGTGCATTGCTGTGCCCAGGGGCCTACACTGCTGTTAAGACGGCCCTGGAGACAGGTGCGGTGGGGGCGCGTCTCGGGAACTGCAGGGACCAGTGGGCTTGCCCACAGGTGGATCCCTAGGTTCTGCAAGTAGTATCACAGGGATACAGGCTGGAGTTCGAGGCGACTCCCCCTCGCCGTTACCTCACATCAGCCTTGCCTGCTGCCCTCGGAGAAAGGTAGTACTGGCGGCAATTCACAAGCTGTACTTCCAGCAGGTGAAATCAAGGTACCCCTCCTTCAACAAGGCCGGGGTTACTATTCCAAAATGTTGTGGTACCGAAACCAGACGGTTCGGTGAGACCCATTCTAAAATTGAAATCCTTGAACACTTATATACGAAGGTTCAAGTTCAAAATGGAATCGCTCAGGGCGATTATTGCAAGCCAGGAAATTTCAGGGTATCACTGGACATCAAGGATGCTTACCTGCATGTCCCTATTTACCCTCTTCACAGGTGTACCTCAAAATTGTGGTACAGGATTGTCATTACCAATTCCAGACGTTGCCGTTGGTCTGTCCCCGGCACCGAGGGTATTTACCAAGGTAATGGCCGAAGTACTTATCCCGTACTTGGATGATCTCCTTATAAAGGCGAGGTCCAGGGAGCAGTTGGTCGTCGGAGTAGCACTATCTCGGGAAGTGCTACAACAGCACGGCTGGATTCTGAATATTCCAAAGTCGCAGCTGGTTCCTACGACGCGTCTACTGTTCCTGGGTATGGTTCTGGACACAGAACAGGATAAAAAGGGTTTCTCCCAGAGGAGTAGTCCAAGGAGTTGGCGTCTCTAGACGGAGGCCTCCTAATACAAATACAGGTGTCGGTGAATCAATGCGCGCGAGCCTTGGGAAAGATGGTAGCTTCTTACGAAGAATTTCCATTCGCCAGGTCCCATGCAAGGATCTTCCAGTGGGATCTGTTGGACAAGTGGTCCGGATCGCATCCTCAGATGCATCGGCGGATAACCCTGTCTCCAAGGGCCAGGGTGTCGCTGTGGTGGTGACTGCAGAGTGCTCATCTTCTAGGGGGCCGCAGATTCGGCATACAGGACAGGGTCCTGGTGACCACGGATGCCAGCCTTCAAGGCTGGGGGGCAGTCACACAGGGAAGAAACTTCCAAGGCCTATGGAAAAGTCAGGAGACTTCCCTACACATATATGTTCTGGAACTATGGGCCATTTACAATGCCCTAAGTCAGGCTAGACCCCTGCTTCAACACCGGCCGGTGCTGATCCAGTCAGACAACATCACGGCGGTCGCTCATGTAAACCGACAGGGCGGCACAAGAAGCAGGATGGCGATGGCAGAAGCCACAAGGATTCTCTGATGGGCGGAAAATCATGTGTTAGCACTGTCAGCAGTGTTCATTCCCGGAGTGGACAACTGAGAAGCAGACTTTCTCAGCAGACACGACCTCCACCCGGGAGAGTGGGGACTTCATCCAGAAGTCTTCCAAATGATTGTACACCGTTGGGAAAGGCCACAGGTGGACAGGATGGCGTCCCGCCTCAACAAAAAGCTACAAAGATATTGCGCCAGGTCAAGGGACCCTCAGGCGATAGCTGTGGATGGTCTGGTAACACCGTGGGTGTACCAGTCGGTGTATGTGTTCCCTTCTCTGCCTCTCATACCCAGGGTAATGAGAATAATAAGAAGGAGAGGAGTAAGAACTATACTCATTGTTCCGGGTGGCCAAGAAGAGCTTGGTACCCAGAACTCCAAGAAATGATCTCAGAGGACCCATGGCCTCTGCCGCTCAGACAGGACCTGCTGCAGCAGGGGGCCTGTCTGTTCCAAGACGTACCGCGGCTGCGTTTGACGGCATGGCGGTTGAACGCCGAATCCTGAAGGAAAAGGGCATTCCGGAGGAAGTTATCCCTACGCTATTTAAAGCTAGGAAAGAAGTGAACGCAAACCATTATCACCGCATATGGCGGAAATATGTTGCGTGCTGTGAGGCCAGTAAGGCCCCAAAGGAGGAATTTCAGCTAGGTCGATTTCTGCACTTCCTACAAGTCAGAGGTGACTATGGGCCTAAAATTGGGTTCCATTAAGGTCCAGATTTCGGCTCTATTGAGTTTCTTCCAAAATAGAACTGGCTTCACTGCCTGAAGTTCAGACTTTTGTTAAGGGAGTGCTGCATAGTCAGCCCCCGTTTGTGCCTCCAGTGGCACCGTGGGATCTCAACGTAGTGTTGGATTTCCTGAAGTCGCATTGAGTTGAGCCACTTAAATCCGTGGAGCTACAATACCTCACGTGGAAAGTGGTCATGCTGTGGGCCTTGGCGTCGGCCAGGCGTGTATCAGAATTGGCGGCTTTGTCATGCAAAAGCCCTTATCTGTATTTTATATGGATAAGGCGGAATTGAGGACTCGTTCCCAATTCCTTCCTAAGGTGGTAGCAGTTTTTCATGTGAACCAACCTATTGTGGTGCCTGCGGCTACTTGGGTCTTGGAGGATTCCAAGTTTCTGGACGTAGTCAGGGCCCTGAAAAGTATATGTTTCCAGGACGGCTGGAGTCAGGAAAACTGACTCGCTATTTATCCTGTATGCACCCAAAAAGCTGGGTGCTCCTGCTTCTAAGCAGACTATTGCTCGCTGGATCTGTAGCACGATTCAACTTGCACATTCTGCGGCTGGACTGCCGCACCCTAAATCTGTGAAAGCCCATTCCACGAGGAAAGTGGGCTCTTCTTGGGCGGCTGCCCGAGGGGTCTCGGCTTTACATATTTGCCGAGCTGTTACTTGGTCGGGTTCAAACACTCTTGCAAGAGTCTACAAGTTTGATACCCTGGCTGAGGAGGACCTAGAGTTTGCTCATTCGGTGCTGCAGAGTCATCCGCACTCTCCCGCCCGTTTGGGAGCTTTGGTATAATCCCCATGGTCCTTACGGAGTCCCCAGCATCCACTTAGGACGTTAGAGAAAATAAGATTTTACTCACCGGTAAATCTATTTCTCGTAGTCCGTAGAGGATGCTGGGCGCCCATCCCAAGTGCGGATTGTCTGCAATACTTGTATATAGTTATTGCCTAACTAAAGGGTTATTGTTGAGCCATCTGTTGAGAGGCTCAGTTGTTATCATACTGTTAACTGGGTATAGTATCACGAGTTATACGGTGTGATTGGTGTGGCTGGTATGAGTCTTACCCGGGATTCAAAATCCTTCCTTATTGTGTCAGCTCTTCCGGGCACAGTATCCTAACTGAGGTCTGGAGGAGGGTCTTAGTGGGAGGAGCCAGTGCACACCAGGTAGTCCTAAAGCTTTCTTTAGTTGTGCCCAGTCTCCTGCGGAGCCGCTAATCCTCATGATCCTTACGGAGCCCCCAGCATCCACTACGGACTACGAGAAATAGATTTACCGGTGAGTAAAATCTTATTTTAACACATATACTATTTTCTTTATGTTTGTGTGTTACATTATACTGTAATTTGTTATTTTGGAAAGGGTAATATTTCCATGTCAGTGTTGTGACCCCTTGGAGTTAGGGTGCCCATCTCGTAGATTATCTTTGTTTCTTCTTTAGAGAGAATATCTTCCATATTCCCTCCTCTCCATGGTCTTGAGATTTGTTTTAGTCCAATAAATTGCAGCAGATTTGGGTTTGAATTATGGAACTCTTTAAAGTGTGGGGGTATACTGTGGTTGTCACGTCTGTTTTTTATATTTCACAGATGTTCCTGAGTTTGTATATGTAATTTTCTTTTCGTCTTTCCTACATACTGTAGGCCACAAGCGCACCACAGCATGTGTATTACTCTGGATGTATTAATTACTTATGTGCGGCTCAGATATTTTATTTATTATTTACATTTTTATTTTTAATCTAGTATTTTTGATGTGTGCAGCAAAATTAAATTTGGGCCGGCAAACTACAGCAATTATCTTAATGAAGCGCGGAGCTTAAACAACACCGCTGTAACACAGCCCACGCTCGATATAGTTTAAAGCGCACCCCTTCCATAATAGTAGTAATCTGACATTTTAATGGTGATATGTAGATGAATGTGTAAATGTCCTTTTTCATGTCTTATTCAAATTGCAAAACCAAGAAGGGCAAGGAGACCACGCCAACCATCTTTATTAAGGGTGGAAGTGAATGAACACTGCCTCAGCCCTAAATACAGCGTTGGGCTACAGATCGATCACTCATCTATCCTGAAGAAGCCTATCATTAGGAGAAACGCGTAGATCGCGGAAGGAGTCGATCCTGCTCTGCACAGCATCAGGAAGAATGGTCATACGAAGCAGCAGCAACGGGAAGTCTGCCGGCAGACTGAAGCACCACCGCTGAAGCATCAGCTGCGAGAAAGACTCATCCCCCTGCACGGGTACCTCGGAATTGGAGCTCACTGCTAATACGGTAGGAAGATATCTGAGTCTTACCGCACTTGAACCGCTACCAAGAATACAGGACTGTGAGCGTGTAATACAATCAGTAGGACACTGAGAGACTTTTAACAATAAACAGCTTTGAAGTCCATTCGCTAAGCCCAGGAATACAAAAGATCACATCCGTGGGGTTAATCGCCTTCAGTGTACCCACAAGGAATTCATATATGTATCTTTGTGTATGTGTTTCATGTTTGTTTGTTTATATACTGGTATTAGTTACAACAAAACGATATATAGAACAAGATTGAGACATTTAACTTTTTAAATAAAGATATTTATATTTTAATATTATACAGTGTGTATACATTATTATATATTATATAACATTTTTCCACCAATTGCATTAAGTACTTTAGTTTCATAACGTGTACTGATTATAGCATTAAGTTTCATTAATTATACAAACGTATAAATATTGTTCTCAGTTGGAATACCATCCTGATATATAAGCTAAGGGTGCGCTGAACACAAATTCTTTAACGTACCTGTCCATTCCAGAGTGGGGCTCTGTAGTACGCCCACCATTTGTTCATTGGCAGCAACCAGCTTATAGAGTTGTAAATAGGAATAGCGCAGTTCTTTTTACTTGTATTGATATTGAACATGCTACCCGCCTATGAGATGTAACAGTGTACACTGTGCTGGACATTGCAGGGAGTCGCAGACTGTTTGGGACCATACTGGAGGATAAGGTGTGCATACTTATTGATGCGTCCAGTTCCATGGCTCCTTTCCTGGCAGAGCTGCAGAAAGGGCTGACATCACTCCTGTGGGAACAGCTGAGGGCAAGAAACATCTGGTAGGTGGAGATTAATTGTGGTAACATTTAATGTCACAACTAGTGTCACAAGTCCAAAAAACAATATAATGTTTTTAGGTAATGGGTACACAGTACTGCTATAGTAATTTATATACATACAGTCCATTAGGTACGGAGAGACACGGAAGCTATGTCTGTGGTCTCTTCAAATATGCACCCTTCCCAATTCCTCTTTCTAGTGTATTGAAAGCTGTTCCCCTACACGTGTCCTGATTGTTGGGATCTTCTCCTGGCTGGGGGCTCACATTATTATTATTACTATTATTATTATTATTATCCTTTATTTGGCTCCACAAGGGATCCGCAGCGCCAGTTACAGCGTACGTAAACAAATAAGCAAAAGAAGAAAATAGTGACTTACAGTTCAGGGCAATACAGCACAAGTACAGCAGGGGCGGATCTAGACTTTTAGGGGGTGCAATTTAATGATTTATCATGACTCCTCCCCTTCTGGTCCCAGCTCCTCCCCTTTGGCTCCCTTCCCCCCATATTCAAAACAGGGACAGTACCCCCATTCTTATTGGTATCTGGACTGTAGATCTACACTGTCTGATAGACGGTAAATAAGTCGACACAAACAAAAGGTGGAAATGCATTAGGTTGACACTGACAACAGGTTGACATGTTCAAATTGGTCGACATGTCAATGGTTGACACATATATGGTTGACACATATTTTTTTTTTTTATTACATGTATTTTTTACTTTTTCCATACTTGACTATACATGTCACAAATCATAACCTTTAGCAAACTTGTGCGAGCGAAGCACTGTGCCCGAAGCGTGGCGACCGAAGCGAGCCCGTGAGAGTCCGATTTTTCTACAAATTGTGCTCCCAGATGGAAAAACTATCCACACTAACCCCCCAAAAAATAAAAAAATGTATCGACCATTATTGGGTCGACCTTTTGTCAGTGTCAACCTAAAGCATGTCGACCTTTTGTCAGTGTCGACCTATTGACTGTCTATCTTTTTTTTATTTTTAATTCAATAACATTTTATTAAGTTTTCAAGTTACATAACAATATAACAGAAACATTACAAAACGAAAAAGATAATAAAAGACATGTTTTCTACAAGTGAGCTGTGTGGTGTTGTTATTAGAACAGCTGACGTAGCTTAGGTACTAATTTCCTATATATAATACATATGGACATATAACCATTATAGAGGGAGAAACGTACATTTTCACAGGTGTCGGGCAACAGTATCTATATTCGTTATTCTATAGTATCCCCACATTTCTGAGATATATTTCAATTACTAATACGGGGAGGTACGGATAATTCCAGACCAGGAAATACATTCACATTAGCATCAAATCAGACAGCATATGGAGAATCAATCCATCTAGTCCAAATATCATGACATCTCTGTGCCCCATTTCTTGCCAGGTAGATGTATTTTTCATGGGAAATGCTATCATTTACTAAGGCTTTCCATGTTGCCACGACAGGGCCATGAGAAGCAAGCCAAGTCCTGGCAATTCATTCTTTGATGATAGTGCAAAGATTACAGACGTATTTTCTTGCACATTTATCTAGAAGTTCTTCATCTTTAATTGATAATATACATGCTGTTGGAGTAAATATTTCTCTGGGAATCCCTGTGGACACAATAACATCAGAACTTGGCAATAATAGGTCAGGTCCATAATAGGTGCCAGAATGTCCCCTCTCCCGAGGTGCACAGTACGAATCAGCCCTACCTCCAAATCTGTATAACCTCTTTTGACTGTCTATCTAGACAGTGTAGATCTCTTATACCGTTACCCTACTTATCACACTAAAGGCCTTACCACTATCACAGTCCAACCTACTAACAAATTAAACTAATCAAAATCCATTTATCTACAAGTAAAAACAAGCTTTGTAATCAAGATTTTATTGATAATATAACTTTATAAAGACAAATTAGCTTTTCACTCATTCCACACATCAGTGATAGCAGATTAGTCCAAACAATTCCATAGGGTTCTACTCTGCAAAACTTCCACTGATTCCACACAGGAGTAGTAGCGAAGTAGTATACAGGATAGCATTTGCTTAAGTCCACACAGTAGTAAATTCAGAAGTCCATACAGCAGTAGAATTTCCACATTAGCTATTCCACACAGGACTGTTGATGCGTTCACCAAGGTACTTTGACATAGTATCACTCCTTAACCAAAGCCATAGACTAAGATGTCACAACATGTCTTTTTCAGTTATGGCACCATCATGCCTACTCTGTGCTGCAGATAGCCATCTTCATGCTCTTCTAAATAAATATATAAGGTTGATGAACCACTACATAAAGATGTACAGATAAAAGGAACCCTAAAATAAAAATACTTCCCGGAGCGCAAGATCCCTTAAGGTGTTGAAGATTTGAGGCTCCCTTGTCTCAGTATCCTCATACCTCCCCCTCATCTCTGTCTCAGAATATATCGACCCAGGCCTCAATAGCTACCCTCTTTGGCTGTAAAAATAAACCAACTTCCCCATTACCTGATCAACTTACCACCTCTAGTTCGCAATTGCCAACAGATATTGAAATTGATCCACAAATACAAGCAGTCATGACTGATCTTCTTAAAGGCGTCAAAGCAGCTTTTACTCAGGAACTTACTTACTAAAGCCGTCAATGACTTTAAATCGAAACTATCCTCCCTTGGCGCTAGAACTGATAGTTTGGAATCCAAGACGGACAGTCTCTGCCATTCCCAGGTTACCCTTGATAAGGAACTCTCGCGATTACATACTGAGGTCGAATCACTCAAGCAAAAACAGGCGAGCGCTTAGAATCGTTCCCACCGGAACAACCTTAGAATACGCAATGTGTCCGAAACCGTCTCCACCTCAGACCTGCAATCCTTCCTTTGTGGCCTCTTTCAGCATATTCTTCATGACCAACAGTGGACTATCTAATCGATAGAGCCCACTGGGCCCTCCAAGCTAGACCATCTTCCGCCCAACCTCCCAGTGATATCATTGTCTGATTGCACTATTTCCGTACGAAAGAGCAGTTACTTCAGGCTAGCAGAGACAAACCAGTAATCATGTATCAGGACATGGATATCCAGTTGTTCAAGGACTTGGCCCCCTCCACGATTCAGAAGCGTAGAGATCTCCAACCTATTACTTTTATCCTGCAACAACACAATATCAGATACCGCTGGGGTTTCCCCTTCCAGCTTCAGGTGTTCATGGCTAATTCTTCGTATTCCGTGAAATCTCTTGCACAAGGCCAGGATTTCCTGGCGAAATTGGATATTCTGAATCATCACCCCCGCCTCCTACATCATCCAAACCACAGTGTCCAAGTCCTCCAGCTCCTGAATGGACTACAGTTACCAGACGTCATGACCGTTATGCTGCCACCCCCCATGAGACTGATGTTTCCATTCTTAAAAATTATACCTTCTCTTGGTCGCTTCTTCCTGATCCCTTCCCTTGGATGATGTCCTTTGCAGTTCCTGGCTCACCATTGGGAAGTTAATCTCATTGCTGTTTTTTCATGCTGCTCCGAGACTACGTAAGATATCCTTATCTTACTAGTTTAGCTTTAAGTGGTATTTGTTGGTCCATACAAATATATCTGAATGATACCTTTATGCATTATTTTTTCTTGTTGTTGTTCTAACTTAGGACCTTGGTCCCACTGTGGGGTGTCTTATCCCCCATCTGCCCATGCACCCTGTACTTATGGTACATTTATTCATATATTATGCTTTTTATTATTTTGAGGCCATTACGGGTTCCTATATTTAAGGATTCACGCCCAGTTGGGTTTCTCCCCCCTTCCCCACTATCCTCTTCCATTTGTGGCTACTCTTCCATTTTCCCCCTTTTTTCTTCTCTGTAATGTGTCTGGCAGGACAATATTTTCTTGTTTTTCCAGCTTCCTTACCACTTTTTCTTTAGAAGCAATTATTCTCTTGGTCCCATGGCCCTGAAATTACTTTCCATCAATGTGAACAGCCTCAACTCACCACATAAGCATATTGTCACCCTGGAAGCTTGCAGGAGGGAAAAATCTGATATTGTGTATCTACAGGAAACTCATGGGTACACAAACTAAGTTGCAGGATAAGCAATTCCGCAGACTTTTTAGCCTCCTCAGACTTCAAGAAACGGGGGGTTGCAATATTAATTCACAACAAAACTCCTTTCTTGCACCCTGCCACCTACTCAGACCCAGAAGGTCGTTTCCTCATAGTGACTGGCTCGCTTCATTCGACAAAAATCACTCTTGTTTCAGTTTATGCTCCAAATCGGAGTCAGGGCCCCTTTTTTTGTAAATTGTTTAGAAGCATTCAGCGGCATGCGCAGGGATATGATCTTATCATAGCAGGAGACTTCAATATCATCCTTAGTCCGAATCTTGATAGATCTACGCCCTCCATGCTTAAATCAAATTCCCTTCCTTCGAAGGATGCCCTGTTTTTAACTTTCCTGCTCAAACAGTATAAACTTCATGATTCCTGGCACCTCAAAAACGCCAATTCTCGTGACTACACCCACTTCTCTCGACCACTTCTCTCCACCACATAACATTTATTCACATTTTTGTCTCTTACTTGCTGACCTCTGAGACTATCCAGGCAGGGATTACCCCCCTTTCATGGACTAATCATGCTGGAGCCTCTGACAACATCCCCGCCCCCATAGTTGGTGCCTAGATGATTTGCTTTTACTTAACCCAACAACTTTTTGTCACAATCCTGACTGAATTTCTTATGTTCTGTGTTTTACGTCAGCATATTCTGCAAACCTGCATCTGCTTCACATACTATTGCAGTCTTGATTACTTACTGATTAGCACCTGAGTAGGAATTCCTCTGTGTGAGTAATTGTCAAGATCCAGTGTTCAGCAACTGGGCTCTCTGTTCATCACATCCAGCTGGCAGTAAAGTCTGTAAATGCTGGTCCTGTATAGCTCTCTCAGCATAATGTGTATAAATTTTAAGTGTGTCTATTCATATTGTCTGCTTCCTAGTGTTTGGGCCTACTAAGCCTCAATCCACATCAAAGCCTAAGCCTGGAGTACTGCTGTGACAAGTCCTGATCATCTGACTGCAGCACAGCCAATCATGTGTCTGTCTGCGCTTCCTTGCACCACCTTATTCCATTCAGCCCATCCCAGTTAACCCAGGGGTTTATCTTCCATCCTCTGGCTCTCAGAAATTGTCAGTACAACAGTCTCTATCTAGGAAGTAACAGCTCTGTGCTGAGCTCTTCATGCCAGTAACTTTGTATGATCCAGTCCGTTCTGATTCCACTCCGGCTACCATTGTTATTTGGACTCTGCCTTTCTTCAATGCTAATATTCCGGATCCAGCCCGGTGAGCATTCCAGTCTGTTCAGATTCCACTCCGGCTATCATTGTGTGAGAGGACCATAAGACCACCATTCGTGGCCAACTCATCAGCTCAGCCTCTGCTGCATGTAACATGCAACTGCAGAGGTGACTTCACTTGAGCAACAGCTCTCTGCACTTCTAGATAGTCATAGATGTAACCCTACGACTGCTTTGCGAACTGAGCTCTCATCAATCAGGGGTCAGCTAAATACTCTGCTTTCTAGGAGAGCTACTGCCACTCTGCAGAAGCTTCAGCAGCGCTTTTATGACAAAGCCGACAAGGTTGATTCTATGTTGGCTAAAAAGCTGAGAAAGAAACGAGCCCTTTATTTAATTGATAAGATCCGATCAAAACGTACTCCACCACTTATGACCCGGTTGAAATTGTCCATGAATTTAGAGAGTTCTACACCTCTTTATATAATCTCCCAATTTCTCCTTTTAGTGACTACCCTCAGTTTAGCAATTTAGAGACGTATCAGGCAAATAGCCCTCTCCCCAAACTTACTTTGGACCAAATATCTTCGCTAAACACTGATATTACACAGGACGAAGTTCGAGCAGCTATTATATTCATCAAAGGTTCTTCTGCCCCTGGCCCTGATGGTTTTTTGGCACAATACTATAAAAAATCTGCTGAGATTTTAACTACTTATTTAACTGATTTGTTTAATAAAGTATTGGACGGGGCATCCTTTGACTCAGCCACGACTAATGCTAACATTACCGTGATACCGAAGCCCGGGAAAGACCATCCACTTTGCTCTAAATACAGGCCAATTTTCCTACTCAATGTACTATAGACTTAAAATTATATGCTAAACTTCTAGCTACTAGACTGAATCAACTTTTACCAACCTTAATTCATCTCGACCAGGTGAGATTTATCCCAGGGAGACAAGCACCTGATAACACCAGGAGGGCTATTGACCTAATACACTCCATTCATGACGGGAAAATTCCCTCTCTAATTACGTCTTTAGATGCTGAAAAGACATTTGACCGTATTTCCTGGCCGTTCATGTCTGGGGTTCTTGAGTTCATAGGCTCCTCTGGCAAATTTCTCCAGGGAGTATTGACTCTATACTAACCCCCCCCCCCCCATTGCTATTGTCTCTACGAATGGTTCTACTGTACTTCGGCTCCATTTCAAATTTCTAATGGTACACGTCAGGGATGCCCACTCTCCCCACTCATTTTCGCTCTCATTATAGAACCTACAGCTGCTAGAATCTGAGCTAATTCTGAAATATCTGGGGTTTGTATTGGGTCCACACAGCATAAACTGGCTGTATATGCCAATGATGTCTTATTGTCAATCGCAAATCCGCTCACTTCACTATCTCCCACCCTGTCTGAACTAGATTTATATGGTAATTTCTCCAGATACAAGATTAACCTACATAAAACAGACGTCTTCGACTTTTATATATCACAAGAAGATAAAGCCCCCCTAGAACGCCTTTTTCCATTTAATTGGTGTCTCCAGAAGATGTAGTACCTGAATGTATTCATAACTATACGCTACCGACATCTTTTCAAGCCAACTTCCCCCATCTTCTGTCCCAAATTAGGTTAGACCTGGATTTGTGGTCCCACCAATTTATATCCTGGATAGGCCGTATTAACGCCATTAAAATGACCATTCTCCCTAGGCTCCTTTATCTCTTCCAGACCTTACCTACCTGTATCCTCCCTTACGTTTTTACATTTCTTCAATTCCACACCTCGCAATTTATTTGGGCGGGTAATCGACCCTGGCTACGTCTTCTCATTCTCCAAAGACCTAAACAGGGGGGTTGCCTGGGTATTCCTAATTTTAAGCATTATTATCTCTCTGCGGAGCTTGCTCAATGGATCCTATTTAACAGTTTTGGTTCCTCTAGAGTATGGGTTCGTCTTTAGGCTGCGGCACTAGGGCTGCTTTTCCCTGCTTCCCTCCTCTGGCTTCCCTGGGCTCGATGCCCAAAAAAGACCCGAGTCCATCTCATTGTCTCCCATTCCTTGTCGCTCTGGGACTCAGATGTCCATACTTTTGTCCTTTCTCTACCTCCTACTCCAATCATTGCCCTATTTTAATTCTAAGGATTTTTTCCCCGGGTAGCATTCTCTACCTGGCTGAAAGGGGGTGTTAGATACCTGAATGACTTGTCCCACGAGTCCACATTTCCTCTTTTCTGACATTCAATCCAAATTTAATTTCTCTAGCATCCATAAGGAATACTGGGGTTCACTTATTACAATGGGTATAGAAGGGGTCCAAAGGAGACGGTGCACTTTAAATTTCTTCAACTGAGTGTGCTGGCTTCTTCCCTCTATGCCCCCTCCTACAGCCAGTATAGGTAAAACTGTGCCCAAAGGAGAAAGGACATACTTGAGAGAAGGAACATAACAACAAGTGGTGAGATTCATACACCAGCACACCATAACATAAAACAACCAGCAATGGCTGGTAACAGCAGCAAAACTGAACAGGTAAACTTCAACCAAGAACCTGCAGACAAGGCAACGCACTGAGGCGGGCATCCAGTATCCCTTATGGACTACGAGAAAGGGATTTACCGGTAGGATCCATAAGGGATACTGGTGCTTGGTTCCTCAGAACTGGCAGTAGCTGGTTTTCTTGCCTTACCTCTGGTGCCTCGTGTCGCATTAGAGGCACCCCTGGCTCTTGATCTGAACCTGTTAGTCCGAAAGGACTGAGTAGATGGCCCCAGGTTGGTAGTCCCTTATGGACTACGAGAAAGGGATTTACTGGTAGGTGTCAAAATCCCGTTATCCCTTCTAAAAACTTTTTCCAATACCTACAGCTAAGAAATTTTAATGGCTCAGTTTAACACCGTTTTGTTTGTCGCCTCCTGACATCTTTTGAATTGTTTTCCCTACATCAGTCCTCCACAGCTGGATTTAATTCTTCCTTATTCTGAGCTTTCACTCACCTAATTGCCCTCACAAGGCCCTCATGAGTTGGCATGGGAACAGAACCTGGGTGAGACCTTAGTTCCTGATGATTGAACTGAAATTAGGGGGGAAGCTGCCTCTAGCTCACTTTGTGTAAGGATAAAAGAATGCCTACAAAATCCTCTATAGATTGTACTTGGTTCCTTCCCGGCTGATAAAGATGTTTCCCGACGCCCTAACGTGGTTGCACATTAGAAGGCATATTTCTCCATATATGGTGGAGCTGTCCTAAGCTAACTGGTTTCTGGTCGGATATTAGGATTTTGATTTTTTTGATTCTCCAACTCTCGATCCCCCTAGATCCTAAATTTTTTCTCCTACCTCTGCCTATCCCAGAGGCCACGTACCATCAAAATAAACTTATTAGGCATGTTCTCTCAGCTGCCACTTGTTAGTTGACAGCTGATTGGAAGCAGCTCCTTTCACCCACCCTTGCTTCAGTCATTACCAGGGTCTGGCTGGTTCAGCGTATCTACTAGTATTATCAAACACTCCTCTAAGCCCTTTGAAAAGCTTTGGGGTCCCTGATTGTCCTTCTTCAAAGCTAGTTCTCCATTCACGTAAACCTTCTTTCCTGCCTTTCTTTTCCCTCCCTTTCCCCTTCTCTTTATATGGTTCTAGCCATGCCATTTCCCTTCCCCTCTCCCTCCATCTATCCCCCTTTTTTTTCTGTTGTTGCCCTCTATTTATAAAAGTGGGTCCCACGGCAACACATGTTGCATATTGTAATCGGATTACTATAGATTTCTTTTAGGCTTTTGATTCTGCTGGTTTCAGAATATTTGTATTTTCTAAGATGTTTGCTTGTCTTTCTGACTGTGTTCTGTGTTGACCTTATTCAATAAATATATTGTTAAACAAATAAATAAACTAATAAATAAATAAATACTTCCCAAATGATGCATGCTCAAACAGCTGTGTTTCAGACTCTGTCCCCTTCGGGCAGGCCTGTCCATCCATCCATCCAGGCTCAAAGATGTTGATTGAAGGGGTAAAAGAGAAACATTAGCATTACGTAATCATTAACTCTGTCTCCGTGCAGGGACGTCTTTTCGTATGGGCTCAATGGGATCTTGCCCAAGGGCCCCAGGAGTATAAGGGCCCTAGGCTGATAGCTAAGGGTCCCCTCTTTCCAGTGGTACCAGATTTTTGAAAATCGGCCCTAGGGAACCGGAGATATCTGACTTGAAAGCAGTGGTCCCCAACCAAGCCTGTTAATTGCTCTTCCCAGTCTCATATCTTGGGTTCTGTGACTGTCTGATTTACAGTGTTTCTGAGGGTATAAGCCAAAAGCTGTGACTCTACCCTTTTGGTGGAGACTGTCAGCTTGTCTCTACTATGCCCAGAACCAGAGATATCAGCCTTCAAGCAGCAGGTCCCTGCTCCAGCTCCACACGCCTTATATGCAGTTTTAGATTTTCGCTGGTGAATTGCTTTGGCTCCTGAACTCTGATCCCCAAGTCCCCAGAACCTTCTGAAAGGTGGAACTCTCTAGTTTTTTATCCCATTCAAAGCTAAGAAATATATTTTCAGGAACTTGAGATATCTGCAGTCAAGCAAGATGCCCTCCCACCGGAAAATGATAAATATTAAGCAAACTCCACTATCCACCCCTCCCCTACGTATTATACACCCCCTACCACCCTGGAAGTCATGTACCAGGGCTTTTTCATTCAGCCCAATGCCCCCTTCTACAGTTTAGCCCCATCTGTGCAGTAAAGGAGTAATTAGCAGAAATTACTGTTCCAGGTCCTACATGCTGAGCGGAAGATAGAACACCCCTTACCGCCCGCGGGACATCAAAGCTGCGCTGATAGCGCCACCCGCCCCTACCGCTGGAGGATGGGTAGGGGGCCCAGTGCATTGCTGTGCCCAGGGGCCTACACTGCTGTTAAGACGGCCCTGTCTCCGTGTCTATACACTTAACAAATATAAGTTATGTCGTCAAATAAGCCACACCTCTGATCCATCATCATTGTGTGTACACATCATAACCCAGGCTGTAGCAAACTTAAACATTACAGTTCATAACTGAGGAATATCCATGTTTTAGTCCAGCAGTTTAAATCTTCGGATGTAATGTGGTGCGAGTTCGTAGTCACGTTCCAACTCGCACCTTCTAGCACTTTGAGAAGGTGTGAGTTGGTGCCGCAACTTGCAAATGTAATGCAGTGTGAGTTTTTAGTTAAAAACTCTACCTGCATGCCAGATCTGGTGCAAATACAGACCTTAAACCTAATGGTTAAATTTGCACCTTGTAATGCGAGTTGCATTACAAGGTGCAAATTTTGACAGAAGCATGCACAGATCAGTGAGATCTGTGCATTTTCCTGTCGTAAAAGTAAAGAAAGAGTTAAAAAAAAAAAAAAAAAAAAGACGTGCAGGTCCCCCCCAAAAGCATAACCAGCCACGGGCTCTTTGAGCCGGTCCAGGTTGCAAAAATACAGGAAAAAAATTGACTGGGATTCCCCCGTATTTTAACAACCAGCACCGGGCTCTTGGACCGGTCCTGGTTCCAAAAATAAGGGCGAAAACAGAAGAATGGGTCCCCCGTATATTTGAAACCAGCACCGGGCTCCACCAGCCAGGGAGGTAATGCCGCAGCCGGGGGGACACATTTATATAGTTCCCTGCGCCAGCAGCATCACTATCCAACTAGTCAGCCCTGGCTGGGGTTCCCTGGGAGAGTGTTGACCTGTATAATAAAGGCCCGAGGCTGTCCCTGGCACCCTTGGGGGGGGGGGGGGGCATGCTGATAGCCATAAAATATGAAGAAAAAAAAAAATTATATTGTTTTTTTGCTGTGGAACCACAGGTCCCAGCAAGCCTCCCCCACATGCTGGTACTTGGAGAAACACAAGTACCAGCATGCGGGGCATTAAAAGACCCACTGGTACCTGTAGTTCTACAACAAAAGAAATATTACAATAAACACACACCGTGAAAGTTACATTTTATTAACACACACTTACACACTCATACACACTTAAAAATACTTACCTACATCCCACGCAGCCAATTACGTCCCCTTTCCTGTAGAATCCACGGGTACCTGTAAAAAAAAAGAGACTGTGCCTAACGAAAAAATCCATTTAGATTTACGCTGTAGCAATAACCTCTAATAAGAGGTGGCACGTGATCTTTAAGCCTGTAACGAATAGCAGATGGGTTATGTTTTGCTAGAACAGAGGATGGTAGCTAATATAGCAGAACGATGCAATGCCGCAGCCAGGTTTGCACAGGACGAGTGCCAGGGCCGTAACTAGGTGAGATACCCTGCCCACAGCGCATATGCTCTGTGAGCTCACCATCTAGGACGCAGCTCAGATCACTACTGCAGCAGGAGGCGTCTGCATGTAATAGACGCGTCTTGCTGCATTTACATACGGTGCTATCACTGCTGCTTCCAAGGAAGCAGCAGTGATAGCAAATCCGACCGCCCCTGAATGAGCCCCAATATTCTGTTTGGATAACTGTAAAATAAATGAAAAAGACATTACTTGGGAAACGAGCACATTCTCAAGCTGTAAATAATGGTTTACTCATGAAAGTAGGTAAAGCTGCAGCAGACTATGGGCCTGATTCAGAAATGTACACATACTTTTACAGCTGCGAATGTGTATGCTGCGGCTACAGGCTGGATTTGTACTCAAACACCCACCGGCAGCATTGCGTATCCCAATGGCTGCATACCCATGCAATGGCCACGATGGTAATCTGATGCTGCTTCCTTGGATGCAGGCAGCTGATCAGAGAAGCCGGCAGTGGGCCTCTTTTTTACAAAAGACGCCTTCTGATGCATTAACATGACTTCTCATATCCAATGGTACTGATGACGCAGTACCAATCTCACCTGCGTCCACTTCTGAATCAGGCCCACAGTGCACAAGGTTCCAACAGAAATTGAAGTGATGCGTACTGAATAATGTTGGGTTTGTAAATAACTACCATTGTTACTCATTTCTTATGCAGCTTCAATATGATAAGCTTTGCGGAAAACATTGAGCCGTGGCAAGAGTGTTTGGTGGAAGCCACTGATGAAGCGTGCCAGGATGCTGTGCAATGGCTATCCAGGCTACAGCCTCGCGGGAACACCTGCATGTTCCATGCTGTGGAGGTTGGTGAATTTTGAACTGAGACAGGAGGGTCACATTACCTTTATACAACTACCCTTATCACTTATCATGACTTTTGGTATAATAACTTACATCATGAAACATGTGCAGGTCTTTGTCACTACAATTAGACAGATCGCACTTTGTTTATTAAAACATCTAAACATTACGACTTACGTATCTCTACAGCAGGGGTGGGGAACCTTTTTTCTACCAAGGGCCATTTGGATATTTATAAAATCCTCCGGGGGCCATACAAAAATTATCAACTTAGAAATTAGACTACCCCCAGTCAGTAGTTATGCCCCAATCACTTGTTATACCCGATTAGATTTGCCCCCAGTCAGTTGTTATGCCCCATTAGATATGCCCACTGTCAGTTGTTTTGGCCCATTAGATATGCCCCGTCAGTTGTTATGCCCCATTAAATATGCCCCCTGTAGTTATGCCCCATTAGATATGCCCCCTAGTATCGCCGCTTACACACACACACACACACACACACACACATTAAAAGAAAAACCCCACAATGCTCACCAGCCCTGCTCATGCTTCGGACCGCTTCCCTCCCTCTCCTCAGAACTATGGAAGAAATGTCATGACATCTCTTCCCATAGCGCCGCACAGCCACACATGTACACTGCCTGAGCCAGAAGCTGGAGCTCAGGAGTGAGCTCCTGCGTCCGGCTGCTGCTGAGGAGCCAGGCACCCGCTGGTGGTAAAATCTCAGCAGGCGCTCTGCATCTCCTCTCGTTTAGGTGAGCCTGGCCGGGCCGGATCAAGTGGCTTTGAGGGCCTTATACGGCCCTCGGGCCTGAGGTTCCCCACCCCTGCTCTACAGAGTAGCAGCTCTTACGGCCTCCATTATCACCCTATAGGTCAGAGTGCAGAGTCTAAACAGTTTATTTACACACATGTGGCTGGATTTCTTGGTGACCAGACATTTCCATTCAATTATAGAATACTGCATTAGCTGTGAGGTCATTTCTAGAGGGGAAGATCTTGAATGTCCTGTTGTGAACCTGGTGATCATACATTTGGCAGAATATTGCTAACTAGTTGGAGCAAAGGACTATGGGCCTAGGGGGTGATTCAGACCTGATCGTAGCTAAATGTAGCACAGCGTCGATCATCCACACTGACATGCGGGGGGGACGCCCCAGCACAGGGCTAGCCCGCCCTTTGCCCCGTTGCTGAAGTACAAAAGCATTGCACAGCGGCAGTGCTTTTGTACTTCAGGAGTAGCTCCTGGCCAACGCAGCTTTTGCGTGCTGGGCGGGAGCTACTCGTCGCTACCTGGGTCGCAGAGGCTGCCTGTGACGTCTGTGTTGGCCGGACCCGCGCACAAAATGGCGGCCAAACGCCGCCGTGCCGCTCCCTCCTGCTCAGCGACCGCCTCTGTCTGTCAATCAGGCAGAGGCGATTGCTAGGCAACGTCAGCCGTCGGCTGTCAGCCATGTAGTGCGCCAGGGCAAGCGCACTTCTGACCTGATCGCAGCACTGCGATAAACGGCAGCGAGCGATCAGGTCAGAATGACCCCCCTAATTCAGATCTGATCGCAACAGCAAATTTGTTAGAATATGGGCAAAACCATGTGCACTGCGCGGGGGGCAGATATAACATGTGCAGAGAGGGAGAGTTACATTTGGGTGGGGTGTGTTCAAAATGAAATCTAAAATCGCAGTGTAAAAATAAAGCAGCCAGTATTTACCCTGCACAGAAACAATATAACCCACCCAAATCTAAATTTCTCTGCACATGTTATATCTGCCATCCCTGCAGTGCACATGGGGGCTAATTTAGAGTTAATCGTAGATGTGCTACGATCATTTACCTACGCCTGCTTATTTTGCTTGTACTCCTGGGTGGTCAGAATAAACATTACCAAAAAGAAGTCCCGTTTGCACATGCAATACTTCCAACAGATCTTGAAAGTGAATTACTATGGGTGTATTACACACACAAACAGGGACGTAGCCAGAACATTATGGGCCCCATAGCATAATTTTGATGGGACCCCAGTGCTACTGCTTCTAGAAAACACCTCTGTCTGCAGGGGTATAGTATGGTATGCTGGCGGGCTGGGATCCTGGTGGACAGCATACCGGCGCCGGGATCCCGACCTCTGGCATACCGACAGCTGGGCGAGCGCAAATTAGCCCCTTGCGGGCTCGCTGCGCTCGCCACACATGTGCTCGCCACGCTGTGGGCACAGTGGCGCGCTACATGTTCCACGCTATTTATTCTCCCTCCAGGGGGGTCGTGGACCCCCAACAGGGAGAATAGTTGTCGGTATGCCGGGTGTTGGGATTTCCGGCGCCGGTATACTGAGCACCGGGATGTCAACAGCCGGCATACTGAATACCACCCGCCTGCAGCAGTTGTTTATTTTATACCCCATGGTAGTGCCCTAGTTATTGTTTTGTCTCATAGTGTTTCCCTAGGTAATATTATGCACTATAGTAGGGCTCTACGTAATGTTATTCCCCATAGTAGTGTCCTAGGTAATATTATGCATCATAGTAGTGTCCTAGGGGTATGGTATAGAAGCTCTACAGTTATTAGATAGACAGTCAATAGGTCAACACCATATGGTCAACAGGCATTAGTTCGACAGAGTCAAAAGGTCGACAGGGTAAAAATGTCAGCACAAAAAAGGCCAACACAAGTTTTTTTAGTTTTATTTGTGGTGTAATTTTGTATGTTTTATCACCTGTGACGCTAATTAATGGTAACGTAAATCCTTGTAAGCTTGCTTCGCACACCACACTTTGAACAAGGTGCCTCGCTCCGCTACCGCTGCATTCGGCACAGGTTACTATTCGCAGTCATAGTCCACATGGATGGTAAACCAAGCAAAAGTTTAAAAAAAAGGTGAAATACCCAAAAAACATTTGTGTCGACCATATGTATGTCAACCATTGCCATATTGACCTTTTGAACCTGTCGACTTTTTGACCTGTCTGCCTTTTGACCCTGTCGACCTTTTGACCCTGTTGACAAAATCATGCCGACCACTTGACTGTCTATCTAGACAGTGTCTATCAAAAGTATTCCGGATCCCATGTCCTAGGTTATGTTATGCCCCATAGTAGTGTCCTTGGTAATATTATGCCCCACAGTAGTGCCCTAGGTAATGTTATGCACCATAATAGTGCCTTATGTAATGTAATTCCCCATAGTAGTGCCCTAGGTAATGATATACACAGTAGTAATGTCCTAGGTAATGTTATGCCCCATAGTAATGCCCTGGGTAATGATATGCCCCATAGTAATGTCCTAGGTGATGTTATTCACCATAGTAGTGCCCTAGGTAATGTTATGCCCCACAGTAGTGACCTAGGTAATGTTATGCCCCATTGTAGTGCCCTAGGTAATGTTATGCCCCATAGTATTGCCCTAGGTAATGTTATGGCCTATAGTAGTGTTCTAGGTAATGTTATGCCCCACAGTAGTGACCTAGGTAATGTTATGCCCCATAGTAGTGTTCTAGGTAATGTTATGCCCCATAATATTGCCCTAAGTAATGTTCTGGCCTATAGTAGTGTTCTATGAGACCTAGGTAATATAATGTTATGTTTCATTTTTCACTGTAATATAGTAACATAGTTAATGAGGTTGAAAAGAGGCAAAAAGCCCATCGGGTGCAACCTGTATTCTGTATTAAGCAGTGCACGTTATAATGCACCAGCCAAAATAATGGTTTCGTACCTATTGACAACTATATTTCGTATCACTCCCATATACATAATGTCAATATATAAAATGTTATAGCCTTGGATACTTTCCTCAGCTGGAAAACTGTCCAATCCGTTTTTAAATGCATTTGCAGAGTGCGCCATTATTATCTTCTCCAGCAGGGAGTTCCAAATCCCTATTCCTCTTACGGTGAAGAACCCTTTCCTACGATTTGTACGGAATTTTCTCTCCTCTAGCCTCAGCGAGTGCCCACATGTCCTATACAGACTTCTTTTAATAAATCAATCCCCTGCTAACTCTTTGTATTGACCCTTTACATATTTGAAGATATTAGTAATGTCTCCTCTTTAGTCTCCTCTTTTCAAGGGAATACATATTTAACCTAGTAAGTCTTTCCTCGTACTCCAGTGTCTCTAACCCTTTTATCAGCTAAGTAGCACGCATTTGCACTCTTTCGAGTTTCCCTATATCTTTTTTATAATATGGTGCCCAAAACTGAACACAATATTCCAGATGCGGACGTACTAATGCTTTGTACAGCGGCAGGATTACATCCTCGTCCCTTGTCTCAATGCCCCGTTTTCTGCATGCAAGGACTTTACTTGCCTTCTCTGCTGCATTTTGACATTGTATATTGTTATTAAGCCTATTATCTATGAGCACCCCCAAATCTTTTTCCACTACTGCTACCCCTATATTTTCCCCATTAAGTATGAAGGATGCAAGTTTGTTTTTAATCCCAAAGTGCATAACTTCACTGTATGGTGACACTTCACCGATGGTGACGCTTCATGTGCTCCATTCCTATTGGCAGCTTGGAATCTTACACAACAGCACCACATCTATACAGCCTGCAGGACTAAAAAAAATATTGCAATTTATACAGTAGTGAGACTTGGGGGGGACAAGCCAGCTCCTACAACCCTAATGCATGAAATTCCACTTTGTGTGGAGGTCTTAATTTCAGCACCATGTCTCTTTCTGGGGGAGTCCTAATCAGAGCCGAATCCCCACCCCATAGCTCACTTCACAAATGCTGGAGAAGCCTACTGTGATAGTGTCGGGCTCACTGTGTCTGTGAAGGGGAACAGGAATACAGGAGATGGGTCATATCAGTGTGGGGCATTACTGAGAGAGAGGCAGAGACACAGACTGCCACCTATGTGTGTACAATTGGTTAGCAGCTCATTCTGGGACCTTGGTAGACAACTATATGACTTGGGTCTGGAGCTCCCTATGCATCTGGGCCCCATAGCAATGGCACCCCCTGCACCCACTATAGTTACTGCTATGCACAGAACATAATGTGGGAGACAACTCACATCTAATAGAATCACCTCCTTTTCTATGAGAATCTCAGCTAGCTTAAAAGCAAAAGTGACTTACTTTGGAGGAGAGGGGTTTTTCTGTAACGCCTCATAAACTCTAACCTAGATTTTGTTTTATTGTATTTTAGAAAGGTTTCACTTATCCGGATGTGCAAAGTCTCTACCTCGTGACAGATGGGAAGCCGGACATTAGCTATAACCTCTTGCTGGCAGAACATCTTCTAAAGCCTCACAATATTAAAGTGAACACTATTTCTTTGAACACATCAGAAAGGTATGCAGATGTATCCAGTCTGTAGCACACTCAGACGGTTACAGAACTGAAGTAGGATAGACCCAAACTGAGCTAAATAGTTCTTATAGGACTAGACTAGTCTGTAGCTGAGATGATCATGCCCATGGGTTTAGGCCATGGTTGCTAACTTTCTAGCGGCCCCTTCCAGGAGAGAGCAGCCAGGTTGGCACAGCAGGGGGGGCAGTGTGGTGCGGTGTGATGATCATAGGGGCCAGGGGCATCGTATAGGAGGCAGTACGGGAGAGGGGTGGCTGCGATCCCATTATTATGGCCACGCCCCCCCACTATACAATGCTGAGACATGTACAGCGGGGGGCATCGCTATGATGACGCGATTCAGCGCACATCATCAGCTGCTGGGACCACCCTCTTCACTTGGTAAGTAGGCGGTTAACTTGCAGCAACGGCTGGCTCTGAGAGACTTGCCCACTTTTCCAGAAGTCGGGAGCGCCACCCGGTTTTTCGGGAGCATCCCAGGCGTTCAGGGAGAGTAGGCAATTATGGTTTAGACCAACCTGCATACAACCAGAGCATTAGAACGTACAGAGGCCCAGAGCCAGATTAAGGGGATGGGGGAGGTCAGTAACCGGGCCCCCTGTCTTAAGGGGCCCCCCAGATGGAGCTCTGTTGCCACTCTCCAGGCTGCTGGGGAAGGAGGGATCCATGCTGCCAGGGAAAGAGTTCGGCTGTGCATGTGGCTTCCTTCCCCCTCCTCTCGGGCAGCACTGTCAGGGACTGAGTCAAGCAATCTCCAGCCTCCACTGCTGCAAGGATAGATGCTGCTGGCACCAGAGGCTGGAGATTGCTTGACTCAGTCCCTGACAGTGCTGCCCGAGAGGAGGGGGAAGGAAGCCGTATGCACAGCCGCACTCCTCCCTCGGCAGCGTGGATCCCTCCTGCCACGGCAGCCTGAAGTCTTGTCTTAGGTGCCCTGGGGCTCCCCTGAGGGCTGAGGGCTTAATCCAGCCCTGTACAGGCCTACACTATCCTGTAGCGTAGCCAAAATGAGCATTAGACACATTACAACTTTGAAATCATAAAATGTAACAGCATTTTGCATGATGAACTCAGGACTTCTGTGCAAAAAAAGAGGGCATGGCCTCAATGAAAGGGGTGTGGCTTCACAGTAAAACCAGGAGCTACAGCCTCCATTTTCCGGCACTGTGGGGGCATGCCCAGTGCTCCTGGTGCTGCTGGTAGGAGGCATCCATCTCTCCTGTGAATAGACGCGGTGCGCATGCGGGAGCACACAATGCTGTACACTGCGGCCCGCAGACCAGGACAGTTGGAAGGTATGGTCAATTGTAATAGATACAGCAACTAAATATAAACAGTACATATTAGTAAATACATCATTATGAAGCAATGTATATATATTATTTTTATGTGAACACTGTACAAATGCTAAAGCTGAGCCTTAAACTGTGTATTTGCTTATGATTTTCCTCTTCCGTCTCCAATTAGAACAGGAAATGAATTCCTCAAGAAGATGGCTTCTCTGTCCGGCGGGAGATACCATTCCTCTCACGGGGCTACAGATGGACACTTTGTTGCACACAGGTTGCTGACAGAGGGCTTTTCTGATGAAGATGTATGTGGTTTCATAATTGTCTGTGTAAAAAAGTAAATGGTTGAGTAGAGCGTGTATTCCCTGGTAATACATCATTATATGCATTGTAAGTGTATCTAGGTGTGCACAATGGCGTACATTTGTATACATCACATTAAACCAACCTGCCACCAACAGTGGCATAGCCAGAACTTTGTGGTCCCCATAGCAACAATTTGAATGGACCCCAGTTCCAATGCTTCTAGAGAGACACCTCTCTGCAGCAGTTGTTAATTTTATGCCCCCATAATAGTGCCCTACAGATGTGTCCTCTTGCAAATCGCAGCAAAGCGGCTTGTATTCTTATGCACGCTCCCACTATCCATTACAGACAATGGGGTCACCGGTGGGTGTGACTAATTGTGGCATGCCATGATGCACACGCACATGCACTGCAGAATGCAGCAACAAAGCAATAGAACGCTTCTGTAGTCTATTTTATTAACCCCAATAGTGCTCAAGGTCACATTATGTCACATTTTAGGGATACCAGTACACATTATACAACATAGCATCCCCAATTCACAGTATGATGTACATATGCACCTATGGTAGCTACGCCTTGGCCACCAATATACAAGAACACTTTTATTAAAGTTAATGCAGCAAAGGAGCATGAAAATTTAAAACAACTCACAAGTGTGGCCAGGCACTTCTTAAGAGAACATAAAGGGGACCCAGAGAAAATGATGGTCTTTGGCCTGGAAAAAAGTAGAATTGGGGATCAGAGGTGAAGACAAAAATAAGGAACTGTTGAAGAGAGGATCAAGACATATTTTTCTCATGAATAGCATTACTCCATGGGACCTCAACATTCTTGTAGATATTTGAGTAGCACCAGAAATTGGGATATCTATAGGTAACCCTTTAAAACCTAAATACACATCATACTATTCCCCAGTGGAGGGAATTATATACATGGAAATCTGAGAGTTCTAGAGATCTAGGCCTCATGTCAAGACTGTACTTTTATCAAACAGTTGCTTCCAGTATTTGTGGATTGTTAATAAACAATTCACATAGTTATTAAAACAAAATAGGAAGAGATATCAAAACAAATGTCTATTGAAGTGTAATAAAAAATAATATATGGTACAGAAAATGAGCAAATTGGGACTAATGAAACTATGGCCCTCATTCCGAGTTGTTCGCTCGCAAGCCGATTTTAGCAGCATTGTACACGCTAAGCCGCCGCCTACTGGGAGTGAATCTTAGCTTCTTAAAATTGCGAACGAAAGATTCGCAATATTGCGAAAAAACTTCTCTGTGCAGTTTCTGAGTACCTCGAGACTTACTCTGCCAGTGCGATCAGTTCAGTACTTGTCGTTCCTGGTTTGACGTCACAAACACACCCAGCGTTCCCCAGACACTCCTCCGTTTCTCCAGCCACTCCCGCGTTTTTCCCAGAAACGGTAGCGTTTTTTCCCACACGCCCATAAAACGGCCTGTTTCCGCCCAATAACACCCACTTCCTGTCAATCACATTACGATCGCCTGAACGAAGAAAAAGCCGTGAGTAAAATACCTAACTTTATAGCAAATTTACTTGGCGCAGTCGCAGTGCGAACTTTGCGCATGCGTACTAAGTGGAAAATCGCTGCGATGCGAAGAAATTTACCGAGCAAACAACTCGGAATGACCACCTATGTACATTGTACTGGTTCCATACATGGGAATGTTTACTGAAATCGGAAATTAACCTACCCTTTCTATATGGGTAAAGAGTGAAGTTCTCACATACAATAGTCATGTAACACATATATATGTATTTTCCCATTTGTTGAATGGGACAATAAGGTCAAGTACAAAGCACTTAATACTGGACAATTCACCTTTAAAATAGGACATTGGTTGGGGAGGTTTATATGTTACGGTAATAACAAAAGCCACCAATTAGAAGGTAATGTCATCAGTTGTGACATAATAAATGTAAACATACTGTACTTACCCTAAAGATAGGATCATTTTAGACAAAGGGGACAATAGATGACAGAAATACACCATCCAGCTTGAATGGTTATCTGAATGACACATTTTGCTGGAAAAAGTAAGACAACAATTGTGTTCATTGCCTTATAATATTGTAACTACAGGTGCAGCTTTTACAGGCTGTATACATTTCTGAAACATAATTACAGAAGAACTCAAGGTGTACTAAGAACATTTATATTAAAATGTTCCAGTATATGTGTGTACAATATATTATGTACTCAGGATATTTGTACAATGGCCCTCATTCCGAGATGTTCGCTCGCAAGCTGCTTTTAGCAGCATTGCACACGCTAAGCCGCCGCCCTCTGGGAGTGTATTTTAGCATAGCAGAATTGCGAATGAAAGATTTGCAAAATTGCGAGTAGAAATTTCTTCGCAGTTTATGAGCTCGACACTTACTCTGCCATTGCGATCAGTTCGGTCAGTTTCGTTCCTGGTTTGACGTCACAAACACACCCAGCGTTCGCCCAGACACTCCCCCGTTTCTCCAGCCACTCCTGCGTTTTTCCCAGAAACGGTAGCGTTTTTTCACACACACCCACAAAACGTCCAGTTTCCGCCCAGAAACACCCACTTCCTGTCAATCACATTACGATCACCAGAACGAAGAAAAATCCTCGTAATGCCGTGAGTAAAATACCTAACTTAATAGCAAATTTACTTGGCGCAGTCGCACTACGGACATTGCACATGCGCAGTAAGCGGAAAATCGCAATATAGCGAAAATCGGCAACGAGCGAACAACTCGGATTGACCACCAATATTAATAATCAAAGTACTGGTGATAATTAAAAGCTATTACATACCATTCAGCTTTAATGGCTATTTAAAAGGTACAAATAGCTGAAAAGAGCTAGACAACATTTGTCTCTATTGCCCTGCAATATTATAGCAATAGGTGCAGCCCCTACAGGCTGTATACTTTTTGAAACATAACTACAGAACACCCTGTGCATAGAATTAGAATTAATGGCCCTCATTCCGAGTCGTTCGCTCGGTATTTTTCATCGCATCGCAATGAAAATCCGCTTAGTACGCATGCGCAATATTCGCACTGCGACTGCGCCAAGTAATTTAACAATGAAGATAGTATTTTTACTCACGGCTTTTTCATCGCTCCGGCGATCGTAATGTGATTGACAGGAAATGGGTGTTACTGGGCGGAAACACGGCGTTTTATGGGCGTGTGGATGAAAACGCTACCGTTTCCGGAAAAAACGCAGGAGTGGCTGGAGAAACGGGGGAGTGTCTGAGCGAACGCTGGGTGTGTTTGTGACGTCAAACCAGGAACGACAAGCACTGAACTGATCGCACAGGCAGAGTAAGGTTGAAGTTACTCAGAAACTGCAAAGTAGTTTGTAATCGCAATATTGCGATTACATCGGTCGCAATTTTAAGAAGCTAAGATACACTCCCAGTAGGCGTAGGCTTAGCGTGTGTAACTCTGCTAAATTCGCCTTGCGACCGATCAACTCGGAATGAGGGCCAATGTACATACCAGAGGATTACGTGGTAAAACACAAGTGGATTTATAATTCATAAGACGTACAAAACAAATACTTTACAGCCATTGGAAAATATAATGTCTTATTCATAACAATAAATAAGGACAGGACACAAGAAATAATTTTAATAATTTTCTTTATTCACAAACACATTTCTTTTTTGATCACGTCACAAAATTTTCTTCACATATTTTGATACTTTGCTTTATTTAGCCTCATAGTAGGCTAATTGGTAATTAAATAGAAATATATGACAGGCAATATTAATGTGAGGTATTGTTGATCTCTTTTAATAAACACATAAATAAAAGTTATATTTTGAAGTATTGATTTAGTTCGTTCTTTAATTGGAGGGTAGCACTTGATCTTGTTGCCTATATATAAACATATAAATGTGAATGCAGTTTTGAAAGATCAATGGTGGTCATTCCGAGTTGTTCGCTCGCTAGCATTGCAAACGCTAGGCCGCCGCCCTCTGGGAGTGTATCTTAGCTTAGCATCATTGCGAACGAAAGATTAGCAGAACTGCTACTAAAAATTTTCAAGCAGTTTCTGAGTAGCTCCAGACCTACTCCTAGATTGCGATCACCTCAGTCCATTTAGTTCCTGGTTTGACGTCACAAACGTCTGCGTTCGGCCAGCCACTCCCCCGTTTCTCCAGACACTCCTGCGTTTTTGCCTGACACGTCTGCGTTTTTTAGCACACTCCCTGAAAACACTCAGTTACCACCCAGAAACGCCCCTTTCCTGTCAATCACTCACCGATAAGCAGTGCGACTGAAAAGCGCCGCACGAACAACAGCAAAACTGCTAAGTTTTTAGTTAAATAACTAAGCGCATGCGCCCTGCGTACCATGCGCATTTAGCAACAAATCGCAGCATAGCGAGAACGAGCGAACAACTCGGAATGACCACCCATATTCCCTAAAATACGTTTATTTTCTGGAGCGGAAATTCTCTCCTTCTTTTACTTTTATTAAACTTCTCTGTTTTGCACCTGCAACCCTGCTTGGTTTATCCTTAGTTACCATAGGAGCAAGGGGCTATGAGGACGGTCTTCTCACATATGTTTTTGTGTGTCGGGATTTTTATTGTAGGCGGATCACTATTTTTGTCAAAGTGCAACAGGATGTGCAAAGTGCTTCCAATTAAAAATATAGCATGAGACCTGAAATGAAATCTGGTTTTCGAGCTGCTCCACAAGACTGAAGCTAAGTACACACTGTAGCGATGTGTACCCAGATGATATATCGTCCTAATGGGCTGACATATTAGAATCTGGGTACACACTGAGCGATGTTAATGAAGGACGGAAAGATCACTGTTCCGTCATTCATTAGCATACATGGTGTCAATAGTGATACAGGCCCTCATTCCGAGTTGATCGCTCGCTAGCAGTTTTTAGCAGCCGTGCAAACGCATAGTCACCGCCCACGGGGGGGTGTATTTTCGTTTTGCAGGAGTGTGAACGCCTGTGCAGCAGTGCGCCTGCAAACACATTTTGTGCAAAACAAGACCAGCCCTGTAGTTACTTATCCTGTGCGATGATTGCTGCGACGAGTGACACAGTAATAACGTCAGATACCCGCCCAGCAAACGCCCGGCCATGCCTGCGTTTGTCCAAACACTCCCAGAAAACAGTCAGTTGACACCCAGAAACTCCCACTTCCTGTCAATCTTCTTGCGATCGCCATTGCGACTGAAAGCGTTGCTAGAACCTGTGAAAAACCATGATGCTTCTTGTACCCGTTCGTCGCGTGTGTGAAAAAAGGCAGCGAGCAATCAATTCGGAATGACCCCCATAGTCAGGTTTGGTGTGCCGCACATAAACTTGGCGATTATGGGCATGTACGTATCGGGCATACACAAGAGCACTTGCACAAGCTGAGGCACAGCGGGACACAATGGCAATCTGCACTGTGCTAATTCTGAGCACTGGTGTAATCTGACAGCTCAAACATATCATTTGGATAAACACAACCCCAGAAAATGGAATCTGCATGTGTTTCTGGTGGATTTATATTTGTTTACACAAATTCTTGCCACATCGCTCATTTGGGAGAGGTTCTCTGAAAAAGAAAACCCGCACAGTGCAAATAAATGGAACGTGTATTATATTAATATTCATTTATTTCTATATGTTTTATAAAAGGATCCAGTTCTTCCAACATTTGAAGGTGACGATTTAAAGAGACTTGCTAAAGAAATAGACAAAGCTCGCCGATTTGTCACACAAGCAAGATCATTCCGGTACGTTTCTTGTCATTTCTTTAGTGTCCGTCTGCCCATGTGTGTATCCAACGAGCCATGCAGTGAGTGACTACAAACACTATTGTGTGTGAGAATTGTAGGGGCAGCACTGGTACACCTAACATAATAACTAGAGATGAGCAGGTACGGATTTACTCGGTTCTTTACGCCAGAATTATCGCCATTTCTTATTTTCTGGATTTTTCTTATTGGCTAACCAAAACACGTGGCATCTGATAGCCAATAAGGAGATTCGTGTAAATCTGAGTAAATCCGAACCCGCACATCTCTAATAATAACCAATAACATACAGAGGAAACAGAACTGTAAATGCTAAAACGTTGCTGTACAGGTTTACTGTGAAATAAAAGGTAAATCAATTACTAGTACGTACAATATATGGGGTCACTACTGTTACACTACAGTATGTACAGCTGTGAGGAGTGCAGTGGTGTTATAATATGTGTGGTGTTTAAACGCATATTTCCTGGGCTACAAGGGGGAGATCAACAAACTGTTGGAAGACATTTTTGATTTTAACCTTTTTGAAGCGCTGGGAGAGATGAAAATTAGGGGTCACAGTCAGGGGCGGATTTAGGGGTGAGGGCATCCCTAGGCACAACAGTAACGGCCGCCCCACTTGCCTAATTTTTATAATTTTTTATTAATTGGTTAGAAGCCCTCATTTGATGATAGTCAATTTAATTAAAAAAAGCCAATAACTATGATTTGTATACATATTTACTAAGTAAGACATCTTACAGGGGCAGTATGTGCATGTTCTACCTGTTTACACTCCATTCAAGATGGCATATGGTACAGTACAGTGGAAATATTTAGCAGTTACTGGTACTTTTTGGGTTGACAGTACCAATACAAGCCTCCACGTGCAGCCCCCAAACAAGTGCCGCCCCTAAGCATGTGCCTACTGGGAAATGTGCCACTGGTCACAGTATGGTTTCTGCCAGTGACCCCACAGAGCAGATGGTGGCTGTACTAAATATTAGGAGATAATGCAGGCATTAAGGTTAGCTGTGTAGCTTTGTATGCAGTGCATGTGTGGAAGCCAATTCATGCCTATTCCGAGGAAGACAGGCTTGACGGTACCTGACAGTGCTATTGCAGGTAACCACCATGATATGTAGGAACTGTCATGGGATTGTTCTGGGTGTGAGTCAAAAGCTCCGTGCAGTTCTGAGTTGTGCGTACCTGTATACTGGTTTGTAAAACCAGGTCTGGTTTAAACCTTTAAATGGATTGCAGGTCTCAGGACATTTTCAGGGTTGTTTAGGTATAGCACATTTGCGCAAGACTTGCATGTCAGTATTTGAGCCTCTCCCAGCATTTCATGTGGATTCGAATTGCGTTTAAAATATGTTTTCTCTATCGTCCTAGTGGATGCTGGGGTTCCTGAAAGGACCATGGGGAATAGCGGCTCCGCAGGAGACAGGGCACAAAAGTAAAGCTTTCCGATCAGGTGGTGTGCACTGGCTCCTCCCCCTATGACCCTCCTCCAAGCCAGTTAGATTTTTGTGCCCGGCCGAGAAGGGTGCAATTCTAGGTGGCTCTCCTAAAGAGCTGCTTAGAGAAAGTTTAGCTTAGGTTTTTTACTTTACAGTGAGTCCTGCTGGCAACAGGATCACTGCAACGAGGGACAGAGGGGAGAAGAAGTGAACTCACCTGCGTGCAGGATGGATTGGCTTCTTGGCTACTGGACATCAGCTCCAGAGGGACGATCACAGGTACAGCCTGGATGGTCACCGGAGCCTTGCCGCCGGCCCCCTTGCAGATGCTGAAGTAAGAAGAGGTCCAGAATCGGCGGCAGAAGACTCCTCAGTCTTCTAAAGGTAGCGCACAGCACTGCAGCTGTGCGCCATTTTCCTCTCAGCACACTTCACACGGCAGTCACTGAGGGTGCAGGGCGCTGGGAGGGGGGCGCCCTGGGAGGCAAATGAATACCTATTTTGGCTAAAAATACCTCACATATAGCCTCCGGAGGCTATATGGAGATATTTAACCCCTGCCAGAATCCGTTAAGAGCGGGAGACGAGGCCGCCGAAAAAGGGGCGGGGCCTATCTCCTCAGCACACAGCGCCATTTTCCCTCACAGAAAGGCTGGAGGGAAGGCTCCCAGGCTCTCCCCTGCACTGCACTACAGAAACAGGGTTAAAACAGAGAGGGGGGGGCACTAATTTGGCGATATGCTTATATATATTAAGATGCTATAAGGGAAAACACTTATATAAGGTTGTCCCTATATAATTATAGCGTTTTTGGTGTGTGCTGGCAAACTCTCCCTCTGTCTCTCCAAAGGGCTAGTGGGTCCTGTCCTCTATCAGAGCATTCCCTGTGTGTGTGCTGTGTGTCGGTACGTGTGTGTCGACATGTAGGAGGACGATGTTGGTGAGGAGGCGGAGCAATTGCCTGTAATGGTGATGTCACTCTCTAGGGAGTCGACACCGGAATGGATGGCTTATTTAGGAAATTACGTGATAATGTCAACACGCTGCAAGGTCGGTTGACGACATGAGACGGCCGACAAAAAATTAGTACCGGTCCAGACGTCTCAAAAACACCGTCAGGGGTTTTAAAACGCCCGTTTACTTTAGTCGGTCGACACAGACACAGACAGGGACACTGAATCCAGTGTCGACGGTGAATAAACAAACGTATTCCTTATTAGGGCCACACGTTAAAGGCAATGAAGGAGGTGTTACATATTTCTGATACTACAAGTACCACAAAAGAGGGTATTATGTGGGATGTGAAAAAACTACCATAGTTTTTCCTGAATCAGATAAATTAAATAAAGTGTGTGATGATGCGTGGGTTCCCCCCGATAGAAAATTATGGGCGGTATACCCTTTCCCGCCAGAAGTTAGGGCGCGTTGGGAAACACCCCTTAAGGTGGATAAGGCGCTCACACGCTTATCAAAACAAGTGGCGGTACCGTCTATAGATAGGGCCGTCCTCAAGGACCAGCTGACAGGAGGCTGGAAAAATATCATAAAAAGTATATACACACATACTGGTGTTATACTGCGACCAGCGATCGCCTCAGCCTGGATGTGCAGAGCTGGGGTGGCTTGGTCGGATTCCCTGACTAAAAATATTGATACCCTTGACAGGGACAGTATTTTATTGACTATAGAGCATTTAAAGGATGCATTTCTATATATGCGAGATGCACAGAGGGATATTTGCACTCTGGCATCATGAGTAAATGCGATGTCCATAACTGCCAAAAGATGTTATGGACACGACAGTGGTCAGGTGATGCAGATTCCAAACGGCACAAAGGTGTATTGCCGTATAAAGGATGAGGAGTTATTTGGGGTCGGTCCATCGGACCTGGTGGCCACGGCAACTGCTGGAAAATCCACCGTTTTTTACCCTAAGTCACATCTCTGCAGAAAAAGACACCGTCTTTTCAGCCTCAGTCCTCTCGTCCCTATAAGATCATATCTGCCCAGGGATAGAGGAAAGGGAAGAAGACTGCAGCAGGCAGCCCATTCCCAGGAACAGAAGCGTTCCACCGCTTCTGACAAGTTCTCAGCATGGCGCTGAGACCGTACAGGACCCCTGGATCCTACAAGTAGTATCCCAGGGGTACAGATTGGAAGGTCGAGACGTTTCACCTTCGCAGGCTCCTGAAGTCTGCTTTACTAAGGTCTCCCTCCGACAAGGAGGCAGTATGGAAAAAAAATTCACAAGCTGTATTCCCAGCAGGTGATAACTAAATTACCCCTCCTACTACAAGAAAAGGGGTATTATTCCACACTATATTGTGGTACTGAAGCCAGAAGGCTAGGTGAGACTTATTCTAAAAAAATTTTTGAACACTTACAAAGGTTCAAATCAAGATGGAGTCACTCAGAGCAGTGATAACGAACCAGGAAGAAGAGGACTATATAGTGTCCCGGGACATCAGGGATGCTTACCTCTATGTCCCAAATTTGCCCTTCTCACTAAGGGTACCTCAGGTTCGTGGTGCAGAACTGTCACTATCAGTTTCAGACGCTGCCGTTTGGATTGTCCACGGCACCCCGGGTCTTTACCAAGGTAATGGCCGAAATGATGATTCTTCTTCGAAGAAAAGGCGTCTTAAGTATCCCTTACTTGGACGATTTCCTGATAAGGGCATAGTCCAGGGAACAGTTGGAGGTCGGAGTAGCACTATCTCGGATACTGCTACAACAGCACGGGTGGATTCTAAATATTCCAAAATCGCAGCTGATCCGACGACACGTCTGCTGTGCCTAGGGATGATTCTGGACACAGTCCAGAAAAAGGTGTTTCTCCCGGAAGAGAAAGCCAGGGAGTTATCCGAGTTAGTCAGGAACCTCCTAAAAACAGTGCATCATTGCACAAGGGTCCTGGTAAAAATGGTGGCTTCCTACGAAGCAATTCCATTCGGCAGATTTCACGCAAGAACTTTTCAGTGGGATCTGCTGGACAAATGGCCCGGATCGCATCTTCAGATGCATCAGCGGATAACCCTATATCCAAGGACAAGGGTGTCTCTCCTGTGGTGGTTATAGAGTGCTCATCTTCTAGAGGGCCGCAGATTCGGCATTCAGGATTGGATGCTGGTGACCACGGAGCCCAGCCCGAGAGGCTGGGGAGCAGTCACACAGGGAAAAAATTTCCAGGGAGTGTGATCAAGTCTGGAGACTTTTCTCCACATAAATATACTGGAGCTAAGGGTAAATTTATAATGCTCTAAGCTTAGCAAGACCTCTGCTTCAGGGTCAGCCGGTATTTATCCAGTGGGAAAAACATCACGGCAGTCGCCCACGTAAACAGACAGGGCGACACAAGAAGCAGGAGGGCAATGGCAAAAACTGCAAGGACTTTTCGCTGGGCGGAAAATCATGTGATAGCACTGTCAGCAGTGTTTCATCCCGGGAATGGAAACTGGGAAGCAGACTTCCTCAGCAGGCACGACCTCCACCCGGGAGAGTGGAAACTTCATCGGGAAGTTTTTTCCACATGATTGTAAACCGTTGGGAAATACCAAAGGTGGACATGATGGCGTCCCGTCTGAACAAAAAACGGGACAGGTATTGCGCCAGGTCAAGAGACCCTCAGGCAATAGCTGTGGACGTTCTGGTAACACCGTGGGTGTACCAGTCGGTGTATGTGTTCCCTCCTCTGCTTCTCATACCTAAGGTGCTGAGAATTATAAGACGTAGAGGAGTAAGAACTATACTCATGGCTCCGGATTGGCCAAGAAGGACTTGGTACCCGGAACTTCAAGAGATGCTTACAGAGGTCTTATGGCCTCTGCCGCTAAGAAGGGACTTGCTTCAGCAAGTACCATGTCTGTTCCAAGACTTACCGCAGCTGCGTTTGTCGGCATGGCGGTGGAAAGCCGGATCCTAAGGGAAAAAGGCATTCCGGAAGAGGTCATTCCTACCCTGGTCAAAGCCAGAAAGGAGGTGACCGCACAACATTATCACCACATGTGGCGAAAATATGTTGCGTGGTGTGAGGCCAGGAAGGCCCCACAAAGAAATTTCAACTCGGTCGTTTCCTGCATTTCCTGCAAACAGGAGTGTCTATGGGCCTCAAATTGGGGTCCATTAAGGTTCAAATTTCGGCCCTGTCGATTTTCTTCCAGAAAGAATTGGCTTCAGTTCCTGAAGTCCAGAAGTTGTCAAGGGAGTATTGCATATACAACCCCCTTTTGTGCCTCCAGTGGCACTGTGGGATCTCAACGTAGTTCTGGGATTCCTCAAATCACATTGGTTTAAAACCAGTCAAATCTGTGGATTTGAAGCATCTCACAGGAAAAGTGACCATGCTCTTGGCCCTGGCCTGGACCAGGCGAGTGTCAAATTGGTGGTTTTTTCTCAAAAAAGCCCATATCTGTTTGTCCATTCGGACAGGGCAGAGCTGCGGACTCGTCCCCAGTTCTCTCCCTAAGGTGGTGTCAGTGTTTTACCTGAACCAGCTTATTGTGGTGCCTTGCACCTACTAGGGACTTGGAGGACTCCAAGTTGCTAGATGTTGTCAGGGCCCTGAAAATATGTTCCAGGACGGCTGGAGTCAGGAAAACTGACTTGCTGTTATCCTGTATGCACCCAACAAACTGGGTGCTCTTGCTTCTAAGCAGACTATTGCTAGTTGGATGTGTAATACAATTCAGCTTGCACATTCTGTGGCAGGCCTGCCACAGCCAAAATATGTAAATGCCCATTCCACAAGGAAGGTGGGCTCATCTTGGGCGGCTGCCCGAGGGGTCTCGGCTTTACAACTTTGCCGAGCAGCTACTTGGTCAGGGGCAAACACGTTTGCTAAATTCTACAAATTTGATACCCTGGCTAAGGAGGACCTGGAGTTCTCTCATTCGGTGCTGCAGAGTCATCCGCACTCTCCCGCCCGTTTGGGAGCTTTGGTATAATCCCCATGGTCCTTTCAGGAACCCCAGCATCCACTAGGACGATAGAGAAAATAAGAATTTACTTACCGATAATTCTATTTCTCGGAGTCCGTAGTGGATGCTGGGCGCCCATCCCAAGTGCGGATTATCTGCAATACTTGTACATAGTTACAAAAATCGGGTTATTATTGTTGTGAGCCATCTTTTCAGAGGCTCCGCTGTTATCATACTGTTAACTGGGTTTAGATCACAAGTTGTACGGTGTGATTGGTGTGGCTGGTATGAGTCTTACCCGGGATTCAAAATTCCTCCCTTATTGTGTACGCTCGTCCGGGCACAGTACCTAACTGGCTTGGAGGAGGGTCATAGGGGGAGGAGCCAGTGCACACCACCTGATCGGAAAGCTTTACTTTTGTGCCCTGTCTCCTGCGGAGCCGCTATTCCCCATGGTCCTTTCAGGAACCCCAGCATCCACTACGGACTCCGAGAAATAGAATTATCGGTAAGTAAATTCTTATTTTCTAAGTTTTATATGTTGATACAGTGGCGTAGCTACTGCCCCCGCAGCCCTCGCGGTGGCTTGGGGGCGAGGGGCTGCGGGGGCGCCACTGATTTAGCGCAGATTGACATGCGGACGAGCGTCCGCATGTCAATCTGCTCCTGCTAACCCTCCCTGCTGTGTTGGAGGGACACGGAGGGCACAGCGCTCGCCTCTCCTGTGTCCCTCCTGCATCATCTCCGGCGGCCGCGGGTCTAATAAACGAAGTGCCGTTCGTGAGCTCTGATTGGCTCACGAACCGGCACTTCGTTTATTAGACCCGCGGCCGCCGGAGATGATGCAGGAGGGACACAGGAGAGGCGCGTGCTGTGCCCTCCGTGTCCCTCCAACACAAACCAGCGGGGGAGCGGCGGAGGGGGGAGGGGGCATATATGGCACTGGGGGGGAATATCTGGCACTGGGGGCATATGTGGCACTGGGGGGGTGGGGGAATCTGGCACTGGGAGCATATCTGGCACTGAGGGGGGAATATCTGGCACTGGGGGCATATGTGGCACTGGGGGGGTGGGGGAATCTGGCACTGGGAGCATATCTGGCACTGGGGGGGATATCTGGCACTGGGGGCATATGTGGCACTGGGGGGGTGGGGGAATCTGGCACTGGGAGCATATCTGGCACTGGGGGGGGGGAATATCTGGCACTGTGAGCATATCTGGCACTGGGGGGGGGGAATATCTGGCACTGGGGGCATATGTGGCACTGGGGGGAATATCTGGCACTGGGGGCATATGTGGCACTGGGAGCATATCTGGCACTGGGGGGGAATATCTGGCACTGGGGGGGGATATCTGGCACTGGGGGCATATGTGGCACTGAGGGGGAATATCTGGCACTGGGGGCATATGTGGCACTGGGGGGGTATATGTGTACCTGGCACATAGGGGGGGTGCTATATTGTGCACTGGGGTCATGTGAGTACCTGGCACCGTGGGGTAATATCTGGCACTGGGGACATATGTGGCACTGGGAGCACAGCCCTAGCAACAAGCACTACCCCCTAGCAACGAGCATGACACCCAGTGCATGATACCCCTGGCAACGAGCATGACACCCTGAGCATGAAAACCCCTGGCACCGTGCATGGAACCAAGAGCATGAAACCCCTGGCAACGAGCATGACACCCAGTGCATGAAACCCCTGGCAACGAGCATGACACTCAGTGCATGAAACCCCTGGCAACGAGCAGGTAATTTAAAAGTAATTAGAAGCCTTACTGTAGGATTTAATGTGTAATGGGCATTACGGTGTGTGACATAATGTATCACGGACATAGCGGTGTGTGTCATAATGTGCCACAGGCATTACGGTGTGTGGCATACTATATCACGGGCATTGTGGTATGTGGTATAATGTCTCAGGGTCATTGCAGTGTGGCATAATGTATAACGGGCATTGCGGTGTGTGGCATAGGGTATAATGGGCATTGCGGTATGTGTCGGGCATTGCGGTATGTGTCAGGCATTACGGTGTGTTGTATACTATATTACGGGCATTGTGGTATGTGGTATAATGTATCAGGGCATTGCAGTGTGTAGCATAATGTATAACGGGCATTGCGATTCCTGTCATAATGTGTCGGGGGCATTACGGTGTGTTGTATACTATATCACGGGCATTGTGGTATAATGTATCAGGGGCATTGCAGTGTGTAGCATAATGTATAACGGGCATTGCGATTCCTGTCATAATGTGTCGGGGGCATTACGGTGTGTGGCATAATGTGTCGGGGGCATTATGGTGTGTGCATATTGTGTCATGTGCATTATTGTGTGTGGCATAATGTCTAAGGGCCATTGCAGTATGTGGCATAATGTATACTGGGCATTACTATAAGGAGGAAAAATGACAAATAATGTAAGGGGCATGAATCAGGATTATTTTTCTCTGACGTCCTAGTGGATGCTGGGAACTCCGTAAGGACCATGGGGAATAGACGGCTCCGCAGGAGACTGGGCACATCTAAAGAAAGATTTAGGACTATCTGGTGTGCACTGGCTCCTCCCCCTATGACCCTCCTCCAAGCCTCAGTTAGATTTCTGTGCCCGGCCGAGCTGGATGCACACTAGGGGCTCTCCTGAGCTCCTAGAAAGAAAGTATAGTTTAGGTTTTTTATTTTACAGTGAGACCTGCTGGCAACAGGCTCACTGCACCGAGGGACTAAGGGGAGAAGAAGCGAACCTACCTAAGTGGTGGTAGCTTGGGCTTCTTAGGCTACTGGACACCATTAGCTCCAGAGGGATTGCACACAGGACACGACCTCGTCGTCCGTTCCCGGAGCCGCGCCGCCGTCCCCCTTACAGAGCCAGAAGCAAGAAGGTCCGGAAAATCGGCGGCTGAAGACTTCTGTCTTCTCCAAGGTAGCGCACAGCACTGCAGCTGTGCGCCATTGCTCCTCATGCACACCACACACTGCGGTCACTGATGGGTGCAGGGCGCTGGGGGGGGGGGCGCCCTGAGCAGCAATAAATAACACCTTGGCTGGCAAACTGACACCATATATAACCCCAGGGGCTATATAGGTATATATTAACCCCTGCCAGAATTATTAAAATAGCGGGAGAAAGCCCGCCAAAAAAGGGGCGGAGCCATCTCCCTCAGCACACTGGCGCCATTTTCCCTCACAGCTCCGCTGGAAGGATCGCTCCCTGGCTCTCCCCTGCAGTCCTGCACTACAGAAAGAGTAAAAAAGAGAGGGGGGGCACAAATTTAGGCGCCGTATAGTATATATATGCAGCTATCAGTGGCAAACGCAGGATTTGCATGGGGGGGTTTCCAGAACTGGGCGGAGCCAATCACGGGGTGGGGACTGAGGCGACCCAGTATATGCTGGGTCCGTAAAACTAGTGTGTCTGTATGTATATATATATATATATATCTACACTCATATATATATATATATATATATACATATATCTACACACACATATACATATATATATATATATATGACAAGAATTACTCTCCCACTGCGCTATTTCAAATAAAACACTAAAATTAATTAATTATATGGCTGCCTGTATCCTCTAAGTTCCCTGTTAGGAGGAACTAAATGTGTGAAAATATGAAACGAAATAGAGGAGATGGCGCCAAGGGAGTTATATCAACGCCCTACCTAAAAACGGACCCTTACAGTACTCTCCGGATAAATTACGTCAGATAACAAATACTAACATAAAAATTTATTAAAACAACATATAAACCCGACACAAATGTTCATAAGTATACAGAGTTGATACATTTACATTTGTCGCACAATTTGAACAATCAGTTTGTAGTGATGAGGAAAAAGCGTAGATATATCACTACGATTTCCTCCTCCTTATTGTAGATTCGGAGGTAACATCAGATAATAGATAGATAAATAACCCAACGCGTTTCGTCTTGTTCCAAGACTTCATCAGGGGTAAAATCTCTTCATTTCAGAACATATTGTCAGCACATAAAAGGTCATTCAAAGATGTATGAACAACGTTTCAATATTTCAATGGGACTTGATTGATACAGCGAGGACCATACCTCATATATCATCAGCTTGAGTCTGACATTCAGATATTCGAATATGGGGAAGATTCATATGTGTATAGAATCTAACTGGTTCGCAAGCATAAGGAACCTCGTCGGTCAGCAGCTTGAACCTGACACTCAGAGATTCAGGAGTGAAGGCAATTCAAATGGGTATAATGTCTAACCAATTTAGAACACGTGGTAGACCCTCCAGTGGTGCAGTGCTGACAGCCAAGTCTCTGTATCTGAATGTCAGACTCAAGCTGATGATATATGAGGTATGGTCCTCGCTGTATCAATCAAGTCCCATTGAAATATTGAAACGTTGTTCATACATCTTTGAATGACCTTTTATGTGCTGACAATATGTTCTGAAATGAAGAGATTTTACCCCTGATGAAGTCTTGGAACAAGACGAAACGCGTTGGATTATTTATCTATCTATTATCTGATGTTACCTCCGAATCTACAATAAGGAGAAGGAGGAAATCGTAGTGATATATCTACGCTTTTTCCTCATCACTACAAACTGATTGTTCAAATTGTGCGACAAATGTAAATGTATCAACTCTGTATACTTATGAACATTTGTGTCGGGTTTATATGTTGTTTTAATAAATTTTTATGTTAGTATTTGTTATCTGACGTAATTTATCCGGAGAGTACTGTAAGGGTCCGTTTTTAGGTAGGGCGTTGATATAACTTCCTTGGCGCCATCTCCTCTATTTCGTTTCATATATATATATATATACACACATACATACACACACACACACACACATACATATACACGGGTGGTCTTCAGTAAGCCGGCGGTCGGGCTCCCGGCGACCAGCATACTGGCGCCGGGAGCCTGACCGCCGGCATACCGACACTTATTCTCCCTCGTGGGGGTCCACGACCCCCCTGGAGGGAGAATAAAAAATAGTGTGGCGCGCGTAGCGTGGCGAGCGCAGCGAGCCCGCAAGGGGCTCATTTGCGCTCGCCACACTGTTGGTAAGCCGGCGGCCGGCCTCCCGGCGCCGGTATGCTGGTCGCCGGGAGGCCGTCCGCCAGGAGATCGTAGCGAACCCATATACACATATACATAGCATATTAAACATGCATACATATATATATATATATATATACACACACACACACACACACACACACACATACAGTACACATATATATACACATGTATATATATATATCTATATATATCTATCATATGTGCGTGTGTGTGTGTGTTTATATGTATGTATGTATGTATATACATGTGTATATATGTAGGCACATGGATATATATGTACTATAATTAAAATAAAGTAAACTTTTATTGCACTTGCAAGTGCCACCAGGAAGACAGCAGGCTGCAGAGGATGCTAGACAGTCATTAATAATACTCATGCAGCTAAAAAAAAGAAAAAAAAAAAAAATTTTTTTTTTTTTTTTTTTTTTTTTTTTTTAGTGGAGGGGGGTTTCTGGGTACTCGGAAACCCCCCCTGGGTGCGCCACTGGCTATAAGGGAAAACACTCTTTATAGGTGATATCCCTGTGGTATATAGCGCTCTGGTGTGTGCTGGCATACTCTCCCTCTGTCTCCCCAAAGGGCTTTGTGGGGTCCTGTCCTCTGTCAGAGCATTCCCTGTGTGTGTGCTGTGTGTCGGTACTGCTGTGTCGACATGTATGATGAGGAAAATGATGTGGAGGCGGAGCAAATGCCTGTGAATGTGATGTCACCCCCTGCGGGGTCGACACCTGTGTGGATGGACTTATGGAAGGAATTACGTGACAGTGTCAACTCCTTACACAAAAGGTTTGACGACATAGGACAGCCGGCTACTCAGCTTGTGCCTGTTCCAGCGTCTCAAGTGTCATCAGGGGCTTTAAAACGCCCGCTACCTCAGGTGACAGACACAGATGTCGACACGGATACCGACTCCAGTGTCGACGACGATGAGACTAGTGTACCCTCCAATAGGTCCACCCGTTACATGATTGAGGCAATGAAAAATGTATTACACATTTCTGATAATACCCCAGGTACCACAAAAAAGGGTATTATGTTTGGTGAGAAAAAACTTCCTGCATCTGAGGAATTAAATGAGGTGTGTGAGGAAGCGTGGACTTCCCCCGATAAGAAATTGATAATTTCTAAACGGTTATTGGCAGCGTACCCTTTCCCGCCAGAGGATAGGTCACGTTGGGAAACACCCCCTAGGGTAGATAAGGCGCTGACACGCTTATCAAAAAAGGTGGCACTACCGTCTCCGGATACGGCCGCCCTGAAGGAACCTGCTGATAGGAAGCAGGAAACTACCCTTAAAGCTATATACACACACACGGGCATTATATTGAGACCAGCTATTGCATCAGCATGGATGTGCAGTGCTGCAGCTGCGTGGTCAGATTCCCTGTCGGATAATATTGATACTATGGATAGGGACAATATTTTGCTGACGATAGAGCATATAAAAGACGCCGTCTTATACATGCGTGATGCACAGAGGAATATTTGCCGGCTGGCATCAAAAATAAGCGCTATGTCCATTGCCGCCAGGCGGGGGTTATGGACTCGGCAATGGTCAGGCAATGCCGACTCGAAACGGCACATGGAAGTTTTACCCTATAAGGGGGTGGAACTGTTTGGGGAGGGTCTTTCAGACCTCGTTTCCACAGCTACTGCTGGGAAATCGACCTTTTTGCCACAGGCTACCCCACAGCAAAAGAAAGCACCGTATTATCAGGTACAGTCCTTTCGGCCCCAGAAAAGCAAGAGGGCTAGAGGCTCATCCTTTCTGCTGAGAGGCAAAGGTAGAGGGAAAAAGCTGCAGCACACAGCTAGTTCCCAAGAGCAGAAGTCCTCCCCTGCGTCCGGTAAGTCCACAGCATGACGCTGGGGCTGCTCAGGCGGACCCGGGTACAGTGGGGGCCCGTCTCAGAAATTTCAGCGCACAGTGGGCTCTCTCACAGGTGGATCCCTGGGTCCTTCAAGTAGTATCTCAGGGGTACAGGCTGGAATTCGAGACGTCTCCCCCCCCGCCGTTTCCTAAAATCTGCCTTACCGGCTACTCCCTCTGCCAGGGAGGCAGTGTTGGTGGCTATTCAAAAACTGTATTCACAGCAAGTGATTGTCAAGGTACCCCTCCTTCAGCAAGGAAAGGGTTACTATTCCACAATGTTTGTGGTACCGAAACCGGACGGTTCGGTGAGACCCATCTTAAATTTAAAATCCTTGAACACCTATATCAAAAGGTTCAAGTTCAAGATGGAATCGCTCAGGGCGGTTATTGCGAGCCTGGACGAGGGGGATTACATGGTCTCCCTGGACATCAAGGATGCGTACCTGCATGTCCCCATTTACCCTCCTCACCAGGAGTACCTCAGATTTGTGGTACAGGACTGTCACTATCAGTTCCAGACGCTGCCGTTTGGGTTATCCACGGCACCGAGGGTCTTTACCAAGGTAATGGCCGAAATGATGATACTCCTTCGCAAGAAGGGAGTTTTAATTATCCCGTACTTGGACGATCTCCTGATAAAGGCGAGGTCCAAGGAATAGTTGGTAGTGGGGGTAGCACTTTCTCGGGAAGTGCTGCAACAGCACGGCTGGATTCTCAATATTCCAAAGTCACAGCTGATCCCGACGACACGTCTTCGGTTCCTGGGAATGATTCTGGACACAGACCAGAAAAAAGTGTTTCTTCCAGTGGAAAAAGCCGTGGAGTTGTCATCTCTAGTCAGAGACCTCCTAAAACCAGGACAGGTGTCGGTACATCAATGCACATGAGTCCTGGGAAAAATGGTAGCTTCGTACGAAGCAATTCCATTTGGAAGGTTCCACGCAAGGACTTTCCAGTGGGACCTGTTGGACAAATGGTCCGGATCCCATCTCCAGATACAACAGCGGATAACCTTGACGGCAAGGACCAGGGTGTCGCTGCTGTGGTGGCTGCAGAGGGCTCATCTACTAGAGGGCCGCAGATTCGGAATACAGGACTGGGTCCTGGTGACCACGGATGCCAGCCTTCGGGGCTGGGGTGCAGTCACACAGGGAAGAAATTTCCAAGGACTGTGGTCAAATCAGGAGATTTCGCTTCACATAAATATTCTGGAGCTAAGGGCCATTTACAATGCCCTAAGCCAAGCAAGGCCCCTGCTTCAGAACCAGCCGGTACTGATCCAATCAGACTTTACGGCGGTCGCCCATGTAAACAGACAGGGCGGCACAAGAAGCAGGAGGGCAATGGCAGAAGCCACAAGGATTCTCCGATGGGCGGAAAATCATGTGTTAGCACTGACAGCAGTGTTCATTCCGGGAGTGGACAACTGGGAAGCAGACTTCCTCAGCAGGCACGACCTCCACCCGGGAGAATGGGGACTTCATCCAGAAGTCTTCCAAATGCTGGTAAACCGTTGGGAAAGACCACAGGTGGACATGATGGCGTACCGCCTCAACAAAAAGCTAAAAAGATATTGCGCCAGGTCAAGGGACCCTCAGGCGATCGCTATGGACGCTCTAGTAACACCGTGGGTGCACCAGTCGGTTTATGTGTTTCCTCCTCTGCCTCTCATTCCCAAGGTACTGAGAATAATACGAAGGCGAGGAGTGAAAACTATACTCGTGGTTCCGGTTTCTCCAAGAAGAGCTTGGTACCCGGAACTTCAAGAGATGCTTTCAGAGGACCCTTGGCCTCTGCCGCTCAGACGGGACCTGCTGCAGCAGGGGCCCTGTCTGTTCCAAGACTTACCGCGGCTGCGTTTGACGGCATGGCGGTTGAACACCGGATCCTGAAGGAAAAGGGCATTCCGGAGGAAGTCATCCCTACCCTGATCAAAGCCAGGAAGGATGTCACCGCAAAACATTATCACCGCATTTGGCGGAAATATGTTGCTTGGTGTGAGGCCAGGAAGGCCCCAACGGAGGAATTTCAACTGGGTCGATTCCTGCATTTCCTGCAAGCAGGGGTGACGTTGGGCCTCAAATTGGGGTCCATTAAGGTCCAGATTTCGGCCCTGTCGATTTTCTTCCAGAAAGAACTGGCTTCACTGCCTGAAGTTCAGACTTTTGTCAAAGGAGTTCTGCATATTCAGCCTCCTTTTGTGCCCCCAGTGGCACCTTGGGATCTCAATGTGGTTTTGGAGTTCCTGAAATCACATTGGTTTGAACCACTTAAGACCGTGGATTTGAAATATCTCGCGTGGAAAGTGGTCATGCTGTTGGCCCTGGCTTCGGCCAGGCGTGTGTCAGAATTGGCGGCTTTGTCATGTAAAAGCCCTTACCTGACTTTCCATATGGATAGGGCAGAGTTGAGGACTCGTCCTCACTTTCTCCCGAAGGTGGTATCAGCTTTTCACTTGAACCAACCTATTGTGGTTCCTGCGGCTACTAGGGACTTTCAGCTGGCGCATTCTGCGGTGGGACTACCGCAGCCTAAATTTGTAAAAGCCCATTCCACAAGGAAAGTGGGCTCATCTTGGGCGGCTGCCCGAGGGGTCTCGGCTTTACAACTTTGCCGAGCTGCTACTTGGTCAGGGGCAAACACGTTTGCAAAATTCTATAAATTTGATACCCTGGCTGAGGAGGACCTGGAGTTCTCTCATTCGGTGCTGCAGAGTCATCCGCACTCTCCCGCCCGTTTGGGAGCTTTGGTATAATCCCCATGGTCCTTACGGAGTTCCCAGCATCCACTAGGACGTCAGAGAAAATAAGAATTTACTCACCGGTTATTCTATTTCTCGTAGTCCGTAGTGGATGCTGGGCGCCCATCCCAAGTGCGGATTGTCTGCAATACTTGTAAATAGTTATTGTTACACATATCGGGTTGTTATTGCGAGCCATCTGTTCAGAGGCTCCTTTGTTATCATACTGTTAACCGGGGTTCCTATCACGAGTTATACGGTGTGATTGGTGTGGCTGGTATGAGTCTTACACGGGATTCAAAATCCTTCCTTATTGTGTCAGCTCTTCCGGGCACAGTGTCCTAACTGAGGCTTGGAGGAGGGGCATAGAGGGAGGAGCCAGTGCACACCAGATAGTCCTAAATCTTTCTTTAGATGTGCCCAGTCTCCTGCGGAGCCGTCTATTCCCCATGGTCCTTACGGAGTTCCCAGCATCCACTACGGACTACGAGAAATAGAATTACCGGTGAGTAAATTCTTATTTTCTTTCCCGTGGTGGCTAACGTCTGGTCGTGCAGGTTGGAAAACTGGGGTATAACGTAGTCTTTTCCTGCAATGCCACGCCCCTTTATGTGAAGCCACGCCCATCCCAACGAAGCCACACACCCTATTTTTCGGCGCGCGCGCACATTTATCGCTTTAATAGTGGCAATTATGGGGGATAAGGGGGGGGGGGGGGGGGGCGCCGAAGATTTTTTTGGCTTGGGGGAGAAAAATTTCTAGTTACACCACTATGTTGATATCATGTATTCTGATATATATGAATTACCAGTTACCTGGCGTTATGATCTATTATTATTGATTTGCTATCGTAAAATAAATTGTGGCTGTTGTGATGTCATCCCGTTCCCATCATCACCTTCCTTTCCTACCCCCTCCCCATGCCCTGTGCTCGATGTATAAGCATCGGGATTACTCCTGAAGCATTTGCTTAAGCTTAAACCACATTTGTATAATTGGGTTGGATATGCATGACCTAAGGTCAGGATACCACAGTTCAGCATACCTCCTCCGGGATCCCAGCAGGGGAATGCCAGCACGGGGGAGGGGGAAAACACTTGTTCTATTCCCACAAGTATAGAGCGGGAATAGAACATGCTAGTCGGGTTTCTGAGCGGGCGGGATGTAGGGGGAGGTATTGTGCCGCCGGTCACATAACTACATCCGTATAATTAGCTGGGAAAAGAACCCAGCCATTCAGAGGCTGCTATCTATCACCTAACCTATGTATAGGATTTGCAAAGATACTTTCATATTAATTTTGCATATAACTAAAGGTGTGTACACATGGTGAGATTTCGGCTTCTTGGTCACCTCCCTGACTAGGGCCCATCTCCCCCGATCGCTCAGTTTAGATGGCTGGCCAACTCTAGGAAGAGTCCTGGTGGTTCCGAACTTCTTCCATTTATGGATGATGGAGACCACTGTGCTCATTGGTACCTTCAAAGCAGCAGATATTTTTCTGTACCCTTCCCCAGATTTGTGCCTTGAGATAATCTTGTCTCGGAGGTCTACAGACAATCCCTTTGACTTCATGCTTGGTTTATGCTCAGACATGCACTGTCAAGTGTGGGACCTTATATAGACAGGTGTGTGCCTTTCAGATCATGTCCAATCAACTGAATATACCACAGGTGGACTCCAAATAAGCTGTAGGAACATCTCAAGGATGGTCAGTGGAAACAGAATGCACCTGAGCTCAATTTTGAAGTTAATGGCAAAGGCTGTGAATACTTTTTTTTATAAATTTTCAAAAATCTAAATAAAATCTTTTTTTCACGTTGTGGGGTATTGTGTGTAGAATTTTAAGAGAAAATATGAATTTATTCCATTTTGGAATAAGGCTGTAACATAACAAAAGGTGGAAAAAGTGAAGCACTGTGAATACTTTCCGGATGCACTGTATATGCACTAAAGGGGGGTAAGAAAGGGACAGAAACACTAACGCAAGGAGAGGAGTGTGCACATAATACATGCATACACACATACATACAAATTTTGGGTAGGGAAGGCCATCGGTGTGTTCAACATCGATGGTTGCCATCGATGGAGAAACTGAGAGTGGCCATCGATGGGCACTAACTATGCTATAGGAGACCATTGATGGTTTCTCTCATCGATGGCCATCCCTGTTATTTCTGTGAAAGGCCCGCTGGCTAATCACAGCCTGGGGGCGGGGCTGTGCAGGTGTAAGGGGCGGAACTATGCTCCATGTCCTGGCATCTTGTGGGAAAAAAAAAATATATAGTCGTTTAGGCCTAGCCATCGATGGAGTGAAACCATCTGGTTCTCCCCCATCGATGGTAAAAGTATGCAACATAGGTCATAGACCATCGATGATTTTGAATAATCGATGGTCGATGGCCATCCCTAATTTGGGGAACAGGGGGGAGAGAATCATCCACTGAAAGCAGGGAAGGAGGAAAATCATTGTAACGTTCCTGACGCTCAGAACTCGAGAGATGTAGTGAGACGAGTTCTGAGCACCAGTACGTGAAGCTGAACTAGGGAGAGGTACGAGAATAGCCCCTAGCACCCTACCTCCGTTGTTTTACCCGTGTGGTCAACTTACGCCTGAATGACTATGGTTTCTTGGGCCCACGGAAGCCGCGTTTGAAGGGCGGATTAGGTCTGCCCAACTCCGATGCCCCCAGGTCTTAGAAAGAGACAAAGCGTGAACCGAGACAGGGAAATAACAAGGGGACCTTTAACTAAAACAAACAGAAGCTAGGGGCTACTAACTACCCCAAAACTAAACGTATGTGCGGCACGCCGCCAAGGGAAAAGAACAACAAAGATACCACTGTCCGTACCCCCACACGGCACCGCCGAGTTCCGGGGAGGACAGTGAAAAGCGGAAACCTCCGCAAAAACCAGCAACATCAAAGTAAAACAAAATATAAACGGCCTAGGCCGCGACTCGCGGCAGAATCCGCTACTCACGAAACCGGGAGAGAACCCCAAGTAACGAGAACCCACGAATGACTGCAACAGGTTCGTTTTGGACAGGAAGGATTCCCAGGACCGGCTCCAGAACTCCAGGACTCGGGAGCACAGGGAGCAGGATCGACCAGATACAGCTAAACCAGGAATAGACGTTTCCAGGCATGAACAGCATGCAAGAAGCTATCACCGGCGTCTGTGCCAGGAGGTGAGGGAGAATAAAACAGAGAACCCTCCAATGGCTGCAGAGAAACTTGATTAATAATGTCGTGCAGCTGCCTTGCTGCACGACCAGGGCTAAGCAGGTGTGGTGATTGACAGGAAGCAACGGGGTACGCAGTAGACAGTGGCGTCCCCGTTGCTAAGGGTCCAGTGGGTCGGCGCACACGGCGTCCTAGCATTGCTAGGGACCCGGCGGCTAAGTGCGCACGGCGTCCTAGCGTTGCTAGGGACCCAGCGGCTCAGCGCGCATGGCGTCCCATCGTTGCTAGGCGCCGGGCGGGCAGGGAAGAAGGTGCAGCGGCCGTGAGCGTTGCTCGGAAACAGACCGAGCGGCGCCGTGGACCGTGGCACCTAACAATCATCTCCTACAGTCTACCCTCTCCTATGCTGCTCTGTCTGAGTAGATGTAAGTTCAGCTGAATGAAGACACCTGCTGCGCTCTGTTATGTTGCAGTCATCTTGCTGAATGAGTCAGATTACACTGCAGGTGCTTAGCAAATAAAACAAGCTTAAGGGCTGTAATAGGGCCTACACACTGGCCGATATTCCTCAAAGATATGAACGATCTCGTTCATTATTGAATGAGATAACGTTCATATCTTTGAGTGTGGAGTCACCAGCGATGAACGATGCACGGCCCTGCGCTCATTCATCGCTGGTGCCCCGTCGGATGTGCATGCAGGCCAATATGGACGATCTCGCCCATATTTGCCTGCACTTCAATGGAGCCGGGTGATGGGGGGAGTGAAGAAACGTCACTCCCCCGTCACTGCCCCCCTCTCCCGCCGCCAGGTCGCCCGTCGGCCGTATCAGCCGTCGGGCAGCTCAGTGGCGGATCTTTATATGTGTAGGGACCTTAACACACTACCCGCCGGTTTACACCGGATGAAAAAAAGTCGGACAAACTTTGTCCGGCTTGTTACCATCCGGCAGGGTCTTTCACACACACAACGGCTTTGAGCTGTGTGTAATGCTGGGCGCATGCGCAGCAGCAGACACGGCTTGAAAAAAAAACGTTGTGGGTGAAAGCTCCGCTTCACACACACGGTTCTCTGCCTTCAAATTGGGCACGGCCCCGACTCGGCAGCCGGACCTTCCAGTGTATATTTCCGGCTGCTACCCGGTAGCCGGGCCGGGGCCGTGCCGCGTGAAAGGACCCTACCCCTTACACTGTTAATTACAATACCGGCATGGGAAAAAGCTATCCGGCTTTTTCTTGCCCGGCAAAAGACGGCGCATGTGTTACAGCCCTATGGCACTGTTTCCTCTGCTGAATGCAGAAGCGTCCAAAAAGAAGTTTACTACAGCAAATAGGTGTGCCAGAAAAGCAGGAGCATCTGCGTCAGGTTGTGCTCAACTTTCCATCAGGGTCTCCAGAATTGTATTCCTCTGCAAACAGCTTTTCCACTGCAAAGCTCCATACGTGCAGAAATTTGCTATTGCTTCATTAATCTATCACCTCAATTTATTGTATTTTCAGTATGTCTTTACCTTGTTTTGCATTGTTTTTACAATATTTCATGTCATAATGTATAACTGATTTTAAATAAAATGTAAAAGAATTATTTGGTTTTATAACAGGTCTCTTGTATTAGAAAAACAGAAATTTGGCTCCCAAACTTTGTCTCTGGAAGGAAGTGATCTCTCAGGTGAGCATCAATTATTTCTTATGCTAGTTATACAAGATTTGCAGGTAGAAAACGATAATGACTCAATTTAGAAAAATATCCTTAACGTGACAAGTATTTTATATTATATCATGCGCTGACTATAAGCACATAAATATTGCTTTCATTTTAAATATTTCCTAGAAGGAAACCACAGCTGCTAAAGGTGGGGGATTCAGAATGAAGGGGAAGAGGGGTATAAGGGAAGGTGGACAATATTAGAACAATGCACATACATCACCCCCTTTACTGTATCTGAGTAGAGAAAGACCACCTTTCTATCAAAGTAACAGTTGCTCCACCCCTTTCTCCTGTGGCATGCCTCCTTTAATATTAAATTATAGTGCTTGATATCGTTTTTATATAAAATTTAAAATAAAATGTATAGCGTTCGATATTAAACCGTATTAAAAGATAATTGCTTTGAAAAGAATGTCACATATGACAAAAAAAAATCTATATTTTAAAGTAACACAAAATGTTCTTACATTCCAGCAGCTAACTTCATGCCATGTCACACATGGTACTGGTTTAAAAAGCATATTGATTTTAATGACCGTGTCCATTTTCTTAGATGCACGGAAGCGTCACACATGGCACTGATTTAAAAAGCATATTGATTTTAATGACCATGCATGATTAATGATGACAGCGCAAATTTCAAAATTTGACATTCTCACACGTTATGTTTTGCAAACATATGTAGAAACAGCGTATTTGGTTTTAAATTTAAGAATATTTAAAAAGCTTAACTGTATTTCTCTATCGTCCTAAGTGGATGCTGGGGTTCCTGAAAGGACCATGGGGAATAGCGGCTCCGCAGGAGACAGGGCACAAAAAAGTAAAGCTTTACTAGGTCAGGTGGTGTGCACTGGCTCCTCCCCCTATGACCCTCCTCCAGACTCAAGTTAGATTTTGTGCCCGAACGAGAAGGGTGCAATCTAGGTGGCTCTCCTAAAGAGCTGCTTAGAGAAAGTTTAGTTTAGGTTTTTTTCTTTACAGTGAGTCCTGCTGGCAACAGGATCACTGCAACGTGGGACTTAGGGGGAAAGTAGTAAACTCACCTGCATGCAGAGTGGATTTGCTGCTTGGCTACTGGACACCATTAGCTCCAGAGGGATCGAACACAGGCCCAGCCGTGGAGTCCGGTCCCGGAGCCGCGCCGCCGACCCCCTTGCAGATGCTGAAGCGTGAAGAGGTCCGGAAACCGGCGGCTGAAGACTCCTCAGTCTTCATAAGGTAGCGCACAGCACTGCAGCTGTGCGCCATTTTCCTCTCAGCACACTTCACTGGGCAGTCACTGAGGGTGCAGAGCGCTGGGGGGGGGCGCTCTGAGAGGCAAATATAAACCTTATACAAGGCTAAAAATACCTCACATATAGCCCATAGGGGCTATATGGAGATATTTAACCCCTGCCTGACTGGAAAAATAGCGGGAGAAGAACCCGCCGAAAAAGGGGCGGGGCCTATCTCCTCAGCACACGGCGCCATTTTCTGTCACAGCTCCGCTGGTCAGAACGGCTCCCAGGTCTCTCCCCTGCACTGCACTACAGAAACAGGGTAAAACAGAGAGGGGGGGCACATTAATGGCTATATATATATATATTAAAGCAGCTATAAGGGAGCACTTAATATAAGGATATCCCTTGTATATATAGCGCTTTGTGGTGTGTGCTGGCAGACTCTCCCTCTGTCTCCCCAAAAGGGCTAGTGGGTCCTGTCTTCATTAGAGCATTCCCTGTGAGTTTGCGGTGTGTGTCGGTACGTGGTGTCGACATGTATGAGGACGATATTGGTGTGGAGGCGGAGCAATTGCCAAATATGCAGATGTCACCCCCCAGGGGGTCGACACCAGAATGGATGCCTTTATTTGTGGAATTACGTGATGGTTTATCTTCCCTTAAACAGTCAGTTGAGGACATGAGGCGGCCGGACAATCAATTAATGCCTGTCCAGGCGCCTCAAACACCGTCAGGGGCTGTAAAACGCCCTTTGCCTCAGTCGGTCGACACAGACCCAGACACGGGCACTGATTCCAGTGACGACGGTAGAAATTCAAACGTATTTTCCAGTAGGGCCACACGTTATATGATTTTGGCAATGAAGGAGACGTTACATTTAGCTGATACTACAGATACCGTAAAACAGGGTATTATGTATGGTGTGAAAAAACTACAAACAGTTTTTCCTGAATCAGAAGAATTAAATGACGTGTGTGATGAAGCGTGGGTTGCTCCTGATAAAAAGTTGATAATTTCAAAAAAGTTATTGGCATTATACCCTTTCCCGCCAGAGGTTAGGGCGCGCTGGGAAACACCCCCTAAGGTGGACAAGGCGCTCACACGCTTATCCAAACAAGTGGCGTTACCCTCTCCTGAGACGGCCGCACTTAAGGATCCATCAGATAGAAAGATGGAAGTTATTCAAAAGAATATATACACACATGCAGGTGTTATACTACGACCAGCTATAGCAACTGCCTGGATGTGCAGTGCTGGAGTAGTTTGGTCAGAATCCCTGATTGAAAATATTGATACCCTAGATAGGGACAATGTTTTACTGTCGTTAGAACAAATAAAGGATGCATTTATCTATATGCGTGATGCACAGAGGGATATTTGCACACTGGCATCTCGGGTGAGTGCTATGTCCATTTCAGCCAGAAGAGCCTTATGGACACGACAGTGGACAGGCGATGCGGATTCAAAACGTCACATGGAGGTTTTGCCGTATAAAGGGGAGGAGTTATTTGGAGTTGGTCTATCAGACTTGGTGGCCACGGCTACTGCCGGGAAATCCACTTTTTTACCTCAAGTCACTCCCCAACAGAGAAAGGCACCGACCTTTCAACCGCAGCCTTTTCGCTCCTACAAAAATAAGAGAGCAAAGGGCTTGTCGTACCTGCCACGAGGCAGAGGAAGAGGGAAGAGACACCAACAGGCAGCTCCTTCCCAGGAACAGAAGCCCTCCCCGGCTCCTGCAAAAACCTCAGCATGACGCTGGGGCCTCTCAAGCGGACTCGGGGACAGTGGGGGGCCGTCTCAAAAATTACAGCGCGCAGTGGGCTCACTCGCAGGTAGACCCCTGGATCCTGCAGATAATATCTCAGGGGTACAGGTTGGAATTAGAGACGGATCCTCCTCATCGTTTCCTGAAGTCTGCCTTACCAACCGTCTCTTCCGAAAGGGAGAGGGTGTTGGAAGCCATTCACAAGCTGTACGCTCAGCAGGTGATAGTCAAAGTACCCCTATTACAACAAGGAAAGGGGTATTATTCCACTCTATTTGTGGTACCGAAGCCGGATGGCTCGGTAAGGCCTATTCTAAATCTGAAGTCCTTGAACCTCTACATAAAAAAGTTCAAGTTCAAGATGGAGTCACTCAGAGCAGTGATAGCGAACCTGGAAGAAGGGGACTTTATGGTATCCTTGGACATCAAGGATGCGTATCTACACGTTCCGATTTACCCCGCACACCAGGGGTACCTCAGGTTCATTGTTCAAAACTGTCACTATCAGTTTCAGACGCTGCCGTTCGGATTGTCCACGGCGCCTCGGGTCTTTACCAAGGTAATGGCCGAGATGATGATTCTTCTTCGAAGAAAAGGCGTATTAGTTATCCCATACTTGGACGATCTCCTAATAAGGGCAAGGTCCAGAGAACAGCTGGAGACAGCTTTAGCACTATCTCAAGAGGTGCTAAGACAACACGGGTGGATTCTGAATATTCCAAAATCCCATTTAATCCCGACAACTCGTCTGCTGTTCCTAGGAATGATTCTGGACACGGTTCAGAAAAAGGTTTTCCTTCCAGAGGAAAAAGCCAAGGAGTTATCCGATCTGGTCAGGAACCTCCTAAAACCAGGAAAAGTGTCAGTACATCAATGCACAAGAGTCCTGGGAAAAATGGTGGCTTCTTACGAAGCAATTCCATTCGGCAGATTCCATGCAAGAATATTCCAAAGGGATCTGTTGGACAAATGGTCAGGGTCGCATCTGCAGATGCACCTGCGAATAACCCTGTCACCAAAGACAAGGGTGTCACTTCTGTGGTGGTTGCAGAAGGCTCACCTATTAGAAGGCCGCAGATTCGGCATTCAGGATTGGATCCTGGTGACCACGGACGCCAGCCTGAGAGGCTGGGGAGCAGTCACACAAGGAAGAAACTTCCAGGGAGTGTGGTCGAGCCTGGAAAAGTCTCTTCACATAAACATTCTGGAACTAAGAGCAATCTACAATGCTCTAAGCCAGGCGGAACTTCTCCTGCAAGGAAAGCCGGTGTTGATTCAGTCGGACAACATCACGGCGGTCGCCCATGTAAACAGGCAGGGCGGCACAAGAAGCAGGAGTGCAATGGCAGAAGCTGCCAAGATTCTTCGCTGGGCGGAGAATCACGTGATAGCACTGTCAGCAGTGTTCATCCCGGGCGTGGACAACTGGGAAGCAGACTTCCTCAGCAGACACGATCTTCATCCGGGAGAGTGGGGTCTACATCCAGAAGTCTTCAACATGTTAATAGACCGTTGGGAAAGACCAATTGTAGACATGATGGCGTCTCGCCTCAACAAGAAACTGGACAAATATTGCGCCAGGTCAAGAGATCCACAGGCAATAGCTGTGGACGCACTGGTAACTCCTTGGGTGTACCAGTCAGTGTATGTGTTTCCTCCTCTGCCGCTCATACCAAAGGTATTGAAGATCATACGGCAAAGAAGAGTAAGAACAATACTAGTGGTTCCGGATTGGCCGAGAAGGACTTGGTATCCGGAACTTCAAGAGATGCTCACGGACGAACCGTGGCCTCTACCTCTGAGAAGGGACCTGCTACAGCAGGGTCCCTGTCTTTTTCAAGACTTACCGCGGCTGCGTTTGACGGCATGGCGGTTGAACGCCAGATCCTAAAAGGGAAAGGCATTCCAGAAGAAGTCATTCCTACCTTGATTAAGGCACGGAAGGAAGTCACCGTGAAACATTATCACCGCATTTGGCGAAAATATGTAGCGTGGTGCGAGGATCGGAGGGTTCCGACGGAGGAATTCCAACTGGGTCGTTTCCTACATTTCCTGCAATCAGGATTATCTATGGGTCTCAAATTGGGATCCATTAAGGTTCAAATTTCGGCCCTGTCAATATTCTTCCAAAAAGAATTGGCCTCTGTCCCTGAGGTCCAGACTTTTGTCAAGGGAGTACTGCATATACAGCCTCCTGTGGTGCCTCCGGTGGCACCGTGGGATCTAAATGTAGTTTTAGATTTCCTCAAATCCCATTGGTTTGAACCATTGAAAAAGGTGGATTTGAAATATCTCACATTGAAAGTGACTATGTTACTAGCCCTGGCCTCTGCCAGGAGAGTATCTGAATTGGCGGCTTTATCTTATAAAAGTCCTTATCTAATCTTCCATTCGGATAGGGCAGAACTGCGGACTCGTCCGCATTTTCTCCCTAAAGTGGTATCAGCATTTCATCTGAACCAACCTATTGTGGTGCCTGCGGCCACTAGCGACTTGGAGGACTCCAAGTTGTTGGACGTTGTCAGAGCCTTAAAAATATACATTGCAAGGACGGCTGGAGTCAGAAAATCTGACTCGCTGTTTATATTGTATGCACCCAACAAGTTGGGCGCACCTGCTTCTAAGCAGTCGATTGCTCGTTGGATTTGTAACACAATTCAACTTGCACATTCTGTGGCAGGCCTGCCACAGCCTAAAACTGTAAAAGCCCACTCCACAAGGAAGGTGGGCTCATCTTGGGCGGCTGCCCGAGGGGTCTCGGCATTACAACTCTGCCGAGCAGCTACGTGGTCGGGGGAGAACACGTTTGTAAAATTTTACAAATTTGATACCCTGGCAAAGGAGGACCTGGAGTTCTCTCATTCGGTGCTGCAGAGTCATCCGCACTCTCCCGCCCGTTTGGGAGCTTTGGTATAATCCCCATGGTCCTTTCAGGAACCCCAGCATCCACTTAGGACGATAGAGAAAATAAGAATTTACTTACCGATAATTCTATTTCTCGGAGTCCGTAGTGGATGCTGGGCGCCCATCCCAAGTGCGGATTATCTGCAATACTTGTACATAGTTATTGTTAACTAATTCGGGTTATTGTTAAGGAGCCATCTTTAAGAGGCCCTTTCTGTTGTCATACTGTTAACTGGGTTTAGATCACAAGTTGTACGGTGTGATTGGTGTGGCTGGTATGAGTCTTACCCGGGATTCAAAATGCCTCCCTTATTGTGTATGCTCGTCCGGGCACAGTACCTAACTGGAGTCTGGAGGAGGGTCATAGGGGGAGGAGCCAGTGCACACCACCTGACCTAGTAAAGCTTTACTTTTTTGTGCCCTGTCTCCTGCGGAGCCGCTATTCCCCATGGTCCTTTCAGGAACCCCAGCATCCACTACGGACTCCGAGAAATAGAATTATCGGTAAGTAAATTCTTATTATTACAACATATATATCATTGCATACATGACATATGTTACTGTGTGTTAAATAGCACTAAAAAGTTTATCTTTATTGTGGCCGATCGCTGAACTTTGATTGCAAGCCGACATGACCAGACTTGTCGGTATTACAGCATGACATGTCCAGACCTGTATATTAACGAAAAAAGATTTACACCAAATACCACATATTATTGTGTATTAAACCGTTTATATCGCTGCATACAGAACATATATTACTGTGTATTACAGAGTGTATAGCACTGTATACAGACCACATATTACAGTGTATTACAACATGTATAACGCTTTAAGTATACCGCATATTACTGTGTATTAAACCGTTTATATCGCGGCATACATGCCATATGTTACTGTGTATTAAACAGTGTCTATATATCGCTGCATACAGAACATATATTACTGTGTATTACAGAGTGTATAGCACTGTATACAGACCACATATTACAGTGTATTACAACCCGTATAACGGTGCAAGCATACCACATATTACTGTGTATTAAACCGTTTATATCGCTGCCTAACATAGATTACTGTTTATTACAACATATATATAGCTACATACATGCCATATGTTACTGTGTATTAAACAGTGTGTATATCGCTGCATACAGACCACATATTACTGTGTATTACAGAGTGTATAGCACTGTATACAGACCACATATTACAGTGTATTACAACGTGTATAACGCTGCAAGCATACCACATATTACTGTGTATTAAACCGTTTATATCGCTGCATACAAGCCATATGTTACTGTGTATTAAACAGTGTGTATATCGCTGCATACAGACCATATATTACTGTGTATTACAGAGTGTATAGCGCTGTATACAGACCACATATTACTGGGTATTACAACATGTATAACGCTGCAAGCATACCACATATTACTGTGTATTAAACCGTTTATATAGCTGAGCACCATATATTACTGTATATTACATTGTGACATGTCCAGACCTCATACAGCTCGAGGACTGAATGTTCACCTCCCCATGTTTTAATGATGTTCTAAGAACTAATGACCATAATGAGCCATGAGGTACTCTATGCCTCTGTGGCATAACTAGTTAACAAATTGATGGGCGAATTGGAAATGATCTAGGAACTAATGACCACAATGAGCCATGAGGCACTACATGGCTCTGTGGCATAACTAGTTAACAAATTGATGGGCAAATATTAGAATTCTGCCTTTCCATTATCTAGGAACTAATGACCTCAATGAGCCATGAGGCACTACATGCCTCTGTGGCATAACTAGTTAACAAATTGATGGGCGGCCGAATATTAGTTTCTGTTTATAACGATTAAAACATATCATTTAGGGGGGTTACGTACCTTTTGGTAAATTGGGCTGAACAGGGTTATCCCTGCTTAGTGAATACATACCAAGATGCTTACACAAAGAATGATGCAAAACTTCTGCAGGGCATATATATATATATATATATATATATATATATATATATATATATTGGTTTTATTACGAATTAAACAGCATTTAGATAATTCTAATTTATATCATACAACAGCGGGGTAGCAAATATTTTAGTATACACTGTATCAGAACCCCATAGATTTTTAATTGTCCTTGAATTTACTTACCTTGAGCTTTGTTGCTGTAAAATCACAAATTACATGTTTAAAATAAGGTAATTTTCAGGCCTGTTTCCTATATGTATACATATATATTTACAATTTCTTTATTATTAAAATGTACCTTTTGGCTGCGCAAGGCAGCTGCCATTATCTCTGCTCTACCAATATTGATAAGAATTCAGCCTTTCCATTATCTAGGAACTAATGTCCTCAATAAGCCATGAGGCACTACTTTGATATAACAAAATGCTTACAGCAACAATGAAGCAAAACAGTTGCAGGGCATGCAAGTATGTGTAGTTCAACAACAGCTCGATGACTGAAGGTTCACCTTCCCATGTTTTAAAGATGATCTAGGACATAATGACCAAATGAGCCATGAGGCACTACATGCCTCTGTGGCATAACTAGTTAACAAATTCATGGGCGAATTGGATATGATCTAGGAACTAATGACCACTATGAGCCATGAGGCACCACATGGCTCTGTGGCATAACTAGTTAACAAATTGATGGTCGAATATTAGAATTCTGCCTATCCATTATCTAGGAACTAATGACCTCAATGAGCCATGAGGCACTACATGCTTCTGTGGCATAACTAGCTAACACATTGATATAGCAAAATGCTTACATCAACAATGTAGCAAAACTGTTGCAGGGCATGCTGGTATGTGTAGTTCAACAACAGCTCGAGGACTGAAGGTTCACCTCCTCATGTTTTAAGGCTGATCTAGGAACTAATGACCACAATGAGCCATGAGGCACTACATGCCTCTGTGGCATAACTAGTTAACAAATTGATGGGCGAAATCATTCATTTTTGGTCGACGCGGGCTGTGTTTATTCGGGTTGATACAGCCGTGATGTATCCACATAGCCAACGGGCTAGCATTATTCTTAAGGCTGTTATGTCCGATTGAGGGCGTTGCAAATTGTTCATTCGCCGTTTCAGCGACGGTTGTGCGAATTGTTGTTTTGCCCAATTATGCTAGGACAGTGCATTAGCGCATCGGTAACATTGCAACTTGGTAAGCTAATGGGATTGATATATATGAATGGTATTGAATGTGAATTAATAAAAAAAAAAAAATAAATCAACTCTAGGGAACAGGCTATATAATAGGTAGCATGTATCACAATCCCAAGGTTGTGATAATCTCCAGGGCAATTCCACTGGATATTTATCCTATAATTTGGGTATAATTTTTAAACAAATAATACTATGTGATCATGTGCAATCTGACTATCTGCACCAGTATTATGTGTTCCAGAATCATAATATATATGATAAATATATAGCGTTTAAATAAGATACCGTATTCTCACACTGACATACATATGAAAACCGATAATAAGCAGTTCCGGCTACAGTAATCAGGGCCGGACTGGGACTAAAAATAGGCCCTGGCATTTTTGAAGCACACAGGCCCACCTCTGTGACTCCTCCCCTTACTATTCCTGACTCCTCCCACTTATTAGTCTATGTTCTTACAAATATAATTAATATTCTAACAACATACAAGCGTACATCATTCTCTATTAAAATATACACAACCAGTGGTTGAAGTGGAAATATTTAAGTGGGGGTATGGAAATGTGAGGTTTGTAATTAACTGCGTGCTGAAGGCGTGCGCTCCGGAAAAAGGGGGCGTGGCCACTCAAAAGGGGGCGTGGTCTTCAGTGTAGTTTACCACACCATACACCCCTTATACGCATTATGCACCACAATAGTAGGACCCCTTATACTATCTAGTACTGCTGCCCCTTTCACATTATACCACACGGTATGAGCCAAAATTCACATTACAGCACCCGGTATGAGCTGAAATTTACATTATATGCCCCCGATAGTGCAGTGCCAGGTATAAAAATGCCCCCACAGTGCCAGGTATACAAATGCCTCCACAGTGCCAGGTATACAAATGCCCCACAGTGCCAGCCAATTGCCCCCACAGTGCCAGGTATACAAATGACCCCACAGTGCCAAGTATACAGATGCCCCCACAGTGCCAGGTATACAAATGCCCCCACAGTGCCAGGTATACAAATGACCCCACAGTGCCAGGTATACAGATGCCCCCACAGTGCCAGGTATACAAATGCCCCCACAGTGCCAGGTATACAGATGCCCCCACAGTGCCAGGTAAACAAATGCCCCCACAGTGCCAGGTATACAAATGCCCCACAGTGCCAGCCAATTGCCCCCACAGTGCCAGGTATACAAATGCCCCCACAGTGCCAGGTATACATATGCCCCCACAGTGCCAGGTATACAGATGCCCCCACAGTGCCAGGTATACAAATGCCCCCACAGTGCCAGGTATACAGATGCCCCCACAGTGCCAGGTAAACAATTGCCCCCACAGTGTCAGGTATACAAATGCCCCACAGTGCCAGCCAATTGCCCCCACAGTGCCAGGTATACAAATGCCCCCACAGCAGCCAGTGCTGCAGCTGCTTACCGCTGCTGCACTGCTGCTGCTGCTGCTCCTCCTCCTCCTCTTACTCCGGGCTGTGAGGGACGACGGACGAGGGTGAGTCAGGATTGGAGAGCGCCGGGTGCCCGCCAGCGCGGCTGTGTCTGACGCGGCGGCATGCAGCGTTCAAACCAGCCGCCGGTTCGTGAGCCAATCAGAGCTCGCGGACCGGCGGCTTCTGATTGGCTGCCGGTCCGCGAGCTCTGATTGGCTCACGAACCGGCGGCTGCTGCTTTGAAGTCCGCTATACGCACCGCGCCAGACCCAGCCGCGCTGGCGGGCGCTCTTCAATCCTGGCAGCTGAGACGCGCTGCCGCCGGACTGAGCGGCAGCGCGTCTCAGTGACCACTGGACCGGCCAACGTGGCCATCGGCCCTTCTGGCATTTGCCAGAAGTGCCAGATGGCCAGTCCGGCCCTGACAGTAATCCTTTACATGATGATTTTGGTATATACACATATACTACAGGTCACTACAAAGATATGAATCATGATATATAAGATCGCTAAACAAAACAAGAGATCTGTAATGATTTCTGACTAACTAGTTAACTCAGTATACAGTAATCATATAGGTCCCTGTGTCATATACAGATGTAGCCAACTTTATCTTGACTGTTTCTCCGCCGAGACGGGCGTCTAGCCACGCTAATGCGATAGCTGAGTTTCATCACAGGCAGGCGCGTTGAGACGATCTAGATACTCATCATGCATTACACATCTCCACCACTGTGTCGCTAATGCTCCACTAATCCAGTACTTTCGATCGTACAGTATAGCGGCGGATTGATCTACAGCTCTGGCAATACTGTAGGCGTAACGGGAGGCGGTGGAAAAAGTATGGAGTATTGTACAGTACAGTATGTGTATGGAGACGCAACTACAGTAATTGTGTAAAAGGAAGAATGTACAGTACAATGCATAAACACCGTGCTTTTAAAATATATGAGCGTCTGAGTTCGCTAATGCATAATGGGAATGGAGGACTAGCAGGAGGCGGAGGAAAACACCGTGCTTTACAAATGCGAGCGTCCGAGTCCTCTAAGGCATAAACCAACAGCAATGGGGCGGGGGCCGGGCGCTGTTTGCAGTACTTTCACACATGAAATTGGAAATCTCTCATGAGGCGTCGTGGGCTAGGGGTGAAGGCTCCCACCTCCCTCGCTGGGAGTCCAGGGTTCGAGACCTGATGTGCTTTCTTTCTTTTTTTTTTTTTTTTCTGTAATAATGCACTGTATTATTTTATTTACATTGTAAGACAGTCAATGGAAGGATGCACACAGGTTTCACATAAATCAAAGTACATCTGCAGGAGCGATTCTTTACGCTAAATGCACCTAAACAGCGGGAATGAAATGAGTGTATTCTGACGCTACCAACTGAGCAAAACAGTACTGTAGATCTTCAGCGTTTGTGTATTGCACAGGACCTGAATTTCCTCCCTGTGCAGGCCCCCAGGGGGGAAGGGCGATGGGGGTAGGGGGGAGACGATGGAAAATACTGTGCCTTTGAAATGCAATTACAGTACATGAGCGTCCGAGTACACTACGGCATACTGTAAACCAACACCAATGGGAAGGAAGTGCCAACCTTATTTTTAATGTGTTCCCGTGACATTCACTTTAAAAAAAAAAAAATTCTCTCCAATACAGTACATCCAATGGAAGGATGCACACAGGTTTCACATAAATCAAAGTACATCTGCAGGAGCGATTCTTTACGCTAAATGCAACCTACAGTACGGTACTGTAAGTGAGCAAAATAGTACTACAGTGGGCGTTTGTGTATTGCACATGACCTGCATTCCCTCCCTGTCTACTGCATGATCTGTGCAGGCTCCCATGGGGGAAGGGCAACAGGCTAGCAGGAGGCGGAGGAAAACACCGTGCTTTACAAATGCGAGCGTCCGAGTCCTCTAAGGCATAAACCAACAGCAATGGGGCGGGGGCCGGGCGCTGTTTGCAGTACTTTCACACATGAAATTGGAAATCTCTCATGAGGCGTCGTGGGCTAGGGGTGAAGGCTCCCACCTCCCTCGCTGGGAGTCCAGGGTTCGAGACCTGATGTGCTTTCTTTCTTTTTTTTTTTTTTTTCTGTAATAATGCACTGTATTATTTTATTTACATTGTAAGACAGTCAATGGAAGGATGCACACAGGTTTCACATAAATCAAAGTACATCTGCAGGAGCGATTCTTTACGCTAAATGCACCTAAACAGCGGGAATGAAATGAGTGTATTCTGACGCTACCAACTGAGCAAAACAGTACTGTAGATCTTCAGCGTTTGTGTATTGCACAGGACCTGAATTTCCTCCCTGTGCAGGCCCCCAGGGGGGAAGGGCGATGGGGGTAGGGGGGAGACGATGGAAAATACTGTGCCTTTGAAATGCAATTACAGTACATGAGCGTCCGAGTACACTACGGCATACTGTAAACCAACACCAATGGGAAGGAAGTGCCAACCTTATTTTTAATGTGTTCCCGTGACATTCACTTTAAAAAAAAAAAAATTCTCTCCAATACAGTACATCCAATGGAAGGATGCACACAGGTTTCACATAAATCAAAGTACATCTGCAGGAGCGATTCTTTACGCTAAATGCAACCTACAGTACGGTACTGTAAGTGAGCAAAATAGTACTACAGTGGGCGTTTGTGTATTGCACATGACCTGCATTCCCTCCCTGTCTACTGCATGATCTGTGCAGGCTCCCATGGGGGAAGGGCAACAGGCTAGCAGGAGGCGGAGGAAAACACCGTGCTTTACAAATGCGAGCGTCCGAGTCCTCTAAGGCATAAACCAACAGCAATGGGGCGGGGGCCGGGCGCTGTTTGCAGTACTTTCACACATGAAATTGGAAATCTCTCATGAGGCGTCGTGGGCTAGGGGTGAAGGCTCCCACCTCCCTCGCTGGGAGTCCAGGGTTCGAGACCTGATGTGCTTTCTTTCTTTTTTTTTTTTTTTTCTGTAATAATGCACTGTATTATTTTATTTACATTGTAAGACAGTCAATGGAAGGATGCACACAGGTTTCACATAAATCAAAGTACATCTGCAGGAGCGATTCTTTACGCTAAATGCACCTAAACAGCGGGAATGAAATGAGTGTATTCTGACGCTACCAACTGAGCAAAACAGTACTGTAGATCTTCAGCGTTTGTGTATTGCACAGGACCTGAATTTCCTCCCTGTGCAGGCCCCCAGGGGGGAAGGGCGATGGGGGTAGGGGGGAGACGATGGAAAATACTGTGCCTTTGAAATGCAATTACATGAGCGTCCGAGTACACTACGGCATACTGTAAACCAACACCAATGGGAAGGAAGTGCCAACCTTATTTTTAATGTGTTCCCGTGACATTCACTTTAAAAAAAAAAAAATTCTCTCCAATACAGTACATCCAATGGAAGGATGCACACAGGTTTCACATAAATCAAAGTACATCTGCAGGAGCGATTCTTTACGCTAAATGCAACCTACAGTACGGTACTGTAAGTGAGCAAAATAGTACTACAGTGGGCGTTTGTGTATTGCACATGACCTGCATTCCCTCCCTGTCTACTGCATGATCTGTGCAGGCTCCCATGGGGGAAGGGCAACAGGCTAGCAGGAGGCGGAGGAAAACACCGTGCTTTACAAATGCGAGCGTCCGAGTCCTCTAAGGCATAAACCAACAGCAATGGGGCGGGGGCCGGGCGCTGTTTGCAGTACTTTCACACATGAAATTGGAAATCTCTCATGAGGCGTCGTGGGCTAGGGGTGAAGGCTCCCACCTCCCTCGCTGGGAGTCCAGGGTTCGAGACCTGATGTGCTTTCTTTCTTTTTTTTTTTTTTTTCTGTAATAATGCACTGTATTATTTTATTTACATTGTAAGACAGTCAATGGAAGGATGCACACAGGTTTCACATAAATCAAAGTACATCTGCAGGAGCGATTCTTTACGCTAAATGCACCTAAACAGCGGGAATGAAATGAGTGTATTCTGACGGACTGTGCATCTTCGGTATTTGTGTATTGCATAAGACCTGTGAAGGCTCCCAGGAGGGAAGGGCGTAGGGCAAGACAGTGGAAAATACTGTGGTCAAAGAAAGGGCATATTTAAAACTAAGGGAAACTGTCACAAAGTACAGTAACTACAGTACTGTACGTTGAATGCCTGGACCGCATGACGTCTGAGACGCACGACGTCTGAGGCGCACGACGTCTGAGACGCTCATTGAGCATAAGGACGGTTATGGCTGCTGCACGGGACCGTCCCTATGCTCTTGGTGAGCTGCGTCTCCTCGTTCGCTGGCGGGACAGAACTCTCGCCAGCAACGAGGAGAAAGTGAGGGCATACCGGAGGGCCAGCAGGGACATCCTCCGGAAGTATAACAGGAGGAGAACGGTGAGGTCTCTCCAGAGGAGGTGGAGTGACCTCGTGAGGCGGACCCCACGACGCCTGCAGGCCATAAGGGATTGTAAGTACAGTACATTACTGTAGATAACTGTACTTTAAGTTACTGTAGTTACAGGTACAGTACATTATAGCAGGGGCTGCTGTAGCAGCAGGTATCCGGTCTATACAGCACTGTACAGTATTTGTGGTAAACAAATGGTTAAACAAGGACCAAACATTAACCCGGGTCAAAAGGTCAATTTGTTTTTTTGCGTCGACCTAGATGGTGCGGCTTTTGAAATTGGTTGACACCAGTTACTGTAGGTTGACATGGTCGTTAAGTTGACATGGAAAAAGATCGACATGCGTTTTACAAAAACAATTGTTATTTTTTTAAACTTGTGTATATACAGTAGTTCTTTACAATCCAGGTGGTCTACGATTGTGCAGTGTACAGTATCATGCAGTGTACAGTATATGCAATGTATCACAGTGTATCGTGCTGCGTAATTGCAGCGTGTCATGCAGTGTACATTCAGAATATGGTATTGTGCAGTGATTGTAATACATAGTGAATCACATCGTGCAGCAGAGCCGGCCTTAGGCATAGGCAAACTACAGTAGGCAAATGCCTAGGGCATTTGCTATGCTTAGGGGCACCAGCAGCTTCTGCTGATTAAAATGATATGCGGCATGCCTATATTTTGCGTGACTGCGGCTGTATCTGTACCTGGCTAGGGCCAGCACTGTCGTGCAGTGTACTGTATACACATGTGGTAATTGCAGTTTTTTGTGTAGTGTACATTGTATCATATTTTGCAGGGAAATGTGCAGTTTGTCATATCACGCAGTCGTGCAGTGCATTGTGTGGTTTAATTGCAGTGTGCCGAAATTTGTGTTTCAGATAGTACAGTGTTCTAAGGGATGTTACTTTGGCAGAAATTATTCTAAGGGATGTTACAGTGGCCTAATGTGTTCTGACGTGCATTACTCTTGCATAAGGTTCATGACTGGCAGATCTCTACTTTGTGACGTAATGTGGATATACTACTGCACTACTGTGACGTACAGTAACGTGAATAAGGTGCTCTACTGTGTGACACAACGTGAATCAAGGACAGTACTGTGACGTGAATACGGTGCTCTACTGTGTGACACAACGTGAATCAAGGACAGTACTGTGACGTGAATAAGGTGCTCTACTGTGTGACACAACGTGAATCAAGGACAGTACTGTGACGTGAATACGGTGCTCTACTGTGTGACACAACGGGAATCAAGGACAGTAATGTGACGTGAATAAACTGCACTACTGTGACATGACGTGAATAAGATGAATTCAGGTGAGTACTGCATCATCTGTCATGAAATCAATTTGTAATGTATGTACAGTAATGAACAGTACTGAGATGGTTAAGGGTGGGAGGGCTGCATGCTGATGTGTGTCATAATGTTTATAAGGGCAATGCTTATGTGTGTTACAATGTCTATAAAGGTAGTGTTCTGTCTAATACCCTGGACCTACTGTACTGTAGCGATACTGTAAGTGTACTGTATGTCACATTTAGAAATGTGCCCCTTAAGTTTTGAAGACAGTACAGTACACTATGCCCTCCTGAGTGATTAGGTGCAGGGTACTAGAATGAACAATTCCATTTATTGTGATGTCATAAAGATGCTGTCAATGTTGAATTTCATTGGCTGTACAGTATGCTGCCATTATACTGTATATATATTTTTACAGGGCTGGTAGCACGACGTCACAGGAGGCGGGACAGGCGCCGCCAAGCTGGTAAGTATTGTCAAATACAGTAGTGTACAGTACATAGTGATTTCTATAGTCCCAACCCCCTGTCCTGACCATCACAGATAACTCGCTGCAATCCGTTAATGTTAAGAATGTCTGTTTACAAAACTAAATGTAAATATTAAACACAAAGTATAAATAACATTGTAGATAGCTGAATACCCGTGCTTCGCTACGGGATGAGGATGGTAAATTCCAGTGATAGTTGTTTGTTAATTTACGTTTGTTGGCGATCTAGTATATAGTACTGTATACTTTAAGCATACTGTATCTTGCTTCTCTGATGCAGATTGTTTATTGGCCGGACCCCTTTTTGGTCCTGGATACTGTGCAGTACATGTTTCAAATTGACAGCTTCACTTACAGTACTGTTATTTTTTTTCCCACAGTACCACCACCACCACCACCTGCTGCGCTGCCAGGTATTGTGTAACGAGAATTCTGGTGCTACTGTCATCGTTGTTACACTACTGTACATGTGTCCTGGATACTGTGCAGTACATGTTTCAAATTGACAGCTTCACTTACAGTACTGTTATTTTTTTTCCCACAGTACCACCACCACCACCACCACCACCACCACCACCACCACCTGCTGCGCTGCCAGGTATTGTGTAACGAGAATTCTGGTGTGACTGTCATCGTTACACTACTGTACATGTGTCCTGGATACTGTACAGTACATGTTTCAAATTGACAGCTTCACTTACAGTACTGTTATTTTTTTTCCCACAGTACCACCACCACCACCACCACCTGCTGCGCTGCCAGGTATTGTGTAACGAGAATTCTGGTGCTACTGTCATCGTTGTTACACTACTGTACATGTGTCCTGGATACTGTGCAGTACATGTTTCAAATTGACAGCTTCACTTACAGTACTGTTATTTTTTTTCCCACAGTACCACCACCACCACCACCTGCTGCGCTGCCAGGTATTGTGTAACGAGAATTCTGGTGCTACTGTCATCGTTGTTACACTACTGTACATGTGTCCTGGATACTGTGCAGTACATGTTTCAAATTGACAGCTTCACTTACAGTACTGTTATTTTTTTTCCCACAGTACCACCACCACCACCACCACCACCACCACCACCTGCTGCGCTGCCAGGTATTGTGTAACGAGAATTCTGGTGTGACTGTCATCGTTACACTACTGTACATGTGTCCTGGATACTGTACAGTACATGTTTCAAATTGACAGCTTCACTTACAGTACTGTTATTTTTTTTCCCACAGTACCACCACCACCACCACCACCTGCTGCGCTGCCAGGTATTGTGTAACGAGAATTCTGGTGCTACTGTCATCGTTGTTACACTACTGTACATGTGTCCTGGATACTGTGCAGTACATGTTTCAAATTGACAGCTTCACTTACAGTACTGTTATTTTTTTTCCCACAGTACCACCACCACCACCACCTGCTGCGCTGCCAGGTATTGTGTAACGAGAATTCTGGTGCTACTGTCATCGTTGTTACACTACTGTACATGTGTCCTGGATACTGTGCAGTACATGTTTCAAATTGACAGCTTCACTTACAGTACTGTTATTTTTTTTCCCACAGTACCACCACCACCACCACCACCACCACCACCACCTGCTGCGCTGCCAGGTATTGTGTAACGAGAATTCTGGTGTGACTGTCATCGTTACACTACTGTACATGTGTCCTGGATACTGTACAGTACATGTTTCAAATTGACAGCTTCACTTACAGTACTGTTATTTTTTTTCCCACAGTACCACCACCACCACCACCACCTGCTGCGCTGCCAGGTATTGTGTAACGAGAATTCTGGTGCTACTGTCATCGTTGTTACACTACTGTACATGTGTCCTGGATACTGTGCAGTACATGTTTCAAATTGACAGCTTCACTTACAGTACTGTTATTTTTTTTCCCACAGTACCACCACCACCACCACCTGCTGCGCTGCCAGGTATTGTGTAACGAGAATTCTGGTGCTACTGTCATCGTTGTTACACTACTGTACATGTGTCCTGGATACTGTGCAGTACATGTTTCAAATTGACAGCTTCACTTACAGTACTGTTATTTTTATTCCCACAGTACCACCACCACCACCACCACCACCACCACCACCTGCTGCGCTGCCAGGTATTGTGTAACGAGAATTCTGGTGTGACTGTCATCGTTACACTACTGTACATGTGTCCTGGATACTGTACAGTACATGTTTCAAATTGACAGCTTCACTTACAGTACTGTTATTTTTTTTCCCACAGTACCAACACCACCACCACCACCACCTGCTGCTGCATCCGAGAGCTCCGGAAGTGGTAATAATTACTTTTTGTTACAGACACACTAGTTTCCTACAGTATTACTGTAATTTTTGTATTTTACAATACTTGTCATCTTTTACACACAGACCGCCTCGTAATTGATACAGAGGAGGAGCTCATTCCCATTGATTCGGGGGAAGAGGAGCCAGATTATAGTAAGTACAGTAGGATTTTCTCAAGCCCATTCTTAAAAGTATTGACCAAGTCCACTTTTATTACTTTTCAGGCAGGGAATTCCAAACATGTACTGTACAGTATTTCCCTCACTGTGAAGACCCCTTTTCGCCTCTGTGCGAAATCGCCTCTACTTCAACAAGAGTTACTGTGCACGTGTCCTCTGTGTCCATCTTATCAAAAACCGTTCCTGTGTATTGTCCCCTTACTGTATACAGTATATTTGTAAAGGTTAATCATGTCCCCTCTTAATCTCCTCTTTTCCAATGTAAACATGCCTAGCCTGCCTTTCCTTGTATTCCATCTTCTCAATCCACTTCATCACTTTGGTCGCCCGCCTCTAAACCTTTTGTAGTTCCACGATATCCATTTTGTATTATGGTGCCCAAAATTGTGCATCCGACCCACCCTCCACTAGCCTAACCCTCCAATCATACTCTGAATCCACACTCTGCATTCTGAATGCCGGGATCCAGACAGCAGGTCTTTTAAATACAGTACTGTATGTCCCCTACCGCTGGACAGTCATTCTGCTCCTACTGTATTATGAATATATCTCTGCCTCCTGTAGCACTGTACTACTGTGCAATTTTGTAGTAACTGTACTCTACTGTATTTTGTTTATAATATTTTTTTATTTTCAACTCAGTAATTATTGACAGTGAGGATGAGGATGAAAAACCCTCTCCCCAACAACCCTCTCCCCAACTTGGTAAGTAAACTGCAGTATTGTACTGTACTGTACATTGTGTTAAACCAATGGGTTGGGTTTGCGTGACCAGCAGTCAGGATTCTAGCGGTCAGGTGACCGACAGTGGCATCCTGATTGCAGCAACCCCAACAGGGTGAGGTACGGTATCCTAACCCTCCTCCACTACCCCCTGATTCTGGCCTCGACATTCTCGTCTCTGTGTGCGAAATCTACTCTCTTTTTTTATTTATTTATCTTTGCATCATGTGATGTTTGGGGAAAATTGTTATAAGGTTTGATGTAAAAAAAAGGTTAAAAAAAAGAGGCAGATTAGATGGGCAAAGTGGTTCTTACAGTATTTGTCATCAAATTCTATGTTTCTGTATGCAGACCCTCCAACATGACCCGCCGCACTGCTCTGTTTCTAGACTTCCCTCTTAATTTATGATTTCCATCACCTGTGTTGAACTAGTTATATGATAAGAAAGCTGTTTCTTCACAGGTGATGGCAATAATAAATTAAGAGGGAAGTCCAGAACCAGAGCATTTTGTACCTAGTGGGGCGGGTCATGTTGGAGGGTATGTGTATTTCCTGGAATGAACCTTTTTTTTTTTCACATTAATGTTTTTTTTCACAGGCCCTACACTGGAACAGGCCATGGAGGAGGAGGAGGATGATGATGATGCTGCTGCATTTAGTGGTAAGAATTATTACTGACATTGATCTGATGCCATCAGAGTAGCACTTTTCATCAGATTTTTCTGGCAAATGCGTAGAAATCGGATGAAAATTGTTTTTGTTTGAACTGGTGATATTGCCCATACAGTAGCAACCGATCACATCCCACATTAACATTTACAGTATCTAGTTACACTTACAGACGATAATACAGTACAGTAGGTAATATTTGATTGGTTGCTACTGTATGGACAACATCCTGTTCTAAAAAAAACACCCATCTTACTCAATTTCTCTCTCTCTCTCTCTCTCTCTCACCCCTTGTCACTGTCTCTCCATTCATCTCTCTAGATACTGTCAGTGATGAATTTCCCATTAGGCACGAGAGGCACGTACTGTACCTAGTGGCGGCATCTGTTTGGGGGCCTCAGTTGGATGCTTACAGTATGCTAATACTGTCATCCCAAAAATTACCACTACAGTAACTGCTAAATATTTTAAGTGTACTGTACAATATGCACATACAGTACTGTACAGTATACATAATTCAAAAGAAAAAAGAGTTGCTACAGTACCTTATTCTAGTCATAATCACCGGCATACGGGTCACTCACAAATTTTCTGATGGTCTCGGTGGGGTCCCTTGGAATCACCATGCCTGTCACAAGCATACCTTTTTTTACCCACCTGACACTGGGCCTGGACACTAGTGTACTATTACTATACTTTTTACTGTATACTGTATCTTATAATATTCTTCTCTTTTACCCACAGACGACGAGCCAGAATACATTTTTGGTAAATATACTGTACAGTAGCAATAGTTGGTACTGTAATTACAGTATTTTTTTTTCTCCAACATTATTTTAAGTCAAACTGATATGACTAACTGTACTGTATTTTATCTTTTTACAGTCCGTCGCCAACCAGTGGAGGAGACACCTGGTAATAAAATAGAAATACATAATGCACTGTACTGTATTCTAACTTACTGTAACATGTATAACACTGAGCTGATCATCTTCACACCCTCTGACATAACCTTACAGTACAAACTGTACTTTCTCTCCTTTTTCACCCTCTTCACTCCACAAATGCATGCTGCGTTTCCTGACTACTGATATAATAGTGTGTAGAGCGTAGCGAGGCACCGTGCCCACCGCGTGGCGAGCGAAGCAAGCATGCAAGGGGCTGCTTTCCGCTCGCCGCCCATGTCGGGATTGTGTGGTCGGGATTCCGGCGTCTGTATTTTGACTGCCGGGATCCCGTCCAGCGGGATTACGTACTGATCTCCAGTCTGAGCCTGCCCTAGGCATAGGCATACTTGCCAAATGCCCAGGGGCACAAGCAGCTTCTGCTGATTAATATGATATGCAGCATGCCTACAGTATATTCTGTGCATACAAAATGCATTACTAATGTGCAGCATTATGTGTATACAGTACTTTGTTGTGTAACATATACTGTAGCAAGGGCACTACTGTGTGGTCTAATGTGAACAAAGAGCAATATGATGTGATGCAATGTGAATAAGTGGGAATACTTTGAGGAGTAATGTGGTACTATCATATGATGTAACGAGAAAAAGAGACACTATTGCATGATATGTTGTGAATAAAGTTGCAGTACTGTGTGGCGTCATTTCAGATTGGGGAATTACTGTGTGGCCTTGCCCCTTCCCAGCAAGAACATGCACCGTTTTGGGATGCACACCGAATGTGCACACTGTTGCTATTTTAAACATACAGTACAGTAAGTTGGAGGAGCACCAAAATGAGGACTGCTATGGTTGAGGGGTGATGGTGCTGGGAAAGGGGTACAGGCTCAGAGGCGGAAATAGCATCTGTGCAAGGGGGCAGCATCCAAAAACTTGACTAGGGAATCATATTATTTATGGCTGGCTCTGAGTACAGTCCACTATTATGGATAGTACTCCCTACAACACCACCTACAGTACTGTAACCCTCTTTTTTCTGAAGCGGTCATGAAATGTCATGACTGCTAATACATACAGTAAATGTCTACAGTATTTGTACTGTGGTGTTTAATTCCTTTGACAATTTGTTTATGACCTATTGAAGCTAAACTCTTGTACAGTACTTTATATTTTGAATACCAGCAATACAGTATAATACTGTACCTACAGTATACAGTAATAATTGTTTACTATTTGAATGTGACTAAATGTTTTTTTTTCTCCAATATAGTGCCAATTATTTATGGGGGCCCCAGACAGGGGCAAGATAGGTGGGCTGGCCCAGAAGCGGGCAGGCAGCAGCCCACTTATACAAGAGGTAAACTAAAGCAATGTTTAAATTACCTCGACAGCGTACAGTAGTGTTTGATTTACTGTACTGACAATACAGTACTGTACATTGTACAGTAAATAACAATATTGTCTAATATAGAGTAAAGTACTGTATTGCCATTACTACACTGTAAAGTATTCAGTATTTGTTTTGTAATACTGTCCTTTTTTTCCCACAGAACAGTTGCAGCGTGCCATCCAGCTCCTGCGGGTGGTGGTCCACCTCCTAGTGGACCACTTTTTTAATTTGTTATTGCGATTAATTTAATTTTATTTAATAAAAATTTTTGTTCTTGTACTCCATTGTATAGTATCTTTTTCTACTGTATAAGATAGGCATACTGTACACCATACAATTATCTGGCAGATAATCTGCAAGATCTGGCTGTTTGTAATGAAATTCTCTCCTAATTTAGCTGTGGTGTACAGTACCTCCTGAGTGTGCTGGGGTGCTTTCTGGACAGTTTGGGGTGATTTGGAGCAAGTTTGGTCGGCCATCTGGCCGACATGTGCTGTCGACTGTTTGGCAAACATGTGTTTTCACTCCAGCATGTGTGTGTCAGGCATTTTGTGTGTGTCAGGCATTTTGTGTGTGTCAGGCATTTTGTGTGTGTCAGGCATTTTGTGTGTGTCAGGCATTTTGTGTGTGTCAGGCATTTTGTGTGTGTCAGGCATTGCTGTGTGGTTCCACAAATGTTAGCGTGTCAAAGTGCTGACCACTGACACCACTATTTCACTTTGTACCGCATGCCTTTTGTGGAACCACACAGCCCAGCATGACTTATTGCTGGGCTGTGTGGTTCCACAAATTTTCTTGGAAAACAAATGAACATGAGTGTCTTTACTTTAATACTTTTTTTTTTTTTTTCCCCACAGATATCTATATACACAAGAAAAGAATGTAACGAAGAACAAACTACTTTTTTGTTTTAATTAACTTTCAAACTTTATTTAAAAAAAAACACCTTTTTTTTCTTCAATAAACTTTTAAAAATAGAAGTTTCCTGTGGTTTTTATTAAAATATGAAATGCAAGATGCCTAACCAAGTTGTTTTACATACAGTATACCACTCTTAATTGAATTCCCATCATACAGTAGTACTAATTTATACAGTACAGGAAGTTGGGAATACAAACATTGGAAACCACGTCATGTTTATTTTAAGAAACACTTTATTTACGGACAAAATCATTTGGAACATGTAACATCACACATACTGTACTGTATTGTAATAAAGCCAACATCACACATACTGTACGGTACTTTAATCAAAAGGTAACAGCACAAATACAGTAACAATATCAACTTTAACATTTTTATAATTTATTTTTTTGTGGTGGTGGTGCGGGGTAATGGTTTTTGTACTTTATTTTTAGGTTTTGCTTTTTTGAATTATTTTTCGTTTTTGTCTTTTGCTTTTTAACACTGTCGCATACGGACACCAGAATAGAGGACTGACAACAGCAGCCCCTGGATGGAAACGCAGCCCAAGGCCCCAGATGGACACAGCACAATGGACTCGGCTGCTACTGGATAGATACAGCAGCGCCCAAAAAATCAACAGGAATAAAAGGGGCAACTTGTAACAGGCCCTTACATTACCAGGAATGTGGTGAGCCAAGTTCATGCACTCCCCTTTGAGTAACCGAGCTGCTCCAAGTGGATTCAGCACAGTGCATGCAGCCCCAGAAAATGTACAGGTCATACAGGTACATTGACACAATTTTTTAGCTTCAGCTGTGTGAAGCTGATGTGCTGAAGCTAGGAGGTAGGTAATGATCTGGTTTCATCATAGTCGAGCTTCCAAGTCATTTTCCTCTTCGTTCTCAGCACAGAGTTTATGGTATCCCTTATCTTCCTCTTTTCTGGATCACCAATCCTCACGCGGCGTTCACACCTAGCCATGATGTCATGTACCAGATTTTTGGGCAGCGGAAGTTTGCCCTTGGAACCATCAAAGTTCACACGATTGGCCCACGTCAAGTATTTGTCGTACCGTACATGGTGCTGGAACAGAGAATATGCATATTTCTGAATATGTCCATTTGAAGCTCTGTACAGATGGTCGTCCAGGGAAGTTGAGATGACAGCCAGGGCAATATTGTTCAGAGAGCCTCCGAATGTATTGCGAAGTGGCCTGTGAGCAGGTGTGCTGGTCATCATTGGTGTTCCTGGCAACAGCACACTTGAATCCAGGCCTCTGCGGTCGTCCAGCCCTCTGCGGTCGTCCAGGCCTCCTCTGCGGTCCTCCAGGCCTCCTCTGCGGTCCTCCAGGCCTCCTCTGCGGTCCTCCAGGCCTCCTCTGCGGTCCTCCAGGTCTCTTCTGCGGTCCTCCTGGTCTCTTCTGCGGTCCTCCAGGTCTCTTCTGCGGTCCTCCAGGCCTCCTCTGCGGTCGTCCAAGTCGCTGACTTCGTCCAGTCCGCTGCTGTGGTCCAGGCCTCTGCGGTCCTCCAGGCCTCCTCTGCGGTCCTCCAGGCCTCCTCTGCGGTCCTCCAGGTCTCTTCTGCGGTCCTCCAGGCCTCCTCTGCTGTCCTCCAGGTCTCTTCTGCGGTCCTCCAGGCCTCCTCTGCGGTCCTCCAGGCCTCCTCTGCGGTCCTCCAGGCCTCCTCTGCGGTCCTCCAGGCCTCCTCTGCTGTCCTCCAGGCCTCCTCTGCGGTCCTCCAGGCCTCCTCTGCGGTCCTCCAGGTCTCTTCTGCGGTCCTCCTGGTCTCTTCTGCGGTCCTCCAGGTCTCTTCTGCGGTCCTCCAGGCCTCCTCTGCGGTCGTCCAAGTCGCTGACTTCGTCCAGTCCGCTGCTGTGGTCCAGGCCTCTGCGGTCCTCCAGGCCTCCTCTGCGGTCCTCCAGGCCTCCTCTGCGGTCCTCCAGGCCTCCTCTGCGGTCCTCCAGGCCTCCTCTGCGGTCCTCCAGGTCTCTTCTGCGGTCCTCCAGGCCTCCTCTGCGGTCCTCCAGGCCTCCTCTGCGGTCCTCCAGGCCTCCTCTGCTGTCCTCCAGGTCTCTTCTGCGGTCCTCCAGGCCTCCTCTGCGGTCCTCCAGGCCTCCTCTGCGGTCCTCCATGTTTCCTCTGCGGTCCTCCAGGCCTCTGTGGTCGTCCAGGCCTCCTCTGCGGTCGCCCAAGTCGCTGACTTCGTCCAGTCCGCTGCTGTGGTCCAGGCCTCTGCGGTCCTCCAGGTCTCTTCTGCGGTCCTCCAGGCCTCCTCTGCGGTCCTCCAGGTCTCTTCTGCGGTCCTCCTGGTCTCTTCTGCGGTCCTCCAGGTCTCTTCTGCGGTCCTCCAGGCCTCCTCTGCGGTCGTCCAAGTCGCTGACTTCGTCCAGTCCGCTGCTGTGGTCCAGGCCTCTGCGGTCCTCCAGGCCTCCTCTGCGGTCCTCCAGGCCTCCTCTGCGGTCCTCCAGGCCTCCTCTGCGGTCCTCCAGGTCTCTTCTGCGGTCCTCCAGGCCTCCTCTGCTGTCCTCCAGGTCTCTTCTGCGGTCCTCCAGGCCTCCTCTGCGGTCCTCCAGGCCTCCTCTGCGGTCCTCCAGGCCTCCTCTGCGGTCCTCCAGGCCTCCTCTGCGGTCCTCCAGGCCTCCTCTGCTGTCCTCCAGGCCTCCTCTGCTGTCCTCCAGGCCTCCTCTGCGGTCCTCCAGGTCTCTTCTGCGGTCCTCCTGGTCTCTTCTGCGGTCCTCCAGGCCTCCTCTGCGGTCCTCCAGGCCTCCTCTGCGGTCCTCCAGGCCTCCTCTGCGGTCGTCCATGCCGCTGACTTCGTCAAGTCCGCTGCGGTCCTCCAGGCCTCCGCTGCGGTCCTCCAGGCCTCCTCTGCGGTCCTCCAGGCCTCCTCTGCGGTCCTCCAGGCCTCGGTCGTCCAGGCCGCTGACTTGAACCGCTTGGTGGTGTGTTGCAATGATGGTGCGGCAAACTCCAACTTGCCATTCTTCCCTCGTTTGTTCAATAACTTTCTTCATGGCTTCTACCATCTGTTCCTTTATGCCTTCTTTAAGGCCAGCCACATCGGTCTGCAGCTGATTGACCTGTCCACCAACTTCTGACTCCATATTGGTCACCTTACTGAGTAGCTCCTTTAGTAAAACAGGACAGGTACACTGGCAGTCCTGCACTTTGGTGTTCACATCTGTGAAATGCAACCTTCTTCGTGGTGAATGTGTCATGTCTTCTTGTCCAGGGGTGGCTACATGGTCCAAAAAAGAAGCTTCCTGATGCAGCGTGTTTGTCACGTCCTCTAGCACCGGTATTTCCAGATTCATTGGCTGAACACTGTGATCTGCAGGAGATGGAACAATTACATCATTTGCCACACCACATATCATCTCCAACGTATTATTCTTTGCCTTGGCATTTTTTCGTGGTTTCACCACATTTTCTTTCTGAGCCGCCTTGGCAGTTTTCTTCTTCTTTTGTGGGACTAATGCAGCAAGTTTCTGTGCCACTGATGGGTGGGTTTTGGCACTCCCGTAAAATCTGGTAGTCTGCATTCTTTGTCTTTTGTCTAAAAATATAAAAACCACAATAAGAAAACATGTAAAGCACAGCATGCTAAAAATAGCAAACAACTGTACATTTTCAAATAAAGTGCACAACAGTAAAGTGCAAATACTGTACAGTATTTGCCTTTTTTCCCTGTGCCTCCCAACAAGAACCTCTGCAGGAGGGACAGAATGCTCTGTTACGGACTTCAGTTTAAATATACAGTATGATTACCATCACCTGTGCGAACAACTATACTGTACAGTAGTTACTGTATTTGATAAGATAGGTGTTTCACCACAAGTGATAGCAATCATTCAGTACTACTGCACATACCTGTAGTACACCGGGATAAGCAAGGTCTATGTACATTACGTTATACCGAGCTGGATCGCTTAGCAACCTGACAAAATGGCCACCGACCGTGAACTCCCAGCACGTGGCAGCGCTTGGATATGGAGTGAGATACAGTATGGTACAGTCCAGGGGCAATGCTGAAGGAGCGTCACAATCCCCTAGCTCAATTACTAGAGCCATCTTAACAGCAGTGTGGGCCCCTGGACACAGCAATGCACTGGGGCCCCTACCCACTCACCAGCGGAAGGGGTGGGGGGAGCTATCAGCGGCAGCTTTGATGCTCCGCGGGGGATAGGGGGGGTTCTATCTTTCGCTCAGTATGTACAGTAGGACCTGGAGAAATAATTTCTGCTAATTATTCCTTTACTGCACAGATGGGGCAGGAAGGAGAACACTAAACTGTAGAAGGGGGCATTGTGCTGAATGAAGGGGCCCTGGTACATGACTTCCAGGGTGGTAGGGGGTGTTTAATACACAGGGGAGGAGTGGATAATGGAGTGGGCTTAATATTAGTGTTATGGACTGCAATTAGTTTCCTGTATGAAACAGATACAGTACAGTAAATAACCCTCCTTGGAAGTGCATGGGCCCTGTGAGACTTACAGTAGTGTACAGCATAAGGGTCGACTGACATGATGTACAAGCATTACATACAGTACATGTCAGTACTGTATGTAAATTCTTCAATTATTGCCTAACAACAATGCTGCTTACTGTATATTAAATACTGTAGGCCTAGAAATGTGCATCTCAATATAGTAGTTAAAAACACAGGGGCCTATGTGGATAAGCGAGTTCTATGCACACTAAAAATGGCCACCGACCGTGAACCCCCAGCACGTGGCAGCGCTCGGATATGTAGTGAGATACAGTATGGCATACATTTCACAGTTCAGGGGGCAATGCTGAAGGAGCGTCACAATCCCCTAGCTCAATTACATTGGGATAAGCGAGGTCTATGCACATTACGGTATACCGAGCTGGATCGCTTAGCAACCTGACAACATGGCCGCCGACCGTGAACTCCCAGCACGTGGCAGCGCTCGGATATGTAGTGAGAGATGGTATACATTTTAAAATACACCGGGATAAGTTGTACAGGCCATGGAGCAATGCACAGGGACATTCATCATTTACGTACAGTACTGTATACAAATAATTGTAAACCGTAAATGAAAGAATTACCGGTCAAATACTGTATGACGAAACTGTGTCAATGAGCTGGAACAGTATGGCCTGTGAAGAAGTTTTCGAAGGCAGAAACGGAGAGCAAATTATCAGGAGATTTCTGAAAGGTCGGAGAAGATCCACACAGCAAGTCTGCCTACGAGGAAACAGATTTGCAAAGTGGGTAGCGTAAAGCCTAACAACAATGCTGCTTACTGTATATTAAATACTGTAGGCCTAGAAATGTGCATCTCAATATAGTAGTTAAAAACACAGGGGCCTATGTGGATAAGCGAGTTCTATGCACACAAAAAATGGCCACCGACCGTGAACCCCCAGCACGTGGCAGCGCTTGGATATGTAGTGAGATACAGTATGGCATACATTTCACAGTTCAGGGGGCAATGCTGAAGGAGCGTCACAATCCTCTAGCTCAATTACATTGGGATAAGCGAGGTCTACTGTATGCACATTACGGTATACCGAGCTGGATCGCTTAGCAACCTGACAAAATGGCCGCCGACCGTGAACTCCCAGCACGTGGCAGCGCTCGGATATGTAGTGAGATACAATATGGCATACATTTCACAGTTCAGGGGGCAATGCTGAAGGAGCGTCACAATCCCCTAGCTCAATTACATTGGGATAAGCGAGGTCTATGCACATTACGGTATACCGAGCTGGATCGCTTAGCAACCTGACAAAATGGCCGCCGACCGTGAACTCCCAGCACGTGGCAGCGCTCGGATATGTAGTGAGATACTGTACAATATGGCATACATTTCACAGTTCAGGGGGCAATGCTGAAGGAGCGTCACAATCCCCTAGCTCAATTACATTGGGATAAGCGAGGTCTATGCACATTACGGTATACCGAGCTGGATCGCTTAGCAACCTGACAAAATGGCCGCCGACCGTGAACTCCCAGCACGTGGCAGCGCTCGGATATGTAGTGAGATACAGTATGGCATACATTTCACAGTTCAGGGGGCAATGCTGAAGGAGCGTCACAATCCCCTAGCTCAATTACATTGGGATAAGCGAGGTCTACTGTATGCACATTACGGTATACCGAGCTGGATCGCTTAGCAACCTGACAAAATGGCCGCCGACCGTGAACTCCCAGCACGTGGCAGCGCTCGGATATGTAGTGAGATACAATATGGCATACATTTCACAGTTCAGGGGGCAATGCTGAAGGAGCGTCACAATCCCCTAGCTCAATTACATTGGGATAAGCGAGGTCTACTGTATGCACATTACGGTATACCGAGCTGGATCGCTTAGCAACCTGACAAAATGGCCGCCGACCGTGAACTCCCAGCACGTGGCAGCGCTCGGATATGTAGTGAGATACAGTATGGCATACATTTCACAGTTCAGGGGGCAATGCTGAAGGAGCGTCACAATCCCCTAGCTCAATTACATTGGGATAAGCGAGGTCTATGCACATTACGGTATACCGAGCTGGATCGCTTAGCAACCTGACAAAATGGCCGCCGACCGTGAACTCCCAGCACGTGGCAGCGCTCGGATATGTAGTGAGAGATGGTATACATTTTAAAATACACCGGGATAAGTTGTACAGGCCATGGAGCAATGCACAGGGACATTCATCATTTACGTACAGTACTGTATATAAATAATTGTAAACCGTAAATGAAAGAATTACCGGTCAAATACTGTATGACGAAACTGTGTCAATGAGCTGGAACAGTATGGCCTGTGAAGAAGTTTTCGAAGGCAGAAACGGAGAGCAAATTATCAGGAGATTTCTGAAAGGTCGGAGAAGATCCACACAGCAAGTCTGCCTACGAGGAAACAAATTTGCAAAGTGGGTAGCGGGCGGTGACTGAGATGCTCTTTTATTCACATTCAAAAGTACCTGTACAGTATGCTCTGTGATTGGTGTAAGGATGAATGCGCCTATATTGGCACCAATCACAGCGGTAAGAATTCCTTTTGTGTGAATGTGAATAAAAGAGCGTCTCAGTCACCGCCCCGCTACCCACTTTGCAAAGCTGTTTCCTCGTAGGCAGACTTGCTGTGTGGATCTTCTCCGACCTTTCAGAAATCTCCTGATAATTTGCTCTCCGTTTCTGCCTTCGAAAACTTCTTCACAGGCCATACTGTTCCAGCTCATTGACACAGTTTCGTCATACAGTATTTGACCGGTAATTCTTTCATTTACGGTTTACAATTATTTATATACAGTACTGTACTGTACGTAAATGATGAATGTCCCTGTGCATTGCTCCATGGCCTGTACAACTTATCCCGGTGTATTTTAAAATGTATACCATCTCTCACTACATATCCGAGCGCTGCCACGTGCTGGGAGTTCACGGTCGGCGGCCATGTTGTCAGGTTGCTAAGCGATCCAGCTCGGTATACCGTAATGTGCATAGACCTCGCTTATCCCAATGTAATTGAGCTAGGGGATTGTGACGCTCCTTCAGCATTGCCCCCTGAACTGTGAAATGTATGCCATATTGTATCTCACTACATATCCGAGCGCTGCCACGTGCTGGGAGTTCACGGTCGGCGGCCATTTTGTCAGGTTGCTAAGCGATCCAGCTCGGTATACCGTAATGTGCATACAGTAGACCTCGCTTATCCCAATGTAATTGAGCTAGGGGATTGTGACGCTCCTTCAGCATTGCCCCCTGAACTGTGAAATGTATGCCATATTGTATCTCACTACATATCCGAGCGCTGCCACGTGCTGGGAGTTCACGGTCGGCGGCCATGTTGTCAGGTTGCTAAGCGATCCAGCTCGGTATACCGTAATGTGCATAGACCTCGCTTATCCCAATGTAATTGAGCTAGGGGATTGTGACGCTCCTTCAGCATTGCCCCCTGAACTGTGAAATGTATGCCATATTGTATCTCACTACATATCCGAGCGCTGCCACGTGCTGGGAGTTCACGGTCGGCGGCCATTTTGTCAGGTTGCTAAGCGATCCAGCTCGGTATACCGTAATGTGCATACAGTAGACCTCGCTTATCCCAATGTAATTGAGCTAGGGGATTGTGACGCTCCTTCAGCATTGCCCCCTGAACTGTGAAATGTATGCCATACTGTATCTCACTACATATCCGAGCGCTGCCACGTGCTGGGGGTTCACGGTCGGTGGCCATTTTTTGTGTGCATAGAACTCGCTTATCCACATAGGCCCCTGTGTTTTTAACTACTATATTGAGATGCACATTTCTAGGCCTACAGTATTTAATATACAGTAAGCAGCATTGTTGTTAGGCAATAATTGAAGAATTTACATACAGTACTGACATGTACTGTATGTAATGCTTGTACATCATGTCAGTCGACCCTTATGCTGTACACTACTGTAAGTCTCACAGGGCCCATGCACTTCCAAGGAGGGTTATTTACTGTACTGTATCTGTTTCATACAGGAAACTAATTGCAGTCCATAACACTGAAGTTGTATTTTCAGTACTGTACAGTATACAATACTTAAATTTGAACATCAGGTACTGGATAGTAAACATGTACAGTATTAACTTCTATCATAAAACTCTTATGCATTTTCAGATGTGTAAATTTTAGACTACAGTATTCACAAATGTTTTCTCTCCATACAGGAATTATAGTTGGACAACATGCCAGTAACTATCAACAAAACGATGAGCAAGATAATCGCCAACATGAAAAAAGAAAATAAAACCATCAAAGAGATCCATGCATGGCTCAAGGAAAGTGGCATTATAGTCACTTTAGAAACGGTGCGCTATCATGCATTCGAGAGAACAACGCCCAGATTTGTATTTCCTACAAAATGCACATGGTACGTACTGTACACTACTGTAATGTTTAAATGACTTGCTTTATACCATAAACAATTTTTTTGAAATAAAATTAAAACTTCATCAATTGTAACTGTGATTGTGCTGTTCATGAATTCATATTTTTCATACTGTATTGTACTGTAGGAGAGTGCAACAAATTGTGGAGGAACTAACTCGTGAGGATGATGAGCGTACTGCTCTGCAAATAAAACGAATTCTCCATTCCAAGTATGACCTGGACATATCGGCCACCAGCATCAGAAGGATGCGACGGAAAATGGGATGGACCTTTGGCGCAACAAGGTAAAATACTGAAAGCAGTATAAACCATACAGTAAATGCACTGTTAATAATCCCTTGATACGTGATATAATAATGCCATAAATCATTATACAGAGTGTGTACTTTATACTATATACAGTATGTGTGTGTGTATATACTGTATATACAGTATTCTATCCCAAAAGAGATACCTACTGTATAGGCACTCAGAGACAGCAATGAAGCATTGCCGGCTTATTGTGATGATTACATACTGTATACTGTGTGTGTGTGTTTGTGTGTATGTACAGTATGTATATATATATTACTCTGTATGTAACTTAATGTACTGTATGTACAGTTTAATGTATACAGTAGGTATATAATACAGTATACTGCACATACAGTCTACTGTATATACAGTAATCTGTAAATCTGTAATTTCATAACTGTATCTGATTTCATTATTTTTGGCTCTTCACAGGATATCTCCAATGATAAGAGATGTGAATAAAGAAAAGAGAGTGGAACAGGCACGGCGATGGATTGAGAGTGGTGAAACATTTGATGATGTCATTTTCACAGATGAATCGTCTGTTGCCCTTGAGCGGTTCTCCAGAATGTCATTCAGGAAACGTAACCATATCTCTTTAAAACCACGCCCAAAGCATCCATTGAAAATCCATGTATGGGGAGGCATATCACGATTAGGAGCTGGTCCCCTATTATTTTTCGAAGGTACAGTACAGTACTATACTTTATTCTGTGCCTGTGTTCTGTAAAAATACATGTTGTACTGTAGAGTACGTGTAACTGCACAATAAAAGGAGTTGCTTATTAATGAACAACATTTTTTGATTTCTGTAGGAATCATGGATAAGAAATATTTCCAAGAAACAATAGTAGAGAAATGTATGGTGCCATTTGTGAATAAATATTACCCAACTCACCATAGGATATTCCAAGACAATGATCCTAAACACTCCGCCTCAGCCAAATTTATGGAAGAGAAAGGTATGAATTGGGAACGCACACCACCAGAGTGAGTATTCTTTCAACAGTGTACAAGTAAAATTTTGGATAGCACTCTAGTACTGTAAAAAAAAATTTTGTTTAATAAACAGTACAATATTGTATGTTTAATTTTCTCTATTTACTGTAATGTACTGTAATTAATTTTTTCTATACGCTTTTTTTTTTTTTTTAATTAGATCACCAGACATGAACCCAATCGAATTAGTGTGGGCTCAATTGAAGAGGTACGTTAGGAGTGTTGCAAAGCCAACAACAAAACAGCAACTGGTGGATGGGATAAAGAAATTTTGGCTAGAAGTACTCACACCTGAACATTGTAATAATTATATAAATCACCTGTATAAAGTATTACCTGTTGTAGTTGAAAGAAATGGTCAAGCCACAAATATGTAGTTCTGTATTTTCTGTTTAAAATTTTAAATTGGTGCATTATTAAAAAAAATGATAAAATTGCCTTTGTCTGATTATTGCATAAACTAATGTAGAATATTATACAGTAGTAATGTTATTGATGTGTACTGTATGAACAGTTATTTTCAGTTTTATAAGTCCTGAATAAGAGTACTGTACATTTTGATCAGTGCAGTACATGGAATCGGATGTTGTAATACTTTATTTTTACATTAATATTGATGTTTTTCCAATAAATATTCAATTTTACAGTATGGTACGGTACAGTACATGAGGGTACCTGTACAGTATGATACGTCATTATGGGGGAGAAATACTGTATCCACTAAATGTACAGTAAAATGTTTTTTTCTTATTACAAACACACAAATGCATCTCAGATGGAAATATGCTATACACAGCAGACAGCTTATGGTGACAGAACTTCCCTACTGTATCCCCACCCATAGTCGTGGTATATTTTAGATTGCCTAATGAGACACTCCTGCAGCATTGCCAATGATTCATGTAAAACCTGTGTGCAAACAGTATCTGTATTGAATGCAAAGTACAGTAAGAGTACAGTATACAGTATTATCAGAGCCAAACCTGACCAACATGATGCCCTAGGCTAGATTTTGGCTGATGCCCTCTTGCACAGATGCTACGTAGTTCCGCCTCTAACCCTGCACCCCTTTCCCAGCACCATCACCCATTTTGGCGCTCCTACCCCCTATAATCTAAATAAGAACAATGTGCACATTTAGTGCCAGCCCAAAACAGTGTACAGTATGTTCTTGCTGGGAAGGGGCATGGTAACACAATAATACCCGAAGATGAAATGACACAACACAGTACTGCAACTTTATTCACATTATATCATGCAGTGGTGTCTCTTATTCTCATGACATCATATCATAGTACCACATTACTCCTAACAGTAATGCCCCTTATTCACATTACACCCCACCACATTCATCTTTATTTACATTAGACCACAGGTTCTCAAACTCAGTCCTCAGGACCCCACACAGTGCAGGTTTTGCAGGTCTCACAGAATCACAAGTGAAAAAATTAGCTCCACCTACTGTATGGACCTTCTAAAATGTGTCAGTTAGTAATGAATACATCTGTGCACTTGCTGGTTTACCTGCAAAACATGCACTGTGTGGGGTCCTGAGGACCAAGTTTGAGAACCACTGCATTAGACCATGCAGTAGTGCCCTTTCCTTATGTTACACCAGAAAATATTGTAGTACACCTTATACACATACAGTACAGTAATGCCACACATTAGTAATGCATTTCATATTTAAATTTTCTGATTTAATTTCATAGAGCCGCAGTCACTCACAGAATATAGGCATGTACTGTAGCATCTCATTTTATTCTGCAGAAGCTGATTATTCCCGTTTGGCTAGTTTGCCGCCTCTGTACAGTACAGTATATCACAATAGAAAAAAGTTATAGTGTCAGTGAAAAAAGCACCTCATGACAGATACTGTACACAAGCTCATGTCTAAATACTGTATACTGTAAGCAGTGACATTAAGGGGTACAGTACTGTATATGCAATTGCAGTCGAATTCCGGAAGGAATACGGAAAAAATGGACACGGGATCCCCCATCTTTTTAGAACCAGCACCGGGCTCTGCGCCTGGTCCTGGTGCAAAAAATAAGGGGGACAAAAAAAGCGTAGGGGTTCCCCATATTTTTTGAATCAGCACTGGGCTCCACTAGCTGGACAGATAATGCACAGCCGGGGGAGACTTTTATACAGGTCCCTGCGGCCATGGAATTAAATACCCAACTAGTCACACCTGGCCGGAGTACCCTGGAGGAGTGGGGGCCCCTTAAATCAAGGGGACCCCCCTCCAGCCACTCGATTATCTCTATCACCCCTGTGTATTGTAGCTAGGGGATTGTGACGCTCCTTCAGCATTGCCCCGTAGCCTGCAAAATCTGTGCTGTTATTTGCTCCATAGCTGAGTGCCTCCTAGGAGCTACTGTAGGAGTCACAGGCGGTAGCCATTTCAATTGAGTCTGCCCTGCTATAGAATTGTACAGGTATGTGTACATTACCGTACGGTGCATAGAACCTTTACAGTAGAAACTCTCCTGCAGCTTTGGCCTGCTTTACTGTATGTACTGTAAAACTTGTGTTTTGTCAGTTTGCTATGCGACCGAGCCCGGTGTAACGTACTGTACAGTACTGTAATGTGCATAGACCTCGCTTACAGTATCTCTGTGTATTTTGGCTAGGGGATTGTGACGCTCCTTCAGCATCGCCCCGTAGCCTGCACAGCTTATGCCATTTCTCATTCCATACCCAACTGCTGCCTGCCACGAGGTGGGGGTTCAGGAGGTGGGGGTTCATGGGTAGTGGTCGTTTTGACAGTGTGCTATGCGATTGAGTCCGGTGTACCGTAATACTGTATGCAATCCTACAGTAGCTTATCCCTCCCCTGTGTATTTTGGCTAGGGGATTGTGACGCTCCTTCAGCATAGCCCCATAACCTGCACAAGGGTTCAGGGGCGGCGGCCATTTTGCCAGTGTGCTACAGTATGTCATCGAGTCCGGTGTACCATAATATGCATACTGTGTATTTTAGCTAGGGGATTGTGACGCTCATTCAGCATTGCCCCATAGTCTGTACAATCTGGACTATTACTTGCTCCGTAGCCTAGGGCCTCTGTGGGGCAAGGAGTCATAGGTGGTAGCCATTTCTATTCAGTCTGCCCAGCTACAGAATTGTATGTGTACTGTGTACGGAGCATAGTACCTTAACCTGCATAGAACCTGCAGATTATGGTACACCGGACTCGATCGCATAGAACCGCTCATGCAGCTACTGTATGCCCTGGTTTGCAGTATGTGAATAAAAAAAATAATAAAGTGTCTGAAAAAAACTACAGTAACATGCATTCGTACAGTACTTAAGGAATCGAACCCTGGACTCTGAGTATAGGAAGCGAAACACTTCACCACTTCGCCGCAGACAAATGTATAAATCCGTTGGTTTTGATTATGCTGTAATGGCTACGGGATTAGGACGATAACACTGTAGAAAATTCCTAATCTTGAGAGGCAATAGTGAACTTGTAACACACATCCATTTGCGACAGTGTACACTACTGGTTTTACAGTACTGTGTTTTGTCTGCGGGACTTGCACGCTCACATACAGTATTCATAAAGTATTGTAGATGGATCATATACTGTATGCTGTACTACTGTATTTGCGTCGGTGTCGTACTGTATATACTGTACAGTACTGTATTAAATAATGCAGCGTAATGAGTACAGTATTTGCTGTATGCAGCGTAATGAGACGCCTTAGTAAAGTAGTCCTTATTATGTATGTCAGTATTGTATTTTACGGGAGACCACACGCATGCGCAGTGGTGATTGTAAAAAGCGACATCTGGTGGCTAATCGCAGGTATTACACGTAAAGGTAACGCCAAACGTCAAATGTCTGTCTCCGTGCGATTAGATAGCCTCTCTGTGGCTAGGCGCGCCTCGCTACGCCACAGTACGCTGCGTATGGTCGAACGGGCCAACCGCCGCGGCCACTCAAGATAAAGGTGGCTACATCTGTAGATATGTGCTTGGCATAAATATTTCCAAACGTTCCTAAATCTAAGATGTTTCATGCATGTTGTAACACTAAAAATTGTAAATAGAATATCAACATGACAGATATAACTGAATTTATCATGATGAATCTGTTAGGATCTCCTGCTCTGTGCTGCCACGTCGCCATGGCAACCGGGAGGCAAGTGTTAGCGAAGTAACCTGAGCGCAGTTGATACTCCGGTCCGGGTTTTTACTGTGCAGTGGTTACAGGCTCTGTGCACGGCAGGGAATCCGGCGCTGGTTTTGTGCTCACAGTCTGTGAGGTCTGAGTGGGGCGTGGACAGCACCTGCTATATAAACCATCCTCTCAGGCTAGGCAAATGCTGCTGAATCTTTGTTTGTTAGTCAGTTCCAGAGAGTTAGCTAGTACTGTGTGACCTTGAATTTACTTGTTGCTTACTGCAGATAGGCCTTGGGATTCGGTACTTCATTCTGCCAATCCGGATTAGCAGTAAGACTGGAGTCAGTTGTTTAACCTGCTCGGGTTCTTTTGCTATTCTGTGAACCCAGCAGGTTTGCGGCTGTACTCTCAGACCTGCTTGCTTAATCCTCCCTCACTGTGCAGGGCGTCCAGGTGTCAGTTTAGTGGCAATAAGCTGAACCTGTGCCCTGCAAGTGGGGGTTAGGATTGTGGATACTCTTCTTGTGTCTATATTTCTATCTCTGACCAAGGAGTTTATTCCCACACCCGTTGGTAACCCTTTGGGGTTTTTCCTGTTGCTCTTAGCAACATCATTTCGGGTGCTCCACATGTTAAATCACTACATCTCGCTTCATTGTCCGCTCTATTCCATCTGAGCATTCCTGACACTAGGGAGACACCCAGTTCCTGAGCCTTTGGGCTTCTCCGTTCACTTTGTGTTTACTAGTTATTCCATCACCTTCTGTGTATGTTATGTTATACTGTCTGTGAGTTTGTTTGCTTCGCATCCCTCTCTGTTCATACACCGGTATACTCCTGTTAGCACTGGTGTGCGTAACATATTCAGCAGCCTTACTCCTGTTGAAATTTTGTGGGAATATGGAGCATGGTATCCGGACTCCAGGTGGACAGCACAAAGGTCGACACACTTTAGGTCGACGCCAATTGGTCGACACACCTTAGGTCGACATGGACAAAAGGTCGACATGGTCAAAAGGTCGACATGAACAAGGTCGACATGGAAAAAGGTCGACATGAGTTTTTCACGATTTTTTTCTTTTTTTGAACCTTTTCATACTTAACGATCCACGTGGACTACGATTGGAACGGTAAAGTGTGCCGAGCGAAGCGGTAGCGGAGCGAAGGCACCATGCCCGAAGCATGGCGAGCGAAGCGAGCCATGCGAGGGGACGCGGTGCACTAATTCGGGTTCCCGGTCACTCTACGAAGAAAACGACACCAAAAAAACATAAAAAACTCATGTCGACCTTTTTCCATGTCGACCTTGTTCCTGTCGACCTTTTGACCATGTCGACCTTTTGACCATGTCGACCTAAAGTGTGTCGACCTTTGTGCTGTCGACCCTGAGTCCCAGACCCATGGAGCATACCCCTCAAAATATTTTGCAACAGGTGGTCGATCAGGTGCAGGTCCTGACTCGACAATTTAATGAGATGTCCATTAAAATGAACACCCCGCAGGCCGCTAGCGGAGCTCCCGCAGCAGCAGCGGCAAGTTCAGGGGTTAAGGAGGCGAAAGTAAATCTCCCGGATCGTTTTTCTGGAGATCGCTCGCAGTTCTTTTGTTTCAAGGAGAGCTGCAAGCTATATTTCCGGCTTAGGCCTCAGTCTTCTGGGTCGGAGATTCAGCGGGTGGGCATAGTGATTTCCTTGCTACAAGGAGACCCACAGGTCTGGGCATATGGGTTGCAGCCTGACTGTCCGTCGCTTAAAAGTGTTGATGCCTTTTTTACGGCACTGGGCATGTTGTATGATGACCCTGACAAGACGGCCCTCAGCCGAGGCTCAGATTTCGATCCTTAAGCAAGGGTGAAGGCCAGTTGAGGTTTATTGTACGGAGTTTCGGAGGTTGGCCCATGATACCCAGTGGAATGACCCAGCCCTGAGACACCAGTACCGAAGAGGTCTTTCTAACCAGATAAAAGACCAACTGGTACAATATCCCTTGCCTGATAGCTTGGATCAGCTCATGCAGTTATCCATCCGGGTGGATAGACGGCAGAGAGAGCGTAGGCTTGAAAGGGAGACCGAGGTTTCCTTCTTTCCCAAGGGAACCTCAGACTCTGAGGAATTTTCCGAGGGGCCAATGCAGATTGGGGCTACCCGCCTCTCCTCGCGTGAGAAGACGCGGAGGAGACTGCAGGGGTTGTGTTTGTACTGTGGGAATAAAGGTCATGTGTAGTATCATGCCCAGAAAAGCCGGAAAACTTCAGGGCCTGAGGGTGATGGGAAATATCCTGTCCGGTCAGAAGTCAGAATTTCCCAAAAAGACTTTTCTCATTCCGGTGACTTTGGAGATCCTCGGCCAAACTGTCAAGACTGAGGCCTTTTTTGACAGTGGGGCCGATGGGATTTTCATGGACCGTCAGTTCGCCCTGGAACACTCTGTTCCCTCAGTACCTTTGGCATCAGAGATTGAGATCTGTGGGTTAAACGGGGAACCATTGTCCCAGGGTAAAATTACCTCCTGCACCAGCCAAATTCCTTTGTTTATTGGAGCCACACACCCTCAATTTGACTGGGTCTCTGGGGAGATTCTTAGTTGGGGTAGTGATTGTTTCAGGAGTTGCTTGAGCCTTCTAGTCAGGCTCTCGCAGCTAAATTTGCCAGGATTGCCAGGATGTTATGCAGATTTTGCGGATGTGTTCTCCAAAAAAGTTGCAAAGGTACTACCTCCCCATCGCCCCTATGACTGTGCCATTGATTTGTTGCTGGATGCTAAGCTTCCCAAGAGCAGGTTGTACTCCCTGTCACGTCCTGAGACTCAGGCTATGGCAGAGTACATTCAGGAGAACTTGGCTAAGGGATTTATCAGACCCTCACAGTCCCCAGTTGGGTCGGGGTTCTTCTTCGTGGGTAAAAAGGACGGTTCGTTGCGACCCTGCATCGACTTCAGGGAATTGAACCGTATCACGATTAAAAACTCGTACCCACTGCCTCTCATTTCGGTTTTGTTTGACCAGCTTCGTACTGCCACCATTTTTTCTAAGATTGACCTACGCGGTGCCTACAATCTAATCCGAATAAGAGAGGGGGATAAATGGAAGACTGCCTTTAATACCCACTCAGGGCATTATGAATATTTGGTGATGCCTTTTGGGCTCTCTAATGCCCCGGCAGTCTTCCAGGAATTTATGAACGATGTGCTCAGGGAATATTTGGATAGATTCTTAGTTGTTTATCTAGATGACATCCTAATATTCTCCCATTCCCTGGAGGAACATCGGAAGCATGTACGCTTAGTCCTCCAGAAACTCAGAGACCACCAGCTTGGGGCGAAGCTGGAGAAGTGCGAATTTGAAGTCCAGCAAATCGCATTTCTAGGGTATATTATCTCCTCAGAAGGTTTCCAAATGGAGGGTTCTAGGGTACAGGCAGTCCTGGATTGGGTGCAGCCCACTAGTTTGAAGGCGCTTCAGCGTTTTCTGGGCTTTGAGAATTTTTATAGACGATTTATCGCTGGGTTTTCGTCTATAGTGGCCCCCTTGGTGGCACTCACTAAGAAAGGGGCGGATGTTGCTCACTGGTCTTGTGAGGCCAAAGCGGCCTTTGCCCGTCTCAAAAGGGCATTTGTCTCGGCCAAAGTGCTGCGACACCCAGATCCAGAGCGTCCTTTTGTGGTAGAAGTGGATGCCTCTGAGATAGGTATTGGGGCAGTGCTCTCTCAGATGGGGGTGTCTTATAATCGCCTTCATCCCTGTGCTTACTTTTCCCGTAAATTTTCGTCTGCCGAGATGAATTATGATGTGGGTAACCGGAAATTGTTGGCTATAAAGGATGCACTCGGGGAGTGGAGACATTGGCTTGAGGGGGCTAAGTTTGTGGTCTCAATTCTCACCGACCATAAGAATCTGGCATATTTAGAGTCAGTGAAGCGGCTCAATGCCAGGCAGGCACGATGGGCTTTGTTTTTTGCTCGCTTTAATTTTTTGATAACTTATCGCCCTGGGTCAAAAAACATCAAGGCTGATGCGCTCTCGCGGAGTTTTGCTCCAGTCCAAGAGACCACCGAGGATCCATTGCCCATTGTGTCCCCATCATGTATTAAAGTGGGCATTACCCAGGACCTCTTGTCATTAGTCCTTAGAGCACAGGAGCAGGCTCCTCCAGACCTTCCGGTAGGTCTCTTGTTTGTGCCTCCTAGGTTAAAACAGCGAGTATTCCTGGAATTCCATGCCAAGAGGTCGGCAGGGCATCCGGGTATTGCCAGAACTCGGGAGTTGCTGTCTAGGGCGGTGTGGTGGCCCTCGGTGGCTAGGGATGTGGATCAGTGGGTTCGGGCATGTGACGTTTGTGCCCGAAATAAAACTCCTAGGGGGGTTCCTGTCGGCCCATTACATCCACTCTCTATTCCATCTAAGCCATGGACCCACATTTCAATGGATTTTGTGGTGGACTTGCCCAAATCCTCGGGGATGACAGCCATTTGGGTTGTCGTTGACAGGTTTTCGAAGATGGCGCATTTCGTTCCACTGGTTGGGTTGCCATCGGCCAGACGCCTGTCTGAGTTATTTATGCTGCATGTTGTGCGCTTCCACGGGTTGCCACTTGATGTGGTCTCTGACCGTGGATCCCAGTTTGTGGCCAAATTCTGGAGGGCATTTTGTTCTGATCTCCAGATTTCTGTGAGCTTGTCGTCAGGCTACCATCCACAGTCTAATGGGCAGACTGAGAGGGTGAACCAGTCTTTGGAGCAGTTCCTCAGGTGTTATGTCTCCAAGTGTCATACTGACTGGGTTGCTCATCTGTCCATGGCGGAGTTTGCCTATAACAACGCGGCTCACTCTGCTGCAGGGATCTCTCCCTTCCTTTGTGTGTATGGGCATCATCCTAAGGCCAATTCTTTTGACCCCCTGGATTCCACGCCTGGTGGTTCCTCTGTGGTTTCGGCCCTTAGGGGTATTTGGAGGAAAGTGAAGAAAGCCCTTGTGTCTGTGTCATTAGTGACCAAAAGGGTTTTTGATAAGCGGAGAAGATCCTGCAGCTTCAAATTAAGAGACTTCATCTGGTTGTCCACCAAGAATTTGAAGTTGAGACAGCCATCTCATAAGTTAGGCCCCCGGTTCATCGGCCCTTATAAGATCACCAGGGTTATCAATCCGGTGGCATTTCAGTTAGATCTGCCCCGTTCATTGGGTATCAATAAAACATTTCATTGTTCCCTTTTAAAACTGGCGGTTAGTAATCCTTCTTCCAGTGGAAGACCTTCTCTTCTGATACGGGATCAGAGGGAGTTTGTGGTTGAAAGGGTTCTTGACTCCAAGATGGTTCGGGGTCGGCTGTCATTTTTGGTGCACTGGAAGGGGTATGGCCCGGAAGAGCGGTCGTGGGTGCGCAGTTGTGATCTTCATGCCCCCAGACTGATACGCTCTTTCTTCTCGCAGTTCCCTGATAAACCCGGTGGTAGGGGTTCTTTGACCCCTCGTCAGAGGGGGGGTACTGTTAGGATCTCCTGCTCGGTGCTGCCACGTCGCCATGGCAACTGGGAGGCAAGTGTTAGCGAAGTAACCTGAGCGCAGCTGATACTCCGGTCCGGGTTTTTACTGTGCAGTGGTTACAGGCTCTGTGCACGGCAGGGAATCCGGCGCTGGTTTTGTGCTCACAGTCTGTGAGGTCTGAGTGGGGCGTGGACAGCACCTGCTATATAAACCATCCTCTCAGGCTAGGCATATGCTGCTGAATCTTTGTTTGTTAGTCAGTTCCAGAGAGTTAGCTAGTACTGTGTGACCTTGAATTTACTTGTTGCTTACTGCAGATAGGCCTTGGGATTCGGTACTTCATTCTGCCAATCCGGACCTAGCAGTAAGACTGGAGTCAGTTGTTTAACCTGCTCGGGTTCTTTTGCTATTCTGTGAACCCAGCAGGTTTGCGGCTGTACTCTCAGACCTCCTTGCTTAATCCTCCCTCACTGTGCAGGGCGTCCAGGTGTCAGTTTAGTGGCAGTAAGCTTAACCTGTGCCCTGCAAGTGGGGGTTAGGATTGTGGATACTCTCCTTGTGTCTATATTTCTATCTCTGACCAAGGAGTTTATTCCCACACCCGTTGGTAACCCTTTGGGGTTTTTCCTGTTGCTCTTAGCAACATCATTTCGGGTGCTCCACATGTTAAATCACTACATCTCGCTTCATTATCCGCTCTATTCCATCTGAGCATTCCTGACACTAGGGAGACACCCAGTTCCTGAGCCTTTGGGCTTCTCCGTTCACTTTGTGTTTATTAGTTATTCCATCACCTTCTGTGTATGTTATGTTATACTGTCTGTGAGTTCGTTTGCTTCGCATCCCTCTCTGTTCATACACCGGTATACTCCTGTTAGCACTGGTGTGCGTAACAGAATCTTATATATTCCTATATTTTACTAATGTAATACCCTTATGGGGGTATAATTTTTAAACAAATAATTCTATGTGATCATGGGCAATCTTACTATCTACACCAGTATTCTGTGTTCCAGAATCATAATATATTTGATAAATATATACCGTTTAAATAAGACACAGATGAGTTAAATTGAATAGTAACAATACTCGTATGTTATGTTGGTAATAATGTAACGGGCTATTTTAACATAACAGATCCTATTTAGGAAAATTATGACATGATATGCCTAGTGACCCAATAGTTATTAAAACATTTTACTGTAAATATAATGTTTGTGCATGCATACACCATGAGATATGTACTTCTATTAAGCACAAACAAGCATATTGGCATTCTACTCTAACATTTAGGGTAAAAGATTAGAATGGATCAAGGTAGCATAGCGTAAGGACAGATATAGGTTCAGCGGCCTCTTTGACAATCCATGTTATGGATATGAAGTAAACCCACCATTAATAAGCATTAAAAAGGATACCAAGAATATGATTTTGACATATGGTCCCAGATTTTTAAATAAAGGATGTGTAGCGTATCTCCTTATTTAATCCTAACGGAGTCATGGTATTCAACAGGCAATGTATCTAGATTTTTTCTTTAGTGATTACTTAGTAATGTTACCACCACTTATACCTAGCTCAAACTGTTCTAGATCATAAATTTTCACCTTTTTGTGATTACTAGTGTGGAAGCGTAGAAAGTGTCACGCCAAAACTTGTAATTTTCTTCATGTTGCTTATATCTCTTTGTGTATTTTTAATGATATATACATGATCCAATATTCGTTTTTAAAAAACATCTTAGTCATGCCGATATATTCATAAACGAATGGGCCTATTAAGCAGTAAATTACACCAAATGTGTGGAGCAGTTAATGAATCTTTTTTATTTCTGTTTTATTGTTATTTCTGTCAGAGAACTTCTGAGTGATATGAATATAATGGCATGCTTGACATGGTCCACAGGGATAACAGACAGATAATGATGGATTTTTCCTCTGATGCTTGGAAAAGTGACTTCTAAACAAATTATCCCGTAAATTTGTTGATATCTTCCAGATGATCTGTATGGTCTTATCAAATTCTTTCTTCAGATCATAAACAGTGTTGAGTATATATCGGTATTTGTGTAATGACGCATTGATGTGTTGTTATGCACACCAGTGCCAGCAGGAATGTACTGGTGTCTGAACGGAGAGGGATGCAAAACAAATGAACTCACAGACAGACTGGGGAATATGACATTACATACACAGAAGGTGATAGAGTAACAAAATAAACACGAAGTGAACAGAGAAGCCCAAAGGCTAAGAAACTGGGTGTCTCCCTAGTATTAGGAATGCTCAGATGGAAAGAAGCGAGATGTTGTGATTTAATACGTAGAGAACCCGAAATGCTGTTGCTAAGGGCAACAGCAAAACCCTAAAGGGTTACCAACAGGTGTGGCAGTAAACTCCTTGGTCAGAGATGGAATAATAGACACAAGGAGAGTCTCCACAATCCTAGTCCTCACTTGCAGTGCACTGGTTCAGCTTACTGCCACTAAACTGACACCTGCACACCTTGCACAGTGAGAAAGGATTTTGGCAGGCAAGTCTGAGAATACAGCCGCAAACTTGCTAGGTTCACAGAGTAGCAAAAGAACCCCAGCAGGTTAAACGACTGACTCCAGTCTTACTGCTAGGTCTGGATTGGCAGAGTGTAGTACCAAATCCCAAGGCCTATTTGCAGTAAGCAACAAACAAATACAAAGTTACACAGTACTAGCTAACTTTCAGGAACTGACTAACAAACAAAGATTCAGCAGCATCTGCCTAACCTGAGAAGAGGGTTTATATAGCAGGTGCTGTCCACGCCCCACTCAGACCTCACAGACTGTGAGCACAAAAACCAGCACCGGATCCCCTGCCGTGCACAGAGCCTGTAACCACTGCACAGCAAAAGACCCGAACCGGAGTATCAGCTGCGCTCAGGTTACTCCGCTAGCACTTGTCTCCCGGTTGCCATGACGACGTGGCAGCACAGGGCAGGAGACCCTAACAGTACCCCCCTTCTGACGAGGGGTCAAAGAACCCCTACCACCGGGTTTATCGGGGAACTGCGAGAAGAAAGAGCGTATCAGTCTGGGGGCATGAAGATCACAACTGCGCACCCACGACCGCTCCTCCGGGCCATACCCCTTCCAGTGCACCAAAAATGACAGCCGACCCCGAACCATCTTGGAGTCAAGAATCCTTTCAACAACAAACTCCCTCTGGCCACGTATCAGAAGAGGGGAAGGTCTTCCACTGGAAGAAGGATTACCAATCGCCCGTTTTAAAAGGGAACAATTAAATGTTTTACTGATACCCAAAGAACGGGGCAGATCTAACTGAAATGCCACCGGATTGATAACCCTAGTGATCTTATAAGGGCCGATGAACCGGGGGCCTAACTTATGAGATGGCTGTCTCAACTTCAAATTCTTGGTAGACAACCAGACGAAGTCTCCTAATTTGAAGCTGCAGGGTCTTTTCCGCTTATCAAAAACCCTTTTGGTCACTAATGACACAGACACAAGGGCTTTCTTCACCTTCCTCCAAATACCTCTAAGGACCGAAACCACAGAGGAACCACCAGGCGTGGAGTCCAGGGGGTCAAAAGAATTGGCCTTAGGATGATGCCCATACACACAAAGGAAGGGAGAGATCCCTGTAGCAGAGTGAGCCGCGTTGTTATAGGCAAACTCCGCCATGGACAGATGAGCAACCCAGTCAGTCTGACACTTGGAGACATAACACCTGAGGAACTGCTCCAAGGACTGGTTCACCTATTCAGTCTGCCCATTAGACTGCGGATGGTAGCCTGCCGACAAGCTGACAGAAATCTGGAGATCGGAACAAAATGCCCTCCAGAATTTGGCCACAAATTGGGACCCGCGGTCAGAGACCACATCAAGTGGCAACCTGTGGAGGCGCACAACATGCAGCATAAATAATTCAGACAGGCGTCTGGCCGATGGCAGCCCAACCAGTGGAACGAAGTGCGCCATCTTCGAAAACCTGTCAACGACAACCCAGATGGCTGTCATCCCCGAGGATTTGGGCAAGTCCACCACAAAATCCATTGAAATGTGGGTCCATGGCTTAGATGGAATAGAGAGTGGATGTAATGGGCCAACAGGAACCCCTCTAGGAGTCTTATTTCGGGCACAGATGTCACATGCCCAAACCCACTGATCCACATCCCTAGCCACCGAGGGCCACCACACCGCTCTAGATAGCAACTCCCGAGTTCTGGCAATACCCGGGTGACCTGCCGACTTCTTGGCATGGAATTCCAGGAACACTCGCTGTCTTAACCTAGGAGGCACAAACAAAAGACCTACCGGAAGGTCTGGAGGAGCCTGCTCCTGTGCTCTAAGGACTAATGACAAGAGGTCCTCGGTAATGCCCACTTTAATACATGATGGGGACACAATGGGCAATGGCTCCTCGGTGGTCTCCTGGATTGGAGCAAAACTCCGCGAGAGCGCATCAGCCTTGATGTTTTTTGACCCAGGGCGATATGTTATCAAAAAATTAAAGCGAGCAAAAAAACAAAGCCCATCGCGCCTGCCTGGCATTGAGGCGCTTCGCTGACTCTAAATATGCCAAATTCTTTTGGTCGGTGAGAATTGAGACCACAAACTTAGCCCCCTCAAGCCAGTGTCTCCACTCCTCGAGTGCATCCTTAATAGCCAACAATTCCCGGTTACCCACGTCATAATTCATCTCGGCAGGCGAAAATTTACGGGAAAAGTAAGCACAGGGATGAAGGCGATTATCAGACACCCCCATCTGAGAGAGCACTGCCCCAATACCCATCTCAGAGGCATCCATGTCCACCACAAAAGGACGCTCTGGATCTGGGTGTCGCAGCACCTTGGCCGAGACAAATGCCCTTTTGAGACGGGCAAAAGCCGCTTTGGCCTCACAAGACCAGTGAGCAACATCCGCCCCTTTCTTAGTGAGTGCCACCAAGGGCGCCACTATAGACGAAAATCCAGCGATAAATCGTCTATAAAAATTTGCAAAGCCCAGAAAACGCTGAAGCGCCTTCAAACTAGTGGGCTGCACCCAATCCAGGACTGCCTGTACCTTGGAACCCTCCATTTGGAAACCTTCTGGGGAGATAATATATCCTAGAAATGCGATTTGCTGAACTTCAAATTCGCACTTCTCCAGCTTCGCCCCAAGCCGGTGGTCTCTGAGTTTCTGGAGGACTAAGCGTACATGCTTCTGATGTTCCTCCAGGGAATGGGAGAAGATTAGGATGTCATCTAAGTATACAACTAAGAATCTATCCAAATATTCCCTGAGCACATCGTTCATGAAGTCCTGGAAGACTGCCGGGGCATTACAGAGCCCAAAAGGCATCACCAAATATTCATAATGCCCTGAGTGGGTATTAAAGGCAGTCTTCCATTCATCCCCCTCTCTTATTCGGATTAGATTGTACGCACCGCGTAGGTCAATCTTAGAAAAAATGGTGGCAGTACGAAGCTGGTCAAACAAGACCGAAATGAGAGGCAGTGGGTATGAGTTTTTAATCGTGATACGGTTCAATTCCCTGAAGTCGATGCAGGGTCGCAACGAACCGTCCTTTTTACCCACGAAGAAGAACTCCGACCCAACTGGAGACTGTGAAGGTCTGATAAATCCCTTAGCCAAGTTCTCCTGAATGTACTCTGCCATAGCCTGAGTCTCAGGACGTGACAGGGAGTACAACCTGCTCTTGGGAAGCTTAGCATTAGGCAACAAATCAATGGCACAGTCATAGGGGCGATGGGGAGGTAGTACCTCTGCAACTTTTTTGGAGAACACGTCCGCAAAATCTGCATAACATCCTGGCAATCCTGGCAAACTTTGCTGCGAAAGCCTGACTGGAAGGCTCAAGCAACTCCTGAAACAATCAGTACCCCAACTAAGAATCTCCCCAGATACCCAGTCAAATTGAGGATTGTGGGCCCTTAACCAGGGTAACCCCAACACCAATGGGGCAAAAGTACAGACAGTCACATAAAAGGACAATTTTTCAGAGTGTTTCAGGGCGAATTGGCGGTCCATAAAAACCCCGTCGGCCCCACTGTCCACAAAGGCCTCAGTCTTGACAGTTTGACCGGGGATCTTCAAGGTCACCGGAATGATAAAAGTCTTCTTGGGAAATTCTGACTTCTGGCCTGACAGGATATTTCCCATCACCCTCAGGCCCTGAAGTTTTCCGGCTTTTCTGGGCATGATACTACCACATGACCTTTATTCCCACAGTACAAACACAACCCCTGCTGTCTCCTTCGCGTCTTCTCACGCGAGGAGAGGCGGGTAGCCCCAATCTGCATTGGCTCCTCAGAAAAATTCCTCAGAGTCTGAGGTTCCCTTGGGAAAGAAGGAAACCTCGGTCTCCCTTTCAAGCCTACGCTCTCTCTGCCGTCTATCCACCCGGATGGATAGCTGCATGAGCTGATCCAAGCTATCAGGCAAGGGATATTGTACCAGTTGGTCTTTTATCTGGTTAGAAAGACCTCTTCGGTACTGGTGTCTCAGGGCTGGGTCATTCCACTGGGTATCATGGGCCAACCTCCGAAACTCCGTACAATAAACCTCAACTGGCCTTCGCCCTTGCTTAAGGATCGAAATCTGAGCCTCGGCTGAGGCCGTCTTGTCAGGGTCATCATACAACATGCCCAGTGCCGTAAAAAAGGCATCAACACTTTTAAGCGACGGACAGTCAGGCTGCAACCCATATGCCCAGACCTCTGGGTCTCCTTGTAGCAAGGAAATCACTATGCCCACCCGCTGAATCTCCGACCCAGAAGACTGAGGCCTAAGCCGGAAATATAGCTTGCAGCTCTCATTGAAACAAAAGAACTGCGAGCGATCTCCAGAAAAACGATCCGGGAGATTTACTTTCGGCTCCTTAACCCCTGAAGATGCTGCTGCTGCGGGAGCTCCGCCATCGGTCTGCGAGGTGTGCATTTTAATGGACAAATCATTAAATTTTCGAGTCAGGACCTGCACCTGATCGACCACCTGTTGCAAAGTATTTTGAGGGGTATGCTCCATATTCCCACAAAATTTCAACAGGAGTATTAGGCTGCTGAATATGTTATGCACACCAGTACCAGCAGGAATGTACTGGTGTCTGAACGGAGAGGGATGCAAAACAAATGAACTCGCAGACAGACTGGGGAATATGACATTACATACACAGAAGGTGATAGAGTAACAAAATAAACACAAAGTGAACAGAGAAGCCCAAAGGCTAAGAAACTGGGTGTCTCCCTAGTATTAGAAATGCTCAGATGGAAAGAAGCGAGATGTTGTGATTTAATACGTAGAGAACCCGAAATGCTGTTGCTAAGGGCAACAGCAAAACCCTAAAGGGTTACCAACGGGTGTGGCAGTAAACTCCTTGGTCAGAGATGGAATAATAGACACAAGGAGAGTCTCCACAATCCTAGTCCTCACTTGCAGTGCACTGGTTCAGCTTACTGCCACTAAACTGACACCTGCACACCTTGCACAGTGAGAAAGGATTTTGGCAGGCAAGTCTGAGAATACAGCCGCAAACTTGCTAGGTTCACAGAGTAGCAAAAGAACCCCAGCAGGTTAAACGACTGACTCCAGTCTTACTGCTAGGTCTGGATTGGCAGAGTGTAGTACCAAATCCCAAGGCCTATTTGCAGTAAGCAACAAACAAATACAAAGTTACACAGTACTAGCTAACTTTCAGGAACTGACTAACCAACAAAGATTCAGCAGCATCTGCCTAACCTGAGAAGAGGGTTTATATAGCAGGTGCTGTCCACGCCCCACTCAGACCTCACAGACTGTGAGCACAAAAACCAGCACCGGATCCCCTGCCGTGCACAGAGCCTGTAATCACTGCACAGCAAAAGACCCGAACCGGAGTATCAGCTGCGCTCAGGTTACTCCGCTAGCACTTGTCTCCCGGTTGCCATGACGACGTGGCAGCACAGGGCAGGAGACCCTAACATGTGTATCCACTCTTTACAGTATGTAACAATGTATCTTATTTGGCACAAGGTGCGTTCTCTTGTCTTGGATATAAGTAAGGATATACTTGAAGTTTTATTGGTGGCATTATAAGATTTCTGCAGGTTCTGTTTTTCATAGACCATCATAGTGTATATCATTAACTAATCTTGCTCTTTTTCTATAAATTTCAACATCCGATCAATTTCTTCTGGTTCAGATATATCCTCCTTTTGGAATTGATCTCAGAGTGACGGGATAATGGGAACTGATGTGGTGTAAAATGCTGTTGGCGGACGTGGTCTTACGGAAAACAGCGGCGATGATTTCTCCAATGGCTGTTTTGGAAATCTACAAGTCATGAAAAGTATTATTATTGTGAATTATATCCAATGTAAGTTTAAGTACTAAGTCGCTATTATTAAGAAGTTTAATAATTTTTCTAGACGGGTTGATATTAACACTCTACGGGAGCGGGCAGAGGAAGGTGAGGAATCAACTTCAGATGTTATAGTTCAGTGAAAGCTGTACTTGGGTGCATATTTGAGGGCTAAGGACAAAGTTTTTTTTTCTTTGTAGGATTGATCTGGAGTAATCTATAACATCTGAAGTGGATTCCTCACCTTCCTCTGCCCGCTCCCGTAGAGTGTTAATATCAACCCGTCTAGAAAAATGATTAAACTTCTTAATAATAGCGACTTAGTACTTAAACTTACATCGGATATAAGTCACAATAATAATACTTTTCATGACTTGTAGATTTCCAAAACAGCCGTTGGAGAAATCATCGCCGCTGTTTTCCGTAAGACCACGTCCGCCAACAGCATTTTACACCACATCAGTTCCCATTATCCCGTCACTCTGAGATCAATTCCAAAAGGAGGATATATCCGAACCAGAAGAAATTGATCGGATGTTGAAATTTATAGAAAAAGAGCAAGATTAGTTAAAGATATACACTATGATGGTCTATGAAAAACAGAACCTGCAGAAATCTTATAATGCCACCAATAAAACTTCAAGTATATCCTTACTTATATCCAAGACAAGAGAACGCACCTTGTGCCAAATAAGATACATTGTTACATACTGTAAAGAGTGGATACACATCAATGCGTCATTACACAAATACCGATATATACTCAACACTGTTTATGATCTGAAGAAAGAATTTGATAAGACCATACAGATCATCTGGAAGATATCAACAAATTTACAGGATAATTTGTTTAGAAGTCACTTTTCCAAGCATCAGAGGAAAAATCCATCATTATCTGTCTGTTATCCCTGTGGACCATGTCAAGCATGCCATTATATTCATATCACTCAGAAGTTCTCTGACAGAAATAACAGTAAAACAGAAATAAAAAAGATTCATTAACTGCTCCACACATTTGGTGTAATTTACTGCTTAATAGGCCCATTCATTTATAAATATATCGGCATGACTAAGATGTTTTTTAAAAACGAATATTGGATCATGTATATATCATTAAAAAGATACAAAGAGATATAAGCAACATGAAGAAAATTACAAGTTTTGGCGTGACACTTTCTACGCTTCCACACTAGTAATCACAAAAAGGTGAAAATTTATGATCTAGAACAGTTTGAGCTAGGTATAAGTGGTGGTAACATTACTAAGTAATCACTAAAGAAAAAATCTAGATACATTTGCCTGTTGAATACCATGACTCCGTTAGGATTAAATAAGGAGATACGCTACACATCCTTTATTTAAAAATCTGGGACCATATGTCAAAATCATATTCTTGGTATCCTTTTTAATGCTTATTAATGGTGGGTTTACTTCATATCCATAACATGGATTGTCAAAGAGGCCGCTGAACCTATATCTGTCCTTACGCTATGCTACCTTGATCCATTCTAATCTTTTACCCTAAATGTTAGAGTAGAATGCCAATATGCTTGTTTGTGCTTAATAGAAGTACATATCTCATGGTGTATGCATGCACAAACATTATATTTACAGTAAAAAGTTTTAATAACTATTGGGTCACTAGGCATATCATGTCATCATTTTCCTAAATAGGATCTGTTATGTTAAAATGGCCCGTTACATTATTACCAACATAACATACGAGTATTGTTACTATTCAATTTAACTCGTCTGTGTCTTATTTAAACGATATATATTTATCAAATATATTATGATTCTGGAACACATAATACTGGTGTAGATAGTAAGATTGCCCATGATCACATAGTATTATTTGTTTAAAAATTATACCCCCATAAGGGTATTACATTAGTAAAATATAGGACTATATAAGATTCAGCATGATAAATTCAGTTATATCTGTCATGTTGATATTCTATTTACAATTTCTCTAATGTCCTAGTGGATGCTGGGGACTCCGTAAGGACCATGGGGATTAGACGGACTCTGCAGGAGACTGGGCACTCTATAGAAAGATTAGGTACTATCTGGTGTGCACTGGCTCCTCCCTCTATGCCCCTCCTCCAGACCTCAGTTAGAATCTGTGCCCGGCCAGAGCTGGATGCACCTAGTGGGCTCTCCTGAGCCTGCTAGAAAAGAAAGTATTTGTTAGGTTTTTTATTTTCAGTGAGCTTCTGCTGGCAACAGACTCACTGCTACGAGGGACTGAGGGGAGAGAAGCAAACGTACCTGCTTGCAGATAGGTTGCGCTTCTTAGGCTACTGGACACCATTAGCTCCAGAGGGATCGAACACAGGTACCGACCTCGAACGTCCGTTCCCGGAGCCGCGCCGCCGTCCGCCTCGCAGAGCCAGAAGCACTCAAGGTCTGGAGAAGAAAGAAGACGTCGAAATCGGCGGCATGAAGACTCTGTCTTCACATAAGGTAGCGCACAGCACTGCAGCTGTGCGCCATTGCTCCCTCTGCACACCACACACTCCGGTCACTGTAGGGTGCAGGGCGCTGGGGGGGAGCGCCCTGGGCAGCAATATGAATACCTTGATGCAAAGTATACACATAAATACAGTCCCAGACTGTATATGTGTAAAACCCCGCCATTTTTCTCACAGAATACGGGACAGAAGCCCGCCAATGAGGGGGCGGAGCTTCTTCCTCAGCACTAACCAGCGCCATTTTATCTTCACAGCTCCGCTGGAAGCAGCTCCCCATGCAGTATCCAGATACACCAAGGGCAAAGAGAGGGGGGGCACATAAATTTAGGCGCAAATAAAGGAACATTATATTGTGTATATCAGCAGCTACTAGGTGAACACATCTGATAGTGTTATCCCTGGGTTATAATAGCGCTGTGGTGTGTGCTGGCATACTCTCTCTCTGTCTCCCCAAAAGCCTTTGTGGGGTCCTGTCCTCAGTCAGAGCATTCCCTGTGTGTGTGCGGTGTGTCGGTACGTCAGTGTCGACATGTTTGATGAGGAAGGGTACATGGAGGCGGAGTAAGTGCATATGGATGGGGTATCGCCGCCGACACCTGACTGGATGGATATGTGGATGGTGTTGAATAATAATGTAAACTCCTTGCATAAAAGGTTTGACAAAGCTGAAGCCTTGGGACAGTCAGGGTCTCACCCAGTGCCTGATCCCACAGATCAGAGGCCGTCGGGGGTCTCATAAGCGTCCACTATCCTAGTTAATTGACACAGATGTCGACACGGAGTCTGCCTCCAGTGTCGACTATGATAATGCAAAGTTACAGCCAGATTGGCAGTAAAGTATTCAATATATGTTTACTGTAATAAGATGATTTGCATGTCACTGATGACTCATCTGTCCCTGACACAAGGGTACACAGGTGTAAGGGGAAGAAAGCTGAGGTAATTTTCCTTCCTCTCATGAGGAAAAAGAGCGGGAATCTCCAGGCAACAGACTGCAGCTTTCCACAAAGATTTCTCAGACAGTATCCTTTCCCCACTAGGGCCAGGATAAGATGGGAATCTTCCCCCTAGGGTGTCACAAAAGGCAGCCCTGATGTTACAGCTATTCTCAGGGATCCTGCAGATAGCGTGCACATTCTGGTACACTACTCAGACCGGCGATTGGGTCGGCATGGGTTTATAGCGCTGTGGCAGCGTGGACAGGTACCTTATCAGCAGAGATAGAGACCCTAGTATGTATATAGATATATAGGAATATATGTATTGGGATTTATATATATATGTGTACATATATATATATATATATATATATATAGTTAAGATGCTGTCTTGAGAGATATGTATATACAAAATATGCCATAGAGACATGAGTATACTGGGTCCTAGTGTCAAAGCTATGTCGATCTCTGCTTGACGTGTCCTGTACAATATGCAATGGACATATGATGCCGCCTTAAGAGGCATATGGAAGGCTGAGGATTGTGTGGAGAAGGGTTTGGTCTCCACGGCTATATCTGGGAATTCTGATATTTTGCCTTATATCCCTGCACGGCCTAGGAAAGCACGACATTATTAAATGCAGCTTTTCAAATAAAGAAACAAGAATGTCCGAGATGCGTCCTTTCTTGTCAGAGGCGGGGGCAGATAAAACAGAAGTCCTCCTCGGCCTCTACAAAGATCCACCGCAGGTCGCTGGGGCTCTATAGGCGGAGCTAGGCCCGGAGGGGGCACGCCTTCGGAAGTTCAGCCACAAGTGGTTTCGCTCCCTGTTAGATCCCTGGGCAATAGTTATTGTGTCTCAGGGATACAAGCTGGACTTTAAGAAATGCCCACTCACCGACGACCCTGCCGGCTTCCCCCCACGAGAGGGAAACAGTGTTAACTGCAAATCACAAATTGTATCTTCAACAGGTGGTGGTCAAGGTTCACCTCCTTCAACAAGGAGGGGGTTATTATTTGACCATGTTGCAATCCCAAAACCAGATGGTTCGGTCAGACCCATATTGAATTTAAAATCCCTGAACATATACCTGAAAGGGTGCAAGTTCAAGGTGGAATCGCTAAGAGCGGTCATTGTAAGCCTGAATGGTGACTCGGGACATAAAGGATGCATACCTTCAGGTCCCCATTTATCCACCTCATCATGCGTACCTCAGAATTGCGGTACGGGATTGTCTTTACCAATCTAAGACGTTGCCGTTTGGTCTCTCCAAGGCCTGGAAAATATTCACCAAGGTAATGGTGGAAATGATGGTGCACCTGTGGAAGCAAGGTGTCACTATTATCACGTATTTGGACGATCTCCTCATAAAGGCGAGATCAAGAGAGCAGTTGCTGAACAGCGTATCACTTTCTCTGGAAGTGTAACTGCAACACGGCTGGATTCTATATATTCCAAAGTCGCAGTTGGTTCCTACAGCTCATCTGCCTCTCCTAGGCATGATCCTAGAAGCAGACCAGAAAAGGGTTTATCTCCCGATAGAGAGAGCTCAGGAGCTCGTGACACTGGTCAGGAATCTATGGAAACCAAAACAGGTGTTAGTGTATCACTGCACTCGAGTCCTGGGAAGGATGGTGGCATTATTAGAGGCCATTCCCTTCGGCAGGTTCCCTGCAAGGACTTTCCAGTGGGACTTACTGGACAAGTGGTCCGGATCACATCATCAGATGCATCGGTTAATCACCCTATCCCCCAGGGCCAGGGTGTCTCTCCTGTGGTGGCTGTAGAGTGCTCACCTTCTCGAAGGTCGCAGATTCGGCATTCAGGACTGGGTCCTGGTGACCACGGATGTAAGCCTCCGAGGGTGGGGGGCAGTCACACAGGGAAGATATTCCAAGGCCTGTGGTCACATCAGGAGACTTGCCTTCACATCAATATCCTGGATCTAAGGGCCATATACAATGCCCTACTTCAAGCGGAGTCCCTGCTTCGCAACCAACCGGTTCTGATTCAGTCAGACAATATCATCGCAGTGGCTCATGTAAACCGCCAAGGCGGCACAAGGAGCAGGGTGGCGATGGTAGAAGCCACCAGAATTCTTCGATGGGCGGAGAATCACGTACGCGCACTGTCAGCAGTGTTTATTCCGGGAGTGGACAACTGGGAAGCAGACTTCCTCAGCAGGCAAGACCTCCACCCGGGAGAGTGGGAACTTCATCAAGAAGTCTTCACACAGATTGCAAGTCGGTGGGAACTGCCACAGGTGGACATGATGGCACCCTACCTCAACAAAAAGTTACAGATTTGCGCCAGGTCAGGAGACCCTCAGGCAATAGCTGTAGACGCACTAGTGACACCGTTGGGTTTACAGTCGGTTTATATATTTTCTCCTCTTCCTCTCATACCAAGGTAATGAGAATCATAAAGAAAAGAGGAGTGAGAACAATACTCATTGTTCCAGATTGGCCAAGAAGGACTTGGTATCCAGATCTGCAAGAGATGCTCACAGAGGACCTATGGCCTCTGCCTCTTAGACAGGACCTGTTGCAACAGGGGCCTTGTCTGTTCCAAGACTTACCACGGCTGCGTTGGACGGCATGGCGGTTAAATGCCGGATCCTAGCAGAAAAGGGCATTCCGGATGAAGTGATTCCAATGCTGATAAAGGCTAGGAAAGACGTGATGGCAGAACATTATCACTGGATATGGCGAAAATATGTGGCCAGGTGTGGGGCCAGAAAGGCCCCTACAGAGGAATTCCAGCTGGGAAGATTCCTACACTTTTTATAGTCAGGTGTGACTATGGGCCTAAAATTGGGGTCCATAAAGGTCCAAATTTTGGCCCTATCCATTTTCTTTCAAAAAGAACTGGCGTCCTTACCGGAGGTTCAGACGTTTGTCAAGGGAGTGCTGCATATTCAGCCCCCTTTTGTGCCACCAGTGGCACCTTGGGAGCTCAACGTGATGTTGAATTTCCTAAAGTCTCACTGGTTCGAACCACTAAAAACAGTGGAGCTGAAATATCTCACTTGGAAAGTGGTCATGCTGTTGGCCTTAGCTTTGGCTAGGCGGGTGTCAGAATTGGCGGCTTTGTCATGTAAAAGTCCCTTTCTGATTTTCCATATGGACAGGACAGAGTGGCGGACTCGTCCTCAATTTCTGCCTAAGGTGGTGTAATTTCTCCACCTAAACCAACCAATTGTGGTGCCTGCGGCTACTCATGACTTGGAGGACTCCAAGTGGCTGGAGGTAGTCCGGGTTTTGAAGATCTATGTGAGTAGAACGGCTGGAGTCAGGAAAACTGACTCGCTGTTTATACTGTATGCACCCAACAAGCTGGGTGTTCCTGCTTCAAAACAAACTATTGCTCGCTGGATCTGTAACACGATTCAGCAGGCTCATTCTGCGGCAGGCTTGCCGCAGCCAAATCAGTAAAGGCCCATTCCACAAGGAAAGTGGGCTCTTCTTGGGCGGCTGCCCGAGGGGTCTCGGCATTACAGCTTTGCCGAGCAGCTACTTGGTCAGGGTCAAACACTTTTGCAAAGTTCTACAAGTTCGATACCCTGGCTAAGGAAGACCTTGAGTTTGCTCACTCGGTGCTGCAGAGTCATCCGCAATCTCCCGCCCGTTTGGGAGCTTTGGTATAATCCCCATGGTCCTTACGGAGTCCCCAGCATCCACTAGGACGTTAGAGAAAATAAGAATTTACTCACCGGTAATTCTATTTCTCGTAGTCCGTAGTGGATGCTGGGCGCCCGTCCCAAGTGCAGACTTTCTGCAATACGTGTATATAGTTATTGCTTTATAAAGGGTTACTATTATGTGGCATACTTTTGAGTGATGCCTAGTTGTGGTTCACACTGTTAACTGGATAAGTTGATCACAAGTTGTACGGTGTGATTGGTGTGGCTGGTATGAGTCTTTCCCTGGATTCCCAAATCCTTTCCTTGAAATGTCAGCTCTTCCGGGCACAGTTTCCCTAACTGAGGTCTGGAGGAGGGGCATAGAGGGAGGAGCCAGTGCACACCAGATAGTACCTAATCTTTATATAGAGTGCCCAGTCTCCTGCGGAGCCCGTCTAATTCCCATGGTCCTTACGGAGTCCCCAGCACCCACTACGGACTACGAGAAATAGAATTACTGATGAGTAAATTCTTATTATTTAGTGTTACAACATGCATGAAACATCTTAGATTTAGGAACGTTTGGAAATATTTATGCCAAGCACATATCTATATGACACAGGGACCTATATGATTACTGTATACCGAGTTAACTAGTTAGTCAGAAATCATTACAGATATCTTGTTTTGTTTAGCGATCTTATATATCATGATTCATATCTTTGTAGTGACCTGTAGTATATGTGTATATACCAAAATCATCATGTAAAGGATTACTGTAGCTGGAACTGCTTATTATCGGTTTTCATATGTATGTCAGTGTGAGAATACGGTATCTTATTTAAACGCTATATATTTATCATATATATTATGATTCTGGAACACATAATACTGGTGCAGATAGTCAGATTGCACATGATCACATAGTATTATTTGTTTAAAAATGATACCCAAATTATAGAATAAATATCCAGTGGAATTGCCCTGGAGATTATCACAACCTTGGGATTGTGATACATGCTACCTATTATATAGCCTGTTCCCTAGAGTTGATTTGTTTTTGTTTTTTTATTCACATTCAATACCATTCATATATATCAATCCCATTAGCTTACCAAGTTACAATGTTACAGATGCGCTAATGCACTGTCCTAGCATAATTGGGCAAAACAACAATTCGCACAACCGTCGCTGAAACGGCGAATGAACAATTTGCAACGCCCTCGATCGGACATAACAGCCTAAAGAATAATGCTAGTCCATTGGCTATGTGGATACATCACGGCTGTATCAACCCGAACAAACACAGCCCGCGTCGACCAAAAATGAATGATTTCGCCCATCAATTTGTTAACTAGTTATGCCACAGAGGCATGTAGTGCCTCATGGCTCATTGTGGTCATTAGTTCCTAGATCAGCCTTAAAACATGGGGAGGTGAACCTTCAGTCCTCGAGCTGTTGTTCAACTACACATACCAGCATGCCCTGCAACAGTTTTGCTACATTGTTGATGTAAGCATTTTGCTATATCAATGTGTTAACTAGTTATGCCACAGAGGCATGTAGTGCCTCAGGGCTCATTGAGGTCATTAGTTCCTAGATAATGGATAGGCAGAATTCTAATATTTGACCATCAATTTGTTAACTAGTTATGCCACAGAGCCATGTGGTGCCTCATGGCACATAGTGGTCATTAGTTCCTAGATCATATCCAATTTGCCCATGAATTTGTTAACTAGTTATGCCACAGAGGCATGTAGTGCCTCATGGCTCATTGTGGTCATTAGTTCCTAGATCATCTTTAAAACATGGGGAGGTGAACCTTCAGTCCTCGAGCTGTTGTTGAACTACACATACCTGCATGCTCTGCAACTGTTTTGCTTCATTGTTGCTGTAAACATTTTTATATATATATCAAAGTAGTGCCTCATGGCTTATTGAGGACATTAGTTCCTAGATAATGGAAAGGCTGAATTCTTATCAATATTGGTAGAGCAGAGATAATGGCAGCTGCCGTGCGCAGCCAAAAGGTACATTTTAATAATAAAGAAATGGTAAATATATATGTATACATATAGGAAACAGGCCTGAAAATTACCTTATTTTAAACATGTAATTTGTGATTTTACAGCAACAAAGCTCAAGGTAAGTCAATTCAAGGACAATTAAAAATCTATGGGGTTCTGATACAGTGTATACTAAAATATTTGCTACCCCGCTGTTGTATGATATAAATTAGAATTTTCTAAATGCTGTTTAATTCGTAATAAAACCAATATATATATATATATATATATATATATAGTCCAAAAGTAGGCACTCTCCAGACTTAGGCAAGCTTTTTAAGGTATTTTAATTCAGTACTTACAACATAGAAGTGCAAGACATAATCAATTGCATGGCAGTAGAGTAGCAGCGACGTTTCGGTCCATCCGGACCATTATCAAGCTTTCCATAATAGTATGCCCATAAGAAATCCACATCAGCAGAGTTAATCACAGCGGAAGTATCATACCCCATTGCTGGCTGCCTTTTAAGAGCTCAGAATGCCGGCAAAAACACACTCAACCCCAGCGTGCGTTCCGGTAACCAAATGGAACGCATCCCGGCATAGTTCCGGTTCCGGTCACGTGGTCTATGCGTTCCAGCACCCGGCGTGACGCGCACGCTGAGACTGGACATAAATATACATATTTCCCGATACCGCGCGACCATCTATCCCGTATATCACATATACAAATATCCACAGCCACAAAATACAACACCATTAGGTACATATAATACCAATATATCCGTGCATCGGAGAATTACAGCAACAGCGCCATCAAAGGTCTAGGGCAATATGGCAGGCGTCAATAGACGTGTAGGCATCTAAGCGCAAACAGATGGCAGCCAGCAAAGCTCAATGTTTCTTATCTACCAAACATACATAACATATAAAAAAAACATACACACATATAATTAAAAAAAAATTATATATATATATATATATATATATATATATATATACACAATTAAGCATACACATATATATATATACAATGTGGTGGAGCTAGTAGAAAATTAGTTGTGGTCAAAGAACCACACAAAGCATTTTTTTCAAATATATATTATATCTATAGAGACGCCAGTTAATCTAAATCAAAAAAAAATTTAAATTCATTTGCTCATTCAAGCCTCTAGGGGCAATTGTATCCAGCCGGAAAATCCATTCAGATTCACGTTTATGTAGTTCCAGGATCCTATTACCTCCTCTAATCGATGGAGGGATCCAGTCAATAATACGGCAGCGAAGCATAGGAATCTGGTGTCCCACCTCCAGCCAGTGCCTTGCCACTGGTTTATCAGACTGTCCTGTCTCAATCGCCTGTCTTATAGAGTATCGGTGGTTTGCCATTCGTTCTCTAAAGCAGCGTTGTGTCAGTCCAACATATACCAGCCCACATGGGCATATAATCAAGTAGATCACATGGTCCATAAGACAATGCAGACGATGCTTAATATATATCTGACGCCCACTATGTGGGTGAGGAAAGGATACACCTGGAATTAAGGATCTACATGTCGTACAATTAGAACACTTGAAGCAACCCTTGCGTGCAGATTTCAGCCATGTCTCCCTTTTAGCCTTTTCGGGATTCATCAAAGGGCGCATAAGGAGCTGTTTAAGATTCGCACCGCGGCGATATGCCATCATTGGCTGTTGTTGTAAATCCCGCCCCAGCTTGGGGTCGGAGGCCACAATCCTCCAATTCCTTCTAAAGGCTCGTTTCACACAACCCGCTCTGTCATCGTATCTACTGCAATATATCATACGATTATTCGATCGAGCATCCGATGGACCAGAGGGCTGAGTAATATTCCTACGTGCCTTTTGAAGACAGTCTTCAATCATCTTACGGGCATAGCCACGCTCCTTAAAGCATACTTTCATTTCATTAATCTGTTGCTCCGCAAGTGTCGCATCTGTATTGATCCGTAGTATCCTCATAAATTGTGAAATGGGTAAGCTTGCCTTTAAACTAGGTGCATGATGGCTCGTGGCATAGAGTAAGCTATTCCTGTCAGTTTCTTTTCGAAAAAGTGTAGTGCACAACCCACTATCATCCTTGTAGACTGTGACATCAAGAAAGTCAATTCTGACATCCTCTATCCTGGCTGAAAATTTTACTGGCGTCTCTAGGTTATTTAAAGTGGTCACCATCTGCCAGAACTCAACCATTCCCCCGGACCAAAGCAGGAATATATCATCAATAAATCTCTAATAGCATTTCATATAGTCACCAAATACAGGTAATATATATGTAGTTTCGAAGTCATGCATATAGATATTAGCATAAGCAGGTGCCAGGTTCGACCCCATCGCGGTCCCTGACACCTGCTTATAATATCTACCAGCATATAAAAAATGATTTTCCTTTAATACCAATCCCAGTAAATCCAGAATAAATTCCACTGGAGGACCCTGATGACCAAAGGCCACAAGTGCCTCACGTACCGCCTTGATACCACCCTCATGAGGAATAATGGTATACAATGATATCACATCTAATGTAACCAGGTAAACATTCTCTAAGTGAAGCACATCCATTTGTTTTAATCTCAGCAAAAAATCTCCAGTATCCTTTAAGCACGTGGGAATCTTAGCAACAACCGGTTGTAAAAATGTATCCACATATTTGGCAACAGGCTGTAATACCGAATCCTGGGCCGAGATTATGGGACGACCCGGGGGATCAACAAGGGTCTTGTGGACCTTGGGCAGGGTATACAAATAAGGGCATTTTGGGTAATCTACTTTTAGATATTCAGCAATCTTATCATCGATCCAACAATTCTGGAGTCCATATGAGATACATAGATCAATCTTATTTTTTACCTTAATCATTGGATTACCATCACACAGAATATATACAGAATCATCTCCCAGTTGTCGCTTGACCTCCTTATCATAAGATGACCAATTTTGCAGAACAATTGCCCCGCCCTTATCAGCGGGACGTATTACCACATTTTCATTTTCCTTTAGTGCCTTCAGAGCTATACGTTCACCTTTAGATAAATTATCAAAGCCAGTGGTCTTATATCCTGTCCTAACCTCTTTTTCCATAACTCTTGAAAAGGCTTTAATACTAGAGTTTACAGATGGAGGATCAAATTGACTAGGGTTTTTAAATTCATCAGGGACTGTTGTTTGATTACCTCCCCCAAAGAATTCTCTCAAACGAAGTTTGCGCCCAAATGTAAACTGGTCAATACAAAAATCAAAATCGTCATGTTTTACTGTTGGGATGAAGCTTAACCCTTTTGCCAACAATGAAATCTCATCAGGGGTTAATTCATGATCAGATAAGTTAAAGATGAGATTCATTTCCGCCTCCTTCGACCCCTTCTCCCTGTACCCGCCCCTCCTCGGGTGCGGCCTCCTCCTCTTACAGAGTGGGGTTGATCTCCATTCCCACCTTGCTGGTCTAAAAAAACGCTTGGTTTGGTGGCTGCTGGCCGCTTGGTTTGGTGGCTGCTGGCCTTTGGTCATCAGGGTCCTCCAGTGGAATTTATTCTGGATTTACTGGGATTGGTATTAAAGGAAAATCATTTTTTATATGCTGGTAGATATTATAAGCAGGTGTCAGGGACCGCGATGGGGTCGAACCTGGCACCTGCTTATGCTAATATCTATATGCATGACTTCGAAACTACATATATATTACCTGTATTTGGTGACTATATGAAATGCTATTAGAGATTTATTGATGATATATTCCTGCTTTGGTCCGGGGGAATGGTTGAGTTCTGGCAGATGGTGACCACTTTAAATAACCTAGAGACGCCAGTAAAATTTTCAGCCAGGATAGAGGATGTCAGAATTGACTTTCTTGATGTCACAGTCTACAAGGATGATAGTGGGTTGTGCACTACACTTTTTCGAAAAGAAACTGACAGGAATAGCTTACTCTATGCCACGAGCCATCATGCACCTAGTTTAAAGGCAAGCTTACCCATTTCACAATTTATGAGGATACTACGGATCAATACAGATGCGACACTTGCGGAGCAACAGATTAATGAAATGAAAGTACGCTTTAAGGAGCGTGGCTATGCCCGTAAGATGATTGAAGACTGTCTTCAAAAGGCACGTAGGAATATTACTCAGCCCTCTGGTCCATCGGATGCTCGATCGAATAATCGTATGATATATTGCAGTAGATACGATGACAGAGCGGGTTGTGTGAAACGAGCCTTTAGAAGGAATTTGAGGATTGTGGCCTCCGACCCCAAGCTGGGGCGGGATTTACAACAACAGCCAATGATGGCATATCGCCGTGGTGCGAATCTTAAACAGCTCCTTATGCGCCCTTTGATGAATCCCGAAAAGGCTAAAAGGGAGATATGGCTGAAATCTGCACGCAAGGGTTGCTTCAAGTGTTCCTATTGTACGACATGAAGATCCTTAATTCCAGGTGTATCCTTTCCTCACCGACATAGTGGGCGTCAGATATATATTAGGCATCGTCTGCATTGTCTTATGGACCATGTGATCTACTTGATTATATGCCCATGTGGGCTGGTATATGTTGGACTGACACAACGCTGCTTTAGAGAACGAATGGCAAACCACCAATACTCTATAAGACAGGCAATTGAGACAGGACAGTCTGATAAACCAGTGGCAAGGCACTGGCTGGAGGTGGGACACCAGATTCCTATGCTTCGCTGCCGTATTATTGACTGGATCCCTCCATCGATTAGAGGAGGTAATAGGATCCTGGAACTACATAAACGTGAATCTGAATGGATTTTCCGGCTGGATACAATTGCCCCTAGAGGCTTCAATGAGCAAATTAATTAAAAAAAAATTTTGATTTAGATTAACTGGCGTCTCTATAGATATAATATATATTTGAAAAAAATGCTTTGTGTGGTTCTTTGACCACAACTAATTTTCTACTAGCTCCACCACATTGTATATATATATATATATATATATATATATATATGTGTATGCTTAATTGTGTGTATATATATATATATATATATATATATATATTTATTTATTTATTTTTTAATTTATTTTTTTATTATATGTGTGTATGTTTTTTTTATATGTTATGTATGTTTGGTAGATAAGAAACATTGAGCTTTGCTGGCTGCCATCTGTTTACGCTTAGATGCCTACACGTCTATTGACGCCTGCCATATTGCCCTAGACCTTTGATGGCGCTGTTGCTGTAATTCTCCGATGCACGGATATATTGGTATTATATGTACCTAATGGTGTTGTGTTTTGTGGCTGTGGATATTTGTATATGTGATATATGGGATAGATGGTCGCGCGGTATCGGGAAATATGTATTATTATGTCCAGTCTCAGCGTGCGCGTCACGCCGGGTGCTGGAACGCATAGACCACGTGACTGGAACCGGAACTATGCCGGGATGCGTTCCATTTGGTTACCGGAACGCACGCCGGGGCTGAGTGTGTTTTTGGCGGCATTCTGAGCTCTTAAAAGGCAGCCAGCAATGGGGTATGATACTTCCGCTGTGATTAACTCTGCTGATGTGGATTTCTTATGGGCATACTATTATGGAAAGCTTGATAATGGTCCGGATGGACCGAAACGTCGCTGCTACTCTACTGCCATGCAATTGATTATGTCTTGCACTTCTATGTTGTAAGTACTGAATTAAAATACCTTAAAAAGCTTGCCTAAGTCTGGAGAGTGCCTACTTTTGGACTATATCTACCGGAATTTCTCTCTGAATAAGTGGCCTTTCTGTGTAGTGCACCCCGCTGATGCTATATAAATGATGAGAGTGCTGGACTTTCTCTACTGGATATGATATGCTGAATAGCATATTTTCTCTGCACCCATTGACTATTTTCATTTTTGCTTATTTTTTCTTTTTTCCTAATGAGCAATTGTTATTTACAGCTGGTCATACCTATTTTAATGTTTTTGTGGTGGAGCCAATTTTCAGTTATTTGATGTGGTCACCTTTCTGTCAGGTCTCTATTGTCTCTGTGTATGTGGCGATTGGAGATTAAAATATAGTAAAAATGTCTCAGAATCACATAGCATTTGATGAAGGCTTATTGTTTGAAGCAGAGCACACACTAATTTCGCCAACAGATGATGACGCTGAAAAGGTCCTATTTGAAAAAATTGAATTTGGTACTTTACCCATTGAAAAACCCGTGGATTTATTCTATAGATTATTACGTCTTAAGAGACGGGAAACTGACCTTGTATTACATGGTCAGTTTCTCTCAGAGTATTTTAGATCAAAGAAAATACCACGTGGATTCAGAGTCAATAATGTTCCAACTATTGGAAGAAACAGCGCCACCTTCTGTAGCAAATGGTGTGGTGTATTAAATAAATGTGCTTTTGACCTCATGCTACTTGTTATTGAGCAGGTTGGGTCAGAATTATCACAAATACGTGAGGAGATAACGAAATTTGAGTCTCAATCCATGCAGTCGCTTACGAGTGATAAGACAGATAATTGGATTATTAAATTGCAGAAGCAGATTGATGTATACAAGGATGAACTAGTCACCTTTAAAAGGAAGAAGCTTAGCACTGTCAACAATGATTATAAAAATCATCAGGTCTACAAATGGCTTAGTGGAGATAATTCCAACAGTAATACAGTGAGATACAGAAGACCGCCCAGATCTAGATTCTACCATACTGTTGAGACAAATTCCTCAGCTACAGCCTCTGATACTGATCAATCTGAAACTCGCCCGCCAATCGTTTTTTAGACCAGCAAGGTGGGAATGGAGATCAACCCCACTCCGTAAGAGGAGGAGGCCGCACCCGAGGAGGGGCGGGTACAGGGAGAAGGGGTCGAAGGAGGCGGAAATAAATCTCATCTTTAACTTATCTGATCATGAATTAACCCCTGATGAGATTTCATTGTTGGCAAAAGGGTTAAGCTTCATCCCAACAGTAAAACATGACGATTTTGATTTTTGTATTGACCAGTTTAAATTTGGGCGCAAACTTCGTTTGAGAGAATTCTTTGGGGGAGGTAATCAAACAGTCCCTGATGAATTTAAAAACCCTAGTCAATTTGATCCTCCATCTGTAAACTCTAGTATTAAAGCCTTTTCTAGAGTTATGGAAAAAGAGGTTAGGACAGGATATAAGACCACTGGCTTTGATAATTTATCTAAAGGTGAACGTATAGCTCTGAAGGCACTAAAGGAAAATTAAAATGTGGTAATACGTCCCGCTGATAAGGGCGGGGCAATTGTTCTGCAAAATTGGTCATCTTATGATAAGGAGGTCAAGCGGCAACTGGGAGATGATTCTGTATATATTCTGTGTGATGGTAATCCAATGATTAAGGTAAAAAATAAGATTGATCTATGTATCTCATATGGACTCCAGAATTGTTGGATCGATGATAAGATTGCTGAATATCTAAAAGTAGATTACCCAAAATGCCCTTATTTGTATACCCTGCCCAAGGTCCACAAGACCCTTGTTGATCCCCCGGGTCGTCCCATAATCTCGGCCCAGGATTCGGTATTACAGCCTGTTGCCAAATATGTGTATACATTTTTACAACCGGTTGTTGCTAAGATTCCCACGTGCTTAAAGGATACTGGAGATTTTTTGCTGAGATTAAAACAAATGGATGTGCTTCACTTAGAGAATGTTTACCTGGTTACATTAGATGTGATATCATTGTATACCATTATTCCTCATGAGGGTGGTATCAAGGCGGTACGTGAGGCACTTGTGGCCTTTGGTCATCAGGGTCCTCCAGTGGAATTTATTCTGGATTTACTGGGATTGGTATTAAAGGAAAATCATTTTTTATATGCTGGTAGATATTATAAGCAGGTGTCAGGGACCGCGATGGGGTCGAACCTGGCACCTACTTATGCTAATATCTATATGCATGACATTGAAACTACATATATATTACCTGTATTTGGTGACTATATTAAATGCTATTACAGATTTATTGATGATCTATTCCTGCTTTGGTCCGGGGGAATGGTTGAGTTCTGGCAGATGGTGACCACTTTAAATAACCTAGAGACGCCAGTAAAATTTTCAGCCAGGATAGAGGATGTCAGAATTGACTTTCTTGATGTCACAGTCTACAAGGATGATAGTGGGTTGTGCACTACACTTTTGAAAAGAAACTGACAGGAATAGCTTACTCTATGCCACGAGCCATCATGCACCTAGTTTAAAGGCAAGCTTACCCATTTCACAATTTATGAGGATACTACGGATCAATACAGATGCGACACTTGCGGAGCAACAGATTAATGAAATGAAAGTACGCTTTAAGGAGCGTGGCTATGCCCGTAAGATGATTGAAGACTGTCTTCAAAAGGCACGTAGGAATATTACTCAGCCCTCTGGTCCATCGGATGCTCGATCGAATAATCGTATGATATATTGCAGTAGATACGATGACAGAGCGGGTTGTGTGAAACGAGCCTTTAGAAGGAATTGGAGGATTGTGGCCTCCGACCCCAAGCTGGGGCGGGATTTACAACAACAGCCAATGATGGCATATCGCCGCGGTGCGAATCTTAAACAGCTCCTTATGCGCCCTTTGATGAATCCCGAAAAGGTTAAATGGAGACATGGCTGAAATCTGCACGCAAGGGTTGCTTCAAGTGTACTAATTGTACGACATGTAGATCCTTAATTCCAGGTGTATCCTTTCCTCACCCACATAGTGGGCGTCAGATATATATTAAGCATCGTCTGCATTGTCTTATGGACCATGTGATCTACTTGATTATATGCCCATGTGGGCTGGTATATGTTGGACTGACACAACGCTGCTTTAGAGAATGAATGGCAAACCACCGATACTCTATAAGACAGGCGATTGAGACAGGACAGTCTGATAAACCAGTGGCAAGGCACTGGCTGGAGGTGGGACACCAGATTCCTATGCTTCGCTGCCGTATTATTGACTGGATCCCTCCATCGATTAGAGGAGGTAATAGGATCCTGGAACTACATAAACGTGAATCTGAATGGCTTTTCCGGCTGGATACAATTGCCCCTAGAGGCTTGAATGAGCAAATGAATTAAAAAATTTTTTTGATGTAGATTAACTGGCGTCTCTATAAATATAATATATATTTGAAAAAAATGCTTTGTGTGGTTCTTTGACCACAACTCATTTTCTACTAGCTCCACCACATTGTATATATATATATATATATGTGTATGCTTAATTGTGTGTGTGTATATATATATATATATGTATTTTTTTTTTTTTTTTTAATTATATGTGTGTATGTTTTTTTTATATGTTATGTATGTTTGGTAGATAAGAAACATTGAGCTTTGCTGGCTGCCATCTGTTTGCGCTTAGATGCCTACACGTCTATTGACGCCTGCCATATTGCCCTAGACCTTTGATGGCACTGTTGCTGTAATTCTCCGATGCACAGATATATTGGTATTATATGTACCTAATGGTGTTGTATTTTGTGGCTGTGGATATTTGTATATGTGATATACGGGATAGATGGTCGCACGGTATCGGGAAATATGTATATTTATGTCCAGTCTCAGCGTGCGCGTCACGCCGGGTGCTGGAACGCATAGACCACGTGACCGGAACCGGAACTATGCCGGGATGCTTTCCATTTGGTTACTGGAACGCACGCCGGGGCTGAGTGTGTTTTTGGCGGCATTCTGAGCTCTTAAAAGGCAGCCAGCAATGGGGTATGATACTTCCGCTGTGATTAACTTTGCTGATGTGGATTTCTTATGGGCATACTATTATGGAAAGCTTGATAATGGTCCGGATGGACCGAAACGTCGCTGCTACTCTACTGCCATGCAATTGATTATGTCTTGCACTTCTATGTTGTAAGTACTGAATTAAAATACCTTAAAAAGCTTGCCTAAGTCTGGAGAGTGCCTACTTTTGGACTATATCTACCGGAATTTCTCTCTGAATAAGTGGCCTTTCTGTGTAGTGCACCCCGCCGATGCTATATAAATGATGAGAGTGCTGGACTTTCTCTACTGTATATATATATATATATATATATATATTAGTTCCTAGATAATGAAAAGGCAGAATTCTAATATTCGCCCATCAATTTGTTAACTAGTTATGCCACAGAGCCATGTAGTGCCTCATGGCTCATTGTGGTCATTAGTTCCTAGATCATTTCCAATTCGCCCATCAATTTGTTAACTAGTTATGCCACAGAGGCATGTAGTACCTCATGGCTCATTGTGGTCATTAGTTCTTAGAACATCGTTAAAACATGGGGAGGTGAACCTTCAGTCCTCGAGCTGTATGAGGTCTGGACATGTCACGATGTAATATACAGTAATATATGGTGCTCAGCTATATAAACGGTTTAATACACAGTAATATGTGGTATGCTTGCAGCGTTATACACGTTGTAATACCCAGTAATATGTGGTCTGTATACAGCGCTATACCCTCTGTAATACACAGTAATATATGGTCTGTATGCAGCGATATACACACTGTTTAATACACAGTAACATATGGCATGTATGCAGCGATATACACACTGTTTAATACACAGTAACATATGGCTTGTATGCAGCGATATAAACGGTTTAATACACAGTAATATGTGGTATGCTTGCAGCTTTATACTCGTTGTAATACACTGTAATATGTGGTCTGTATACAGCGCTATACACTCTGTAATACACAGTAATATATGGTCTGTATGCAGCGATATAAACGGTTTAATACACAGTAATATGTGGTATTTGGTGTAAATCTTTTTTCGTTAATATACAGGTCTGGACATGTCACGCTGTAATACCGACAAGTCTGGTCATGTCTGCTTGCAATCAAAGTTCAGCAAGCGGCCACAATAAAGATAAACTTTTTAGTGCTATTTAACACACAGTAACATATGTCATGTATGCAATGATATATATGTTGTAATATACAGTTAAGCTTTTAAATATTCTTCAATTTAAAACCAAATACGCTGTTTCTACATATGTTTGCAAAACATAACGTGTGAGAATGTCAAATTTTGAAATTTGCCCTGTCATCATTAATCATGCATGGTCATTAAAATGAATATGCTTTTTAAATCAGTGCCATGTGTGACGCTTCCGTGCATCTAAGAACATGGACACGGTCATTAAAATAACTATGCTTTTTAAACCAGTACCATGTGTGACATGGCATGAAGTTAGCTGCTGGAATGTAAGAACATTTTTTTTTTTTTGTCATATGTGACATTCTTTTCAAAGCAATTATCTTTTAATACGGTTTAATATCGAACTCTATAAATTTTATTTTAAATTGTATATAAAAACGATATCAAGCACTATCATTTAATATTAAAGGAGGCGTGCCACAGGATAAAGGGGTGGAGCAACTGTCACTTTGACAGAAAGGTGGTCTTTCTCTACTAATCTGATATACTTTCTCACCCCTTTACTATATCTGCTATACTCTCACCCCTCTACTGTATCTGCTATACTCTCACCCCTCTACTGTATCTGCTATACTCTCACCCCTCTACTATATCTGCTATACTCTTACCCCTCTACTATATCTGCTATACTCTCTCACCCCCTCTACTGTATCTGCTATACTCTCACCCCTCTACTGTATCTGCTATACTCTCTCACCCCTTCTACTGTATCTGCTATACTCTCACCCCACTACTATATCTGCTATACTCTCACCCCCTCTACTGTATCTGCTATACTCTCACCCCCTCTACTGTATCTGCTATACTCTCACCCCTCTACTGTATCTGCAATACTCTCACCCCCTCTACTGTATCTGCTATACTCTTACCCCCTCTACTGTATCTGCTATACTCTCACCCCTCTGCTGTATCTGCTATACTCTCTCACCCCTCTACTGTATCTGCTATACTCTCACCCCCCTACTGTATCTGCTATACTCTCTCACCCCTCTACTGTATCTGCTATACTCTCACCCCCTCTACTGTATCTGCTATACTCTCACCCCTTCTACTGTATCTGCTATACTCTCACCCCACTACTATATCTGCTATACTCTCACCCCCTCTACTGTATCTGCTATACTCTCACCCCCTCTACTGTATCTGCTATACTCTCACCCCCTCTACTGTATCTGCTATACTCTCACCCCTCTACTGTATCTGCAATACTCTCACCCCCTCTACTGTATCTGCTATACTCTCACCCCCTCTACTGTATCTGCTATACTCTCACCCCCTCTACTGTATCTGCTATACTCTCACCCCTCTACTGTATCTGCTATACTCTCTCACCCCTCTACTGTATCTGCTATACTCTCACCCCCCTACTGTATCTGCTATACTCTCTCACCCCTCTACTGTATCTGCTATACTCTCACCCCCTCTACTGTATCTGCTATACTCTCACCCCTCTGCTGTATCTGCTATACTCTCTCACCCCTCTACTGTATCTGCTATACTCTCACCCCCCTTCTGTATCTGCTATACTCTCTCACCCCTCTACTGTATCTGTTATACTCTCTCACCCCCTCTACTGTATCTGCTATACTCTCTCACCCCCTCTACTGTATCTGCTATACTCTCTCACCACTCTACTGTATCTGCTATACTCTCACCCCTCTACTGTATCTGCTATACTCTCTCACCCCACTACTGTATCTGCAATACTTTCTCCCCTCTACTGTATCTGCTATACTCTCACCCCTCTACTGTATCTACTATACTCTCTCATCCCCTCTACTGTATCTGCTATACTCTCACTCCACTACTGTATCTGCTATACTCTCTCACCCCTCTACTGTATCTGCTATACTCTCTCACCCCACTACTGTATCTGCAATACTTTCTCCCCTCTACTGTATCTGCTATACTCTCACCCCTCTACTGTATCTGCTATACTCTCTCACCACTCTACTGTATCTGCTATACTCTCACCCCTTCTACTGTATCTGCTATACTCTCACCCCACTACTGTATCTGCTATACTCTCACCCCTCTACTGTATCTGCTATACTCTCTCACCCCACTACTGTATCTGCAATACTTTCTCCCCTCTACTGTATCTGCTATACTCTCACCCCTCTACTGTATCTGCTATACTCTCACCCCCTCTACTGTATCTGCTATACTCTTACCCCCTCTACTGTATCTGCTATACTCTCACCCCTCTGCTGTATCTGCTATACTCTCTCACCCCTCTACTGTATCTGCTATACTCTCACCCCCCTACTGTATCTGCTATACTCTCTCACCCCTCTACTGTATCTGCTATACTCTCACCCCCTCTACTGTATCTGCTATACTCTCACCCCTTCTACTGTATCTGCTATACTCTCACCCCACTACTATATCTGCTATACTCTCACCCCCTCTACTGTATCTGCTATACTCTCACCCCCTCTACTGTATCTGCTATACTCTCACCCCCTCTACTGTATCTGCTATACTCTCACCCCTCTACTGTATCTGCAATACTCTCACCCCCTCTACTGTATCTGCTATACTCTCACCCCCTCTACTGTATCTGCTATACTCTCACCCCTCTACTGTATCTGCTATACTCTCTCACCCCTCTACTGTATCTGCTATACTCTCACCCCCCTACTGTATCTGCTATACTCTCTCACCCCTCTACTGTATCTGCTATACTCTCACCCCCTCTACTGTATCTGCTATACTCTCACCCCTCTGCTGTATCTGCTATACTCTCTCACCCCTCTACTGTATCTGCTATACTCTCACCCCCCTTCTGTATCTGCTATACTCTCTCACCCCTCTACTGTATCTGCTATACTCTCTCACCCCCTCTACTGTATCTGCTATACTCTCTCACCCCCTCTACTGTATCTGCTATACTCTCTCACCACTCTACTGTATCTGCTATACTCTCACCCCTCTACTGTATCTGCTATACTCTCTCACCCCACTACTGTATCTGCAATACTTTCTCCCCTCTACTGTATCTGCTATACTCTCACCCCTCTACTGTATCTACTATACTCTCTCATCCCCTCTACTGTATCTGCTATACTCTCACCCCACTACTGTATCTGCTATACTCTCACCCCTCTACTGTATCTGCTATACTCTCTCACCCCACTACTGTATCTGCAATACTTTCTCCCCTCTACTGTATCTGCTATACTCTCACCCCTCTACTGTATCTGCTATACTCTCTCACCACTCTACTGTATCTGCTATACTCTCACCCCCTCTACTGTATCTGCTATACTCTCACCCCACTACTGTATCTGCTATACTCTCACCCCTCTACTGTATCTGCTATACTCTCTCACCCCACTACTGTATCTGCAATACTTTCTCCCCTCTACTGTATCTGCTATACTCTCACCCCTCTACTGTATCTGCTATACTCTCACCCCCTCTACTGTATCTGCTATACTCTCACCCCCTCTACTGTATTTGCTATACTCTCACCCCACTACTGTATCTGCAATACTTTCTCCCCTCTACTGTATCTGCAATACTCTCACCCCCTCTACTGTATCTGCTATACTCTCACCCCCTCTACTGTATCTGCTATACTCTCACCCCTCTGCTGTATCTGCTATACTCTCTCACCCCTCTACTGTATCTGCTATACTCTCACCCCTCTACTGTATCTGCTATACTCTCTCACCCCTCTACTGTATCTGCTATACTCTCTCATCCCCTCTACTGTATCTGCTATACTCTCTCACCCCCTTTACTGTATCTGCTATACTCTCTCACCATTCTACTGTATCTGCTATACTCTCACACCATTCTACTGTATCTGCTATACTCTCACCCCTCTACTGTATCTGCTATACTCTCACCCCTCTACTGTATCTGCTATACTCTCTCACCCCACTACTGTATCTGCTATACTTTCTCCCCTCTACTGTATCTGCTATACTCTCACCCCCTCTACTGTATCTGCTATACTCTCGCCCCCTCTACTGTATCTGCTATACTCTCACCCCTCTACTATATCTGCTATAATCTCACATACAGATAGATCCACGGTTATCTTAACATAGAAACCTATAATTTGACCACTTTGCCCATCTAATCTGTCCATTTTTTTTTTAACCATATTTTTAGCTAAAACCTTATTTGATCCTTATTTCTTTGTAAGGATATCCTTATGTCTATCCCATGCTTGTTTAAATTGCTCTACTGTCTTAGCCTCTACCACCTCTGATGGGAGGCTATTCCACTTGTCCAATACCCTTTCCGTGAAGTCATTTTTTCTCAAATATCCCCTGAATCCCTCCCCCCATCCAAATGTAATAGCCTCTCCTCTGATAGTCTGACACAGGGAGGGGACTATCACCCCGATCTATAACAGTAGTATACAGTATCTGTATTAATCAGGAGTCTGTCTCCCCAGTTACTTATTGAATTTATTTAATCTCCATATACTCCAGGCAGGTGATAATTTCTGCCCTCAATAGAAGATCATTTATTTCACGGCCGCTTATTACAAACCTCTACTGAGAGATACCGCATTTACTGATACTAATATATCAGCAGTATATCACCCTGGCACCAGCCCCCTCCATCTAACTCTTATTAGGTAGCAGTTACATAAATATGCACATCAGTGTGATATCACGCACTAACGGTGGGGCAGATGTGGGGGTGCGGAGGCCTGCTCCAGGGCTTAGTAACTGCTGTTACTCCAGTCTATGTACATTTGGTAGGATGAATATGGTGCGTCATCTCACTTGTATAAATGCAGCACAGCAGATGAATATAGTTATACAGATGCATATTTATACTAGTCCTAGTGGTATCTCTGTCAGTTATTCTATGGCAGGTCTAGATATTTTCCTTAGCAACTGTAGCTAACTGTAGTTCATATTCTTTTATTGGAGCTGTCTGTTCCTATGCACAGTGGTTCTGCACCCGTACATCAGAACACAGCTATGGACAGTGAGGGATCCTGTGGCTTGGACAGATAATGTTGCTCAGCACACCTCTCCTCCTGAGATTATGTGATATTTGGCAACCTTCTATGGGGCCTATTTATCATTGTATATTTGCAGCTATATCCCCCATGCTTACAGCTTGTGTTCCTGAATGAGACAACTCTATGGAAAAATAACACAGACACCCTTGAGTTAGTTCAGATTGGTGTATTGTAAGAGAGCATTAGGCATTATATATATGTCAGATCCTGGATGTTAGGTCCCTGCAGTCCATGGTCGATATCTTTGACTGATGGATCTGATGGATCTATAATGCACCTAGGTGGAATGTGCCATCGAGAGGTCTCAGTCCCCCGGATTAGATGGTACTTGTACAGGGGCGGTGGTGGATTCATATATTGGGCAGCTCCTGAGAGATGAATTTCTGGAGTCTCACTAGATATTGCCTGTGCTTATGTAAATCCGTGTGCCCTCCTCCTTCCACCCAGAGAGGCTTTACAGCAGTTGGGCAGCGCTCATACATTGTCAGCCCATGGCAGAAGTCCACAACCGCATCTTTAGTCCCATGGATGATGAGTACCGGGCAGGTGACCTTGGAGATTTTGTCGATGCTGCAAAGGACATGATACAAAGGGATTATACAACAGAAACAGCATGGAGCTATCACACATGTAAAACGGCCACTAAACATATAGAATGGAAATAATGCATCAGGTAACATGCAGAGCTGCTCATGTAGAAGGTCACATACAGGACTTTGGCAGAGCAATGTTGGACAATGAATCTACTGTTGGTAATGAGCCCAGTGCAATCTATTGACCTAATAAGCCAAAGTCATGCACAAGACTTCAACTTGTTTCTGTTATACAATACAAATAGGATGAAAGAGGAATAGTGCCGTATTTCCCATTTATAAGCAGCTATGATATATTGGGAGTAAAACCGGTGCCAGAGGTAACTTATCTGGGGATCCAGTGTTTAAGTTCTGCAGAAGTAGCCTCAATGTTGTACACACTCCCACTGCAGCTACGCCGGCTCCGGCAAACCGACAACTTGCTGCCTGTATGAGAAGACATTGAGGCGGCTGTAGTGAGGAGAGTGCGCAGACACCGGGGTCAATTGCTCACACAGGCAGAGCATTGCTCGCCAATGCGAGCATGCGAGATGAAGAGGGGCAGCAGTAGATGCAGGGTGTTACAAAACTGACAAGAGACACAGGGCCATAGCCCCCCAGAAAGGTTTCTGGTAGGGAATTATCCTGTTAGTTTTCCAATCAGAAAAGATTCATGTACTCTAATTGGATTAGCATTCGGTATAAGATGGGATGGGTTCAGTATGCTATCCCAGTGGTTGGGATACCGGTGGTCACATGACCGTCACCGGCATTCTGACATTGAAGATCGGTGGAGGGGGTAAGTGTTTTTACTCATCCCTACCCTAACCTCCCGGGGGTGGCAGCTAGGGCTAACTCCCTGGGGGTGGTGGCTAGGGATAACCCTTGGGGGGTTGGCAGCTAGGGCTAAACCCCCCCAGTGCCTAACTCTAATCACCGCGGGCCCTAACACTAAAGCTCTCCACTATACTTACCTTCAGTGGTCGGTATTCCAGTGCCTGTGTACCAAGTGGTGTTGGCATTCCGGCGTCGGTCACATGACCGCCGGCACCCCGTCCATTGGAATGCTGAAGACATCCCACTGGGATACACATACAAACTGATTGGGCCAACAGAGCTGGGGGTGTATTTACTAAAGTTCGATATTTATTAATTTCAAATTGAGAGAAATCAATCTAAATGGATGTTGCATTCCGGGGGATAAAACACACATTTACTAACATTGAAAAAAAAATATAAAAAGATTATGTGTTAGTAAATGTGTGTTTTAGAACACAACATCCATCCAGATGGATCTCCAACAGATAAAAATTGATGGAAATGGACATTTAGTAGATATACCCCTGTTGTTTGCCTGCCAAAGCGCACCTAGGGGCCAATTCAGTTATCCAGTACGTGGGCTGACCCTGGTGCTGCTTGCTCCCAGCACATACTAAACCCCACAAGTAACCTACAGCTTAATATAAAAACACAGCAATGTCTTACTTGGTGAAGGCATCCCAACAGTAGGCCCTCCGGGCGTTAGGATAGCCCATCCGCACACCTGACATGAGCGCCCCGTGCAGTATTACTGCTGCACATTTGTAGCGCGTGGCAAGGTCAACTGCCGGTGCTGTCCCAATGCTCTCTCCATACAGGATGATATTTTCCGCCGGGACTCCATATCTGTAGAGATAAAGCAGAAAAATGATCAAACTCCAATTACATCACTTCTATTGTGGTTCCTTATGGGAAACTTGTATATAAAGGCTGGATATCTGAACTAGGTAAATGACTGGATAACTTATATGAGTGATAGGCAGTGTATGTGTGGAACAGGACTACATAGGTTATGCACATTTACCTAGTTCCAGTCAGCTAGGAACACTAAGGAGCTATGGGAGGGGAGCGTCCAGTCACATTGGAAGGAAACCCCTCTATGCTGCTAGATAGAATGGGGAGCCCAATAATGCAACATACTCTTACAGCACAGTACATATGGCAGTGCGTCCTATGAGGCAGGAGAGCAGAGGAAAGTGTCACCCCCTGCTTCTGCAGTAGTTACATCCTTTGGCTAAGACCCTATAATGCCAGAAATATATACCCACTGTCTTTATGTAAGCAAGTCCCAATACACCGATTACATTTATACTGTATAACCAGTTCATGCGGGGAGAGGAGTATATAAACTAATAGGAGCACAATACACAGCATATACATTCACCCTACGTAGTAAATAGTAGCCCTTACTGTAGCATATCCCCCACATACATACAGGACACCCATACACCACATGCAGGGTGTCAGGCAGAGGCTGTGTGGGGGCTGGGGAAGACTCATACACCCCAATCATACATACCGGGTCCTCAGGGCGAGCCAAGCTGCCTCGATGTCTGCATATGCGTTCTTCTCGCTTGGCTTTCCGCTGCTCACCCCATAGCCGGAGTAGTCGTAGGAGAATATATTGCACTTGATCTTGGAGCCTAGGGCAAGGTAGCGTCTGCACATCTTGCCTAGGTCAACAGCACAGTCGTGAGAGTAGAGGAGTGTGTAGCGGCTCCCAGGGACGCAGCGGACGTACATACAGGCCAGGCTATTCCCCCGCTTGGTGGTACAGCGGAACATCTCTACAGCGTCCAGCTTCTGCTGGGAGTGTGGCCAGTTAGCCCCTTCTGATAGCTGCAGATTACATACGGGAGGTAGACAGATTGTGGGGTCCACCTGGTCATCCTGCGCCAGGTCCTGTGCTGGGGCTGCCTCAATCTCACGTAGCGTGTACGTAGGCTCCGGGGGGTGAAAGGCCAGTTTGGCAATAATGCAGTTCAGCCTAGGTGGGCAGCAAAAGATCGAAAACAGCCTCCTCCACGAGAGGCCGTACATCCTCAAAGAGGGGTGTTGGGCCCGGTCCTAACACTCTGGACACTGGGCAGTGATCTTATAATAATAGTTCTATATAAAATACTTAATATAGCTATTCTAATCTAATAGTAATAATTATAAATAAAAGCTTAACAGCTCTGATAAAGACGCGACTTCTCACACTGATGTCTGGGAAGCAACTATTCTCTCTGAGTAACATCCAAGTGGATATGAGGTTATGACACGATTGTGACATCACAGACACTACCTGTCACTGACCAGGGCTGCATTGTGACATCACAGACACTACCTGTCCCTGACCAGGGCTGCAGCCTCAGCACCCAGCTGTCATTGTTACTGTATATTACTAGATTAGAGATGTATTGGTCATTACTATAACGTTTGTACATAATGTTTATCTATAGAATAAATGTAGTACACACATACTGTATATGAAATGTCACCTGTGTGATTATGGCCAAATATGTAGTGTGTATGGCTCCCTGCGCCCCTCACTTCTCCACCATTCCCTGATTGCAGGTAATCAGCGGAGGAGCGCACCAGCGCCTACCAGTGGCGTAACTAGAAATTTTTCTCCCCCAAGCCAAAAAATTCTTCGGCGCCCCCCCCCCCCCCCCATCCCCCATAAATGGCACTATTAAAGTTATAAATATGCGCGCGCCTTCGTCGCGCGCCGCAAAATAGGGTGTGTGGCTTCGTTGGGATGGGCGTGGCTTCACATAAAGGGGCATGGCATTGCAGGAAAAGACTACGTTATACCCCAGTTTTCCAACCTGCACGCCCAGACGTTAGCCACCACTGGAAAGAAAAATAATCCTGATTCATGCCCCTTACATTATTTGTAATTTTTCCTCCTTATAGTAATGCCCAGTATAGATTATGCCACATACTGCAATGGCCCTTAGACATTATGCCACACACAATAATGCACATGACACAATATGCACACACCATAATGCCCCCGACACATTATGCCACACACCGTAATGCCCCGGACACATTATGACAGGAATCGCAATGCCCGTTATACATTATGCTACACACTGCAATGCCCCTGATACATTATACCACATACCACAATGCCCGTGATATAGTATACAACACACCGTAATGCCTGACACATTATGACAGGAATCGCAATGCCCGTTATACATTATGCTACACACTGCAATGCCCCTGATACATTATACCACATACCACAATGCCCGTGATATAGTATACAACACACCGTAATGCCTGACACATACCGCAATGCCCGTTATACCCTATGCTACACACCGCAATGCCCGTTATACATTATGCCACACTGCAATGACCCTGAGACATTACACCACAATGCCCGTGATACAGTATGCCACACACCGTAATGCCTGTGACACATTATGACACACACCGCAATGTCCGTGATACATTATGCCACACACCGTAATGCCCATTACACATTAAGTCCTACAGTAAGGCTTCTAATTACTTTTAAATTACCTGCTCGTTGCCAGGGGTTTTCATGCTCAGGGTGTCATTCTCGTTGCCAGGGGTATCATGCACTGGGTGTCATGCTCGTTGCCAGGTGTTTCATGCACTGGGTGTCATGCTCGTTGCCAGGTGTTTCATGCACTGGGTGTCATGCTCGTTGCCGGGGGTTTCATGCACTGGGTGTCATGCACGTTGCCAGGGGTTTCATGCACTGGGTGTCATGCTCGTTGCTAGGGGGTAGTGCTTGTTGCTAGGGCTGTGCTCCCAGTGCCACATATGTCCCCAGTGCCAGATATTACCCCACGGTGCCAGGTACTCACATGACCCCAGTGCACAATATAGCCCCCCCATCCCCTATGTGCCAGGTACACATATACCCCCCCAGTGCCACATATGCCCCCAGTGCCAGATATTCCCCCTCAGTGCCACATATGCCCCCAGTGCCAGATATCCCCCCCCAGTGCCACATATGCCCCCAGTGCCAGCTATTCCCCCCCAGTGCCAGATATGCTCCCAGTGCCAGATTCCCCCAACCCCCAGTGCCACATATGCCCCCAGTGCCAGATATTTCCCCCCAGTGCCATATATGCCCCCTCCCCCGCCGCCGCTGCTCCCCCGCTGGTTTGTGTTGGAGGGACACGGAGGGCACAGCGCGCGCCTCTCCTGTGTCCCTCCTGCATCATCTCCGGCGGCCGCGGGTCTAATAAACGAAGTGCCGTTCGTGAGCTCTGATTGGCTCACGAACCGGCACTTCTTCTTTTAGACCCGCGGCCGCCGGAGATGATGCAGGAGGGACACAGGAGAGGCGCGCGCTGTGCCCTCCGTGTCCCTCCAACACGGCAGGGAGGGTTAGTAGGAGCAGATTGACATGCGGACGCTCGTCCGCATGTCAATCTGTGCTAAATCAGTGGCGCCCCCGCAGCCCCTCGCCCCCAAGCCACCGCGAGGGATGCGGGGGCAGTAGTTACGCCACTGGCGCCTACTTCCATATATTACGCACCCATCCTTAGTCATGGCACATAATGATTACACGTTCCATATAACGCTATAGCATAACTGAGTCAGTACCAGTTATATTACAGCAATTCACATCGTTCCACTGTAATTTTTAGAACAATCCTAGAGGGCTTATTAACAATAGATTCCATGTATAGCACTCAACCTTTATATACATAATATTATTATAAGGGCCCGGTCTACAGTATCTATCTACAGTATTTATCTATATTCATATCTACAGTATCTATCTTCATATCTACAGTTATCTATCTATCTATCTATCTTCATATCTACAGTTTCTATCTATATTCATATCTACATTATCTATCTTCATATCTACAGTTATCTATCTATCTATCTTCATATCTACAGTATCTATCTATCTATCTACAGTATCCTATCTATCTTACTATCTTCATATCTACAGTATCTATCTATCTATCTATCTATCTTCATATCTACAGTCTCTATCTATCTATCTATCTATCTTCATATCTACCATTTCTATCTATATTCATATCTACAGTATCTGTGTATCTATCTATCTATCTATCTATCTATCTTCATATCTACATTATCTATCTATCTATCTATCAGTTGTAACACTGTAGGGGTGCAAGGTGCCTTTTCCTGGGGAATATGGCCGCACGCAGCAGCTGAGGAACAACACAAGTCCAGTTTCTGGTACAACTGACCCCGGCCAGTTTTATTGAAACAGAAAATAAAACAAACCCCAAAATAAAAATACCTTGCCTGTCCGGCACTAACTAAACATAAGATATTCCTAACTGTCACTAAACAAAACACAGAGTTCTTCAGTACATACTGTATAGCTTACTTGCATCAGAAAGCGTGTCTCTCACACACAGATCCTGCAGCCTTCCCAGGCAGTCTGCCCATACTAATCAGGTTAGAAGCACTATAACACTCATACACAGCTGAAACCCTGATTAGCCCTCTGTGAGGCCAAAGACCCGAACTGGGCCCAATGTCTAGAACTCGCCTTATCTCTCTCTCAGAGCCTTTACCCAGCTTTTACAGCAAACTGAAAAGGTTCAGACAAAACAAAAAGCATTTTTCCTAGAAGTTAACATTTTCTAAAACATGTAAGACAAGAACCTGGGACAAATATACCTGCCCTCAAACACTATCCCAGTGTTCTTGTCACATATCCCCCTCCCCTGTTTCGACCTAGGGGCCGGAACACTTGTAGCCCCCAAACAGAAGATGCGAGACAATGCATCTGCGTTGGCCAATTGTGTTCCCGGTCTATGTTCGACAGTAAACTTAAAGTCCTGCAACGCTAGAAACCATCTAGTTACACGAGCATTCTTGCCTCTATTTACATACATCCATTTTAAAGGGGCATGGTCTGTCACTAGTCTGAATTGTCTACCCAAGAGGTAATATCTCAAGGTATCTAGTGCCCACTTAATGGCCAAAGCCTCCTTTTCCACAATGGCATACCTTTTTTCATGCTCATGGAGTTTCCTACTCAAATAAATGATAGGGTGTTCGTCCCCATCTCTGGTTTGGGACAGCACAGCACCTATCCCTACCTCTGAGGCATCTGTCTGTACCACAAATTCTTTTGAAAAATCTGGTGTTATCAACACCGGTTGTGAACACAAAGCCACTTTTAACGCTTGGAACGCCTTTTCTGCATCAGGGTTCCATTTCACCACATTTGACTGCTTCCCTTTGGTAAGGTCTGACAACGGCACCGCTGTGGTCGCAAAATTAGGAATAAACCGTCTATAGTACCCAGTAATTCCCAAAAAAGCCCTTACCTGTTTTTTATTCACTGGACGAGGCCAGTTTTGAATAGCATCAACTTTATTCAATTGGGGCCTAATCAGACCTCTGCCTATGGTGAAGCCCAAGTATTTGACCTCCTCCATTGCGAGGCAGCACTTCTTTGGGTTAGCAGTTAACCCTGCCTCTCTGATTGAGTCCAGTACTGCTTGTACTTTAACCAAATGGGACCCCCAGTCTGTACTGTGAATTACCACATCATCCAAATAGGCAGCTGCATATTTTCTATGGGGCCTCAAAATTTTATCCATCGCCCGTTGAAAGGTTGCTGGAGCCCCATGCAACCCAAAGGGTAACATCTTATACTGGTACAGCCCCTCCGGAACCGAAAAGGCTGTTTTTTCTTTGGCGCTATCAGATAAAGGTATTTGCCAGTAACCTTTGGTCAGGTCCAATGTGGTGAGAAACCTGGCTGTTCCCAGCCTTTCTACAAGCTCATCCACACGGGGCATGGGGTATGCGTCAAACTTGGACACCTCATTTAACTTACGAAAGTCATTACAGAAGCGTATGCTACCGTCGGGCTTCGGGATGAGCACTATGGGACTGGACCACTCACTGTTAGACTCCTCTATGACTCCCAGTTCTAACATGGTTTTAACTTCCTTAGAAATAGCTTCTCGCTGAGCTTCAGGAATCCTATATGGCTTTAAATGAACCCTGACCCCTGGTTCTGTGACAATGTCATGTTTTATTATGGTCGTTCGGCCAGGCAGCTCTGAAAATACCTCCCTATTTTGGATGAGAAATTCTTTAACCTGATTGTTCTGATCAGCTGATAATGTCTCTGACACCTTCACTGCGGGAAGCAACCGGGGTGAAGACACCGAAGGGCAAGGCTCCGCTGACAGAGACAACCTATCTTTCCAGGGTTTGATTAAGTTAACATGGTAGATCTGTTCGGGTTTTCTCTTTCCCGGCTGGTATACTTTGTAATTAACCTCATTCACTTTTTCCCTAATCTCAAATGGACCCTGCCATTTAGCTAGGAATTTGCTTTCCACAGTGGGTACCAAAACAAGAACTCTATCGCCAGGAGCAAATTCCCGTATCTTGGCACTCCGGTTATAGACCCTCTGTTGAGCACTTTGGGCCTGTTCCATGTGCTCTCTGACAACAGGTACCACGGCTGCAATCCTATCCTGCATTTGTGTCACATGCTCAATAACGCTTCTATAAGGAGTGGGCTGTCCTTCCCACGTCTCTTTGGCAATATCCAACAGCCCTCTGGGGTGTCTACCATACAACAAATCAAATGGAGAAAACCCCGTAGAGGACTGAGGAACTTCTCTGATGGCCATTAACAAGTAGGGCAACAAACAATCCCAGTTTTTCCCATCTCTCTCAACAACCTTTTTTAACATACTTTTTAATGTTTTATTAAACCTTTCCACCAACCCGTCAGTTTGGGGATGGTAGATGGACGTCCTGAGGTGAGTGACCTTAAATAACTTGCACAACTCTTTCATGATCCTTGACATAAATGGAGTACCTTGGTCAGTCAAAATTTCTTTTGGTATTCCCACTCTACTAAATACCTGCACCAGCTCCCTAGCTATCGCCTTGGTTGTGATAGTGCGTAAAGGGACAGCCTCAGGATATCGAGTGGCATAGTCCATAATTACCAGGATATACTGATGGCCCCGAGCAGACTTTAACAAGGGCCCCACGAGATCCATGGCTATTCTGTCAAACGGGACCTCTATAATAGGCATGGGAACTAGTGGGCTCCTGAAATGGGGTCTAGGGGCATGATACTGGCATTCAGGACAGGAAGAACAATATTCAGACACTTCTTTATAAACCCCTGGCCAAAAGAACCTTTGTAAAACTCTTTCAGTGGTTTTTTCTGCCCCTAAATGTCCTGCGGTAACGTGACTATGAGCTAAATCTAGTACCGTTCTCCGATAAGGCTGGGGAACTACCAGCTGTTCCACCACATCCTCACCCCTTTTGACAATGTGGTACAAGAGCTCATTACAGATGGCCATGTGGGGATACGTAACCCTGTCACCTGGTACCACAGGTTCCCCATTAACAATCTTAACATTCTCTCTAGCCTTTATTAAGGTAGGATCCTTTAACTGTTCAGACGCAAACAGATCCTTCTTTACCTCCAGGTCAGGCACGCTTTCAGTTCTAACTACTATGTCTCTGTTCCCGGCAAGAGGGTCCTCACTGGACTCCCCATCTGTCACTTCCCCAGCCAAACTAGCAAAAGGCAAAGGGCCAGAAAGTTCCGAAGACCCACGTACATCCATAAAATCACCGGTATTATCAACTGGCTTTTTACTTCTCACATCTGTTGATAACCGTGATTCCCACAGTTTCCAAAAATGAGGAAAATCCCTCCCTATTATGGCCTCATGCACCAAGGTAGGGACCAGTCCCACTTTAACCATTGCTGACCCACAACAAGTTTCTATATTCACCTCAGCAGTGGCATAATGTTGGGTATCCCCATGTATGCAAGTTACCCCAATAGGTATTTGCTGGACCTTTAAGGGGTTCACTAACCCAGCTTTCACGAGGGTAACTAAACTTCCTGAATCTAGCAAGGCCTCTACCCGGTTACCCTCTAAGAACACATCACACATTTGTTTTTCCAGCTCAGGTGAAGGTACCACAGTACAGGCTAACCTAGCAAAGAAAGACATTCTGCGACATTCAAAGGCAGCATCACATTGCATGGGTTCTTGCGTGACTGGGCAATTGGCAATAACATGACCTGGCATACCACACCTAAAACATTTAACCACACGATTATCAACCCGTTTGGGCAGCATAGACCGTTCTAGCCCCATTGGCCTGTCTCCAGGGCCAGTGTTTACAGTCTCTCCAGCCTTGCGTTCTCTTAACCGCCCAGCAACGTTTTCCCACGGAACAGTCTTACCAGTCTTTACTGAAGGGCGCTGTCGAGGATCTATGGGTTGCTGGGTGGTCATCAGTAGTTCCTCTGCTGCCAAATACCTCTCTACCATGTCCACTAATTAGTCAGCAGTACCCGGGTTTCCATGGCTCACCCACTTGCGCAGGACCATGGGCAAAGATCTCAAGTAGCGGTCCATGACGACTCTTTCCACCATCTGGGGACCAGTTAATGTCTCTGGCTGTAGCCATTTTTTTGTTAGCTGAATAAGGTCGTGCATCTGGGAGCGCGGAGGCTTCTCCATGGCGTACAGCCAACGGTGCACCCGTTGTGCTCGTACTGACAGCGTGACTCCCAGGCGGGTCAGGATCTCAGTCTTTAGTTTATCATAGTCCCGAGCCTCAGCAGGGCTTAAATCAAAGTAAGCTTTTTGGGGCTCACCTGACAGGAAAGGTGCCAGCAGACTGGCCCACTGTGCTTTCGGCCAGTTCTCACGCTCGGCAGTCCTTTCAAACGTGGTCAGATAGGCCTCCACATCATCAGCCTCTGTCATTTTCTGCAGGAAGTGACTGGCCCGTATAGAACTAGAGCTGGTTGGAGCACTGACGGCCACATCTCCAACCCGAGCTGCAAGTCTCTGCACCACTTCTGCTAAGGCCTCTCTATCCTGACGCTGTTGCCTGTAAAGTTCATCAACAACTGCCTGCTGTTGTCTCTTATTTTCCTCCATTGCCACCTGCTGCTGTCTTATATTTTCCTCCATTGCCACCTGCTGCTGTCTGTTGGCCTCCTGCTGTAGTCTCCAATTTTCCTCCATTGCCACCTGCTGTTGTCTCCTATTTTCTTCCATTGCCACCTGCTGCTGTCGGTTGGCCTCCTGCTGAGCCGCTGTAGCTTGCAGCAAGGCTTTAAGCAGATCCTCCATGTCGACAGATTTTTCAGGCGGCTTTGTAGCTGCTTTCACCCAGGACATATATCAAACCCTCAGGGGTGAGTCTCAGTAACTTCACACTGGGCTGTATCTGCATAAACCACCGTTTTCTGCAGGCCTCACAAAGCTGCTGCTTTCACTTATGCGAGAGGTAGCGAGATCGTTGCTCGCATTCTCCACCAAGTTGTAACACTGTAGGGGTGCAAGGCGCCTTTTCCTGGGGAATATGGCCGCACGCAGCAGCTGAGGAACAACACAAGTCCAGTTTCTGGTACAACTGACCCCGGCCAGTTTTATTGAAACAGAAAATAAAACAAACCCCAAAATAAAAATACCTTGCCTGTCCGGCACTAACTAAACATAAGATATTCCTAACTGTCACTAAACAAAACACAGAGTTCTTCAGTACATACTGTATAGCTTACTTGCATCAGAAAGCGTGTCTCTCACACACAGATCCTGCAGCCTTCCCAGGCAGTCTGCCCATACTAATCAGGTTAGAAGCACTATAACACTCATACACAGCTGAAACCCTGATTAGCCCTCTGTGAGGCCAAAGACCCGAACTGGGCCCAATGTCTAGAACTCGCCTTATCTCTCTCTCAGAGCCTTTACCCAGCTTTTACAGCAAACTGAAAAGGTTCAGACAAAACAAAAAGCATTTCTCTATCGTCCTAGTGGATGCTGGGGTTCCTGAAAGGACCATGGGGAATAGCGGCTCCGCAGGAGACAGGGCACAAAAAGTAAAGCTTTAGGATCAGGTGGTGTGCACTGGCTCCTCCCCCTATGACCCTCCTCCAAGCCTCAGTTAGATTTTTGTGCCCGGCCGAGAAGGGTGCAATCTAGGTGGCTCTCCTAAAGAGCTGCTTAGAAAAGTTTAGCTTAGGTTTTTTATTTTACAGTGAGTCCTGCTGGCAACAGGATCACTGCAACGAGGGACTTAGGGGAGAAGAAGTGAACTCACCTGCGTGCAGGATGGATTGGCTTCTTGGCTACTGGACATTAGCTCCAGAGGGACGATCACAGGTACAGCCTGGATGGTCACCGGAGCCTCGCCGCCGGCCCCCTTGCAGATGCTGAAACGAGAAGAGGTCCAGAATCGGCGGCAGAAGACTCCTCAGTCTTCTTAAGGTAGCGCACAGCACTGCAGCTGTGCGCCATTTTCCTCTCAGCACACTTCACACGGCAGTCACTGAGGGTGCAGGGCGCTGGGAGGGGGGCGCCCTGGGAGGCAAATGAAAACCTTTTTTGGCTAAAAATACCTCACATATAGCCTCCGGGGGCTATATGGAGATATTTAACCCCTGCCAGAATCCGTTAAGAGCGGGAGACGAGGCCGCCGAAAAAGGGGCGGGGCCTATCTCCTCAGCACACAGCGCCATTTTCCCTCACAGAAAGGCTGGAGGGAAGGCTCCCAGGCTCTCCCCTGCACTGCACTACAGAAACAGGGTTAAAACAGAGAGGGGGGGCACTAATTTGGCGTTAGAAATATATAAAAAGATGCTATAAGGGAAAACACTTATATAAGGTTGTCCCTATATAATTATAGCGTTTTTGGTGTGTGCTGGCAAACTCTCCCTCTGTCTCTCCAAAGGGCTAGTGGGTCCTGTCCTCTATCAGAGCATTCCCTGTGTGTGTGCTGTGTGTCGGTACGTGTGTGTCGACATGTATGAGGACGATGTTGGTGAGGAGGCGGAGCAATTGCCTGTAATGGTGATGTCACTCTCTAGGGAGTCGACACCGGAATGGATGGCTTATTTAGGGAATTACGTGATAATGTCAACACGCGCCAAGGTCGGTTGACGACATGAGACGGCCGACAAACAATTAGTACCGGTCCAGACGTCTCAAAAACACCGTCAGGGGTTTTAAAACGCCCGTTTACTTTAGTCGGTCGACACAGACACAGACAGGGACACTGAATCCAGTGTCGACGGTGAATAAACAAACGTATTCCTTATTAGGGCCACACGTTAAGGGCAATGAAGGAGGTGTTACATATTTCTGATACTACAAGTACCACAAAAGAGGGTATTATGTGGGATGTGAAAAAACTACCGTAGTTTTTCCTGAATCAGATAAATTAAATGAAGTGTGTGATGATGCGTGGGTTCCCCCCGATAGAAAATATGGGCGGTATACCCTTTCCCGCCAGAAGTTAGGGCGCGTTGGGAAACACCCCTTAGGGTGGATAAGGCGCTCACACGCTTATCAGAACAAGTGGCGGTACCGTCTATAGATAGGGCCGTCCTCAAGGAGCCAGCTGACAGGAGGCTGGAAAAATATCATAAAAAGTATATACACACATACTGGTGTTATACTGCGACCAGCGATCGCCTCAGCCTGGATGTGCAGAGCTGGGGTGGCTTGGTCGGATTCCCTGACTAAAAATATTGATACCCTTGACAGGGACAGTATTTTATTGACTATAGAGCATTTAAAGGATGTATTTCTATATATGCGAGATGCACAGAGGGATATTTGCACTCTGGCATCAAGAGTAAGTGCGATGTCCATATCTGCCAGAAGATGTTTATGGACACGACAGTGGTCAGGTGATGCAGATTCCAAACGGCACAAAGGTGTATTGCCGTATAAAGGAAGAGGAGTTATTTGGGGTCGGTCCATCGGACCTGGTGGCCACGGCAACTGCTGGAAAATCCACCGTTTTTACCCTAAGTCACATCTCTGCAGAAAAAGACACCGTCTTTTCAGCTTCAGTCCTTTCGTCCCTATAAGAGTCATATCTGCCCAGGGATAAAGGAAAGGGAAGAAGACTGCAGCAGGCAGCCCATTCCCAGGAACAGAAGCGTTCCAACCCTTCTGACAAGCTCTCAGCATGACGCTGAGACCGTACAGGACCCCTGGATCCTACAAGTAGTATCCCAGGGGTACAGTTTGGAATGTCGAGACGTTTCCCCTGCGCAGGCTCCTGAAGGCTGCTTTCCAAGGTCTCCCTCCGACAAGGAGGCAGTATGGGAAAAAATTCACGAGCTGTATTCCCAGCAGGTGATAATTAAATTACCCCTCCTACAACAAGAAAAGGGGTATTATTCCACACTATATTGTGGTACTGAAGCCAGAAGGCTAGGTGAGACCTATTCTAAATCTAAAAAAATTTGAACACTTACAAAGGTTCAAATCAAGATGGAGTCACTCAGAGCAGTGATAACGAACCGGGAAGAAGGGGACTATCTGGTGTCCCGAGACATCAGGGATGCTTACCTCCATGTCCCAAATTTGCCCTTATCACTAAGGGTACCTCAGGTTCGTGGTACAGAACTGTCACTATCAGTTTCAGACGCTGCCGTTTGGATTGTCTACGGCACCCCGGGTCTTTACCAAGGTAATGGCCGAAATGATGGTTCTTCTTCGAAGAAAAGGCGTCTTAATTATCCCTTACTGGACGATCTCCTGATAAGGGCAAAGTCCAGGGAACAGTTGGAGGTCGGAGTAGCACTATCTCGGATACTGTTACAACAGCAGGGGTGGATTCTAAAGATTCCAAAATCGCAGCTGATCCCGACAACAAGTCTCCTGTGCTTAGGGATGATTCTGGACACAGTCCAGAAAAAGGTGTTTCTCCCGGAAGAGAAAGCCAGGGAGTTATCCGAGCTAGTCAGGAACCTCCTAAAATCAGTGCATCATTGCACAAGGGCCAAGGTAAAAAAATGGTGACTTCCTTCGAAGCAATTCCAGTCGGCAGATTTCATGCAAGAACTTTTCAGTGGGATCTGCTGGACAAATGGTCCGGATCGCATCTTCAGATGCATCAGCGGATAACCCTATATCCAAGGACAAGGGTGTCTCTCCTGTGGTGGTTACAGAGTGCTCATCTTCTAGAGGGCCGCAGATTCGGCATTCAGTTTTGGATGTTGGTGACCACGGAGGCCAGCCCGAGAGGCTGGGGAGCAGTCACACAAGGAAAAAATTTCCAGGGAGTGTGATCAAGTCTGGAGATTTTTCTCCACATAAATATAGCTAAGGGTAAATTTATAATGCTCTAAGCTTAGCAAGACCTCTGCTTCAAGGTCAGCCGGTATTGATCCAGTGGGATAAAACATCACGGCAGTCGCCCACGTAAATAGACAGGGCGGCACAAGAAGCAGGAGGGCAGTGGCAAAAACTGCAAGGACTTTTCGCTGGGCGGAAAATCATGTGATAGCACTGTCAGCAGTGTTTCATTCCGGGAATGGAAACTGGGAAGCAGACTTCCTCAGTAGGCACGACCTCCACCCGGCAGAGTGGGAACTTCATGGGGAAGTTTTCCACATAATTGTAAACCGTTGGGAATTACCAAAGGTGGACATGATGGCGTCCCGTCTGAACAAAAAACGGGACAGGTATTGCGCCAGGTTAAGAGACCCTCAGGCAATAGCTGTGGACGTTCTGGTAACACCGTGGGTGTACCAGTCGGTGTATGTGTTCCATCCTCTGCTTTTCATACCTAAGGTACTGAGAATTATAAGACGTAGAGGAGTAAGAACTATACTCATGGCTCCGGATTGGCCAAGAAGGACTTGGTACCCGGAACTTCAAGAGATGCTCACAGAGGACTTATGGCCTCTGCCGCTAAGAAGGGACTTGTTTCAGCAAGTACCATGTCTGTTCCAAGACTTACCGCAGCTGCGTTTGACGGCATGGCGGTGGAACGCCGGATCCTAAGGGAAAAGGCATTCAGGAAGAGGTCATTCCTACCCTGGTCAAAGCCAGAAAGGAGGTGACCGCACAACATTATCACCACATGTGGCGAAAATATGTTGCGTGGTGTGAGGCCAGGAAGGCCCCACGAAGAAATTTCAACTCGGTCGATTCCTGCATTTCTTGCAAACAGGAGTGTCTATGGGCCTCAAATTGGGGTCCATTAAGGTTCAAATTTCGGCCCTGTCTATTTTTCTTCCAGAAAGAAGTGGCTTCAGTTCCTGAAGTCCAGAAGTTTGTCAAGGGAGTATTGCATATACAACCCCCTTTTGTGCCTCCAGTGGCACTGTGGGATCTCAACGTAGTTCTGGGATTCCTCAAAACACATTGGTTTAAAACCAGTCAAATCTGTGGATTTGAAGCATCTCACATGAAAAGTGAACATGCTCTTGGACCTGGCCTGGACCAGGCGAGTGTCAAATTGGTGGTTTTTTTTTTTTCTCAAAAAAGCCCATATCTGTTTGTCCATTCGGACAGGGCAGAGCTGCGGACTCGTCCCCAGTTCTCTCCCTAAGGTGGTGTCAGTGTTTCACCTGAACCAGCTTATTGTGGTGTCTTGCGCCTACTAGGGACTTGGAGGACTCCAAGTTGCTAGATGTGGTCAGGGCCCTGAAAATATAGGTTCCAGGACGGCTGGAGTCAGGAAAACTGACTTGCTGTTATCCTGTATGCACCCAACAAACTGGGTGCTCTTGCTTTTAAGCAGACTTTTGCTAGTTGGATGTGTAATACAATTCAGCTTGCACATTCTGTGGCAGGCCTGCCACAGCCAAAATATGTAAATGCCCATTCCACAAGGAAGGTGGGCTCATCTTGGGCGGCTGCCCGAGGGGTCTCGGCTTTACAACTTTGCCGAGCGGCTATTTAGTCAGGGGCAAACACGTTTGTAAAATCCTACAAATTTGATACCCTGGCTAAGGAGGACCTGGAGTTCTCTCATTCGGTGCTGCAGAGTCATCCGCACTCTCCCGCCCGTTTGGGAGCTTTGGTATAATCCCCATGGTCCTTTCAGGAACCCCAGCATCCACTAGGACGATAGAGAAAATAAGAATTTACTTACCGATAATTCTATTTCTCGGAGTCCGTAGTGGATGCTGGGCGCCCATCCCAAGTGCGGATTATCTGCATTACTTGTACATAGTTACAAAAATCGGGTTATTATTGTTGTGAGCCATCTTTTCAGAGGCTCCGCTGTTATCATACTGTTAACTGGGTTCAGATCACAGGTTGTACAGTGTGATTGGTGTGGCTGGTATGAGTCTTACCCGGGATTCATAAATCCTTCCTTATTGTGTACGCTCGTCCGGGCACAGTACCTAACTGAGGCTTGGAGGAGGGTCATAGGGGGAGGAGCCAGTGCACACCACCTGATCCTAAAGCTTTACTTTTTGTGCCCTGTCTCCTGCGGAGCCGCTATTCCCCATGGTCCTTTCAGGAACCCCAGCATCCACTACGGACTCCGAGAAATAGAATTATCGGTAAGTAAATTCTTATTTTTTCCTAGAAGTTAACATTTTCTAAAACATGTAAGACAAGAACCTGGGACAAATATACCTGCCCTCAAACACTATCCCAGTGTTCTTGTCACACTATCTATCTATCTATCTATCTATCTATCTATCTATCTATCTATCTATCTATCTATCTATCTATCTTCATATTTACAGTTTCTATCTATATTCATATTTACAATTTCTATCTATCTATCTATCTATCTATCTATCTATCTATCTATCTATCTATCTATCTATCTATCTTCATATCTACAATTTCTATCTATATTCATATCTACAGTATCTATCTTCATATCTACAGTTATCTATCTATCTATCTATCTATCTATCTATCTATCTATCTATCTAAATTGCTCTACTGTCTTAGCCTCTACCACCTCTGATGGGAGGCTAGTCCACTTGTCCAATACCCTTTCTGTGAAGTAATTTTTTCTCAAATTTCCCCTGAATCCCTCCCCCCGTCCAAATGTAATAGCCTCTCCTCTGATAGTCTGACACAGGGAGGGGACTATCACCCCGATCTATAACAGTAGTATACAGTATCTGTATTAATCAGGAGTCTGTCTCCCCAGTTACTTATTGAATTTATTTAATCTCCATATACTCCAGGCAGGTGATAATTTCTGCCCTCAATAGAAGATCATTTATTTCACGGCCGCTTATTACAAACCTCTACTGAGAGATACCGCACTTACTGATACTAATATATCAGCAGTATATCACCCTGGCACCAGCCCCCTCCATCTAACTCTTATTAGGTAGCAGTTACATAAATATGCACATCAGTGTGATATCACGCACTAACGGTGGGGCAGATGTGGGGGTGCGGAGGCCTGCTCCAGGGCTTAGTAACTGCTGTTACTCCAGTCTATGTACATTTGGTAGGATGAATATGGTGCGTCATCTCACTTGTATAAATGCAGCACAGCAGATGAATATAGTTATACAGATGCATATTTATACTAGTCCTAGTGGTATCTCTGTCAGTTATTCTATGGCAGGTCTAGATATTTTCCTTAGCAACTGTAGCTAACTGTAGTTCATATTCTTTTATTGGAGCTGTCTGTTCCTATGCACAATGGTTCTGCACCCGTACATCAGAACACAGCTATGGACAGTGAGGGATCCTGTGGCTTGGACAGATAATGTTGCTCAGCACACCTCTCCTCCTGAGATTATGTGATATTTGGCAACCTTCTATGGGGCCTATTTATCATTGTATATTCGCAGCTATATCCCCCATGCTTACAGCTTGTGTTCCTGAATGAGACAACGCTATGGAAAAATAACACAGACACCCTTGAGTTAGTTCAGATTGGTGTATTGTAAGAGAGCATTAGGCATTATATATATGTCAGATCCTGGATGTTAGCTCCCTGCAGTCCATGGTCGATATCTTTGACTGATGGATCTGATGGATCTATAATGCACCTAGGTGGAATGTGCCATCGAGAGGTCTCAGTCCCCCGGATTAGATGGTACTTGTACAGGGGCGGTGGTGGATTCATATATTGGGCAGCTCCTGAGAGATGAATTTCTGGAGTCTCACTAGATATTGCCTGTGCTTATGTAAATCCGTGTGCCCTCCTCCTTCCACCCAGAGAGGCTTTACAGCAGTTGGGCAGCGCTCATACATTGTCAGCCCATGGCAGAAGTCCACAACCGCATCTTTAGTCCCATGGATGATGAGTACCGGGCAGGTGACCTTGGAGATTTTGTCGATGCTGCAAAGGACATGATACAAAGGGATTATACAACAGAAACAGCATGGAGCTATCACACATGTAAAACGGCCACTAAACATATAGAATGGAAATAATGCATCAGGTAACATGCAGAGCTGCTCATGTAGAAGGTCACATACAGGACTTTGGCAGAGCAATGTTGGACAATGAATCTACTGTTGGTAATGAGCCCAGTGCAATCTATTGACCTAATAAGCCAAAGTCATGCACAAGACTTCAACTTGTTTCTGTTATACAATACAAATAGGATGAAAGAGGAATAGTGCCGTATTTCCCATTTATAAGCAGCTATGATATATTGGGAGTAAAACCGGTGCCAGAGGTAACTTATCTGGGGATCCAGTGTTTAAGTTCTGCAGAAGTAGCCTCAATGTTGTACACACTCCCACTGCAGCTACGCCGGCTCCCGCAAACCGACAACTTGCTGCCTGTATGAGAAGACATTGAGGCGGCTGTAGTGAGGAGAGTGCGCAGACACCGGGGTCAATTGCTCACACAGGCAGAGCATTGCTCGCCAATGCGAGCATGCGAGATGAAGAGGGGCAGCAGTAGATGCAGGGTGTTACAAAACTGACAAGAGACACAGGGCCATAGCCCCCCAGAAAGGTTTCTGGTAGGGAATTATCCTGTTAGTTTTCCAATCAGAAAAGACTCATGTACTCTAATTGGATTAGCATTCGGTATAAGATGGGATGGGTTCAGTATGCTATCCCAGTGGTTGGGATACCGGTGGTCACATGACCGTCACCGGCATTCTGACATTGAAGATCGGTGGAGGGGGTAAGTGTTTTTACTCATCCCTACCCTAACCTCCCGGGGGTGGCAGCTAGGGCTAACTCCCTGGGGGTGGTGGCTAGGGATAACCCTTGGGGGGTTGGCAGCTAGGGCTAAACCCCCCCCGTGCCTAACTCTAATCACCGCGGGCCCTAACACTAAAGCTCTCCACTATACTTACCTTCAGTGGTCGGTATTCCAGTGCCTGTGTACCAAGTGGTGTTGGCATTCCGGCGTCGGTCACATGACCGCCGGCACCCCGTCCATTGGAAAGCTGAAGACATCCCACTGGGATACACATACAAACTGATTGGGCCAACAGAGCTGGGGGTGTATTTACTAAAGTTCGATATTTATTAATTTCAAATTGAGAGAAATCAATCTAAATGGATGTTGCATTCCGGGGGATAAAACACACATTTACTAACATTGAAAAAAATATATAAAAAGATTATGTGTTAGTAAATGTGTGTTTTAGAACACAACATCCATCCAGATGGATCTCCAACAGATAAAAATTGATGGAAATGGACATTTAGTAGATATACCCCTGTTGTTTGCCTGCCAAAGCGCACCTAGGGGCCAATTCAGTTATCCAGTACGTGGGCTGACCCTGGTACTGCTTGCTCCCAGCACATACTAAACCCCACAAGTAACCTACAGCTTAATATAAAAACACAGCAATGTCTTACTTGGTGAAGGCATCCCAACAGTAGGCCCTCCGGGCGTTAGGATAGCCCATCCGCACACCTGACATGAGCGCCCCGTGCAGTATTACTGCTGCACATTTGTAGCGCGTGGCAAGGTCAACTGCCGGTGCTGTCCCAATGCTCTCTCCATACAGGATGATATTTTCCGCCGGGACTCCATATCTGTAGAGATAAAGCAGAAAAATGATCAAACTCCAATTACATCACTTCTATTGTGGTTCCTTATGGGAAACTTGTATATAAAGGCTGGATATCTGAACTAGGTAAATGACTGGATAACTTATATGAGTGATAGGCAGTGTATGTGTGGAACAGGACTACATAGGTTATGCACATTTACCTAGTTCCAGTCAGCTAGGAACACTAAGGAGCTAGGGGAGGGGAGCGTCCAGTCACATTGGAAGGAAACCCCTCTATGCTGCTAGATAGAATGGGGAGCCCAATAATGCAACATACTCTTACAGCACAGTACATATGGCAGTGCGTCCTATGAGGCAGGAGAGCAGAGGAAAGTGTCACCCCCTGCTTCTGCAGTAGTTACATCCTTTGGCTAAGACCCTATAATGCCAGAAATATATACCCACTGTCTTTATGTAAGCAAGTCCCAATACACCGATTACATTTATACTGTATAACCAGTTCATGCGGGGAGAGGAGTATATAAACTAATAGGAGCACAATACACAGCATATACATTCACCCTACGTAGTAAATAGTAGCCCTTACTGTAGCATATCCCCCACATACATACAGGACACCCATACACCACATGCAGGGTGTCAGGCAGAGGCTGTGTGGGGGCTGGGGAAGACTCATACACCCCAATCATACATACCGGGTCCTCAGGGCGAGCCAAGCTGCCTCGATGTCTGCATATGCGTTCTTCTCGCTTGGCTTTCCGCTGCTCACCCCATAGCCGGAGTAGTCGTAGGAGAATATATTGCACTTGATCTTGGAGCCTAGGGCAAGGTAGCGTCTGCACATCTTGCCTAGGTCAACAGCACAGTCGTGAGAGTAGAGGAGTGTGTAGCGGCTCCCAGGGACGCAGCGGACGTACATACAGGCCAGGCTATTCCCCCGCTTGGTGGTACAGCGGAACATCTCTACAGCGTCCAGCTTCTGCTGGGAGTGTGGCCAGTTAGCCCCTTCTGATAGCTGCAGATTACATACGGGAGGTAGACAGATTGTGGGGTCCACCTGCTCATCCTGCGCCAGGTCCTGTGCTGGGGCTGCCTCAATCTCACGTAGCGTGTACGTAGGCTCCGGGGGGTGAAAGGCCAGTTTGGCAATAATGCAGTTCAGCCTAGGTGGGCAGCAAAAGATCGAAAACAGCCTCCTCCACGAGAGGCCGTACATCCTCAAAGAGGGGTGTTGGGCCCGGTCCTAACACTCTGGACACTGGGCAGTGATCTTATAATAATAGTTCTATATAAAATACTTAATATAGCTATTCTAATCTAATAGTAATAATTATAAATAAAAGCTTAACAGCTCTGATAAAGACGCGACTTCTCACACTGATGTCTGGGAAGCAACTATTCTCTCTGAGTAACATCCAAGTGGATATGAGGTTATGACACGATTGTGACATCACAGACACTACCTGTCACTGACCAGGGCTGCATTGTGACATCACAGACACTACCTGTCCCTGACCAGGGCTGCAGCCTCAGCACCCAGCTGTCATTGTTACTGTATATTACTAGATTAGAGATGTATTGGTCATTACTATAACGTTTGTACATAATGTTTATCTATAGAATAAATGTAGCACACACATACTGTATATGAAATGTCACCTGTGTGATTATGGCCAAATATGTAGTGTGTATGGCTCCCTGCGCCCCTCACTTCTCCACCATTCCCTGATTGCAGGTAATCAGCGGAGGAGCGCACCAGCGCCTACCAGTGGCGTAACTAGAAATTTTTCTCCCCCAAGCCAAAAAATTCTTCGGCGCCCCCCCCATCCCCCATAACTGGCACTATTAAAGTTATAAATATGCGCGCGCCTTCGTCGCGCGCCGCAAAATAGGGTGTGTGGCTTCGTTGGGATGGGCGTGGCTTCACATAAAGGGGCATGGCATTGCAGGAAAAGACTACGTTATACCCCAGTTTTCCAACCTGCACGCCCAGACGTTAGCCACCACTGGAAAGAAAAATAATCCTGATTCATGCCCCTTACATTATTTGTAATTTTTCCTCCTTATAGTAATGCCCAGTATACATTATGCCACATACTGCAATGGCCCTTAGACATTATGCCACACACAATAATGCACATGACACAATATGCACACACCATAATGCCCCTGACACATTATGCCACACACCGTAATGCCCCCGACACATTATGACAGGAATCGCAATGCCCGTTATACATTATGCTACACACTGCAATGCCCCTGATACATTATACCACATACCACAATGCCCGTGATATAGTATACAACACACCGTAATGCCTGACACATTGTGACAGGAATCGCAATGCCCGTTATACATTATGCTACACACTGCAATGCTCCTGATACATTATACCACATACCACAATGCCCGTGATATAGTATACAACACACCGTAATGCCTGACACATACCGCAATGCCCGTTATACCCTATGCTACACACCGCAATGCCCGTTATACATTATGCCACACTGCAATGACCCTGAGACATTATACCACAATGCCCGTGATACAGTATGCCACACACCGTAATGCCTGTGACACATTATGACACACACCGCAATGTCCGTGATACATTATGCCACACACCGTAATGCCCATTACACATTAAGTCCTACAGTAAGGCTTCTAATTACTTTTCTCTGACGTCCTAAGTGGATGCTGGGGACTCCGTCAGGACCATGGGGATTAGCGGCTCCGCAGGAGACAGGGCACAAAACTAAAGCTTTAGGATCAGGTGGTGTGTACTGGCTCCTCCCCCTATGACCCTCCTCCAAGCCTCAGTTAGGTTTTTGTGCCCGTCAGAGCAGGGTGCAATCTAGGTGGCTCTCTTAAGGAGCTGCTTAGAAAAAGTTTTTAGGTTTCTTATTTTCAGTGAGTCCTGCTGGCAACAGGCTCACTGCATCGAGGGACTTAGGGGAGAGAAGTTCAACTCACCTGCGTGCAGGATGGATTGGCTTCTTAGGCTACTGGACACCATTAGCTCCAGAGGGAGTCGGAACACAGGTCTCACCCTGGGGTTCGTCCCGGAGCCGCGCCGCCGACCCCCCTTGCAGATGCTGAAGATTGAAGGTCCAGAAACCGGCGGCAGAAGGCTTTTCAGTCTTCATGAAGGTAGCGCACAGCACTGCAGCTGTGCGCCATTGTTGTCACACACTTCACACCAACGGTCACGGAGGGTGCAGGGCGTTGCTGGGGGCGCCCTGGGCAGCAATGTATAATACCTTATTCTGGCTAAAAATACATCACATATAGCCCCTGGAGGCTATATGGATGTATTTAACCCCTGCCAGGTCTCAGAAAAACGGGAGAAGAAGCCCGCCGAAAAGGGGGCGGGGCCTATTCTCCTCAGCACACAGCGCCATTTTCCCTCACAGAAATGCTGGTGGGAAGGCTCCCAGGCTCTCCCCTGCACTGCACTACAGAAACAGGGTTAAAACAGAGAGGGGGGGCACTTATTTGGCGATATGTATATATATATTAAAATGCTATAAGGGAAAAACACTTATATAAAGGTTGTCCCTGTATAATATAGCGTTTTTGGTGTGTGCTGGCAAACTCTCCCTCTGTCTCCCCAAAGGGCTAGTGGGGTCCTGTCCTCTATCAGAGCATTCCCTGTGTGTGTGCTGTGTGTCGGTACTTGTGTGTCGACATGTATGAGGACGATGTTGGTGAGGAGGCGGAGCAATTGCCGGTAATGGTGATGTCACTCTCTAGGGAGTCGACACCGGAATGGATGGCTTATTTAAGGAATTACGTGATAATGTCAACACGCTGCAAGGTCGGTTGACGACATGAGACGGCCGGCAAACCAATTAGTACCTGTCCAGGCGTCTAAAACACCGTCAGGGGCGTTAAAACGTCCTTTTACCTCAGTCGGTCGACACAGACACAGACACGGACACTGACTCCAGTGTCGACGGTGAAGAAACAAACGTATTTTCCTTTAGGGCCACACGTTACTTGTTAAGGGCAATGAAGGAGATGTTACATATTTCTGATACTACAAGTACCACAAAAAAGGGTATTATGTGGAGTGTGAAAAAACTACATGTGGTTTTTCCTGAATCAGATAAATTAAATGAAGTGTGTGATGATGCGTGGGTTTCCCCCGATAGAAAATTATTGGCGGTATACCCTTTCCCGCCAGAAGTTATGGCGCGTTGGGAAACACACCTTAGGGTGGATAAGGCGCTCACACGCTTATAAAAACAAGTGGCGTTACCGTCTCCAGATACGGACGCCCTCAAGGAGCCAACTGATAGGAGGTTGGAAAATATCCTAAAAAGTATATACACACATACTGGTGTTATACTGCGACCAGCGATCGCCTCAGCCTGGATGGGCAGCGCTGGGGTGGCTTGGTCGGATTCCCTGACTGGAAATATTGATACCCTTGACAGGGACAGTATTTTATTGACTATAGAGCATTTAAAAGATGCATTTCTATATATGCGAAACTCTGGCATCAAGAGTAAGTGCGATGTCCATATCTGCCAGACGATGTTTATGGACACGACAGTGGTCAGGTGATGCAGATTCCAAACGGCACATGGAAGTATTGCCGTATAAAGGGGAGGAGTTAGATGGGGTCGGTCCATCGGACCTGGTGGCCACGGCAACAGCTAGAAAATCCACCTTTTTTACCCCAAGTCACATCTCAGCAGAAAAAGACATAGTCTTTTCAGCCTCAGTCCTTTCGTCCCCATAATATCTGCCCAGGGATAGAGGTAAGGGAAGAAGACTGCAGCAGGCAGCCCATTCCCAGGAACAGAAGCCTTCCACCGCTTCTGCCAAGTCCTCAGCATGACGCTGGGGCCGTACAAACAGGTGCGGTGGGGGGTCGTCTCAAGAGTTTCAGCACGCAGTGGGCTCACTCGCAAGTGGACCCCTGGATCCTACAAGTAGTATCCCAGGGGTACAGATTGGAAATTCGAGACGTCTCCCCCTCGCAGGTTCCTGAAGTTTGCTTTACCAACGTCTACCTCCGACAGGGAGGCAGTATTGGAAACAATTCACAAGCTGTATTCCCAGCAGGTGATAATCAAAGTACCCCTCCTACAACAAGTAAAGGGGTTTTATTCCACACTATATTGTGGTACTGAAGCCAGACGGCTCGGTGAGACCTATTCTAAATGGAGTCACTCAGAGCAGTGATAGCGAACCAGGAAGAAGGGGACTATATGGTGTCCCTGGACATCAAGGATGCTTACCTCCATGTCCCAATTTGCCCTTCTCACCAAGGGTACCTCAGGTTCGTGGTACAAAACTGTCACTATCAGTTTCAGACGCTGCCGTTTGGATTGTCCACGGCACCCCGGGTCTTTACCAAGGTAATGGCCGAAATGATGATTCTTCTTCAAAGAAAAGGCGTCTTAATTATCCCTTACTTGGACGATCTCCTGATAAGGGCAAGGTCCAGAGAACAGTTGGAGGTCGGAGTAGCACTATCTCAAGTAGTTCTACAACAGCACGGGTGGATTCTAAATATTCCAAAATCGCAGCTGTCTCCGACGACACGTCTGCTGTCCCTAGGGATGATTCTGGACACAGTCCAGAAAAAGGTGTTTCTCCCAGAGGAGAAAGCCAGGGAGTTATCCGAGCTAGTCAGGAACCTCCAAAAACCAGGAAAAGTGTCAGTGCATCATTGCACAAGGGTCCTGGGAAAAATGGTGGCTTCTTACGAAGCGATTCCATTCGGCAGATTTCACGCAAGAACTTTTCAGTGGGATCTGCTGGACAAATGGTCCGGATCGCATCTTCAGATGCATCAGCGGATAACCCTGTCTCCAAGGACAAGGGTGTCTCTTCTGTGGTGGCTGCAGAGTGCTCATCTACTAAAGTGCCACAGTTATGCATTCAGGACTGGGTCCTGGTGACCACGGATTCCAGCTTGAAAGGCTGGGGAGCAGTCACACAGGGAAAAAATTTCCAGGGAGTGTGATCAAGTCTGGGGACTTCTCTCCGCATAAATATACTGGAGCTAAGAGCAATTTACAATGCTCTAAGCTTAGCAAGACCTCTGCTTCAAGGTCAGCCGGTATTGATCCAGTGGGACAACATCACGGCAGTCGCCCACGTAAACAGACAGGGCGGCACAAGAAGCAGGAGGACAATGGCAGAAACTGCAAGGATTCTTCGCTGGGCGGAAAATCATGTGATAGCACTGTCAGCAGTTTTCATTCCGGGAGTGGACAACTGGGAAGCAGACTGTCACGATCCGGGTATCTGGACGCCATTTCTTACCCATCAGATGCCTCCTAAGGCTGGCTCAGCGCTCCAGGACCGGATCCCATCTGTTATCCTAATGTTCACATTCCTGCATCCTCTCCTGTCTCTCTGAGACGCTGTCACAGTAACGCCTTATTACATCTGGCATGGCGTCTCCCGCGGCCTCCGCCGCCGTCCCTGAGCTTCTGCATGCAGAGTGTCAGAGTGGCGATTACGTCAGCCGCGGCCTCCGCTGTGTCCGCGTGGTTGGATGTGCACTTGTCAGCCTGGCGTCTCCTGTCTCCAGTGGCCGGCGCCGCCATTACTGTTTTCGTTACCACATGGATTACAAACCAAACTTCCCTCCAAGTGTCTGCATGGGCGCAGCCATCTTGGATTCTGTCAGCTGATCATTTCCTCCAATCTGTTGTCAGTATTGTTAATCTGCATAATTGCCTAGCCAATCCCTTCCTTGCTGCAGGTATAAATACACTGTGCCTGAGCAAGGAAGGCGTCAGTGCTTTGGTTGTCAAACCTAGTTCCTGTTTGTCTCTCTCCTGTGATTGTCTTCCAGGTTCCAGCTCCTGTCTCAAGACTTCCACCATAGAGACCCGCACCAGCATTCCACCTGCGGTGTAGCCTGACTCTCCAATCCATTGTGGATTCATCTGTTTCCAGCTACAACATTACCTGCTTCCTGCTCAGCTTCCAGCAGAGTACAGCTTCCCTTAAAGGGCCGGTGTCCTTTCTACACTTTACCACTCTCCACCGGTATTATTGTTTCTCCGCTCTCAAGTTCTACATTTCAGTTCATGTTTCATCGCTCCCAAGTTCATTTATTATTTAACTGGTTCCAGCCAGTATCCACTCCGTGCTAACAACAGTCTGGTTCCAGCCAGTATCCACAGCAGCTGTTTTACCTTCAGCAACCCAGCTTTTCCTGGAACACCAGCTGGCACAATCCTGGGTTATCTCCATTGCTACAGTCGGGCCTGGTAAGGACTTTCCATCTAGAAGATCATAAGAACTATCTCACACTACCAGTGCCCTGTGGCTCCTGCCATCCTGTAGTACCCAGGAACTGTATTTATTATTTGCTGACTTTTACGTTTTCTTTTACTGCTGCTGTGTTGCGGAGTTGTCATAATAAACATCATTGACTTTTATCCAAGTTGTCGTGGTCACGCCTTCGGGCAGTTATTATTCATGTTACTTACATGTCCAGGGGTCTGATACAACCTCCCAGGTTCCGGTACATCTCAGCCCCTACAACTGAGGCTGCCTCCCGTCAGCTCAGGCCCTCAGTTGTGACACAGACTTCCTCAGCACGACCTCCACCCGGGAGAGTGGGGACTTCATCGAAAAGTTTTTTCCACATGATTGTGCACCGTTGGGAAAGACCAAAGGTGGACATGATGGCGTCCCGCCTGAACAAAAAAACTGGACAGGTATTGCGCCAGGTCAAGAGACCCTCAGGCAATAGCTGTGGACGTTCTGGTAACACCATGGGTGTACCAGTCGGTGTATGTGTTCCCTCCTCTGCTTCTCATACCAAAGGTACTGAGAATTATAAGACGTAGAGGAGTAAGAACTATACTCGTGGCTCCGGATGGGCCAAGAAGGACTTGGTACCCGGAACTTCAAGATGCTCACAGAGGACTCAGGGCCTCTGCCGATAAGAAGGGACTTGCTTCAGCAAGTACCATGTCTGTTCCAAGACTTACCGCGGCTGCGTTTGACGGCATGGCGGTTGAACGCCGGATCCTAAGGGAAAAAGGCATTCCGGAAGAGGTCATTCCTACCCTGGTCAAAGCCAGGAAGGAGGTGACCGCACAACATTATCACCACATGTGGCGAAAATATGTTGCGTGGTGTGAGGCCAGGAAGGCCCCACGAAGAAATTTCAACTCGGTCGATTCCTGCATTTCCTGCAAACAGGAGTGTCTATGGGCCTCAAATTGGGGTCAATTAAGGTTCAAATTTCGGCCCTGTCGATTTTCTTCCAGAAAGAATTGGCTTCAGTTCCTGAAGTCCAGAAATTTGACAAGGGAGTACTGCATATACAACCCCCCTTTGTGCCTCCAGTGGCACTGTGGGATCTCAACGTAGTCCTGGGGTTCCTCAAATCACGTTGGTTTAAACCGCTCAATTCTGTGGATTTGAAATATCTCACATGGAAAGTGACCATGATGTTGGCCCTGGCCTCGGCCAGGCGAGTGTCAGAATTGGCGGCTTTGTCTCACAAAAGCCCATATCTGATTGTCCATTCGGACAGAGCAGAGCTGCGGACTCGTCCCCAGTTTCTCCCTAAGGTGGTGTCAGCGTTTCATCTGAACCAGCTTATTGTGGTACCTGCGGCTACTAGAGACTTGGAGGACTCCAAGTTGCTAGATGTTGTCAGGGCCCTGAAAATATAGATTTCCAGGACGGCTGGAGTCAGGAAAACTGACTTGCTGTTATCCTGTATGCACCCAAAAAACTGGGTGCTCTTGCTTCTAAGCAGACGATTGCTAGTTGAATGTGTAGTACAATTCAGCTTGCACATTCTGTGGCAGGACTGCCACAGCCAAAATATATAAATGCCCATTCCACAAGGAAGGTGGGCTCATCTTGGGCGACTGCCCGAGGGGTCTCGGCTTTACAACTTTGCCGAGCTGCTACTTGGTCAGGGGCACACCCTGGCTGAGGAGGACCTGGAGTTCTCTCACTCGGTGCTGCAGAGTCATCCGCACTCTCCCGCCCGTTTGGGAGCTTTGGTATAATCCCCATGGTCCTGACGGAGTCCCCAGCATCCACTTAGGACGTCAGAGAAAATAAGATTTTACTTACCGATAAATCTATTTCTCGTAGTCCGTAGTGGATGCTGGGCGCCCATCCCAAGTGCGGATTGTCTGCAATACTTGTACATAGTTATTGTTACAAAAAAATCGGGTTGTTATTGTTGTGAGCCGTCTGTTCAGAGGCTCCTACGTTTGTCATACTGTTAACTGGGTTTAGATCACAAGTTATACGGTGTGATTGGTGTGGCTGGTATGAGTCTTACCCGGGATTCAATATCCTTCCTTATTGTGTACGCTCGTCCGGGCACAGTATCCTAACTGAGGCTTGGAGGAGGGTCATAGGGGGAGGAGCCAGTACGCACCACCTGATCCTAAAGCTTTAGTTTTGTGCCCTGTCTCCTGCGGAGCCGCTAATCCCCATGGTCCTGACGGAGTCCCCAGCATCCACTACGGACTACGAGAAATAGATTTATCGGTAAGTAAAATCTTATTTTAAATTACCTGCTCGTTGACAGGGGTTTTCATGCTCAGGGTGTCATTCTCGTTGCCAGGGGTATCATGCACTGGGTGTCATGCTCGTTGCCAGGTGTTTCATGCACTGGGTGTCATGCTCGTTGCCAGGTGTTTCATGCACTGGGTGTCATGCTCGTTGCCAGGGGTTTCATGCACTGGGTGTCATGCTCGTTGCTAGGGGGTAGTGCTTGTTGCTAGGGCTGTGCTCCCAGTGCCACATATGTCCCCAGTGCCAGATATTACCCCACGGTGCCAGGTACTCACATGACCCCAGTGCACAATATAGCCCCCCCCCCCCTATGTGCCAGGTACACATATACCCCCCCAGTGCCACATATGCCCCCAGTGCCAGATATTCCCCCTCAGTGCCACATATGCCCCCAGTGCCAGATATCCCCCCCCCCAGTGCCACATATGCCCCCAGTGCCAGCTATTCCCCCCCAGTGCCAGATATGCTCCCAGTGCCAGATTCCCCCAACCCCCAGTGCCACATATGCCCCCAGTGCCAGATATTTCCCCCCAGTGCCATATATGCCCCCTCCCCCGCCGCCGCTGCTCCCCCGCTGGTTTGTGTTGGAGGGACACGGAGGGCACAGCGCGCGCCTCTCCTGTGTCCCTCCTGCATCATCTCCGGCGGCCGCGGGTCTAATAAACGAAGTGCCGTTCGTGAGCTCTGATTGGCTCACGAACCGGCACTTCTTCTTTTAGACCCGCGGCCGCCGGAGATGATGCAGGAGGGACACAGGAGAGGCGCGCGCTGTGCCCTCCGTGTCCCTCCAACACGGCAGGGAGGGTTAGTAGGAGCAGATTGACATGCGGACGCTCGTCCGCATGTCAATCTGTGCTAAATCAGTGGCGCCCCCGCAGCCCCTCGCCCCCAAGCCACCGCGAGGGCTGCGGGGGCAGTAGTTACGCCACTGGCGCCTACTTCCATATATTACGCACCCATCCTTAGTCATGGCACATAATGATTACACGTTCCATATAACGCTATAGCATAACTGAGTCAGTACCAGTTATATTACAGCAATTCACATCGTTCCACTGTAATTTTTAGAACAATCCTAGAGGGCTTATTAACAATAGATTCCATGTATAGCACTCAACCTTTATATACATAATATTATTATAAGGGCCCGGTCTACAGTATCTATCTACAGTATTTATCTATATTCATATCTACAGTATCTATCTTCATATCTACAGTTATCTATCTATCTATCTATCTATCTATCTATCTATCTATCTATCTATCTATCTATCTATCTATCTATCTTCATATCTACAGTATCTATCTATCTATCTATCTATCTATCTATCTATCTATCTATCTATCTATCTATCTATCTATCTATCTATCTATCTTCATATCTACAGTATCTATCTTCATATCTACAGTATCCTATCTATCTTACTATCTTCATATCTACAGTATCTATCTATCTATCTATCTATCTATCTATCTATCTATCTATCTATCTATCTTCATATCTACAGTCTCTATCTATCTATCTATCTATCTTTCTTCATATCTACCATTTCTATCTATATTCATATCTACAGTATCTGTGTATCTATCTATCTATCTATCTATCTATCTAGCTATCTATCTATCTATCTTCATATCTACATTATCTATCTATCTATCTATCTTCATATCTACATTAATTATCTATCTATCTATCTATCTATCTATCTATCTTCATATTTACAGTTTCTATCTATATTCATATTTACAGTTTCTATCTATCTATCTATCTATCTATCTATCTATCTATCTATCTATCTATCTATCTATCTATCTTCATATCTATCTATCTTCATATCTACAATTTCTATCTATATTCATATCTACAGTATCTATCTTCATATCTACAGTTATCTATCTATCTATCTATCTATCTATCTATCTATCTTCATATCTATCTATCTTCATATCTACAGTTTCTGTATTCATATCTACAGTATCTATCTTCATATCTACAGTTATCTATCTATCTATCTATCTATCTATCTATCTATCTATCTATCTATCTAAATTGCTCTACTGTCTTAGCCTCTACCACCTCTGATGGGAGGCTAGTCCACTTGTCCAATACCCTTTCTGTGAAGTAATTTTTTCTCAAATTTCCCCTGAATCCCTCCCCCCATCCAAATGTAATAGCCTCTCCTCTGATAGTCTGACACAGGGAGGGGACTATCACCCCGATCTATAACAGTAGTATACAGTATCTGTATTAATCAGGAGTCTGTTTCCCCAGTTACTTATTGAATTTATTTAATCTCCATATACTCCAGGCAGGTGATAATTTCTGCCCTCAATAGAAGATCATTTATTTCACGGCCGCTTATTACAAACCTCTACTGAGAGATACCGCACTTACTGATACTAATATATCAGCAGTATATCACCCTGGCACCAGCCCCCTCCATCTAACTCTTATTAGGTAGCAGTTACATAAATATGCACATCAGTGTGATATCACGCACTAACGGTGGGGCAGATGTGGGGGTGCGGAGGCCTGCTCCAGGGCTTAGTAACTGCTGTTACTCCAGTCTATGTACATTTGGTAGGATGAATATGGTGCGTCATCTCACTTGTATAAATGCAGCACAGCAGATGAATATAGTTATACAGATGCATATTTATACTAGTCCTAGTGGTATCTCTGTCAGTTATTCTATGGCAGGTCTAGATATTTTCCTTAGCAACTGTAGCTAACTGTAGTTCATATTCTTTTATTGGAGCTGTCTGTTCCTATGCACAATGGTTCTGCACCCGTACATCAGAACACAGCTATGGACAGTGAGGGATCCTGTGGCTTGGACAGATAATGTTGCTCAGCACACCTCTCCTCCTGAGATTATGTGATATTTGGCAACCTTCTATGGGGCCTATTTATCATTGTATATTCGCAGCTATATCCCCCATGCTTACAGCTTGTGTTCCTGAATGAGACAACGCTATGGAAAAATAACACAGACACCCTTGAGTTAGTTCAGATTGGTGTATTGTAAGAGAGCATTAGGCATTATATATATGTCAGATCCTGGATGTTAGCTCCCTGCAGTCCATGGTCGATATCTTTGACTGATGGATCTGATGGATCTATAATGCACCTAGGTGGAATGTGCCATCGAGAGGTCTCAGTCCCCCGGATTAGATGGTACTTGTACAGGGGCGGTGGTGGATTCATATATTGGGCAGCTCCTGAGAGATGAATTTCTGGAGTCTCACTAGATATTGCCTGTGTTTATGTAAATCCGTGTGCCCTCCTCCTTCCACCCAGAGAGGCTTTACAGCAGTTGGGCAGCGCTCATACATTGTCAGCCCATGGCAGAAGTCCACAACCGCATCTTTAGTCCCATGGATGATGAGTACCGGGCAGGTGACCTTGGAGATTTTGTCGATGCTGCAAAGGACATGATACAAAGGGATTATACAACAGAAACAGCATGGAGCTATCACACATGTAAAACGGACACTAAACATATAGAATGGAAATAATGCATCAGGTAACATGCAGAGCTGCTTATGTAGAAGGTCACATACAGGACTTTGGCAGAGCAATGTTGGACAATGAATCTACTGTTGGTAATGAGCCCAGTGCAATCTATTGACCTAATAAGCCAAAGTCATGCACAAGACTTCAACTTGTTTCTGTTATACAATACAAATAGGATGAAAGAGGAATAGTGCCGTATTTCCCATTTATAAGCAGCTATGATATATTGGGAGTAAAACCGGTGCCAGAGGTAACTTATCTGGGGATCCAGTGTTTAAGTTCTGCAGAAGTAGCCTCAATGTTGTACACACTCCCACTGCAGCTACGCCGGCTCCCGCAAACCGACAACTTGCTGCCTGTATGAGAAGACATTGAGGCGGCTGTAGTGAGGAGAGTGCGCAGACACCGGGGTCAATTGCTCACACAGGCAGAGCATTGCTCGCCAATGCGAGCATGCGAGATGAAGAGGGGCAGCAGTAGATGCAGGGTGTTACAAAACTGACAAGAGACACAGGGCCATAGCCCCCCAGAAAGGTTTCTGGTAGGGAATTATCCTGTTAGTTTTCCAATCAGAAAAGACTCATGTACTCTAATTGGATTAGCATTCGGTATAAGATGGGATGGGTTCAGTATGCTATCCCAGTGGTTGGGATACCGGTGGTCACATGACCGTCACCGGCATTCTGACATTGAAGATCGGTGGAGGGGGTAAGTGTTTTTACTCATCCCTACCCTAACCTCCCGGGTGTGGCAGCTAGGGCTAACTCCCTGGGGGTGGTGGCTAGGGATAACCCTTGGGGGGTTGGCAGCTAGGGCTAAACCCCCCCAGTGCCTAACTCTAATCACCGCGGGCCCTAACACTAAAGCTCTCCACTATACTTACCTTCAGTGGTCGGTATTCCAGTGCCTGTGTACCAAGTGGTGTTGGCATTCCGGCGTCGGTCACATGACCGCCGGCACCCCGTCCATTGGAATGCTGAAGACATCCCACTGGGATACACATACAAACTGATTGGGCCAACAGAGCTGGGGGTGTATTTACTAAAGTTCGATATTTATTAATTTCAAATTGAGAGAAATCAATCTAAATGGATGTTGCATTCCGGGGGATAAAACACACATTTACTAACATTGAAAAAAATATATAAAAAGATTATGTGTTAGTAAATGTGTGTTTTAGAACACAACATCCATCCAGATGGATCTCCAACAGATAAAAATTGATGGAAATGGACATTTAGTAGATATACCCCTGTTGTTTGCCTGCCAAAGCGCACCTAGGGGCCAATTCAGTTATCCAGTACGTGGGCTGACCCTGGTACTGCTTGCTCCCAGCACATACTAAACCCCACAAGTAACCTACAGCTTAATATAAAAACACAGCAATGTCTTACTTGGTGAAGGCATCCCAACAGTAGGCCCTCCGGGCGTTAGGATAGCCCATCCGCACACCTGACATGAGCGCCCCGTGCAGTATTACTGCTGCACATTTGTAGCGCGTGGCAAGGTCAACTGCCGGTGCTGTCCCAATGCTCTCTCCATACAGGATGATATTTTCCGCCGGGACTCCATATCTGTAGAGATAAAGCAGAAAAATGATCAAACTCCAATTACATCACTTCTATTGTGGTTCCTTATGGGAAACTTGTATATAAAGGCTGGATATCTGAACTAGGTAAATGACTGGATAACTTATATGAGTGATAGGCAGTGTATGTGTGGAACAGGACTACATAGGTTATGCACATTTACCTAGTTCCAGTCAGCTAGGAACACTAAGGAGCTACGGGAGGGGAGCGTCCAGTCACATTGGAAGGAAACCCCTCTATGCTGCTAGATAGAATGGGGAGCCCAATAATGCAACATACTCTTACAGCACAGTACATATGGCAGTGCGTCCTATGAGGCAGGAGAGCAGAGGAAAGTGTCACCCCCTGCTTCTGCAGTAGTTACATCCTTTGGCTAAGACCCTATAATGCCAGAAATATATACCCACTGTCTTTATGTAAGCAAGTCCCAATACACCGATTACATTTATACTGTATAACCAGTTCATGCGGGGAGAGGAGTATATAAACTAATAGGAGCACAATACACAGCATATACATTCACCCTACGTAGTAAATAGTAGCCCTTACTGTAGCATATCCCCCACATACATACAGGACACCCATACACCACATGCAGGGTGTCAGGCAGAGGCTGTGTGGGGGCTGGGGAAGACTCATACACCCCAATCATACATACCGGGTCCTCAGGGCGAGCCAAGCTGCCTCGATGTCTGCATATGCGTTCTTCTCGCTTGGCTTTCCGCTGCTCACCCCATAGCCGGAGTAGTCGTAGGAGAATATATTGCACTTGATCTTGGAGCCTAGGGCAAGGTAGCGTCTGCACATCTTGCCTAGGTCAACAGCACAGTCGTGAGAGTAGAGGAGTGTGTAGCGGCTCCCAGGGACGCAGCGGACGTACATACAGGCCAGGCTATTCCCCCGCTTGGTGGTACAGCGGAACATCTCTACAGCGTCCAGCTTCTGCTGGGAGTGTGGCCAGTTAGCCCCTTCTGATAGCTGCAGATTACATACGGGAGGTAGACAGATTGTGGGGTCCACCTGCTCATCCTGCGCCAGGTCCTGTGCTGGGGCTGCCTCAATCTCACGTAGCGTGTACGTAGGCTCCGGGGGGTGAAAGGCCAGTTTGGCAATAATGCAGTTCAGCCTAGGTGGGCAGCAAAAGATCGAAAACAGCCTCCTCCACGAGAGGCCGTACATCCTCAAAGAGGGGTGTTGGGCCCGGTCCTAACACTCTGGACACTGGGCAGTGATCTTATAATAATAGTTCTATATAAAATACTTAATATAGCTATTCTAATCTAATAGTAATAATTATAAATAAAAGCTTAACAGCTCTGATAAAGACGCGACTTCTCACACTGATGTCTGGGAAGCAACTATTCTCTCTGAGTAACATCCAAGTGGATATGAGGTTATGACACGATTGTGACATCACAGACACTACCTGTCACTGACCAGGGCTGCATTGTGACATCACAGACACTACCTGTCCCTGACCAGGGCTGCAGCCTCAGCACCCAGCTGTCATTGTTACTGTATTTCTCTGACGTCCTAAGTGGATGCTGGGGACTCCGTCAGGACCATGGGGATTAGCGGCTCTGCAGGAGACAGGGCACAAAACTAAAGCTTTAGGATCAGGTGGTGTGTACTGGCTCCTCCCCCTATGACCCTCCTCCAAGCCTCAGTTAGGTTTTTGTGCCCGTCCGAGCAGGGTGCAATCTAGGTGGCTCTCTTAAGGAGCTGCTTAGAAAAAGTTTTTAGGTTTCTTATTTTCAGTGAGTCCTGCTGGCAACAGGCTCACTGCATCGAGGGACTTAGGGGAGAGAAGTTCAACTCACCTGCGTGCAGGATGGATTGGCTTCTTAGGCTACTGGACACCATTAGCTCCAGAGGGAGTCGGAACACAGGTCTCACCCTGGGGTTCGTCCCGGAGCCGCGCCGCCGACCCCCCTTGCAGATGCTGAAGATTGAAGGTCCAGAAACCGGCGGCAGAAGGCTTTTCAGTCTTCATGAAGGTAGCGCACAGCACTGCAGCTGTGCGCCATTGTTGTCACACACTTCACACCAACGGTCACGGAGGGTGCAGGGCGTTGCTGGGGGCGCCCTGGGCAGCAATGTATAATACCTTATTCTGGCTAAAAATACATCACATATAGCCCCTGGAGGCTATATGGATGTATTTAACCCCTGCCAGGTCTCAGAAAAACGGGAGAAGAAGCCCGCCGAAAAGGGGGCGGGGCCTATTCTCCTCAGCACACAGCGCCATTTTCCCTCACAGAAAGGCTGGTGGGAAGGCTCCCAGGCTCTCCCCTGCACTGCACTACAGAAACAGGGTTAAAACAGAGAGGGGGGGCACTTATTTGGCGATATGTATATATATATTAAAATGCTATAAGGGAAAAACACTTATACAGGTTGAGTATCCCATATCCAAATATTCAGAAATACGGAATATTCCGAAATACGGACTTTTTTGAGTGAGACTGAGATAGTGAAACCTTTGTGTTTTGATGGCTCAGTGTACAAAAACTTTGTTTAATACTCAAAGTTATTAAAAATATTGTATTAAATGAACTTCAGACTGTGTGTATAAGGTGTATATGAAACATAAATGAATTCTGTGAATGTACACACACTTTGTTTAATGCACAAAGTTATAAAAAATATTGGCTAAAATGACCTTCAGGCTGTGTGTATAAGGTGTATATGAAACATAAATGCCTTCTGTGCTTAGATTTAGGTCCCATCACCATAATATCTCGTTATGGTATGCAATTATTCCAAAATACAGAAAAATCCGATATCCAAAATTCCTCTGGTCCCAAGCATTTTGGATAAGGGATACTCAACCTGTATAAAGGTTGTCCCTGTATAATATAGCGTTTTTGGTGTGTGCTGGCAAACTCTCCCTCTGTCTCCCCAAAGGGCTAGTGGGGTCGTGTCCTCTATCAGAGCATTCCCTGTGTGTGTGCTGTGTGTCGGTACTTGTGTGTCGACATGTATGAGGACGATGTTGGTGAGGAGGCGGAGCAATTGCCGGTAATGGTGATGTCACTCTCTAGGGAGTCGACACCGGAATGGATGGCTTATTTAAGGAATTACGTGATAATGTCAACACGCTGCAAGGTCGGTTGACGACATGAGACGGCCGGCAAACCAATTAGTACCTGTCCAGGCGTCTAAAACACCGTCAGGGGCGTTAAAACGTCCTTTTACCTCAGTCGGTCGACACAGACACTGACTCCAGTGTCGACGGTGAAGAAACAAACGTATTTTCCTTTAGGGCCACACGTTACTTGTTAAGGGCAATGAAGGAGATGTTACATATTTCTGATACTACAAGTACCACAAAAAAGGGTATTATGTGGAGTGTGAAAAAACTACATGTGGTTTTTCCTGAATCAGATAAATTAAATGAAGTGTGTGATGATGCGTGGGTTTCCCCCGATAGAAAATTATTGGCGGTTTACCCTTTCCCGCCAGAAGTTATGGCGCGTTGGGAAACACACCTTAGGGTGGATAAGGCGCTCACACGCTTATAAAAACAAGTGGCGTTACCGTCTCCAGATACGGACGCCCTCAAGGAGCCAACTGATAGGAGGTTGGAAAATATCCTAAAAAGTATATACACACATACTGGTGTTATACTGCGACCAGCGATCGCCTCAGCCTGGATGGGCAGCGCTGGGGTGGCTTGGTCGGATTCCCTGACTGGAAATATTGATACCCTTGACAGGGACAGTATTTTATTGACTATAGAGCATTTAAAAGATGCATTTCTATATATGCGAAACTCTGGCATCAAGAGTAAGTGCGATGTCCATATCTGCCAGACGATGTTTATGGACACGACAGTGGTCAGGTGATGCAGATTCCAAACGGCACATGGAAGTATTGCCGTATAAAGGCCACGGCAACAGCTAGAAAATCCACCTTTTTTTTACCCCAAGTCACATCTCAGCAGAAAAAGACATAGTCTTTTCAGCCTCAGACCTTTCGTCCCCATAATATCTGCCCAGGGATAGAGGTAAGGGAAGAAGACTGCAGCAGGCAGCCCATTCCCAGGAACAGAAGCCTTCCACCGCTTCTGCCAAGTCCTCAGCATGACGCTGGGGCCGTACAAACAGGTGCGGTGGGGGGTCGTCTCAAGAGTTTCAGCACGCAGTGGGCTCACTCGCAAGTGGACCCCTGGATCCTACAAGTAGTATCCCAGGGGTACAGATTGGAAATTCGAGACGTCTCCCCCTCGCAGGTTCCTGAAGTTTGCTTTACCAACGTCTACCTCCGACAGGGAGGCAGTATTGGAAACAATTCACAAGCTGTATTCCCAGCAGGTGATAATCAAAGTACCCCTCCTACAACAAGTAAAGGGGTATTATTCCACACTATATTGTGGTACTGAAGCCAGACGGCTCGGTGAGACCTATTCTAAATGGAGTCACTCAGAGCAGTGATAGCGAACCAGGAAGAAGGGGACTATATGGTGTCCCTGGACATCAAGGATGCTTACCTCCATGTCCAAATTTGCCCTTCTCACAAAGGGTACCTCAGGTTCGTGGTACAAAACTGTCACTATCAGTTTCAGACGCTGCCGTTTGGATTGTCCACGGCACCCCGGGTCTTTACCAAGGTAATGGCCGAAATGATGATTCTTCTTCAAAGAAAAGGCGTCTTAATTATCCCTTACTTGGACGATCTCCTGATAAGGGCAAGGTCCAGAGAACAGTTGGAGGTCTGAGTAGCACTATCTCAAGTAGTTCTACGACAGCACGGGTGGATTCTAAATATTCCAAAATCGCAGCTGTCTCCGACGACACGTCTGCTGTCCCTAGGGATGATTCTGGACACAGTCCAGAAAAAGGTGTTTCTCCCGGAGGAGAAAGCCAGGGAGTTATCCGAGCTAGTCAGGAACCTCCAAAAACCAGGAAAAGTGTCAGTGCATCATTGCACAAGGGTCCTGGGAAAAATGGTGGCTTCTTACGAAGCGATTCCATTCGGCAGATTTCACGCAAGAACTTTTCAGTGGGATCTGCTGGACAAATGGTCCGGATCGCATCTTCAGATGCATCAGCGGATAACCCTGTCTCCAAGGACAAGGGTGTCTCTTCTGTGGTGGCTGCAGAGTGCTCATCTACTAAAGTGCCACAGTTATGCATTCAGGACTGGGTCCTGGTGACCACGGATTCCAGCTTGAAAGGCTGGGGAGCAGTCACACAGGGAAAAAATTTCCAGGGAGTGTGATCAAGTCTGGGGACTTCTCTCCGCATAAATATACTGGAGCTAAGAGCAATTTACAATGCTCTAAGCTTAGCAAGACCTCTGCTTCAAGGTCAGCCGGTATTGATCCAGTGGGACAACATCACGGCAGTCGCCCACGTAAACAGACAGGGCGGCACAAGAAGCAGGAGGACAATGGCAGAAACTGCAAGGATTCTTCGCTGGGCGGAAAATCATGTGATAGCACTGTCAGCAGTTTTCATTCCGGGAGTGGACAACTGGGAAGCAGACTTCCTCAGCACGACCTCCACCCGGGAGAGTGGGGACTTCATCGAGAAGTTGTTTCCACATGATTGTGCACCGTTGGGAAAGACCAAAGGTGGACATGATGGCGTCCCGCCTGAACAAAAAACTGGACAGGTATTGCGCCAGGTCAAGAGACCCTCAGGAAATAGCTGTGGACGTTCTGGTAACACCATGGGTGTACCAGTCGGTGTATGTGTTCCCTCCTCTGCTTCTCATACCAAAGGTACTGAGAATTATAAGACGTAGAGGAGTAAGAACTATACTCGTGGCTCCGGATGGGCCAAGAAGGACTTGGTACCCGGAACTTCATGAGATGCTCACAGAGGACTCAGGGCCTCTGCCGATAAGAAGGGACTTGCTTCAGCAAGTACCATGTCTGTTCCAAGACTTATCGCGGGTGCGTTTGACGGCATGGCGGTTGAACGCCGGATCCTAAGGGAAAAAAGGCATTCCGGAAGAGGTCATTCCTACCCTGGTCAAAGCCAGGAAGGAGGTGACCGCACAACATTATCACCACATGTGGCGAAAATATGTTGCGTGGTGTGAGGCCAGGAAGGCCCCACGAAGAAATTTCAACTCGGTCGATTCCTGCATTTCCTGCAAACAGGAGTGTCTATGGGCCTCAAATTGGGGTCCATTAAGGTTCAAATTTCGGCCCTGTCGATTTTCTTCCAGAAAGAATTGGCTTCAGTTCCTGAAGTCCAGAAATTTGACAAGGGAGTACTGCATATACAACCCCCTTTTGTGCCTCCAGTGGCACTGTGGGATCTCAACGTAGTCCTGGGATTCCTCAAATCACGTTGGTTTAAACCGCTCAAATCTGTGGATTTGAAATATCTCACATGGAAAGTGACCATGATGTTGGCCCTGGCCTCGGCCAGGCGAGTGTCAGAATTGGCGGCTTTGTCTCACAAAAGCCCATATCTGATTGTCCATTCGGACAGGGCAGAGCTGCGGACTCGTCCCCAGTTTCTCCCTAAGGTGGTGTCAGCGTTTCATCTGAACCAGCTTATTGTGGTACCTGCGGCTACTAGAGACTTGGAGGACTCCAAGTTGCTAGATGTTGTCAGGGCCCTGAAAATATAGATTTCCAGGACGGCTGGAGTCAGGAAAACTGACTTGCTGTTATCCTGTATGCACCCAAAAAACTGGGTGCTCTTGCTTCTAAGCAGACGATTGCTAGTTGAATGTGTAGTACAATTCAGCTTGCACATTCTGTGGCAGGACTGCCACAGCCAAAATATATAAATGCCCATTCCACAAGGAAGGTGGGCTCATCTTGGGCGACTGCCCGAGGGGTCTCGGCTTTACAACTTTGCCGAGCTGCTACTTGGTCAGGGGCACACCCTGGCTGAGGAGGACCTGGAGTTCTCTCACTCGGTGCTGCAGAGTCATCCGCACTCTCCCGCCCGTTTGGGAGCTTTGGTATAATCCCCATGGTCCTGACGGAGTCCCCAGCATCCACTTAGGACGTCAGAGAAAATAAGATTTTACTTACCGATAAATCTATTTCTCGTAGTCCGTAGTGGATGCTGGGCGCCCATCCCAAGTGCGGATTGTCTGCAATACTTGTACATAGTTATTGTTACAAAAAAATCGGGTTGTTATTGTTGTGAGCCGTCTGTTCAGAGGCTCCTACGTTTGTCATACTGTTAACTGGGTTTAGATCACAAGTTATACGGTGTGATTGGTGTGGCTGGTATGAGTCTTACCCGGGATTCAATATCCTTCCTTATTGTGTACGCTCGTCCGGGCACAGTGTCCTAACTGAGGCTTGGAGGAGGGTCATAGGGGGAGGAGCCAGTACACACCACCTGATCCTAAAGCTTTAGTTTTGTGCCCTGTCTCCTGCGGAGCCGCTAATCCCCATGGTCCTGACGGAGTCCCCAGCATCCACTACGGACTACGAGAAATAGATTTATCGGTAAGTAAAATCTTATTATTACTAGATTAGAGATGTATTGGTCATTACTATAACGTTTGTACATAATGTTTATCTATAGAATAAATGTAGCACACACATACTGTATATGAAATGTCACCTGTGTGATTATGGCCAAATATGTAGTGTGTATGGCTCCCTGCGCCCCTCACTTCTCCACCATTCCCTGATTGCAGGTAATCAGCGGAGGAGCGCACCAGCGCCTACCAGTGGCGTAACTAGAAATTTTTCTCCCCCAAGCCAAAAAATTCTTCGGCGCCCCCCCTCCCATCCCCCATAGCTGGCACTATTAAAGTTATAAATATGCGCGCGCCTTCGTCGCGCGCCGCAAAATAGGGTGTGTGGCTTCGTTGGGATGGGCGTGGCTTCACATAAAGGGGCATGGCATTGCAGGAAAAGACTACGTTATACCCCAGTTTTCCAACCTGCACGCCCAGACGTTAGCCACCACTGGAAAGAAAAATAATCCTGATTCATGCCCCTTACATTATTTGTAATTTTTCCTCCTTATAATAATGCCCAGTATACATTATGCCACATACTGCAATGGCCCTTAGACATTATGCCACACACAATAATGCACATGACACAATATGCACACACCATAATGCCCCCGACACATTATGCCACACACCGTAATGCCCCCGACACATTATGACAGGAATCGCAATGCCCGTTATACATTATGCTACACACTGCAATGCCCCTGATACATTATACCACATACCACAATGCCCGTGATATAGTATACAACACACCGTAATGCCTGACACATTATGACAGGAATCGCAATGCCCGTTATACATTATGCTACACACTGCAATGCCCCTGATACATTATACCACATACCACAATGCCCGTGATATAGTATACAACACACCGTAATGCCTGACACATACCGCAATGCCCGTTATACCCTATGCTACACACCGCAATGCCCGTTATACATTATGCCACACTGCAATGACCCTGAGACATTATACCACAATGCCCGTGATACAGTATGCCACACACCGTAATGCCTGTGACACATTATGGCACACACCGCAATGTCCGTGATACATTATGCCACACACCGTAATGCCCATTACACATTAAGTCCTACAGTAAGGCTTCTAATTACTTTTAAATTACCTGCTCGTTGCCAGGGGTTTTCATGCTCAGGGTGTCATTCTCGTTGCCAGGGGTATCATGCACTGGGTGTCATGCTCGTTGCCAGGTGTTTCATGCACTGGGTGTCATGCTCGTTGCCAGGTGTTTCATGCACTGGGTGTCATGCTCGTTGCCAGGGGTTTCATGCACTGGGTGTCATGCTCGTTGCTAGGGGGTAGTGCTTGTTGCTAGGGCTGTGCTCCCAGTGCCACATATGTCCCCAGTGCCAGATATTACCCCACGGTGCCAGGTACTCACATGACCCCAGTGCACAATATAGCCCCCCCCCCCTATGTGCCAGGTACACATATACCCCCCCAGTGCCACATATGCCCCCAGTGCCAGATATTCCCCCTCAGTGCCACATATGCCCCCAGTGCCAGATATCCCCCCCCCCAGTGCCACATATGCCCCCAGTGCCAGCTATTCCCCCCCAGTGCCAGATATGCTCCCAGTGCCAGATTCCCCCAACCCCCAGTGCCACATATGCCCCCAGTGCCAGATATTTCCCCCCAGTGCCATATATGCCCCCTCCCCCGCCGCCGCTGCTCCCCTGCTGGTTTGTGTTGGAGGGACACGGAGGGCACAGCGCGCGCCTCTCCTGTGTCCCTCCTGCATCATCTCCGGCGGCCGCGGGTCTAATAAACGAAGTGCCGTTCGTGAGCTCTGATTGGCTCACGAACCGGCACTTCTTCTTTTAGACCCGCGGCCGCCGGAGATGATGCAGGAGGGACACAGGAGAGGCGCGCGCTGTGCCCTCCGTGTCCCTCCAACGCGGCAGGGAGGGTTAGTAGGAGCAGATTGACATGCGGACGCTCGTCCGCATGTCAATCTGTGCTAAATCAGTGGCGCCCCCGCAGCCCCTCGCCCCCAAGCCACCGCGAGGGCTGCGGGGGCAGTAGTTACGCCACTGGCGCCTACTTCCATATATTACGCACCCATCCTTAGTCATGGCACATAATGATTACACGTTCCATATAACGCTATAGCATAACTGAGTCAGTACCAGTTATATTACAGCAATTCACATCGTTCCACTGTAATTTTTAGAACAATCCTAGAGGGCTTATTAACAATAGATTCCATGTATAGCACTCAACCTTTATATACATAATATTATTATAAGGGCCCGGTCTACAGTATCTATCTACAGTATTTATCTATATTCATATCTACAGTATCTATCTTCATATCTACAGTTATCTATCTATCTATCTATCTATCTATCTATCTATCTATCTATCTATCTATCTTCATATCTACAGTTTCTATCTATATTCATATCTACATTATCTATCTTCATATCTACAGTTATCTATCTATCTATCTATCTATCTATCTATCTATCTATCTATCTATCTTCATATCTACAGTATCTATCTATCTATCTATCTATCTATCTATCTTCATATCTACAGTATCTATCTTCATATCTACAGTATCCTATCTATCTTACTATCTTCATATCTACAGTATCTATCTATCTATGTATCTATCTATCTTCATATCTACAGTATCTATCTATCTATCTATCTATCTATCTTTCTTCATAACTACCATTTCTATCTATATTCATATCTACAGTATCTATCTATCTATCTATCTATCTATCTATCTATCTATCTATCTATCTATCTATCTATCTATCTATCTATCTTCATATCTACATTATCTATCTATCTATCTATCTATCTATCTATCTATCTATCTATCTATCTTCATATTTACAGTTTCTATCTATATTCATATTTACAATTTCTATCTATCTATCTATCTATCTATCTATCTATCTATCTATCTATCTATCTTCATATCTACAATTTCTATCTATATTCATATCTACAGTATCTATCTTCATATCTACAGTTATCTATCTATCTATCTATCTATCTATCTATCTATCTATCTATCTATCTATCTATCTATCTATCTATCTAAATTGCTCTACTGTCTTAGCCTCTACCACCTCTGATGGGAGGCTAGTCCACTTGTCCAATACCCTTTCTGTGAAGTAATTTTTTTCTCAAATTTCCCCTGAATCCCTCCCCCCATCCAAATGTAATAGCCTCTCCTCTGATAGTCTGACACAGGGAGGGGACTATCACCCCGATCTATAACAGTAGTATACAGTATCTGTATTAATCAGGAGTCTGTCTCCCCAGTTACTTATTGAATTTATTTAATCTCCATATACTCCAGGCAGGTGATAATTTCTGCCCTCAATAGAAGATCATTTATTTCACGGCCGCTTATTACAAACCTCTACTGAGAGATACCGCACTTACTGATACTAATATATCAGCAGTATATCACCCTGGCACCAGCCCCCTCCATCTAACTCTTATTAGGTAGCAGTTACATAAATATGCACATCAGTGTGATATCACGCACTAACGGTGGGGCAGATGTGGGGGTGCGGAGGCCTGCTCCAGGGCTTAGTAACTGCTGTTACTCCAGTCTATGTACATTTGGTAGGATGAATATGGTGCGTCATCTCACTTGTATAAATGCAGCACAGCAGATGAATATAGTTATACAGATGCATATTTATACTAGTCCTAGTGGTATCTCTGTCAGTTATTCTATGGCAGGTCTAGATATTTTCCTTAGCAACTGTAGCTAACTGTAGTTCATATTCTTTTATTGGAGCTGTCTGTTCCTATGCACAATGGTTCTGCACCCGTACATCAGAACACAGCTATGGACAGTGAGGGATCCTGTGGCTTGGACAGATAATGTTGCTCAGCACACCTCTCCTCCTGAGATTATGTGATATTTGGCAACCTTCTATGGGGCCTATTTATCATTGTATATTCGCAGCTATATCCCCCATGCTTACAGCTTGTGTTCCTGAATGAGACAACGCTATGGAAAAATAACACAGACACCCTTGAGTTAGTTCAGATTGGTGTATTGTAAGAGAGCATTAGGCATTATATATATGTCAGATCCTGGATGTTAGCTCCCTGCAGTCCATGGTCGATATCTTTGACTGATGGATCTGATGGATCTATAATGCACCTAGGTGGAATGTGCCATCGAGAGGTCTCAGTCCCCCGGATTAGATGGTACTTGTACAGGGGCGGTGGTGGATTCATATATTGGGCAGCTCCTGAGAGATGAATTTCTGGAGTCTCACTAGATATTGCCTGTGCTTATGTAAATCCGTGTGCCCTCCTCCTTCCACCCAGAGAGGCTTTACAGCAGTTGGGCAGCGCTCATACATTGTCAGCCCATGGCAGAAGTCCACAACCGCATCTTTAGTCCCATGGATGATGAGTACCGGGCAGGTGACCTTGGAGATTTTGTCGATGCTGCAAAGGACATGATACAAAGGGATTATACAACAGAAACAGCATGGAGCTATCACACATGTAAAACGGCCACTAAACATATAGAATGGAAATAATGCATCAGGTAACATGCAGAGCTGCTCATGTAGAAGGTCACATACAGGACTTTGGCAGAGCAATGTTGGACAATGAATCTACTGTTGGTAATGAGCCCAGTGCAATCTATTGACCTAATAAGCCAAAGTCATGCACAAGACTTCAACTTGTTTCTGTTATACAATACAAATAGGATGAAAGAGGAATAGTGCCGTATTTCCCATTTATAAGCAGCTATGATATATTGGGAGTAAAACCGGTGCCAGAGGTAACTTATCTGGGGATCCAGTGTTTAAGTTCTGCAGAAGTAGCCTCAATGTTGTACACACTCCCACTGCAGCTACGCCGGCTCCCGCAAACCGACAACTTGCTGCCTGTATGAGAAGACATTGAGGCGGCTGTAGTGAGGAGAGTGCGCAGACACCGGGGTCAATTGCTCACACAGGCAGAGCATTGCTCGCCAATGCGAGCATGCGAGATGAAGAGGGGCAGCAGTAGATGCAGGGTGTTACAAAACTGACAAGAGACACAGGGCCATAGCCCCCCAGAAAGGTTTCTGGTAGGGAATTATCCTGTTAGTTTTCCAATCAGAAAAGACTCATGTACTCTAATTGGATTAGCATTCGGTATAAGATGGGATGGGTTCAGTATGCTATCCCAGTGGTTGGGATACCGGTGGTCACATGACCGTCACCGGCATTCTGACATTGAAGATCGGTGGAGGGGGTAAGTGTTTTTACTCATCCCTACCCTAACCTCCCGGGTGTGGCAGCTAGGGCTAACTCCCTGGGGGTGGTGGCTAGGGATAACCCTTGGGGGGTTGGCAGCTAGGGCTAAACCCCCCCAGTGCCTAACTCTAATCACCGCGGGCCCTAACACTAAAGCTCTCCACTATACTTACCTTCAGTGGTCGGTATTCCAGTGCCTGTGTACCAAGTGGTGTTGGCATTCCGGCGTCGGTCACATGACCGCCGGCACCCCGTCCATTGGAATGCTGAAGACATCCCACTGGGATACACATACAAACTGATTGGGCCAACAGAGCTGGGGGTGTATTTACTAAAGTTCGATATTTATTAATTTCAAATTGAGAGAAATCAATCTAAATGGATGTTGCATTCCGGGGGATAAAACACACATTTACTAACATTGAAAAAAATATATAAAAAGATTATGTGTTAGTAAATGTGTGTTTTAGAACACAACATCCATCCAGATGGATCTCCAACAGATAAAAATTGATGGAAATGGACATTTAGTAGATATACCCCTGTTGTTTGCCTGCCAAAGCGCACCTAGGGGCCAATTCAGTTATCCAGTACGTGGGCTGACCCTGGTACTGCTTGCTCCCAGCACATACTAAACCCCACAAGTAACCTACAGCTTAATATAAAAACACAGCAATGTCTTACTTGGTGAAGGCATCCCAACAGTAGGCCCTCCGGGCGTTAGGATAGCCCATCCGCACACCTGACATGAGCGCCCCGTGCAGTATTACTGCTGCACATTTGTAGCGCGTGGCAAGGTCAACTGCCGGTGCTGTCCCAATGCTCTCTCCATACAGGATGATATTTTCCGCCGGGACTCCATATCTGTAGAGATAAAGCAGAAAAATGATCAAACTCCAATTACATCACTTCTATTGTGGTTCCTTATGGGAAACTTGTATATAAAGGCTGGATATCTGAACTAGGTAAATGACTGGATAACTTATATGAGTGATAGGCAGTGTATGTGTGGAACAGGACTACATAGGTTATGCACATTTACCTAGTTCCAGTCAGCTAGGAACACTAAGGAGCTACGGGAGGGGAGCGTCCAGTCACATTGGAAGGAAACCCCTCTATGCTGCTAGATAGAATGGGGAGCCCAATAATGCAACATACTCTTACAGCACAGTACATATGGCAGTGCGTCCTATGAGGCAGGAGAGCAGAGGAAAGTGTCACCCCCTGCTTCTGCAGTAGTTGCATCCTTTGGCTAAGACCCTATAATGCCAGAAATATATACCCACTGTCTTTATGTAAGCAAGTCCCAATACACCGATTACATTTATACTGTATAACCAGTTCATGCGGGGAGAGGAGTATATAAACTAATAGGAGCACAATACACAGCATATACATTCACCCTACGTAGTAAATAGTAGCCCTTACTGTAGCATATCCCCCACATACATACAGGACACCCATACACCACATGCAGGGTGTCAGGCAGAGGCTGTGTGGGGGCTGGGGAAGACTCATACACCCCAATCATACATACCGGGTCCTCAGGGCGAGCCAAGCTGCCTCGATGTCTGCATATGCGTTCTTCTCGCTTGGCTTTCCGCTGCTCACCCCATAGCCGGAGTAGTCGTAGGAGAATATATTGCACTTGATCTTGGAGCCTAGGGCAAGGTAGCGTCTGCACATCTTGCCTAGGTCAACAGCACAGTCGTGAGAGTAGAGGAGTGTGTAGCGGCTCCCAGGGACGCAGCGGACGTACATACAGGCCAGGCTATTCCCCCGCTTGGTGGTACAGCGGAACATCTCTACAGCGTCCAGCTTCTGCTGGGAGTGTGGCCAGTTAGCCCCTTCTGATAGCTGCAGATTACATACGGGAGGTAGACAGATTGTGGGGTCCACCTGCTCATCCTGCGCCAGGTCCTGTGCTGGGGCTGCCTCAATCTCACGTAGCGTGTACGTAGGCTCCGGGGGGTGAAAGGCCAGTTTGGCAATAATGCAGTTCAGCCTAGGTGGGCAGCAAAAGATCGAAAACAGCCTCCTCCACGAGAGGCCGTACATCCTCAAAGAGGGGTGTTGGGCCCGGTCCTAACACTCTGGACACTGGGCAGTGATCTTATAATAATAGTTCTATATAAAATACTTAATATAGCTATTCTAATCTAATAGTAATAATTATAAATAAAAGCTTAACAGCTCTGATAAAGACGCGACTTCTCACACTGATGTCTGGGAAGCAACTATTCTCTCTGAGTAACATCCAAGTGGATATGAGGTTATGACACGATTGTGACATCACAGACACTACCTGTCACTGACCAGGGCTGCATTGTGACATCACAGACACTACCTGTCCCTGACCAGGGCTGCAGCCTCAGCACCCAGCTGTCATTGTTACTGTATTTCTCTGACGTCCTAAGTGGATGCTGGGGACTCCGTCAGGACCATGGGGATTAGCGGCTCTGCAGGAGACAGGGCACAAAACTAAAGCTTTAGGATCAGGTGGTGTGTACTGGCTCCTCCCCCTATGACCCTCCTCCAAGCCTCAGTTAGGTTTTTGTGCCCGTCCGAGCAGGGTGCAATCTAGGTGGCTCTCTTAAGGAGCTGCTTAGAAAAAGTTTTTAGGTTTCTTATTTTCAGTGAGTCCTGCTGGCAACAGGCTCACTGCATCGAGGGACTTAGGGGAGAGAAGTTCAACTCACCTGCGTGCAGGATGGATTGGCTTCTTAGGCTACTGGACACCATTAGCTCCAGAGGGAGTCGGAACACAGGTCTCACCCTGGGGTTCGTCCCGGAGCCGCGCCGCCGACCCCCCTTGCAGATGCTGAAGATTGAAGGTCCAGAAACCGGCGGCAGAAGGCTTTTCAGTCTTCATGAAGGTAGCGCACAGCACTGCAGCTGTGCGCCATTGTTGTCACACACTTCACACCAACGGTCACGGAGGGTGCAGGGCGTTGCTGGGGGCGCCCTGGGCAGCAATGTATAATACCTTATTCTGGCTAAAAATACATCACATATAGCCCCTGGAGGCTATATGGATGTATTTAACCCCTGCCAGGTCTCAGAAAAACGGGAGAAGAAGCCCGCCGAAAAGGGGGCGGGGCCTATTCTCCTCAGCACACAGCGCCATTTTCCCTCACAGAAAGGCTGGTGGGAAGGCTCCCAGGCTCTCCCCTGCACTGCACTACAGAAACAGGGTTAAAACAGAGAGGGGGGGCACTTATTTGGCGATATGTATATATATTAGAGATGAGCGGGTTCGGTTTCTCTGAAACCGAACCCGCACGAACTTCATGTTTTTTTCACGGGTCCGAGCAGACTCGGATCCTCCCGCCTTGCTCGGTTAACCCGAGCGCGCCCGAACGTCATCATGACGCTGTCGGATTCTCGCGAGACTCGGATTCTATATAAGGAGCCGCGCGTCGCCGCCATTTTCACACGTGCATTGAGATTGATAGGGAGAGGACGTGGCTGGCGTCCTCTCCATTAGAAATTAGATTAGAAGAGAGAGAGAGATTGTGCAGAGTCAGACAGAGTTTACCACAGTGACCAGTGCAGTTGTTGTTAGTTAACTTTTATTTATTTTAATATATATCCGTTCTCTGCTATATCCGTTCTCTGCCTGAAAAAAAACGATACACAGCAGCAGCCAGTCACACAGTGTGACTCAGTCTGTGTGCACTCAGCTCAGCCCAGTGTGCTGCACATCAATGTATAAAAGGCAAAGCTTATAATAATTGTGGGGGAGACTGGGGAGCACTGCAGGTTGTTATAGCAGGAGCCCCCAGGAGTACATAATATTATATTAATTTAAAATTAAACAGTGCACACTTTTGCTGCAGGAGTGCCACTGCCAGTGTGACTAGTGGTGACCAGTGCCTGACCACCAGTATAGTAGTATATTCATTGTTGTATGTATTGTATACTATCTCTTTATCAACCAGTCTATATTAGCAGCAGACACAGTACAGTGCGGTAGTTCACGGCTGTGGCTACCTCTGTGTCGGCAGTCGGAACTCGGCAGGCAGTCCGTCCATCCATAATTGTATTACAATATATACCACCTAACCGTGGTATTTTTTTTTCTTTCTTTATACCGTCATAGTGTCATACTAGTTGTTACGAGTATACTACTATCTCTTTATCAACCAGTGTACAGTGCGGTAGTTCACGGCTGTGGCTACCTCTGTGTCGGCAGTCGGCAGGCAGTCCGTCCATCCATAATTGTATTATTATTATAATATATACCACCTAACCGTGGTTTTTTTTCCATTCTTTATACCGTCGTCATAGTGTCATACTAGTTGTTACGAGTATACTACTATCTCTTTATCAACCAGTGTACAGTGCGGTAGTTCACGGCTGTGGCTACCTCTGTGTCGGCAGTCGGCAGGCAGTCCGTCCATCCATAATTGTATTATTATTATAATATATACCACCTAACCGTGGTTTTTTTTCCATTCTTTATACCGTCGTCATAGTGTCATACTAGTTGTTACGAGTATACTACTATCTCTTTATCAACCAGTGTACAGTGCGGTAGTTCACGGCTGTGGCTACCTCTGTGTCGGCAGTCGGCAGGCAGTCCGTCCATCCATAATTGTATTATTATTATAATATATACCACCTAACCGTGGTTTTTTTTCCATTCTTTATACCGTCGTCATAGTGTCATACTAGTTGTTACGAGTATACTACTATCTCTTTATCAACCAGTGTACAGTGCGGTAGTTCACGGCTGTGGCTACCTCTGTGTCGGCAGTCGGCAGGCAGTCCGTCCATCCATAATTGTATTATTATTATAATATATACCACCTAACCGTGGTTTTTTTTTCATTCTTTATACCGTCGTCATAGTGTCATACTAGTTGTTACGAGTATACTACTATCTCTTTATCAACCAGTGTACAGTGCGGTAGTTCACGGCTGTGGCTACCTCTGTGTCGGCAGTCGGCAGGCAGTCCGTCCATCCATAATTGTATTATTATTATAATATATACCACCTAACCGTGGTTTTTTTTCCATTCTTTATACCGTCGTCATAGTGTCATACTAGTTGTTACGAGTATACTACTATCTCTTTATCAACCAGTGTACAGTGCGGTAGTTCACGGCTGTGGCTACCTCTGTGTCGGCAGTCGGCAGGCAGTCCGTCCATCCATAATTGTATTATTATTATAATATATACCACCTAACCGTGGTTTTTTTTCCATTCTTTATACCGTCGTCATAGTGTCATACTAGTTGTTACGAGTATACTACTATCTCTTTATCAACCAGTGTACAGTGCGGTAGTTCACGGCTGTGGCTACCTCTGTGTCGGCAGTCAGCAGGCAGTCCGTCCATCCATAATTGTATTATTATTATAATATATACCACCTAACCGTGGTTTTTTTATACCACCTAACCGTGGCAGTCCGTCCATAATTGTATACTAGTAAACTATCCAATCCATCCATCTCCATTGTTTACCTGAGGTGCCTTTTAGTTCTGCCTATAAAATATGGAGAACAAAAAAGTTGAGGTTCCAAAATTAGGGAAAGATCAAGATCCACTTCCACCTCGTGCTGAAGCTGCTGCCACTAGTCATGGCCGAGACGATGAAATGCCAGCAACGTCGTCTGCCAAGGCCGATGCCCAATGTCATAGTACAGAGCATGTCAAATCCAAAACACCAAATATCAGAAAAAAAAGGACTCCAAAACCTAAAATAAAATTGTCGGAGGAGAAGCGTAAACTTGCCAATATGCCATTTACCACACGGAGTGGCAAGGAACGGCTGAGGCCCTGGCCTATGTTCATGGCTAGTGGTTCAGCTTCACATGAGGATGGAAGCACTCAGCCTCTCGCTAGAAAACTGAAAAGACTCAAGCTGGCAAAAGCACCGCAAAGAACTGTGCGTTCTTTGAAATCCCAAATCCACAAGGAGAGTCCAATTGTGTCGTTTGCGATGCCTGACCTTCCCAACACTGGACGTGAAGAGCATGCGCCTTCCACTATTTGCATGCCCCCTGCAAGTGCTGGAAGGAGCACCCGCAGTCCAGTTCCTGATAGTCAGATTGAAGATGTCAGTGTTGAAGTACACCAGGATGAGGAGGATATGGGTGTTGCTGGCGCTGGGGAGGAAATTGACCAGGAGGATTCTGATGGTGAGGTGGTTTGTTTAAGTCAGGCACCCGGGGAGACACCTGTTGTCCGTGGGAGGAATATGGCCGTTGACATGCCAGGTGAAAATACCAAAAAAATCAGCTCTTCGGTGTGGAGGTATTTCACCAGAAATGCGGACAACAGGTGTCAAGCCGTGTGTTCCCTTTGTCAAGCTGTAATAAGTAGGGGTAAGGACGTTAACCACCTCGGAACATCCTCCCTTATACGTCACCTGCAGCGCATTCATAATAAGTCAGTGACAAGTTCAAAAACTTTGGGTGACAGCGGAAGCAGTCCACTGACCAGTAAATCCCTTCCTCTTGTAACCAAGCTCACGCAAACCACCCCACCAACTCCCTCAGTGTCAATTTCCTCCTTCCCCAGGAATGCCAATAGTCCTGCAGGCCATGTCACTGGCAAGTCTGACGAGTCCTTTCCTGCCTGGGATTCCTCCGATGCATCCTTGCGTGTAACGCCTACTGCTGCTGGCGCTGCTGTTGTTGCCGCTGGGAGTCGATGGTCATCCCAGAGGGGAAGTCGTAAGCCCACTTGTACTACTTCCAGTAAGCAATTGACTGTTCAACAGTCCTTTGCGAGGAAGATGAAATATCACAGCAGTCATCCTACTGCAAAGCGGATAACTGAGTCCTTGACAACTATGTTGGTGTTAGACGTGCGTCCGGTATCCGCCGTTAGTTCACAGGGAACTAGACAATTTATTGAGGCAGTGTGCCCCCGTTACCAAATACCATCTAGGTTCCACTTCTCTAGGCAGGCGATACCGAGAATGTACACGGACGTCAGAAAAAGACTCACCAGTGTCCTAAAAAATGCAGTTGTACCCAATGTCCACTTAACCACGGACATGTGGACAAGTGGAGCAGGGCAGGGTCAGGACTATATGACTGTGACAGCCCACTGGGTAGATGTATGGACTCCCGCCGCAAGAACAGCAGCGGCGGCACCAGTAGCAGCATCTCGCAAACGCCAACTCTTTCCTAGGCAGGCTACGCTTTGTATCACCGCTTTCCAGAATACGCACACAGCTGAAAACCTCTTACGGCAACTGAGGAAGATCATCGCGGAATGGCTTACCCCAATTGGACTCTCCTGTGGATTTGTGGCATCGGACAACGCCAGCAATATTGTGTGTGCATTAAATATGGGCAAATTCCAGCACGTCCCATGTTTTGCACATACCTTGAATTTGGTGGTGCAGAATTTTTTAAAAAACGACAGGGGCGTGCAAGAGATGCTGTCGGTGGCCAGAAAAATTGCGGGACACTTTCGGCGTACAGGCACCACGTACAGAAGACTGGAGCACCACCAAAAACTACTGAACCTGCCCTGCCATCATCTGAAGCAAGAAGTGGTAACGAGGTGGAATTCAACCCTCTATATGCTTCAGAGGTTGGAGGAGCAGCAAAAGGCCATTCAAGCCTATACAATTGAGCACGATATAGGAGATGGAATGCACCTGTCTCAAGTGCAGTGGAGAATGATTTCAACGTTGTGCAAGGTTCTGATGCCCTTTGAACTTGCCACACGTGAAGTCAGTTCAGACACTGCCAGCCTGAGTCAGGTCATTCCCCTCATCAGGCTTTTGCAGAAGAAGCTGGAGGCATTGAAGAAGGAGCTAACACGGAGCGATTCCGCTAGGCATGTGGGACTTGTGGATGCAGCCCTTAATTCGCTTAACAAGGATTCACGGGTGGTCAATCTGTTGAAATCAGAGCACTACATTTTGGCCACCGTGCTCGATCCTAGATTTAAAGCCTACCTTGGATCTCTCTTTCCGGCAGACACAGGTCTGCTGGGGTTGAAAGACCTGCTGGTGACAAAATTGTCAAGTCAAGCGGAACGCGACCTGTCAACATCTCCTCCTTCACATTCTCCCGCAACTGGGGGTGCGAGGAAAAGGCTCAGAATTCCGAGCCCACCCGCTGGCGGTGATGCAGGGCAGTCTGGAGCGACTGCTGATGCTGACATCTGGTCCGGACTGAAGGACCTGACAACGATTACGGACATGTCGTCTACTGTCACTGCATATGATTCTCTCAACATTGATAGAATGGTGGAGGATTATATGAGTGACCGCATCCAAGTAGGCACGTCACACAGTCCGTACTTATACTGGCAGGAAAAAGAGGCAATTTGGAGGCCCTTGCACAAACTGGCTTTATTCTACCTAAGTTGCCCTCCCACAAGTGTGTACTCCGAAAGAGTGTTTAGTGCCGCCGCTCACCTTGTCAGCAATCGGCGTACGAGGTTACATCCAGAAAATGTGGAGAAGATGATGTTCATTAAAATGAATTATAATCAATTCCTCCGCGGAGACATTGACCAGCAGCAATTGCCTCCACAAAGTACACAGGGAGCTGAGATGGTGGATTCCAGTGGGGACGAATTGATAATCTGTGAGGAGGGGGATGTACACGGTGATATATCGGAGGGTGAAGATGAGGTGGACATCTTGCCTCTGTAGAGCCAGTTTGTGCAAGGAGAGATTAATTGCTTCTTTTTTGGGGGGGGTCCAAACCAACCCGTCATATCAGTCACAGTCGTGTGGCAGACCCTGTCACTGAAATGATGGGTTGGTTAAAGTGTGCATGTCCTGTTTTGTTTATACAACATAAGGGTGGGTGGGAGGGCCCAAGGATAATTCCATCTTGCACCTCTTTTTTCTTTTCTTTTTCTTTGCATCATGTGCTGATTGGGGAGGGTTTTTTGGAAGGGACATCCTGCGTGACACTGCAGTGCCACTCCTAGATGGGCCCGGTGTTTGTGTCGGCCACTAGGGTCGCTAATCTTACTCACACAGCTACCTCATTGCGCCTCTTTTTTTCTTTGCGTCATGTGCTGTTTGGGGAGGGTTTTTTGGAAGGGACATCCTGCGTGACACTGCAGTGCCACTCCTAGATGTGCCCGGTGTTTGTGTCGGCCACTAGGGTCGCTAATCTTACTCACACAGTCAGCTACCTCATTGCGCCTCTTTTTTTCTTTGCGTCATGTGCTGTTTGGGGAGGGTTTTTTGGAAGGGCCATCCTGCGTGACACTGCAGTGCCACTCCTAGATGGGCCCGGTGTTTGTGTCGGCCACTAGGGTCGCTAATCTTACTCACACAGCTACCTCATTGCGCCTCTTTTTTTCTTTGCGTCATGTGCTGTTTGGGGAGGGTTTTTTGGAAGGGCCATCCTGCGTGACACTGCAGTGCCACTCCTAGATGGGCCCGGTGTTTGTGTCGGCCACTAGGGTCGCTAATCTTACTCACACAGCTACCTCATTGCGCCTCTTTTTTTCTTTGCGTCATGTGCTGTTTGGGGAGGGTTTTTTGGAAGGGACATCCTGCGTGACACTGCAGTGCCACTCCTAGATGGGCCCGGTGTTTGTGTCGGCCACTAGGGTCGCTTATCTTACTCACACAGCGACCTCGGTGCAAATTTTAGGACTAAAAATAATATTGTGAGGTGTGATGTGTTCAGAATAGGCTGAAAATGAGTGTAAATTATGTTTTTTGAGGTTAATAATACTTTGGGATCAAAATTACCCCCAAATTCTATGATTTAAGCTGTTTTTTAGGGTTTTTTGAAAAAAACACCCGAATCCAAAACACACCCGAATCCGACAAAAATAATTCGGTGAGGTTTTGCCAAAACGCGTTCGAACCCAAAACACGGCCGCGGAACCGAACCCAAAACCAAAACACAAAACCCGAAAAATTTCAGGCGCTCATCTCTAATATATATATTAAAATGCTATAAGGGAAAAACACTTATACAGGTTGAGTATCCCATATCCAAATATTCAGAAATACGGAATATTCCGAAATACGGACTTTTTTGAGTGAGACTGAGATAGTGAAACCTTTGTGTTTTGATGGCTCAGTGTACAAAAACTTTGTTTAATACTCAAAGTTATTAAAAATATTGTATTAAATGAACTTCAGACTGTGTGTATAAGGTGTATATGAAACATAAATGAATTCTGTGAATGTACACACACTTTGTTTAATGCACAAAGTTATAAAAAATATTGGCTAAAATGACCTTCAGGCTGTGTGTATAAGGTGTATATGAAACATAAATGCCTTCTGTGCTTAGATTTAGGTCCCATCACCATAATATCTCGTTATGGTATGCAATTATTCCAAAATACAGAAAAATCCGATATCCAAAATTCCTCTGGTCCCAAGCATTTTGGATAAGGGATACTCAACCTGTATAAAGGTTGTCCCTGTATAATATAGCGTTTTTGGTGTGTGCTGGCAAACTCTCCCTCTGTCTCCCCAAAGGGCTAGTGGGGTCGTGTCCTCTATCAGAGCATTCCCTGTGTGTGTGCTGTGTGTCGGTACTTGTGTGTCGACATGTATGAGGACGATGTTGGTGAGGAGGCGGAGCAATTGCCGGTAATGGTGATGTCACTCTCTAGGGAGTCGACACCGGAATGGATGGCTTATTTAAGGAATTACGTGATAATGTCAACACGCTGCAAGGTCGGTTGACGACATGAGACGGCCGGCAAACCAATTAGTACCTGTCCAGGCGTCTAAAACACCGTCAGGGGCGTTAAAACGTCCTTTTACCTCAGTCGGTCGACACAGACACGGACACTGACTCCAGTGTCGACGGTGAAGAAACAAACGTATTTTCCTTTAGGGCCACACGTTACTTGTTAAGGGCAATGAAGGAGATGTTACATATTTCTGATACTACAAGTACCACAAAAAAGGGTATTATGTGGAGTGTGAAAAAACTACATGTGGTTTTTCCTGAATCAGATAAATTAAATGAAGTGTGTGATGATGCGTGGGTTTCCCCCGATAGAAAATTATTGGCGGTTTACCCTTTCCCGCCAGAAGTTATGGCGCGTTGGGAAACACACCTTAGGGTGGATAAGGCGCTCACACGCTTATAAAAACAAGTGGCGTTACCGTCTCCAGATACGGACGCCCTCAAGGAGCCAACTGATAGGAGGTTGGAAAATATCCTAAAAAGTATATACACACATACTGGTGTTATACTGCGACCAGCGATCGCCTCAGCCTGGATGGGCAGCGCTGGGGTGGCTTGGTCGGATTCCCTGACTGGAAATATTGATACCCTTGACAGGGACAGTATTTTATTGACTATAGAGCATTTAAAAGATGCATTTCTATATATGCGAAACTCTGGCATCAAGAGTAAGTGCGATGTCCATATCTGCCAGACGATGTTTATGGACACGACAGTGGTCAGGTGATGCAGATTCCAAACGGCACATGGAAGTATTGCCGTATAAAGGCCACGGCAACAGCTAGAAAATCCACCTTTTTTTTACCCCAAGTCACATCTCAGCAGAAAAAGACATAGTCTTTTCAGCCTCAGTCCTTTCGTCCCCATAATATCTGCCCAGGGATAGAGGTAAGGGAAGAAGACTGCAGCAGGCAGCCCATTCCCAGGAACAGAAGCCTTCCACCGCTTCTGCCAAGTCCTCAGCATGACGCTGGGGCCGTACAAACAGGTGCGGTGGGGGGTCGTCTCAAGAGTTTCAGCACGCAGTGGGCTCACTCGCAAGTGGACCCCTGGATCCTACAAGTAGTATCCCAGGGGTACAGATTGGAAATTCGAGACGTCTCCCCCTCGCAGGTTCCTGAAGTTTGCTTTACCAACGTCTACCTCCGACAGGGAGGCAGTATTGGAAACAATTCACAAGCTGTATTCCCAGCAGGTGATAATCAAAGTACCCCTCCTACAACAAGTAAAGGGGTATTATTCCACACTATATTGTGGTACTGAAGCCAGACGGCTCGGTGAGACCTATTCTAAATGGAGTCACTCAGAGCAGTGATAGCGAACCAGGAAGAAGGGGACTATATGGTGTCCCTGGACATCAAGGATGCTTACCTCCATGTCCAAATTTGCCCTTCTCACAAAGGGTACCTCAGGTTCGTGGTACAAAACTGTCACTATCAGTTTCAGACGCTGCCGTTTGGATTGTCCACGGCACCCCGGGTCTTTACCAAGGTAATGGCCGAAATGATGATTCTTCTTCAAAGAAAAGGCGTCTTAATTATCCCTTACTTGGACGATCTCCTGATAAGGGCAAGGTCCAGAGAACAGTTGGAGGTCTGAGTAGCACTATCTCAAGTAGTTCTACGACAGCACGGGTGGATTCTAAATATTCCAAAATCGCAGCTGTCTCCGACGACACGTCTGCTGTCCCTAGGGATGATTCTGGACACAGTCCAGAAAAAGGTGTTTCTCCCGGAGGAGAAAGCCAGGGAGTTATCCGAGCTAGTCAGGAACCTCCAAAAACCAGGAAAAGTGTCAGTGCATCATTGCACAAGGGTCCTGGGAAAAATGGTGGCTTCTTACGAAGCGATTCCATTCGGCAGATTTCACGCAAGAACTTTTCAGTGGGATCTGCTGGACAAATGGTCCGGATCGCATCTTCAGATGCATCAGCGGATAACCCTGTCTCCAAGGACAAGGGTGTCTCTTCTGTGGTGGCTGCAGAGTGCTCATCTACTAAAGTGCCACAGTTATGCATTCAGGACTGGGTCCTGGTGACCACGGATTCCAGCTTGAAAGGCTGGGGAGCAGTCACACAGGGAAAAAATTTCCAGGGAGTGTGATCAAGTCTGGGGACTTCTCTCCGCATAAATATACTGGAGCTAAGAGCAATTTACAATGCTCTAAGCTTAGCAAGACCTCTGCTTCAAGGTCAGCCGGTATTGATCCAGTGGGACAACATCACGGCAGTCGCCCACGTAAACAGACAGGGCGGCACAAGAAGCAGGAGGACAATGGCAGAAACTGCAAGGATTCTTCGCTGGGCGGAAAATCATGTGATAGCACTGTCAGCAGTTTTCATTCCGGGAGTGGACAACTGGGAAGCAGACTTCCTCAGCACGACCTCCACCCGGGAGAGTGGGGACTTCATCGAGAAGTTGTTTCCACATGATTGTGCACCGTTGGGAAAGACCAAAGGTGGACATGATGGCGTCCCGCCTGAACAAAAAACTGGACAGGTATTGCGCCAGGTCAAGAGACCCTCAGGAAATAGCTTTGGACGTTCTGGTAACACCATGGGTGTACCAGTCGGTGTATGTGTTCCCTCCTCTGCTTCTCATACCAAAGGTACTGAGAATTATAAGACGTAGAGGAGTAAGAACTATACTCGTGGCTCCGGATGGGCCAAGAAGGACTTGGTACCCGGAACTTCATGAGATGCTCACAGAGGACTCAGGGCCTCTGCCGATAAGAAGGGACTTGCTTCAGCAAGTACCATGTCTGTTCCAAGACTTATCGCGGGTGCGTTTGACGGCATGGCGGTTGAACGCCGGATCCTAAGGGAAAAAAGGCATTCCGGAAGAGGTCATTCCTACCCTGGTCAAAGCCAGGAAGGAGGTGACCGCACAACATTATCACCACATGTGGCGAAAATATGTTGCGTGGTGTGAGGCCAGGAAGGCCCCACGAAGAAATTTCAACTCGGTCGATTCCTGCATTTCCTGCAAACAGGAGTGTCTATGGGCCTCAAATTGGGGTCCATTAAGGTTCAAATTTCGGCCCTGTCGATTTTCTTCCAGAAAGAATTGGCTTCAGTTCCTGAAGTCCAGAAATTTGACAAGGGAGTACTGCATATACAACCCCCTTTTGTGCCTCCAGTGGCACTGTGGGATCTCAACGTAGTCCTGGGATTCCTCAAATCACGTTGGTTTAAACCGCTCAAATCTGTGGATTTGAAATATCTCACATGGAAAGTGACCATGATGTTGGCCCTGGCCTCGGCCAGGCGAGTGTCAGAATTGGCGGCTTTGTCTCACAAAAGCCCATAATCCCCATGGTCCTGACGGAGTCCCCAGCATCCACTACGGACTACGAGAAATAGATTTATCGGTAAGTAAAATCTTATTATTACTAGATTAGAGATGTATTGGTCATTACTATAACGTTTGTACATAATGTTTATCTATAGAATAAATGTAGCACACACATACTGTATATGAAATGTCACCTGTGTGATTATGGCCAAATATGTAGTGTGTATGGCTCCCTGCGCCCCTCACTTCTCCACCATTCCCTGATTGCAGGTAATCAGCGGAGGAGCGCACCAGCGCCTACCAGTGGCGTAACTAGAAATTTTTCTCCCCCAAGCCAAAAAATTCTTCGGCGCCCCCCCCCCCCCCATCCCCCATAGCTGGCACTATTAAAGTTATAAATATGCGCGCGCCTTCGTCGCGCGCCGCAAAATAGGGTGTGTGGCTTCGTTGGGATGGGCGTGGCTTCACATAAAGGGGCATGGCATTGCAGGAAAAGACTACGTTATACCCCAGTTTTCCAACCTGCACGCCCAGACGTTAGCCACCACTGGAAAGAAAAATAATCCTGATTCATGCCCCTTACATTATTTGTAATTTTTCCTCCTTATAGTAATGCCCAGTATACATTATGCCACATACTGCAATGGCCCTTAGACATTATGCCACACACAATAATGCACATGACACAATATGCACACACCATAATGCCCCCGACACATTATGCCACACACCGTAATGCCCCCGACACATTATGACAGGAATCGCAATGCCCGTTATACATTATGCTACACACTGCAATGCCCCTGATACATTATACCACATACCACAATGCCCGTGATATAGTATACAACACACCGTAATGCCTGACACATTATGACAGGAATCGCAATGCCCGTTATACATTATGCTACACACTGCAATGCCCCTGATACATTATACCACATACCACAATGCCCGTGATATAGTATACAACACACCGTAATGCCTGACACATACCGCAATGCCCGTTATACCCTATGCTACACACCGCAATGCCCGTTATACATTATGCCACACTGCAATGACCCTGAGACATTATACCACAATGCCCGTGATACAGTATGCCACACACCGTAATGCCTGTGACACATTATGACACACACCGCAATGTCCGTGATACATTATGCCACACACCGTAATGCCCATTACACATTAAGTCCTACAGTAAGGCTTCTAATTACTTTTAAATTACCTGCTCGTTGCCAGGGGTTTTCATGCTCAGGGTGTCATTCTCGTTGCCAGGGGTATCATGCACTGGGTGTCATGCTCGTTGCCAGGTGTTTCATGCACTGGGTGTCATGCTCGTTGCCAGGGGTTTCATGCACTGGGTGTCATGCTCGTTGCTAGGGGGTAGTGCTTGTTGCTAGGGCTGTGCTCCCAGTGCCACATATGTCCCCAGTGCCAGATATTACCCCACGGTGCCAGGTACTCACATGACCCCAGTGCACAATATAGCCCCCCCCCCCCCCTATGTGCCAGGTACACATATACCCCCCCCAGTGCCACATATGCCCCCAGTGCCAGATATTCCCCCTCAGTGCCACATATGCCCCCAGTGCCAGATATCCCCCCCCCAGTGCCACATATGCCCCCAGTGCCAGCTATTCCCCCCCAGTGCCAGATATGCTCCCAGTGCCAGATTCCCCCAACCCCCAGTGCCACATATGCCCCCAGTGCCAGATATTTCCCCCCAGTGCCATATATGCCCCCTCCCCCGCCGCCGCTGCTCCCCCGCTGGTTTGTGTTGGAGGGACACGGAGGGCACAGCGCGCGCCTCTCCTGTGTCCCTCCTGCATCATCTCCGGCGGCCGCGGGTCTAATAAACGAAGTGCCGTTCGTGAGCTCTGATTGGCTCACGAACCGGCACTTCTTCTTTTAGACCCGCGGCCGCCGGAGATGATGCAGGAGGGACACAGGAGAGGCGCGCGCTGTGCCCTCCGTGTCCCTCCAACACGGCAGGGAGGGTTAGTAGGAGCAGATTGACATGCGGACGCTCGTCCGCATGTCAATCTGTGCTAAATCAGTGGCGCCCCCGCAGCCCCTCGCCCCCAAGCCACCGCGAGGGCTGCGGGGGCAGTAGTTACGCCACTGGCGCCTACTTCCATATATTACGCACCCATCCTTAGTCATGGCACATAATGATTACACGTTCCATATAACGCTATAGCATAACTGAGTCAGTACCAGTTATATTACAGCAATTCACATCGTTCCACTGTAATTTTTAGAACAATCCTAGAGGGCTTATTAACAATAGATTCCATGTATAGCACTCAACCTTTATATACATAATATTATTATAAGGGCCCGGTCTACAGTATCTATCTACAGTATTTATCTATATTCATATCTACAGTATCTATCTTCATATCTACAGTTATCTATCTATCTATCTATCTATCTATCTTCATATCTACAGTTTCTATCTATATTCATATCTACATTATCTATCTTCATATCTACAGTTATCTATCTATCTATCTATCTATCTATCTATCTATCTATCTATCTATCTATCTATCTATCTATCTATCTTCATATCTACAGTATCTATCTATCTATCTATCTATCTATCTATCTTCATATCTACAGTATCTATCTTCATATCTACAGTATCCTATCTATCTTACTATCTTCATATCTACAGTATCTATCTATCTATCTATCTATCTTCATATCTACAGTATCTATCTATCTATCTATCTTTCTTCATATCTACCATTTCTATCTATATTCATATCTATCTATCTATCTATCTATCTATCTATCTATCTATCTATCTATCTATCTATCTATCTATCTATCTATCTATCTATCTATCTATCTATCTATCTTCATATCTACATTATCTATCTATCTATCTATCTATCTATCTATCTATCTATCTATCTATCTATCTATCTTCATATTTACAGTTTCTATCTATATTCATATTTACAATTTCTATCTATCTATCTATCTATCTATCTATCTATCTATCTATCTATCTATCTTCATATCTACAATTTCTATCTATATTCATATCTACAGTATCTATCTTCATATCTACAGTTATCTATCTATCTATCTATCTATCTATCTATCTATCTATCTATCTATCTATCTATCTAAATTGCTCTACTGTCTTAGCCTCTACCACCTCTGATGGGAGGCTAGTCCACTTGTCCAATACCCTTTCTGTGAAGTAATTTTTTCTCAAATTTCCCCTGAATCCCTCCCCCCATCCAAATGTAATAGCCTCTCCTCTGATAGTCTGACACAGGGAGGGGACTATCACCCCGATCTATAACAGTAGTATACAGTATCTGTATTAATCAGGAGTCTGTCTCCCCAGTTACTTATTGAATTTATTTAATCTCCATATACTCCAGGCAGGTGATAATTTCTGCCCTCAATAGAAGATCATTTATTTCACGGCCGCTTATTACAAACCTCTACTGAGAGATACCGCACTTACTGATACTAATATATCAGCAGTATATCACCCTGGCACCAGCCCCCTCCATCTAACTCTTATTAGGTAGCAGTTACATAAATATGCACATCAGTGTGATATCACGCACTAACGGTGGGGCAGATGTGGGGGTGCGGAGGCCTGCTCCAGGGCTTAGTAACTGCTGTTACTCCAGTCTATGTACATTTGGTAGGATGAATATGGTGCGTCATCTCACTTGTATAAATGCAGCACAGCAGATGAATCATGAATATAGTTATACAGATGCATATTTATACTAGTCCTAGTGGTATCTCTGTCAGTAATTCTATGGCAGGTCTAGATATTTTCCTTAGCAACTGTAGCTAACTGTAGTTCATATTCTTTTATTGGAGCTGTCTGTTCCTATGCACAATGGTTCTGCACCCGTACATCAGAACACAGCTATGGACAGTGAGGGATCCTGTGGCTTGGACAGATAATGTTGCTCAGCACACCTCTCCTCCTGAGATTATGTGATATTTGGCAACCTTCTATGGGGCCTATTTATCATTGTATATTCGCAGCTATATCCCCCATGCTTACAGCTTGTGTTCCTGAATGAGACAACGCTATGGAAAAATAACACAGACACCCTTGAGTTAGTTCAGATTGGTGTATTGTAAGAGAGCATTAGGCATTATATATATGTCAGATCCTGGATGTTAGCTCCCTGCAGTCCATGGTCGATATCTTTGACTGATGGATCTGATGGATCTATAATGCACCTAGGTGGAATGTGCCATCGAGAGGTCTCAGTCCCCCGGATTAGATGGTACTTGTACAGGGGCGGTGGTGGATTCATATATTGGGCAGCTCCTGAGAGATGAATTTCTGGAGTCTCACTAGATATTGCCTGTGCTTATGTAAATCCGTGTGCCCTCCTCCTTCCACCCAGAGAGGCTTTACAGCAGTTGGGCAGCGCTCATACATTGTCAGCCCATGGCAGAAGTCCACAACCGCATCTTTAGTCCCATGGATGATGAGTACCGGGCAGGTGACCTTGGAGATTTTGTCGATGCTGCAAAGGACATGATACAAAGGGATTATACAACAGAAACAGCATGGAGCTATCACACATGTAAAACGGACACTAAACATATAGAATGGAAATAATGCATCAGGTAACATGCAGAGCTGCTCATGTAGAAGGTCACATACAGGACTTTGGGAGAGCAATGTTGGACAATGAATCTACTGTTGGTAATGAGCCCAGTGCAATCTATTGACCTAATAAGCCAAAGTCATGCACAAGACTTCAACTTGTTTCTGTTATACAATACAAATAGGATGAAAGAGGAATAGTGCCGTATTTCCCATTTATAAGCAGCTATGATATATTGGGAGTAAAACCGGTGCCAGAGGTAACTTATCTGGGGATCCAGTGTTTAAGTTCTGCAGAAGTAGCCTCAATGTTGTACACACTCCCTCTGCAGCTACGCCGGCTCCCGCAAACCGACAACTTGCTGCCTGTATGAGAAGACATTGGGGCGGCTGTAGTGAGGAGAGTGCGCAGACACCGGGGTCAATTGCTCACACAGGCAGAGCATTGCTCGCCAATGCGAGCATGCGAGATGAAGAGGGGCAGCAGTAGATGCAGGGTGTTACAAAACTGACAAGAGACACAGGGCCATAGCCCCCCAGAAAGGTTTCTGGTAGGGAATTATCCTGTTAGTTTTCCAATCAGAAAAGACTCATGTACTCTAATTGGATTAGCATTCGGTATAAGATGGGATGGGTTCAGTATGCTATCCCAGTGGTTGGGATACCGGTGGTCACATGATCGTCACCGGCATTCTGACATTGAAAATCGGTGGAGGGGGTAAGTGTTTTTACTCATCCCTACCCTAACCTCCCGGGGGTGGCAGCTAGGGCTAACTCCCTGGGGGTGGTGGCTAGGGATAACCCTTGGGGGGTTGGCAGCTAGGGCTAAACCCCCCCCGTGCCTAACTCTAATCACCGCGGGCCCTAACACTAAAGCTCTCCACTATACTTACCTTCAGTGGTCGGTATTCCAGTGTCTGTGTACCAAGTGGTGTTGGCATTCCGGCGTCGGTCACCCCGTCCATTGGAATGCTGAAGACATCCCACTGGGATACACATACAAACTGATTGGGCCAACAGAGCTGGGGGTGTATTTACTAAAGTTCGATATTTATTAATTTCAAATTGAGAGAAATCAATCTAAATGGATGTTGCATTCCGGGGGATAAAACACACATTTACTAACATTGAAAAAATAATATAAAAAGATTATGTGTTAGTAAATGTGTGTTTTAGAACACAACATCCATCCAGATGGATCTCCAACAGATGAAAATTGATGGAAATGGACATTTAGTAGATATACCCCTGTTGTTTGCCTGCCAAAGCGCACCTAGGGGCCAATTCAGTTATCCAGTACGTGGGCTGACCCTGGTACTGCTTGCTCCCAGCACATACTAAACCCCACAAGTAACCTACAGCTTAGTATAAAAACACAGCAATGTCTTACTTGGTGAAGGCATCCCAACAGTAGGCCCTCCGGGCGTTAGGATAGCCCATCCGCACACCTGACATGAGCGCCCCGTGCAGTATTACTGCTGCACATTTGTAGCGCGTGGCAAGGTCAACTGCCGGTGCTGTCCCAATGCTCTCTCCATACAGGATGATATTTTCCGCCGGGACTCCATATCTGTAGAGATAAAGCAGAAAAATGATCAAACTCCAATTACATCACTTCTATTGTGGTTCCTTATGGGAAACTTGTATATAAAGGCTGGATATCTGAACTAGGTAAATGACTGGATAACTTATATGAGTGATAGGCAGTGTATGTGTGGAACAGGACTACATAGGTTATGCACATTTACCTAGTTCCAGTCAGCTAGGAACACTAAGGAGCTAGGGGAGGGGAGCGTCCAGTCACATTGGAAGGAAACCCCTCTATGCTGCTAGATAGAATGGGGAGCCCAATAATGCAACATACTCTTACAGCACAGTACATATGGCAGTGCGTCCTATGAGGCAGGAGAGCAGAGGGAAGTGTCACCCCCTGCTTCTGCAGTAGTTACATCCTTTGGCTAAGACCCTATAATGCCAGAAATATATACCCACTGTCTTTATGTAAGCAAGTCCCAATACACCGATTACATTTATACTGTATAACCAGTTCATGCGGGGAGAGGAGTATATAAACTAATAGGAGCACAATACACAGCATATACATTCACCCTACGTAGTAAATAGTAGCCCTTACTGTAGCATATCCCCCACATACATACAGGACACCCATACACCACATGCAGGGTGTCAGGCAGAGGCTGTGTGGGGGCTGGGGAAGACTCATACACCCCAATCATACATACCGGGTCCTCAGGGCGAGCCAAGCTGCCTCGATGTCTGCATATGCGTTCTTCTCGCTTGGCTTTCCGCTGCTCACCCCATAGCCGGAGTAGTCGTAGGAGAATATATTGCACTTGATCTTGGAGCCTAGGGCAAGGTAGCGTCTGCACATCTTGCCTAGGTCAACAGCACAGTCGTGAGAGTAGAGGAGTGTGTAGCGGCTCCCAGGGACGCAGCGGACGTACATACAGGCCAGGCTATTCCCCCGCTTGGTGGTACAGCGGAACATCTCTACAGCGTCCAGCTTCTGCTGGGAGTGTGGCCAGTTAGCCCCTTCTGATAGCTGCAGATTACATACGGGAGGTAGACAGATTGTGGGGTCCACCTGCTCATCCTGCGCCAGGTCCTGTGCTGGGGCTGCCTCAATCTCACGTAGCGTGTACGTAGGCTCCGGGGGGTGAAAGGCCAGTTTGGCAATAATGCAGTTCAGCCTAGGTGGGCAGCAAAAGATCGAAAACAGCCTCCTCCACGAGAGGCCGTACATCCTCAAAGAGGGGTGTTGGGCCCGGTCCTAACACTCTGGACACTGGGCAGTGATCTTATAATAATAGTTCTATATAAAATACTTAATATAGCTATTCTAATCTAATAGTAATAATTATAAATAAAAGCTTAACAGCTCTGATAAAGACGCGACTTCTCACACTGATGTCTGGGAAGCAACTATTCTCTCTGAGTAACATCCAAGTGGATATGAGGTTATGACACGATTGTGACATCACAGACACTACCTGTCACTGACCAGGGCTGCATTGTGACATCACAGACACTACCTGTCCCTGACCAGGGCTGCAGCCTCAGCACCCAGCTGTCATTGTTACTGTATATTACTAGATTAGAGATGTATTGGTCATTACTATAACGTTTGTACATAATGTTTATCTATAGAATAAATGTAGCACACACATACTGTATATGAAATGTCACCTGTGTGATTATGGCCAAATATGTAGTGTGTATGGCTCCCTGCGCCCCTCACTTCTCCACCATTCCCTGATTGCAGGTAATCAGCGGAGGAGCGCACCAGCGCCTACTTCCATATATTACGCACCCATCCTTAGTCATGGCACATAATGATTACACGTTCCATATAACGCTATAGCATAACTGAGTCAGTACCAGTTATATTACAGCAATTCACATCGTTCCACTGTAATTTTTAGAACAATCCTAGAGGGCTTATTAACAATAGATTCCATGTATAGCACTCAACCTTTATATACATAATATTATTATAAGGGCCCGGTCTACAGTATCTATCTACAGTATTTATCTATATTCATATCTACAGTATCTATCTTCATATCTACAGTTATCTATCTATCTATCTATCTATCTATCTATCTATCTTCATATCTACAGTTTCTATCTATATTCATATCTACATTATCTATCTTCATATCTACAGTTATCTATCTATCTATCATCTATCTATCTATCTATCTATCTATCTATCTATCTATCTATCTATCTATCTATCTTCATATCTACAGTATCTATCTATCTATCTATCTATCTATCTATCTATCTATCTATCTATCTATCATCTATCTTCATATCTACAGTATCTATCTTCATATCTACAGTATCCTATCTATCTTACTATCTTCATATCTACAGTATCTATCTATCTATCTATCTATCTATCTATCTATCTATCTATCTATCTATCTATCTATCTATCTATCTTCATATCTACAGTCTCTATCTATCTATCTATCTATCTATCTATCTATCTATCTATCTATCTATCTATCTATCTTTCTTCATATCTACCATTTCTATCTATATTCATATCTACAGTATCTGTGTATCTATCTATCTATCTATCTATCTATCTATCTATCTATCTATCTATCTATCTATCTTCATATCTACATTATCTATCTATCTATCTATCTATCTTCATATTTACAGTTTCTATCTATATTCATATTTACAGTTTCTATCTATCTATCTATCTATCTATCTATCTATCTTCATATCTACAGTACTACAGTATTCTATCTATCTATCTATCTATCTATCTATCTATCTATCTATCTATCTATCTATCTATCTTCATATCTACAGTATCCTATCTATCTATCTATCTATCTATCTATCTATCTATCTTCATATCTACAGTATCCTATCTATCTATCTATCTATCTATCTATCTATCTATCTATCTATCTATCTATCTTCATATCTACAGTATCTATCTATCTATGTATCTATGTATCTATGTATCTATCTATCTATCTATCTATCTATCTATCTATCTATCTATCTATCTTCATATCTACAGTTTCTATCTATATTCATATCTACAGTATCTATCTTCATATCTACAGTTATCTATCTATCTATCTATCTATCTATCTATCTATCTATCTATCTATCTATCTATCTATCTATCTATCTAAATTGCTCTACTGTCTTAGCCTCTACCACCTCTGATGGGAGGCTAGTCCACTTGTCCAATACCCTTTCTGTGAAGTAATTTTTTCTCAAATTTCCCCTGAATCCCTCCCCCCATCCAAATGTAATAGCCTCTCCTCTGATAGTCTGACACAGGGAGGGGACTATCACCCCGATCTATAACAGTAGTATACAGTATCTGTATTAATCAGGAGTCTGTCTCCCCAGTTACTTATTGAATTTATTTAATCTCCATATACTCCAGGCAGGTGATAATTTCTGCCCTCAATAGAAGATCATTTATTTCACGGCCGCTTATTACAAACCTCTACTGAGAGATACCGCACTTACTGATACTAATATATCAGCAGTATATCACCCTGGCACCAGCCCCCTCCATCTAACTCTTATTAGGTAGCAGTTACATAAATATGCACATCAGTGTGATATCACGCACTAACGGTGGGGCAGATGTGGGGGTGCGGAGGCCTGCTCCAGGGCTTAGTAACTGCTGTTACTCCAGTCTATGTACATTTGGTAGGATGAATATGGTGCGTCATCTCACTTGTATAAATGCAGCACAGCAGATGAATATAGTTATACAGATGCATATTTATACTAGTCCTAGTGGTATCTCTGTCAGTTATTCTATGGCAGGTCTAGATATTTTCCTTAGCAACTGTAGCTAACTGTAGTTCATATTCTTTTATTGGAGCTGTCTGTTCCTATGCACAATGGTTCTGCACCCGTACATCAGAACACAGCTATGGACAGTGAGGGATCCTGTGGCTTGGACAGATAATGTTGCTCAGCACACCTCTCCTCCTGAGATTATGTGATATTTGGCAACCTTCTATGGGGCCTATTTATCATTGTATATTCGCAGCTATATCCCCCATGCTTACAGCTTGTGTTCCTGAATGAGACAACGCTATGGAAAAATAACACAGACACCCTTGAGTTAGTTCAGATTGGTGTATTGTAAGAGAGCATTAGGCATTATATATATGTCAGATCCTGGATGTTAGCTCCCTGCAGTCCATGGTCGATATCTTTGACTGATGGATCTGATGGATCTATAATGCACCTAGGTGGAATGTGCCATCGAGAGGTCTCAGTCCCCCGGATTAGATGGTACTTGTACAGGGGCGGTGGTGGATTCATATATTGGGCAGCTCCTGAGAGATGAATTTCTGGAGTCTCACTAGATATTGCCTGTGCTTATGTAAATCCGTGTGCCCTCCTCCTTCCACCCAGAGAGGCTTTACAGCAGTTGGGCAGCGCTCATACATTGTCAGCCCATGGCAGAAGTCCACAACCGCATCTTTAGTCCCATGGATGATGAGTACCGGGCAGGTGACCTTGGAGATTTTGTCGATGCTGCAAAGGACATGATACAAAGGGATTATACAACAGAAACAGCATGGAGCTATCACACATGTAAAACGGACACTAAACATATAGAATGGAAATAATGCATCAGGTAACATGCAGAGCTGCTCATGTAGAAGGTCACATACAGGACTTTGGCAGAGCAATGTTGGACAATGAATCTACTGTTGGTAATGAGCCCAGTGCAATCTATTGACCTAATAAGCCAAAGTCATGCACAAGACTTCAACTTGTTTCTGTTATACAATACAAATAGGATGAAAGAGGAATAGTGCCGTATTTCCCATTTATAAGCAGCTATGATATATTGGGAGTAAAACCGGTGCCAGAGGTAACTTATCTGGGGATCCAGTGTTTAAGTTCTGCAGAAGTAGCCTCAATGTTGTACACACTCCCACTGCAGCTACGCCGGCTCCCGCAAACCGACAACTTGCTGCCTGTATGAGAAGACATTGAGGCGGCTGTAGTGAGGAGAGTGCGCAGACACCGGGGTCAATTGCTCACACAGGCAGAGCATTGCTCGCCAATGCGAGCATGCGAGATGAAGAGGGGCAGCAGTAGATGCAGGGTGTTACAAAACTGACAAGAGACACAGGGCCATAGCCCCCCAGAAAGGTTTCTGGTAGGGAATTATCCTGTTAGTTTTCCAATCAGAAAAGACTCATGTACTCTAATTGGATTAGCATTCGGTATAAGATGGGATGGGTTCAGTATGCTATCCCAGTGGTTGGGATACCGGTGGTCACATGACCGTCACCGGCATTCTGACATTGAAGATCGGTGGAGGGGGTAAGTGTTTTTACTCATCCCTACCCTAACCTCCCGGGTGTGGCAGCTAGGGCTAACTCCCTGGGGGTGGTGGCTAGGGATAACCCTTGGGGGGTTGGCAGCTAGGGCTAAACCCCCCCAGTGCCTAACTCTAATCACCGCGGGCCCTAACACTAAAGCTCTCCACTATACTTACCTTCAGTGGTCGGTATTCCAGTGCCTGTGTACCAAGTGGTGTTGGCATTCCGGCGTCGGTCACATGACCGCCGGCACCCCGTCCATTGGAATGCTGAAGACATCCCACTGGGATACACATACAAACTGATTGGGCCAACAGAGCTGGGGGTGTATTTACTAAAGTTCGATATTTATTAATTTCAAATTGAGAGAAATCAATCTAAATGGATGTTGCATTCCGGGGGATAAAACACACATTTACTAACATTGAAAAAAATATATAAAAAGATTATGTGTTAGTAAATGTGTGTTTTAGAACACAACATCCATCCAGATGGATCTCCAACAGATAAAAATTGATGGAAATGGACATTTAGTAGATATACCCCTGTTGTTTGCCTGCCAAAGCGCACCTAGGGGCCAATTCAGTTATCCAGTACGTGGGCTGACCCTGGTACTGCTTGCTCCCAGCACATACTAAACCCCACAAGTAACCTACAGCTTAATATAAAAACACAGCAATGTCTTACTTGGTGAAGGCATCCCAACAGTAGGCCCTCCGGGCGTTAGGATAGCCCATCCGCACACCTGACATGAGCGCCCCGTGCAGTATTACTGCTGCACATTTGTAGCGCGTGGCAAGGTCAACTGCCGGTGCTGTCCCAATGCTCTCTCCATACAGGATGATATTTTCCGCCGGGACTCCATATCTGTAGAGATAAAGCAGAAAAATGATCAAACTCCAATTACATCACTTCTATTGTGGTTCCTTATGGGAAACTTGTATATAAAGGCTGGATATCTGAACTAGGTAAATGACTGGATAACTTATATGAGTGATAGGCAGTGTATGTGTGGAACAGGACTACATAGGTTATGCACATTTACCTAGTTCCAGTCAGCTAGGAACACTAAGGAGCTACGGGAGGGGAGCGTCCAGTCACATTGGAAGGAAACCCCTCTTTGCTGCTAGATAGAATGGGGAGCCCAATAATGCAACATACTCTTACAGCACAGTACATATGGCAGTGCGTCCTATGAGGCAGGAGAGCAGAGGAAAGTGTCACCCCCTGCTTCTGCAGTAGTTACATCCTTTGGCTAAGACCCTATAATGCCAGAAATATATACCCACTGTCTTTATGTAAGCAAGTCCCAATACACCGATTACATTTATACTGTATAACCAGTTCATGTGGGGAGAGGAGTATATAAACTAATAGGAGCACAATACACAGCATATACATTCACCCTACGTAGTAAATAGTAGCCCTTACTGTAGCATATCCCCCACATACATACAGGACACCCATACACCACATGCAGGGTGTCAGGCAGAGGCTGTGTGGGGGCTGGGGAAGACTCATACACCCCAATCATACATACCGGTCCTCAGGGCGAGCCAAGCTGCCTCGATGTCTGCATATGCGTTCTTCTCGCTTGGCTTTCCGCTGCTCACCCCATAGCCGGAGTAGTCGTAGGAGAATATATTGCACTTGATCTTGGAGCCTAGGGCAAGGTAGCGTCTGCACATCTTGCCTAGGTCAACAGCACAGTCGTGAGAGTAGAGGAGTGTGTAGCGGCTCCCAGGGACGCAGCGGACGTACATACAGGCCAGGCTATTCCCCCGCTTGGTGGTACAGCGGAACATCTCTACAGCGTCCAGCTTCTGCTGGGAGTGTGGCCAGTTAGCCCCTTCTGATAGCTGCAGATTACATACGGGAGGTAGACAGATTGTGGGGTCCACCTGCTCATCCTGCGCCAGGTCCTGTGCTGGGGCTGCCTCAATCTCACGTAGCGTGTACGTAGGCTCCGGGGGGTGAAAGGCCAGTTTGGCAATAATGCAGTTCAGCCTAGGTGGGCAGCAAAAGATCGAAAACAGCCTCCTCCACGAGAGGCCGTACATCCTCAAAGAGGGGTGTTGGGCCCGGTCCTAACACTCTGGACACTGGGCAGTGATCTTATAATAATAGTTCTATATAAAATACTTAATATAGCTATTCTAATCTAATAGTAATAATTATAAATAAAAGCTTAACAGCTCTGATAAAGACGCGACTTCTCACACTGATGTCTGGGAAGCAACTATTCTCTCTGAGTAACATCCAAGTGGATATGAGGTTATGACACGATTGTGACATCACAGACACTACCTGTCACTGACCAGGGCTACATTGTGACATCACAGACACTACCTGTCCCTGACCAGGGCTGCAGCCTCAGCACCCAGCTGTCATTGTTACTGTATATTACTAGATTAGAGATGTATTGGTCATTACTATAACGTTTGTACATAATGTTTATCTATAGAATAAATGTAGCACACACATACTGTATATGAAATGTCACCTGTGTGATTATGGCCAAATATGTAGTGTGTATGGCTCCCTGCGCCCCTCACTTCTCCACCATTCCCTGATTGCAGGTAATCAGCGGAGGAGCGCACCAGCGCCTACCAGTGGCGTAACTAGAAATTTTTCTCCCCCAAGCCAAAAAATTCTTCGGCGCCCCCCCCATCCCCCATAACTGGCACTATTAAAGTTATAAATATGCGCGCGCCTTCGTCGCGCGCCGCAAAATAGGGTGTGTGGCTTCGTTGGGATGGGCGTGGCTTCACATAAAGGGGCATGGCATTGCAGGAAAAGACTACGTTATACCCCAGTTTTCTAACCTGCACGCCCAGACGTTAGCCACCACTGGAAAGAAAAATAATCCTGATTCATGCCCCTTACATTATTTGTAATTTTTCCTCCTTATAGTAATGCCCAGTATACATTATGCCACATACTGCAATGGCCCTTAGACATTATGCCACACACAATAATGCACATGACACAATATGCACACACCATAATGCCCCCGACACATTATGCCACACACCGTAATGCCCCGGACACATTATGACAGGAATCGCAATGCCCGTTATACATTATGCTACACACTGCAATGCCCCTGATACATTATACCACATACCACAATGCCCGTGATATAGTATACAACACACCGTAATGCCTGACACATTATGACAGGAATCGCAATGCCCGTTATACATTATGCTACACACTGCAATGCCCCTGATACATTATACCACATACCACAATGCCCGTGATATAGTATACAACACACCGTAATGCCTGACACATACCGCAATGCCCGTTATACCCTATGCTACACACCGCAATGCCCGTTATACATTATGCCACACTGCAATGACCCTGAGACATTATACCACAATGCCCGTGATACAGTATGCCACACACCGTAATGCCTGTGACACATTATGACACACACCGCAATGTCCGTGATACATTATGCCACACACCGTAATGCCCATTACACATTAAGTCCTACAGTAAGGCTTCTAATTACTTTTAAATTACCTGCTCGTTGCCAGGGGTTTTCATGCTCAGGGTGTCATTCTCGTTGCCAGGGGTATCATGCACTGGGTGTCATGCTCGTTGCCAGGTGTTTCATGCACTGGGTGTCATGCTCGTTGCCAGGTGTTTCATGCACTGGGTGTCATGCTCGTTGCCAGGGGTTTCATGCACTGGGTGTCATGCTCGTTGCCAGGGGTTTCATGCACTGGGTGTCATGCTCATTGCTAGGGGGTAGTGCTTGTTGCTAGGGCTGTGCTCCCAGTGCCACATATGTCCCCAGTGCCAGATATTACCCCACGGTGCCAGGTACTCACATGACCCCAGTGCACAATATAGCCCCCCCCCCCTATGTGCCAGGTACACATATACCCCCCCAGTGCCACATATGCCCCCAGTGCCAGATATTCCCCCTCAGTGCCACATATGCCCCCAGTGCCAGATATCCCCCCCCCCCAGTGCCACATATGCCCCCAGTGCCAGCTATTCCCCCCCAGTGCCAGATATGCTCCCAGTGCCAGATTCCCCCAACCCCCAGTGCCACATATGCCCCCAGTGCCAGATATTTCCCCCCAGTGCCATATATGCCCCCTCCCCCGCCGCCGCTGCTCCCCCGCTGGTTTGTGTTGGAGGGACACGGAGGGCACAGCGCGCGCCTCTCTTGTGTCCCTCCTGCATCATCTCCGGCGGCCGCGGGTCTAATAAACGAAGTGCCGTTCGTGAGCTCTGATTGGCTCACGAACCGGCACTTCTTCTTTTAGACCCGCGGCCGCCGGAGATGATGCAGGAGGGACACAGGAGAGGCGCGCGCTGTGCCCTCCGTGTCCCTCCAACACGGCAGGGAGGGTTAGTAGGAGCAGATTGACATGCGGACGCTCGTCCGCATGTCAATCTGTGCTAAATCAGTGGCGCCCCCGCAGCCCCTCGCCCCCAAGCCACCGCGAGGGCTGCGGGGGCAGTAGTTACGCCACTGGCGCCTACTTCCATATATTACGCACCCATCCTTAGTCATGGCACATAATGATTACACGTTCCATATAACGCTATAGCATAACTGAGTCAGTACCAGTTATATTACAGCAATTCACATCGTTCCACTGTAATTTTTAGAACAATCCTAGAGGGCTTATTAACAATAGATTCCATGTATAGCACTCAACCTTTATATACATAATAATATTATAAGGGCCCGGTCTACAGTATCTATCTACAGTATTTATCTATATTCATATCTACAGTATCTATCTTCATATCTACAGTTATCTATCTATCTATCTATCTATCTATCTATCTATCTTCATATCTACAGTTTCTATCTATATTCATATCTACATTATCTATCTTCATATCTACAGTTATCTATCTATCTATCTATCTATCTATCTATCTATCTATCTATCTATCTATCTTCATATCTACAGTATCTATCTATCTATCTATCTATCTATCTATCTATCTTCATATCTACAGTATCCTATCTATCTTACTATCTTCATATCTGCAGTATCTATCTATCTATCTATCTATCTATCTATCTATCTATCTATCTTCATATCTACAGTATCTATCTATCTATCTATCTATCTTTCTTCATATCTACCATTTCTATCTATATTCATATCTACAGTATCTATCTATCTATCTATCTATCTATCTATCTATCTATCTATCTATCTATCTTCATATCTACATTATCTATCTATCTATCTATCTATCTATCTATCTATCTATCTATCTATCTTCATATTTACAGTTTCTATCTATATTCATATTTACAGTTTCTTTCTATCTATCTATCTATCTATCTATCTATCTATCTATCTATCTATCTATCTATCTATCTATCTTCATATCTACAATTTCTATCTATATTCATATCTACAGTATCTATCTTCATATCTACAGTTATCTATCTATCTATCTATCTATCTATCTATCTATCTATCTATCTATCTATCTATCTAAATTGCTCTACTGTCTTAGCCTCTACCACCTCTGATGGGAGGCTAGTCCATTTGTCCAATACCCTTTCTGTGAAGTAATTTTTTCTCAAATTTCCCCTGAATCCCTCCCCCCATCCAAATGTAATAGCCTCTCCTCTGATAGTCTGACACAGGGAGGGGACTATCACCCCGATCTATAACAGTAGTATACAGTATCTGTATTAATCAGGAGTCTGTCTCCCCAGTTACTTATTGAATTTATTTAATCTCCATATACTCCAGGCAGGTGATAATTTCTGCCCTCAATAGAAGATCATTTATTTCACGGCCGCTTATTACAAACCTCTACTGAGAGATACCGCACTTACTGATACTAATATATCAGCAGTATATCACCCTGGCACCAGCCCCCTCCATCTAACTCTTATTAGGTAGCAGTTACATAAATATGCACATCAGTGTGATATCACGCACTAACGGTGGGGCAGATGTGGGGGTGCGGAGGCCTGCTCCAGGGCTTAGTAACTGCTGTTACTCCAGTCTATGTACATTTGGTAGGATGAATATGGTGCGTCATCTCACTTGTATAAATGCAGCACAGCAGATGAATATAGTTATACAGATGCATATTTATACTAGTCCTAGTGGTATCTCTGTCAGTTATTCTATGGCAGGTCTAGATATTTTCCTTAGCAACTGTAGCTAACTGTAGTTCATATTCTTTTATTAGAGCTGTCTGTTCCTATGCACAATGGTTCTGCACCCGTACATCAGAACACAGCTATGGACAGTGAGGGATCCTGTGGCTTGGACAGATAATGTTGCTCAGCACACCTCTCCTCCTGAGATTATGTGATATTTGGCAACCTTCTATGGGGCCTATTTATCATTGTATATTCGCAGCTATATCCCCCATGCTTACAGCTTGTGTTCCTGAATGAGACAACGCTATGGAAAAATAACACAGACACCCTTGAGTTAGTTCAGATTGGTGTATTGTAAGAGAGCATTAGGCATTATATATATGTCAGATCCTGGATGTTAGCTCCCTGCAGTCCATGGTCGATATCTTTGACTGATGGATCTGATGGATCTATAATGCACCTAGGTGGAATGTGCCATCGAGAGGTCTCAGTCCCCCGGATTAGATGGTACTTGTACAGGGGCGGTGGTGGATTCATATATTGGGCAGCTCCTGAGAGATGAATTTCTGGAGTCTCACTAGATATTGCCTGTGCTTATGTAAATCCGTGTGCCCTCCTCCTTCCACCCAGAGAGGCTTTACAGCAGTTGGGCAGCGCTCATACATTGTCAGCCCATGGCAGAAGTCCACAACCGCATCTTTAGTCCCATGGATGATGAGTACCGGGCAGGTGACCTTGGAGATTTTGTCGATGCTGCAAAGGACATGATACAAAGGGATTATACAACAGAAACAGCATGGAGCTATCACACATGTAAAACGGCCACTAAACATATAGAATGGAAATAATGCATCAGGTAACATGCAGAGCTGCTCATGTAGAAGGTCACATACAGGACTTTGGCAGAGCAATGTTGGACAATGAATCTACTGTTGGTAATGAGCCCAGTGCAATCTATTGACCTAATAAGCCAAAGTCATGCACAAGACTTCAACTTGTTTCTGTTATACAATACAAATAGGATGAAAGAGGAATAGTGCCGTATTTCCCATTTATAAGCAGCTATGATATATTGGGAGTAAAACCGGTGCCAGAGGTAACTTATCTGGGGATCCAGTGTTTAAGTTCTGCAGAAGTAGCCTCAATGTTGTACACACTCCCACTGCAGCTACGCCGGCTCCCGCAAACCGACAACTTGCTGCCTGTATGAGAAGACATTGAGGCGGCTGTAGTGAGGAGAGTGCGCAGACACCGGGGTCAATTGCTCACACAGGCAGAGCATTGCTCGCCAATGCGAGCATGCGAGATGAAGAGGGGCAGCAGTAGATGCAGGGTGTTACAAAACTGACAAGAGACACAGGGCCATAGCCCCCCAGAAAGGTTTCTGGTAGGGAATTATCCTGTTAGTTTTCCAATCAGAAAAGACTCATGTACTCTAATTGGATTAGCATTCGGTATAAGATGGGATGGGTTCAGTATGCTATCCCAGTGGTTGGGATACCGGTGGTCACATGACCGTCACCGGCATTCTGACATTGAAGATCGGTGGAGGGGGTAAGTGTTTTTACTCATCCCTACCCTAACCTCCCGGGTGTGGCAGCTAGGGCTAACTCCCTGGGGGTGGTGGCTAGGGATAACCCTTGGGGGGTTGGCAGCTAGGGCTAAACCCCCCCCATGCCTAACTCTAATCACCGCGGGCCCTAACACTAAAGCTCTCCACTATACTTACCTTCAGTGGTCGGTATTCCAGTGCCTGTGTACCAAGTGGTGTTGGCATTCCGGCGTCGGTCACATGACCGCCGGCACCCCGTCCATTGGAATGCTGAAGACATCCCACTGGGATACACATACAAACTGATTGGGCCAACAGAGCTGGGGGTGTATTTACTAAAGTTCGATATTTATTAATTTCAAATTGAGAGAAATCAATCTAAATGGATGTTGCATTCCGGGGGATAAAACACACATTTACTAACATTGAAAAAAATATATAAAAAGATTATGTGTTAGTAAATGTGTGTTTTAGAACACAACATCCGTCCAGATGGATCTCCAACAGATAAAAATTGATGGAAATGGACATTTAGTAGATATACCCCTGTTGTTTGCCTGCCAAAGCGCACCTAGGGGCCAATTCAGTTATCCAGTACGTGGGCTGACCCTGGTACTGCTTGCTCCCAGCACATACTAAACCCCACAAGTAACCTACAGCTTAATATAAAAACACAGCAATGTCTTACTTGGTGAAGGCATCCCAACAGTAGGCCCTCCGGGCGTTAGGATAGCCCATCCGCACACCTGACATGAGCGCCCCGTGCAGTATTACTGCTGCACATTTGTAGCGCGTGGCAAGGTCAACTGCCGGTGCTGTCCCAATGCTCTCTCCATACAGGATGATATTTTCCGCCGGGACTCCATATCTGTAGAGATAAAGCAGAAAAATGATCAAACTCCAATTACATCACTTCTATTGTGGTTCCTTATGGGAAACTTGTATATAAAGGCTGGATATCTGAACTAGGTAAATGACTGGATAACTTATATGAGTGATAGGCAGTGTATGTGTGGAACAGGACTACATAGGTTATGCACATTTACCTAGTTCCAGTCAGCTAGGAACACTAAGGAGCTAGGGGAGGGGAGCGTCCAGTCACATTGGAAGGAAACCCCTCTATGCTGCTAGATAGAATGGGGAGCCCAATAATGCAACATACTCTTACAGCACAGTACATATGGCAGTGCGTCCTATGAGGCAGGAGAGCAGAGGAAAGTGTCACCCCCTGCTTCTGCAGTAGTTACATCCTTTGGCTAAGACCCTATAATGCCAGAAATATATACCCACTGTCTTTATGTAAGCAAGTCCCAATACACCGATTACATTTATACTGTATAACCAGTTCATGCGGGGAGAGGAGTATATAAACTAATAGGAGCACAATACACAGCATATACATTCACCCTACGTAGTAAATAGTAGCCCTTACTGTAGCATATCCCCCACATACATACAGGACACCCATACACCACATGCAGGGTGTCAGGCAGAGGCTGTGTGGGGGCTGGGGAAGACTCATACACCCCAATCATACATACCGGGTCCTCAGGGCGAGCCAAGCTGCCTCGATGTCTGCATATGCGTTCTTCTCGCTTGGCTTTCCGCTGCTCACCCCATAGCCGGAGTAGTCGTAGGAGAATATATTGCACTTGATCTTGGAGCCTAGGGCAAGGTAGTGTCTGCACATCTTGCCTAGGTCAACAGCACAGTCGTGAGAGTAGAGGAGTGTGTAGCGGCTCCCAGGGACGCAGCGGACGTACATACAGGCCAGGCTATTCCCCCGCTTGGTGGTACAGCGGAACATCTCTACAGCGTCCAGCTTCTGCTGGGAGTGTGGCCAGTTAGCCCCTTCTGATAGCTGCAGATTACATACGGGAGGTAGACAGATTGTGGGGTCCACCTGCTCATCCTGCGCCAGGTCCTGTGCTGGGGCTGCCTCAATCTCACGTAGCGTGTACGTAGGCTCCGGGGGGTGAAAGGCCAGTTTGGCAATAATGCAGTTCAGCCTAGGTGGGCAGCAAAAGATCGAAAACAGCCTCCTCCACGAGAGGCCGTACATCCTCAAAGAGGGGTGTTGGGCCCGGTCCTAACACTCTGGACACTGGGCAGTGATCTTATAATAATAGTTCTATATAAAATACTTAATATAGCTATTCTAATCTAATAGTAATAATTATAAATAAAAGCTTAACAGCTCTGATAAAGACGCGACTTCTCACACTGATGTCTGGGAAGCAACTATTCTCTCTGAGTAACATCCAAGTGGATATGAGGTTATGACACGATTGTGACATCACAGACACTACCTGTCACTGACCAGGGCTGCATTGTGACATCACAGACACTACCTGTCCCTGACCAGGGCTGCAGCCTCAGCACCCAGCTGTCATTGTTACTGTATATTACTAGATTAGAGATGTATTGGTCATTACTATAACGTTTGTACATAATGTTTATCTATAGAATAAATGTAGCACACACATACTGTATATGAAATGTCACCTGTGTGATTATGGCCAAATATGTAGTGTGTATGGCTCCCTGCGCCCCTCACTTCTCCACCATTCCCTGATTGCAGGTAATCAGCGGAGGAGCGCACCAGCGCCTACTTCCATATATTACGCACCCATCCTTAGTCATGGCACATAATGATTACACGTTCCATATAACGCTATAGCATAACTGAGTCAGTACCAGTTATATTACAGCAATTCACATCGTTCCACTGTAATTTTTAGAACAATCCTAGAGGGCTTATTAACAATAGATTCCATGTATAGCACTCAACCTTTATATACATAATATTATTATAAGGGCCCGGTCTACAGTATCTATCTACAGTATTTATCTATATTCATATCTACAGTATCTATCTTCATATCTACAGTTATCTATCTATCTATCTATCTATCTTCATATCTACAGTTTCTATCTATATTCATATCTACATTATCTATCTTCATATCTACAGTTATCTATCTATCTATCATCTATCTATCTATCTATCTATCTATCTATCTATCTATCTATCTATCTATCTTCATATCTACAGTATCTATCTATCTATCTATCTATCTATCTATCTATCATCTATCTTCATATCTACAGTATCTATCTTCATATCTACAGTATCCTATCTATCTTACTATCTTCATATCTACAGTATCTATCTATCTATCTATCTATCTATCTATCTATCTATCTATCTATCTATCTATCTATCTATCTATCTATCTTCATATCTACAGTCTCTATCTATCTATCTATCTATCTATCTATCTATCTTTCTTCATATCTACCATTTCTATCTATATTCATATCTACAGTATCTGTGTATCTATCTATCTATCTATCTATCTATCTATCTATCTATCTATCTATCTATCTATCTATCTATCTATCTTCATATCTACATTATCTATCTATCTATCTATCTATCTATCTTCATATTTACAGTTTCTATCTATATTCATATTTACAGTTTCTATCTATCTATCTATCTATCTATCTATCTATCTATCTATCTATCTATCTTCATATCTACAGTACTACAGTATTCTATCTATCTATCTATCTATCTATCTATCTATCTATCTATCTATCTATCTATCTTCATATCTACAGTATCCTATCTATCTATCTATCTATCTATCTTCATATCTACAGTATCCTATCTATCTATCTATCTATCTATCTATCTATCTATCTATCTATCTATCTATCTATCTATCTATCTATCTTCATATCTACAGTATCTATCTATCTATGTATCTATGTATCTATGTATCTATCTATCTATCTATCTATCTATCTATCTATCTATCTATCTATCTATCTATCTATCTATCTATCTTCATATCTACAGTTTCTATCTATATTCATATCTACAGTATCTATCTTCATATCTACAGTTATCTATCTATCTATCTATCTATCTATCTATCTATCTATCTATCTATCTATCTATCTAAATTGCTCTACTGTCTTAGCCTCTACCACCTCTGATGGGAGGCTAGTCCACTTGTCCAATACCCTTTCTGTGAAGTAATTTTTTCTCAAATTTCCCCTGAATCCCTCCCCCCATCCAAATGTAATAGCCTCTCCTCTGATAGTCTGACACAGGGAGGGGACTATCACCCCGATCTATAACAGTAGTATACAGTATCTGTATTAATCAGGAGTCTGTCTCCCCAGTTACTTATTGAATTTATTTAATCTCCATATACTCCAGGCAGGTGATAATTTCTGCCCTCAATAGAAGATCATTTATTTCACGGCCGCTTATTACAAACCTCTACTGAGAGATACCGCACTTACTGATACTAATATATCAGCAGTATATCACCCTGGCACCAGCCCCCTCCATCTAACTCTTATTAGGTAGCAGTTACATAAATATGCACATCAGTGTGATATCACGCACTAACGGTGGGGCAGATGTGGGGGTGCGGAGGCCTGCTCCAGGGCTTAGTAACTGCTGTTACTCCAGTCTATGTACATTTGGTAGGATGAATATGGTGCGTCATCTCACTTGTATAAATGCAGCACAGCAGATGAATCATGAATATAGTTATACAGATGCATATTTATACTAGTCCTAGTGGTATCTCTGTCAGTAATTCTATGGCAGGTCTAGATATTTTCCTTAGCAACTGTAGCTAACTGTAGTTCATATTCTTTTATTGGAGCTGTCTGTTCCTATGCACAATGGTTCTGCACCCGTACATCAGAACACAGCTATGGACAGTGAGGGATCCTGTGGCTTGGACAGATAATGTTGCTCAGCACACCTCTCCTCCTGAGATTATGTGATATTTGGCAACCTTCTATGGGGCCTATTTATCATTGTATATTCGCAGCTATATCCCCCATGCTTACAGCTTGTGTTCCTGAATGAGACAACGCTATGGAAAAATAACACAGACACCCTTGAGTTAGTTCAGATTGGTGTATTGTAAGAGAGCATTAGGCATTATATATATGTCAGATCCTGGATGTTAGCTCCCTGCAGTCCATGGTCGATATCTTTGACTGATGGATCTGATGGATCTATAATGCACCTAGGTGGAATGTGCCATCGAGAGGTCTCAGTCCCCCGGATTAGATGGTACTTGTACAGGGGCGGTGGTGGATTCATATATTGGGCAGCTCCTGAGAGATGAATTTCTGGAGTCTCACTAGATATTGCCTGTGCTTATGTAAATCCGTGTGCCCTCCTCCTTCCACCCAGAGAGGCTTTACAGCAGTTGGGCAGCGCTCATACATTGTCAGCCCATGGCAGAAGTCCACAACCGCATCTTTAGTCCCATGGATGATGAGTACCGGGCAGGTGACCTTGGAGATTTTGTCGATGCTGCAAAGGACATGATACAAAGGGATTATACAACAGAAACAGCATGGAGCTATCACACATGTAAAACGGACACTAAACATATAGAATGGAAATAATGCATCAGGTAACATGCAGAGCTGCTCATGTAGAAGGTCACATACAGGACTTTGGCAGAGCAATGTTGGACAATGAATCTACTGTTGGTAATGAGCCCAGTGCAATCTATTGACCTAATAAGCCAAAGTCATGCACAAGACTTCAACTTGTTTCTGTTATACAATACAAATAGGATGAAAGAGGAATAGTGCCGTATTTCCCATTTATAAGCAGCTATGATATATTGGGAGTAAAACCGGTGCCAGAGGTAACTTATCTGGGGATCCAGTGTTTAAGTTCTGCAGAAGTAGCCTCAATGTTGTACACACTCCCTCTGCAGCTACGCCGGCTCCCGCAAACCGACAACTTGCTGCCTGTATGAGAAGACATTGGGGCGGCTGTAGTGAGGAGAGTGCGCAGACACCGGGGTCAATTGCTCACACAGGCAGAGCATTGCTCGCCAATGCGAGCATGCGAGATGAAGAGGGGCAGCAGTAGATGCAGGGTGTTACAAAACTGACAAGAGACACAGGGCCATAGCCCCCCAGAAAGGTTTCTGGTAGGGAATTATCCTGTTAGTTTTCCAATCAGAAAAGACTCATGTACTCTAATTGGATTAGCATTCGGTATAAGATGGGATGGGTTCAGTATGCTATCCCAGTGGTTGGGATACCGGTGGTCACATGATCGTCACCGGCATTCTGACATTGAAAATCGGTGGAGGGGGTAAGTGTTTTTACTCATCCCTACCCTAACCTCCCGGGGGTGGCAGCTAGGGCTAACTCCCTGGGGGTGGTGGCTAGGGATAACCCTTGGGGGGTTGGCAGCTAGGGCTAAACCCCCCCCGTGCCTAACTCTAATCACCGCGGGCCCTAACACTAAAGCTCTCCACTATACTTACCTTCAGTGGTCGGTATTCCAGTGCCTGTGTACCAAGTGGTGTTGGCATTCCGGCGTCGGTCACCCCGTCCATTGGAATGCTGAAGACATCCCACTGGGATACACATACAAACTGATTGGGCCAACAGAGCTGGGGGTGTATTTACTAAAGTTCGATATTTATTAATTTCAAATTGAGAGAAATCAATCTAAATGGATGTTGCATTCCGGGGGATAAAACACACATTTACTAACATTGAAAAAATAATATAAAAAGATTATGTGTTAGTAAATGTGTGTTTTAGAACACAACATCCATCCAGATGGATCTCCAACAGATGAAAATTGATGGAAATGGACATTTAGTAGATATACCCCTGTTGTTTGCCTGCCAAAGCGCACCTAGGGGCCAATTCAGTTATCCAGTACGTGGGCTGACCCTGGTACTGCTTGCTCCCAGCACATACTAAACCCCACAAGTAACCTACAGCTTAGTATAAAAACACAGCAATGTCTTACTTGGTGAAGGCATCCCAACAGTAGGCCCTCCGGGCGTTAGGATAGCCCATCCGCACACCTGACATGAGCGCCCCGTGCAGTATTACTGCTGCACATTTGTAGCGCGTGGCAAGGTCAACTGCCGGTGCTGTCCCAATGCTCTCTCCATACAGGATGATATTTTCCGCCGGGACTCCATATCTGTAGAGATAAAGCAGAAAAATGATCAAACTCCAATTACATCACTTCTATTGTGGTTCCTTATGGGAAACTTGTATATAAAGGCTGGATATCTGAACTAGGTAAATGACTGGATAACTTATATGAGTGATAGGCAGTGTATGTGTGGAACAGGACTACATAGGTTATGCACATTTACCTAGTTCCAGTCAGCTAGGAACACTAAGGAGCTAGGGGAGGGGAGCGTCCAGTCACATTGGAAGGAAACCCCTCTATGCTGCTAGATAGAATGGGGAGCCCAATAATGCAACATACTCTTACAGCACAGTACATATGGCAGTGCGTCCTATGAGGCAGGAGAGCAGAGGAAAGTGTCACCCCCTGCTTCTGCAGTAGTTACATCCTTTGGCTAAGACCCTATAATGCCAGAAATATATACCCACTGTCTTTATGTAAGCAAGTCCCAATACACCGATTACATTTATACTGTATAACCAGTTCATGCGGGGAGAGGAGTATATAAACTAATAGGAGCACAATACACAGCATATACATTCACCCTACGTAGTAAATAGTAGCCCTTACTGTAGCATATCCCCCACATACATACAGGACACCCATACACCACATGCAGGGTGTCAGGCAGAGGCTGTGTGGGGGCTGGGGAAGACTCATACACCCCAATCATACATACCGGGTCCTCAGGGCGAGCCAAGCTGCCTCGATGTCTGCATATGCGTTCTTCTCGCTTGGCTTTCCGCTGCTCACCCCATAGCCGGAGTAGTCGTAGGAGAATATATTGCACTTGATCTTGGAGCCTAGGGCAAGGTAGCGTCTGCACATCTTGCCTAGGTCAACAGCACAGTCGTGAGAGTAGAGGAGTGTGTAGCGGCTCCCAGGGACGCAGCGGACGTACATACAGGCCAGGCTATTCCCCCGCTTGGTGGTACAGCGGAACATCTCTACAGCGTCCAGCTTCTGCTGGGAGTGTGGCCAGTTAGCCCCTTCTGATAGCTGCAGATTACATACGGGAGGTAGACAGATTGTGGGGTCCACCTGCTCATCCTGCGCCAGGTCCTGTGCTGGGGCTGCCTCAATCTCACGTAGCGTGTACGTAGGCTCCGGGGGGTGAAAGGCCAGTTTGGCAATAATGCAGTTCAGCCTAGGTGGGCAGCAAAAGATCGAAAACAGCCTCCTCCACGAGAGGCCGTACATCCTCAAAGAGGGGTGTTGGGCCCGGTCCTAACACTCTGGACACTGGGCAGTGATCTTATAATAATAGTTCTATATAAAATACTTAATATAGCTATTCTAATCTAATAGTAATAATTATAAATAAAAGCTTAACAGCTCTGATAAAGACGCGACTTCTCACACTGATGTCTGGGAAGCAACTATTCTCTCTGAGTAACATCCAAGTGGATATGAGGTTATGACACGATTGTGACATCACAGACACTACCTGTCACTGACCAGGGCTGCATTGTGACATCACAGACACTACCTGTCCCTGACCAGGGCTGCAGCCTCAGCACCCAGCTGTCATTGTTACTGTATATTACTAGATTAGAGATGTATTGGTCATTACTATAACGTTTGTACATAATGTTTATCTATAGAATAAATGTAGCACACACATACTGTATATGAAATGTCACCTGTGTGATTATGGCCAAATATGTAGTGTGTATGGCTCCCTGCGCCCCTCACTTCTCCACCATTCCCTGATTGCAGGTAATCAGCGGAGGAGCGCACCAGCGCCTACTTCCATATATTACGCACCCATCCTTAGTCATGGCACATAATGATTACACGTTCCATATAACGCTATAGCATAACTGAGTCAGTACCAGTTATATTACAGCAATTCACATCGTTCCACTGTAATTTTTAGAACAATCCTAGAGGGCTTATTAACAATAGATTCCATGTATAGCACTCAACCTTTATATACATAATATTATTATAAGGGCCCGGTCTACAGTATCTATCTACAGTATTTATCTATATTCATATCTACAGTATCTATCTTCATATCTACAGTTATCTATCTATCTATCTATCTATCTATCTATCTATCTATCTATCTATCTTCATATCTACAGTTTCTATCTATATTCATATCTACATTATCTATCTTCATATCTACAGTTATCTATCTATCTATCATCTATCTATCTATCTATCTATCTATCTATCTATCTATCTATCTATCTATCTATCTATCTATCTTCATATCTACAGTATCTATCTATCTATCTATCTATCTATCTATCTATCTATCTATCTATCTATCTATCATCTATCTTCATATCTACAGTATCTATCTTCATATCTACAGTATCCTATCTATCTTACTATCTTCATATCTACAGTATCTATCTATCTATCTATCTATCTATCTTCATATCTACAGTCTCTATCTATCTATCTATCTATCTATCTATCTATCTATCTTTCTTCATATCTACCATTTCTATCTATATTCATATCTACAGTATCTGTGTATCTATCTATCTATCTATCTATCTATCTATCTATCTATCTATCTATCTATCTATCTATCTTCATATCTACATTATCTATCTATCTATCTATCTATCTATCTTCATATTTACAGTTTCTATCTATATTCATATTTACAGTTTCTATCTATCTATCTATCTATCTATCTATCTATCTATCTATCTTCATATCTACAGTACTACAGTATTCTATCTATCTATCTATCTATCTATCTATCTATCTATCTATCTATCTATCTTCATATCTACAGTATCCTATCTATCTATCTATCTATCTATCTATCTTCATATCTACAGTATCCTATCTATCTATCTATCTATCTATCTATCTATCTATCTATCTATCTATCTATCTATCTATCTATCTATCTATCTTCATATCTACAGTATCTATCTATCTATGTATCTATGTATCTATGTATCTATCTATCTATCTATCTATCTATCTTCATATCTACAGTTTCTATCTATATTCATATCTACAGTATCTATCTTCATATCTACAGTTATCTATCTATCTATCTATCTATCTATCTATCTATCTATCTATCTATCTATCTATCTATCTATCTATCTAAATTGCTCTACTGTCTTAGCCTCTACCACCTCTGATGGGAGGCTAGTCCACTTGTCCAATACCCTTTCTGTGAAGTAATTTTTTCTCAAATTTCCCCTGAATCCCTCCCCCCATCCAAATGTAATAGCCTCTCCTCTGATAGTCTGACACAGGGAGGGGACTATCACCCCGATCTATAACAGTAGTATACAGTATCTGTATTAATCAGGAGTCTGTCTCCCCAGTTACTTATTGAATTTATTTAATCTCCATATACTCCAGGCAGGTGATAATTTCTGCCCTCAATAGAAGATCATTTATTTCACGGCCGCTTATTACAAACCTCTACTGAGAGATACCGCACTTACTGATACTAATATATCAGCAGTATATCACCCTGGCACCAGCCCCCTCCATCTAACTCTTATTAGGTAGCAGTTACATAAATATGCACATCAGTGTGATATCACGCACTAACGGTGGGGCAGATGTGGGGGTGCGGAGGCCTGCTCCAGGGCTTAGTAACTGCTGTTACTCCAGTCTATGTACATTTGGTAGGATGAATATGGTGCGTCATCTCACTTGTATAAATGCAGCACAGCAGATGAATATAGTTATACAGATGCATATTTATACTAGTCCTAGTGGTATCTCTGTCAGTTATTCTATGGCAGGTCTAGATATTTTCCTTAGCAACTGTAGCTAACTGTAGTTCATATTCTTTTATTGGAGCTGTCTGTTCCTATGCACAATGGTTCTGCACCCGTACATCAGAACACAGCTATGGACAGTGAGGGATCCTGTGGCTTGGACAGATAATGTTGCTCAGCACACCTCTCCTCCTGAGATTATGTGATATTTGGCAACCTTCTATGGGGCCTATTTATCATTGTATATTCGCAGCTATATCCCCCATGCTTACAGCTTGTGTTCCTGAATGAGACAACGCTATGGAAAAATAACACAGACACCCTTGAGTTAGTTCAGATTGGTGTATTGTAAGAGAGCATTAGGCATTATATATATGTCAGATCCTGGATGTTAGCTCCCTGCAGTCCATGGTCGATATCTTTGACTGATGGATCTGATGGATCTATAATGCACCTAGGTGGAATGTGCCATCGAGAGGTCTCAGTCCCCCGGATTAGATGGTACTTGTACAGGGGCGGTGGTGGATTCATATATTGGGCAGCTCCTGAGAGATGAATTTCTGGAGTCTCACTAGATATTGCCTGTGCTTATGTAAATCCGTGTGCCCTCCTCCTTCCACCCAGAGAGGCTTTACAGCAGTTGGGCAGCGCTCATACATTGTCAGCCCATGGCAGAAGTCCACAACCGCATCTTTAGTCCCATGGATGATGAGTACCGGGCAGGTGACCTTGGAGATTTTGTCGATGCTGCAAAGGACATGATACAAAGGGATTATACAACAGAAACAGCATGGAGCTATCACACATGTAAAACGGACACTAAACATATAGAATGGAAATAATGCATCAGGTAACATGCAGAGCTGCTCATGTAGAAGGTCACATACAGGACTTTGGCAGAGCAATGTTGGACAATGAATCTACTGTTGGTAATGAGCCCAGTGCAATCTATTGACCTAATAAGCCAAAGTCATGCACAAGACTTCAACTTGTTTCTGTTATACAATACAAATAGGATGAAAGAGGAATAGTGCCGTATTTCCCATTTATAAGCAGCTATGATATATTGGGAGTAAAACCGGTGCCAGAGGTAACTTATCTGGGGATCCAGTGTTTAAGTTCTGCAGAAGTAGCCTCAATGTTGTACACACTCCCACTGCAGCTACGCCGGCTCCCGCAAACCGACAACTTGCTGCCTGTATGAGAAGACATTGAGGCGGCTGTAGTGAGGAGAGTGCGCAGACACCGGGGTCAATTGCTCACACAGGCAGAGCATTGCTCGCCAATGCGAGCATGCGAGATGAAGAGGGGCAGCAGTAGATGCAGGGTGTTACAAAACTGACAAGAGACACAGGGCCATAGCCCCCCAGAAAGGTTTCTGGTAGGGAATTATCCTGTTAGTTTTCCAATCAGAAAAGACTCATGTACTCTAATTGGATTAGCATTCGGTATAAGATGGGATGGGTTCAGTATGCTATCCCAGTGGTTGGGATACCGGTGGTCACATGACCGTCACCGGCATTCTGACATTGAAGATCGGTGGAGGGGGTAAGTGTTTTTACTCATCCCTACCCTAACCTCCCGGGTGTGGCAGCTAGGGCTAACTCCCTGGGGGTGGTGGCTAGGGATAACCCTTGGGGGGTTGGCAGCTAGGGCTAAACCCCCCCAGTGCCTAACTCTAATCACCGCGGGCCCTAACACTAAAGCTCTCCACTATACTTACCTTCAGTGGTCGGTATTCCAGTGCCTGTGTACCAAGTGGTGTTGGCATTCCGGCGTCGGTCACATGACCGCCGGCACCCCGTCCATTGGAATGCTGAAGACATCCCACTGGGATACACATACAAACTGATTGGGCCAACAGAGCTGGGGGTGTATTTACTAAAGTTCGATATTTATTAATTTCAAATTGAGAGAAATCAATCTAAATGGATGTTGCATTCCGGGGGATAAAACACACATTTACTAACATTGAAAAAAATATATAAAAAGATTATGTGTTAGTAAATGTGTGTTTTAGAACACAACATCCATCCAGATGGATCTCCAACAGATAAAAATTGATGGAAATGGACATTTAGTAGATATACCCCTGTTGTTTGCCTGCCAAAGCGCACCTAGGGGCCAATTCAGTTATCCAGTACGTGGGCTGACCCTGGTACTGCTTGCTCCCAGCACATACTAAACCCCACAAGTAACCTACAGCTTAATATAAAAACACAGCAATGTCTTACTTGGTGAAGGCATCCCAACAGTAGGCCCTCCGGGCGTTAGGATAGCCCATCCGCACACCTGACATGAGCGCCCCGTGCAGTATTACTGCTGCACATTTGTAGCGCGTGGCAAGGTCAACTGCCGGTGCTGTCCCAATGCTCTCTCCATACAGGATGATATTTTCCGCCGGGACTCCATATCTGTAGAGATAAAGCAGAAAAATGATCAAACTCCAATTACATCACTTCTATTGTGGTTCCTTATGGGAAACTTGTATATAAAGGCTGGATATCTGAACTAGGTAAATGACTGGATAACTTATATGAGTGATAGGCAGTGTATGTGTGGAACAGGACTACATAGGTTATGCACATTTACCTAGTTCCAGTCAGCTAGGAACACTAAGGAGCTACGGGAGGGGAGCGTCCAGTCACATTGGAAGGAAACCCCTCTTTGCTGCTAGATAGAATGGGGAGCCCAATAATGCAACATACTCTTACAGCACAGTACATATGGCAGTGCGTCCTATGAGGCAGGAGAGCAGAGGAAAGTGTCACCCCCTGCTTCTGCAGTAGTTACATCCTTTGGCTAAGACCCTATAATGCCAGAAATATATACCCACTGTCTTTATGTAAGCAAGTCCCAATACACCGATTACATTTATACTGTATAACCAGTTCATGTGGGGAGAGGAGTATATAAACTAATAGGAGCACAATACACAGCATATACATTCACCCTACGTAGTAAATAGTAGCCCTTACTGTAGCATATCCCCCACATACATACAGGACACCCATACACCACATGCAGGGTGTCAGGCAGAGGCTGTGTGGGGGCTGGGGAAGACTCATACACCCCAATCATACATACCGGTCCTCAGGGCGAGCCAAGCTGCCTCGATGTCTGCATATGCGTTCTTCTCGCTTGGCTTTCCGCTGCTCACCCCATAGCCGGAGTAGTCGTAGGAGAATATATTGCACTTGATCTTGGAGCCTAGGGCAAGGTAGCGTCTGCACATCTTGCCTAGGTCAACAGCACAGTCGTGAGAGTAGAGGAGTGTGTAGCGGCTCCCAGGGACGCAGCGGACGTACATACAGGCCAGGCTATTCCCCCGCTTGGTGGTACAGCGGAACATCTCTACAGCGTCCAGCTTCTGCTGGGAGTGTGGCCAGTTAGCCCCTTCTGATAGCTGCAGATTACATACGGGAGGTAGACAGATTGTGGGGTCCACCTGCTCATCCTGCGCCAGGTCCTGTGCTGGGGCTGCCTCAATCTCACGTAGCGTGTACGTAGGCTCCGGGGGGTGAAAGGCCAGTTTGGCAATAATGCAGTTCAGCCTAGGTGGGCAGCAAAAGATCGAAAACAGCCTCCTCCACGAGAGGCCGTACATCCTCAAAGAGGGGTGTTGGGCCCGGTCCTAACACTCTGGACACTGGGCAGTGATCTTATAATAATAGTTCTATATAAAATACTTAATATAGCTATTCTAATCTAATAGTAATAATTATAAATAAAAGCTTAACAGCTCTGATAAAGACGCGACTTCTCACACTGATGTCTGGGAAGCAACTATTCTCTCTGAGTAACATCCAAGTGGATATGAGGTTATGACACGATTGTGACATCACAGACACTACCTGTCACTGACCAGGGCTGCATTGTGACATCACAGACACTACCTGTCCCTGACCAGGGCTGCAGCCTCAGCACCCAGCTGTCATTGTTACTGTATATTACTAGATTAGAGATGTATTGGTCATTACTATAACGTTTGTACATAATGTTTATCTATAGAATAAATGTAGCACACACATACTGTATATGAAATGTCACCTGTGTGATTATGGCCAAATATGTAGTGTGTATGGCTCCCTGCGCCCCTCACTTCTCCACCATTCCCTGATTGCAGGTAATCAGCGGAGGAGCGCACCAGCGCCTACTTCCATATATTACGCACCCATCCTTAGTCATGGCACATAATGATTACACGTTCCATATAACGCTATAGCATAACTGAGTCAGTACCAGTTATATTACAGCAATTCACATCGTTCCACTGTAATTTTTAGAACAATCCTAGAGGGCTTATTAACAATAGATTCCATGTATAGCACTCAACCTTTATATACATAATATTATTATAAGGGCCCGGTCTACAGTATCTATCTACAGTATTTATCTATATTCATATCTACAGTATCTATCTTCATATCTACAGTTATCTATCTATCTATCTATCTATCTTCATATCTACAGTTTCTATCTATATTCATATCTACATTATCTATCTTCATATCTACAGTTATCTATCTATCTATCATCTATCTATCTATCTATCTATCTATCTATCTATCTATCTATCTATCTATCTTCATATCTACAGTATCTATCTATCTATCTATCTATCTATCTATCTATCTATCTATCTATCTATCTATCTATCATCTATCTTCATATCTACAGTATCTATCTTCATATCTACAGTATCCTATCTATCTTACTATCTTCATATCTACAGTATCTATCTATCTATCTATCTATCTATCTATCTATCTATCTATCTATCTTCATATCTACAGTCTCTATCTATCTATCTATCTATCTATCTATCTTTCTTCATATCTACCATTTCTATCTATATTCATATCTACAGTATCTGTGTATCTATCTATCTATCTATCTATCTATCTATCTATCTATCTATCTATCTATCTATCTTCATATCTACATTATCTATCTATCTATCTATCTATCTATCTATCTATCTATCTATCTTCATATTTACAGTTTCTATCTATATTCATATTTACAGTTTCTATCTATCTATCTATCTATCTATCTATCTATCTATCTTCATATCTACAGTACTACAGTATTCTATCTATCTATCTATCTATCTATCTATCTATCTATCTTCATATCTACAGTATCCTATCTATCTATCTATCTATCTATCTTCATATCTACAGTATCCTATCTATCTATCTATCTATCTATCTATCTATCTATCTATCTATCTATCTATCTATCTATCTATCTATCTTCATATCTACAGTATCTATCTATCTATGTATCTATGTATCTATGTATCTATCTATCTATCTATCTATCTATCTTCATATCTACAGTTTCTATCTATATTCATATCTACAGTATCTATCTTCATATCTACAGTTATCTATCTATCTATCTATCTATCTATCTATCTATCTATCTATCTATCTATCTATCTATCTATCTATCTATCTATCTAAATTGCTCTACTGTCTTAGCCTCTACCACCTCTGATGGGAGGCTAGTCCACTTGTCCAATACCCTTTCTGTGAAGTAATTTTTTCTCAAATTTCCCCTGAATCCCTCCCCCCATCCAAATGTAATAGCCTCTCCTCTGATAGTCTGACACAGGGAGGGGACTATCACCCCGATCTATAACAGTAGTATACAGTATCTGTATTAATCAGGAGTCTGTCTCCCCAGTTACTTATTGAATTTATTTAATCTCCATATACTCCAGGCAGGTGATAATTTCTGCCCTCAATAGAAGATCATTTATTTCACGGCCGCTTATTACAAACCTCTACTGAGAGATACCGCACTTACTGATACTAATATATCAGCAGTATATCACCCTGGCACCAGCCCCCTCCATCTAACTCTTATTAGGTAGCAGTTACATAAATATGCACATCAGTGTGATATCACGCACTAACGGTGGGGCAGATGTGGGGGTGCGGAGGCCTGCTCCAGGGCTTAGTAACTGCTGTTACTCCAGTCTATGTACATTTGGTAGGATGAATATGGTGCGTCATCTCACTTGTATAAATGCAGCACAGCAGATGAATCATGAATATAGTTATACAGATGCATATTTATACTAGTCCTAGTGGTATCTCTGTCAGTAATTCTATGGCAGGTCTAGATATTTTCCTTAGCAACTGTAGCTAACTGTAGTTCATATTCTTTTATTGGAGCTGTCTGTTCCTATGCACAATGGTTCTGCACCCGTACATCAGAACACAGCTATGGACAGTGAGGGATCCTGTGGCTTGGACAGATAATGTTGCTCAGCACACCTCTCCTCCTGAGATTATGTGATATTTGGCAACCTTCTATGGGGCCTATTTATCATTGTATATTCGCAGCTATATCCCCCATGCTTACAGCTTGTGTTCCTGAATGAGACAACGCTATGGAAAAATAACACAGACACCCTTGAGTTAGTTCAGATTGGTGTATTGTAAGAGAGCATTAGGCATTATATATATGTCAGATCCTGGATGTTAGCTCCCTGCAGTCCATGGTCGATATCTTTGACTGATGGATCTGATGGATCTATAATGCACCTAGGTGGAATGTGCCATCGAGAGGTCTCAGTCCCCCGGATTAGATGGTACTTGTACAGGGGCGGTGGTGGATTCATATATTGGGCAGCTCCTGAGAGATGAATTTCTGGAGTCTCACTAGATATTGCCTGTGCTTATGTAAATCCGTGTGCCCTCCTCCTTCCACCCAGAGAGGCTTTACAGCAGTTGGGCAGCGCTCATACATTGTCAGCCCATGGCAGAAGTCCACAACCGCATCTTTAGTCCCATGGATGATGAGTACCGGGCAGGTGACCTTGGAGATTTTGTCGATGCTGCAAAGGACATGATACAAAGGGATTATACAACAGAAACAGCATGGAGCTATCACACATGTAAAACGGCCACTAAACATATAGAATGGAAATAATGCATCAGGTAACATGCAGAGCTGCTCATGTAGAAGGTCACATACAGGACTTTGGCAGAGCAATGTTGGACAATGAATCTACTGTTGGTAATGAGCCCAGTGCAATCTATTGACCTAATAAGCCAAAGTCATGCACAAGACTTCAACTTGTTTCTGTTATACAATACAAATAGGATGAAAGAGGAATAGTGCCGTATTTCCCATTTATAAGCAGCTATGATATATTGGGAGTAAAACCGGTGCCAGAGGTAACTTATCTGGGGATCCAGTGTTTAAGTTCTGCAGAAGTAGCCTCAATGTTGTACACACTCCCACTGCAGCTACGCCGGCTCCCGCAAACCGACAACTTGCTGCCTGTATGAGAAGACATTGAGGCGGCTGTAGTGAGGAGAGTGCGCAGACACCGGGGTCAATTGCTCACACAGGCAGAGCATTGCTCGCCAATGCGAGCATGCGAGATGAAGAGGGGCAGCAGTAGATGCAGGGTGTTACAAAACTGACAAGAGACACAGGGCCATAGCCCCCCAGAAAGGTTTCTGGTAGGGAATTATCCTGTTAGTTTTCCAATCAGAAAAGACTCATGTACTCTAATTGGATTAGCATTCGGTATAAGATGGGATGGGTTCAGTATGCTATCCCAGTGGTTGGGATACCGGTGGTCACATGACCGTCACCGGCATTCTGACATTGAAGATCGGTGGAGGGGGTAAGTGTTTTTACTCATCCCTACCCTAACCTCCCGGGTGTGGCAGCTAGGGCTAACTCCCTGGGGGTGGTGGCTAGGGATAACCCTTGGGGGGTTGGCAGCTAGGGCTAAACCCCCCCAGTGCCTAACTCTAATCACCGCGGGCCCTAACACTAAAGCTCTCCACTATACTTACCTTCAGTGGTCGGTATTCCAGTGCCTGTGTACCAAGTGGTGTTGGCATTCCGGCGTCGGTCACATGACCGCCGGCACCCCGTCCATTGGAATGCTGAAGACATCCCACTGGGATACACATACAAACTGATTGGGCCAACAGAGCTGGGGGTGTATTTACTAAAGTTCGATATTTATTAATTTCAAATTGAGAGAAATCAATCTAAATGGATGTTGCATTCCGGGGGATAAAACACACATTTACTAACATTGAAAAAAATATATAAAAAGATTATGTGTTAGTAAATGTGTGTTTTAGAACACAACATCCATCCAGATGGATCTCCAACAGATAAAAATTGATGGAAATGGACATTTAGTAGATATACCCCTGTTGTTTGCCTGCCAACGCGCACCTAGGGGCCAATTCAGTTATCCAGTACGTGGGCTGACCCTGGTACTGCTTGCTCCCAGCACATACTAAACCCCACAAGTAACCTACAGCTTAATATAAAAACACAGCAATGTCTTACTTGGTGAAGGCATCCCAACAGTAGGCCCTCCGGGCGTTAGGATAGCCCATCCGCACACCTGACATGAGCGCCCCGTGCAGTATTACTGCTGCACATTTGTAGCGCGTGGCAAGGTCAACTGCCGGTGCTGTCCCAATGCTCTCTCCATACAGGATGATATTTTCCGCCGGGACTCCATATCTGTAGAGATAAAGCAGAAAAATTATCAAACTCCAATTACATCACTTCTATTGTGGTTCCTTATGGGAAACTTGTATATAAAGGCTGGATATCTGAACTAGGTAAATGACTGGATAACTTATATGAGTGATAGGCAGTGTATGTGTGGAACAGGACTACATAGGTTATGCACATTTACCTAGTTCCAGTCAGCTAGGAACACTAAGGAGCTAGGGGAGGGGAGCGTCCAGTCACATTGGAAGGAAACCCCTCTATGCTGCTAGATAGAATGGGGAGCCCAATAATGCAACATACTCTTACAGCACAGTACATATGGCAGTGCGTCCTATGAGGCAGGAGAGCAGAGGAAAGTGTCACCCCCTGCTTCTGCAGTAGTTACATCCTTTGGCTAAGACCCTATAATGCCAGCAATATATACCCACTGTCTTTATGTAAGCAAGTCCCAATACACCGATTACATTTATACTGTATAACCAGTTCATGCGGGGAGAGGAGTATATAAACTAATAGGAGCACAATACACAGCATATACATTCACCCTACGTAGTAAATAGTAGCCCTTACTGTAGCATATCCCCCACATACATACAGGACACCCATACACCACATGCAGGGTGTCAGGCAGAGGCTGTGTGGGGGCTGGGGAAGACTCATACACCCCAATCATACATACCGGGTCCTCAGGGCGAGCCAAGCTGCCTCGATGTCTGCATATGCGTTCTTCTCGCTTGGCTTTCCGCTGCTCACCCCATAGCCGGAGTAGTCGTAGGAGAATATATTGCACTTGATCTTGGAGCCTAGGGCAAGGTAGCGTCTGCACATCTTGCCTAGGTCAACAGCACAGTCGTGAGAGTAGAGGAGTGTGTAGCGGCTCCCAGGGACGCAGCGGACGTACATACAGGCCAGGCTATTCCCCCGCTTGGTGGTACAGCGGAACATCTCTACAGCGTCCAGCTTCTGCTGGGAGTGTGGCCAGTTAGCCCCTTCTGATAGCTGCAGATTACATACGGGAGGTAGACAGATTGTGGGGTCCACCTGCTCATCCTGCGCCAGGTCCTGTGCTGGGGCTGCCTCAATCTCACGTAGCGTGTACGTAGGCTCCGGGGGGTGAAAGGCCAGTTTGGCAATAATGCAGTTCAGCCTAGGTGGGCAGCAAAAGATCGAAAACAGCCTCCTCCACGAGAGGCCGTACATCCTCAAAGAGGGGTGTTGGGCCCGGTCCTAACACTCTGGACACTGGGCAGTGATCTTATAATAATAGTTCTATATAAAATACTTAATATAGCTATTCTAATCTAATAGTAATAATTATAAATAAAAGCTTAACAGCTCTGATAAAGACGCGACTTCTCACACTGATGTCTGGGAAGCAACTATTCTCTCTGAGTAACATCCAAGTGGATATGAGGTTATGACACGATTGTGACATCACAGACACTACCTGTCACTGACCAGGGCTGCATTGTGACATCACAGACACTACCTGTCCCTGACCAGGGCTGCAGCCTCAGCACCCAGCTGTCATTGTTACTGTATATTACTAGATTAGAGATGTATTGGTCATTACTATAACGTTTGTACATAATGTTTATCTATAGAATAAATGTAGCACACACATACTGTATATGAAATGTCACCTGTGTGATTATGGCCAAATATGTAGTGTGTATGGCTCCCTGCGCCCCTCACTTCTCCACCATTCCCTGATTGCAGGTAATCAGCGGAGGAGCGCACCAGCGCCTACCAGTGGCGTAACTAGAAATTTTTCTCCCCCAAGCCAAAAAATTCTTCGGCGCCCCCCCCCCCATCCCCCATAACTGGCACTATTAAAGTTATAAATATGCGCGCGCCTTCGTCGCGCGCCGCAAAATAGGGTGTGTGGCTTCGTTGGGATGGGCGTGGCTTCACATAAAGGGGCATGGCATTGCAGGAAAAGACTACGTTATACCCCAGTTTTCCAACCTGCACGCCCAGACGTTAGCCACCACTGGAAAGAAAAATAATCCTGATTCATGCCCCTTACATTATTTGTAATTTTTCCTCCTTATAGTAATGCCCAGTATACATTATGCCACATACTGCAATGGCCCTTAGACATTATGCCACACACAATAATGCACATGACACAATATGCACACACCATAATGCCCCCGACACATTATGCCACACACCGTAATGCCCCGGACACATTATGACAGGAATCGCAATGCCCGTTATACATTATGCTACACACTGCAATGCCCCTGATACATTATACCACATACCACAATGCCCGTGATATAGTATACAACACACCGTAATGCCTGACACATTATGACAGGAATCGCAATGCCCGTTATACATTATGCTACACACTGCAATGCCCCTGATACATTATACCACATACCACAATGCCCGTGATATAGTATACAACACACCGTAATGCCTGACACATACCGCAATGCCCGTTATACCCTATGCTACACACCGCAATGCCCGTTATACATTATGCCACACTGCAATGACCCTGAGACATTATACCACAATGCCCGTGATACAGTATGCCACACACCGTAATGCCTGTGACACATTATGACACACACCGCAATGTCCGTGATACATTATGCCACACACCGTAATGCCCATTACACATTAAGTCCTACAGTAAGGCTTCTAATTACTTTTAAATTACCTGCTCGTTGCCAGGGGTTTTCATGCTCAGGGTGTCATTCTCGTTGCCAGGTCTATCATGCACTGGGTGTCATGCTCGTTGCCAGGTGTTTCATGCACTGGGTGTCATGCTCGTTGCCAGGTGTTTCATGCACTGGGTGTCATGCTCGTTGCCAGGGGTTTCATGCACTGGGTGTCATGCTCGTTGCCAGGGGTTTCATGCACTGGGTGTCATGCTCGTTGCTAGGGGGTAGTGCTTGTTGCTACGGCTGTGCTCCCAGTGCCACATATGTCCCCAGTGCCAGATATTACCCCACGGTGCCAGGTACTCACATGACCCCAGTGCACAATATAGCCCCCCCCCCTATGTGCCAGGTACACATATACCCCCACAGTGCCACATATGCCCCCAGTGCCAGATATTCCCCCTCAGTGCCACATATGCCCCCAGTGCCAGATATCCCCCCCCCCAGTGCCACATATGCCCCCAGTGCCAGCTATTCCCCCCCAGTGCCAGATATGCTCCCAGTGCCAGATTCCCCCAACCCCCAGTGCCACATATGCCCCCAGTGCCAGATATTTCCCCCCAGTGCCATATATGCCCCCTCCCCCGCCGCCGCTGCTCCCCCGCTGGTTTGTGTTGGAGGGACACGGAGGGCACAGCGCGCGCCTCTCCTGTGTCCCTCCTGCATCATCTCCGGCGGCCGCGGGTCTAATAAACGAAGTGCCGTTCGTGAGCTCTGATTGGCTCACGAACCGGCACTTCTTCTTTTAGACCCGCGGCCGCCGGAGATGATGCAGGAGGGACACAGGAGAGGCGCGCGCTGTGCCCTCCGTGTCCCTCCAACACGGCAGGGAGGGTTAGTAGGAGCAGATTGACATGCGGACGCTCGTCCGCATGTCAATCTGTGCTAAATCAGTGGCGCCCCCGCAGCCCCTCGCCCCCAAGCCACCGCGAGGGCTGCGGGGGCAGTAGTTACGCCACTGGCGCCTACTTCCATATATTACGCACCCATCCTTAATCATGGCACATAATGATTACACGTTCCATATAACGCTATAGCATAACTGAGTCAGTACCAGTTATATTACAGCAATTCACATCGTTCCACTGTAATTTTTAGAACAATCCTAGAGGGCTTATTAACAATAGATTCCATGTATAGCACTCAACCTTTATATTCATAATAATATTATAAGGGCCCGGTCTACAGTATCTATCTACAGTATTTATCTATATTCATATCTACAGTATCTATCTTCATATCTACAGTTATCTATCTATCTATCTATCTATCTATCTATCTATCTTCATATCTACAGTTTCTATCTATATTCATATCTACATTATCTATCTTCATATCTACAGTTATCTATCTATCTATCTATCTATCTATCTATCTATCTATCTTCATATCTACAGTATCTATCTATCTATCTATCTATCTATCTATCTATCTATCTATCTATCTATCTTCATATCTAAAGTATCTATCTTCATATCTACAGTATCCTATCTATCTTACTATCTTCATATCTGCAGTATCTATCTATCTATCTATCTATCTATCTATCTATCTATCTATCTATCTATCTATCTATCTTCATATCTACAGTATCTATCTATCTATCTATCTATCTATCTATCTATCTATCTATCTATCTTTCTTCATATCTACCATTTCTATCTATATTCATATCTACAGTATCTGTGTATCTATCTATCTATCTATCTATCTATCTATCTATCTATCTATCTATCTATCTATCTATCTATCTATCTATCTATCTTCATATCTACATTATCTATCTATCTATCTATCTATCTATCTATCTATCTATCTTCATATTTACAGTTTCTATCTATATTCATATTTACAGTATCTATCTATCTATCTATCTATCTATCTATCTATCTATCTATCTATCTATCTATCTATCTATCTTCATATCTACAATTTCTATCTATATTCATATCTACAGTATCTATCTTCATATCTACAGTTATCTATCTATCTATCTATCTATCTATCTATCTATCTATCTATCTATCTATCTAAATTGCTCTACTGTCTTAGCCTCTACCACCTCTGATGGGAGGCTAGTCCATTTGTCCAATACCCTTTCTGTGAAGTAATTTTTTCTCAAATTTCCCCTGAATCCCTCCCCCCATCCAAATGTAATAGCCTCTCCTCTGATAGTCTGACACAGGGAGGGGACTATCACCCCGATCTATAACAGTAGTATACAGTATCTGTATTAATCAGGAGTCTGTCTCCCCAGTTACTTATTGAATTTATTTAATCTCCATATACTCCAGGCAGGTGATAATTTCTGCCCTCAATAGAAGATCATTTATTTCACGGCCGCTTATTACAAACCTCTACTGAGAGATACCGCACTTACTGATACTAATATATCAGCAGTATATCACCCTGGCACCAGCCCCCTCCATCTAACTCTTATTAGGTAGCAGTTACATAAATATGCACATCAGTGTGATATCACGCACTAACGGTGGGGCAGATGTGGGGGTGCGGAGGCCTGCTCCAGGGCTTAGTAACTGCTGTTACTCCAGTCTATGTACATTTGGTAGGATGAATATGGTGCGTCATCTCACTTGTATAAATGCAGCACAGCAGATGAATATAGTTATACAGATGCATATTTATACTAGTCCTAGTGGTATCTCTGTCAGTTATTCTATGGCAGGTCTAGATATTTTCCTTAGCAACTGTAGCTAACTGTAGTTCATATTCTTTTATTGGAGCTGTCTGTTCCTATGCACAATGGTTCTGCACCCGTACATCAGAACACAGCTATGGACAGTGAGGGATCCTGTGGCTTGGACAGATAATGTTGCTCAGCACACCTCTCCTCCTGAGATTATGTGATATTTGGCAACCTTCTATGGGGCCTATTTATCATTGTATATTCGCAGCTATATCCCCCATGCTTACAGCTTGTGTTCCTGAATGAGACAACGCTATGGAAAAATAACACAGACACCCTTGAGTTAGTTCAGATTGGTGTATTGTAAGAGAGCATTAGGCATTATATATATGTCAGATCCTGGATGTTAGCTCCCTGCAGTCCATGGTCGATATCTTTGACTGATGCATCTGATGGATCTATAATGCACCTAGGTGGAATGTGCCATCGAGAGGTCTCAGTCCCCCGGATTAGATGGTACTTGTACAGGGGCGGTGGTGGATTCATATATTGGGCAGCTCCTGAGAGATGAATTTCTGGAGTCTCACTAGATATTGCCTGTGCTTATGTAAATCCGTGTGCCCTCCTCCTTCCACCCAGAGAGGCTTTACAGCAGTTGGGCAGCGCTCATACATTGTCAGCCCATGGCAGAAGTCCACAACCGCATCTTTAGTCCCATGGATGATGAGTACCGGGCAGGTGACCTTGGAGATTTTGTCGATGCTGCAAAGGACATGATACAAAGGGATTATACAACAGAAACAGCATGGAGCTATCACACATGTAAAACGGACACTAAACATATAGAATGGAAATAATGCATCAGGTAACATGCAGAGCTGCTCATGTAGAAGGTCACATACAGGACTTTGGCAGAGCAATGTTGGACAATGAATCTACTGTTGGTAATGAGCCCAGTGCAATCTATTGACCTAATAAGCCAAAGTCATGCACAAGACTTCAACTTGTTTCTGTTATACAATACAAATAGGATGAAAGAGGAATAGTGCCGTATTTCCCATTTATAAGCAGCTATGATATATTGGGAGTAAAACCGGTGCCAGAGGTAACTTATCTGGGGATCCAGTGTTTAAGTTCTGCAGAAGTAGCCTCAATGTTGTACACACTCCCACTGCAGCTACGCCGGCTCCCGCAAACCGACAACTTGCTGCCTGTATGAGAAGACATTGAGGCGGCTGTAGTGAGGAGAGTGCGCAGACACCGGGGTCAATTGCTCACACAGGCAGAGCATTGCTCGCCAATGCGAGCATGCGAGATGAAGAGGGGCAGCAGTAGATGCAGGGTCTTACAAAACTGACAAGAGACACAGGGCCATAGCCCCCCAGAAAGGTTTCTGGTAGGGAATTATCCTGTTAGTTTTCCAATCAGAAAAGACTCATGTACTCTAATTGGATTAGCATTCGGTATAAGATGGGATGGGTTCAGTATGCTATCCCAGTGGTTGGGATACCGGTGGTCACATGACCGTCACCGGCATTCTGACATTGAAGATCGGTGGAGGGGGTAAGTGTTTTTACTCATCCCTACCCTAACCTCCCGGGTGTGGCAGCTAGGGCTAACTCCCTGGGGGTGGTGGCTAGGGATAACCCTTGGGGGGTTGGCAGCTAGGGCTAAACCCCCCCAGTGCCTAACTCTAATCACCGCGGGCCCTAACACTAAAGCTCTCCACTATACTTACCTTCAGTGGTCGGTATTCCAGTGCCTGTGTACCAAGTGGTGTTGGCATTCCGGCGTCGGTCACATGACCGCCGGCACCCCGTCCATTGGAATGCTGAAGACATCCCACTGGGATACACATACAAACTGATTGGGCCAACTGAGCTGGGGGTGTATTTACTAAAGTTCGATATTTATTAATTTCAAATTGAGAGAAATCAATCTAAATGGATGTTGCATTCCGGGGGATAAAACACACATTTACTAACATTGAAAAAAATATATAAAAAGATTATGTGTTAGTAAATGTGTGTTTTAGAACACAACATCCATCCAGATGGATCTCCAACAGATAAAAATTGATGGAAATGGACATTTAGTAGATATACCCCTGTTGTTTGCCTGCCAACGCGCACCTAGGGGCCAATTCAGTTATCCAGTACGTGGGCTGACCCTGGTACTGCTTGCTCCCAGCACATACTAAACCCCACAAGTAACCTACAGCTTAATATAAAAACACAGCAATGTCTTACTTGGTGAAGGCATCCCAACAGTAGGCCCTCCGGGCGTTAGGATAGCCCATCCGCACACCTGACATGAGCGCCCCGTGCAGTATTACTGCTGCACATTTGTAGCGCGTGGCAAGGTCAACTGCCGGTGCTGTCCCAATGCTCTCTCCATACAGGATGATATTTTCCGCCGGGACTCCATATCTGTAGAGATAAAGCAGAAAAATGATCAAACTCCAATTACATCACTTCTATTGTGGTTCCTTATGGGAAACTTGTATATAAAGGCTGGATATCTGAACTAGGTAAATGACTGGATAACTTATATGAGTGATAGGCAGTGTATGTGTGGAACAGGACTACATAGGTTATGCACATTTACCTAGTTCCAGTCAGCTAGGAACACTAAGGAGCTAGGGGAGGGGAGCGTCCAGTCACATTGGAAGGAAACCCCTCTATGCTGCTAGATAGAATGGGGAGCCCAATAATGCAACATACTCTTACAGCACAGTACATATGGCAGTGCGTCCTATGAGGCAGGAGAGCAGAGGAAAGTGTCACCCCCTGCTTCTGCAGTAGTTACATCCTTTGGCTAAGACCCTATAATGCCAGCAATATATACCCACTGTCTTTATGTAAGCAAGTCCCAATACACCGATTACATTTATACTGTATAACCAGTTCATGCGGGGAGAGGAGTATATAAACTAATAGGAGCACAATACACAGCATATACATTCACCCTACGTAGTAAATAGTAGCCCTTACTGTAGCATATCCCCCACATACATACAGGACACCCATACACCACATGCAGGGTGTCAGGCAGAGGCTGTGTGGGGGCTGGGGAAGACTCATACACCCCAATCATACATACCGGGTCCTCAGGGCGAGCCAAGCTGCCTCGATGTCTGCATATGCGTTCTTCTCGCTTGGCTTTCCGCTGCTCACCCCATAGCCGGAGTAGTCGTAGGAGAATATATTGCACTTGATCTTGGAGCCTAGGGCAAGGTAGCGTCTGCACATCTTGCCTAGGTCAACAGCACAGTCGTGAGAGTAGAGGAGTGTGTAGCGGCTCCCAGGGACGCAGCGGACGTACATACAGGCCAGGCTATTCCCCCGCTTGGTGGTACAGCGGAACATCTCTACAGCGTCCAGCTTCTGCTGGGAGTGTGGCCAGTTAGCCCCTTCTGATAGCTGCAGATTACATACGGGAGGTAGACAGATTGTGGGGTCCACCTGCTCATCCTGCGCCAGGTCCTGTGCTGGGGCTGCCTCAATCTCACGTAGCGTGTACGTAGGCTCCGGGGGGTGAAAGGCCAGTTTGGCAATAATGCAGTTCAGCCTAGGTGGGCAGCAAAAGATCGAAAACAGCCTCCTCCACGAGAGGCCGTACATCCTCAAAGAGGGGTGTTGGGCCCGGTCCTAACACTCTGGACACTGGGCAGTGATCTTATAATAATAGTTCTATATAAAATACTTAATATAGCTATTCTAATCTAATAGTAATAATTATAAATAAAAGCTTAACAGCTCTGATAAAGACGCGACTTCTCACACTGATGTCTGGGAAGCAACTATTCTCTCTGAGTAACATCCAAGTGGATATGAGGTTATGACACGATTGTGACATCACAGACACTACCTGTCACTGACCAGGGCTGCATTGTGACATCACAGACACTACCTGTCCCTGACCAGGGCTGCAGCCTCAGCACCCAGCTGTCATTGTTACTGTATATTACTAGATTAGAGATGTATTGGTCATTACTATAACGTTTGTACATAATGTTTATCTATAGAATAAATGTAGCACACACATACTGTATATGAAATGTCACCTGTGTGATTATGGCCAAATATGTAGTGTGTATGGCTCCCTGCGCCCCTCACTTCTCCACCATTCCCTGATTGCAGGTAATCAGCGGAGGAGCGCACCAGCGCCTACCAGTGGCGTAACTAGAAATTTTTCTCCCCCAAGCCAAAAAATTCTTCGGCGCCCCCCCCCCCCCCCCCCCCATCCCCCATAACTGGCACTATTAAAGTTATAAATATGCGCGCGCCTTCGTCGCGCGCCGCAAAATAGGGTGTGTGGCTTCGTTGGGATGGGCGTGGCTTCACATAAAGGGGCATGGCATTGCAGGAAAAGACTACGTTGTACCCCAGTTTTCCAACCTGCACGCCCAGACGTTAGCCACCACTGGAAAGAAAAATAATCCTGATTCATGCCCCTTACATTATTTGTAATTTTTCCTCCTTATAGTAATGCCCAGTATACATTATGCCACATACTGCAATGGCCCTTAGACATTATGCCACACACAATAATGCACATGACACAATATGCACACACCATAATGCCCCCGACACATTATGCCACACACCGTAATGCCCCGGACACATTATGACAGGAATCGCAATGCCCGTTATACATTATGCTACACACTGCAATGCCCCTGATACATTATACCACATACCACAATGCCCGTGATATAGTATACAACACACCGTAATGCCTGACACATTATGACAGGAATCGCAATGCCCGTTATACATTATGCTACACACTGCAATGCCCCTGATACATTATACCACATACCACAATGCCCGTGATATAGTATACAACACACCGTAATGCCTGACACATACCGCAATGCCCGTTATACCCTATGCTACACACCGCAATGCCCGTTATACATTATGCCACACTGCAATGACCCTGAGACATTATACCACAATGCCCGTGATACAGTATGCCACACACCGTAATGCCTGTGACACATTATGACACACACCGCAATGTCCGTGATACATTATGCCACACACCGTAATGCCCATTACACATTAAGTCCTACAGTAAGGCTTCTAATTACTTTTAAATTACCTGCTCGTTGCCAGGGGTTTTCATGCTCAGGGTGTCATTCTCGTTGCCAGGGGTATCATGCACTGGGTGTCATGCTCGTTGCCAGGTGTTTCATGCACTGGGTGTCATGCTCGTTGCCAGGTGTTTCATGCACTGGGTGTCATGCTCGTTGCCAGGGGTTTCATGCACTGGGTGTCATGCTCGTTGCCAGGGGTTTCATGCACTGGGTGTCATGCTCGTTGCTAGGGGGTAGTGCTTGTTGCTACGGCTGTGCTCCCAGTGCCACATATGTCCCCAGTGCCAGATATTACCCCACGGTGCCAGGTACTCACATGACCCCAGTGCACAATATAGCCCCCCCCCCTATGTGCCAGGTACACATATACCCCCACAGTGCCACATATGCCCCCAGTGCCAGATATTCCCCCTCAGTGCCACATATGCCCCCAGTGCCAGATATCCCCCCCCCCAGTGCCACATATGCCCCCAGTGCCAGCTATTCCCCCCCAGTGCCAGATATGCTCCCAGTGCCAGATTCCCCCAACCCCCAGTGCCACATATGCCCCCAGTGCCAGATATTTCCCCCCAGTGCCATATATGCCCCCTCCCCCGCCGCCGCTGCTCCCCCGCTGGTTTGTGTTGGAGGGACACGGAGGGCACAGCGCGCGCCTCTCCTGTGTCCCTCCTGCATCATCTCCGGCGGCCACGGGTCTAATAAACGAAGTGCCGTTCGTGAGCTCTGATTGGCTCACGAACCAGCATTTCTTCTTTTAGACCCGCGGCCGCCGGAGATGATGCAGGAGGGACACAGGAGAGGCGCGCGCTGTGCCCTCCGTGTCCTCCAACACGGCAGGGAGGGTTAGTAGGAGCAGATTGACATGCGGACGCTCGTCCGCATGTCAATCTGTGCTAAATCAGTGGCGCCCCCGCAGCCCCTCGCCCCCAAGCCACCGCGAGGGCTGCGGGGGCAGTAGTTACGCCACTGGCGCCTACTTCCATATATTACGCACCCATCCTTAATCATGGCACATAATGATTACACGTTCCATATAACGCTATAGCATAACTGAGTCAGTACCAGTTATATTACAGCAATTCACATCGTTCCACTGTAATTTTTAGAACAATCCTAGAGGGCTTATTAACAATAGATTCCATGTATAGCACTCAACCTTTATATTCATAATAATATTATAAGGGCCCGGTCTACAGTATCTATCTACAGTATTTATCTATATTCATATCTACAGTATCTATCTTCATATCTACAGTTATCTATCTATCTATCTATCTATCTATCTATCTATCTATCTATCTATCTTCATATCTACAGTTTCTATCTATATTCATATCTACATTATCTATCTTCATATCTACAGTTATCTATCTATCTATCTATCTATCTATCTATCTATCTATCTATCTTCATATCTACAGTATCTATCTATCTATCTATCTATCTATCTATCTATCTATCTATCTATCTATCTATCTTCATATCTACAGTATCTATCTTCATATCTACAGTATCCTATCTATCTTACTATCTTCATATCTGCAGTATCTATCTATCTATCTATCTATCTATCTATCTATCTATCTATCTATCTATCTATCTATCTATCTATCTATCTTCATATCTACAGTATCTATCTATCTATCTATCTATCTTTCTTCATATCTACCATTTCTATCTATATTCATATCTACAGTATCTGTGTATCTATCTATCTATCTATCTATCTATCTATCTATCTATCTATCTATCTATCTATCTATCTATCTATCTTCATATCTACATTATCTATCTATCTATCTATCTATCTATCTATCTATCTATCTATCTATCTATCTTCATATTTACAGTTTCTATCTATATTCATATTTACAGTATCTATCTATCTATCTATCTATCTATCTATCTATCTATCTATCTATCTATCTATCTTCATATCTACAATTTCTATCTATATTCATATCTACAGTATCTATCTTCATATCTACAGTTATCTATCTATCTATCTATCTATCTATCTATCTATCTATCTATCTATCTATCTATCTATCTAAATTGCTCTACTGTCTTAGCCTCTACCACCTCTGATGGGAGGCTAGTCCATTTGTCCAATACCCTTTCTGTGAAGTAATTTTTTCTCAAATTTCCCCTGAATCCCTCCCCCCATCCAAATGTAATAGCCTCTCCTCTGATAGTCTGACACAGGGAGGGGACTATCACCCCGATCTATAACAGTAGTATACAGTATCTGTATTAATCAGGAGTCTGTCTCCCCAGTTACTTATTGAATTTATTTAATCTCCATATACTCCAGGCAGGTGATAATTTCTGCCCTCAATAGAAGATCATTTATTTCACGGCCGCTTATTACAAACCTCTACTGAGAGATACCGCACTTACTGATACTAATATATCAGCAGTATATCACCCTGGCACCAGCCCCCTCCATCTAACTCTTATTAGGTAGCAGTTACATAAATATGCACATCAGTGTGATATCACGCACTAACGGTGGGGCAGATGTGGGGGTGCGGAGGCCTGCTCCAGGGCTTAGTAACTGCTGTTACTCCAGTCTATGTACATTTGGTAGGATGAATATGGTGCGTCATCTCACTTGTATAAATGCAGCACAGCAGATGAATATAGTTATACAGATGCATATTTATACTAGTCCTAGTGGTATCTCTGTCAGTTATTCTATGGCAGGTCTAGATATTTTCCTTAGCAACTGTAGCTAACTGTAGTTCATATTCTTTTATTGGAGCTGTCTGTTCCTATGCACAATGGTTCTGCACCCGTACATCAGAACACAGCTATGGACAGTGAGGGATCCTGTGGCTTGGACAGATAATGTTGCTCAGCACACCTCTCCTCCTGAGATTATGTGATATTTGGCAACCTTCTATGGGGCCTATTTATCATTGTATATTCGCAGCTATATCCCCCATGCTTACAGCTTGTGTTCCTGAATGAGACAACGCTATGGAAAAATAACACAGACACCCTTGAGTTAGTTCAGATTGGTGTATTGTAAGAGAGCATTAGGCATTATATATATGTCAGATCCTGGATGTTAGCTCCCTGCAGTCCATGGTCGATATCTTTGACTGATGGATCTGATGGATCTATAATGCACCTAGGTGGAATGTGCCATCGAGAGGTCTCAGTCCCCCGGATTAGATGGTACTTGTACAGGGGCGGTGGTGGATTCATATATTGGGCAGCTCCTGAGAGATGAATTTCTGGAGTCTCACTAGATATTGCCTGTGCTTATGTAAATCCGTGTGCCCTCCTCCTTCCACCCAGAGAGGCTTTACAGCAGTTGGGCAGCGCTCATACATTGTCAGCCCATGGCAGAAGTCCACAACCGCATCTTTAGTCCCATGGATGATGAGTACCGGGCAGGTGACCTTGGAGATTTTGTCGATGCTGCAAAGGACATGATACAAAGGGATTATACAACAGAAACAGCATGGAGCTATCACACATGTAAAACGGACACTAAACATATAGAATGGAAATAATGCATCAGGTAACATGCAGAGCTGCTCATGTAGAAGGTCACATACAGGACTTTGGCAGAGCAATGTTGGACAATGAATCTACTGTTGGTAATGAGCCCAGTGCAATCTATTGACCTAATAAGCCAAAGTCATGCACAAGACTTCAACTTGTTTCTGTTATACAATACAAATAGGATGAAAGAGGAATAGTGCCGTATTTCCCATTTATAAGCAGCTATGATATATTGGGAGTAAAACCGGTGCCAGAGGTAACTTATCTGGGGATCCAGTGTTTAAGTTCTGCAGAAGTAGCCTCAATGTTGTACACACTCCCACTGCAGCTACGCCGGCTCCCGCAAACCGACAACTTGCTGCCTGTATGAGAAGACATTGAGGCGGCTGTAGTGAGGAGAGTGCGCAGACACCGGGGTCAATTGCTCACACAGGCAGAGCATTGCTCGCCAATGCGAGCATGCGAGATGAAGAGGGGCAGCAGTAGATGCAGGGTGTTACAAAACTGACAAGAGACACAGGGCCATAGCCCCCCAGAAAGGTTTCTGGTAGGGAATTATCCTGTTAGTTTTCCAATCAGAAAAGACTCATGTACTCTAATTGGATTAGCATTCGGTATAAGATGGGATGGGTTCAGTATGCTATCCCAGTGGTTGGGATACCGGTGGTCACATGACCGTCACCGGCATTCTGACATTGAAGATCGGTGGAGGGGGTAAGTGTTTTTACTCATCCCTACCCTAACCTCCCGGGTGTGGCAGCTAGGGCTAACTCCCTGGGGGTGGTGGCTAGGGATAACCCTTGGGGGGTTGGCAGCTAGGGCTAAACCCCCCCAGTGCCTAACTCTAATCACCGCGGGCCCTAACACTAAAGCTCTCCACTATACTTACCTTCAGTGGTCGGTATTCCAGTGCCTGTGTACCAAGTGGTGTTGGCATTCCGGCGTCGGTCACATGACCGCCGGCACCCCGTCCATTGGAATGCTGAAGACATCCCACTGGGATACACATACAAACTGATTGGGCCAACAGAGCTGGGGGTGTATTTACTAAAGTTCGATATTTATTAATTTCAAATTGAGAGAAATCAATCTAAATGGATGTTGCATTCCGGGGGATAAAACACACATTTACTAACATTGAAAAAAATATATAAAAAGATTATGTGTTAGTAAATGTGTGTTTTAGAACACAACATCCATCCAGATGGATCTCCAACAGATAAAAATTGATGGAAATGGACATTTAGTAGATATACCCCTGTTGTTTGCCTGCCAACGCGCACCTAGGGGCCAATTCAGTTATCCAGTACGTGGGCTGACCCTGGTACTGCTTGCTCCCAGCACATACTAAACCCCACAAGTAACCTACAGCTTAATATAAAAACACAGCAATGTCTTACTTGGTGAAGGCATCCCAACAGTAGGCCCTCCGGGCGTTAGGATAGCCCATCCGCACACCTGACATGAGCGCCCCGTGCAGTATTACTGCTGCACATTTGTAGCGCGTGGCAAGGTCAACTGCCGGTGCTGTCCCAATGCTCTCTCCATACAGGATGATATTTTCCGCCGGGACTCCATATCTGTAGAGATAAAGCAGAAAAATGATCAAACTCCAATTACATCACTTCTATTGTGGTTCCTTATGGGAAACTTGTATATAAAGGCTGGATATCTGAAGTAGGTAAATGACTGGATAACTTATATGAGTGATAGGCAGTGTATGTGTGGAACAGGACTACATAGGTTATGCACATTTACCTAGTTCCAGTCAGCTAGGAACACTAAGGAGCTAGGGGAGGGGAGCGTCCAGTCACATTGGAAGGAAACCCCTCTATGCTGCTAGATAGAATGGGGAGCCCAATAATGCAACATACTCTTACAGCACAGTACATATGGCAGTGCGTCCTATGAGGCAGGAGAGCAGAGGAAAGTGTCACCCCCTGCTTCTGCAGTAGTTACATCCTTTGGCTAAGACCCTATAATGCCAGAAATATATACCCACTGTCTTTATGTAAGCAAGTCCCAATACACCGATTACATTTATACTGTATAACCAGTTCATGCGGGGAGAGGAGTATATAAACTAATAGGAGCACAATACACAGCATATACATTCACCCTACGTAGTAAATAGTAGCCCTTACTGTAGCATATCCCCCACATACATACAGGACACCCATACACCACATGCAGGGTGTCAGGCAGAGGCTGTGTGGGGGCTGGGGAAGACTCATACACCCCAATCATACATACCGGGTCCTCAGGGCGAGCCAAGCTGCCTCGATGTCTGCATATGCGTTCTTCTCGCTTGGCTTTCCGCTGCTCACCCCATAGCCGGAGTAGTCGTAGGAGAATATATTGCACTTGATCTTGGAGCCTAGGGCAAGGTAGCGTCTGCACATCTTGCCTAGGTCAACAGCACAGTCGTGAGAGTAGAGGAGTGTGTAGCGGCTCCCAGGGACGCAGCGGACGTACATACAGGCCAGGCTATTCCCCCGCTTGGTGGTACAGCGGAACATCTCTACAGCGTCCAGCTTCTGCTGGGAGTGTGGCCAGTTAGCCCCTTCTGATAGCTGCAGATTACATACGGGAGGTAGACAGATTGTGGGGTCCACCTGCTCATCCTGCGCCAGGTCCTGTGCTGGGGCTGCCTCAATCTCACGTAGCGTGTACGTAGGCTCCGGGGGGTGAAAGGCCAGTTTGGCAATAATGCAGTTCAGCCTCGGTGGGCAGCAAAAGATCGAAAACAGCCTCCTCCACGAGAGGCCGTACATCCTCAAAGAGGGGTGTTGGGCCCGGTCCTAACACTCTGGACACTGGGCAGTGATCTTATAATAATAGTTCTATATAAAATACTTAATATAGCTATTCTAATCTAATAGTAATAATTATAAATAAAAGCTTAACAGCTCTGATAAAGACGCGACTTCTCACACTGATGTCTGGGAAGCAACTATTCTCTCTGAGTAACATCCAAGTGGATATGAGGTTATGACACGATTGTGACATCACAGACACTACCTGTCACTGACCAGGGCTGCATTGTGACATCACAGACACTACCTGTCACTGACCAGGGCTGCATTGTGACATCACAGACACTACCTGTCCCTGACCAGGGCTGCAGCCTCAGCACCCAGCTGTCATTGTTACTGTATATTACTAGATTAGAGATGTATTGGTCATTACTATAACGTTTGTACATAATGTTTATCTATAGAATAAATGTAGCACACACATACTGTATATGAAATGTCACCTGTGTGATTATGGCCAAATATGTAGTGTGTATGGCTCCCTGCGCCCCTCACTTCTCCACCATTCCCTGATTGCAGGTAATCAGCGGAGGAGCGCACCAGCGCCTACCAGTGGCGTAACTAGAAATTTTTCTCCCCCAAGCCAAAAAATTCTTCGGCGCCCCCCCCCCCATCCCCCATAACTGGCACTATTAAAGTTATAAATATGCGCGCGCCTTCGTCGCACGCCGCAAAATAGGGTGTGTGGCTTCGTTGGGATGGGCGTGGCTTCACATAAAGGGGCATGGCATTGCAGGAAAAGACTACGTTATACCCCAGTTTTCCAACCTGCACGCCCAGACGTTAGCCACCACTGGAAAGAAAAATAATCCTGATTCATGCCCCTTACATTATTTGTAATTTTTCCTCCTTATGGTAATGCCCAGTATACATTATGCCACATACTGCAATGGCCCTTAGACATTATGCCACACACAATAATGCACATGACACAATATGCACACACCATAATGCCCCCGACACATTATGCCACACACCGTAATGCCCCGGACACATTATGACAGGAATCGCAATGCCCGTTATACATTATGCTACACACTGCAATGCCCCTGATACATTATACCACATACCACAATGCCCGTGATATAGTATACAACACACCGTAATGCCTGACACATTATGACAGGAATCGCAATGCCCGTTATACATTATGCTACACACTGCAATGCCCCTGATACATTATACCACATACCACAATGCCCGTGATATAGTATACAACACACCGTAATGCCTGACACATACCGCAATGCCCGTTATACCCTATGCTACACACCGCAATGCCCGTTATACATTATGCCACACTGCAATGACCCTGAGACATTATACCACAATGCCCGTGATACAGTATGCCACACACCGTAATGCCTGTGACACATTATGACACACACCGCAATGTCCGTGATACATTATGCCACACACCGTAATGCCCATTACACATTAAGTCCTACAGTAAGGCTTCTAATTACTTTTAAATTACCTGCTCGTTGCCAGGGGTTTTCATGCTCAGGGTGTCATTCTCGTTGCCAGGGGTATCATGCACTGGGTGTCATGCTCGTTGCCAGGTGTTTCATGCACTGGGTGTCATGCTCGTTGCCAGGTGTTTCATGCACTGGGTGTCATGCTCGTTGCCAGGGGTTTCATGCACTGGGTGTCATGCTCGTTGCCAGGGGTTTCATGCACTGGGTGTCATGCTCGTTGCTAGGGGGTAGTGCTTGTTGCTAGGGCTGTGCTCCCAGTGCCACATATGTCCCCAGTGCCAGATATTACCCCACGGTGCCAGGTACTCACATGACCCCAGTGCACAATATAGCCCCCCCCCCCCCTATGTGCCAGGTACACATATACCCCCCCAGTGCCACATATGCCCCCAGTGCCAGATATTCCCCCTCAGTGCCACATATGCCCCCAGTGCCAGATATCCCCCCCCCCAGTGCCACATATGCCCCCAGTGCCAGCTATTCCCCCCCAGTGCCAGATATGCTCCCAGTGCCAGATTCCCCCAACCCCCAGTGCCACATATGCCCCCAGTGCCAGATATTTCCCCCCAGTGCCATATATGCCCCCTCCCCCGCCGCCGCTGCTCCCCCGCTGGTTTGTGTTGGAGGGACACGGAGGGCACAGCGCGCGCCTCTCCTGTGTCCCTCCTGCATCATCTCCGGCGGCCGCGGGTCTAATAAACGAAGTGCCGTTCGTGAGCTCTGATTGGCTCACGAACCGGCACTTCTTCTTTTAGACCCGCGGCCGCCGGAGATGATGCAGGAGGGACACAGGAGAGGCGCGCGCTGTGCCCTCCGTGTCCCTCCAACACGGCAGGGAGGGTTAGTAGGAGCAGATTGACATGCGGACGCTCGTCCGCATGTCAATCTGTGCTAAATCAGTGGCGCCCCCGCAGCCCCTCGCCCCCAAGCCACCGCGAGGGCTGCGGGGGCAGTAGTTACGCCACTGGCGCCTACTTCCATATATTACGCACCCATCCTTAGTCATGGCACATAATGATTACACGTTCCATATAACGCTATAGCATAACTGAGTCAGTACCAGTTATATTACAGCAATTCACATCGTTCCACTGTAATTTTTAAAACAATCCTAGAGGGCTTATTAACAATAGATTCCATGTATAGCACTCAACCTTTATATACATAATATTATTATAAGGGCCCGGTCTACAGTATCTATCTACAGTATTTATCTATCTTCATATCTACAGTATCTATCTTCATATCTACAGTTATCTATCTATCTATCTATCTATCTTCATATCTACAGTTTCTATCTATATTCATATCTACATTATCTATCTTCATATCTACAGTTATCTATCTATCTATCTATCTATCTTCATATCTACAGTATCTATCTATCTATCTATCTATCTATCTATCTATCTATCTATCTATCTTCATATCTACAGCATCTATTTTCATATCTACAGTATCCTATCTATCTTACTATCTTCATATCTACAGTATCTATCTATCTATCTATCTATCTATCTATCTATCTATCTATCTATCTATCTTCATATCTACAGTCTCTATCTATCTATCTATCTATCTATCTATCTATCTATCTATCTATCTTTCTTCATATCTACCATTTCTATCTATATTCATATCTACAGTATCTGTGTATCTATCTATCTATCTATCTATCTATCTATCTATCTATCTATCTATCTATCTATCTTCATATCTACATTATCTATCTATCTATCTATCTATCTATCTATCTATCTATCTATCTATCTATCTATCTATCTTTATATTTACAGTTTCTATCTATATTCATATTTACAGTTTCTATCTATCTATCTATCTATCTATCTATCTATCTATCTATCTATCTATCTATCTATCTTCATATCTACAATTTCTATCTATATTCATATCTACAGTATCTATCTTCATATCTACAGTTATCTATCTATCTATCTATCTATCTATCTATCTATCTATCTATCTATCTAAATTGCTCTACTGTCTTAGCCTCTACCACCTCTGATGGGAGGCTAGTCCACTTGTCCAATACCCTTTCTGTGAAGTAATTTTTTCTCAAATTTCCCCTGAATCCCTCCCCCCATCCAAATGTAATAGCCTCTCCTCTGATAGTCTGACACAGGGAGGGGACTATCACCCCGATCTATAACAGTAGTATACAGTATCTGTATTAATCAGGAGTCTGTCTCCCCAGTTACTTATTGAATTTATTTAATCTCCATATACTCCAGGCAGGTGATAATTTCTGCCCTCAATAGAAGATCATTTATTTCACGGCCGCTTATTACAAACCTCTACTGAGAGATACCGCACTTACTGATACTAATATATCAGCAGTATATCACCCTGGCACCAGCCCCCTCCATCTAACTCTTATTAGGTAGCAGTTACATAAATATGCACATCAGTGTGATATTACGCACTAACGGTGGGGCAGATGTGGGGGTGCGGAGGCCTGCTCCAGGGCTTAGTAACTGCTGTTACTCCAGTCTATGTACATTTGGTAGGATGAATATGGTGCGTCATCTCACTTGTATAAATGCAGCACAGCAGATGAATATAGTTATACAGATGCATATTTATACTAGTCCTAGTGGTATCTCTGTCAGTTATTCTATGGCAGGTCTAGATATTTTCCTTAGCAACTGTAGCTAACTGTAGTTCATATTCTTTTATTGGAGCTGTCTGTTCCTATGCACAATGGTTCTGCACTCGTACATCAGAACACAGCTATGGACAGTGAGGGATCCTGTGGCTTGGACAGATAATGTTGCTCAGCACACCTCTCCTCCTGAGATTATGTGATATTTGGCAACCTTCTATGGGGCCTATTTATCATTGTATATTCGCAGCTATATCCCCCATGCTTACAGCTTGTGTTCCTGAATGAGACAACGCTATGGAAAAATAACACAGACACCCTTGAGTTAGTTCAGATTGGTGTATTGTAAGAGAGCATTAGGCATTATATATATGTCAGATCCTGGATGTTAGCTCCCTGCAGTCCATGGTCGATATCTTTGACTGATGGATCTGATGGATCTATAATGCACCTAGGTGGAATGTGCCATCGAGAGGTCTCAGTCCCCCGGATTAGATGGTACTTGTACAGGGGCGGTGGTGGATTCATATATTGGGCAGCTCCTGAGAGATGAATTTCTGGAGTCTCACTAGATATTGCCTGTGCTTATGTAAATCCGTGTGCCCTCCTCCTTCCACCCAGAGAGGCTTTACAGCAGTTGGGCAGCGCTCATACATTGTCAGCCCATGGCAGAAGTCCACAACCGCATCTTTAGTCCCATGGATGATGAGTACCGGGCAGGTGACCTTGGAGATTTTGTCGATGCTGCAAAGGACATGATACAAAGGGATTATACAACAGAAACAGCATGGAGCTATCACACATGTAAAACGGCCACTAAACATATAGAATGGAAATAATGCATCAGGTAACATGCAGAGCTGCTCATGTAGAAGGTCACATACAGGACTTTGGCAGAGCAATGTTGGACAATGAATCTACTGTTGGTAATGAGCCCAGTGCAATCTATTGACCTAATAAGCCAAAGTCATGCACAAGACTTCAACTTGTTTCTGTTATACAATACAAATAGGATGAAAGAGGAATAGTGCCGTATTTCCCATTTATAAGCAGCTATGATATATTGGGAGTAAAACCGGTGCCAGAGGTAACTTATCTGGGGATCCAGTGTTTAAGTTCTGCAGAAGTAGCCTCAATGTTGTACACACTTCCACTGCAGCTACGCCGGCTCCCGCAAACCGACAACTTGCTGCCTGTATGAGAAGACATTGAGGCGGCTGTAGTGAGGAGAGTGCGCAGACACCGGGGTCAATTGCTCACACAGGCAGAGCATTGCTCGCCAATGCGAGCATGCGAGATGAAGAGGGGCAGCAGTAGATGCAGGGTGTTACAAAACTGACAAGAGACACAGGGCCATAGCCCCCCAGAAAGGTTTCTGGTAGGGAATTATCCTGTTAGTTTTCCAATCAGAAAAGACTCATGTACTCTAATTGGATTAGCATTCGGTATAAGATGGGATGGGTTCAGTATGCTATCCCAGTGGTTGGGATACCGGTGGTCACATGACCGTCACCGGCATTCTGACATTGAAGATCGGTGGAGGGGGTAAGTGTTTTTACTCATCCCTACCCTAACCTCCCGGGTGTGGCAGCTAGGGCTAACTCCCTGGGGGTGGTGGCTAGGGATAACCCTTGGGGGGTTGGCAGCTAGGGCTAAACCCCCCCAGTGCCTAACTCTAATCACCGCGGGCCCTAACACTAAAGCTCTCCACTATACTTACCTTCAGTGGTCGGTATTCCAGTGCCTGTGTACCAAGTGGTGTTGGCATTCCGGCGTCGGTCACATGACCGCCGGCACCCCGTCCATTGGAATGCTGAAGACATCCTACTGGGATACACATACAAACTGATTGGGCCAACAGAGCTGGGGGTGTATTTACTAAAGTTCGATATTTATTAATTTCAAATTGAGAGAAATCAATCTAAATGGATGTTGCATTCCGGGGGATAAAACACACATTTACTAACATTGAAAAAAATATATAAAAAGATTATGTGTTAGTAAATGTGTGTTTTAGAACACAACATCCATCCAGATGGATCTCCAACAGATAAAAATTGATGGAAATGGACATTTAGTAGATATACCCCTGTTGTTTGCCTGCCAACGCGCACCTAGGGGCCAATTCAGTTATCCAGTACGTGGGCTGACCCTGGTACTGCTTGCTCCCAGCACATACTAAACCCCACAAGTAACCTACAGCTTAATATAAAAACACAGCAATGTCTTACTTGGTGAAGGCATCCCAACAGTAGGCCCTCCGGGCGTTAGGATAGCCCATCCGCACACCTGACATGAGCGCCCCGTGCAGTATTACTGCTGCACATTTGTAGCGCGTGGCAAGGTCAACTGCCGGTGCTGTCCCAATGCTCTCTCCATACAGGATGATATTTTCCGTCGGGACTCCATATCTGTAGAGATAAAGCAGAAAAATGATCAAACTCCAATTACATCACTTCTATTGTGGTTCCTTATGGGAAACTTGTATATAAAGGCTGGATATCTGAAGTAGGTAAATGACTGGATAACTTATATGAGTGATAGGCAGTGTATGTGTGGAACAGGACTACATAGGTTATGCACATTTACCTAGTTCCAGTCAGCTAGGAACACTAAGGAGCTAGGGGAGGGGAGCGTCCAGTCACATTGGAAGGAAACCCCTCTATGCTGCTAGATAGAATGGGGAGCCCAATAATGCAACATACTCTTACAGCACAGTACATATGGCAGTGCGTCCTATGAGGCAGGAGAGCAGAGGAAAGTGTCACCCCCTGCTTCTGCAGTAGTTACATCCTTTGGCTAAGACCCTATAATGCCAGAAATATATACCCACTGTCTTTATGTAAGCAAGTCCCAATACACCGATTACATTTATACTGTATAACCAGTTCATGCGGGGAGAGGAGTATATAAACTAATAGGAGCACAATACACAGCATATACATTCACCCTACGTAGTAAATAGTAGCCCTTACTGTAGCATATCCCCCACATACATACAGGACACCCATACACCACATGCAGGGTGTCAGGCAGAGGCTGTGTGGGGGCTGGGGAAGACTCATACACCCCAATCATACATACCGGGTCCTCAGGGCGAGCCAAGCTGCCTCGATGTCTGCATATGCGTTCTTCTCGCTTGGCTTTCCGCTGCTCACCCCATAGCCGGAGTAGTCGTAGGAGAATATATTGCACTTGATCTTGGAGCCTAGGGCAAGGTAGCGTCTGCACATCTTGCCTAGGTCAACAGCACAGTCGTGAGAGTAGAGGAGTGTGTAGCGGCTCCCAGGGACGCAGCGGACGTACATACAGGCCAGGCTATTCCCCCGCTTGGTGGTACAGCGGAACATCTCTACAGCGTCCAGCTTCTGCTGGGAGTGTGGCCAGTTAGCCCCTTCTGATAGCTGCAGATTACATACGGGAGGTAGACAGATTGTGGGGTCCACCTGCTCATCCTGCGCCAGGTCCTGTGCTGGGGCTGCCTCAATCTCACGTAGCGTGTACGTAGGCTCCGGGGGGTGAAAGGCCAGTTTGGCAATAATGCAGTTCAGCCTAGGTGGGCAGCAAAAGATCGAAAGCAGCCTCCTCCACGAGAGGCCGTACATCCTCAAAGAGGGGTGTTGGGCCCGGTCCTAACACTCTGGACACTGGGCAGTGATCTTATAATAATAGTTCTATATAAAATACTTAATATAGCTATTCTAATCTAATAGTAATAATTATAAATAAAAGCTTAACAGCTCTGATAAAGACGCGACTTCTCACACTGATGTCTGGGAAGAAACTATTCTCTCTGAGTAACATCCAAGTGGATATGAGGTTATGACACGATTGTGACATCACAGACACTACCTGTCACTGACCAGGGCTGCATTGTGACATCACAGACACTACCTGTCCCTGACCAGGGCTGCAGCCTCAGCACCCAGCTGTCATTGTTACTGTATATTACTAGATTAGAGATGTATTGGTCATTACTATAACGTTTGTACATAATGTTTATCTATAGAATAAATGTAGCACACACATACTGTATATGAAATGTCACCTGTGCGATTATGGCCAAATATGTAGTGTGTATGGCTCCCTGCGCCCCTCACTTCTCCACCATTCCCTGATTGCAGGTAATCAGCGGAGGAGCGCACCAGCGCCTACCAGTGGCGTTACTAGAAATTTTTCTCCCCCAAGCCAAAAAATTCTTCGGCGCCCCCCCCCCCCCCATCCCCCATAACTGGCACTATTAAAGTTATAAATATGCGCGCGCCTTCGTCGCGCGCCGCAAAATAGGGTGTGTGGCTTCGTTGGGATGGGCGTGGCTTCACATAAAGGGGCATGGCATTGCAGGAAAAGACTACGTTATACCCCAGTTTTCCAACCTGCACGCCCAGACGTTAGCCACCACTGGAAAGAAAAATAATCCTGATTCATGCCCCTTACATTATTTGTCATTTTTCCTCCTTATAGTAATGCCCAGTATACATTATGCCACATACTGCAATGGCCCTTAGACATTATGCCACACACAATAATGCACATGACACAATATGCACACACCATAATGCCCCCGACACATTATGCCACACACCGTAATGCCCCGGACACATTATGACAGGAATCGCAATGCCCGTTATACATTATGCTACACACTGCAATGCCCCTGATACATTATACCACATACCACAATGCCCGTGATATAGTATACAACACACCGTAATGCCTGACACATTATGACAGGAATCGCAATGCCCGTTATACATTATGCTACACACTGCAATGCCCCTGATACATTATACCACATACCACAATGCCCGTGATATAGTATACAACACACCGTAATGCCTGACACATACCGCAATGCCCGTTATACCCTATGCTACACACCGCAATGCCCGTTATACATTATGCCACACTGCAATGACCCTGAGACATTATACCACAATGCCCGTGATACAGTATGCCACACACCGTAATGCCTGTGACACATTATGACACACACCGCAATGTCCGTGATACATTATGCCACACACCGTAATGCCCATTACACATTAAGTCCTACAGTAAGGCTTCTAATTACTTTTAAATTACCTGCTCGTTGCCAGGGGTTTTCATGCTCAGGGTGTCATTCTCGTTGCCAGGGGTATCATGCACTGGGTGTCATGCTCGTTGCCAGGTGTTTCATGCACTGGGTGTCATGCTCGTTGCCAGGTGTTTCATGCACTGGGTGTCATGCTCGTTGCCAGGGGTTTCATGCACTGGGTGTCATGCTCGTTGCCAGGGGTTTCATGCACTGGGTGTCATGCTCGTTGCTAGGGGGTAGTGCTTGTTGCTAGGGCTGTGCTCCCAGTGCCACATATGTCCCCAGTGCCAGATATTACCCCACGGTGCCAGGTACTCACATGACCCCAGTGCACAATATAGCCCCCCCCCCTATGTGCCAGGTACACATATACCCCCCCAGTGCCACATATGCCCCCAGTGCCAGATATTCCCCCTCAGTGCCACATATGCCCCCAGTGCCAGATATCCCCCCCCCAGTGCCACATATGCCCCCAGTGCCAGCTATTCCCCCCCAGTGCCAGATATGCTCCCAGTGCCAGATTCCCCCAACCCCCAGTGCCACATATGCCCCCAGTGCCAGATATTTCCCCCCAGTGCCATATATGCCCCCTCCCCCGCCGCCGCTGCTCCCCCGCTGGTTTGTGTTGGAGGGACACGGAGGGCACAGCGCGCGCCTCTCCTGTGTCCCTCCTGCATCATCTCCGGCGGCCGCGGGTCTAATAAACGAAGTGCCGTTCGTGAGCTCTGATTGGCTCACGAACCGGCACTTCTTCTTTTAGACCCGCGGCCGCCGGAGATGATGCAGGAGGGACACAGGAGAGGCGCGCGCTGTGCCCTCCGTGTCCCTCCAACACGGCAGGGAGGGTTAGTAGGAGCAGATTGACATGCGGACGCTCGTCCGCATGTCAATCTGTGCTAAATCAGTGGCGCCCCCGCAGCCCCTCGCCCCCAAGCCACCGCGAGGGCTGCATAATGATTACACGTTCCATATAACGCTATAGCATAACTGAGTCAGTACCAGTTATATTACAGCAATTCACATCGTTCCACTGTAATTTTTAAAACAATCCTAGAGGGCTTATTAACAATAGATTCCATGTATAGCACTCAACCTTTATATACATAATATTATTATAAGGGCCCGGTCTACAGTATCTATCTACAGTATTTATCTATCTTCATATCTACAGTATCTATCTTCATATCTACAGTTATCTATCTATCTATCTATCTATCTATCTATCTATCTATCTATCTATCTATCTATCTTCATATCTACAGTTTCTATCTATATTCATATCTACATTATCTATCTTCATATCTACAGTTATCTATCTATCTATCTATCTATCTTCATATCTACAGTATCTATCTATCTATCTATCTATCTATCTATCTATCTATCTATCTATCTTCATATCTACAGCATCTATCTTCATATCTACAGTATCCTATCTATCTTACTATCTTCATATCTACAGTATCTATCTATCTATCTATCTATCTATCTATCTATCTATCTATCTATCTATCTATCTATCTTCATATCTACAGTCTCTATCTATCTATCTATCTTTCTTCATATCTACCATTTCTATCTATATTCATATCTACAGTATCTGTGTATCTATCTATCTATCTATCTATCTATCTATCTATCTATCTATCTATCTATCTATCTATCTATCTATCTTCATATCTACATTATCTATCTATCTATCTATCTATCTATCTATCTATCTATCTATCTATCTATCTATCTATCTATCTATCTATCTATCTATCTATCTTCATATTTACAGTTTCTATCTATATTCATATTTACAGTTTCTATCTATCTATCTATCTATCTATCTATCTATCTATCTATCTATCTATCTATCTATCTATCTATCTATCTATCTTCATATCTACAATTTCTATCTATATTCATATCTACAGTATCTATCTTCATATCTACAGTTATCTATCTATCTATCTATCTATCTATCTATCTATCTATCTATCTATCTATCTATCTATCTAAATTGCTCTACTGTCTTAGCCTCTACCACCTCTGATGGGAGGCTAGTCCACTTGTCCAATACCCTTTCTGTGAAGTAATTTTTTCTCAAATTTCCCCTGAATCCCTCCCCCCATCCAAATGTAATAGCCTCTCCTCTGATAGTCTGACACAGGGAGGGGACTATCACCCCGATCTATAACAGTAGTATACAGTATCTGTATTAATCAGGAGTCTGTCTCCCCAGTTACTTATTGAATTTATTTAATCTCCATATACTCCAGGCAGGTGATAATTTCTGCCCTCAATAGAAGATCATTTATTTCACGGCCGCTTATTACAAACCTCTACTGAGAGATACCGCACTTACTGATACTAATATATCAGCAGTATATCACCCTGGCACCAGCCCCCTCCATCTAACTCTTATTAGGTAGCAGTTACATAAATATGCACATCAGTGTGATATCACGCACTAACGGTGGGGCAGATGTGGGGGTGCGGAGGCCTGCTCCAGGGCTTAGTAACTGCTGTTACTCCAGTCTATGTACATTTGGTAGGATGAATATGGTGCGTCATCTCACTTGTATAAATGCAGCACAGCAGATGAATATAGTTATACAGATGCATATTTATACTAGTCCTAGTGGTATCTCTGTCAGTTATTCTATGGCAGGTCTAGATATTTTCCTTAGCAACTGTAGCTAACTGTAGTTCATATTCTTTTATTGGAGCTGTCTGTTCCTATGCACAATGGTTCTGCACCCGTACATCAGAACACAGCTATGGACAGTGAGGGATCCTGTGGCTTGGACAGATAATGTTGCTCAGCACACCTCTCCTCCTGAGATTATGTGATATTTGGCAACCTTCTATGGGGCCTATTTATCATTGTATATTCGCAGCTATATCCCCCATGCTTACAGCTTGTGTTCCTGAATGAGACAACGCTATGGAAAAATAACACAGACACCCTTGAGTTAGTTCAGATTGGTGTATTGTAAGAGAGCATTAGGCATTATATATATGTCAGATCCTGGATGTTAGCTCCCTGCAGTCCATGGTCGATATCTTTGACTGATGGATCTGATGGATCTATAATGCACCTAGGTGGAATGTGCCATCGAGAGGTCTCAGTCCCCCGGATTAGATGGTACTTGTACAGGGGCGGTGGTGGATTCATATATTGGGCAGCTCCTGAGAGATGAATTTCTGGAGTCTCACTAGATATTGCCTGTGCTTATGTAAATCCGTGTGCCCTCCTCCTTCCACCCAGAGAGGCTTTACAGCAGTTGGGCAGCGCTCATACATTGTCAGCCCATGGCAGAAGTCCACAACCGCATCTTTAGTCCCATGGATGATGAGTACCGGGCAGGTGACCTTGGAGATTTTGTCGATGCTGCAAAGGACATGATACAAAGGGATTATACAACAGAAACAGCATGGAGCTATCACACATGTAAAACGGCCACTAAACATATAGAATGGAAATAATGCATCAGGTAACATGCAGAGCTGCTCATGTAGAAGGTCACATACAGGACTTTGGCAGAGCAATGTTGGACAATGAATCTACTGTTGGTAATGAGCCCAGTGCAATCTATTGACCTAATAAGCCAAAGTCATGCACAAGACTTCAACTTGTTTCTGTTATACAATACAAATAGGATGAAAGAGGAATAGTGCCGTATTTCCCATTTATAAGCAGCTATGATATATTGGGAGTAAAACCGGTGCCAGAGGTAACTTATCTGGGGATCCAGTGTTTAAGTTCTGCAGAAGTAGCCTCAATGTTGTACACACTCCCACTGCAGCTACGCCGGCTCCCGCAAACCGACAACTTGCTGCCTGTATGAGAAGACATTGAGGCGGCTGTAGTGAGGAGAGTGCGCAGACACCGGGGTCAATTGCTCACACAGGCAGAGCATTGCTCGCCAATGCGAGCATGCGAGATGAAGAGGGGCAGCAGTAGATGCAGGGTGTTACAAAACTGACAAGAGACACAGGGCCATAGCCCCCCAGAAAGGTTTCTGGTAGGGAATTATCCTGTTAGTTTTCCAATCAGAAAAGACTCATGTACTCTAATTGGATTAGCATTTGGTATAAGATGGGATGGGTTCAGTATGCTATCCCAGTGGTTGGGATACCGGTGGTCACATGACCGTCACCGGCATTCTGACATTGAAGATCGGTGGAGGGGGTAAGTGTTTTTACTCATCCCTAACCTAACCTCCCGGGTGTGGCAGCTAGGGCTAACTCCCTGGGGGTGGTGGCTAGGGATAACCCTTGGGGGGTTGGCAGCTAGGGCTAAACCCCCCCAGTGCCTAACTCTAATCACCGCGGGCCCTAACACTAAAGCTCTCCACTATACTTACCTTCAGTGGTCGGTATTCCAGTGCCTGTGTACCAAGTGGTGTTGGCATTCCGGCGTCGGTCACATGACCGCCGGCACCCCGTCCATTGGAATGCTGAAGACATCCCACTGGGATACACATACAAACTGATTGGGCCAACAGAGCTGGGGGTGTATTTACTAAAGTTCGATATTTATTAATTTCAAATTGAGAGAAATCAATCTAAATGGATGTTGCATTCCGGGGGATAAAACACACATTTACTAACATTGAAAAAAATATATAAAAAGATTATGTGTTAGTAAATGTGTGTTTTAGAACACAACATCCATCCAGATGGATCTCCAACAGATAAAAATTGATGGAAATGGACATTTAGTAGATATACCCCTGTTGTTTGCCTGCCAACGCGCACCTAGGGCCCAATTCAGTTATCCAGTACGTGGGCTGACCCTGGTACTGCTTGCTCCCAGCACATACTAAACCCCACAAGTAACCTACAGCTTAATATAAAAACACAGCAATGTCTTACTTGGTGAAGGCATCCCAACAGTAGGCCCTCCGGGCGTTAGGATAGCCCATCCGCACACCTGACATGAGCGCCCCGTGCAGTATTACTGCTGCACATTTGTAGCGCGTGGCAAGGTCAACTGCCGGTGCTGTCCCAATGCTCTCTCCATACAGGATGATATTTTCCGCCTGGACTCCATATCTGTAGAGATAAAGCAGAAAAATGATCAAACTCCAATTACATCACTTCTATTGTGGTTCCTTATGGGAAACTTGTATATAAAGGCTGGATATCTGAACTAGGTAAATGACTGGATAACTTATATGAGTGATAGGCAGTGTATGTGTGGAACAGGACTACATAGGTTATGCACATTTACCTAGTTCCAGTCAGCTAGGAACACTAAGGAGCTAGGGGAGGGGAGCGTCCAGTCACATTGGAAGGAAACCCCTCTATGCTGCTAGATAGAATGGGGAGCCCAATAATGCAACATACTCTTACAGCACAGTACATATGGCAGTGCGTCCTATGAGGCAGGAGAGCAGAGGAAAGTGTCACCCCCTGCTTCTGCAGTAGTTACATCCTTTGGCTAAGACCCTATAATGCCAGCGATATATACCCACTGTCTTTATGTAAGCAAGTCCCAATACACCAATTACATTTATACTGTATAACCAGTTCATGCGGGGAGAGGAGTATATAAACTAATAGGAGCACAATACACAGCATATACATTCACCCTACGTAGTAAATAGTAGCCCTTACTGTAGCATATCCCCCACATACATACAGGACACCCATACACCACATGCAGGGTGTCAGGCAGAGGCTGTGTGGGGGCTGGGGAAGACTCATACACCCCAATCATACATACCGGGTCCTCAGGGCGAGCCAAGCTGCCTCGATGTCTGCATATGCGTTCTTCTCGCTTGGCTTTCCGCTGCTCACCCCATAGCCGGAGTAGTCGTAGGAGAATATATTGCACTTGATCTTGGAGCCTAGGGCAAGGTAGCGTCTGCACATCTTGCCTAGGTCAACAGCACAGTCGTGAGAGTAGAGGAGTGTGTAGCGGCTCCCAGGGACGCAGCGGACGTACATACAGGCCAGGCTATTCCCCCGCTTGGTGGTACAGCGGAACATCTCTACAGCGTCCAGCTTCTGCTGGGAGTGTGGCCAGTTAGCCCCTTCTGATAGCTGCAGATTACATACGGGAGGTAGACAGATTGTGGGGTCCACCTGCTCATCCTGCGCCAGGTCCTGTGCTGGGGCTGCCTCAATCTCACGTAGCGTGTACGTAGGCTCCGGGGGGTGAAAGGCCAGTTTGGCAATAATGCAGTTCAGCCTAGGTGGGCAGCAAAAGATCGAAAACAGCCTCCTCCACGAGAGGCCGTACATCCTCAAAGAGGGGTGTTGGGCCCGGTCCTAACACTCTGGACACTGGGCAGTGATCTTATAATAATAGTTCTATATAAAATACTTAATATAGCTATTCTAATCTAATAGTAATAATTATAAATAAAAGCTTAACAGCTCTGATAAAGACGCGACTTCTCACACTGATGTCTGGGAAGCAACTATTCTCTCTGAGTAACATCCAAGTGGATATGAGGTTATGACACGATTGTGACATCACAGACACTACCTGTCCCTGACCAGGGCTGCATTGTGACATCACAGACACTACCTGTCCCTGACCAGGGCTGCAGCCTCAGCACCCAGCTGTCATTGTTACTGTATATTACTAGATTAGAGATGTATTGGTCATTACTATAACGTTTGTACATAATGTTTATCTATAGAATAAATGTAGCACACACATACTGTATATGAAATGTCACCTGTGTGATTATGGCCAAATATGTAGTGTGTATGGCTCCCTGCGCCCCTCACTTCTCCACCATTCCCTGATTGCAGGTAATCAGCGGAGGAGCGCACCAGCGCCTACCAGTGGCGTAACTAGAAATTTTTCTCCCCCAAGCCAAAAAATTCTTCGGCGCCCCCCCCCCCCATCCCCCATAACTGGCACTATTAAAGTTATAAATATGCGCGCGCCTTCGTCGCGCGCCGCAAAATAGGGTGTGTGGCTTCGTTGGGATGGGCGTGGCTTCACATAAAGGGGCATGGCATTGCAGGAAAAGACTACGTTATACCCCAGTTTTCCAACCTGCACGCCCAGACGTTAGCCACCACTGGAAAGAAAAATAATCCTGATTCATGCCCCTTACATTATTTGTAATTTTTCCTCCTTATAGTAATGCCCAGTATACATTATGCCACATACTGCAATGGCCCTTAGACATTATGCCACACACAATAATGCACATGACACAATATGCACACACCATAATGCCCCCGACACATTATGCCACACACCGTAATGCCCCGGACACATTATGACAGGAATCGCAATGCCCGTTATACATTATGCTACACACTGCAATGCCCCTGATACATTATACCACATACCACAATGCCCGTGATACAGTATACAACACACCGTAATGCCTGACACATTATGACAGGAATCGCAATGCCCGTTATACATTATGCTACACACTGCAATGCCCCTGATACATTATACCACATACCACAATGCCCGTGATATAGTATACAACACACCGTAATGCCTGACACATACCGCAATGCCCGTTATACCCTATGCTACACACCGCAATGCCCGTTATACATTATGCCACACTGCAATGACCCTGAGACATTATACCACAATGCCCGTGATACAGTATGCCACACACCGTAATGCCTGTGACACATTATGACACACACCGCAATGTCCGTGATACATTATGCCACACACCGTAATGCCCATTACACATTAAGTCCTACAGTAAGGCTTCTAATTACTTTTAAATTACCTGCTCGTTGCCAGGGGTTTTCATGCTCAGGGTGTCATTCTCGTTGCCAGGGGTATCATGCACTGGGTGTCATGCTCGTTGCCAGGTGTTTCATGCACTGGGTGTCATGCTCGTTGCCAGGTGTTTCATGCACTGGGTGTCATGCTCGTTGCCAGGGGTTTCATGCACTGGGTGTCATGCTCGTTGCCAGGGGTTTCATGCACTGGGTGTCATGCCCGTTGCTAGGGGGTAGTGCTTGTTGCTAGGGCTGTGCTCCCAGTGCCACATATGTCCTCAGTGCCAGATATTACCCCACGGTGCCAGGTACTCACATGACCCCAGTGCACAATATAGCCCCCCCCCCCCTATGTGCCAGGTACACATATACCCCCCCAGTGCCACATATGCCCCCAGTGCCAGATATTCCCCCTCAGTGCCACATATGCCCCCAGTGCCAGATATCCCCCCCCCAGTGCCACATATGCCCCCAGTGCCAGCTATTCCCCCCCCAGTGCCAGATATGCTCCCAGTGCCAGATTCCCCCAACCCCCAGTGCCACATATGCCCCCAGTGCCAGATATTTCCCCCCAGTGCCATATATGCCCCCTCCCCCGCCGCCGCTGCTCCCCCGCTGGTTTGTGTTGGAGGGACACGGAGGGCACAGCGCGCGCCTCTCCTGTGTCCCTCCTGCATCATCTCCGGCGGCCGCGGGTCTAATAAACGAAGTGCCGTTCGTGAGCTCTGATTGGCTCACGAACCGGCACTTCTTCTTTTAGACCCGCGGCCGCCGGAGATGATGCAGGAGGGACACAGGAGAGGCGCGCGCTGTGCCCTCCGTGTCCCTCCAACACGGCAGGGAGGGTTAGTAGGAGCAGATTGACATGCGGACGCTCGTCCGCATGTCAATCTGTGCTAAATCAGTGGCGCCCCCGCAGCCCCTCGCCCCCAAGCCACCGCGAGGGCTGCGGGGGCAGTAGTTACGCCACTGGCGCCTACTTCCATATATTACGCACCCATCCTTAGTCATGGCACATAATGATTACACGTTCCATATAATGCTATAGCATAACTGAGTCAGTACCAGTTATATTACAGCAATTCACATCGTTCCACTGTAATTTTTAAAACAATCCTAGAGGGCTTACTAACAATAGATTCCATGTATAGCACTCAACCTTTATATACATAATATTATTATAAGGGCCCGGTCTACAGTATCTATCTACAGTATTTATCTATATTCATATCTACAGTATCTATCTTCATATCTACAGTTATCTATCTATCTATCTATCTATCTATCTATCTTCATATCTACAGTTTCTATCTATATTCATATCTACATTATCTATCTTCATATCTACAGTTATCTATCTATCTATCTATCTATCTTCATATCTACAGTATCTATCTATCTGTCTATCTATCTATCTATCTATCTTCATATCTACAGTATCTATCTTCATATCTACAGTATCCTATCTATCTTACTATCTTCATATCTACAGTATCTATCTATCTATCTATCTATCTATCTATCCATCTTCATATCTACAGTCTCTATCTATCTATCTATCTATCTATCTATCTATCTATCTATCTATCTTTCTTTCTTCATATCTACCATTTCTATCTATATTCATATCTACAGTATCTATCTATCTATCTATCTATCTATCTATCTATCTATCTATCTATCTATCTATCTATCTATCTTCATATCTACATTATCTATCTATCTATCTATCTATCTATCTATCTATCTATCTATCTATCTATCTTCATATTTACAGTTTCTATCTATATTCATATTTACAGTTTCTATCTATCTATCTATCTATCTATCTATCTATCTATCTATCTATCTATCTATCTATCTATCTTCATATCTACAATTTCTATCTATATTCATATCTACAGTATCTATCTTCATATCTACAGTTATCTATCTATCTATCTATCTATCTATCTATCTATCTATCTATCTATCTATCTATCTATCTAAATTGCTCTACTGTCTTAGCCTCTACCACCTCTGATGGGAGGCTAGTCCACTTGTCCAATACCCTTTCTGTGAAGTAATTTTTTCTCAAATTTCCCCTGAATCCCTCCCCCCATCCAAATGTAATAGCCTCTCCTCTGATAGTCTGACACAGGGAGGGGACTATCACCCCGATCTATAACAGTAGTATACAGTATCTGTATTAATCAGGAGTCTGTCTCCCCAGTTACTTATTGAATTTATTTAATCTCCATATACTCCAGGCAGGTGATAATTTCTGCCCTCAATAGAAGATCATTTATTTCACGGCCGCTTATTACAAACCTCTACTGAGAGATACCGCACTTACTGATACTAATATATCAGCAGTATATCACCCTGGCACCAGCCCCCTCCATCTAACTCTTATTAGGTAGCAGTTACATAAATATGCACATCAGTGTGATATCACGCACTAACGGTGGGGCAGATGTGGGGGTGCGGAGGCCTGCTCCAGGGCTTAGTAACTGCTGTTACTCCAGTCTATGTACATTTGGTAGGATGAATATGGTGCGTCATCTCACTTGTATAAATGCAGCACAGCAGATGAATATAGTTATACAGATGCATATTTATACTAGTCCTAGTGGTATCTCTGTCAGTTATTCTATGGCAGGTCTAGATATTTTCCTTAGCAACTGTAGCTAACTGTAGTTCATATTCTTTTATTGGAGCTGTCTGTTCCTATGCACAATGGTTCTGCACCCGTACATCAGAACACAGCTATGGACAGTGAGGGATCCTGTGGCTTGGACAGATAATGTTGCTCAGCACACCTCTCCTCCTGAGATTATGTGATATTTGGCAACCTTCTATGGGGCCTATTTATCATTGTATATTCGCAGCTATATCCCCCATGCTTACAGCTTGTGTTCCTGAATGAGACAACGCTATGGAAAAATAACACAGACACCCTTGAGTTAGTTCAGATTGGTGTATTGTAAGAGAGCATTAGGCATTATATATATGTCAGATCCTGGATGTTAGCTCCCTGCAGTCCATGGTCGATATCTTTGACTGATGGATCTGATGGATCTATAATGCACCTAGGTGGAATGTGCCATCGAGAGGTCTCAGTCCCCCGGATTAGATGGTACTTGTACAGGGGCGGTGGTGGATTCATATATTGGGCAGCTCCTGAGAGATGAATTTCTGGAGTCTCACTAGATATTGCCTGTGCTTATGTAAATCCGTGTGCCCTCCTCCTTCCACCCAGAGAGGCTTTACAGCAGTTGGGCAGCGCTCATACATTGTCAGCCCATGGCAGAAGTCCACAACCGCATCTTTAGTCCCATGGATGATGAGTACCGGGCAGGTGACCTTGGAGATTTTGTCGATGCTGCAAAGGACATGATACAAAGGGATTATACAACAGAAACAGCATGGAGCTATCACACATGTAAAACGGCCACTAAACATATAGAATGGAAATAATGCATCAGGTAACATGCAGAGCTGCTCATGTAGAAGGTCACATACAGGACTTTGGCAGAGCAATGTTGGACAATGAATCTACTGTTAGTAATGAGCCCAGTGCAATCTATTGACCTAATAAGCCAAAGTCATGCACAAGACTTCAACTTGTTTCTGTTATACAATACAAATAGGATGAAAGAGGAATAGTGCCGTATTTCCCATTTATAAGCAGCTATGATATATTGGGAGTAAAACCGGTGCCAGAGGTAACTTATCTGGGGATCCAGTGTTTAAGTTCTGCAGAAGTAGCCTCAATGTTGTACACACTCCCACTGCAGCTACGCCGGCTCCCGCAAACCGACAACTTGCTGCCTGTATGAGAAGACATTGAGGCGGCTGTAGTGAGGAGAGTGCGCAGACACCGGGGTCAATTGCTCACACAGGCAGAGCATTGCTCGCCAATGCGAGCATGCGAGATGAAGAGGGGCAGCAGTAGATGCAGGGTGTTACAAAACTGACAAGAGACACAGGGCCATAGCCCCCCAGAAAGGTTTCTGGTAGGGAATTATCCTGTTAGTTTTCCAATCAGAAAAGACTCATGTACTCTAATTGGATTAGCATTCGGTATAAGATGGGATGGGTTCAGTATGCTATCCCAGTGGTTGGGATACCGGTGGTCACATGACCGTCACCGGCATTCTGACATTGAAGATCGGTGGAGGGGGTAAGTGTTTTTACTCATCCCTACCCTAACCTCCCGGGTGTGGCAGCTAGGGCTAACTCCCTGGGGGTGGTGGCTAGGGATAACCCTTGGGGGGTTGGCAGCTAGGGCTAAACCCCCCCAGTGCCTAACTCTAATCACCGCGGGCCCTAACACTAAAGCTCTCCACTATACTTACCTTCAGTGGTCGGTATTCCAGTGCCTGTGTACCAAGTGGTGTTGGCATTCCGGCGTCGGTCACATGACCGCCGGCACCCCGTCCATTGGAATGCTGAAGACATCCCACTGGGATACACATACAAACTGATTGGGCCAACAGAGCTGGGGGTGTATTTACTAAAGTTCGATATTTATTAATTTCAAATTGAGAGAAATCAATCTAAATGGATGTTGCATTCCGGGGGATAAAACACACATTTACTAACATTGAAAAAAATATATAAAAAGATTATGTGTTAGTAAATGTGTGTTTTAGAACACAACATCCATCCAGATGGATCTCCAACAGATAAAAATTGATGGAAATGGACATTTAGTAGATATACCCCTGTTGTTTGCCTGCCAACGCGCACCTAGGGGCCAATTCAGTTATCCAGTACGTGGGCTGACCCTGGTACTGCTTGCTCCCAGCACATACTAAACCCCACAAGTAACCTACAGCTTAATATAAAAACACAGCAATGTCTTACTTGGTGAAGGCATCCCAACAGTAGGCCCTCCGGGCGTTAGGATAGCCCATCCGCACACCTGACATGAGCGCCCCGTGCAGTATTACTGCTGCACATTTGTAGCGCGTGGCAAGGTCAACTGCCGGTGCTGTCCCAATGCTCTCTCCATACAGGATGATATTTTCCGCCGGGACTCCATATCTGTAGAGATAAAGCAGAAAAATGATCAAACTCCAATTACATCACTTCTATTGTGGTTCCTTATGGGAAACTTGTATATAAAGGCTGGATATCTGAACTAGGTAAATGACTGGATAACTTATATGAGTGATAGGCAGTGTATGTGTGGAACAGGACTACATAGGTTATGCACATTTACCTAGTTCCAGTCAGCTAGGAACACTAAGGAGCTAGGGGAGGGGAGCGTCCAGTCACATTGGAAGGAAACCCCTCTATGCTGCTAGATAGAATGGGGAGCCCAATAATGCAACATACTCTTACAGCACAGTACATATGGCAGTGCGTCCTATGAGGCAGGAGAGCAGAGGAAAGTGTCACCCCCTGCTTCTGCAGTAGTTACATCCTTTGGCTAAGACCCTATAATGCCAGCAATATATACCCACTGTCTTTATGTAAGCAAGTCCCAATACACCGATTACATTTATACTGTATAACCAGTTCATGCGGGGAGAGGAGTATATAAACTAATAGGAGCACAATACACAGCATATACATTCACCCTACGTAGTAAATAGTAGCCCTTACTGTAGCATATCCCCCACATACATACAGGACACCCATACACCACATGCAGGGTGTCAGGCAGAGGCTGTGTGGGGGCTGGGGAAGACTCATGCACCCCAATCATACATACCGGGTCCTCAGGGCGAGCCAAGCTGCCTCGATGTCTGCATATGCGTTCTTCTCGCTTGGCTTTCCGCTGCTCACCCCATAGCCGGAGTAGTCGTAGGAGAATATATTGCACTTGATCTTGGAGCCTAGGGCAAGGTAGCGTCTGCACGTCTTGCCTAGGTCAACAGCACAGTCGTGAGAGCAGAGGAGTGTGTAGCGGCTCCCAGGGACGCAGCGGACGTACATACAGGCCAGGCTATTCCCCCGCTTGGTGGTACAGCGGAACATCTCTACAGCGTCCAGCTTCTGCTGGGAGTGTGGCCAGTTAGCCCCTTCTGATAGCTGCAGATTACATACGGGAGGTAGACAGATTGTGGGGTCCACCTGCTCATCCTGCGCCAGGTCCTGTGCTGGGGCTGCCTCAATCTCACGTAGCGTGTACGTAGGCTCCGGGGGGTGAAAGGCCAGTTTGGCAATAATGCAGTTCAGCCTAGGTGGGCAGCAAAAGATCGAAAACAGCCTCCTCCACGAGAGGCCGTACATCCTAAAAGAGGGGTGTTGGGCCCGGTCCTAACACTCTGGACACTGGGCAGTGATCTTATAATAATAGTTCTATATAAAATACTTAATATAGCTATTCTAATCTAATAGTAATAATTATAAATAAAAGCTTAACAGCTCTGATAAAGACGCGACTTCTCACACTGATGTCTGGGAAGCAACTATTCTCTCTGAGTAACATCCAAGTGGATATGAGGTTATGACACGATTGTGACATCACAGACACTACCTGTCACTGACCAGGGCTGCATTGTGACATCACAGACACTACCTGTCCCTGACCAGGGCTGCAGCCTCAGCACCCAGCTGTCATTGTTACTGTATATTACTAGATTAGAGATGTATTGGTCATTACTATAACGTTTGTACATAATGTTTATCTATAGAATAAATGTAGCACACACATACTGTATATGAAATGTCACCTGTGTGATTATGGCCAAATATGTAGTGTGTATGGCTCCCTGCGCCCCTCACTTCTCCACCATTCCCTGATTGCAGGTAATCAGCGGAGGAGCGCACCAGCGCCTACCAGTGGCGTAACTAGAAATTTTTCTCCCCCAAGCCAAAAAATTCTTCGGCGCCCCCCCCCCCCCCCCATCCCCCATAACTGGCACTATTAAAGTTATAAATATGCGCGCGCCTTCGTCGCGCGCCGCAAAATAGGGTGTGTGGCTTCGTTGGGATGGGCGTGGCTTCACATAAAGGGGCATGGCATTGCAGGAAAAGACTACGTTATACCCCAGTTTTCCAACCTGCACGCCCAGACGTTAGCCACCACTGGAAAGAAAAATATTCCTGATTCATGCCCCTTACATTATTTGTAATTTTTCCTCCTTATAGTAATGCCCAGTATACATTATGCCACATACTGCAATGGCCCTTAGACATTATGCCACACACAATAATGCACATGACACAATATGCACACACCATAATGCCCCCGACACATTATGCCACACACCGTAATGCCCCGGACACATTATGACAGGAATCGCAATGCCCGTTATACATTATGCTACACACTGCAATGCCCCTGATACATTATACCACATACCACAATGCCCGTGATATAGTATACAACACACCGTAATGCCTGACACATTATGACAGGAATCGCAATGCCCGTTATACATTATGCTACACACTGCAATGCCCCTGATACATTATACCACATACCACAATGCCCGTGATATAGTATACAACACACCGTAATGTCTGACACATACCGCAATGCCCGTTATACCCTATGCTACACACCGCAATGCCCGTTATACATTATGCCACACTGCAATGACCCTGAGACATTATACCACAATGCCCGTGATACAGTATGCCACACACCGTAATGCCTGTGACACATTATGACACACACCGCAATGTCCGTGATACATTATGCCACACACCGTAATGCCCATTACACATTAAGTCCTACAGTAAGGCTTCTAATTACTTTAAAATTACCTGCTCATTGCCAGGGGTTTTCATGCTCAGGGTGTCATTCTCGTTGCCAGGGGTATCATGCACTGGGTGTCATGCTCGTTGCCAGGTGTTTCATGCACTGGGTGTCATGCTCGTTGCCAGGTGTTTCATGCACTGGGTGTCATGCTCGTTGCCAGGGGTTTCATGCACTGGGTGTCATGCTCGTTGCCAGGGGTTTCATGCACTGGGTGTCATGCTCGTTGCTAGGGGGTAGTGCTTGTTGCTAGGGCTGTGCTCCCAGTGCCACATATGTCCCCAGTGCCAGATATTACCCCACGGTGCCAGGTACTCACATGACCCCAGGGCACAATATAGCCCCCCCCCCCTATGTGCCAGGTACACATATACCCCCCCAGTGCCACATATGCCCCCAGTGCCAGATATTCCCCCTCAGTGCCACATATGCCCCCAGTGCCAGATATCCCCCCCCCAGTGCCACATATGCCCCCAGTGCCAGCTATTCCCCCCCCAGTGCCAGATATGCTCCCAGTGCCAGATTCCCCCAACCCCCAGTGCCACATATGCCCCCAGTGCCAGATATTTCCCCCCAGTGCCATATATGCCCCCTCCCCCGCCGCCGCTGCTCCCCCGCTGGTTTGTGTTGGAGGGACACGGAGGGCACAGCGCGCGCCTCTCCTGTGTCCCTCCTGCATCATCTCCGGCGGCCGCGGGTCTAATAAACGAAGTGCCGTTCGTGAGCTCTGATTGGCTCACGAACCGGCACTTCTTCTTTTAGACCCGCGGCCGCCGGAGATGATGCAGGAGGGACACAGGAGAGGCGCGCGCTGTGCCCTCCGTGTCCCTCCAACACGGCAGGGAGGGTTAGTAGGAGCAGATTGACATGCGGACGCTCGTCCGCATGTCAATCTGTGCTAAATCAGTGGCGCCCCCGCAGCCCCTCGCCCCCAAGCCACCGCGAGGGCTGCGGGGGCAGTAGTTACGCCACTGGCGCCTACTTCCATATATTACGCACCCATCCTTAGTCATGGCACATAATGATTACACGTTCCATATAATGCTATAGCATAACTGAGTCAGTACCAGTTATATTACAGCAATTCACATCGTTCCACTGTAATTTTTAAAACAATCCTAGAGGGCTTACTAACAATAGATTCCATGTATAGCACTCAACCTTTATATACATAATATTATTATAAGGGCCCGGTCTACAGTATCTATCTACAGTATTTATCTATATTCATATCTACAGTATCTATCTTCATATCTACAGTTATCTATCTATCTATCTATCTATCTATCTATCTATCTTCATATCTACAGTTTCTATCTATATTCATATCTACATTATCTATCTTCATATCTACAGTTATCTATCTATCTATCTATCTATCTATCTATCTATCTATCTATCTATCTATCTATCTATCTTCATATCTACAGTATCTATCTATCTATCTATCTATCTATCTATCTATCTATCTATCTTCATATCTACAGTATCTATCTTCATATCTACAGTATCCTATCTATCTTACTATCTTCATATCTATCTATCTATCTATCTATCTATCTATCTATCTATCTATCTATCTATCTATCTATCTATCTATCTATCTATCTTCATATCTACAGTCTCTATCTATCTATCTATCTATCTATCTATCTATCTATCTATCTATCTATCTTTCTTCATATCTACCATTTCTATCTATATTCATATCTACAGTATCTGTGTATCTATCTATCTATCTATCTATCTATCTATCTATCTATCTATCTATCTATCTATCTATCTATCTATCTATCTATCTATCTATCTTCATATCTACATTATCTATCTATCTATCTATCTATCTATCTATCTATCTATCTATCTATCTATCTATCTATCTTCATATTTACAGTTTCTATCTATATTCATATTTGCAGTTTCTATCTATCTATCTATCTATCTATCTATCTATCTATCTATCTATCTATCTATCTATCTATCTATCTATCTATCTATCTTCATATCTACAATTTCTATCTATATTCATATCTACAGTATCTATCTTCATATCTACAGTTATCTATCTATCTATCTATCTATCTATCTATCTAAATTGCTCTACTGTCTTAGCCTCTACCACCTCTGATGGGAGGCTAGTCCACTTGTCCAATACCCTTTCTGTGAAGTAATTTTTTCTCAAATTTCCCCTGAATCCCTCCCCCCATCCAAATGTAATAGCCTCTCCTCTGATAGTCTGACACAGGGAGGGGACTATCACCCCGATCTATAACAGTAGTATACAGTATCTGTATTAATCAGGAGTCTGTCTCCCCAGTTACTTATTGAATTTATTTAATCTCCATATACTCCAGGCAGGTGATAATTTCTGCCCTCAATAGAAGATCATTTATTTCACGGCCGCTTATTACAAACCTCTACTGAGAGATACCGCACTTACTGATACTAATATATCAGCAGTATATCACCCTGGCACCAGCCCCCTCCATCTAACTCTTATTAGGTAGCAGTTACATAAATATGCACATCAGTGTGATATCACGCACTAACGGTGGGGCAGATGTGGGGGTGCGGAGGCCTGCTCCAGGGCTTAGTAACTGCTGTTACTCCAGTCTATGTACATTTGGTAGGATGAATATGGTGCGTCATCTCACTTGTATAAATGCAGCACAGCAGATGAATATAGTTATACAGATGCATATTTATACTAGTCCTAGTGGTATCTCTGTCAGTTATTCTATGGCAGGTCTAGATATTTTCCTTAGCAACTGTAGCTAACTGTAGTTCATATTCTTTTATTGGAGCTGTCTGTTCCTATGCACAATGGTTCTGCACCCGTACATCAGAACACAGCTATGGACAGTGAGGGATCCTGTGGCTTGGACAGATAATGTTGCTCAGCACACCTCTCCTCCTGAGATTATGTGATATTTGGCAACCTTCTATGGGGCCTATTTATCATTGTATATTCGCAGCTATATCCCCCATGCTTACAGCTTGTGTTCCTGAATGAGACAACGCTATGGAAAAATAACACAGACACCCTTGAGTTAGTTCAGATTGGTGTATTGTAAGAGAGCATTAGGCATTATATATATGTCAGATCCTGGATGTTAGCTCCCTGCAGTCCATGGTCGATATCTTTGACTGATGGATCTGATGGATCTATAATGCACCTAGGTGGAATGTGCCATCGAGAGGTCTCAGTCCCCCGGATTAGATGGTACTTGTACAGGGGCGGTGGTGGATTCATATATTGGGCAGCTCCTGAGAGATGAATTTCTGGAGTCTCACTAGATATTGCCTGTGCTTATGTAAATCCGTGTGCCCTCCTCCTTCCACCCAGAGAGGCTTTACAGCAGTTGGGCAGCGCTCATACATTGTCAGCCCATGGCAGAAGTCCACAACCGCATCTTTAGTCCCATGGATGATGAGTACCGGGCAGGTGACCTTGGAGATTTTGTCGATGCTGCAAAGGACATGATACAAAGGGATTATACAACAGAAACAGCATGGAGCTATCACACATGTAAAACGGCCACTAAACATATAGAATGGAAATAATGCATCAGGTAACATGCAGAGCTGCTCATGTAGAAGGTCACATACAGGACTTTGGCAGAGCAATGTTGGACAATGAATCTACTGTTAGTAATGAGCCCAGTGCAATCTATTGACCTAATAAGCCAAAGTCATGCACAAGACTTCAACTTGTTTCTGTTATACAATACAAATAGGATGAAAGAGGAATAGTGCCGTATTTCCCATTTATAAGCAGCTATGATATATTGGGAGTAAAACCGGTGCCAGAGGTAACTTATCTGGGGATCCAGTGTTTAAGTTCTGCAGAAGTAGCCTCAATGTTGTACACACTCCCACTGCAGCTACGCCGGCTCCCGCAAACCGACAACTTGCTGCCTGTATGAGAAGACATTGAGGCGGCTGTAGTGAGGAGAGTGCGCAGACACCGGGGTCAATTGCTCACACAGGCAGAGCATTGCTCGCCAATGCGAGCATGCGAGATGAAGAGGGGCAGCAGTAGATGCAGGGTGTTACAAAACTGACAAGAGACACAGGGCCATAGCCCCCCAGAAAGGTTTCTGGTAGGGAATTATCCTGTTAGTTTTCCAATCAGAAAAGACTCATGTACTCTAATTGGATTAGCATTCGGTATAAGATGGGATGGGTTCAGTATGCTATCCCAGTGGTTGGGATACCGGTGGTCACATGACCGTCACCGGCATTCTGACATTGAAGATCGGTGGAGGGGGTAAGTGTTTTTACTCATCCCTACCCTAACCTCCCGGGTGTGGCAGCTAGGGCTAACTCCCTGGGGGTGGTGGCTAGGGATAACCCTTGGGGGGTTGGCAGCTAGGGCTAAACCCCCCCAGTGCCTAACTCTAATCACCGCGGGCCCTAACACTAAAGCTCTCCACTATACTTACCTTCAGTGGTCGGTATTCCAGTGCCTGTGTACCAAGTGGTGTTGGCATTCCGGCGTCGGTCACATGACCGCCGGCACCCCGTCCATTGGAATGCTGAAGACATCCCACTGGGATACACATACAAACTGATTGGGCCAACAGAGCTGGGGGTGTATTTACTAAAGTTCGATATTTATTAATTTCAAATTGAGAGAAATCAATCTAAATGGATGTTGCATTCCGGGGGATAAAACACACATTTACTAACATTGAAAAAAATATATAAAAAGATTATGTGTTAGTAAATGTGTGTTTTAGAACACAACATCCATCCAGATGGATCTCCAACAGATAAAAATTGATGGAAATGGACATTTAGTAGATATACCCCTGTTGTTTGCCTGCCAACGCGCACCTAGGGGCCAATTCAGTTATCCAGTACGTGGGCTGACCCTGGTACTGCTTGCTCCCAGCACATACTAAACCCCACAAGTAACCTACAGCTTAATATAAAAACACAGCAATGTCTTACTTGGTGAAGGCATCCCAACAGTAGGCCCTCCGGGCGTTAGGATAGCCCATCCGCACACCTGACATGAGCGCCCCGTGCAGTATTACTGCTGCACATTTGTAGCGCGTGGCAAGGTCAACTGCCGGTGCTGTCCCAATGCTCTCTCCATACAGGATGATATTTTCCGCCGGGACTCCATATCTGTAGAGATAAAGCAGAAAAATTATCAAACTCCAATTACATCACTTCTATTGTGGTTCCTTATGGGAAACTTGTATATAAAGGCTGGATATCTGAACTAGGTAAATGACTGGATAACTTATATGAGTGATAGGCAGTGTATGTGTGGAACAGGACTACATAGGTTATGCACATTTACCTAGTTCCAGTCAGCTAGGAACACTAAGGAGCTAGGGGAGGGGAGCGTCCAGTCACATTGGAAGGAAACCCCTCTATGCTGCTAGATAGAATGGGGAGCCCAATAATGCAACATACTCTTACAGCACAGTACATATGGCAGTGCGTCCTATGAGGCAGGAGAGCAGAGGAAAGTGTCACCCCCTGCTTCTGCAGTAGTTACATCCTTTGGCTAAGACCCTATAATGCCAGCAATATATACCCACTGTCTTTATGTAAGCAAGTCCCAATACACCGATTACATTTATACTGTATAACCAGTTCATGCGGGGAGAGGAGTATATAAACTAATAGGAGCACAATACACAGCATATACATTCACCCTACGTAGTAAATAGTAGCCCTTACTGTAGCATATCCCCCACATACATACAGGACACCCATACACCACATGCAGGGTGTCAGGCAGAGGCTGTGTGGGGGCTGGGGAAGACTCATACACCCCAATCATACATACCGGGTCCTCAGGGCGAGCCAAGCTGCCTCGATGTCTGCATATGTGTTCTTCTCGCTTGGCTTTCCGCTGCTCACCCCATAGCCGGAGTAGTCGTAGGAGAATATATTGCACTTGATCTTGGAGCCTAGGGCAAGGTAGCGTCTGCACATCTTGCCTAGGTCAACAGCACAGTCGTGAGAGTAGAGGAGTGTGTAGCGGCTCCCAGGGACGCAGCGGACGTACATACAGGCCAGGCTATTCCCCCGCTTGGTGGTACAGCGGAACATCTCTACAGCGTCCAGCTTCTGCTGGGAGTGTGGCCAGTTAGCCCCTTCTGATAGCTGCAGATTACATACGGGAGGTAGACAGATTGTGGGGTCCACCTGCTCATCCTGCGCCAGGTCCTGTGCTGGGGCTGCCTCAATCTCACGTAGCGTGTACGTAGGCTCCGGGGGGTGAAAGGCCAGTTTGGCAATAATGCAGTTCAGCCTAGGTGGGCAGCAAAAGATCGAAAACAGCCTCCTCCACGAGAGGCCGTACATCCTCAAAGAGGGGTGTTGGGCCCGGTCCTAACACTCTGGACACTGGGCAGTGATCTTATAATAATAGTTCTATATAAAATACTTAATATAGCTATTCTAATCTAATAGTAATAATTATAAATAAAAGCTTAACAGCTCTGATAAAGACGCGACTTCTCACACTGATGTCTGGGAAGCAACTATTCTCTCTGAGTAACATCCAAGTGGATATGAGGTTATGACACGATTGTGACATCACAGACACTACCTGTCACTGACCAGGGCTGCATTGTGACATCACAGACACTACCTGTCCCTGACCAGGGCTGCAGCCTCAGCACCCAGCTGTCATTGTTACTGTATATTACTAGATTAGAGATGTATTGGTCATTACTATAACGTTTGTACATAATGTTTATCTATAGAATAAATGTAGCACACACATACTGTATATGAAATGTCACCTGTGTGATTATGGCCAAATATGTAGTGTGTATGGCTCCCTGCGCCCCTCACTTCTCCACCATTCCCTGATTGCAGGTAATCAGCGGAGGAGCGCACCAGCGCCTACCAGTGGCGTAACTAGAAATTTTTCTCCCCCAAGCCAAAAAATTCTTCGGCGCCCCCCCCCCCATCCCCCATAACTGGCACTATTAAAGTTATAAATATGCGCGCGCCTTCGTCGCGCGCCGCAAAATAGGGTGTGTGGCTTCGTTGGGATGGGCGTGGCTTCACATAAAGGGGCATGGCATTGCAGGAAAAGACTACGTTATACCCCAGTTTTCCAACCTGCACGCCCAGACGTTAGCCACCACTGGAAAGAAAAATAATCCTGATTCATGCCCCTTACATTATTTGTAATTTTTCCTCCTTATAGTAATGCCCAGTATACATTATGCCACATACTGCAATGGCCCTTAGACATTATGCCACACACAATAATGCACATGACACAATATGCACACACCATAATGCCCCCGACACATTATGCCACACACCGTAATGCCCCGGACACATTATGACAGGAATCGCAATGCCCGTTATACATTATGCTACACACTGCAATGCCCCTGATACATTATACCACATACCACAATGCCCGTGATATAGTATACAACACACCGTAATGCCTGACACATTATGACAGGAATCGCAATGCCCGTTATACATTATGCTACACACTGCAATGCCCCTGATACATTATACCACATACCACAATGCCCGTGATATAGTATACAACACACCGTAATGCCTGACACATACCGCAATGCCCGTTATACCCTATGCTACACACCGCAATGCCCGTTATACATTATGCCACACTGCAATGACCCTGAGACATTATACCACAATGCCCGTGATACAGTATGCCACACACCGTAATGCCTGTGACACATTATGACACACACCGCAATGTCCGTGATACATTATGCCACACACCGTAATGCCCATTACACATTAAGTCCTACAGTAAGGCTTCTAATTACTTTTAAATTACCTGCTCGTTGCCAGGGGTTTTCATGCTCAGGGTGTCATTCTCGTTGCCAGGGGTATCATGCACTGGGTGTCATGCTCGTTGCCAGGTGTTTCATGCACTGGGTGTCATGCTCGTTGCCAGGTGTTTCATGCACTGGGTGTCATGCTCGTTGCCAGGGGTTTCATGCACCGGGTGTCATGCTCGTTGCCAGGGGTTTCATGCACTGGGTGTCATGCTCGTTGCTAGGGGGTAGTGCTTGTTGCTAGGGCTGTGCTCCCAGTGCCACATATGTCCCCAGTGCCAGATATTACCCCACGGTGCCAGGTACTCACATGACACCAGTGCACAATATAGCCCCCCCCCCCCCTATGTGCCAGGTACACATATACCCCCCCAGTGCCACATATGCCCCCAGTGCCAGATATTCCCCCTCAGTGCCACATATGCCCCCAGTGCCAGATATCCCCCCCCCCAGTGCCACATATGCCCCCAGTGCCAGCTATTCCCCCCCAGTGCCAGATATGCTCCCAGTGCCAGATTCCCCCAACCCCCAGTGCCACATATCCCCCCAGTGCCATATATGCCCCCTCCCCCACCGCCGCTGCTCCCCCGCTGGTTTGTGTTGGAGGGACACGGAGGGCACAGCGCGCGCCTCTCCTGTGTCCCTCCTGCATCATCTCCGGCGGCCGCGGGTCTAATAAACGAAGTGCCGTTCGTGAGCTCTGATTGGCTCACGAACCGGCACTTCTTCTTTTAGACCCGCGGCCGCCGGAGATGATGCAGGAGGGACACAGGAGTGGCGCGCGCTGTGCCCTCCGTGTCCCTCCAACACGGCAGGGAGGGTTAGTAGGAGCACTGGCGCCTACTTCCATATATTACGCACCCATCCTTAGTCATGGCACATAATGATTACACGTTCCATATAACGCTATAGCATAACTGAGTCAGTACCAGTTATATTACAGCAATTCACATCGTTCCACTGTAATTTTTAAAACAATCCTAGAGGGCTTATTAACAATAGATTCCATGTATAGCACTCAACCTTTATATACATAATATTATTATAAGGGCCCGGTCTACAGTATCTATCTACAGTATTTATCTATATTCATATCTACAGTATCTATCTTCATATCTACAGTTATCTATCTATCTATCTATCTATCTATCTATCTATCTATCTATCTATCTATCTATCTTCATATCTACAGTTTCTATCTATATTCATATCTACATTATCTATCTTCATATCTACAGTTATCTATCTATCTTCTTATCTACAGTATCTATCTATCTATCTATCTATCTATCTTCATATCTACAGTATCTATCTTCATATCTACAGTATCCTATCTATCTTACTATCTTCATATCTACAGTATCTATCTCTCTATCTATCTATCTCTATCTATCTATCTATCTATCTATCTATCTTTCTTCCTTCATATCTACCATTTCTATCTATATTCATATCTACAGTATCTGTGTATCTATCTATCTATCTATCTATCTATCTATCTATCTATCTATCTATCTATCTATCTATCTATCTATCTATCTTCATATCTACATTATCTATCTATCTATCTATCTATCTATCTATCTATCTATCTTCATATTTACAGTTTCTATCTATATTCATATTTACAGTTTCTATCTATCTATCTATCTATCTATCTATCTATCTATCTATCTATCTATCTATCTATCTATCTATCTATCTATCTATCTTCATATCTACAATTTCTATCTATATTCATATCTACAGTATCTATCTTCATATCTACAGTTATCTATCTATCTATCTATCTATCTATCTATCTATCTATCTATCTATCTATCTATCTATCTAAATTGCTCTACTGTCTTAGCCTCTACCACCTCTGATGGGAGGCTAGTCCACTTGTCCAATACCCTTTCTGTGAAGTAATTTTTTCTCAAATTTCCCCTGAATCCCTCCCCCCATCCAAATGTAATAGCCTCTCCTCTGATAGTCTGACACAGGGAGGGGACTATCACCCCGATCTATAACAGTAGTATACAGTATCTGTATTAATCAGGAGTCTGTCTCCCCAGTTACTTATTGAATTTATTTAATCTCCATATACTCCAGGCAGGTGATAATTTCTGCCCTCAATAGAAGATCATTTATTTCACGGCCGCTTATTACAAACCTCTACTGAGAGATACCGCACTTACTGATACTAATATATCAGCAGTATATCACCCTGGCACCAGCCCCCTCCATCTAACTCTTATTAGGTAGCAGTTACATAAATATGCACATCAGTGTGATATCACGCACTAACGGTGGGGCAGATGTGGGGGTGCGGAGGCCTGCTCCAGGGCTTAGTAACTGCTGTTACTCCAGTCTATGTACATTTGGTAGGATGAATATGGTGCGTCATCTCACTTGTATAAATGCAGCACAGCAGATGAATATAGTTATACAGATGCATATTTATACTAGTCCTAGTGGTATCTCTGTCAGTTATTCTATGGCAGGTCTAGATATTTTCCTTAGCAACTGTAGCTAACTGTAGTTCATATTCTTTTATTGGAGCTGTCTGTTCCTATGCACAATGGTTCTGCACCCGTACATCAGAACACAGCTATGGACAGTGAGGGATCCTGTGGCTTGGACAGATAATGTTGCTCAGCACACCTCTCCTCCTGAGATTATGTGATATTTGGCAACCTTCTATGGGGCCTATTTATCATTGTATATTCGCAGCTATATCCCCCATGCTTACAGCTTGTGTTCCTGAATGAGACAACGCTATGGAAAAATAACACAGACACCCTTGAGTTAGTTCAGATTGGTGTATTGTAAGAGAGCATTAGGCATTATATATATGTCAGATCCTGGATGTTAGCTCCCTGCAGTCCATGGTCGATATCTTTGACTGATGGATCTGATGGATCTATAATGCACCTAGGTGGAATGTGCCATCGAGAGGTCTCAGTCCCCCGGATTAGATGGTACTTGTACAGGGGCGGTGGTGGATTCATATATTGGGCAGCTCCTGAGAGATGAATTTCTGGAGTCTCACTAGATATTGCCTGTGCTTATGTAAATCCGTGTGCCCTCCTCCTTCCACCCAGAGAGGCTTTACAGCAGTTGGGCAGCGCTCATACATTGTCAGCCCATGGCAGAAGTCCACAACCGCATCTTTAGTCCCATGGATGATGAGTACCGGGCAGGTGACCTTGGAGATTTTGTCGATGCTGCAAAGGACATGATACAAAGGGATTATACAACAGAAACAGCATGGAGCTATCACACATGTAAAACGGCCACTAAACATATAGAATGGAAATAATGCATCAGGTAACATGCAGAGCTGCTCATGTAGAAGGTCACATACAGGACTTTGGCAGAGCAATGTTGGACAATGAATCTACTGTTGGTAATGAGCCCAGTGCAATCTATTGACCTAATAAGCCAAAGTCATGCACAAGACTTCAACTTGTTTCTGTTATACAATACAAATAGGATGAAAGAGGAATAGTGCCGTATTTCCCATTTATAAGCAGCTATGATATATTGGGAGTAAAACCGGTGCCAGAGGTAACTTATCTGGGGATCCAGTGTTTAAGTTCTGCAGAAGTAGCCTCAATGTTGTACACACTCCCACTGCAGCTACGCCGGCTCCCGCAAACCGACAACTTGCTGCCTGTATGAGAAGACATTGAGGCGGCTGTAGTGAGGAGAGTGCGCAGACACCGGGGTCAATTGCTCACACAGGCAGAGCATTGCTCGCCAATGCGAGCATGCGAGATGAAGAGGGGCAGCAGTAGATGCAGGGTGTTACAAAACTGACAAGAGACACAGGGCCATAGCCCCCCAGAAAGGTTTCTGGTAGGGAATTATCCTGTTAGTTTTCCAATCAGAAAAGACTCATGTACTCTAATTGGATTAGCATTCGGTATAAGATGGGATGGGTTCAGTATGCTATCCCAGTGGTTGGGATACCGGTGGTCACATGACCGTCACCGGCATTCTGACATTGAAGATCGGTGGAGGGGGTAAGTGTTTTTACTCATCCCTACCCTAACCTCCCGGGTGTGGCAGCTAGGGCTAACTCCCTGGGGGTGGTGGCTAGGGATAACCCTTGGGGGGTTGGCAGCTAGGGCTAAACCCCCCCAGTGCCTAACTCTAATCACCGCGGGCCCTAACACTAAAGCTCTCCACTATACTTACCTTCAGTGGTCGGTATTCCAGTGCCTGTGTACCAAGTGGTGTTGGCATTCCGGCGTCGGTCACATGACCGCCGGCACCCCGTCCATTGGAATGCTGAAGACATCCCACTGGGATACACATACAAACTGATTGGGCCAACAGAGCTGGGGGTGTATTTACTAAAGTTCGATATTTATTAATTTCAAATTGAGAGAAATCAATCTAAATGGATGTTGCATTCCGGGGGATAAAACACACATTTACTAACATTGAAAAAAATATATAAAAAGATTATGTGTTAGTAAATGTGTGTTTTAGAACACAACATCCATCCAGATGGATCTCCAACAGATAAAAATTGATGGAAATGGACATTTAGTAGATATACCCCTGTTGTTTGCCTGCCAACGCGCACCTAGGGGCCAATTCAGTTATCCAGTACGTGGGCTGACCCTGGTACTGCTTGCTCCCAGCACATACTAAACCCCACAAGTAACCTACAGCTTAATATAAAAACACAGCAATGTCTTACTTGGTGAAGGCATCCCAACAGTAGGCCCTCCGGGCGTTAGGATAGCCCATCCGCACACCTGACATGAGCGCCCCGTGCAGTATTACTGCTGCACATTTGTAGCGCGTGGCAAGGTCAACTGCCGGTGCTGTCCCAATGCTCTCTCCATACAGGATGATATTTTCCGCCGGGACTCCATATCTGTAGAGATAAAGCAGAAAAATGATCAAACTCCAATTACATCACTTCTATTGTGGTTCCTTATGGGAAACTTGTATATAAAGGCTGGATATCTGAACTAGGTAAATGACTGGATAACTTATATGAGTGATAGGCAGTGTATGTGTGGAACAGGACTACATAGGTTATGCACATTTACCTAGTTCCAGTCAGCTAGGAACACTAAGGAGCTAGGGGAGGGGAGCGTCCAGTCACATTGGAAGGAAACCCCTCTATGCTGCTAGATAGAATGGGGAGCCCAATAATGCAACATACTCTTACAGCACAGTACATATGGCAGTGCGTCCTATGAGGCAGGAGAGCAGAGGAAAGTGTCACCCCCTGCTTCTGCAGTAGTTACATCCTTTGGCTAAGACCCTATAATGCCAGCAATATATACCCACTGTCTTTATGTAAGCAAGTCCCAATACACCGATTACATTTATACTGTATAACCAGTTCATGCGGGGAGAGGAGTATATAAACTAATAGGAGCACAATACACAGCATATACATTCACCCTACGTAGTAAATAGTAGCCCTTACTGTAGCATATCCCCCACATACATACAGGACACCCATACACCACATGCAGGGTGTCAGGCAGAGGCTGTGTGGGGGCTGGGGAAGACTCATGCACCCCAATCATACATACCGGGTCCTCAGGGCGAGCCAAGCTGCCTCGATGTCTGCATATGCGTTCTTCTCGCTTGGCTTTCCGCTGCTCACCCCATAGCCGGAGTAGTCGTAGGAGAATATATTGCACTTGATCTTGGAGCCTAGGGCAAGGTAGCGTCTGCACGTCTTGCCTAGGTCAACAGCACAGTCGTGAGAGCAGAGGAGTGTGTAGCGGCTCCCAGGGACGCAGCGGACGTACATACAGGCCAGGCTATTCCCCCGCTTGGTGGTACAGCGGAACATCTCTACAGCGTCCAGCTTCTGCTGGGAGTGTGGCCAGTTAGCCCCTTCTGATAGCTGCAGATTACATACGGGAGGTAGACAGATTGTGGGGTCCACCTGCTCATCCTGCGCCAGGTCCTGTGCTGGGGCTGCCTCAATCTCACGTAGCGTGTACGTAGGCTCCGGGGGGTGAAAGGCCAGTTTGGCAATAATGCAGTTCAGCCTAGGTGGGCAGCAAAAGATCGAAAACAGCCTCCTCCACGAGAGGCCGTACATCCTAAAAGAGGGGTGTTGGGCCCGGTCCTAACACTCTGGACACTGGGCAGTGATCTTATAATAATAGTTCTATATAAAATACTTAATATAGCTATTCTAATCTAATAGTAATAATTATAAATAAAAGCTTAACAGCTCTGATAAAGACGCGACTTCTCACACTGATGTCTGGGAAGCAACTATTCTCTCTGAGTAACATCCAAGTGGATATGAGGTTATGACACGATTGTGACATCACAGACACTACCTGTCACTGACCAGGGCTGCATTGTGACATCACAGACACTACCTGTCCCTGACCAGGGCTGCAGCCTCAGCACCCAGCTGTCATTGTTACTGTATATTACTAGATTAGAGATGTATTGGTCATTACTATAACGTTTGTACATAATGTTTATCTATAGAATAAATGTAGCACACACATACTGTATATGAAATGTCACCTGTGTGATTATGGCCAAATATGTAGTGTGTATGGCTCCCTGCGCCCCTCACTTCTCCACCATTCCCTGATTGCAGGTAATCAGCGGAGGAGCGCACCAGCGCCTACCAGTGGCGTAACTAGAAATTTTTCTCCCCCAAGCCAAAAAATTCTTCGGCGCCCCCCCCCCCCCCCATCCCCCATAACTGGCACTATTAAAGTTATAAATATGCGCGCGCCTTCGTCGCGCGCCGCAAAATAGGGTGTGTGGCTTCGTTGGGATGGGCGTGGCTTCACATAAAGGGGCATGGCATTGCAGGAAAAGACTACGTTATACCCCAGTTTTCCAACCTGCACGCCCAGACGTTAGCCACCACTGGAAAGAAAAATATTCCTGATTCATGCCCCTTACATTATTTGTAATTTTTCCTCCTTATAGTAATGCCCAGTATACATTATGCCACATACTGCAATGGCCCTTAGACATTATGCCACACACAATAATGCACATGACACAATATGCACACACCATAATGCCCCCGACACATTATGCCACACACCGTAATGCCCCGGACACATTATGACAGGAATCGCAATGCCCGTTATACATTATGCTACACACTGCAATGCCCCTGATACATTATACCACATACCACAATGCCCGTGATATAGTATACAACACACCGTAATGCCTGACACATTATGACAGGAATCGCAATGCCCGTTATACATTATGCTACACACTGCAATGCCCCTGATACATTATACCACATACCACAATGCCCGTGATATAGTATACAACACACCGTAATGTCTGACACATACCGCAATGCCCGTTATACCCTATGCTACACACCGCAATGCCCGTTATACATTATGCCACACTGCAATGACCCTGAGACATTATACCACAATGCCCGTGATACAGTATGCCACACACCGTAATGCCTGTGACACATTATGACACACACCGCAATGTCCGTGATACATTATGCCACACACCGTAATGCCCATTACACATTAAGTCCTACAGTAAGGCTTCTAATTACTTTAAAATTACCTGCTCATTGCCAGGGGTTTTCATGCTCAGGGTGTCATTCTCGTTGCCAGGGGTATCATGCACTGGGTGTCATGCTCGTTGCCAGGTGTTTCATGCACTGGGTGTCATGCTCGTTGCCAGGTGTTTCATGCACTGGGTGTCATGCTCGTTGCCAGGGGTTTCATGCACTGGGTGTCATGCTCGTTGCCAGGGGTTTCATGCACTGGGTGTCATGCTCGTTGCTAGGGGGTAGTGCTTGTTGCTAGGGCTGTGCTCCCAGTGCCACATATGTCCCCAGTGCCAGATATTACCCCACGGTGCCAGGTACTCACATGACCCCAGGGCACAATATAGCCCCCCCCCCCTATGTGCCAGGTACACATATACCCCCCCAGTGCCACATATGCCCCCAGTGCCAGATATTCCCCCTCAGTGCCACATATGCCCCCAGTGCCAGATATCCCCCCCCCAGTGCCACATATGCCCCCAGTGCCAGCTATTCCCCCCCCAGTGCCAGATATGCTCCCAGTGCCAGATTCCCCCAACCCCCAGTGCCACATATGCCCCCAGTGCCAGATATTTCCCCCCAGTGCCATATATGCCCCCTCCCCCGCCGCCGCTGCTCCCCCGCTGGTTTGTGTTGGAGGGACACGGAGGGCACAGCGCGCGCCTCTCCTGTGTCCCTCCTGCATCATCTCCGGCGGCCGCGGGTCTAATAAACGAAGTGCCGTTCGTGAGCTCTGATTGGCTCACGAACCGGCACTTCTTCTTTTAGACCCGCGGCCGCCGGAGATGATGCAGGAGGGACACAGGAGAGGCGCGCGCTGTGCCCTCCGTGTCCCTCCAACACGGCAGGGAGGGTTAGTAGGAGCAGATTGACATGCGGACGCTCGTCCGCATGTCAATCTGTGCTAAATCAGTGGCGCCCCCGCAGCCCCTCGCCCCCAAGCCACCGCGAGGGCTGCGGGGGCAGTAGTTACGCCACTGGCGCCTACTTCCATATATTACGCACCCATCCTTAGTCATGGCACATAATGATTACACGTTCCATATAATGCTATAGCATAACTGAGTCAGTACCAGTTATATTACAGCAATTCACATCGTTCCACTGTAATTTTTAAAACAATCCTAGAGGGCTTACTAACAATAGATTCCATGTATAGCACTCAACCTTTATATACATAATATTATTATAAGGGCCCGGTCTACAGTATCTATCTACAGTATTTATCTATATTCATATCTACAGTATCTATCTTCATATCTACAGTTATCTATCTATCTATCTATCTATCTATCTATCTATCTATCTTCATATCTACAGTTTCTATCTATATTCATATCTACATTATCTATCTTCATATCTACAGTTATCTATCTATCTATCTATCTATCTATCTATCTATCTATCTATCTATCTATCTATCTATCTTCATATCTACAGTATCTATCTATCTATCTATCTATCTATCTTCATATCTACAGTATCTATCTTCATATCTACAGTATCCTATCTATCTTACTATCTTCATATCTACAGTATCTATCTATCTATCTATCTATCTATCTATCTATCTATCTATCTATCTATCTATCTATCTTCATATCTACAGTCTCTATCTATCTATCTATCTATCTATCTATCTATCTATCTATCTATCTATCTATCTATCTTTCTTCATATCTACCATTTCTATCTATATTCATATCTACAGTATCTGTGTATCTATCTATCTATCTATCTATCTATCTATCTATCTATCTATCTATCTATCTATCTATCTATCTTCATATCTACATTATCTATCTATCTATCTATCTATCTATCTATCTATCTATCTATCTATCTATCTATCTATCTTCATATTTACAGTTTCTATCTATATTCATATTTGCAGTTTCTATCTATCTATCTATCTATCTATCTATCTATCTATCTATCTATCTATCTATCTATCTATCTATCTATCTATCTATCTTCATATCTACAATTTCTATCTATATTCATATCTACAGTATCTATCTTCATATCTACAGTTATCTATCTATCTATCTATCTATCTATCTATCTATCTATCTATCTATCTATCTATCTATCTATCTAAATTGCTCTACTGTCTTAGCCTCTACCACCTCTGATGGGAGGCTAGTCCACTTGTCCAATACCCTTTCTGTGAAGTAATTTTTTCTCAAATTTCCCCTGAATCCCTCCCCCCATCCAAATGTAATAGCCTCTCCTCTGATAGTCTGACACAGGGAGGGGACTATCACCCCGATCTATAACAGTAGTATACAGTATCTGTATTAATCAGGAGTCTGTCTCCCCAGTTACTTATTGAATTTATTTAATCTCCATATACTCCAGGCAGGTGATAATTTCTGCCCTCAATAGAAGATCATTTATTTCACGGCCGCTTATTACAAACCTCTACTGAGAGATACCGCACTTACTGATACTAATATATCAGCAGTATATCACCCTGGCACCAGCCCCCTCCATCTAACTCTTATTAGGTAGCAGTTACATAAATATGCACATCAGTGTGATATCACGCACTAACGGTGGGGCAGATGTGGGGGTGCGGAGGCCTGCTCCAGGGCTTAGTAACTGCTGTTACTCCAGTCTATGTACATTTGGTAGGATGAATATGGTGCGTCATCTCACTTGTATAAATGCAGCACAGCAGATGAATATAGTTATACAGATGCATATTTATACTAGTCCTAGTGGTATCTCTGTCAGTTATTCTATGGCAGGTCTAGATATTTTCCTTAGCAACTGTAGCTAACTGTAGTTCATATTCTTTTATTGGAGCTGTCTGTTCCTATGCACAATGGTTCTGCACCCGTACATCAGAACACAGCTATGGACAGTGAGGGATCCTGTGGCTTGGACAGATAATGTTGCTCAGCACACCTCTCCTCCTGAGATTATGTGATATTTGGCAACCTTCTATGGGGCCTATTTATCATTGTATATTCGCAGCTATATCCCCCATGCTTACAGCTTGTGTTCCTGAATGAGACAACGCTATGGAAAAATAACACAGACACCCTTGAGTTAGTTCAGATTGGTGTATTGTAAGAGAGCATTAGGCATTATATATATGTCAGATCCTGGATGTTAGCTCCCTGCAGTCCATGGTCGATATCTTTGACTGATGGATCTGATGGATCTATAATGCACCTAGGTGGAATGTGCCATCGAGAGGTCTCAGTCCCCCGGATTAGATGGTACTTGTACAGGGGCGGTGGTGGATTCATATATTGGGCAGCTCCTGAGAGATGAATTTCTGGAGTCTCACTAGATATTGCCTGTGCTTATGTAAATCCGTGTGCCCTCCTCCTTCCACCCAGAGAGGCTTTACAGCAGTTGGGCAGCGCTCATACATTGTCAGCCCATGGCAGAAGTCCACAACCGCATCTTTAGTCCCATGGATGATGAGTACCGGGCAGGTGACCTTGGAGATTTTGTCGATGCTGCAAAGGACATGATACAAAGGGATTATACAACAGAAACAGCATGGAGCTATCACACATGTAAAACGGCCACTAAACATATAGAATGGAAATAATGCATCAGGTAACATGCAGAGCTGCTCATGTAGAAGGTCACATACAGGACTTTGGCAGAGCAATGTTGGACAATGAATCTACTGTTAGTAATGAGCCCAGTGCAATCTATTGACCTAATAAGCCAAAGTCATGCACAAGACTTCAACTTGTTTCTGTTATACAATACAAATAGGATGAAAGAGGAATAGTGCCGTATTTCCCATTTATAAGCAGCTATGATATATTGGGAGTAAAACCGGTGCCAGAGGTAACTTATCTGGGGATCCAGTGTTTAAGTTCTGCAGAAGTAGCCTCAATGTTGTACACACTCCCACTGCAGCTACGCCGGCTCCCGCAAACCGACAACTTGCTGCCTGTATGAGAAGACATTGAGGCGGCTGTAGTGAGGAGAGTGCGCAGACACCGGGGTCAATTGCTCACACAGGCAGAGCATTGCTCGCCAATGCGAGCATGCGAGATGAAGAGGGGCAGCAGTAGATGCAGGGTGTTACAAAACTGACAAGAGACACAGGGCCATAGCCCCCCAGAAAGGTTTCTGGTAGGGAATTATCCTGTTAGTTTTCCAATCAGAAAAGACTCATGTACTCTAATTGGATTAGCATTCGGTATAAGATGGGATGGGTTCAGTATGCTATCCCAGTGGTTGGGATACCGGTGGTCACATGACCGTCACCGGCATTCTGACATTGAAGATCGGTGGAGGGGGTAAGTGTTTTTACTCATCCCTACCCTAACCTCCCGGGTGTGGCAGCTAGGGCTAACTCCCTGGGGGTGGTGGCTAGGGATAACCCTTGGGGGGTTGGCAGCTAGGGCTAAACCCCCCCAGTGCCTAACTCTAATCACCGCGGGCCCTAACACTAAAGCTCTCCACTATACTTACCTTCAGTGGTCGGTATTCCAGTGCCTGTGTACCAAGTGGTGTTGGCATTCCGGCGTCGGTCACATGACCGCCGGCACCCCGTCCATTGGAATGCTGAAGACATCCCACTGGGATACACATACAAACTGATTGGGCCAACAGAGCTGGGGGTGTATTTACTAAAGTTCGATATTTATTAATTTCAAATTGAGAGAAATCAATCTAAATGGATGTTGCATTCCGGGGGATAAAACACACATTTACTAACATTGAAAAAAATATATAAAAAGATTATGTGTTAGTAAATGTGTGTTTTAGAACACAACATCCATCCAGATGGATCTCCAACAGATAAAAATTGATGGAAATGGACATTTAGTAGATATACCCCTGTTGTTTGCCTGCCAACGCGCACCTAGGGGCCAATTCAGTTATCCAGTACGTGGGCTGACCCTGGTACTGCTTGCTCCCAGCACATACTAAACCCCACAAGTAACCTACAGCTTAATATAAAAACACAGCAATGTCTTACTTGGTGAAGGCATCCCAACAGTAGGCCCTCCGGGCGTTAGGATAGCCCATCCGCACACCTGACATGAGCGCCCCGTGCAGTATTACTGCTGCACATTTGTAGCGCGTGGCAAGGTCAACTGCCGGTGCTGTCCCAATGCTCTCTCCATACAGGATGATATTTTCCGCCGGGACTCCATATCTGTAGAGATAAAGCAGAAAAATTATCAAACTCCAATTACATCACTTCTATTGTGGTTCCTTATGGGAAACTTGTATATAAAGGCTGGATATCTGAACTAGGTAAATGACTGGATAACTTATATGAGTGATAGGCAGTGTATGTGTGGAACAGGACTACATAGGTTATGCACATTTACCTAGTTCCAGTCAGCTAGGAACACTAAGGAGCTAGGGGAGGGGAGCGTCCAGTCACATTGGAAGGAAACCCCTCTATGCTGCTAGATAGAATGGGGAGCCCAATAATGCAACATACTCTTACAGCACAGTACATATGGCAGTGCGTCCTATGAGGCAGGAGAGCAGAGGAAAGTGTCACCCCCTGCTTCTGCAGTAGTTACATCCTTTGGCTAAGACCCTATAATGCCAGCAATATATACCCACTGTCTTTATGTAAGCAAGTCCCAATACACCGATTACATTTATACTGTATAACCAGTTCATGCGGGGAGAGGAGTATATAAACTAATAGGAGCACAATACACAGCATATACATTCACCCTACGTAGTAAATAGTAGCCCTTACTGTAGCATATCCCCCACATACATACAGGACACCCATACACCACATGCAGGGTGTCAGGCAGAGGCTGTGTGGGGGCTGGGGAAGACTCATACACCCCAATCATACATACCGGGTCCTCAGGGCGAGCCAAGCTGCCTCGATGTCTGCATATGTGTTCTTCTCGCTTGGCTTTCCGCTGCTCACCCCATAGCCGGAGTAGTCGTAGGAGAATATATTGCACTTGATCTTGGAGCCTAGGGCAAGGTAGCGTCTGCACATCTTGCCTAGGTCAACAGCACAGTCGTGAGAGTAGAGGAGTGTGTAGCGGCTCCCAGGGACGCAGCGGACGTACATACAGGCCAGGCTATTCCCCCGCTTGGTGGTACAGCGGAACATCTCTACAGCGTCCAGCTTCTGCTGGGAGTGTGGCCAGTTAGCCCCTTCTGATAGCTGCAGATTACATACGGGAGGTAGACAGATTGTGGGGTCCACCTGCTCATCCTGCGCCAGGTCCTGTGCTGGGGCTGCCTCAATCTCACGTAGCGTGTACGTAGGCTCCGGGGGGTGAAAGGCCAGTTTGGCAATAATGCAGTTCAGCCTAGGTGGGCAGCAAAAGATCGAAAACAGCCTCCTCCACGAGAGGCCGTACATCCTCAAAGAGGGGTGTTGGGCCCGGTCCTAACACTCTGGACACTGGGCAGTGATCTTATAATAATAGTTCTATATAAAATACTTAATATAGCTATTCTAATCTAATAGTAATAATTATAAATAAAAGCTTAACAGCTCTGATAAAGACGCGACTTCTCACACTGATGTCTGGGAAGCAACTATTCTCTCTGAGTAACATCCAAGTGGATATGAGGTTATGACACGATTGTGACATCACAGACACTACCTGTCACTGACCAGGGCTGCATTGTGACATCACAGACACTACCTGTCCCTGACCAGGGCTGCAGCCTCAGCACCCAGCTGTCATTGTTACTGTATATTACTAGATTAGAGATGTATTGGTCATTACTATAACGTTTGTACATAATGTTTATCTATAGAATAAATGTAGCACACACATACTGTATATGAAATGTCACCTGTGTGATTATGGCCAAATATGTAGTGTGTATGGCTCCCTGCGCCCCTCACTTCTCCACCATTCCCTGATTGCAGGTAATCAGCGGAGGAGCGCACCAGCGCCTACCAGTGGCGTAACTAGAAATTTTTCTCCCCCAAGCCAAAAAATTCTTCGGCGCCCCCCCCCCCCCATCCCCCATAACTGGCACTATTAAAGTTATAAATATGCGCGCGCCTTCGTCGCGCGCCGCAAAATAGGGTGTGTGGCTTCGTTGGGATGGGCGTGGCTTCACATAAAGGGGCATGGCATTGCAGGAAAAGACTACGTTATACCCCAGTTTTCCAACCTGCACGCCCAGACGTTAGCCACCACTGGAAAGAAAAATAATCCTGATTCATGCCCCTTACATTATTTGTAATTTTTCCTCCTTATAGTAATGCCCAGTATACATTATGCCACATACTGCAATGGCCCTTAGACATTATGCCACACACAATAATGCACATGACACAATATGCACACACCATAATGCCCCCGACACATTATGCCACACACCGTAATGCCCCGGACACATTATGACAGGAATCGCAATGCCCGTTATACATTATGCTACACACTGCAATGCCCCTGATACATTATACCACATACCACAATGCCCGTGATATAGTATACAACACACCGTAATGCCTGACACATTATGACAGGAATCGCAATGCCCGTTATACATTATGCTACACACTGCAATGCCCCTGATACATTATACCACATACCACAATGCCCGTGATATAGTATACAACACACCGTAATGCCTGACACATACCGCAATGCCCGTTATACCCTATGCTACACACCGCAATGCCCGTTATACATTATGCCACACTGCAATGACCCTGAGACATTATACCACAATGCCTGTGATACAGTATGCCACACACCGTAATGCCTGTGACACATTATGACACACACCGCAATGTCCGTGATACATTATGCCACACACCGTAATGCCCATTACACATTAAGTCCTACAGTAAGGCTTCTAATTACTTTTAAATTACCTGCTCGTTGCCAGGGGTTTTCATGCTCAGGGTGTCATTCTCGTTGCCAGGGGTATCATGCACTGGGTGTCATGCTCGTTGCCAGGTGTTTCATGCACTGGGTGTCATGCTCGTTGCCAGGTGTTTCATGCACTGGGTGTCATGCTCGTTGCCAGGGGTTTCATGCACCGGGTGTCATGCTCGTTGCCAGGGGTTTCATGCACTGGGTGTCATGCTCGTTGCTAGGGGGTAGTGCTTGTTGCTAGGGCTGTGCTCCCAGTGCCACATATGTCCCCAGTGCCAGATATTACCCCACGGTGCCAGGTACTCACATGACACCAGTGCACAATATAGCCCCCCCCCCCCCTATGTGCCAGGTACACATATACCCCCCCAGTGCCACATATGCCCCCAGTGCCAGATATTCCCCCTCAGTGCCACATATGCCCCCAGTGCCAGATATCCCCCCCCCCAGTGCCACATATGCCCCCAGTGCCAGCTATTCCCCCCCAGTGCCAGATATGCTCCCAGTGCCAGATTCCCCCAACCCCCAGTGCCACATATCCCCCCAGTGCCATATATGCCCCCTCCCCCACCGCCGCTGCTCCCCCGCTGGTTTGTGTTGGAGGGACACGGAGGGCACAGCGCGCGCCTCTCCTGTGTCCCTCCTGCATCATCTCCGGCGGCCGCGGGTCTAATAAACGAAGTGCCGTTCGTGAGCTCTGATTGGCTCACGAACCGGCACTTCTTCTTTTAGACCCGCGGCCGCCGGAGATGATGCAGGAGGGACACAGGAGTGGCGCGCGCTGTGCCCTCCGTGTCCCTCCAACACGGCAGGGAGGGTTAGTAGGAGCACTGGCGCCTACTTCCATATATTACGCACCCATCCTTAGTCATGGCACATAATGATTACACGTTCCATATAACGCTATAGCATAACTGAGTCAGTACCAGTTATATTACAGCAATTCACATCGTTCCACTGTAATTTTTAAAACAATCCTAGAGGGCTTATTAACAATAGATTCCATGTATAGCACTCAACCTTTATATACATAATATTATTATAAGGGCCCGGTCTACAGTATCTATCTACAGTATTTATCTATATTCATATCTACAGTATCTATCTTCATATCTACAGTTATCTATCTATCTATCTATCTATCTATCTATCTATCTTCATATCTACAGTTTCTATCTATATTCATATCTACATTATCTATCTTCATATCTACAGTTATCTATCTATCTTCTTATCTACAGTATCTATCTATCTATCTATCTATCTTCATATCTACAGTATCTATCTTCATATCTACAGTATCCTATCTATCTTACTATCTTCATATCTACAGTATCTATCTATCTATCTATCTATCTCTATCTATCTATCTATCTATCTATCTTTCTTCCTTCATATCTACCATTTCTATCTATATTCATATCTACAGTATCTGTGTATCTATCTATCTATCTATCTATCTATCTATCTATCTATCTATCTATCTATCTATCTTCATATCTACATTATCTATCTATCTATCTATCTATCTATCTATCTATCTATCTTCATATTTACAGTTTCTATCTATATTCATATTTACAGTTTCTATCTATCTATCTATCTATCTATCTATCTATCTATCTATCTATCTATCTATCTATCTATCTATCTTCATATCTACAATTTCTATCTATATTCATATCTACAGTATCTATCTTCATATCTACAGTTATCTATCTATCTATCTATCTATCTATCTATCTATCTATCTATCTATCTATCTATCTATCTATCTATCTATCTAAATTGCTCTACTGTCTTAGCCTCTACCACCTCTGATGGGAGGCTAGTCCACTTGTCCAATACCCTTTCTGTGAAGTAATTTTTTCTCAAATTTCCCCTGAATCCCTCCCCCCATCCAAATGTAATAGCCTCTCCTCTGATAGTCTGACACAGGGAGGGGACTATCACCCCGATCTATAACAGTAGTATACAGTATCTGTATTAATCAGGAGTCTGTCTCCCCAGTTACTTATTGAATTTATTTAATCTCCATATACTCCAGGCAGGTGATAATTTCTGCCCTCAATAGAAGATCATTTATTTCACGGCCGCTTATTACAAACCTCTACTGAGAGATACCGCACTTACTGATACTAATATATCAGCAGTATATCACCCTGGCACCAGCCCCCTCCATCTAACTCTTATTAGGTAGCAGTTACATAAATATGCACATCAGTGTGATATCACGCACTAACGGTGGGGCAGATGTGGGGGTGCGGAGGCCTGCTCCAGGGCTTAGTAACTGCTGTTACTCCAGTCTATGTACATTTGGTAGGATGAATATGGTGCGTCATCTCACTTGTATAAATGCAGCACAGCAGATGAATATAGTTATACAGATGCATATTTATACTAGTCCTAGTGGTATCTCTGTCAGTTATTCTATGGCAGGTCTAGATATTTTCCTTAGCAACTGTAGCTAACTGTAGTTCATATTCTTTTATTGGAGCTGTCTGTTCCTATGCACAATGGTTCTGCACCCGTACATCAGAACACAGCTATGGACAGTGAGGGATCCTGTGGCTTGGACAGATAATGTTGCTCAGCACACCTCTCCTCCTGAGATTATGTGATATTTGGCAACCTTCTATGGGGCCTATTTATCATTGTATATTCGCAGCTATATCCCCCATGCTTACAGCTTGTGTTCCTGAATGAGACAACGCTATGGAAAAATAACACAGACACCCTTGAGTTAGTTCAGATTGGTGTATTGTAAGAGAGCATTAGGCATTATATATATGTCAGATCCTGGATGTTAGCTCCCTGCAGTCCATGGTCGATATCTTTGACTGATGGATCTGATGGATCTATAATGCACCTAGGTGGAATGTGCCATCGAGAGGTCTCAGTCCCCCGGATTAGATGGTACTTGTACAGGGGCGGTGGTGGATTCATATATTGGGCAGCTCCTGAGAGATGAATTTCTGGAGTCTCACTAGATATTGCCTGTGCTTATGTAAATCCGTGTGCCCTCCTCCTTCCACCCAGAGAGGCTTTACAGCAGTTGGGCAGCGCTCATACATTGTCAGCCCATGGCAGAAGTCCACAACCGCATCTTTAGTCCCATGGATGATGAGTACCGGGCAGGTGACCTTGGAGATTTTGTCGATGCTGCAAAGGACATGATACAAAGGGATTATACAACAGAAACAGCATGGAGCTATCACACATGTAAAACGGCCACTAAACATATAGAATGGAAATAATGCATCAGGTAACATGCAGAGCTGCTCATGTAGAAGGTCACATACAGGACTTTGGCAGAGCAATGTTGGACAATGAATCTACTGTTGGTAATGAGCCCAGTGCAATCTATTGACCTAATAAGCCAAAGTCATGCACAAGACTTCAACTTGTTTCTGTTATACAATACAAATAGGATGAAAGAGGAATAGTGCCGTATTTCCCATTTATAAGCAGCTATGATATATTGGGAGTAAAACCGGTGCCAGAGGTAACTTATCTGGGGATCCAGTGTTTAAGTTCTGCAGAAGTAGCCTCAATGTTGTACACACTCCCACTGCAGCTACGCCGGCTCCCGCAAACCGACAACTTGCTGCCTGTATGAGAAGACATTGAGGCGGCTGTAGTGAGGAGAGTGCGCAGACACCGGGGTCAATTGCTCACACAGGCAGAGCATTGCTCGCCAATGCGAGCATGCGAGATGAAGAGGGGCAGCAGTAGATGCAGGGTGTTACAAAACTGACAAGAGACACAGGGCCATAGCCCCCCAGAAAGGTTTCTGGTAGGGAATTATCCTGTTAGTTTTCCAATCAGAAAAGACTCATGTACTCTAATTGGATTAGCATTCGGTATAAGATGGGATGGGTTCAGTATGCTATCCCAGTGGTTGGGATACCGGTGGTCACATGACCGTCACCGGCATTCTGACATTGAAGATCGGTGGAGGGGGTAAGTGTTTTTACTCATCCCTACCCTAACCTCCCGGGGGTGGCAGCTAGGGCTAACTCCCTGGGGGTGGTGGCTAGGGATAACCCTTGGGGGGTTGGCAGCTAGGGCTAAACCCCCCCAGTGCCTAACTCTAATCACCGCGGGCCCTAACACTAAAGCTCTCCACTATACTTACCTTCAGTGGTCGGTATTCCAGTGCCTGTGTACCAAGTGGTGTTGGCATTCCGGCGTCGGTCACATGACCGCCGGCACCCCGTCCATTGGAATGCTGAAGACATCCCACTGGGATACACATACAAACTGATTGGGCCAACAGAGCTGGGGGTGTATTTACTAAAGTTCGATATTTATTAATTTCAAATTGAGAGAAATCAATCTAAATGGATGTTGCATTCCGGGGGATAAAACACACATTTACTAACATTGAAAAAAATATATAAAAAGATTATGTGTTAGTAAATGTGTGTTTTAGAACACAACATCCATCCAGATGGATCTCCAACAGATAAAAATTGATGGAAATGGACATTTAGTAGATATACCCCTGTTGTTTGCCTGACAAAGCGCACCTAGGGGCCAATTCAGTTATCCAGTACGTGGGCTGACCCTGGTACTGCTTGCTCCCAGCACATACTAAACCCCACAAGTAACCTACAGCTTAATATAAAAACACAGCAATGTCTTACTTGGTGAAGGCATCCCAACAGTAGGCCCTCCGGGCGTTAGGATAGCCCATCCGCACACCTGACATGAGCGCCCCGTGCAGTATTACTGCTGCACATTTGTAGCGCGTGGCAAGGTCAACTGCCGGTGCTGTCCCAATGCTCTCTCCATACAGGATGATATTTTCCGCCGGGACTCCATATCTGTAGAGATAAAGCAGAAAAATTATCAAACTCCAATTACATCACTTCTATTGTGGTTCCTTATGGGAAACTTGTATATAAAGGCTGGATATCTGAACTAGGTAAATGACTGGATAACTTATATGAGTGATAGGCAGTGTATGTGTGGAACAGGACTACATAGGTTATGCACATTTACCTAGTTCCAGTCAGCTAGGAACACTAAGGAGCTAGGGGAGGGGAGCGTCCAGTCACATTGGAAGGAAACCCCTCTATGCTGCTAGATAGAATGGGGAGCCCAATAATGCAACATACTCTTACAGCACAGTACATATGGCAGTGCGTCCTATGAGGCAGGAGAGCAGAGGAAAGTGTCACCCCCTGCTTCTGCAGTAGTTACATCCTTTGGCTAAGACCCTATAATGCCTGAAATATATACCCACTGTCTTTATGTAAGCAAGTCCCAATACACCGATTACATTTATACTGTATAACCAGTTCATGCGGGGAGAGGAGTATATAAACTAATAGGAGCACAATACACAGCATATACATTCACCCTACGTAGTAAATAGTAGCCCTTACTGTAGCATATCCCCCACATACATACAGGACACCCATACACCACATGCAGGGTGTCAGGCAGAGGCTGTGTGGGGGCTGGGGAAGACTCATACACCCCAATCATACATACCGGGTCCTCAGGGCGAGCCAAGCTGCCTCGATGTCTGCATATGCGTTCTTCTCGCTTGGCTTTCCGCTGCTCACCCCATAGCCGGAGTAGTCGTAGGAGAATATATTGCACTTGATCTTGGAGCCTAGGGCAAGGTAGCGTCTGCACATCTTGCCTAGGTCAACAGCACAGTCGTGAGAGTAGAGGAGTGTGTAGCGGCTCCCAGGGACGCAGCGGACGTACATACAGGCCAGGCTATTCCCCCGCTTGGTGGTACAGCGGAACATCTCTACAGCGTCCAGCTTCTGCTGGGAGTGTGGCCAGTTAGCCCCTTCTGATAGCTGCAGATTACATACGGGAGGTAGACAGATTGTGGGGTCCACCTGCTCATCCTGCGCCAGGTCCTGTGCTGGGGCTGCCTCAATCTCACGTAGCGTGTACGTAGGCTCCGGGGGGTGAAAGGCCAGTTTGGCAATAATGCAGTTCAGCCTAGGTGGGCAGCAAAAGATCGAAAACAGCCTCCTCCACGAGAGGCCGTACATCCTCAAAGAGGGGTGTTGGGCCCGGTCCTAACACTCTGGACACTGGGCAGTGATCTTATTATAATAGTTCTATATAAAATACTTAATATAGCTATTCTAATCTAATAGTAATAATTATAAATAAAAGCTTAACAGCTCTGATAAAGACGCGACTTCTCACACTGATGTCTGGGAAGCAACTATTCTCTCTGAGTAACATCCAAGTGGATATGAGGTTATGACACGATTGTGACATCACAGACACTACCTGTCACTGACCAGGGCTGCATTGTGACATCACAGACACTACCTGTCCCTGACCAGGGCTGCAGCCTCAGCACCCAGCTGTCATTGTTACTGTATATTACTAGATTAGAGATGTATTGGTCATTACTATAACGTTTGTACATAATGTTTATCTATAGAATAAATGTAGCACACACATACTGTATATGAAATGTCACCTGTGTGATTATGGCCAAATATGTAGTGTGTATGGCTCCCTGCGCCCCTCACTTCTCCACCATTCCCTGATTGCAGGTAATCAGCGGAGGAGCGCACCAGCGCCTACTTCCATATATTACGCATCCATCCTTAGTCATGGCACATAATGATTACACGTTCCATATAACGCTATAGCATAACTGAGTCAGTACCAGTTATATTACAGCAATTCACATCGTTCCACTGTAATTTTTAGAACAATCCTAGAGGGCTTATTAACAATAGATTCCATGTATAGCACTCAACCTTTATATACATAATATTATTATAAGGGCCCGGTCTACAGTATCTATCTACAGTATTTATCTATATTCATATCTACAGTATCTATCTTCATATCTACAGTTATCTATCTATCTATCTATCTATCTATCTATCTATCTTCATATCTACAGTTTCTATCTATATTCATATCTACATTATCTATCTTCATATCTACAGTTATCTATCTATCATCTATCTATCTATCTATCTATCTATCTATCTATCTATCTATCTTCATATCTACAGTATCTATCTATCTATCTATCTATCTATCTATCTATCTATCTATCTATCTATCTATCATCTATCTTCATATCTACAGTATCTATCTTCATATCTACAGTATCCTATCTATCTTACTATCTTCATATCTACAGTATCTATCTATCTATCTATCTATCTATCTATCTATCTATCTATCTATCTATCTATCTATCTATCTATCTATCTATCTATCTATCTATCTTCATATCTACAGTCTCTATCTATCTATCTATCTATCTATCTATCTATCTATCTATCTATCTATCTATCTATCTATCTTTCTTCATATCTACCATTTCTATCTATATTCATATCTACAGTATCTGTGTATCTATCTATCTATCTATCTATCTATCTATCTATCTATCTATCTATCTATCTATCTATCTTCATATCTACATTATCTATCTATCTATCTATCTTCATATTTACAGTTTCTATCTATATTCATATTTACAGTTTCTATCTATCTATCTATCTATCTATCTATCTATCTATCTTCATATCTACAGTTCTACAGTATTCTATCTATCTATCTATCTATCTATCTATCTATCTATCTATCTATCTATCTATCTATCTATCTATCTTCATATCTACAGTATCCTATCTATCTATCTATTTATCTATCTATCTATCTATCTTCATATCTACAGTATCCTATCGATCTATCTATCTATCTATCTATCTATCTATCTATCTATCTATCTATCTATCTATCTATCTATCTTCATATCTACAGTATCTATCTATCTATCTATCTATCTTCATATCTACAGTTTCTATCTATATTCATATCTACAGTATCTATCTTCATATCTACAGTTATCTATCTATCTATCTATCTATCTATCTATCTATCTATCTATCTATCTATCTAAATTGCTCTACTGTCTTAGCCTCTACCACCTCTGATGGGAGGCTAGTCCACTTGTCCAATACCCTTTCTGTGAAGTAATTTTTTCTCAAATTTCCCCTGAATCCCTCCCCCCATCCAAATGTAATAGCCTCTCCTCTGATAGTCTGACACAGGGAGGGGACTATCACCCCGATCTATAACAGTAGTATACAGTATCTGTATTAATCAGGAGTCTGTCTCCCCAGTTACTTATTGAATTTATTTAATCTCCATATACTCCAGGCAGGTGATAATTTCTGCCCTCAATAGAAGATCATTTATTTCACGGCCGCTTATTACAAACCTCTACTGAGAGATACCGCACTTACTGATACTAATATATCAGCAGTATATCACCCTGGCACCAGCCCCCTCCATCTAACTCTTATTAGGTAGCAGTTACATAAATATGCACATCAGTGTGATATCACGCACTAACGGTGGGGCAGATGTGGGGGTGCGGAGGCCTGCTCCAGGGCTTAGTAACTGCTGTTACTCCAGTCTATGTACATTTGGTAGGATGAATATGGTGCGTCATCTCACTTGTATAAATGCAGCACAGCAGATGAATACAGGGCCGTTTTTTCGTATGGGCTCAATGGGCTCTTGCCCAAGGGCCCCATGAGTATAAGGGCTCTAGGCTAATAGCTGAGGGTCCCCTCTTTCCAGGGGTACCAGATTTTTGAAAATCGGCCCTAGGAAACCAGAGATATCCGACTTCAAAGCAGTGGTCCCCATCCAAGCCTGTTAGTTGCTCTTCCAAGCCAGATATCTTAGGTTCTGTCTGACATAGAGTTTTTCCGAGGGTATTCTCCAAATGCTGGGACTCTCCCCTTTCAGCGGACAATGGCAACTTGGCCCTACTATGCCCAGAACCAGAGATATCCGCCTTCAAGCAGATGGTCCCTGCTCCAGCTCCACACGCCTGGTATGCAGTTTTATATTTTCATTGGAGGACTGCTCTAGTTCCTGAACTCTGATCTACAAGTCCCTAGCACCTCCTGAAAGGTGGGTCTCTATAGTTTTTTATCCTATTAAAATCTAAGAAATCTATTACCAGGAACTTGAGATATCTGCAGTCAAGCAAGCTGCCCTCCCACCAGAAAATGATAAATATTAAGCCGCACAACCATCCACTCCTCCGCTACGTATTAAACACCCCCTACCACCCTGAAAGTCATGTACCAGGGCCACTTCATCCAGCACAATGCCCCATTCTACAGTTTAGTGTTCTCCCTCCCGCCCCATCTGTGCAGTAAAGGAGTAATTAGCAGAAATTACTGCTCCAGGTTCTACATGCTTAGCGGAAGATAGATCACCCCGTACCGCCCGCGGGACATCAAAGTTGCCACTGATAGCACCCCCCACCCCTACTGTTGGAGGATGGATAGGGGCCCCAGTGCGTTGCTGTGCCCAGGGGCCCACACTACTGTTAAGACGGCCCTGGATGAATATAGTTATACAGATGCATATTTATACTAGTCCTAGTGGTATCTCTGTCAGTAATTCTATGGCAGGTCTAGATATTTTCCTTAGCAACTGTAGCTAACTGTAGTTCATATTCTTTTATTGGAGCTGTCTGTTCCTATGCACAATGGTTCTGCACCCGTACATCAGAACACAGCTATGGACAGTGAGGGATCCTGTGGCTTGGACAGATAATGTTGCTCAGCACACCTCTCCTCCTGAGATTATGTGATATTTGGCAACCTTCTATGGGGCCTATTTATCATTGTATATTCGCAGCTATATCCCCCATGCTTACAGCTTGTGTTCCTGAATGAGACAACGCTATGGAAAAATAACACAGACACCCTTGAGTTAGTTCAGATTGGTGTATTGTAAGAGAGCATTAGGCATTATATATATGTCAGATCCTGGATGTTAGCTCCCTGCAGTCCATGGTCGATATCTTTGACTGATGGATCTGATGGATCTATAATGCACCTAGGTGGAATGTGCCATCGAGAGGTCTCAGTCCCCCGGATTAGATGGTACTTGTACAGGGGCGGTGGTGGATTCATATATTGGGCAGCTCCTGAGAGATGAATTTCTGGAGTCTCACTAGATATTGCCTGTGCTTATGTAAATCCGTGTGCCCTCCTCCTTCCACCCAGAGAGGCTTTACAGCAGTTGGGCAGCGCTCATACATTGTCAGCCCATGGCAGAAGTCCACAACCGCATCTTTAGTCCCATGGATGATGAGTACCGGGCAGGTGACCTTGGAGATTTTGTCGATGCTGCAAAGGACATGATACAAAGGGATTATACAACAGAAACAGCATGGAGCTATCACACATGTAAAACGGCCACTAAACATATAGAATGGAAATAATGCATCAGGTAACATGCAGAGCTGCTCATGTAGAAGGTCACATACAGGACTTTGGCAGAGCAATGTTGGACAATGAATCTACTGTTGGTAATGAGCCCAGTGCAATCTATTGACCTAATAAGCCAAAGTCATGCACAAGACTTCAACTTGTTTCTGTTATACAATACAAATAGGATGAAAGAGGAATAGTGCCGTATTTCCCATTTATAAGCAGCTATGATATATTGGGAGTAAAACCGGTGCCAGAGGTAACTTATCTGGGGATCCAGTGTTTAAGTTCTGCAGAAGTAGCCTCAATGTTGTACACACTCCCACTGCAGCTACGCCGGCTCCCGCAAACCGACAACTTGCTGCCTGTATGAGAAGACATTGAGGCGGCTGTAGTGAGGAGAGTGCGCAGACACCGGGGTCAATTGCTCACACAGGCAGAGCATTGCTCGCCAATGCGAGCATGCGAGATGAAGAGGGGCAGCAGTAGATGCAGGGTGTTACAAAACTGACAAGAGACACAGGGCCATAGCCCCCCAGAAAGGTTTCTGGTAGGGAATTATCCTGTTAGTTTTCCAATCAGAAAAGACTCATGTACTCTAATTGGATTAGCATTCGGTATAAGATGGGATGGGTTCAGTATGCTATCCCAGTGGTTGGGATACCGGTGGTCACATGACCGTCACCGGCATTCTGACATTGAAGATCGGTGGAGGGGGTAAGTGTTTTTACTCATCCCTACCCTAACCTCCCGGGTGTGGCAGCTAGGGCTAACTCCCTGGGGGTGGTGGCTAGGGATAACCCTTGGGGGGTTGGCAGCTAGGGCTAAACCCCCCCAGTGCCTAACTCTAATCACCGCGGGCCCTAACACTAAAGCTCTCCACTATACTTACCTTCAGTGGTCGGTATTCCAGTGCCTGTGTACCAAGTGGTGTTGGCATTCCGGCGTCGGTCACATGACCGCCGGCACCCCGTCCATTGGAATGCTGAAGACATCCCACTGGGATACACATACAAACTGATTGGGCCAACAGAGCTGGGGGTGTATTTACTAAAGTTCGATATTTATTAATTTCAAATTGAGAGAAATCAATCTAAATGGATGTTGCATTCCGGGGGATAAAACACACATTTACTAACATTGAAAAAAATATATAAAAAGATTATGTGTTAGTAAATGTGTGTTTTAGAACACAACATCCATCCAGATGGATCTCCAACAGATAAAAATTGATGGAAATGGACATTTAGTAGATATACCCCTGTTGTTTGCCTGCCAACGCGCACCTAGGGGCCAATTCAGTTATCCAGTACGTGGGCTGACCCTGGTACTGCTTGCTCCCAGCACATACTAAACCCCACAAGTAACCTACAGCTTAATATAAAAACACAGCAATGTCTTACTTGGTGAAGGCATCCCAACAGTAGGCCCTCCGGGCGTTAGGATAGCCCATCCGCACACCTGACATGAGCGCCCCGTGCAGTATTACTGCTGCACATTTGTAGCGCGTGGCAAGGTCAACTGCCGGTGCTGTCCCAATGCTCTCTCCATACAGGATGATATTTTCCGCCGGGACTCCATATCTGTAGAGATAAAGCAGAAAAATTATCAAACTCCAATTACATCACTTCTATTGTGGTTCCTTATGGGAAACTTGTATATAAAGGCTGGATATCTGAACTAGGTAAATGACTGGATAACTTATATGAGTGATAGGCAGTGTATGTGTGGAACAGGACTACATAGGTTATGCACATTTACCTAGTTCCAGTCAGCTAGGAACACTAAGGAGCTAGGGGAGGGGAGCGTCCAGTCACATTGGAAGGAAACCCCTCTATGCTGCTAGATAGAATGGGGAGCCCAATAATGCAACATACTCTTACAGCACAGTACATATGGCAGTGCGTCCTATGAGGCAGGAGAGCAGAGGAAAGTGTCACCCCCTGCTTCTGCAGTAGTTACATCCTTTGGCTAAGACCCTATAATGCCAGCAATATATACCCACTGTCTTTATGTAAGCAAGTCCCAATACACCGATTACATTTATACTGTATAACCAGTTCATGCGGGGAGAGGAGTATATAAACTAATAGGAGCACAATACACAGCATATACATTCACCCTACGTAGTAAATAGTAGCCCTTACTGTAGCATATCCCCCACATACATACAGGACACCCATACACCACATGCAGGGTGTCAGGCAGAGGCTGTGTGGGGGCTGGGGAAGACTCATACACCCCAATCATACATACCGGGTCCTCAGGGCGAGCCAAGCTGCCTCGATGTCTGCATATGCGTTCTTCTCGCTTGGCTTTCCGCTGCTCACCCCATAGCCGGAGTAGTCGTAGGAGAATATATTGCACTTGATCTTGGAGCCTAGGGCAAGGTAGCGTCTGCACATCTTGCCTAGGTCAACAGCACAGTCGTGAGAGTAGAGGAGTGTGTAGCGGCTCCCAGGGACGCAGCGGACGTACATACAGGCCAGGCTATTCCCCCGCTTGGTGGTACAGCGGAACATCTCTACAGCGTCCAGCTTCTGCTGGGAGTGTGGCCAGTTAGCCCCTTCTGATAGCTGCAGATTACATACGGGAGGTAGACAGATTGTGGGGTCCACCTGCTCATCCTGCGCCAGGTCCTGTGCTGGGGCTGCCTCAATCTCACGTAGCGTGTACGTAGGCTCCGGGGGGTGAAAGGCCAGTTTGGCAATAATGCAGTTCAGCCTAGGTGGGCAGCAAAAGATCGAAAACAGCCTCCTCCACGAGAGGCCGTACATCCTCAAAGAGGGGTGTTGGGCCCGGTCCTAACACTCTGGACACTGGGCAGTGATCTTATAATAATAGTTCTATATAAAATACTTAATATAGCTATTCTAATCTAATAGTAATAATTATAAATAAAAGCTTAACAGCTCTGATAAAGACGCGACTTCTCACACTGATGTCTGGGAAGCAACTATTCTCTCTGAGTAACATCCAAGTGGATATGAGGTTATGACACGATTGTGACATCACAGACACTACCTGTCACTGACCAGGGCTGCATTGTGACATCACAGACACTACCTGTCCCTGACCAGGGCTGCAGCCTCAGCACCCAGCTGTCATTGTTACTGTATATTACTAGATTAGAGATGTATTGGTCATTACTATAACGTTTGTACATAATGTTTATCTATAGAATAAATGTAGCACACACATACTGTATATGAAATGTCACCTGTGTGATTATGGCCAAATATGTAGTGTGTATGGCTCCCTGCGCCCCTCACTTCTCCACCATTCCCTGATTGCAGGTAATCAGCGGAGGAGCGCACCAGCGCCTACCAGTGGCGTAACTAGAAATTTTTCTCCCCCAAGCCAAAAAATTCTTCGGCGCCCCCCCCCCCCATCCCCCATAACTGGCACTATTAAAGTTATAAATATGCGCGCGCCTTCGTCGCGCGCCGCAAAATAGGGTGTGTGGCTTCGTTGGGATGGGCGTGGCTTCACATAAAGGGGCATGGCATTGCAGGAAAAGACTACGTTATACCCCAGTTTTCCAACCTGCACGCCCAGACGTTAGCCACCACTGGAAAGAAAAATAATCCTGATTCATGCCCCTTACATTATTTGTAATTTTTCCTCCTTATAGTAATGCCCAGTATACATTATGCCACATACTGCAATGGCCCTTAGACATTATGCCACACACAATAATGCACATGACACAATATGCACACACCATAATGCCCCCGACACATTATGCCACACACCGTAATGCCCCGGACACATTATGACAGGAATCGCAATGCCCGTTATACATTATGCTACACACTGCAATGCCCCTGATACATTATACCACATACCACAATGCCCGTGATATAGTATACAACACACCGTAATGCCTGACACATTATGACAGGAATCGCAATGCCCGTTATACATTATGCTACACACTGCAATGCCCCTGATACATTATACCACATACCACAATGCCCGTGATATAGTATACAACACACCGTAATGCCTGACACATACCGCAATGCCCGTTATACCCTATGCTACACACCGCAATGCCCGTTATACATTATGCCACACTGCAATGACCCTGAGACATTATACCACAATGCCCGTGATACAGTATGCCACACACCGTAATGCCTGTGACACATTATGACACACACCGCAATGTCCGTGATACATTATGCCACACACCGTAATGCCCATTACACATTAAGTCCTACAGTAAGGCTTCTAATTACTTTTAAATTACCTGCTCGTTGCCAGGGGTTTTCATGCTCAGGGTGTCATTCTCGTTGCCAGGGGTATCATGCACTGGGTGTCATGCTCGTTGCCAGGTGTTTCATGCACTGGGTGTCATGCTCGTTGCCAGGTGTTTCATGCACTGGGTGTCATGCTCGTTGCCAGGGGTTTCATGCACCGGGTGTCATGCTCGTTGCCAGGGGTTTCATGCACTGGGTGTCATGCTCGTTGCTAGGGGGTAGTGCTTGTTGCTAGGGCTGTGCTCCCAGTGCCACATATGTCCCCAGTGCCAGATATTACCCCACGGTGCCAGGTACTCACATGACACCAGTGCACAATATAGCCCCCCCCCCCCCTATGTGCCAGGTACACATATACCCCCCCAGTGCCACATATGCCCCCAGTGCCAGATATTCCCCCTCAGTGCCACATATGCCCCCAGTGCCAGATATCCCCCCCCCCAGTGCCACATATGCCCCCAGTGCCAGCTATTCCCCCCCAGTGCCAGATATGCTCCCAGTGCCAGATTCCCCCAACCCCCAGTGCCACATATCCCCCCAGTGCCATATATGCCCCCTCCCCCACCGCCGCTGCTCCCCCGCTGGTTTGTGTTGGAGGGACACGGAGGGCACAGCGCGCGCCTCTCCTGTGTCCCTCCTGCATCATCTCCGGCGGCCGCGGGTCTAATAAACGAAGTGCCGTTCGTGAGCTCTGATTGGCTCACGAACCGGCACTTCTTCTTTTAGACCCGCGGCCGCCGGAGATGATGCAGGAGGGACACAGGAGTGGCGCGCGCTGTGCCCTCCGTGTCCCTCCAACACGGCAGGGAGGGTTAGTAGGAGCACTGGCGCCTACTTCCATATATTACGCACCCATCCTTAGTCATGGCACATAATGATTACACGTTCCATATAACGCTATAGCATAACTGAGTCAGTACCAGTTATATTACAGCAATTCACATCGTTCCACTGTAATTTTTAAAACAATCCTAGAGGGCTTATTAACAATAGATTCCATGTATAGCACTCAACCTTTATATACATAATATTATTATAAGGGCCCGGTCTACAGTATCTATCTACAGTATTTATCTATATTCATATCTACAGTATCTATCTTCATATCTACAGTTATCTATCTATCTATCTATCTATCTATCTATCTATCTATCTTCATATCTACAGTTTCTATCTATATTCATATCTACATTATCTATCTTCATATCTACAGTTATCTATCTATCTTCTTATCTACAGTATCTATCTATCTATCTATCTTCATATCTACAGTATCTATCTTCATATCTACAGTATCCTATCTATCTTACTATCTTCATATCTACAGTATCTATCTATCTATCTATCTATCTATCTATCTCTATCTATCTATCTTCATATCTACAGTCTCTATCTATCTATCTATCTATCTATCTATCTATCTATCTATCTTTCTTCATATCTACCATTTCTATCTATATTCATATCTACAGTATCTGTGTATCTATCTATCTATCTATCTATCTATCTATCTATCTATCTATCTATCTATCTATCTATCTATCTATCTATCTTCATATCTACATTATCTATCTATCTATCTATCTATCTATCTATCTATCTATCTATCTATCTATCTATCTATCTATCTTCATATTTACAGTTTCTATCTATATTCATATTTACAGTTTCTATCTATCTATCTATCTATCTATCTATCTATCTATCTATCTATCTATCTATCTATCTTCATATCTACAATTTCTATCTATATTCATATCTACAGTATCTATCTTCATATCTACAGTTATCTATCTATCTATCTATCTATCTATCTATCTATCTATCTATCTATCTATCTATCTAAATTGCTCTACTGTCTTAGCCTCTACCACCTCTGATGGGAGGCTAGTCCACTTGTCCAATACCCTTTCTGTGAAGTAATTTTTTCTCAAATTTCCCCTGAATCCCTCCCCCCATCCAAATGTAATAGCCTCTCCTCTGATAGTCTGACACAGGGAGGGGACTATCACCCCGATCTATAACAGTAGTATACAGTATCTGTATTAATCAGGAGTCTGTCTCCCCAGTTACTTATTGAATTTATTTAATCTCCATATACTCCAGGCAGGTGATAATTTCTGCCCTCAATAGAAGATCATTTATTTCACGGCCGCTTATTACAAACCTCTACTGAGAGATACCGCACTTACTGATACTAATATATCAGCAGTATATCACCCTGGCACCAGCCCCCTCCATCTAACTCTTATTAGGTAGCAGTTACATAAATATGCACATCAGTGTGATATCACGCACTAACGGTGGGGCAGATGTGGGGGTGCGGAGGCCTGCTCCAGGGCTTAGTAACTGCTGTTACTCCAGTCTATGTACATTTGGTAGGATGAATATGGTGCGTCATCTCACTTGTATAAATGCAGCACAGCAGATGAATATAGTTATACAGATGCATATTTATACTAGTCCTAGTGGTATCTCTGTCAGTTATTCTATGGCAGGTCTAGATATTTTCCTTAGCAACTGTAGCTAACTGTAGTTCATATTCTTTTATTGGAGCTGTCTGTTCCTATGCACAATGGTTCTGCACCCGTACATCAGAACACAGCTATGGACAGTGAGGGATCCTGTGGCTTGGACAGATAATGTTGCTCAGCACACCTCTCCTCCTGAGATTATGTGATATTTGGCAACCTTCTATGGGGCCTATTTATCATTGTATATTCGCAGCTATATCCCCCATGCTTACAGCTTGTGTTCCTGAATGAGACAACGCTATGGAAAAATAACACAGACACCCTTGAGTTAGTTCAGATTGGTGTATTGTAAGAGAGCATTAGGCATTATATATATGTCAGATCCTGGATGTTAGCTCCCTGCAGTCCATGGTCGATATCTTTGACTGATGGATCTGATGGATCTATAATGCACCTAGGTGGAATGTGCCATCGAGAGGTCTCAGTCCCCCGGATTAGATGGTACTTGTACAGGGGCGGTGGTGGATTCATATATTGGGCAGCTCCTGAGAGATGAATTTCTGGAGTCTCACTAGATATTGCCTGTGCTTATGTAAATCCGTGTGCCCTCCTCCTTCCACCCAGAGAGGCTTTACAGCAGTTGGGCAGCGCTCATACATTGTCAGCCCATGGCAGAAGTCCACAACCGCATCTTTAGTCCCATGGATGATGAGTACCGGGCAGGTGACCTTGGAGATTTTGTCGATGCTGCAAAGGACATGATACAAAGGGATTATACAACAGAAACAGCATGGAGCTATCACACATGTAAAACGGCCACTAAACATATAGAATGGAAATAATGCATCAGGTAACATGCAGAGCTGCTCATGTAGAAGGTCACATACAGGACTTTGGCAGAGCAATGTTGGACAATGAATCTACTGTTGGTAATGAGCCCAGTGCAATCTATTGACCTAATAAGCCAAAGTCATGCACAAGACTTCAACTTGTTTCTGTTATACAATACAAATAGGATGAAAGAGGAATAGTGCCGTATTTCCCATTTATAAGCAGCTATGATATATTGGGAGTAAAACCGGTGCCAGAGGTAACTTATCTGGGGATCCAGTGTTTAAGTTCTGCAGAAGTAGCCTCAATGTTGTACACACTCCCACTGCAGCTACGCCGGCTCCCGCAAACCGACAACTTGCTGCCTGTATGAGAAGACATTGAGGCGGCTGTAGTGAGGAGAGTGCGCAGACACCGGGGTCAATTGCTCACACAGGCAGAGCATTGCTCGCCAATGCGAGCATGCGAGATGAAGAGGGGCAGCAGTAGATGCAGGGTGTTACAAAACTGACAAGAGACACAGGGCCATAGCCCCCCAGAAAGGTTTCTGGTAGGGAATTATCCTGTTAGTTTTCCAATCAGAAAAGACTCATGTACTCTAATTGGATTAGCATTCGGTATAAGATGGGATGGGTTCAGTATGCTATCCCAGTGGTTGGGATACCGGTGGTCACATGACCGTCACCGGCATTCTGACATTGAAGATCGGTGGAGGGGGTAAGTGTTTTTACTCATCCCTACCCTAACCTCCCGGGGGTGGCAGCTAGGGCTAACTCCCTGGGGGTGGTGGCTAGGGATAACCCTTGGGGGGTTGGCAGCTAGGGCTAAACCCCCCCAGTGCCTAACTCTAATCACCGCGGGCCCTAACACTAAAGCTCTCCACTATACTTACCTTCAGTGGTCGGTATTCCAGTGCCTGTGTACCAAGTGGTGTTGGCATTCCGGCGTCGGTCACATGACCGCCGGCACCCCGTCCATTGGAATGCTGAAGACATCCCACTGGGATACACATACAAACTGATTGGGCCAACAGAGCTGGGGGTGTATTTACTAAAGTTCGATATTTATTAATTTCAAATTGAGAGAAATCAATCTAAATGGATGTTGCATTCCGGGGGATAAAACACACATTTACTAACATTGAAAAAAATATATAAAAAGATTATGTGTTAGTAAATGTGTGTTTTAGAACACAACATCCATCCAGATGGATCTCCAACAGATAAAAATTGATGGAAATGGACATTTAGTAGATATACCCCTGTTGTTTGCCTGACAAAGCGCACCTAGGGGCCAATTCAGTTATCCAGTACGTGGGCTGACCCTGGTACTGCTTGCTCCCAGCACATACTAAACCCCACAAGTAACCTACAGCTTAATATAAAAACACAGCAATGTCTTACTTGGTGAAGGCATCCCAACAGTAGGCCCTCCGGGCGTTAGGATAGCCCATCCGCACACCTGACATGAGCGCCCCGTGCAGTATTACTGCTGCACATTTGTAGCGCGTGGCAAGGTCAACTGCCGGTGCTGTCCCAATGCTCTCTCCATACAGGATGATATTTTCCGCCGGGACTCCATATCTGTAGAGATAAAGCAGAAAAATGATCAAACTCCAATTACATCACTTCTATTGTGGTTCCTTATGGGAAACTTGTATATAAAGGCTGGATATCTGAACTAGGTAAATGACTGGATAACTTATATGAGTGATAGGCAGTGTATGTGTGGAACAGGACTACATAGGTTATGCACATTTACCTAGTTCCAGTCAGCTAGGAACACTAAGGAGCTAGGGGAGGGGAGCGTCCAGTCACATTGGAAGGAAACCCCTCTATGCTGCTAGATAGAATGGGGAGCCCAATAATGCAACATACTCTTACAGCACAGTACATATGGCAGTGCGTCCTATGAGGCAGGAGAGCAGAGGAAAGTGTCACCCCCTGCTTCTGCAGTAGTTACATCCTTTGGCTAAGACCCTATAATGCCTGAAATATATACCCACTGTCTTTATGTAAGCAAGTCCCAATACACCGATTACATTTATACTGTATAACCAGTTCATGCGGGGAGAGGAGTATATAAACTAATAGGAGCACAATACACAGCATATACATTCACCCTACGTAGTAAATAGTAGCCCTTACTGTAGCATATCCCCCACATACATACAGGACACCCATACACCACATGCAGGGTGTCAGGCAGAGGCTGTGTGGGGGCTGGGGAAGACTCATACACCCCAATCATACATACCGGGTCCTCAGGGCGAGCCAAGCTGCCTCGATGTCTGCATATGCGTTCTTCTCGCTTGGCTTTCCGCTGCTCACCCCATAGCCGGAGTAGTCGTAGGAGAATATATTGCACTTGATCTTGGAGCCTAGGGCAAGGTAGCGTCTGCACATCTTGCCTAGGTCAACAGCACAGTCGTGAGAGTAGAGGAGTGTGTAGCGGCTCCCAGGGACGCAGCGGACGTACATACAGGCCAGGCTATTCCCCCGCTTGGTGGTACAGCGGAACATCTCTACAGCGTCCAGCTTCTGCTGGGAGTGTGGCCAGTTAGCCCCTTCTGATAGCTGCAGATTACATACGGGAGGTAGACAGATTGTGGGGTCCACCTGCTCATCCTGCGCCAGGTCCTGTGCTGGGGCTGCCTCAATCTCACGTAGCGTGTACGTAGGCTCCGGGGGGTGAAAGGCCAGTTTGGCAATAATGCAGTTCAGCCTAGGTGGGCAGCAAAAGATCGAAAACAGCCTCCTCCACGAGAGGCCGTACATCCTCAAAGAGGGGTGTTGGGCCCGGTCCTAACACTCTGGACACTGGGCAGTGATCTTATTATAATAGTTCTATATAAAATACTTAATATAGCTATTCTAATCTAATAGTAATAATTATAAATAAAAGCTTAACAGCTCTGATAAAGACGCGACTTCTCACACTGATGTCTGGGAAGCAACTATTCTCTCTGAGTAACATCCAAGTGGATATGAGGTTATGACACGATTGTGACATCACAGACACTACCTGTCACTGACCAGGGCTGCATTGTGACATCACAGACACTACCTGTCCCTGACCAGGGCTGCAGCCTCAGCACCCAGCTGTCATTGTTACTGTATATTACTAGATTAGAGATGTATTGGTCATTACTATAACGTTTGTACATAATGTTTATCTATAGAATAAATGTAGCACACACATACTGTATATGAAATGTCACCTGTGTGATTATGGCCAAATATGTAGTGTGTATGGCTCCCTGCGCCCCTCACTTCTCCACCATTCCCTGATTGCAGGTAATCAGCGGAGGAGCGCACCAGCGCCTACTTCCATATATTACGCATCCATCCTTAGTCATGGCACATAATGATTACACGTTCCATATAACGCTATAGCATAACTGAGTCAGTACCAGTTATATTACAGCAATTCACATCGTTCCACTGTAATTTTTAGAACAATCCTAGAGGGCTTATTAACAATAGATTCCATGTATAGCACTCAACCTTTATATACATAATATTATTATAAGGGCCCGGTCTACAGTATCTATCTACAGTATTTATCTATATTCATATCTACAGTATCTATCTTCATATCTACAGTTATCTATCTATCTATCTATCTATCTTCATATCTACAGTTTCTATCTATATTCATATCTACATTATCTATCTTCATATCTACAGTTATCTATCTATCATCTATCTATCTATCTATCTATCTATCTATCTATCTATCTATCTATCTATCTATCTTCATATCTACAGTATCTATCTATCTATCTATCTATCTATCTATCTATCTATCTATCTATCTATCTATCTATCTATCTATCTATCATCTATCTTCATATCTACAGTATCTATCTTCATATCTACAGTATCCTATCTATCTTACTATCTTCATATCTACAGTATCTATCTATCTATCTATCTATCTATCTATCTATCTATCTATCTATCTATCTATCTTCATATCTACAGTCTCTATCTATCTATCTATCTATCTATCTATCTATCTATCTATCTATCTTTCTTCATATCTACCATTTCTATCTATATTCATATCTACAGTATCTGTGTATCTATCTATCTATCTATCTATCTATCTATCTATCTATCTATCTATCTATCTATCTTCATATCTACATTATCTATCTATCTATCTATCTTCATATTTACAGTTTCTATCTATATTCATATTTACAGTTTCTATCTATCTATCTATCTATCTATCTATCTATCTATCTATCTATCTATCTTCATATCTACAGTTCTACAGTATTCTATCTATCTATCTATCTATCTATCTATCTATCTATCTTCATATCTACAGTATCCTATCTATCTATCTATTTATCTATCTATCTATCTATCTTCATATCTACAGTATCCTATCGATCTATCTATCTATCTATCTATCTATCTATCTATCTATCTATCTATCTATCTTCATATCTACAGTATCTATCTATCTATGTATCTATCTATCTATCTATCTATCTATCTATCTATCTATCTATCTATCTATCTATCTATCTATCTATCTTCATATCTACAGTTTCTATCTATATTCATATCTACAGTATCTATCTTCATATCTACAGTTATCTATCTATCTATCTATCTATCTATCTATCTATCTATCTATCTATCTATCTATCTAAATTGCTCTACTGTCTTAGCCTCTACCACCTCTGATGGGAGGCTAGTCCACTTGTCCAATACCCTTTCTGTGAAGTAATTTTTTCTCAAATTTCCCCTGAATCCCTCCCCCCATCCAAATGTAATAGCCTCTCCTCTGATAGTCTGACACAGGGAGGGGACTATCACCCCGATCTATAACAGTAGTATACAGTATCTGTATTAATCAGGAGTCTGTCTCCCCAGTTACTTATTGAATTTATTTAATCTCCATATACTCCAGGCAGGTGATAATTTCTGCCCTCAATAGAAGATCATTTATTTCACGGCCGCTTATTACAAACCTCTACTGAGAGATACCGCACTTACTGATACTAATATATCAGCAGTATATCACCCTGGCACCAGCCCCCTCCATCTAACTCTTATTAGGTAGCAGTTACATAAATATGCACATCAGTGTGATATCACGCACTAACGGTGGGGCAGATGTGGGGGTGCGGAGGCCTGCTCCAGGGCTTAGTAACTGCTGTTACTCCAGTCTATGTACATTTGGTAGGATGAATATGGTGCGTCATCTCACTTGTATAAATGCAGCACAGCAGATGAATACAGGGCCGTTTTTTCGTATGGGCTCAATGGGCTCTTGCCCAAGGGCCCCATGAGTATAAGGGCTCTAGGCTAATAGCTGAGGGTCCCCTCTTTCCAGGGGTACCAGATTTTTGAAAATCGGCCCTAGGAAACCAGAGATATCCGACTTCAAAGCAGTGGTCCCCATCCAAGCCTGTTAGTTGCTCTTCCAAGCCAGATATCTTAGGTTCTGTCTGACATAGAGTTTTTCCGAGGGTATTCTCCAAATGCTGGGACTCTCCCCTTTCAGCGGACAATGGCAACTTGGCCCTACTATGCCCAGAACCAGAGATATCCGCCTTCAAGCAGATGGTCCCTGCTCCAGTTTCACACGCCTGGTATGCAGTTTTATATTTTCATTGGAGGACTGCTCTAGTTCCTGAACTCTGATCTACAAGTCCCTAGCACCTCCTGAAAGGTGGGTCTCTATAGTTTTTTATCCTATTAAAATCTAAGAAATCTATTACCAGGAACTTGAGATATCTGCAGTCAAGCAAGCTGCCCTCCCACCAGAAAATGATAAATATTAAGCCGCACAACCATCCACTCCTCCGCTACGTATTAAACACCCCCTACCACCCTGAAAGTCATGTACCAGGGCCACTTCATCCAGCACAATGCCCCATTCTACAGTTTAGTGTTCTCCCTCCCGCCCCATCTGTGCAGTAAAGGAGTAATTAGCAGAAATTACTGCTCCAGGTTCTACATGCTTAGCGGAAGATAGATCACCCCGTACCGCCCGCGGGACATCAAAGTTGCCACTGATAGCACCCCCCACCCCTACTGTTGGAGGATGGATAGGGGCCCCAGTGCGTTGCTGTGCCCAGGGGCCCACACTACTGTTAAGACGGCCCTGGATGAATATAGTTATACAGATGCATATTTATACTAGTCCTAGTGGTATCTCTGTCAGTAATTCTATGGCAGGTCTAGATATTTTCCTTAGCAACTGTAGCTAACTGTAGTTCATATTCTTTTATTGGAGCTGTCTGTTCCTATGCACAATGGTTCTGCACCCGTACATCAGAACACAGCTATGGACAGTGAGGGATCCTGTGGCTTGGACAGATAATGTTGCTCAGCACACCTCTCCTCCTGAGATTATGTGATATTTGGCAACCTTCTATGGGGCCTATTTATCATTGTATATTCGCAGCTATATCCCCCATGCTTACAGCTTGTGTTCCTGAATGAGACAACGCTATGGAAAAATAACACAGACACCCTTGAGTTAGTTCAGATTGGTGTATTGTAAGAGAGCATTAGGCATTATATATATGTCAGATCCTGGATGTTAGCTCCCTGCAGTCCATGGTCGATATCTTTGACTGATGGATCTGATGGATCTATAATGCACCTAGGTGGAATGTGCCATCGAGAGGTCTCAGTCCCCCGGATTAGATGGTACTTGTACAGGGGCGGTGGTGGATTCATATATTGGGCAGCTCCTGAGAGATGAATTTCTGGAGTCTCACTAGATATTGCCTGTGCTTATGTAAATCCGTGTGCCCTCCTCCTTCCACCCAGAGAGGCTTTACAGCAGTTGGGCAGCGCTCATACATTGTCAGCCCATGGCAGAAGTCCACAACCGCATCTTTAGTCCCATGGATGATGAGTACCGGGCAGGTGACCTTGGAGATTTTGTCGATGCTGCAAAGGACATGATACAAAGGGATTATACAACAGAAACAGCATGGAGCTATCACACATGTAAAACGGACACTAAACATATAGAATGGAAATAATGCATCAGGTAACATGCAGAGCTGCTCATGTAGAAGGTCACATACAGGACTTTGGCAGAGCAATGTTGGACAATGAATCTACTGTTGGTAATGAGCCCAGTGCAATCTATTGACCTAATAAGCCAAAGTCATGCACAAGACTTCAACTTGTTACTGTTATACAATACAAATAGGATGAAAGAGGAATAGTGCCGTATTTCCCATTTATAAGCAGCTATGATATATTGGGAGTAAAACCGGTGCCAGAGGTAACTTATCTGGGGATCCAGTGTTTAAGTTCTGCAGAAGTAGCCTCAATGTTGTACACACTCCCTCTGCAGCTACGCCGGCTCCCGCAAACCGACAACTTGCTGCCTGTGTGAGAAGACATTGGGGCGGCTGTAGTGAGGAGAGTGCGCAGACACCGGGGTCAATTGCTCACACAGGCAGAGCATTGCTCGCCAATGCGAGCATGCGAGATGAAGAGGGGCAGCAGTAGATGCAGGGTGTTACAAAACTGACAAGAGACACAGGGCCATAGCCCCCCAGAAAGGTTTCTGGTAGGGAATTATCCTGTTAGTTTTCCAATCAGAAAAGACTCATGTACTCTAATTGGATTAGCATTCGGTATAAGATGGGATGGGTTCAGTATGCTATCCCAGTGGTTGGGATACCGGTGGTCACATGATCGTCACCGGCATTCTGACATTGAAGATCGGTGGAGGGGGTAAGTGTTTTTACTCATCCCTACCCTAACCTCCCGGGGGTGGCAGCTAGGGCTAACTCCCTGTGGGTGGTGGCTAGGGATAACCCTTGGGGGGTTGGCAGCTAGGGCTAAACCCCCCCCGTGCCTAACTCTAATCACCGCGGGCCCTAACACTAAAGCTCTCCACTATACTTACCTTCAGTGGTCGGTATTCCAGTGCCTGTGTACCAAGTGGTGTTGGCATTCCGGCGTCGGTCACATGACCGCCGGCACCCCGTCCATTGGAATGCTGAAGACATCCCACTGGGATACACATACAAACTGATTGGGCCAAAAGAGCTGGGGGTGTATTTACTAAAGTTCGATATTTATTAATTTCAAATTGAGAGAAATCAATCTAAATGGATGTTGCATTCCGGGGGATAAAACACACATTTACTAACATTGAAAAAATAATATAAAAAGATTATGTGTTAGTAAATGTGTGTTTTAGAACACAACATCCATCCAGATGGATCTCCAACAGATGAAAATTGATGGAAATGGACATTTAGTAGATATACCCCTGTTGTTTGCCTGCCAAAGCGCACCTAGGGGCCAATTCAGTTATCCAGTACGTGGGCTGACCCTGGTACTGCTTGCTCCCAGCACATACTAAACCCCACAAGTAACCTACAGCTTAGTATAAAAACACAGCAATGTCTTACTTGGTGAAGGCATCCCAACAGTAGGCCCTCCGGGCGTTAGGATAGCCCATCCGCACACCTGACATGAGCGCCCCGTGCAGTATTACTGCTGCACATTTGTAGCGCGTGGCAAGGTCAACTGCCGGTGCTGTCCCAATGCTCTCTCCATACAGGATGATATTTTCCGCCGGGACTCCATATCTGTAGAGATAAAGCAGAAAAATGATCAAACTCCAATTACATCACTTCTATTGTGGTTCCTTATGGGAAACTTGTATATAAAGGCTGGATATCTGAACTAGGTAAATGACTGGATAACTTATATGAGTGATAGGCAGTGTATGTGTGGAACAGGACTACATAGGTTATGCACATTTACCTAGTTCCAGTCAGCTAGGAACACTAAGGAGCTAGGGGAGGGGAGCGTCCAGTCACATTGGAAGGAAACCCCTCTATGCTGCTAGATAGAATGGGGAGCCCAATAATGCAACATACTCTTATAGCACAGTACATATGGCAGTGCGTCCTATGAGGCAGGAGAGCAGAGGAAAGTGTCACCCCCTGCTTCTGCAGTAGTTACATCCTTTGGCTAAGACCCTATAATGCCAGCGATATATACCCACTGTCTTTATGTAAGCAAGTCCCAATACACCAATTACATTTATACTGTATAACCAGTTCATGCGGGGAGAGGAGTATATAAACTAATAGGAGCACAATACACAGCATATACATTCACCCTACGTAGTAAATAGTAGCCCTTACTGTAGCATATCCCCCACATACATACAGGACACCCATACACCACATGCAGGGTGTCAGGCAGAGGCTGTGTGGGGGCTGGGGAAGACTCATACACCCCAATCATACATACCGGGTCCTCAGGGCGAGCCAAGCTGCCTCGATGTCTGCATATGCGTTCTTCTCGCTTGGCTTTCCGCTGCTCACCCCATAGCCGGAGTAGTCGTAGGAGAATATATTGCACTTGATCTTGGAGCCTAGGGCAAGGTAGCGTCTGCACATCTTGCCTAGGTCAACAGCACAGTCGTGAGAGTAGAGGAGTGTGTAGCGGCTCCCAGGGACGCAGCGGACGTACATACAGGCCAGGCTATTCCCCCGCTTGGTGGTACAGCGGAACATCTCTACAGCGTCCAGCTTCTGCTGGGAGTGTGGCCAGTTAGCCCCTTCTGATAGCTGCAGATTACATACGGGAGGTAGACAGATTGTGGGGTCCACCTGCTCATCCTGCGCCAGGTCCTGTGCTGGGGCTGCCTCAATCTCAAGTAGCGTGTACGTAGGCTCCGGGGGGTGAAAGGCCAGTTTGGCAATAATGCAGTTCAGCCTAGGTGGGCAGCAAAAGATCGAAAACAGCCTCCTCCACGAGAGGCCGTACATCCTCAAAGAGGGGTGTTGGGCCCGGTCCTAACACTCTGGACACTGGGCAGTGATCTTATAATAATAGTTCTATATAAAATACTTAATATAGCTATTCTAATCTAATAGTAATAATTATAAATAAAAGCTTAACAGCTCTGATAAAGACGCGACTTCTCACACTGATGTCTGGGAAGCAACTATTCTCTCTGAGTAACATCCAAGTGGATATGAGGTTATGACACGATTGTGACATCACAGACACTACCTGTCACTGACCAGGGCTGCATTGTGACATCACAGACACTACCTGTCCCTGACCAGGGCTGCAGCCTCAGCACCCAGCTGTCATTGTTACTGTATATTACTAGATTAGAGATGTATTGGTCATTACTATAACGTTTGTACATAATGTTTATCTATAGAATAAATGTAGCACACACATACTGTATATGAAATGTCACCTGTGTGATTATGGCCAAATATGTAGTGTGTATGGCTCCCTGCGCCCCTCACTTCTCCACCATTCCCTGATTGCAGGTAATCAGCGGAGGAGCGCACCAGCGCCTACTTCCATATATTACGCACCCATCCTTAGTCATGGCACATAATGATTACACGTTCCATATAACGCTATAGCATAACTGAGTCAGTACCAGTTATATTACAGCAATTCACATCGTTCCACTGTAATTTTTAGAACAATCCTAGAGGGCTTATTAACAATAGATTCCATGTATAGCACTCAACCTTTATATACATAATATTATTATAAGGGCCCGGTCTACAGTATCTATCTACAGTATTTATCTATATTCATATCTACAGTATCTATCTTCATATCTACAGTTATCTATCTATCTATCTATCTATCTATCTATCTATCTTCATATCTACAGTTTCTATCTATATTCATATCTACATTATCTATCTTCATATCTACAGTTATCTATCTATCTATCTATCTATCTATCTATCTATCTATCTATCTTCATATCTACAGTATCTATCTATCTATCTATCTATCTATCTATCTATCTATCTATCTATCATCTATCTTCATATCTACAGTATCTATCTTCATATCTACAGTATCCTATCTATCTTACTATCTTCATATCTACAGTATCTATTTATCTATCTATCTATCTATCTATCTATCTATCTATCTTCATATCTACAGTCTCTATCTATCTATCTATCTATCTATCTATCTATCTATCTATCTATCTATCTATCTTTCTTCATATCTACCATTTCTATCTATATTCATATCTACAGTATCTGTGTATCTATCTATCTATCTATCTATCTATCTATCTATCTATCTATCTATCTATCTATCTTCATATCTACATTATCTATCTATCTATCTATCTATCTATCTATCTTCATATTTACAGTTTCTATCTATATTCATATTTACAGTTTCTATCTATCTATCTATCTATCTATCTATCTATCTATCTATCTATCTATCTATCTATCTATCTATCTTCATATCTACAGTTCTACAGTATTCTATCTATCTATCTATCTATCTATCTATCTATCTATCTATCTATCTTCATATCTACAGTATCCTATCTATCTATCTATCTATCTATCTATCTATCTATCTATCTATCTATCTATCTATCTATCTATCTATCTATCTATCTATCTATCTTCATATCTACAGTTTCTATCTATATTCATATCTACAGTATCTATCTTCATATCTACAGTTATCTATCTATCTATCTATCTATCTATCTATCTATCTATCTATCTATCTATCTATCTATCTATCTAAATTGCTCTACTGTCTTAGCCTCTACCACCTCTGATGGGAGGCTAGTCCACTTGTCCAATACCCTTTCTGTGAAGTAATTTTTTCTCAAATTTCCCCTGAATCCCTCCCCCCGTCCAAATGTAATAGCCTCTCCTCTGATAGTCTGACACAGGGAGGGGACTATCACCCCGATCTATAACAGTAGTATACAGTATCTGTATTAATCAGGAGTCTGTCTCCCCAGTTACTTATTGAATTTATTTAATCTCCATATACTCCAGGCAGGTGATAATTTCTGCCCTCAATAGAAGATCATTTATTTCACGGCCGCTTATTACAAACCTCTACTGAGAGATACCGCACTTACTGATACTAATATATCAGCAGTATATCACCCTGGCACCAGCCCCCTCCATCTAACTCTTATTAGGTAGCAGTTACATAAATATGCACATCAGTGTGATATCACGCACTAACGGTGGGGCAGATGTGGGGGTGCGGAGGCCTGCTCCAGGGCTTAGTAACTGCTGTTACTCCAGTCTATGTACATTTGGTAGGATGAATATGGTGCGTCATCTCACTTGTATAAATGCAGCACAGCAGATGAATACAGGGCCGTTTTTTCGTATGGGCTCAATGGGCTCTTGCCCAAGGGCCCCATGAGTATAAGGGCTCTAGGCTAATAGCTGAGGGTCCCCTCTTTCCAGGGGTACCAGATTTTTGAAAATCGGCCCTAGGAAACCAGAGATATCCGACTTCAAAGCAGTGGTCCCCATCCAAGCCTGTTAGTTGCTCTTCCAAGCCAGATATCTTAGGTTCTGTCTGACATAGAGTTTTTCCGAGGGTATTCTCCAAATGCTGGGACTCTCCCCTTTCAGCGGACAATGGCAACTTGGCCCTACTATGCCCAGAACCAGAGATATCCGCCTTCAAGCAGATGGTCCCTGCTCCAGTTTCACACGCCTGGTATGCAGTTTTATATTTTCATTGGAGGACTGCTCTAGTTCCTGAACTCTGATCTACAAGTCCCTAGCACCTCCTGAAAGGTGGGTCTCTATAGTTTTTTATCCTATTAAAAGCTAAGAAATCTATTACCAGGAACTTGAGATATCTGCAGTCAAGCAAGCTGCCCTCCCACCAGAAAATGATAAATATTAAGCCGCACAACCATCCACTCCTCCGCTACGTATTAAACACCCCCTACCACCCTGAAAGTCATGTACCAGGGCCACTTCATCCAGCACAATGCCCCATTCTACAGTTTAGTGTTCTCCCTCCCGCCCCATCTGTGCAGTAAAGGAGTAATTAGCAGAAATTACTGCTCCAGGTTCTACATGCTTAGCGGAAGATAGATCACCCCGTACCGCCCGCGGGACATCAAAGTTGCCACTGATAGCACCCCCCACCCCTACTGTTGGAGGATGGATAGGGGCCCCAGTGCGTTGCTGTGCCCAGGGGCCCACACTACTGTTAAGACGGCCCTGGATGAATATAGTTATACAGATGCATATTTATACTAGTCCTAGTGGTATCTCTGTCAGTAATTCTATGGCAGGTCTAGATATTTTCCTTAGCAACTGTAGCTAACTGTAGTTCATATTCTTTTATTGGAGCTGTCTGTTCCTATGCACAATGGTTCTGCACCCGTACATCAGAACACAGCTATGGACAGTGAGGGATCCTGTGGCTTGGACAGATAATGTTGCTCAGCACACCTCTCCTCCTGAGATTATGTGATATTTGGCAACCTTCTATGGGGCCTATTTATCATTGTATATTCGCAGCTATATCCCCCATGCTTACAGCTTGTGTTCCTGAATGAGACAACGCTATGGAAAAATAACACAGACACCCTTGAGTTAGTTCAGATTGGTGTATTGTAAGAGAGCATTAGGCATTATATATATGTCAGATCCTGGATGTTAGCTCCCTGCAGTCCATGGTCGATATCTTTGACTGATGGATCTGATGGATCTATAATGCACCTAGGTGGAATGTGCCATCGAGAGGTCTCAGTCCCCCGGATTAGATGGTACTTGTACAGGGGCGGTGGTGGATTCATATATTGGGCAGCTCCTGAGAGATGAATTTCTGGAGTCTCACTAGATATTGCCTGTGCTTATGTAAATCCGTGTGCCCTCCTCCTTCCACCCAGAGAGGCTTTACAGCAGTTGGGCAGCGCTCATACATTGTCAGCCCATGGCAGAAGTCCACAACCGCATCTTTAGTCCCATGGATGATGAGTACCGGGCAGGTGACCTTGGAGATTTTGTCGATGCTGCAAAGGACATGATACAAAGGGATTATACAACAGAAACAGCATGGAGCTATCACACATGTAAAACGGACACTAAACATATAGAATGGAAATAATGCATCAGGTAACATGCAGAGCTGCTCATGTAGAAGGTCACATACAGGACTTTGGCAGAGCAATGTTGGACAATGAATCTACTGTTGGTAATGAGCCCAGTGCAATCTATTGACCTAATAAGCCAAAGTCATGCACAAGACTTCAACTTGTTTCTGTTATACAATACAAATAGGATGAAAGAGGAATAGTGCCGTATTTCCCATTTATAAGCAGCTATGATATATTGGGAGTAAAACCGGTGCCAGAGGTAACTTATCTGGGGATCCAGTGTTTAAGTTCTGCAGAAGTAGCCTCAATGTTGTACACACTCCCTCTGCAGCTACGCCGGCTCCCGCAAACCGACAACTTGCTGCCTGTATGAGAAGACATTGGGGCGGCTGTAGTGAGGAGAGTGCGCAGACACCGGGGTCAATTGCTCACACAGGCAGAGCATTGCTCGCCAATGCGAGCATGCGAGATGAAGAGGGGCAGCAGTAGATGCAGGGTGTTACAAAACTGACAAGAGACACAGGGCCATAGCCCCCCAGAAAGGTTTCTGGTAGGGAATTATCCTGTTAGTTTTCCAATCAGAAAAGACTCATGTACTCTAATTGGATTAGCATTCGGTATAAGATGGGATGGGTTCAGTATGCTATCCCAGTGGTTGGGATACCGGTGGTCACATGATCGTCACCGGCATTCTGACATTGAAGATCGGTGGAGGGGGTAAGTGTTTTTACTCATCCCTACCCTAACCTCCCGGGGGTGGCAGCTAGGGCTAACTCCCTGGGGGTGGTGGCTAGGGATAACCCTTGGGGGGTTGGCAGCTAGGGCTAAACCCCCCCCCCGTGCCTAACTCTAATCACCGCGGGCCCTAACACTAAAGCTCTCCACTATACTTACCTTCAGTGGTCGGTATTCCAGTGCCTGTGTACCAAGTGGTGTTGGCATTCCGGCGTCGGTCACATGACCGCCGGCACCCCGTCCATTGGAATGCTGAAGACATCCCACTGGGATACACATACAAACTGATTGGGCCAACAGAGCTGGGGGTGTATTTACTAAAGTTCGATATTTATTAATTTCAAATTGAGAGAAATCAATCTAAATGGATGTTGCATTCCGGGGGATAAAACACACATTTACTAACATTGAAAAAATAATATAAAAAGATTATGTGTTAGTAAATGTGTGTTTTAGAACACAACATCCATCCAGATGGATCTCCAACAGATGAAAATTGATGGAAATGGACATTTAGTAGATATACCCCTGTTGTTTGCCTGCCAAAGCGCACCTAGGGGCCAATTCAGTTATCCAGTACGTGGGCTGACCCTGGTACTGCTTGCTCCCAGCACATACTAAACCCCACAAGTAACCTACAGCTTAGTATAAAAACACAGCAATGTCTTACTTGGTGAAGGCATCCCAACAGTAGGCCCTCCGGGCGTTAGGATAGCCCATCCGCACACCTGACATGAGCGCCCCGTGCAGTATTACTGCTGCACATTTGTAGCGCGTAGCAAGGTCAACTGCCGGTGCTGTCCCAATGCTCTCTCCATACAGGATGATATTTTCCGCCGGGACTCCATATCTGTAGAGATAAAGCAGAAAAATGATCAAACTCCAATTACATCACTTCTATTGTGGTTCCTTATGGGAAACTTGTATATAAAGGCTGGATATCTGAACTAGGTAAATGACTGGATAACTTATATGAGTGATAGGCAGTGTATGTGTGGAACAGGACTACATAGGTTATGCACATTTACCTAGTTCCAGTCAGCTAGGAACACTAAGGAGCTAGGGGAGGGGAGCGTCCAGTCACATTGGAAGGAAACCCCTCTATGCTGCTAGATAGAATGGGGAGCCCAATAATGCAACATACTCTTACAGCACAGTACATATGGCAGTGCGTCCTATGAGGCAGGAGAGCAGAGGAAAGTGTCACCCCCTGCTTCTGCAGTAGTTACATCCTTTGGCTAAGACCCTATAATGCCAGAAATATATACCCACTGTCTTTATGTAAGCAAGTCCCAATACACCGATTACATTTATACTGTATAACCAGTTCATGCGGGGAGAGGAGTATATAAACTAATAGGAGCACAATACACAGCATATACATTCACCCTACGTAGTAAATAGTAGCCCTTACTGTAGCATATCCCCCACATACATACAGGACACCCATACACCACATGCAGGGTGTCAGGCAGAGGCTGTGTGGGGGCTGGGGAAGACTCATACACCCCAATCATACATACCGGGTCCTCAGGGCGAGCCAAGCTGCCTCGATGTCTGCATATGCGTTCTTCTCGCTTGGCTTTCCGCTGCTCACCCCATAGCCGGAGTAGTCGTAGGAGAATATATTGCACTTGATCTTGGAGCCTAGGGCAAGGTAGCGTCTGCACATCTTGCCTAGGTCAACAGCACAGTCGTGAGAGTAGAGGAGTGTGTAGCGGCTCCCAGGGACGCAGCGGACGTACATACAGGCCAGGCTATTCCCCCGCTTGGTGGTACAGCGGAACATCTCTACAGCGTCCAGCTTCTGCTGGGAGTGTGGCCAGTTAGCCCCTTCTGATAGCTGCAGATTACATACGGGAGGTAGACAGATTGTGGGGTCCACCTGCTCATCCTGCGCCAGGTCCTGTGCTGGGGCTGCCTCAATCTCACGTAGCGTGTACGTAGGCTCCGGGGGGTGAAAGGCCAGTTTGGCAATAATGCAGTTCAGCCTCGGTGGGCAGCAAAAGATCGAAAACAGCCTCCTCCACGAGAGGCCGTACATCCTCAAAGAGGGGTGTTGGGCCCGGTCCTAACACTCTGGACACTGGGCAGTGATCTTATAATAATAGTTCTATATAAAATACTTAATATAGCTATTCTAATCTAATAGTAATAATTATAAATAAAAGCTTAACAGCTCTGATAAAGACGCGACTTCTCACACTGATGTCTGGGAAGCAACTATTCTCTCTGAGTAACATCCAAGTGGATATGAGGTTATGACACGATTGTGACATCACAGACACTACCTGTCACTGACCAGGGCTGCATTGTGACATCACAGACACTACCTGTCCCTGACCAGGGCTGAAGCCTCAGCACCCAGCTGTCATTGTTACTGTATATTACTAGATTAGAGATGTATTGGTCATTACTATAACGTTTGTACATAATGTTTATCTATAGAATAAATGTAGCACACACATACTGTATATGAAATGTCACCTGTGTGATTATGGCCAAATATGTAGTGTGTATGGCTCCCTGCGCCCCTCACTTCTCCACCATTCCCTGATTGCAGGTAATCAGCGGAGGAGCGCACCAGCGCCTACCAGTGGCGTAACTAGAAATTTTTCTCCCCCAAGCCAAAAAATTCTTCGGCGCCCCCCCCCCCCCCCCCATCCCCCATAACTGGCACTATTAAAGTTATAAATATGCGCGCGCCTTCGTCGCGCGCCGCAAAATAGGGTGTGTGGCTTCGTTGGGATGGGCGTGGCTTCACATAAAGGGGCATGGCATTGCAGGAAAAGACTACGTTATACCCTAGTTTTCCAACCTGCACGCCCAGACGTTAGCCACCACTGGAAAGAAAAATAATCCTGATTCATGCCCCTTACATTATTTGTAATTTTTCCTCCTTATAGTAATGCCCAGTATACATTATGCCACATACTGCAATGGCCCTTAGACATTATGCCACACACAATAATGCACATGACACAATATGCACACACCATAATGCCCCCGACACATTATGCCACACACCGTAATGCCCCCGACACATTATGACAGGAATCGCAATGCCCGTTATACATTATGCTACACACTGCAATGCCCCTGATACATTATACCACATACCACAATGCCCGTGATATAGTATACAACACACCGTGGCCCTCATTCCGAGTTGATCGCTCGCAAGGCGATTTTAGCAGAGTTACACACGCTAAGCCGCCGCCTACTGGGAGTGAATCTTAGCTTCTTAAAATTGCGACCGATGTAATCGCAATATTGCGATTACAAACTACTTAGCAGTTTCAGAGTAGCTTCAGACTTACTCGGCATCTGCGATCAGTTCAGTGCTTGTCGTTCCTGGTTTGACGTCATAAACACACCCAGCGTTCGCCCAGACACTCCTCCGTTTCTCCGGCCACTCCTGCGTTTTTTCCGGAAACGGTAGCGTTTTTAACCACACGCCCCTGAAACGCCGTGTTTCCGCCCAGTAACACCCATTTCCTGTCAATCACATTACGATCGCCGGAGCGAAGAAAAAGCCGTGAGTAAAAATACTATCTTCATTGTTAAATTACTTGGCGCAGTCGCAGTGCGAATATTGCGCATGCGTACTAAGCGGAATTTCACTGCGATGCGATGAAATATACCGAGCGAACGACTCGGAATGAGGGCCCGTAATGCCTGACACATTATGACAGGAATCGCAATGCCCGTTATACATTATGCTACACACTGCAATGCCCCTGATATATTATACCACATACCACAATGCCCGTGATATAGTATACAACACACCGTAATGCCTGACACATACCGCAATGCCCGTTATACCCTATGCTACACACCGCAATGCCCGTTATACATTATGCCACACTGCAATGACCCTGAGACATTATACCACAATGCCCGTGATACAGTATGCCACACACCGTAATGCCTGTGACACATTATGACACACACCGCAATGTCCGTGATACATTATGCCACACACCGTAATGCCCATTACACATTAAGTCCTACAGTAAGGCTTCTAATTACTTTTAAATTACCTGCTCGTTGCCAGGGGTTTTCATGCTCAGGGTGTCATTCTCGTTGCCAGGGGTATCATGCACTGGGTGTCATGCTCGTTGCCAGGTGTTTCATGCACTGGGTGTCATGCTCGTTGCCAGGTGTTTCATGCACTGGGTGTCATGCTCGTTGCCAGGGGTTTCATGCACTGGGTGTCATGCTCGTTGCTAGGGGGTAGTGCTTGTTGCTAGGGCTGTGCTCCCAGTGCCACATATGTCCCCAGTGCCAGATATTACCCCACGGTGCCAGGTACTCACATGACCCCAGTGCACAATATAGCCCCCCCCCCCTATGTGCCAGGTACACCTATACCCCCCCAGTGCCACATATGCCCCCAGTGCCAGATATTCCCCCTCAGTGCCACATATGCCCCCAGTGCCAGATATCCCCCCCCCCAGTGCCACATATGCCCCCAGTGCCAGCTATTCCCCCCCAGTGCCAGATATGCTCCCAGTGCCAGATTCCCCCAACCCCCAGTGCCACATATGCCCCCAGTGCCAGATATTTCCCCCCAGTGCCATATATGCCCCCTCCCCCGCCGCCGCTGCTCCCCCGCTGGTTTGTGTTGGAGGGACACGGAGGGCACAGCGCGCGCCTCTCCTGTGTCCCTCCTGCATCATCTCCGGCGGCCGCGGGTCTAATAAACGAAGTGCCGTTCGTGAGCTCTGATTGGCTCACGAACCGGCACTTCTTCTTTTAGACCCGCGGCCGCCGGAGATGATGCAGGAGGGACACAGGAGAGGCGCGCGCTGTGCCCTCCGTGTCCCTCCAACGCGGCAGGGAGGGTTAGTAGGAGCAGATTGACATGCGGACGCTCGTCCGCATGTCAATCTGTGCTAAATCAGTGGCGCCCCCGCAGCCCCTCGCCCCCAAGCCACCGCGAGGGCTGCGGGGGCAGTAGTTACGCCACTGGCGCCTACTTCCATATATTACGCACCCATCCTTAGTCATGGCACATAATGATTACACGTTCCATATAACGCTATAGCATAACTGAGTCAGTACCAGTTATATTACAGCAATTCACATCGTTCCACTGTAATTTTTAGAACAATCCTAGAGGGCTTATTAACAATAGATTCCATGTATAGCACTCAACCTTTATATACATAATATTATTATAAGGGCCCGGTCTACAGTATCTATCTACAGTATTTATCTATATTCATATCTACAGTATCTATCTTCATATCTACAGTTATCTATCTATCTATCTATCTATCTATCTATCTATCTATCTATCTATCTATCTTCATATCTACAGTATCTATCTATCTATCTATCTATCTATCTATCTATCTATCTTCATATCTACAGCTATCTATCTATCTATCTATCTATCTATCTATCTATCTATCTATCTTCATATCTACAGTTTCTATCTATATTCATATCTACATTATCTATCTTCATATCTACAGTTATCTATCTATCTATCTATCTATCTATCTATCTATCTATCTATCTTCATATCTACAGTATCTATCTATCTATCTATCTATCTATCTATCTATCTTCATATCTACAGTATCTATCTTCATATCTACAGTATCCTATCTATCTTACTATCTTCATATCTACAGTATCTATCTATCTATCTATCTATCTATCTATCTATCTATCTATCTATCTATCTATCTATCTATCTATCTATCTATCTATCTTCATATCTACAGTATCTATCTATCTATCTATCTATCTATCTATCTATCTATCTATCTATCTATCTATCTATCTCTCTATCTATCTATCTATCTTTCTTCATATCTACCATTTCTATCTATATTCATATCTACAGTATCTGTGTATCTATCTATCTATCTATCTATCTATCTATCTATCTATCTATCTATCTATCTATCTTCATATCTATCTATCTATCTATCTATCTATCTATCTATCTATCTTCATATTTACAGTTTCTATCTATATTCATATTTACAGTTTCTATCTATCTATCTATCTATCTATCTATCTATCTATCTATCTATCTATCTATCTTCATATCTACAATTTCTATCTATATTCATATCTACAGTATCTATCTTCATATCTACAGTTATCTATCTATCTATCTATCTATCTATCTATCTATCTATCTAAATTGCTCTACTGTCTTAGCCTCTACCACCTCTGATGGGAGGCTAGTCCACTTGTCCAATACCCTTTCTGTGAAGTAATTTTTTCTCAAATTTCCCCTGAATCCCTCCCCCCATCCAAATGTAATAGCCTCTCCTCTGATAGTCTGACACAGGGAGGGGACTATCACCCCGATCTATAACAGTAGTATACAGTATCTGTATTAATCAGGAGTCTGTCTCCCCAGTTACTTATTGAATTTATTTAATCTCCATATACTCCAGGCAGGTGATAATTTCTGCCCTCAATAGAAGATCATTTATTTCACGGCCGCTTATTACAAACCTCTACTGAGAGATACCGCACTTACTGATACTAATATATCAGCAGTATATCACCCTGGCACCAGCCCCCTCCATCTAACTCTTATTAGGTAGCAGTTACATAAATATGCACATCAGTGTGATATCACGCACTAACGGTGGGGCAGATGTGGGGGTGCGGAGGCCTGCTCCAGGGCTTAGTAACTGCTGTTACTCCAGTCTATGTACATTTGGTAGGATGAATATGGTGCGTCATCTCACTTGTATAAATGCAGCACAGCAGATGAATATAGTTATACAGATGCATATTTATACTAGTCCTAGTGGTATCTCTGTCAGTTATTCTATGGCAGGTCTAGATATTTTCCTTAGCAACTGTAGCTAACTGTAGTTCATATTCTTTTATTGGAGCTGTCTGTTCCTATGCACAATGGTTCTGCACCCGTACATCAGAACACAGCTATGGACAGTGAGGGATCCTGTGGCTTGGACAGATAATGTTGCTCAGCACACCTCTCCTCCTGAGATTATGTGATATTTGGCAACCTTCTATGGGGCCTATTTATCATTGTATATTCGCAGCTATATCCCCCATGCTTACAGCTTGTGTTCCTGAATGAGACAACGCTATGGAAAAATAACACAGACACCCTTGAGTTAGTTCAGATTGGTGTATTGTAAGAGAGCATTAGGCATTATATATATGTCAGATCCTGGATGTTAGCTCCCTGCAGTCCATGGTCGATATCTTTGACTGATGGATCTGATGGATCTATAATGCACCTAGGTGGAATGTGCCATCGAGAGGTCTCAGTCCCCCGGATTAGATGGTACTTGTACAGGGGCGGTGGTGGATTCATATATTGGGCAGCTCCTGAGAGATGAATTTCTGGAGTCTCACTAGATATTGCCTGTGCTTATGTAAATCCGTGTGCCCTCCTCCTTCCACCCAGAGAGGCTTTACAGCAGTTGGGCAGCGCTCATACATTGTCAGCCCATGGCAGAAGTCCACAACCGCATCTTTAGTCCCATGGATGATGAGTACCGGGCAGGTGACCTTGGAGATTTTGTCGATGCTGCAAAGGACATGATACAAAGGGATTATACAACAGAAACAGCATGGAGCTATCACACATGTAAAACGGCCACTAAACATATAGAATGGAAATAATGCATCAGGTAACATGCAGAGCTGCTCATGTAGAAGGTCACATACAGGACTTTGGCAGAGCAATGTTGGACAATGAATCTACTGTTGGTAATGAGCCCAGTGCAATCTATTGACCTAATAAGCCAAAGTCATGCACAAGACTTCAACTTGTTTCTGTTATACAATACAAATAGGATGAAAGAGGAATAGTGCCGTATTTCCCATTTATAAGCAGCTATGATATATTGGGAGTAAAACCGGTGCCAGAGGTAACTTATCTGGGGATCCAGTGTTTAAGTTCTGCAGAAGTAGCCTCAATGTTGTACACACTCCCACTGCAGCTACGCCGGCTCCCGCAAACCGACAACTTGCTGCCTGTATGAGAAGACATTGAGGCGGCTGTAGTGAGGAGAGTGCGCAGACACCGGGGTCAATTGCTCACACAGGCAGAGCATTGCTCGCCAATGCGAGCATGCGAGATGAAGAGGGGCAGCAGTAGATGCAGGGTGTTACAAAACTGACAAGAGACACAGGGCCATAGCCCCCCAGAAAGGTTTCTGGTAGGGAATTATCCTGTTAGTTTTCCAATCAGAAAAGACTCATGTACTCTAATTGGATTAGCATTCGGTATAAGATGGGATGGGTTCAGTATGCTATCCCAGTGGTTGGGATACCGGTGGTCACATGACCGTCACCGGCATTCTGACATTGAAGATCGGTGGAGGGGGTAAGTGTTTTTACTCATCCCTACCCTAACCTCCCGGGGGTGGCAGCTAGGGCTAACTCCCTGGGGGTGGTGGCTAGGGATAACCCTTGGGGGGTTGGCAGCTAGGGCTAAACCCCCCCAGTGCCTAACTCTAATCACCGCGGGCCCTAACACTAAAGCTCTCCACTATACTTACCTTCAGTGGTCGGTATTCCAGTGCCTGTGTACCAAGTGGTGTTGGCATTCCGGCGTCGGTCACATGACCGCCGGCACCCCGTCCATTGGAATGCTGAAGACATCCCACTGGGATACACATACAAACTGATTGGGCCAACAGAGCTGGGGGTGTATTTACTAAAGTTCGATATTTATTAATTTCAAATTGAGAGAAATCAATCTAAATGGATGTTGCATTCCGGGGGATAAAACACACATTTACTAACATTGAAAAAAATATATAAAAAGATTATGTGTTAGTAAATGTGTGTTTTAGAACACAACATCCATCCAGATGGATCTCCAACAGATAAAAATTGATGGAAATGGACATTTAGTAGATATACCCCTGTTGTTTGCCTGACAAAGCGCACCTAGGGGCCAATTCAGTTATCCAGTACGTGGGCTGACCCTGGTACTGCTTGCTCCCAGCACATACTAAACCCCACAAGTAACCTACAGCTTAATATAAAAACACAGCAATGTCTTACTTGGTGAAGGCATCCCAACAGTAGGCCCTCCGGGCGTTAGGATAGCCCATCCGCACACCTGACATGAGCGCCCCGTGCAGTATTACTGCTGCACATTTGTAGCGCGTGGCAAGGTCAACTGCCGGTGCTGTCCCAATGCTCTCTCCATACAGGATGATATTTTCCGCCGGGACTCCATATCTGTAGAGATAAAGCAGAAAAATGATCAAACTCCAATTACATCACTTCTATTGTGGTTCCTTATGGGAAACTTGTATATAAAGGCTGGATATCTGAACTAGGTAAATGACTGGATAACTTATATGAGTGATAGGCAGTGTATGTGTGGAACAGGACTACATAGGTTATGCACATTTACCTAGTTCCAGTCAGCTAGGAACACTAAGGAGCTAGGGGAGGGGAGCGTCCAGTCACATTGGAAGGAAACCCCTCTATGCTGCTAGATAGAATGGGGAGCCCAATAATGCAACATACTCTTACAGCACAGTACATATGGCAGTGCGTCCTATGAGGCAGGAGAGCAGAGGAAAGTGTCACCCCCTGCTTCTGCAGTAGTTACATCCTTTGGCTAAGACCCTATAATGCCTGAAATATATACCCACTGTCTTTATGTAAGCAAGTCCCAATACACCGATTACATTTATACTGTATAACCAGTTCATGCGGGGAGAGGAGTATATAAACTAATAGGAGCACAATACACAGCATATACATTCACCCTACGTAGTAAATAGTAGCCCTTACTGTAGCATATCCCCCACATACATACAGGACACCCATACACCACATGCAGGGTGTCAGGCAGAGGCTGTGTGGGGGCTGGGGAAGACTCATACACCCCAATCATACATACCGGGTCCTCAGGGCGAGCCAAGCTGCCTCGATGTCTGCATATGCGTTCTTCTCGCTTGGCTTTCCGCTGCTCACCCCATAGCCGGAGTAGTCGTAGGAGAATATATTGCACTTGATCTTGGAGCCTAGGGCAAGGTAGCGTCTGCACATCTTGCCTAGGTCAACAGCACAGTCGTGAGAGTAGAGGAGTGTGTAGCGGCTCCCAGGGACGCAGCGGACGTACATACAGGCCAGGCTATTCCCCCGCTTGGTGGTACAGCGGAACATCTCTACAGCGTCCAGCTTCTGCTGGGAGTGTGGCCAGTTAGCCCCTTCTGATAGCTGCAGATTACATACGGGAGGTAGACAGATTGTGGGGTCCACCTGCTCATCCTGCGCCAGGTCCTGTGCTGGGGCTGCCTCAATCTCACGTAGCGTGTACGTAGGCTCCGGGGGGTGAAAGGCCAGTTTGGCAATAATGCAGTTCAGCCTAGGTGGGCAGCAAAAGATCGAAAACAGCCTCCTCCACGAGAGGCCGTACATCCTCAAAGAGGGGTGTTGGGCCCGGTCCTAACACTCTGGACACTGGGCAGTGATCTTATTATAATAGTTCTATATAAAATACTTAATATAGCTATTCTAATCTAATAGTAATAATTATAAATAAAAGCTTAACAGCTCTGATAAAGACGCGACTTCTCACACTGATGTCTGGGAAGCAACTATTCTCTCTGAGTAACATCCAAGTGGATATGAGGTTATGACACGATTGTGACATCACAGACACTACCTGTCACTGACCAGGGCTGCATTGTGACATCACAGACACTACCTGTCCCTGACCAGGGCTGCAGCCTCAGCACCCAGCTGTCATTGTTACTGTATATTACTAGATTAGAGATGTATTGGTCATTACTATAACGTTTGTACATAATGTTTATCTATAGAATAAATGTAGCACACACATACTGTATATGAAATGTCACCTGTGTGATTATGGCCAAATATGTAGTGTGTATGGCTCCCTGCGCCCCTCACTTCTCCACCATTCCCTGATTGCAGGTAATCAGCGGAGGAGCGCACCAGCGCCTACTTCCATATATTACGCATCCATCCTTAGTCATGGCACATAATGATTACACGTTCCATATAACGCTATAGCATAACTGAGTCAGTACCAGTTATATTACAGCAATTCACATCGTTCCACTGTAATTTTTAGAACAATCCTAGAGGGCTTATTAACAATAGATTCCATGTATAGCACTCAACCTTTATATACATAATATTATTATAAGGGCCCGGTCTACAGTATCTATCTACAGTATTTATCTATATTCATATCTACAGTATCTATCTTCATATCTACAGTTATCTATCTATCTATCTATCTATCTATCTTCATATCTACAGTTTCTATCTATATTCATATCTACATTATCTATCTTCATATCTACAGTTATCTATCTATCATCTATCTATCTATCTATCTATCTATCTATCTATCTATCTATCTATCTATCTATCTTCATATCTACAGTATCTATCTATCTATCTATCTATCTATCTATCTATCTATCTATCTATCTATCTATCTATCTATCTATCATCTATCTTCATATCTACAGTATCTATCTTCATATCTACAGTATCCTATCTATCTTACTATCTTCATATCTACAGTATCTATCTATCTATCTATCTATCTATCTATCTATCTATCTATCTATCTATCTATCTATCTTCATATCTACAGTCTCTATCTATCTATCTATCTATCTATCTATCTATCTATCTATCTATCTATCTATCTATCTATCTATCTTTCTTCATATCTACCATTTCTATCTATATTCATATCTACAGTATCTGTGTATCTATCTATCTATCTATCTATCTATCTATCTATCTATCTATCTATCTATCTATCTTCATATCTACATTATCTATCTATCTATCTATCTTCATATTTACAGTTTCTATCTATATTCATATTTACAGTTTCTATCTATCTATCTATCTATCTATCTATCTATCTATCTTCATATCTACAGTTCTACAGTATTCTATCTATCTATCTATCTATCTATCTATCTATCTATCTTCATATCTACAGTATCCTATCTATCTATCTATTTATCTATCTATCTATCTATCTTCATATCTACAGTATCCTATCGATCTATCTATCTATCTATCTATCTATCTATCTATCTATCTATCTATCTTCATATCTACAGTATCTATCTATCTATGTATCTATCTATCTATCTATCTATCTATCTATCTATCTATCTATCTATCTATCTATCTTCATATCTACAGTTTCTATCTATATTCATATCTACAGTATCTATCTTCATATCTACAGTTATCTATCTATCTATCTATCTATCTATCTATCTATCTATCTATCTATCTAAATTGCTCTACTGTCTTAGCCTCTACCACCTCTGATGGGAGGCTAGTCCACTTGTCCAATACCCTTTCTGTGAAGTAATTTTTTCTCAAATTTCCCCTGAATCCCTCCCCCCATCCAAATGTAATAGCCTCTCCTCTGATAGTCTGACACAGGGAGGGGACTATCACCCCGATCTATAACAGTAGTATACAGTATCTGTATTAATCAGGAGTCTGTCTCCCCAGTTACTTATTGAATTTATTTAATCTCCATATACTCCAGGCAGGTGATAATTTCTGCCCTCAATAGAAGATCATTTATTTCACGGCCGCTTATTACAAACCTCTACTGAGAGATACCGCACTTACTGATACTAATATATCAGCAGTATATCACCCTGGCACCAGCCCCCTCCATCTAACTCTTATTAGGTAGCAGTTACATAAATATGCACATCAGTGTGATATCACGCACTAACGGTGGGGCAGATGTGGGGGTGCGGAGGCCTGCTCCAGGGCTTAGTAACTGCTGTTACTCCAGTCTATGTACATTTGGTAGGATGAATATGGTGCGTCATCTCACTTGTATAAATGCAGCACAGCAGATGAATACAGGGCCGTTTTTTCGTATGGGCTCAATGGGCTCTTGCCCAAGGGCCCCATGAGTATAAGGGCTCTAGGCTAATAGCTGAGGGTCCCCTCTTTCCAGGGGTACCAGATTTTTGAAAATCGGCCCTAGGAAACCAGAGATATCCGACTTCAAAGCAGTGGTCCCCATCCAAGCCTGTTAGTTGCTCTTCCAAGCCAGATATCTTAGGTTCTGTCTGACATAGAGTTTTTCCGAGGGTATTCTCCAAATGCTGGGACTCTCCCCTTTCAGCGGACAATGGCAACTTGGCCCTACTATGCCCAGAACCAGAGATATCCGCCTTCAAGCAGATGGTCCCTGCTCCAGTTTCACACGCCTGGTATGCAGTTTTATATTTTCATTGGAGGACTGCTCTAGTTCCTGAACTCTGATCTACAAGTCCCTAGCACCTCCTGAAAGGTGGGTCTCTATAGTTTTTTATCCTATTAAAATCTAAGAAATCTATTACCAGGAACTTGAGATATCTGCAGTCAAGCAAGCTGCCCTCCCACCAGAAAATGATAAATATTAAGCCGCACAACCATCCACTCCTCCGCTACGTATTAAACACCCCCTACCACCCTGAAAGTCATGTACCAGGGCCACTTCATCCAGCACAATGCCCCATTCTACAGTTTAGTGTTCTCCCTCCCGCCCCATCTGTGCAGTAAAGGAGTAATTAGCAGAAATTACTGCTCCAGGTTCTACATGCTTAGCGGAAGATAGATCACCCCGTACCGCCCGCGGGACATCAAAGTTGCCACTGATAGCACCCCCCACCCCTACTGTTGGAGGATGGATAGGGGCCCCAGTGCGTTGCTGTGCCCAGGGGCCCACACTACTGTTAAGACGGCCCTGGATGAATATAGTTATACAGATGCATATTTATACTAGTCCTAGTGGTATCTCTGTCAGTAATTCTATGGCAGGTCTAGATATTTTCCTTAGCAACTGTAGCTAACTGTAGTTCATATTCTTTTATTGGAGCTGTCTGTTCCTATGCACAATGGTTCTGCACCCGTACATCAGAACACAGCTATGGACAGTGAGGGATCCTGTGGCTTGGACAGATAATGTTGCTCAGCACACCTCTCCTCCTGAGATTATGTGATATTTGGCAACCTTCTATGGGGCCTATTTATCATTGTATATTCGCAGCTATGAGTCTCACTAGATATTGCCTGTGCTTATGTAAATCCGTGTGCCCTCCTCCTTCCACCCAGAGAGGCTTTACAGCAGTTGGGCAGCGCTCATACATTGTCAGCCCATGGCAGAAGTCCACAACCGCATCTTTAGTCCCATGGATGATGAGTACCGGGCAGGTGACCTTGGAGATTTTGTCGATGCTGCAAAGGACATGATACAAAGGGATTATACAACAGAAACAGCATGGAGCTATCACACATGTAAAACGGACACTAAACATATAGAATGGAAATAATGCATCAGGTAACATGCAGAGCTGCTCATGTAGAAGGTCACATACAGGACTTTGGCAGAGCAATGTTGGACAATGAATCTACTGTTGGTAATGAGCCCAGTGCAATCTATTGACCTAATAAGCCAAAGTCATGCACAAGACTTCAACTTGTTACTGTTATACAATACAAATAGGATGAAAGAGGAATAGTGCCGTATTTCCCATTTATAAGCAGCTATGATATATTGGGAGTAAAACCGGTGCCAGAGGTAACTTATCTGGGGATCCAGTGTTTAAGTTCTGCAGAAGTAGCCTCAATGTTGTACACACTCCCTCTGCAGCTACGCCGGCTCCCGCAAACCGACAACTTGCTGCCTGTGTGAGAAGACATTGGGGCGGCTGTAGTGAGGAGAGTGCGCAGACACCGGGGTCAATTGCTCACACAGGCAGAGCATTGCTCGCCAATGCGAGCATGCGAGATGAAGAGGGGCAGCAGTAGATGCAGGGTGTTACAAAACTGACAAGAGACACAGGGCCATAGCCCCCCAGAAAGGTTTCTGGTAGGGAATTATCCTGTTAGTTTTCCAATCAGAAAAGACTCATGTACTCTAATTGGATTAGCATTCGGTATAAGATGGGATGGGTTCAGTATGCTATCCCAGTGGTTGGGATACCGGTGGTCACATGATCGTCACCGGCATTCTGACATTGAAGATCGGTGGAGGGGGTAAGTGTTTTTACTCATCCCTACCCTAACCTCCCGGGGGTGGCAGCTAGGGCTAACTCCCTGTGGGTGGTGGCTAGGGATAACCCTTGGGGGGTTGGCAGCTAGGGCTAAACCCCCCCCGTGCCTAACTCTAATCACCGCGGGCCCTAACACTAAAGCTCTCCACTATACTTACCTTCAGTGGTCGGTATTCCAGTGCCTGTGTACCAAGTGGTGTTGGCATTCCGGCGTCGGTCACATGACCGCCGGCACCCCGTCCATTGGAATGCTGAAGACATCCCACTGGGATACACATACAAACTGATTGGGCCAAAAGAGCTGGGGGTGTATTTACTAAAGTTCGATATTTATTAATTTCAAATTGAGAGAAATCAATCTAAATGGATGTTGCATTCCGGGGGATAAAACACACATTTACTAACATTGAAAAAATAATATAAAAAGATTATGTGTTAGTAAATGTGTGTTTTAGAACACAACATCCATCCAGATGGATCTCCAACAGATGAAAATTGATGGAAATGGACATTTAGTAGATATACCCCTGTTGTTTGCCTGCCAAAGCGCACCTAGGGGCCAATTCAGTTATCCAGTACGTGGGCTGACCCTGGTACTGCTTGCTCCCAGCACATACTAAACCCCACAAGTAACCTACAGCTTAGTATAAAAACACAGCAATGTCTTACTTGGTGAAGGCATCCCAACAGTAGGCCCTCCGGGCGTTAGGATAGCCCATCCGCACACCTGACATGAGCGCCCCGTGCAGTATTACTGCTGCACATTTGTAGCGCGTGGCAAGGTCAACTGCCGGTGCTGTCCCAATGCTCTCTCCATACAGGATGATATTTTCCGCCGGGACTCCATATCTGTAGAGATAAAGCAGAAAAATGATCAAACTCCAATTACATCACTTCTATTGTGGTTCCTTATGGGAAACTTGTATATAAAGGCTGGATATCTGAACTAGGTAAATGACTGGATAACTTATATGAGTGATAGGCAGTGTATGTGTGGAACAGGACTACATAGGTTATGCACATTTACCTAGTTCCAGTCAGCTAGGAACACTAAGGAGCTAGGGGAGGGGAGCGTCCAGTCACATTGGAAGGAAACCCCTCTATGCTGCTAGATAGAATGGGGAGCCCAATAATGCAACATACTCTTATAGCACAGTACATATGGCAGTGCGTCCTATGAGGCAGGAGAGCAGAGGAAAGTGTCACCCCCTGCTTCTGCAGTAGTTACATCCTTTGGCTAAGACCCTATAATGCCAGCGATATATACCCACTGTCTTTATGTAAGCAAGTCCCAATACACCAATTACATTTATACTGTATAACCAGTTCATGCGGGGAGAGGAGTATATAAACTAATAGGAGCACAATACACAGCATATACATTCACCCTACGTAGTAAATAGTAGCCCTTACTGTAGCATATCCCCCACATACATACAGGACACCCATACACCACATGCAGGGTGTCAGGCAGAGGCTGTGTGGGGGCTGGGGAAGACTCATACACCCCAATCATACATACCGGGTCCTCAGGGCGAGCCAAGCTGCCTCGATGTCTGCATATGCGTTCTTCTCGCTTGGCTTTCCGCTGCTCACCCCATAGCCGGAGTAGTCGTAGGAGAATATATTGCACTTGATCTTGGAGCCTAGGGCAAGGTAGCGTCTGCACATCTTGCCTAGGTCAACAGCACAGTCGTGAGAGTAGAGGAGTGTGTAGCGGCTCCCAGGGACGCAGCGGACGTACATACAGGCCAGGCTATTCCCCCGCTTGGTGGTACAGCGGAACATCTCTACAGCGTCCAGCTTCTGCTGGGAGTGTGGCCAGTTAGCCCCTTCTGATAGCTGCAGATTACATACGGGAGGTAGACAGATTGTGGGGTCCACCTGCTCATCCTGCGCCAGGTCCTGTGCTGGGGCTGCCTCAATCTCAAGTAGCGTGTACGTAGGCTCCGGGGGGTGAAAGGCCAGTTTGGCAATAATGCAGTTCAGCCTAGGTGGGCAGCAAAAGATCGAAAACAGCCTCCTCCACGAGAGGCCGTACATCCTCAAAGAGGGGTGTTGGGCCCGGTCCTAACACTCTGGACACTGGGCAGTGATCTTATAATAATAGTTCTATATAAAATACTTAATATAGCTATTCTAATCTAATAGTAATAATTATAAATAAAAGCTTAACAGCTCTGATAAAGACGCGACTTCTCACACTGATGTCTGGGAAGCAACTATTCTCTCTGAGTAACATCCAAGTGGATATGAGGTTATGACACGATTGTGACATCACAGACACTACCTGTCACTGACCAGGGCTGCATTGTGACATCACAGACACTACCTGTCCCTGACCAGGGCTGCAGCCTCAGCACCCAGCTGTCATTGTTACTGTATATTACTAGATTAGAGATGTATTGGTCATTACTATAACGTTTGTACATAATGTTTATCTATAGAATAAATGTAGCACACACATACTGTATATGAAATGTCACCTGTGTGATTATGGCCAAATATGTAGTGTGTATGGCTCCCTGCGCCCCTCACTTCTCCACCATTCCCTGATTGCAGGTAATCAGCGGAGGAGCGCACCAGCGCCTACTTCCATATATTACGCACCCATCCTTAGTCATGGCACATAATGATTACACGTTCCATATAACGCTATAGCATAACTGAGTCAGTACCAGTTATATTACAGCAATTCACATCGTTCCACTGTAATTTTTAGAACAATCCTAGAGGGCTTATTAACAATAGATTCCATGTATAGCACTCAACCTTTATATACATAATATTATTATAAGGGCCCGGTCTACAGTATCTATCTACAGTATTTATCTATATTCATATCTACAGTATCTATCTTCATATCTACAGTTATCTATCTATCTATCTATCTATCTATCTATCTATCTATCTATCTTCATATCTACAGTTTCTATCTATATTCATATCTACATTATCTATCTTCATATCTACAGTTATCTATCTATCTATCATCTATCTATCTATCTATCTATCTATCTATCTATCTATCTTCATATCTACAGTATCTATCTATCTATCTATCTATCTATCTATCTATCATCTATCTTCATATCTACAGTATCTATCTTCATATCTACAGTATCCTATCTATCTTACTATCTTCATATCTACAGTATCTATTTATCTATCTATCTATCTATCTATCTATCTATCTATCTATCTATCTATCTATCTATCTATCTATCTATCTATCTTCATATCTACAGTCTCTATCTATCTATCTATCTATCTATCTATCTATCTATCTATCTTTCTTCATATCTACCATTTCTATCTATATTCATATCTACAGTATCTGTGTATCTATCTATCTATCTATCTATCTATCTATCTATCTATCTATCTATCTATCTATCTATCTATCTATCTATCTTCATATCTACATTATCTATCTATCTATCTATCTATCTATCTATCTATCTATCTATCTTCATATTTACAGTTTCTATCTATATTCATATTTACAGTTTCTATCTATCTATCTATCTATCTATCTATCTATCTATCTATCTATCTATCTATCTATCTATCTATCTTCATATCTACAGTTCTACAGTATTCTATCTATCTATCTATCTATCTATCTATCTATCTATCTATCTATCTATCTTCATATCTACAGTATCCTATCTATCTATCTATCTATCTATCTATCTATCTATCTATCTATCTATCTTCATATCTACAGTTTCTATCTATATTCATATCTACAGTATCTATCTTCATATCTACAGTTATCTATCTATCTATCTATCTATCTATCTATCTATCTATCTATCTATCTATCTAAATTGCTCTACTGTCTTAGCCTCTACCACCTCTGATGGGAGGCTAGTCCACTTGTCCAATACCCTTTCTGTGAAGTAATTTTTTCTCAAATTTCCCCTGAATCCCTCCCCCCGTCCAAATGTAATAGCCTCTCCTCTGATAGTCTGACACAGGGAGGGGACTATCACCCCGATCTATAACAGTAGTATACAGTATCTGTATTAATCAGGAGTCTGTCTCCCCAGTTACTTATTGAATTTATTTAATCTCCATATACTCCAGGCAGGTGATAATTTCTGCCCTCAATAGAAGATCATTTATTTCACGGCCGCTTATTACAAACCTCTACTGAGAGATACCGCACTTACTGATACTAATATATCAGCAGTATATCACCCTGGCACCAGCCCCCTCCATCTAACTCTTATTAGGTAGCAGTTACATAAATATGCACATCAGTGTGATATCACGCACTAACGGTGGGGCAGATGTGGGGGTGCGGAGGCCTGCTCCAGGGCTTAGTAACTGCTGTTACTCCAGTCTATGTACATTTGGTAGGATGAATATGGTGCGTCATCTCACTTGTATAAATGCAGCACAGCAGATGAATACAGGGCCGTTTTTTCGTATGGGCTCAATGGGCTCTTGCCCAAGGGCCCCATGAGTATAAGGGCTCTAGGCTAATAGCTGAGGGTCCCCTCTTTCCAGGGGTACCAGATTTTTGAAAATCGGCCCTAGGAAACCAGAGATATCCGACTTCAAAGCAGTGGTCCCCATCCAAGCCTGTTAGTTGCTCTTCCAAGCCAGATATCTTAGGTTCTGTCTGACATAGAGTTTTTCCGAGGGTATTCTCCAAATGCTGGGACTCTCCCCTTTCAGCGGACAATGGCAACTTGGCCCTACTATGCCCAGAACCAGAGATATCCGCCTTCAAGCAGATGGTCCCTGCTCCAGTTTCACACGCCTGGTATGCAGTTTTATATTTTCATTGGAGGACTGCTCTAGTTCCTGAACTCTGATCTACAAGTCCCTAGCACCTCCTGAAAGGTGGGTCTCTATAGTTTTTTATCCTATTAAAAGCTAAGAAATCTATTACCAGGAACTTGAGATATCTGCAGTCAAGCAAGCTGCCCTCCCACCAGAAAATGATAAATATTAAGCCGCACAACCATCCACTCCTCCGCTACGTATTAAACACCCCCTACCACCCTGAAAGTCATGTACCAGGGCCACTTCATCCAGCACAATGCCCCATTCTACAGTTTAGTGTTCTCCCTCCCGCCCCATCTGTGCAGTAAAGGAGTAATTAGCAGAAATTACTGCTCCAGGTTCTACATGCTTAGCGGAAGATAGATCACCCCGTACCGCCCGCGGGACATCAAAGTTGCCACTGATAGCACCCCCCACCCCTACTGTTGGAGGATGGATAGGGGCCCCAGTGCGTTGCTGTGCCCAGGGGCCCACACTACTGTTAAGACGGCCCTGGATGAATATAGTTATACAGATGCATATTTATACTAGTCCTAGTGGTATCTCTGTCAGTAATTCTATGGCAGGTCTAGATATTTTCCTTAGCAACTGTAGCTAACTGTAGTTCATATTCTTTTATTGGAGCTGTCTGTTCCTATGCACAATGGTTCTGCACCCGTACATCAGAACACAGCTATGGACAGTGAGGGATCCTGTGGCTTGGACAGATAATGTTGCTCAGCACACCTCTCCTCCTGAGATTATGTGATATTTGGCAACCTTCTATGGGGCCTATTTATCATTGTATATTCGCAGCTATATCCCCCATGCTTACAGCTTGTGTTCCTGAATGAGACAACGCTATGGAAAAATAACACAGACACCCTTGAGTTAGTTCAGATTGGTGTATTGTAAGAGAGCATTAGGCATTATATATATGTCAGATCCTGGATGTTAGCTCCCTGCAGTCCATGGTCGATATCTTTGACTGATGGATCTGATGGATCTATAATGCACCTAGGTGGAATGTGCCATCGAGAGGTCTCAGTCCCCCGGATTAGATGGTACTTGTACAGGGGCGGTGGTGGATTCATATATTGGGCAGCTCCTGAGAGATGAATTTCTGGAGTCTCACTAGATATTGCCTGTGCTTATGTAAATCCGTGTGCCCTCCTCCTTCCACCCAGAGAGGCTTTACAGCAGTTGGGCAGCGCTCATACATTGTCAGCCCATGGCAGAAGTCCACAACCGCATCTTTAGTCCCATGGATGATGAGTACCGGGCAGGTGACCTTGGAGATTTTGTCGATGCTGCAAAGGACATGATACAAAGGGATTATACAACAGAAACAGCATGGAGCTATCACACATGTAAAACGGACACTAAACATATAGAATGGAAATAATGCATCAGGTAACATGCAGAGCTGCTCATGTAGAAGGTCACATACAGGACTTTGGCAGAGCAATGTTGGACAATGAATCTACTGTTGGTAATGAGCCCAGTGCAATCTATTGACCTAATAAGCCAAAGTCATGCACAAGACTTCAACTTGTTTCTGTTATACAATACAAATAGGATGAAAGAGGAATAGTGCCGTATTTCCCATTTATAAGCAGCTATGATATATTGGGAGTAAAACCGGTGCCAGAGGTAACTTATCTGGGGATCCAGTGTTTAAGTTCTGCAGAAGTAGCCTCAATGTTGTACACACTCCCTCTGCAGCTACGCCGGCTCCCGCAAACCGACAACTTGCTGCCTGTATGAGAAGACATTGGGGCGGCTGTAGTGAGGAGAGTGCGCAGACACCGGGGTCAATTGCTCACACAGGCAGAGCATTGCTCGCCAATGCGAGCATGCGAGATGAAGAGGGGCAGCAGTAGATGCAGGGTGTTACAAAACTGACAAGAGACACAGGGCCATAGCCCCCCAGAAAGGTTTCTGGTAGGGAATTATCCTGTTAGTTTTCCAATCAGAAAAGACTCATGTACTCTAATTGGATTAGCATTCGGTATAAGATGGGATGGGTTCAGTATGCTATCCCAGTGGTTGGGATACCGGTGGTCACATGATCGTCACCGGCATTCTGACATTGAAGATCGGTGGAGGGGGTAAGTGTTTTTACTCATCCCTACCCTAACCTCCCGGGGGTGGCAGCTAGGGCTAACTCCCTGGGGGTGGTGGCTAGGGATAACCCTTGGGGGGTTGGCAGCTAGGGCTAAACCCCCCCCCGTGCCTAACTCTAATCACCGCGGGCCCTAACACTAAAGCTCTCCACTATACTTACCTTCAGTGGTCGGTATTCCAGTGCCTGTGTACCAAGTGGTGTTGGCATTCCGGCGTCGGTCACATGACCGCCGGCACCCCGTCCATTGGAATGCTGAAGACATCCCACTGGGATACACATACAAACTGATTGGGCCAACAGAGCTGGGGGTGTATTTACTAAAGTTCGATATTTATTAATTTCAAATTGAGAGAAATCAATCTAAATGGATGTTGCATTCCGGGGGATAAAACACACATTTACTAACATTGAAAAAATAATATAAAAAGATTATGTGTTAGTAAATGTGTGTTTTAGAACACAACATCCATCCAGATGGATCTCCAACAGATGAAAATTGATGGAAATGGACATTTAGTAGATATACCCCTGTTGTTTGCCTGCCAACGCGCACCTAGGGGCCAATTCAGTTATCCAGTACGTGGGCTGACCCTGGTACTGCTTGCTCCCAGCACATACTAAACCCCACAAGTAACCTACAGCTTAGTATAAAAACACAGCAATGTCTTACTTGGTGAAGGCATCCCAACAGTAGGCCCTCCGGGCGTTAGGATAGCCCATCCGCACACCTGACATGAGCGCCCCGTGCAGTATTACTGCTGCACATTTGTAGCGCGTAGCAAGGTCAACTGCCGGTGCTGTCCCAATGCTCTCTCCATACAGGATGATATTTTCCGCCGGGACTCCATATCTGTAGAGATAAAGCAGAAAAATGATCAAACTCCAATTACATCACTTCTATTGTGGTTCCTTATGGGAAACTTGTATATAAAGGCTGGATATCTGAACTAGGTAAATGACTGGATAACTTATATGAGTGATAGGCAGTGTATGTGTGGAACAGGACTACATAGGTTATGCACATTTACCTAGTTCCAGTCAGCTAGGAACACTAAGGAGCTAGGGGAGGGGAGCGTCCAGTCACATTGGAAGGAAACCCCTCTATGCTGCTAGATAGAATGGGGAGCCCAATAATGCAACATACTCTTACAGCACAGTACATATGGCAGTGCGTCCTATGAGGCAGGAGAGCAGAGGAAAGTGTCACCCCCTGCTTCTGCAGTAGTTACATCCTTTGGCTAAGACCCTATAATGCCAGAAATATATACCCACTGTCTTTATGTAAGCAAGTCCCAATACACCGATTACATTTATACTGTATAACCAGTTCATGCGGGGAGAGGAGTATATAAACTAATAGGAGCACAATACACAGCATATACATTCACCCTACGTAGTAAATAGTAGCCCTTACTGTAGCATATCCCCCACATACATACAGGACACCCATACACCACATGCAGGGTGTCAGGCAGAGGCTGTGTGGGGGCTGGGGAAGACTCATACACCCCAATCATACATACCGGGTCCTCAGGGCGAGCCAAGCTGCCTCGATGTCTGCATATGCGTTCTTCTCGCTTGGCTTTCCGCTGCTCACCCCATAGCCGGAGTAGTCGTAGGAGAATATATTGCACTTGATCTTGGAGCCTAGGGCAAGGTAGCGTCTGCACATCTTGCCTAGGTCAACAGCACAGTCGTGAGAGTAGAGGAGTGTGTAGCGGCTCCCAGGGACGCAGCGGACGTACATACAGGCCAGGCTATTCCCCCGCTTGGTGGTACAGCGGAACATCTCTACAGCGTCCAGCTTCTGCTGGGAGTGTGGCCAGTTAGCCCCTTCTGATAGCTGCAGATTACATACGGGAGGTAGACAGATTGTGGGGTCCACCTGCTCATCCTGCGCCAGGTCCTGTGCTGGGGCTGCCTCAATCTCACGTAGCGTGTACGTAGGCTCCGGGGGGTGAAAGGCCAGTTTGGCAATAATGCAGTTCAGCCTCGGTGGGCAGCAAAAGATCGAAAACAGCCTCCTCCACGAGAGGCCGTACATCCTCAAAGAGGGGTGTTGGGCCCGGTCCTAACACTCTGGACACTGGGCAGTGATCTTATAATAATAGTTCTATATAAAATACTTAATATAGCTATTCTAATCTAATAGTAATAATTATAAATAAAAGCTTAACAGCTCTGATAAAGACGCGACTTCTCACACTGATGTCTGGGAAGCAACTATTCTCTCTGAGTAACATCCAAGTGGATATGAGGTTATGACACGATTGTGACATCACAGACACTACCTGTCACTGACCAGGGCTGCATTGTGACATCACAGACACTACCTGTCCCTGACCAGGGCTGAAGCCTCAGCACCCAGCTGTCATTGTTACTGTATATTACTAGATTAGAGATGTATTGGTCATTACTATAACGTTTGTACATAATGTTTATCTATAGAATAAATGTAGCACACACATACTGTATATGAAATGTCACCTGTGTGATTATGGCCAAATATGTAGTGTGTATGGCTCCCTGCGCCCCTCACTTCTCCACCATTCCCTGATTGCAGGTAATCAGCGGAGGAGCGCACCAGCGCCTACCAGTGGCGTAACTAGAAATTTTTCTCCCCCAAGCCAAAAAATTCTTCGGCGCCCCCCCCCGCCCCCCATCACCCATAACTGGCACTATTAAAGTTATAAATATGCGCGCGCCTTCGTCGCGCGCCGCAAAATAGGGTGTGTGGCTTCGTTGGGATGGGCGTGGCTTCACATAAAGGGGCATGGCATTGCAGGAAAAGACTACGTTATACCCTAGTTTTCCAACCTGCACGCCCAGACGTTAGCCACCACTGGAAAGAAAAATAATCCTGATTCATGCCCCTTACATTATTTGTAATTTTTCCTCCTTATAGTAATGCCCAGTATACATTATGCCACATACTGCAATGGCCCTTAGACATTATGCCACACACAATAATGCACATGACACAATATGCACACACCATAATGCCCCCGACACATTATGCCACACACCGTAATGCCCCCGACACATTATGACAGGAATCGCAATGCCCGTTATACATTATGCTACACACTGCAATGCCCCTGATACATTATACCACATACCACAATGCCCGTGATATAGTATACAACACACCGTGGCCCTCATTCCGAGTTGATCGCTCGCAAGGCGATTTTAGCAGAGTTACACACGCTAAGCCGCCGCCTACTGGGAGTGAATCTTAGCTTCTTAAAATTGCGACCGATGTAATCGCAATATTGCGATTACAAACTACTTAGCAGTTTCAGAGTAGCTTCAGACTTACTCGGCATCTGCGATCAGTTCAGTGCTTGTCGTTCCTGGTTTGACGTCATAAACACACCCAGCGTTCGCCCAGACACTCCTCCGTTTCTCCGGCCACTCCTGCGTTTTTTCCGGAAACGGTAGCGTTTTTAACCACACGCCCCTGAAACGCCGTGTTTCCGCCCAGTAACACCCATTTCCTGTCAATCACATTACGATCGCCGGAGCGAAGAAAAAGCCGTGAGTAAAAATACTATCTTCATTGTTAAATTACTTGGCGCAGTCGCAGTGCGAATATTGCGCATGCGTACTAAGCGGAATTTCACTGCGATGCGATGAAATATACCGAGCGAACGACTCGGAATGAGGGCCCGTAATGCCTGACACATTATGACAGGAATCGCAATGCCCGTTATACATTATGCTACACACTGCAATGCCCCTGATATATTATACCACATACCACAATGCCCGTGATATAGTATACAACACACCGTAATGCCTGACACATACCGCAATGCCCGTTATACCCTATGCTACACACCGCAATGCCCGTTATACATTATGCCACACTGCAATGACCCTGAGACATTATACCACAATGCCCGTGATACAGTATGCCACACACCGTAATGCCTGTGACACATTATGACACACACCGCAATGTCCGTGATACATTATGCCACACACCGTAATGCCCATTACACATTAAGTCCTACAGTAAGGCTTCTAATTACTTTTAAATTACCTGCTCGTTGCCAGGGGTTTTCATGCTCAGGGTGTCATTCTCGTTGCCAGGGGTATCATGCACTGGGTGTCATGCTCGTTGCCAGGTGTTTCATGCACTGGGTGTCATGCTCGTTGCCAGGTGTTTCATGCACTGGGTGTCATGCTCGTTGCCAGGGGTTTCATGCACTGGGTGTCATGCTCGTTGCTAGGGGGTAGTGCTTGTTGCTAGGGCTGTGCTCCCAGTGCCACATATGTCCCCAGTGCCAGATATTACCCCACGGTGCCAGGTACTCACATGACCCCAGTGCACAATATAGCCCCCCCCCCCCCCCTATGTGCCAGGTACACCTATACCCCCCCAGTGCCACATATGCCCCCAGTGCCAGATATTCCCCCTCAGTGCCACATATGCCCCCAGTGCCAGATATCCCCCCCCCCAGTGCCACATATGCCCCCAGTGCCAGCTATTCCCCCCCAGTGCCAGATATGCTCCCAGTGCCAGATTCCCCCAACCCCCAGTGCCACATATGCCCCCAGTGCCAGATATTTCCCCCCAGTGCCATATATGCCCCCTCCCCCGCCGCCGCTGCTCCCCCGCTGGTTTGTGTTGGAGGGACACGGAGGGCACAGCGCGCGCCTCTCCTGTGTCCCTCCTGCATCATCTCCGGCGGCCGCGGGTCTAATAAACGAAGTGCCGTTCGTGAGCTCTGATTGGCTCACGAACCGGCACTTCTTCTTTTAGACCCGCGGCCGCCGGAGATGATGCAGGAGGGACACAGGAGAGGCGCGCGCTGTGCCCTCCGTGTCCCTCCAACGCGGCAGGGAGGGTTAGTAGGAGCAGATTGACATGCGGACGCTCGTCCGCATGTCAATCTGTGCTAAATCAGTGGCGCCCCCGCAGCCCCTCGCCCCCAAGCCACCGCGAGGGCTGCGGGGGCAGTAGTTACGCCACTGGCGCCTACTTCCATATATTACGCACCCATCCTTAGTCATGGCACATAATGATTACACGTTCCATATAACGCTATAGCATAACTGAGTCAGTACCAGTTATATTACAGCAATTCACATCGTTCCACTGTAATTTTTAGAACAATCCTAGAGGGCTTATTAACAATAGATTCCATGTATAGCACTCAACCTTTATATACATAATATTATTATAAGGGCCCGGTCTACAGTATCTATCTACAGTATTTATCTATATTCATATCTACAGTATCTATCTTCATATCTACAGTTATCTATCTATCTATCTATCTATCTATCTATCTATCTATCTATCTATCTATCTATCTTCATATCTACAGTATCTATCTATCTATCTATCTATCTATCTATCTTCATATCTACAGCTATCTATCTATCTATCTATCTATCTATCTATCTATCTATCTATCTATCTTCATATCTACAGTTTCTATCTATATTCATATCTACATTATCTATCTTCATATCTACAGTTATCTATCTATCTATCTATCTATCTATCTATCTATCTATCTATCTATCTATCTATCTTCATATCTACAGTATCTATCTATCTATCTATCTATCTATCTATCTATCTACAGTATCTATCTTCATATCTACAGTATCCTATCTATCTTACTATCTTCATATCTACAGTATCTATCTATCTATCTATCTATCTATCTATCTATCTATCTATCTATCTATCTATCTATCTATCTATCTATCTTCATATCTACAGTATCTATCTATCTATCTATCTATCTATCTATCTCTCTATCTATCTATCTATCTATATTTCTTCATATCTACCATTTCTATCTATATTCATATCTACAGTATCTGTGTATCTATCTATCTATCTATCTATCTATCTATCTTCATATCTATCTATCTATCTATCTATCTATCTATCTATCTATCTTCATATTTACAGTTTCTATCTATATTCATATTTACAGTTTCTATCTATCTATCTATCTATCTATCTATCTTCATATCTACAATTTCTATCTATATTCATATCTACAGTATCTATCTTCATATCTACAGTTATCTATCTATCTATCTATCTATCTATCTATCTATCTATCTATCTATCTAAATTGCTCTACTGTCTTAGCCTCTACCACCTCTGATGGGAGGCTAGTCCACTTGTCCAATACCCTTTCTGTGAAGTAATTTTTTCTCAAATTTCCCCTGAATCCCTCCCCCCATCCAAATGTAATAGCCTCTCCTCTGATAGTCTGACACAGGGAGGGGACTATCACCCCGATCTATAACAGTAGTATACAGTATCTGTATTAATCAGGAGTCTGTCTCCCCAGTTACTTATTGAATTTATTTAATCTCCATATACTCCAGGCAGGTGATAATTTCTGCCCTCAATAGAAGATCATTTATTTCACGGCCGCTTATTACAAACCTCTACTGAGAGATACCGCACTTACTGATACTAATATATCAGCAGTATATCACCCTGGCACCAGCCCCCTCCATCTAACTCTTATTAGGTAGCAGTTACATAAATATGCACATCAGTGTGATATCACGCACTAACGGTGGGGCAGATGTGGGGGTGCGGAGGCCTGCTCCAGGGCTTAGTAACTGCTGTTACTCCAGTCTATGTACATTTGGTAGGATGAATATGGTGCGTCATCTCACTTGTATAAATGCAGCACAGCAGATGAATATAGTTATACAGATGCATATTTATACTAGTCCTAGTGGTATCTCTGTCAGTTATTCTATGGCAGGTCTAGATATTTTCCTTAGCAACTGTAGCTAACTGTAGTTCATATTCTTTTATTGGAGCTGTCTGTTCCTATGCACAATGGTTCTGCACCCGTACATCAGAACACAGCTATGGACAGTGAGGGATCCTGTGGCTTGGACAGATAATGTTGCTCAGCACACCTCTCCTCCTGAGATTATGTGATATTTGGCAACCTTCTATGGGGCCTATTTATCATTGTATATTCGCAGCTATATCCCCCATGCTTACAGCTTGTGTTCCTGAATGAGACAACGCTATGGAAAAATAACACAGACACCCTTGAGTTAGTTCAGATTGGTGTATTGTAAGAGAGCATTAGGCATTATATATATGTCAGATCCTGGATGTTAGCTCCCTGCAGTCCATGGTCGATATCTTTGACTGATGGATCTGATGGATCTATAATGCACCTAGGTGGAATGTGCCATCGAGAGGTCTCAGTCCCCCGGATTAGATGGTACTTGTACAGGGGCGGTGGTGGATTCATATATTGGGCAGCTCCTGAGAGATGAATTTCTGGAGTCTCACTAGATATTGCCTGTGCTTATGTAAATCCGTGTGCCCTCCTCCTTCCACCCAGAGAGGCTTTACAGCAGTTGGGCAGCGCTCATACATTGTCAGCCCATGGCAGAAGTCCACAACCGCATCTTTAGTCCCATGGATGATGAGTACCGGGCAGGTGACCTTGGAGATTTTGTCGATGCTGCAAAGGACATGATACAAAGGGATTATACAACAGAAACAGCATGGAGCTATCACACATGTAAAACGGCCACTAAACATATAGAATGGAAATAATGCATCAGGTAACATGCAGAGCTGCTCATGTAGAAGGTCACATACAGGACTTTGGCAGAGCAATGTTGGACAATGAATCTACTGTTGGTAATGAGCCCAGTGCAATCTATTGACCTAATAAGCCAAAGTCATGCACAAGACTTCAACTTGTTTCTGTTATACAATACAAATAGGATGAAAGAGGAATAGTGCCGTATTTCCCATTTATAAGCAGCTATGATATATTGGGAGTAAAACCGGTGCCAGAGGTAACTTATCTGGGGATCCAGTGTTTAAGTTCTGCAGAAGTAGCCTCAATGTTGTACACACTCCCACTGCAGCTACGCCGGCTCCCGCAAACCGACAACTTGCTGCCTGTATGAGAAGACATTGAGGCGGCTGTAGTGAGGAGAGTGCGCAGACACCGGGGTCAATTGCTCACACAGGCAGAGCATTGCTCGCCAATGCGAGCATGCGAGATGAAGAGGGGCAGCAGTAGATGCAGGGTGTTACAAAACTGACAAGAGACACAGGGCCATAGCCCCCCAGAAAGGTTTCTGGTAGGGAATTATCCTGTTAGTTTTCCAATCAGAAAAGACTCATGTACTCTAATTGGATTAGCATTCGGTATAAGATGGGATGGGTTCAGTATGCTATCCCAGTGGTTGGGATACCGGTGGTCACATGATCGTCACCGGCATTCTGACATTGAAGATCGGTGGAGGGGGTAAGTGTTTTTACTCATCCCTACCCTAACCTCCCGGGGGTGGCAGCTAGGGCTAACTCCCTGGGGGTGGTGGCTAGGGATAACCCTTGGGGGGTTGGCAGCTAGGGCTAAACCCCCCCCCGTGCCTAACTCTAATCACCGCGGGCCCTAACACTAAAGCTCTCCACTATACTTACCTTCAGTGGTCGGTATTCCAGTGCCTGTGTACCAAGTGGTGTTGGCATTCCGGCGTCGGTCACATGACCGCCGGCACCCCGTCCATTGGAATGCTGAAGACATCCCACTGGGATACACATACAAACTGATTGGGCCAACAGAGCTGGGGGTGTATTTACTAAAGTTCGATATTTATTAATTTCAAATTGAGAGAAATCAATCTAAATGGATGTTGCATTCCGGGGGATAAAACACACATTTACTAACATTGAAAAAATAATATAAAAAGATTATGTGTTAGTAAATGTGTGTTTTAGAACACAACATCCATCCAGATGGATCTCCAACAGATGAAAATTGATGGAAATGGACATTTAGTAGATATACCCCTGTTGTTTGCCTGCCAACGCGCACCTAGGGGCCAATTCAGTTATCCAGTACGTGGGCTGACCCTGGTACTGCTTGCTCCCAGCACATACTAAACCCCACAAGTAACCTACAGCTTAGTATAAAAACACAGCAATGTCTTACTTGGTGAAGGCATCCCAACAGTAGGCCCTCCGGGCGTTAGGATAGCCCATCCGCACACCTGACATGAGCGCCCCGTGCAGTATTACTGCTGCACATTTGTAGCGCGTAGCAAGGTCAACTGCCGGTGCTGTCCCAATGCTCTCTCCATACAGGATGATATTTTCCGCCGGGACTCCATATCTGTAGAGATAAAGCAGAAAAATGATCAAACTCCAATTACATCACTTCTATTGTGGTTCCTTATGGGAAACTTGTATATAAAGGCTGGATATCTGAACTAGGTAAATGACTGGATAACTTATATGAGTGATAGGCAGTGTATGTGTGGAACAGGACTACATAGGTTATGCACATTTACCTAGTTCCAGTCAGCTAGGAACACTAAGGAGCTAGGGGAGGGGAGCGTCCAGTCACATTGGAAGGAAACCCCTCTATGCTGCTAGATAGAATGGGGAGCCCAATAATGCAACATACTCTTACAGCACAGTACATATGGCAGTGCGTCCTATGAGGCAGGAGAGCAGAGGAAAGTGTCACCCCCTGCTTCTGCAGTAGTTACATCCTTTGGCTAAGACCCTATAATGCCAGAAATATATACCCACTGTCTTTATGTAAGCAAGTCCCAATACACCGATTACATTTATACTGTATAACCAGTTCATGCGGGGAGAGGAGTATATAAACTAATAGGAGCACAATACACAGCATATACATTCACCCTACGTAGTAAATAGTAGCCCTTACTGTAGCATATCCCCCACATACATACAGGACACCCATACACCACATGCAGGGTGTCAGGCAGAGGCTGTGTGGGGGCTGGGGAAGACTCATACACCCCAATCATACATACCGGGTCCTCAGGGCGAGCCAAGCTGCCTCGATGTCTGCATATGCGTTCTTCTCGCTTGGCTTTCCGCTGCTCACCCCATAGCCGGAGTAGTCGTAGGAGAATATATTGCACTTGATCTTGGAGCCTAGGGCAAGGTAGCGTCTGCACATCTTGCCTAGGTCAACAGCACAGTCGTGAGAGTAGAGGAGTGTGTAGCGGCTCCCAGGGACGCAGCGGACGTACATACAGGCCAGGCTATTCCCCCGCTTGGTGGTACAGCGGAACATCTCTACAGCGTCCAGCTTCTGCTGGGAGTGTGGCCAGTTAGCCCCTTCTGATAGCTGCAGATTACATACGGGAGGTAGACAGATTGTGGGGTCCACCTGCTCATCCTGCGCCAGGTCCTGTGCTGGGGCTGCCTCAATCTCACGTAGCGTGTACGTAGGCTCCGGGGGGTGAAAGGCCAGTTTGGCAATAATGCAGTTCAGCCTCGGTGGGCAGCAAAAGATCGAAAACAGCCTCCTCCACGAGAGGCCGTACATCCTCAAAGAGGGGTGTTGGGCCCGGTCCTAACACTCTGGACACTGGGCAGTGATCTTATAATAATAGTTCTATATAAAATACTTAATATAGCTATTCTAATCTAATAGTAATAATTATAAATAAAAGCTTAACAGCTCTGATAAAGACGCGACTTCTCACACTGATGTCTGGGAAGCAACTATTCTCTCTGAGTAACATCCAAGTGGATATGAGGTTATGACACGATTGTGACATCACAGACACTACCTGTCACTGACCAGGGCTGCATTGTGACATCACAGACACTACCTGTCCCTGACCAGGGCTGAAGCCTCAGCACCCAGCTGTCATTGTTACTGTATATTACTAGATTAGAGATGTATTGGTCATTACTATAACGTTTGTACATAATGTTTATCTATAGAATAAATGTAGCACACACATACTGTATATGAAATGTCACCTGTGTGATTATGGCCAAATATGTAGTGTGTATGGCTCCCTGCGCCCCTCACTTCTCCACCATTCCCTGATTGCAGGTAATCAGCGGAGGAGCGCACCAGCGCCTACCAGTGGCGTAACTAGAAATTTTTCTCCCCCAAGCCAAAAAATTCTTCGGCGCCCCCCCCCGCCCCCCATCACCCATAACTGGCACTATTAAAGTTATAAATATGCGCGCGCCTTCGTCGCGCGCCGCAAAATAGGGTGTGTGGCTTCGTTGGGATGGGCGTGGCTTCACATAAAGGGGCATGGCATTGCAGGAAAAGACTACGTTATACCCTAGTTTTCCAACCTGCACGCCCAGACGTTAGCCACCACTGGAAAGAAAAATAATCCTGATTCATGCCCCTTACATTATTTGTAATTTTTCCTCCTTATAGTAATGCCCAGTATACATTATGCCACATACTGCAATGGCCCTTAGACATTATGCCACACACAATAATGCACATGACACAATATGCACACACCATAATGCCCCCGACACATTATGCCACACACCGTAATGCCCCCGACACATTATGACAGGAATCGCAATGCCCGTTATACATTATGCTACACACTGCAATGCCCCTGATACATTATACCACATACCACAATGCCCGTGATATAGTATACAACACACCGTGGCCCTCATTCCGAGTTGATCGCTCGCAAGGCGATTTTAGCAGAGTTACACACGCTAAGCCGCCGCCTACTGGGAGTGAATCTTAGCTTCTTAAAATTGCGACCGATGTAATCGCAATATTGCGATTACAAACTACTTAGCAGTTTCAGAGTAGCTTCAGACTTACTCGGCATCTGCGATCAGTTCAGTGCTTGTCGTTCCTGGTTTGACGTCATAAACACACCCAGCGTTCGCCCAGACACTCCTCCGTTTCTCCGGCCACTCCTGCGTTTTTTCCGGAAACGGTAGCGTTTTTAACCACACGCCCCTGAAACGCCGTGTTTCCGCCCAGTAACACCCATTTCCTGTCAATCACATTACGATCGCCGGAGCGAAGAAAAAGCCGTGAGTAAAAATACTATCTTCATTGTTAAATTACTTGGCGCAGTCGCAGTGCGAATATTGCGCATGCGTACTAAGCGGAATTTCACTGCGATGCGATGAAATATACCGAGCGAACGACTCGGAATGAGGGCCCGTAATGCCTGACACATTATGACAGGAATCGCAATGCCCGTTATACATTATGCTACACACTGCAATGCCCCTGATATATTATACCACATACCACAATGCCCGTGATATAGTATACAACACACCGTAATGCCTGACACATACCGCAATGCCCGTTATACCCTATGCTACACACCGCAATGCCCGTTATACATTATGCCACACTGCAATGACCCTGAGACATTATACCACAATGCCCGTGATACAGTATGCCACACACCGTAATGCCTGTGACACATTATGACACACACCGCAATGTCCGTGATACATTATGCCACACACCGTAATGCCCATTACACATTAAGTCCTACAGTAAGGCTTCTAATTACTTTTAAATTACCTGCTCGTTGCCAGGGGTTTTCATGCTCAGGGTGTCATTCTCGTTGCCAGGGGTATCATGCACTGGGTGTCATGCTCGTTGCCAGGTGTTTCATGCACTGGGTGTCATGCTCGTTGCCAGGTGTTTCATGCACTGGGTGTCATGCTCGTTGCCAGGGGTTTCATGCACTGGGTGTCATGCTCGTTGCTAGGGGGTAGTGCTTGTTGCTAGGGCTGTGCTCCCAGTGCCACATATGTCCCCAGTGCCAGATATTACCCCACGGTGCCAGGTACTCACATGACCCCAGTGCACAATATAGCCCCCCCCCCCCCCCCTATGTGCCAGGTACACCTATACCCCCCCAGTGCCACATATGCCCCCAGTGCCAGATATTCCCCCTCAGTGCCACATATGCCCCCAGTGCCAGATATCCCCCCCCCCAGTGCCACATATGCCCCCAGTGCCAGCTATTCCCCCCCAGTGCCAGATATGCTCCCAGTGCCAGATTCCCCCAACCCCCAGTGCCACATATGCCCCCAGTGCCAGATATTTCCCCCCAGTGCCATATATGCCCCCTCCCCCGCCGCCGCTGCTCCCCCGCTGGTTTGTGTTGGAGGGACACGGAGGGCACAGCGCGCGCCTCTCCTGTGTCCCTCCTGCATCATCTCCGGCGGCCGCGGGTCTAATAAACGAAGTGCCGTTCGTGAGCTCTGATTGGCTCACGAACCGGCACTTCTTCTTTTAGACCCGCGGCCGCCGGAGATGATGCAGGAGGGACACAGGAGAGGCGCGCGCTGTGCCCTCCGTGTCCCTCCAACGCGGCAGGGAGGGTTAGTAGGAGCAGATTGACATGCGGACGCTCGTCCGCATGTCAATCTGTGCTAAATCAGTGGCGCCCCCGCAGCCCCTCGCCCCCAAGCCACCGCGAGGGCTGCGGGGGCAGTAGTTACGCCACTGGCGCCTACTTCCATATATTACGCACCCATCCTTAGTCATGGCACATAATGATTACACGTTCCATATAACGCTATAGCATAACTGAGTCAGTACCAGTTATATTACAGCAATTCACATCGTTCCACTGTAATTTTTAGAACAATCCTAGAGGGCTTATTAACAATAGATTCCATGTATAGCACTCAACCTTTATATACATAATATTATTATAAGGGCCCGGTCTACAGTATCTATCTACAGTATTTATCTATATTCATATCTACAGTATCTATCTTCATATCTACAGTTATCTATCTATCTATCTATCTATCTATCTATCTATCTATCTATCTATCTATCTATCTATCTATCTTCATATCTACAGTATCTATCTATCTATCTATCTATCTATCTATCTATCTTCATATCTACAGCTATCTATCTATCTATCTATCTATCTATCTATCTATCTATCTATCTATCTATCTTCATATCTACAGTTTCTATCTATATTCATATCTACATTATCTATCTTCATATCTACAGTTATCTATCTATCTATCTATCTATCTATCTATCTATCTATCTTCATATCTACAGTATCTATCTATCTATCTATCTATCTATCTATCTATCTATCTATCTACAGTATCTATCTTCATATCTACAGTATCCTATCTATCTTACTATCTTCATATCTACAGTATCTATCTATCTATCTATCTATCTATCTATCTATCTATCTATCTATCTATCTATCTATCTATCTATCTATCTATCTTCATATCTACAGTATCTATCTATCTATCTATCTATCTATCTATCTCTCTATCTATCTATCTATCTATCTATATTTCTTCATATCTACCATTTCTATCTATATTCATATCTACAGTATCTGTGTATCTATCTATCTATCTATCTATCTATCTATCTTCATATCTATCTATCTATCTATCTATCTATCTATCTATCTTCATATTTACAGTTTCTATCTATATTCATATTTACAGTTTCTATCTATCTATCTATCTATCTATCTATCTTCATATCTACAATTTCTATCTATATTCATATCTACAGTATCTATCTTCATATCTACAGTTATCTATCTATCTATCTATCTATCTATCTATCTATCTATCTATCTATCTATCTAAATTGCTCTACTGTCTTAGCCTCTACCACCTCTGATGGGAGGCTAGTCCACTTGTCCAATACCCTTTCTGTGAAGTAATTTTTTCTCAAATTTCCCCTGAATCCCTCCCCCCATCCAAATGTAATAGCCTCTCCTCTGATAGTCTGACACAGGGAGGGGACTATCACCCCGATCTATAACAGTAGTATACAGTATCTGTATTAATCAGGAGTCTGTCTCCCCAGTTACTTATTGAATTTATTTAATCTCCATATACTCCAGGCAGGTGATAATTTCTGCCCTCAATAGAAGATCATTTATTTCACGGCCGCTTATTACAAACCTCTACTGAGAGATACCGCACTTACTGATACTAATATATCAGCAGTATATCACCCTGGCACCAGCCCCCTCCATCTAACTCTTATTAGGTAGCAGTTACATAAATATGCACATCAGTGTGATATCACGCACTAACGGTGGGGCAGATGTGGGGGTGCGGAGGCCTGCTCCAGGGCTTAGTAACTGCTGTTACTCCAGTCTATGTACATTTGGTAGGATGAATATGGTGCGTCATCTCACTTGTATAAATGCAGCACAGCAGATGAATATAGTTATACAGATGCATATTTATACTAGTCCTAGTGGTATCTCTGTCAGTTATTCTATGGCAGGTCTAGATATTTTCCTTAGCAACTGTAGCTAACTGTAGTTCATATTCTTTTATTGGAGCTGTCTGTTCCTATGCACAATGGTTCTGCACCCGTACATCAGAACACAGCTATGGACAGTGAGGGATCCTGTGGCTTGGACAGATAATGTTGCTCAGCACACCTCTCCTCCTGAGATTATGTGATATTTGGCAACCTTCTGTGGGGCCTATTTATCATTGTATATTCGCAGCTATATCCCCCATGCTTACAGCTTGTGTTCCTGAATGAGACAACGCTATGGAAAAATAACACAGACACCCTTGAGTTAGTTCAGATTGGTGTATTGTAAGAGAGCATTAGGCATTATATATATGTCAGATCCTGGATGTTAGCTCCCTGCAGTCCATGGTCGATATCTTTGACTGATGGATCTGATGGATCTATAATGCACCTAGGTGGAATGTGCCATCGAGAGGTCTCAGTCCCCCGGATTAGATGGTACTTGTACAGGGGCGGTGGTGGATTCATATATTGGGCAGCTCCTGAGAGATGAATTTCTGGAGTCTCACTAGATATTGCCTGTGCTTATGTAAATCCGTGTGCCCTCCTCCTTCCACCCAGAGAGGCTTTACAGCAGTTGGGCAGCGCTCATACATTGTCAGCCCATGGCAGAAGTCCACAACCGCATCTTTAGTCCCATGGATGATGAGTACCGGGCAGGTGACCTTGGAGATTTTGTCGATGCTGCAAAGGACATGATACAAAGGGATTATACAACAGAAACAGCATGGAGCTATCACACATGTAAAACGGCCACTAAACATATAGAATGGAAATAATGCATCAGGTAACATGCAGAGCTGCTCATGTAGAAGGTCACATACAGGACTTTGGCAGAGCAATGTTGGACAATGAATCTACTGTTGGTAATGAGCCCAGTGCAATCTATTGACCTAATAAGCCAAAGTCATGCACAAGACTTCAACTTGTTTCTGTTATACAATACAAATAGGATGAAAGAGGAATAGTGCCGTATTTCCCATTTATAAGCAGCTATGATATATTGGGAGTAAAACCGGTGCCAGAGGTAACTTATCTGGGGATCCAGTGTTTAAGTTCTGCAGAAGTAGCCTCAATGTTGTACACACTCCCACTGCAGCTACGCCGGCTCCCGCAAACCGACAACTTGCTGCCTGTATGAGAAGACATTGAGGCGGCTGTAGTGAGGAGAGTGCGCAGACACCGGGGTCAATTGCTCACACAGGCAGAGCATTGCTCGCCAAAGCGAGCATGCGAGATGAAGAGGGGCAGCAGTAGATGCAGGGTGTTACAAAACTGACAAGAGACACAGGGCCATAGCCCCCCAGAAAGGTTTCTGGTAGGGAATTATCCTGTTAGTTTTCCAATCAGAAAAGACTCATGTACTCTAATTGGATTAGCATTCGGTATAAGATGGGATGGGTTCAGTATGCTATCCCAGTGGTTGGGATACCGGTGGTCACATGACCGTCACCGGCATTCTGACATTGAAGATCGGTGGAGGGGGTAAGTGTTTTTACTCATCCCTACCCTAACCTCCCGGGTGTGGCAGCTAGGGCTAACTCCCTGGGGGTGGTGGCTAGGGATAACCCTTGGGGGGTTGGCAGCTAGGGCTAAACCCCCCCAGTGCCTAACTCTAATCACCGCGGGCCCTAACACTAAAGCTCTCCACTATACTTACCTTCAGTGGTCGGTATTCCAGTGCCTGTGTACCAAGTGGTGTTGGCATTCCGGCGTCGGTCACATGACCGCCGGCACCCCGTCCATTGGAATGCTGAAGACATCCCACTGGGATACACATACAAACTGATTGGGCCAACAGAGCTGGGGGTGTATTTACTAAAGTTCGATATTTATTAATTTCAAATTGAGAGAAATCAATCTAAATGGATGTTGCATTCCGGGGGATAAAACACACATTTACTAACATTGAAAAAAATATATAAAAAGATTATGTGTTAGTAAATGTGTGTTTTAGAACACAACATCCATCCAGATGGATCTCCAACAGATAAAAATTGATGGAAATGGACATTTAGTAGATATACCCCTGTTGTTTGCCTGCCAAAGCGCACCTAGGGGCCAATTCAGTTATCCAGTACGTGGGCTGACCCTGGTACTGCTTGCTCCCAGCACATACTAAACCCCACAAGTAACCTACAGCTTAATATAAAAACACAGCAATGTCTTACTTGGTGAAGGCATCCCAACAGTAGGCCCTCCGGGCGTTAGGATAGCCCATCCGCACACCTGACATGAGCGCCCCGTGCAGTATTACTGCTGCACATTTGTAGCGCGTGGCAAGGTCAACTGCCGGTGCTGTCCCAATGCTCTCTCCATACAGGATGATATTTTCCGCCGGGACTCCATATCTGTAGAGATAAAGCAGAAAAATGATCAAACTCCAATTACATCACTTCTATTGTGGTTCCTTATGGGAAACTTGTATATAAAGGCTGGATATCTGAACTAGGTAAATGACTGGATAACTTATATGAGTGATAGGCAGTGTATGTGTGGAACAGGACTACATAGGTTATGCACATTTACCTAGTTCCAGTCAGCTAGGAACACTAAGGAGCTACGGGAGGGGAGCGTCCAGTCACATTGGAAGGAAACCCCTCTATGCTGCTAGATAGAATGGGGAGCCCAATAATGCAACATACTCTTACAGCACAGTACATATGGCAGTGCGTCCTATGAGGCAGGAGAGCAGAGGAAAGTGTCACCTACTGCTTCTGCAGTAGTTACATCCTTTGGCTAAGACCCTATAATGCCAGAAATATATACCCACTGTCTTTATGTAAGCAAGTCCCAATACACCGATTACATTTATACTGTATAACCAGTTCATGCGGGGACAGGAGTATATAAACTAATAGGAGCACAATACACAGCATATACATTCACCCTACGTAGTAAATAGTAGCCCTTACTGTAGCATATCCCCCACATACATACAGGACACCCATACACCACATGCAGGGTGTCAGGCAGAGGCTGTGTGGGGGCTGGGGAAGACTCATACACCCCAATCATACATACCGGGTCCTCAGGGCGAGCCAAGCTGCCTCGATGTCTGCATATGCGTTCTTCTCGCTTGGCTTTCCGCTGCTCACCCCATAGCCGGAGTAGTCGTAGGAGAATATATTGCACTTGATCTTGGAGCCTAGGGCAAGGTAGCGTCTGCACATCTTGCCTAGGTCAACAGCACAGTCGTGAGAGTAGAGGAGTGTGTAGCGGCTCCCAGGGACGCAGCGGACGTACATACAGGCCAGGCTATTCCCCCGCTTGGTGGTACAGCGGAACATCTCTACAGCGTCCAGCTTCTGCTGGGAGTGTGGCCAGTTAGCCCCTTCTGATAGCTGCAGATTACATACGGGAGGTAGACAGATTGTGGGGTCCACCTGCTCATCCTGCGCCAGGTCCTGTGCTGGGGCTGCCTCAATCTCACGTAGCGTGTACGTAGGCTCCGGGGGGTGAAAGGCCAGTTTGGCAATAATGCAGTTCAGCCTCGGTGGGCAGCAAAAGATCGAAAACAGCCTCCTCCACGAGAGGCCGTACATCCTCAAAGAGGGGTGTTGGGCCCGGTCCTAACACTCTGGACACTGGGCAGTGATCTTATAATAATAGTTCTATATAAAATACTTAATATAGCTATTCTAATCTAATAGTAATAATTATAAATAAAAGCTTAACAGCTCTGATAAAGACGCGACTTCTCACACTGATGTCTGGGAAGCAACTATTCTCTCTGAGTAACATCCAAGTGGATATGAGGTTATGACACGATTGTGACATCACAGACACTACCTGTCACTGACCAGGGCTGCATTGTGACATCACAGACACTACCTGTCCCTGACCAGGGCTGAAGCCTCAGCACCCAGCTGTCATTGTTACTGTATATTACTAGATTAGAGATGTATTGGTCATTACTATAACGTTTGTACATAATGTTTATCTATAGAATAAATGTAGCACACACATACTGTATATGAAATGTCACCTGTGTGATTATGGCCAAATATGTAGTGTGTATGGCTCCCTGCGCCCCTCACTTCTCCACCATTCCCTGATTGCAGGTAATCAGCGGAGGAGCGCACCAGCGCCTACCAGTGGCGTAACTAGAAATTTTTCTCCCCCAAGCCAAAAAATTCTTCGGCGCCCCCCCCCGCCCCCCATCACCCATAACTGGCACTATTAAAGTTATAAATATGCGCGCGCCTTCGTCGCGCGCCGCAAAATAGGGTGTGTGGCTTCGTTGGGATGGGCGTGGCTTCACATAAAGGGGCATGGCATTGCAGGAAAAGACTACGTTATACCCTAGTTTTCCAACCTGCACGCCCAGACGTTAGCCACCACTGGAAAGAAAAATAATCCTGATTCATGCCCCTTACATTATTTGTAATTTTTCCTCCTTATAGTAATGCCCAGTATACATTATGCCACATACTGCAATGGCCCTTAGACATTATGCCACACACAATAATGCACATGACACAATATGCACACACCATAATGCCCCCGACACATTATGTCACACACCGTAATGCCCCCGACACATTATGACAGGAATCGCAATGCCCGTTATACATTATGCTACACACTGCAATGCCCCTGATACATTATACCACATACCACAATGCCCGTGATATAGTATACAACACACCGTGGCCCTCATTCCGAGTTGATCGCTCGCAAGGCGATTTTAGCAGAGTTACACACGCTAAGCCGCCGCCTACTGGGAGTGAATCTTAGCTTCTTAAAATTGCGACCGATGTAATCGCAATATTGCGATTACAAACTACTTAGCAGTTTCAGAGTAGCTTCAGACTTACTCGGCATCTGCGATCAGTTCAGTGCTTGTCGTTCCTGGTTTGACGTCATAAACACACCCAGCGTTCGCCCAGACACTCCTCCGTTTCTCCGGCCACTCCTGCGTTTTTTCCGGAAACGGTAGCGTTTTTAACCACACGCCCCTGAAACGCCGTGTTTCCGCCCAGTAACACCCATTTCCTGTCAATCACATTACGATCGCCGGAGCGAAGAAAAAGCCGTGAGTAAAAATACTATCTTCATTGTTAAATTACTTGGCGCAGTCGCAGTGCGAATATTGCGCATGCGTACTAAGCGGAATTTCACTGCGATGCGATGAAATATACCGAGCGAACGACTCGGAATGAGGGCCCGTAATGCCTGACACATTATGACAGGAATCGCAATGCCCGTTATACATTATGCTACACACTGCAATGCCCCTGATATATTATACCACATACCACAATGCCCGTGATATAGTATACAACACACCGTAATGCCTGACACATACCGCAATGCCCGTTATACCCTATGCTACACACCGCAATGCCCGTTATACATTATGCCACACTGCAATGACCCTGAGACATTATACCACAATGCCCGTGATACAGTATGCCACACACCGTAATGCCTGTGACACATTATGACACACACCGCAATGTCCGTGATACATTATGCCACACACCGTAATGCCCATTACACATTAAGTCCTACAGTAAGGCTTCTAATTACTTTTAAATTACCTGCTCGTTGCCAGGGGTTTTCATGCTCAGGGTGTCATTCTCGTTGCCAGGGGTATCATGCACTGGGTGTCATGCTCGTTGCCAGGTGTTTCATGCACTGGGTGTCATGCTCGTTGCCAGGTGTTTCATGCACTGGGTGTCATGCTCGTTGCCAGGGGTTTCATGCACTGGGTGTCATGCTCGTTGCTAGGGGGTAGTGCTTGTTGCTAGGGCTGTGCTCCCAGTGCCACATATGTCCCCAGTGCCAGATATTACCCCACGGTGCCAGGTACTCACATGACCCCAGTGCACAATATAGCCCCTCCTATGTGCCAGGTACACATATACGCTCGTCCGCATGTCAATCTGTGCTAAATCAGTGGCGCCCCCGCAGCCCCTCGCCCCCAAGCCACCGCGAGGGCTGCGGGGGCAGTAGTTACGCCACTGGCGCCTACTTCCATATATTACGCACCCATCCTTAGTCATGGCACATAATGATTACACGTTCCATATAACGCTATAGCATAACTGAGTCAGTACCAGTTATATTACAGCAATTCACATCGTTCCACTGTAATTTTTAGAACAATCCTAGAGGGCTTATTAACAATAGATTCCATGTATAGCACTCAACCTTTATATACATAATATTATTATAAGGGCCCGGTCTACAGTATCTATCTACAGTATTTATCTATATTCATATCTACAGTATCTATCTTCATATCTACAGTTATCTATCTATCTATCTATCTATCTATCTATCTATCTATCTTCATATCTACAGTTTCTATCTATATTCATATCTACATTATCTATCTTCATATCTACAGTTATCTATCTATCTATCTATCTATCTATCTATCTATCTATCTATCTTCATATCTACAGTATCTATCTATCTATCTATCTATCTATCTTCATATCTACAGTATCTATCTTCATATCTACAGTATCCTATCTATCTTACTATCTTCATATCTACAGTATCTATCTATCTATCTATCTATCTATCTATCTATCTATCTATCTATCTATCTATCTATCTTCATATCTACAGTATCTATCTATCTATCTATCTATCTCTCTATCTATCTCTCTATCTTTCTTCATATCTACCATTTCTATCTATATTCATATCTACAGTATCTGTGTATCTATCTATCTATCTATCTATCTATCTATCTATCTATCTATCTATCTATCTATCTATCTATCTATCTTCATATCTACATTATCTATCTATCTATCTATCTATCTATCTATCTATCTATCTATCTATCTTCATATTTACAGTTTCTATCTATATTCATATTTACAGTTTCTATCTATCTATCTATCTATCTATCTATCTATCTATCTATCTATCTATCTATCTATCTATCTATCTATCTATCTTCATATCTACAATTTCTATCTATATTCATATCTACAGTATCTATCTTCATATCTACAGTTATCTATCTATCTATCTATCTATCTATCTATCTATCTATCTATCTATCTAAATTGCTCTACTGTCTTAGCCTCTACCACCTCTGATGGGAGGCTAGTCCACTTGTCCAATACCCTTTCTGTGAAGTAATTTTTTCTCAAATTTCCCCTGAATCCCTCCCCCCATCCAAATGTAATAGCCTCTCCTCTGATAGTCTGACACAGGGAGGGGACTATCACCCCGATCTATAACAGTAGTATACAGTATCTGTATTAATCAGGAGTCTGTCTCCCCAGTTACTTATTGAATTTATTTAATCTCCATATACTCCAGGCAGGTGATAATTTCTGCCCTCAATAGAAGATCATTTATTTCACGGCCGCTTATTACAAACCTCTACTGAGAGATACCGCACTTACTGATACTAATATATCAGCAGTATATCACCCTGGCACCAGCCCCCTCCATCTAACTCTTATTAGGTAGCAGTTACATAAATATGCACATCAGTGTGATATCACGCACTAACGGTGGGGCAGATGTGGGGGTGCGGAGGCCTGCTCCAGGGCTTAGTAACTGCTGTTACTCCAGTCTATGTACATTTGGTAGGATGAATATGGTGCGTCATCTCACTTGTATAAATGCAGCACAGCAGATGAATATAGTTATACAGATGCATATTTATACTAGTCCTAGTGGTATCTCTGTCAGTTATTCTATGGCAGGTCTAGATATTTTCCTTAGCAACTGTAGCTAACTGTAGTTCATATTCTTTTATTGGAGCTGTCTGTTCCTATGCACAATGGTTCTGCACCCGTACATCAGAACACAGCTATGGACAGTGAGGGATCCTGTGGCTTGGACAGATAATGTTGCTCAGCACACTTCTCTCCTCCTGAGATTATGTGATATTTGGCAACCTTCTATGGGGCCTATTTATCATTGTATATTCGCAGCTATATCCCCCATGCTTACAGCTTGTGTTCCTGAATGAGACAACGCTATGGAAAAATAACACAGACACCCTTGAGTTAGTTCAGATTGGTGTATTGTAAGAGAGCATTAGGCATTATATATATGTCAGATCCTGGATGTTAGCTCCCTGCAGTCCATGGTCGATATCTTTGACTGATGGATCTGATGGATCTATAATGCACCTAGGTGGAATGTGCCATCGAGAGGTCTCAGTCCCCCGGATTAGATGGTACTTGTACAGGGGCGGTGGTGGATTCATATATTGGGCAGCTCCTGAGAGATGAATTTCTGGAGTCTCACTAGATATTGCCTGTGCTTATGTAAATCCGTGTGCCCTCCTCCTTCCACCCAGAGAGGCTTTACAGCAGTTGGGCAGCGCTCATACATTGTCAGCCCATGGCAGAAGTCCACAACCGCATCTTTAGTCCCATGGATGATGAGTACCGGGCAGGTGACCTTGGAGATTTTGTCGATGCTGCAAAGGACATGATACAAAGGGATTATACAACAGAAACAGCATGGAGCTATCACACATGTAAAACGGCCACTAAACATATAGAATGGAAATAATGCATCAGGTAACATGCAGAGCTGCTCATGTAGAAGGTCACATACAGGACTTTGGCAGAGCAATGTTGGACAATGAATCTACTGTTGGTAATGAGCCCAGTGCAATCTATTGACCTAATAAGCCAAAGTCATGCACAAGACTTCAACTTGTTTCTGTTATACAATACAAATAGGATGAAAGAGGAATAGTGCCGTATTTCCCATTTATAAGCAGCTATGATATATTGGGAGTAAAACCGGTGCCAGAGGTAACTTATCTGGGGATCCAGTGTTTAAGTTCTGCAGAAGTAGCCTCAATGTTGTACACACTCCCACTGCAGCTACGCCGGCTCCCGCAAACCGACAACTTGCTGCCTGTATGAGAAGACATTGAGGCGGCTGTAGTGAGGAGAGTGCGCAGACACCGGGGTCAATTGCTCACACAGGCAGAGCATTGCTCGCCAAAGCGAGCATGCGAGATGAAGAGGGGCAGCAGTAGATGCAGGGTGTTACAAAACTGACAAGAGACACAGGGCCATAGCCCCCCAGAAAGGTTTCTGGTAGGGAATTATCCTGTTAGTTTTCCAATCAGAAAAGACTCATGTACTCTAATTGGATTAGCATTCGGTATAAGATGGGATGGGTTCAGTATGCTATCCCAGTGGTTGGGATACCGGTGGTCACATGACCGTCACCGGCATTCTGACATTGAAGATCGGTGGAGGGGGTAAGTGTTTTTACTCATCCCTACCCTAACCTCCCGGGTGTGGCAGCTAGGGCTAACTCCCTGGGGGTGGTGGCTAGGGATAACCCTTGGGGGGTTGGCAGCTAGGGCTAAACCCCCCCAGTGCCTAACTCTAATCACCGCGGGCCCTAACACTAAAGCTCTCCACTATACTTACCTTCAGTGGTCGGTATTCCAGTGCCTGTGTACCAAGTGGTGTTGGCATTCCGGCGTCGGTCACATGACCGCCGGCACCCCGTCCATTGGAATGCTGAAGACATCCCACTGGGATACACATACAAACTGATTGGGCCAACAGAGCTGGGGGTGTATTTACTAAAGTTCGATATTTATTAATTTCAAATTGAGAGAAATCAATCTAAATGGATGTTGCATTCCGGGGGATAAAACACACATTTACTAACATTGAAAAAAATATATAAAAAGATTATGTGTTAGTAAATGTGTGTTTTAGAACACAACATCCATCCAGATGGATCTCCAACAGATAAAAATTGATGGAAATGGACATTTAGTAGATATACCCCTGTTGTTTGCCTGCCAAAGCGCACCTAGGGGCCAATTCAGTTATCCAGTACGTGGGCTGACCCTGGTACTGCTTGCTCCCAGCACATACTAAACCCCACAAGTAACCTACAGCTTAATATAAAAACACAGCAATGTCTTACTTGGTGAAGGCATCCCAACAGTAGGCCCTCCGGGCGTTAGGATAGCCCATCCGCACACCTGACATGAGCGCCCCGTGCAGTATTACTGCTGCACATTTGTAGCGCGTGGCAAGGTCAACTGCCGGTGCTGTCCCAATGCTCTCTCCATACAGGATGATATTTTCCGCCGGGACTCCATATCTGTAGAGATAAAGCAGAAAAATGATCAAACTCCAATTACATCACTTCTATTGTGGTTCCTTATGGGAAACTTGTATATAAAGGCTGGATATCTGAACTAGGTAAATGACTGGATAACTTATATGAGTGATAGGCAGTGTATGTGTGGAACAGGACTACATAGGTTATGCACATTTACCTAGTTCCAGTCAGCTAGGAACACTAAGGAGCTACGGGAGGGGAGCGTCCAGTCACATTGGAAGGAAACCCCTCTATGCTGCTAGATAGAATGGGGAGCCCAATAATGCAACATACTCTTACAGCACAGTACATATGGCAGTGCGTCCTATGAGGCAGGAGAGCAGAGGAAAGTGTCACCCCCTGCTTCTGCAGTAGTTACATCCTTTGGCTAAGACCCTATAATGCCAGAAATATATACCCACTGTCTTTATGTAAGCAAGTCCCAATACACCGATTACATTTATACTGTATAACCAGTTCATGCGGGGAGAGGAGTATATAAAACTAATAGGAGCACAATACACAGCATATACATTCACCCTACGTAGTAAATAGTAGCCCTTACTGTAGCATATCCCCCACATACATACAGGACACCCATACACCACATGCAGGGTGTCAGGCAGAGGCTGTGTGGGGGCTGGGGAAGACTCATACACCCCAATCATACATACCGAGTCCTCAGGGCGAGCCAAGCTGCCTCGATGTCTGCATATGCGTTCTTCTCGCTTGGCTTTCCGCTGCTCACCCCATAGCTGGAGTAGTCGTAGGAGAATATATTGCACTTGATCTTGGAGCCTAGGGCAAGGTAGCGTCTGCACATCTTGCCTAGGTCAACAGCACAGTCGTGAGAGTAGAGGAGTGTGTAGCGGCTCCCAGGGACGCAGCGGACGTACATACAGGCCAGGCTATTCCCCCGCTTGGTGGTACAGCGGAACATCTCTACAGCGTCAAGCTTCTGCTGGGAGTGTGGCCAGTTAGCCCCTTCTGATAGCTGCAGATTACATACGGGAGGTAGACAGATTGTGGGGTCCACCTGCTCATCCTGCGCCAGGTCCTGTGCTGGGGCTGCCTCAATCTCACGTAGCGTGTACGTAGGCTCCGGGGGGTGAAAGGCCAGTTTGGCAATAATGCAGTTCAGCCTAGGTGGGCAGCAAAAGATCGAAAACAGCCTCCTCCACGAGAGGCCGTACATCCTCAAAGAGGGGTGTTGGGCCTGGTCCTAACACTCTGGACACTGGGCAGTGATCTTATAATAATAGTTCTATATAAAATACTTAATATAGCTATTCTAATCTAATAGTAATAATTATAAATAAAAGCTTAACAGCTCTGATAAAGACGCGACTTCTCACACTGATGTCTGGGAAGCAACTATTCTCTCTGAGTAACATCCAAGTGGATATGAGGTTATGACACGATTGTGACATCACAGACACTACCTGTCCCTGACCAGGGCTGCATTGTGACATCACAGACACTACCTGTCCCTGACCAGGGCTGCAGCCTCAGCACCCAGCTGTCATTGTTACTGTATATTACTAGATTAGAGATGTATTGGTCATTACTATAACGTTTGTACATAATGTTTATCTATAGAATAAATGTAGCACACACATACTGTGTATGAAATGTCACCTGTGTGATTATGGCCAAATATGTAGTGTGTATGGCTCCCTGCGCCCCTCACTTCTCCACCATTCCCTGATTGCAGGTAATCAGCGGAGGAGCGCACCGGCGCCTACCAGTGGCGTAACTAGAAATTTTTCTCCCCCAAGCCAAAAAATTCTTCGGCGCCCCCCCCCCCCCCCCCCCCCCATCCCCCATAACTGGCACTATTAAAGTTATAAATATGCGCGCGCCTTCGTCGCGCGCCGCAAAATAGGGTGTGTGGCTTCGTTGGGATGGGCGTGGCTTCACATAAAGGGGCATGGCATTGCAGGAAAAGACTACTATATACCCCAGTTTTCCAACCTGCACGCCCAGACGTTAGCCACCACTGGAAAGAAAAATAATCCTGATTCATGCCCCTTACATTATTTGTAATTTTTCCTCCTTATAGTAATGCCCAGTATACATTATGCCACATACTGCAATGGCCCTTAGACATTATGCCACACACAATAATGCACATGACACAATATGCACACACCATAATGCCCCCGACACATTATGCCACACACCGTAATGCCCCCGACACATTATGACAGGAATCGCAATGCCCGTTATACATTATGCTACACACTGCAATGCCCCTGATACATTATACCACATACCACAATGCCCGTGATATAGTATACAACACACCGTAATGCCTGACACATTATGACAGGAATCGCAATGCCCGTTATACATTATGCTACACACTGCAATGCCCCTGATACATTATACCACATACCACAATGCCCGTGATATAGTATACAACACACCGTAATGCCTGACACATACCGCAATGCCCGTTATACCCTATGCTACACACCGCAATGCCCGTTATACATTACGCCACACTGCAATGACCCTGAGACATTATACCACAATGCCCGTGATACAGTATGCCACACACCGTAATGCCTGTGACACATTATGACACACACCGCAATGTCCGTGATACATTATGCCACACACCGTAATGCCCATTACACATTAAGTCCTACAGTAAGGCTTCTAATTACTTTTAAATTACCTGCTCGTTGCCAGGGGTTTTCATGCTCAGGGTGTCATTCTCGTTGCCAGGGGTATCATGCACTGGGTGTCATGCTCGTTGCCAGGTGTTTCATGCACTGGGTGTCATGCTCGTTGCCAGGTGTTTCATGCACTGGGTGTCATGCTCGTTGCCAGGGGTTTCATGCACTGGGTGTCATGCTCGTTGCTAGGGGGTAGTGCTTGTTGCTAGGGCTGTGCTCCCAGTGCCACATATGTCCCCAGTGCCAGATATTACCCCACGGTGCCAGGTACTCACATGACCCCAGTGCACAATATAGCCCCCCCCCTCCTATGTGCCAGGTACACATATACCCCCCCAGTGCCACATATGCCCCCAGTGCCAGATATTCCCCCTCAGTGCCACATATGCCCCCAGTGCCAGATATCCCCCCCCCCCAGTGCCACATATGCCCCCAGTGCCAGCTATTCCCCCCCAGTGCCAGATATGCTCCCAGTGCCAGATTCCCCCAACCCCCAGTGCCACATATGCCCCCAGTGCCAGATATTTCCCCCCAGTGCCATATATGCCCCCTCCCCCGCCGCCGCTGCTCCCCCGCTGGTTTGTGTTGGAGGGACACGGAGGGCACAGCGCGCGCCTCTCCTGTGTCCCTCCTGCATCATCTCCGGCGGCCGCGGGTCTAATAAACGAAGTGCCGTTCGTGAGCTCTGATTGGCTCACGAACCGGCACTTCTTCTTTTAGACCCGCGGCCGCCGGAGATGATGCAGGAGGGACACAGGAGAGGCGCGCGCTGTGCCCTCCGTGTCCCTCCAACACGGCAGGGAGGGTTAGTAGGAGCAGATTGACATGCGGACGCTCGTCCGCATGTCAATCTGTGCTAAATCAGTGGCGCCCCCGCAGCCCCTCGCCCCCAAGCCACCGCGAGGGCTGCGGGGGCAGTAGTTACGCCACTGGCGCCTACTTCCATATATTACGCACCCATCCTTAGTCATGGCACATAATGATTACACGTTCCATATAACGCTATAGCATAACTGAGTCAGTACCAGTTATATTACAGCAATTCACATCGTTCCACTGTAATTTTTAGAACAATCCTAGAGGACTTATTAACAATAGATTCCATGTATAGCACTCAACCTTTATATACATAATATTATTATAAGGGCCCGGTCTACAGTATCTATCTACAGTATTTATCTATATTCATATCTACAGTATCTATCTTCATATCTACAGTTATCTATCTATCTATCTATCTATCTATCTATCTATCTATCTATCTTCATATCTACAGTATCTATCTATCTATTTATCTATCTATCTATCTATCTATCTTCATATCTACAGTATCTATCTTCATATATACAGTATCCTATCTATCTTACTATCTTCATATCTACAGTATCTATCTATCTATCTATCTATCTATCTATCTATCTATCTATCTATCTATCTATCTATCTTCATATCTACAGTCTCTATCTATCTATCTATCTATCTATCTATCTATCTATCTATCTATCTATCTTTCTTCATATCTACCATTTCTATCTATATTCATATCTACAGTATCTGTGTATCTATCTATCTATCTATCTATCTATCTATCTATCTATCTATCTATCTATCTATCTATCTTCATATCTACATTATCTATCTATCTTCATATTTACAGTTTCTATCTATATTCATATTTACAGTTTCTATCTATCTATCTATCTATCTATCTATCTATCTATCTATCTATCTATCTATCTATCTATCTATCTTCATATCTATCTATCTTCATATCTACAATTTCTATCTATATTCATATCTACAGTATCTATCTTCATATCTACAGTTATCTATCTATCTATCTATCTATCTATCTATCTATCTATCTATCTATCTGCATATCTATCTATCTTCATATCTACAGTTTCTATCTATATTCATATCTACAGTATCTATCTTCATATCTACAGTTATCTATCTATCTATCTATCTATCTATCTATCTATCTATCTAAATTGCTCTACTGTCTTAGCCTCTACCACCTCTGATGGGAGGCTAGTCCACTTGTCCAATACCCTTTCTGTGAAGTAATTTTTTCTCAAATTTCCCCTGAATCCCTCCCCCCATCCAAATGTAATAGCCTCTCCTCTGATAGTCTGACACAGGGAGGGGACTATCACCCCGATCTATAACAGTAGTATACAGTATCTGTATTAATCAGGAGTCTGTCTCCCCAGTTACTTATTGAATTTATTTAATCTCCATATACTCCAGGCAGGTGATAATTTCTGCCCTCAATAGAAGATCATTTATTTCACGGCCGCTTATTACAAACCTCTACTGAGAGATACCGCACTTACTGATACTAATATATCAGCAGTATATCACCCTGGCACCAGCCCCCTCCATCTAACTCTTATTAGGTAGCAGTTACATAAATATGCACATCAGTGTGATATCACGCACTAACGGTGGGGCAGATGTGGGGGTGCGGAGGCCTGCTCCAGGGCTTAGTAACTGCTGTTACTCCAGTCTATGTACATTTGGTAGGATGAATATGGTGCGTCATCTCACTTGTATAAATGCAGCACAGCAGATGAATATAGGCCCTCATTCCGAGTTGATCGGTCGCAAGGCGAATTTAGCAGAGTTACACACGCTAAGCCGCCGCCTACTGGGAGTGAGTCTTAGCTTCTTAAAATTGCGACCGATGTATTCGCAATATTGCGATTACTAACTACTTAGCAGTTTCAGAGTAGCTCCAGACTTACTCTGCCTGTGCGATCATTTCAGTGCTTGTCGTTCCTGGTTGACGTCACAAACACACCCAGCGTTCGCCCAGGCACTCCCACCGTTTCCCCGGCCACTCCTGCGTTTTTTCCGGAAACGGTAGCGTTTTCAGCCACACGCCCCTGAAACGCCGTGTTTCCGCCCAGTAACACCCATTTCCTGTCAATCACATTACGATCGCCGGAGCGAAGAAAAAGCCGTGAGTAAAAATACTTTCTTCATAGTAAAGTTACTTGGCGCAGTGCGAACATTGCGCATGCGTACTAAGCGGATTTTCACTGCGATGCGATGAAAAATACCGAGCGAACAACTCGGAATGAGGGCCATAGTTATACAGATGCATATTTATACTAGTCCTAGTGGTATCTCTGTCAGTTATTCTATGGCAGGTCTAGATATTTTCCTTAGCAACTGTAGCTAACTGTAGTTCATATTCTTTTATTGGAGCTGTCTGTTCCTATGCACAATGGTTCTGCACCCGTACATCAGAACACAGCTATGGACAGTGAGGGATCCTGTGGCTTGGACAGATAATGTTGCTCAGCACACCTCTCCTCCTGAGATTATGTGATATTTGGCAACCTTCTATGGGGCCTATTTATCATTGTATATTCGCAGCTATATCCCCCATGCTTACAGCTTGTGTTCCTGAATGAGACAACGCTATGGAAAAATAACACAGACACCCTTGAGTTAGTTCAGATTGGTGTATTGTAAGAGAGCATTAGGCATTATATATATGTCAGATCCTGGATGTTAGCTCCCTGCAGTCCATGGTCGATATCTTTGACTGATGGATCTGATGGATCTATAATGCACCTAGGTGGAATGTGCCATCGAGAGGTCTCAGTCCCCCGGATTAGATGGTACTTGTACAGGGGCGGTGGTGGATTCATATATTGGGCAGCTCCTGAGAGATGAATTTCTGGAGTCTCACTAGATATTGCCTGTGCTTATGTAAGTCCGTGTGCCCTCCTCCTTCCACCCAGAGAGGCTTTACAGCAGTTGGGCAGCGCTCATACATTGTCAGCCCATGGCAGAAGTCCACAACCGCATCTTTAGTCCCATGGATGATGAGTACCGGGCAGGTGACCTTGGAGATTTTGTCGATGCTGCAAAGGACATGATACAAAGGGATTATACAACAGAAACAGCATGGAGCTATCACACATGTAAAACGGCCACTAAACATATAGAATGGAAATAATGCATCAGGTAACATGCAGAGCTGCTCATGTAGAAGGTCACATACAGGACTTTGGCAGAGCAATGTTGGACAATGAATCTACTGTTGGTAATGAGCCCATTGCAATCTATTGACCTAATAAGCCAAAGTCATGCACAAGACTTCAACTTGTTTCTGTTATACAATACAAATAGGATGAAAGAGGAATAGTGCCGTATTTCCCATTTATAAGCAGCTATGATATATTGGGAGTAAAACCGGTGCCAGAGGTAACTTATCTGGGGATCCAGTGTTTAAGTTCTGCAGAAGTAGCCTCAATGTTGTACACACTCCCACTGCAGCTACGCCGGCTCCCGCAAACCGACAACTTGCTGCCTGTATGAGAAGACATTGAGGCGGCTGTAGTGAGGAGAGTGCGCAGACACCGGGGTCAATTGCTCACACAGGCAGAGCATTGCTCGCCAATGCGAGCATGCGAGATGAAGAGGGGCAGCAGTAGATGCAGGGTGTTACAAAACTGACAAGAGACACAGGGCCATAGCCCCCCAGAAAGGTTTCTGGTAGGGAATTATCCTGTTAGTTTTCCAATCAGAAAAGACTCATGTACTCTAATTGGATTAGCATTCGGTATAAGATGGGATGGGTTCAGTATGCTATCCCAGTGGTTGGGATACCGGTGGTCACATGACCGTCACCGGCATTCTTACATTGAAGATCGGTGGAGGGGGTAAGTGTTTTTACTCATCCCTACCCTAACCTCCCGGGGGTGGCAGCTAGGGCTAACTCCCTGGGGGTGGTGGCTAGGGATAACCCTTGGGGGGTTGGCAGCTAGGGCTAAACCCCCCCAGTGCCTAACTCTAATCACCGCGGGCCCTAACACTAAAGCTCTCCACTATACTTACCTTCAGTGGTCGGTATTCCAGTGCCTGTGTACCAAGTGGTGTTGGCATTCCGGCGTCGGTCACATGACCGCCGGCACCCCGTCCATTGGAATGCTGAAGACATCCCACTGGGATACACATACAAACTGATTGGGCCAACAGAGCTGGGGGTGTATTTACTAAAGTTCGATATTTATTAATTTCAAATTGAGAGAAATCAATCTAAATGGATGTTGCATTCCGGGGGATAAAACACACATTTACTAACATTGAAAAAAATATATAAAAAGATTATGTGTTAGTAAATGTGTGTTTTAGAACACAACATCCATCCAGATGGATCTCCAACAGATAAAAATTGATGGAAATGGACATTTAGTAGATATACCCCTGTTGTTTGCCTGCCAAAGCGCACCTAGGGGCCAATTCAGTTATCCAGTACGTGGGCTGACCCTGGTACTGCTTGCTCCCAGCACATACTAAACCCCACAAGTAACCTACAGCTTAATATAAAAACACAGCAATGTCTTACTTGGTGAAGGCATCCCAACAGTAGGCCCTCCGGGCGTTAGGATAGCCCATCCGCACACCTGACATGAGCGCCCCGTGCAGTATTACTGCTGCACATTTGTAGCGCGTGGCAAGGTCAACTGCGGGTGCTGTCCCAATGCTCTCTCCATACAGGATGATATTTTCCGCCGGGACTCCATATCTGTAGAGATAAAGCAGAAAAATGATCAAACTCCAATTACATCACTTCTATTGTGGTTCCTTATGGGAAACTTGTATATAAAGGCTGGATATCTGAACTAGGTAAATGACTGGATAACTTATATGAGTGATAGGCAGTGTATGTGTGGAACAGGACTACATAGGTTATGCACATTTACCTAGTTCCAGTCAGCTAGGAACACTAAGGAGCTACGGGAGGGGAGCGTCCAGTCACATTGGAAGGAAACCCCTCTATGCTGCTAGATAGAATGGGGAGCCCAATAATGCAACATACTCTTACAGCACAGTACATATGGCAGTGCGTCCTATGAGGCAGGAGAGCAGAGGAAAGTGTCACCCCCTGCTTCTGCAGTAGTTACATCCTTTGGCTAAGACCCTATAATGCCAGAAATATATACCCACTGTCTTTATGTAAGCAAGTCCCAATACACCGATTACATTTATACTGTATAACCAGTTCATGCGGGGAGAGGAGTATATAAACTAATAGGAGCACAATACACAGCATATACATTCACCCTACGTAGTAAATAGTAGCCCTTACTGTAGCATATCCCCCACATACATACAGGACACCCATACACCACATGCAGGGTGTCAGGCAGAGGCTGTGTGGGGGCTGGGGAAGACTCATACACCCCAATCATACATACCGGGTCCTCAGGGCGAGCCAAGCTGCCTCGATGTCTGCATATGCGTTCTTCTCGCTTGGCTTTCCGCTGCTCACCCCATAGCCGGAGTAGTCGTAGGAGAATATATTGCACTTGATCTTGGAGCCTAGGGCAAGGTAGCGTCTGCACATCTTGCCTAGGTCAACAGCACAGTCGTGAGAGTAGAGGAGTGTGTAGCGGCTCCCAGGGACGCAGCGGACGTACATACAGGCCAGGCTATTCCCCCGCTTGGTGGTACAGCGGAACATCTCTACAGCGTCCAGCTTCTGCTGGGAGTGTGGCCAGTTAGACCCTTCTGATAGCTGCAGATTACATACGGGAGGTAGACAGATTGTGGGGTCCACCTGCTCATCCTGCGCCAGGTCCTGTGCTGGGGCTGCCTCAATCTCACGTAGCGTGTACGTAGGCTCCGGGGGGTGAAAGGCCAGTTTGGCAATAATGCAGTTCAGCCTAGGTGGGCAGCAAAAGATCGAAAACAGCCTCCTCCACGAGAGGCCGTACATCCTCAAAGAGGGGTGTTGGGCCCGGTCCTAACACTCTGGACACTGGGCAGTGATCTTATAATAATAGTTCTATATAAAATACTTAATATAGCTATTCTAATCTAATAGTAATAATTATAAATAAAAGCTTAACAGCTCTGATAAAGACGCGACTTCTCACACTGATGTCTGGGAAGCAACTATTCTCTCTGAGTAACATCCAAGTGGATATGAGGTTATGACACGAATGTGACATCACAGACACTACCTGTCACTGACCAGGGCTGCATTGTGACATCACAGACACTACCTGTCCCTGACCAGGGCTGCAGCCTCAGCACCCAGCTGTCATTGTTACTGTATATTACTAGATTAGAGATGTATTGGTCATTACTATAACGTTTGTACATAATGTTTATCTATAGAATAAATGTAGCACACACATACTGTATATGAAATGTCACCTGTGTGATTATGGCCAAATATGTAGTGTGTATGGCTCCCTGCGCCCCTCACTTCTCCACCATTCCCTGATTGCAGGTAATCAGCGGAGGAGCGCACCAGCGCCTACTTCCATATATTACGCACCCATCCTTAGTCATGGCACATAATGATTACACGTTCCATATAACGCTATAGCATAACTGAGTCAGTACCAGTTATATTACAGCAATTCACATCGTTCCACTGTAATTTTTAGAACAATCCTAGAGGGCTTATTAACAATAGATTCCATGTATAGCACTCAACCTTTATATACATAATATTATTATAAGGGCCCGGTCTACAGTATCTATCTACAGTATTTATCTATATAAACCACACACGTCAGATGCATCCGCTCACCACTCAAGCACACTTATTCTATGAAATAAAAACACCACAACTGTAATTGGCGTGAAAGGGGTCAGCTTTTATTTTCTGACTGAGAGGAAGGCCTATTAAATGCTAAAACTAAAATGTAGACTTCCCTCTCTAACTAAGGTGGCGGGGAGAAGAACGGTTAACATAATAAAGTAACATGGGTGAAAAAACATTGTAATACATAAAAAGAAAGCAATAAAAACATATGTGTGAGGGAGCCTTCTGCCCCCAATGTTCCGGGATCGGCCTCCTGCCTGCATCCTGGACATTAAAAATTCAAAAATCCAAGGACAGGGGTCGACCTTCTGCCACTACCCCTGCCCACCAACAGTTGTAGGGACGGAGGTACGCTCCGCCCCTATGAGGTAAAAATTTCGGGCCACCAGCCCCGCCATCCACATATGTTTTTACCAATTAATGGGCTCCACTTGGTAAAGTGATGCCCGGAAACTAATTCAAACGACTAAGAAAAATGTTTCTAAAACACACCCCAACTTCTCACCTTGAAGTCATGGTTAAAAATTAAGTAACCGTTCATAAACCGGCCACCCAAAGCCGACACAATGAACACAGCTGCAAAAACAGAAAAACAAGTCCCCAGGGAGGGAGGGTGGGTAACGAAAAGGCTGAAGAGAGGCAGGAAGTATCCTGCCGGCTGCCTATATGCATGACAGGCCAGCCCCCTCTCATGCTGCAGCCAATGGGCCCCCCGGCCCACTCTCTGAGTTCCTCCCAGCCGAAAACATTAACCCCTCACAGGCCATGTGATGCCTCGAGCGGCGCTGCGGAGGCCCTGGACGGTGCGTTTATGCCGCTGTGGTCGCATTATGCTCCCTACGCGGTCTTAAACCACACACGTCAGATGCATCCGCTCACCACTCAAGCACACTTATTCTATGAAATAAAAACACCACAACTGTAATTGGCGTGAAAGGGGTCAGCTTTTATTTTCTGACTGAGAGGAAGGCCTATTAAATGCTAAAACTAAAATGTAGACTTCCCTCTCTAACTAAGGTGGCGGGGAGAAGAACGGTTAACATAATAAAGTAACATGGGTGAAAAAACATTGTAATACATAAAAAGTAAGCAATAAAAACATATGTGTGAGGGAGCCTTCTGCCCCCAATGTTCCGGGATCGGCCTCCTGCCTGCATCCTGGACATTAAAAATTCAAAAATCCAAGGACAGGGGTCGACCTTCTGCCACTACCCCTGCCCACCAACAGTTGTAGGGACGGAGGTACGCTCCGCCCCTATGAGGTAAAAATTTCGGGCCACCAGCCCCGCCATCCACATATGTTTTTACCAATTAATGGGCTCCACTTGGTAAAGTGATGCCCGGAAACTAATTCAAACGACTAAGAAAAATGTTTCTAAAACACACCCCAACTTCTCACCTTGAAGTCATGGTTAAAAATTAAGTAACCGTTCATAAACCGGCCAACTGCCAGGTTACCAACCTGCCGCCGCCACCGAACTAACAACTAACTAGAGGAGGGCTAAAAAACCGACAAAACTAACTAGATGAACGACTAAACCTTAACTAATGCTACCTAAACAACTACCGAAGGGACCGAAGGACGTGCATAAAGTCATCCCAGAAGATCGCCATGCCAGCTGGCGACAAATGCACCCCGTCAGACCGGTATAGAGTCGGATCCCGGAAAGAGATACCACTGTGCGGCACGACCAGGCCACCATGCTGGAGGACAGCACTACCGACCACCGAATTGACCCGTCTCCGAACCAAGTCAATCGCCCCCGGGTTAAAGGCTCCACGCCAAGATCGCCGGGGGACCATGTCCGACCAGAGGATCAGGCAAAACGGCCACTCAGCCATAAGTGCCAGCAGCTGGCGCCGGATCACGAGGCGAATGTCAAGGCCCGTGCGGCGTACCAAATCATTGCCCCCGAGATGTACCACCAAGAACAGCGGATACCCAAAACGGCCAACTGCCGCCCTAAGCCAGTCCCGCAGGCCGTCCCAGCGGAGGCCTCTACGCCCCAACCAGCGCACGGCCCGCAGTTCAGGAAAACGGGTTGTGTCGTAGGCCAGAGCCGACACGGACAGCCAATAGATGTACGAATGGCCCACGAACCATATAAAGTGCGGATCTAACCGCCGTCCTGTAAAAGAAGGGTGTAATGAAGGTCAGAAATTACATAAAATACGGCATTGCTAAATGGGGAACCTATCTACGTCTCTAACGGGGAGTGGAAAGGGGGGGGGGGGTTGGGCCACCCAATTTGACAATTTGAAAAACGAAACTTCGTTAGCCGGCAAAAGCCGTAGTAAAACCAACGATAAAACAAAAATTCCTCAAGGCCCCCACAACCGCAAAATGCAGTTGCGACGAGCGGCTAGTCCTCAAATGGGTGCACTGGGAGGAAAAGGCCTGATATAGCGTCTGACTGCACCAGACCTCCACCTACCCAGTGCCCGGACTTCGACTTCGGACCAACCCGCCGCAGCAGCTGCTGAAGCCGCGCCGATGCGGAAAGAGTGAGTCCCATAGTCGGCCGGAGATAGACCCAGGTACAAGATACAACGCCCCAAAACCGACCGGAATTGATATCTGGTCAACGGGGACCCATCGCTATGGACGAGCCACCCAGTGGGCGTTGGAGGCCGAAGGGACGAATAAGCCAGGGCCGCGGCAACCGGACAAATGCCCCACGAACTGGCCCGGCCCATTCGAACCCACTGCCCCCTGCCGGCTACGTCAGTCTTGGAGCGCTGAATCCTGCACCACAAACCGTCGGGACGTATGACGACGTGGGCCGCCAGCATGGGCGAGGCAGAAGTCCGAGAGACGGCCACCAGCTCGCCCACCCTGAACGCGCCGTGGAAGGCCATCGTAAAGGCCGCCATGAAGAGGCGAACTTCGTATCCCGAGGAGCAAATACTCCGGAGGGATCCCAAAATCCGCCGCAGCAAAGCACCAGTGATCGGCAGACGAGTATCTGGGAGGGGCGGGGACGCCCGAGCCCAACCTTTCAACACCCGCCGGAGGAAAAAGGACTTCGTAAAATCCGCTTCCCCCCGCAGCTGCAGAAAGTATGATATACCCGCCAGAATCCTGTTAACAGACGCCCGCGAAATCCCGTCGGAGTACAGCATCCAGATATATTCTAAGAGTAAAGTGTGAGAGGTCTTACCACTCTGGCCTCGCTCCAGGAGGAAGCGACTCCAACGTTCCCAGGCGGCACGATAGGCCGCAAACGTAGCAGGGGCCAACGATCTGTGTGCTAACTCCTCCAATCCGGGTGGATGACCTGCCACACATAAGCAGGACATAATTCCCCATGGAGTAGCGCTGCAGGAGCCAAGCGCCGAAACCGCTGCCAATCGCCGCGCGACAGGGCATCCGCAATTTCGTTACGCACGCCAGGGACATGTTTTGCTCGCAACGTAATGTTGTTCACCAAGCAGAGCAAGACTATCTGTGCAAGGACCCGCAGAACCGGCAAGGACGTAGATTTTTGCCGGTTTATGGCAAAGACCACGCCCAAATTGTCGCACCAGAAGATAACCTGTTTGTTCCGCAGGGCCGCGCACCACAATTCCAGAGCGACTAAAATGGGAAATATTTCCAGCAACAGCATATTTGACGTAAGGCCCCCGCTAAGCCAGGCCCGAGGCCAGGGACGCGCGCACCAACGGCCTGCAAAATAAGCTCCGAACCCGTAACCGCCAGAGGCGTCCGTGAAAAGCTCCAGGGCTGGGCTAGACACAGCCGCCTCCTGCCAAATACAGATGCCGTTGAAACGAACAAGAAATTCGTCCCAAATGCGCAAATCCCTTCGGATTTCAAGAGACAATCGAAGAAAATGATGTGGGCGTCTAACCCCCACGGTAGCCCGTTCCAATTTTCTACAGAAGACTCTACCCATGGGTATCACCTTGCAAGCAAAGTTAAACAGGCCCAATAAGGATTGAGCCTGTTTGAGCGTGAGCTTGCCCGCCGCCAGCGCATATAGGATACCATCGTGCAAACGCAACACCTTGTCCGCAGGGAGCCTACACAAACCACCGACCGTATCAATCTGAATCCCGAGGTAAACCAAGGAGGCGGAGGGACCCTCCGTCTTCTCAGGTGCCACCGGAACACCAAAGTGCGCGAAGAGGGCGAGAGCCCCCTGCAGCAAACGGAGGCAGCGATCCGAATCTGAAGGGCCGATAAAAAGGAAATCGTCTAAGTAGTGCGAAATGCCCCGTTCGCCCGTCTCCTGCTGGAGACACCAGTGGAGGAAAGAACTGAAACGCTCGAAGTAGGCGCAAGAGATGGAACACCCCATAGGGAGGCACCGATCGATGTAAAAACCATCGTCCAGCTTAAAACCCATAAACCGAAAGGCGGACGGGTGCAGCGGGAGGAGGCGGAACGCTGACTGGAGGTCCAATTTACACATCACTGCCCCAGGACCAAAGGACCGGATGGTGTCGATGGGTGAGTCAAAGGATAGATAAACAACCCTACACTGATCCGGAGGGATGGCATCATTAACCGATGACCCTGGAGGGCAGGACAGATGCTGGATAAGGCGAAATTTTCCCATGGTCTTTTTGGGAACTATGTCAACGGGGGACAATACGAGGTCCGGCAAGGGGGGTTCCCGGAAAGGGCCCACCATCCTACCTAGCGACACCTCGGCCTGGACCTTCTGGCGGAGCACTTCCGGTAATTCCCTGGCCGAGCGCAGGTTCGTGCCCGTCCCGGGGCCCACACGTCCATGTATAGGTAAAGGGAAGCCCGACGCGAATCCCGAGTGTAGGAAATGGGCGTCAGCCGGGCGCGGGTACCGTCGCAGCCAGGGAAGGAGTGCCCGAAGACTAATTGGGGTGGGGGCTGTGGCCAACGCCAGAGGCCGCGCGGCTCTGCCGGGTCTGAGGACCGGACGCACCTCCGACCCCAGGACTGGAACAGTCCTTAATCCCGTGGCCCCCCCCCACATCGGATACAGGAGTGACGAAAACGACAGCGGCTACCTAAGTCGCATTGTGCATTATTAAAAGCGAAGCATTTTCCATGCCCCGCGCGCCCTGAACCGCCGCGAAAGCCGGCAGAACGAGGGGTGGGACGCTTAGCCCATCTCTTCGCTGTGCCGCTCTCCTCAGCGCCGGCCGAACCCTGGGTCAGTTCCGAGCACAGTTCCACATCCTTCTTGCCGAAGTTATGGATCTGCCGCCCGTGTTGTTTTCGGCGAAAATCCTCATCATAACGACGCCAGGCCGACCCTTTATACTTGTGGTACAGAACATGTATGAGGAATTGATATCGAACTATGTTCATATGTTCGTCCGGGCGGGTCTCTAGGTAACATGCCGCAAATATCAACATGCAGCGTACCCAATTCGGGTAGGAGCGCAGAGCGTCCTCGCTGCCCTGCCCCTTTTTCTTGGCGGAAAGTAAGGCTTTTCTATCGTCACTAGTGAGAGCGAAAATATTCACATATTGGCCCTTGCGGATTCTATCCCGGACCCGGGGCCTAAGACCACGTTGCACCGCCGTATTAGCGCAGTGCACGGTGTCCGATTCCACCGAGACTTGGGAGGCGGACGAGGTTGAATACCGACGCTCGCGTCGTCTGCGGCGCTTAACCCTGTGCAGTCCGCCATCAGAGGAGGACAGGCCCTCCGAGGACGTGGAGGCAAGGGAAGAGTCCGTGTACCGACGCCTGCGGCTGCGCCTGCTGCGCTTGCTAGAAACCTTACGCACCCTGCCGCCAGCACTAGAGGAGCCGGAGTGAGAAACCGATCCTAAGCCGCTAAGGGGTGTAACCGCGCTTCCCCGGGACCAGTCGGGGTCCGATGAAGACTCACCTGCACGAGAGGGAACACCGTCCGTCTCGACGGCCACTGGTCGACTCGCGGAAGCGCCGACAGACTCCATTTCTCTCCTGACGTCCGCGGCTGGGGGGACAAAAGAGACATGGTTTTCCCGCTCCTCCACCGAGTTTGCCGCAGCCGGGAGCGGGGCAGGCGGGGGAACGGTCGCGCCAGAGGACAGAAGCGGGGCAAGAGCCTGCGCAATGCTATCCGCCAAAGAAGTGGAGGACCGCCCAAGTCCCCCGGGTACGGGGGATAACAAGGGCGCCACTGCCGACACAACAGCCGCACAAATGGCGGACAGAACAGTGGGGTCCACCAAGGGTGCCGCTGCCGTGGCCTGCGTAGGAAATTCAGAGCCGCCACACGGGTCGTGCTCCCCACGGGAGGATCGTAAACCCCCCGTTGGGAGCAAGGACCCCGATGATCCCTCACTGTCGGGCGTCACGGTATCGCCGTCCCGCTGGGAGAAATCCCGCGCCAATTGCTCCCGCCGCGATCTTCTCCGATCTCGCATATTGGCCACCGGAGGAGAAACTGAACAGTCATCGCTACTGGCAGGAGGAGGCGCAATGTAGGCATGTGACCCCTCCGTATCCACATTAGCAGGAGATGACCGGCCGCGAGGAGGTGCGGAACGGACACCCCCCGACTGCGCACGCCGCACCCTGGGGTGAGGAACCCCCGTCGGAGGCGCATGGCCGTGGACGGCGGCCGCAGCGCCTCGAGCCAGACGCGGTATCCTGGAGGGGAGGGGCGCCACAGGGGCACCCCCGGCAGGAGAGGCCCAGTGGGGCACGCCGCCGCGGGCGGACGCAGAACGCCCCCGACGTATGGGCCCCTCCCTAGCGGAGATAGGTAGAGGAGGGTGTGCAGTAGCAGGGCGGGGGCGACGCCCCTCCCTGTCGTGGGGGGGCGCAGGCTGGACCTGACTGGATGAGGGGGAGGGGTGAACAGTGGGGACAGGCCTCATCTGGGCCCCCCTAGTGGCAGTATTCCTTGTGCCACGCGCGCGCTGCCTGCCCTGTGCAGGTCTGGCAGCCGCACGACCCCCCTCCCGCCCACCACTTCCCGCGTGTTTATTACTTGAATGCGGCTGCTGATCCGCGGGCCGGGAGCTCTGCCCCGGCCCCACGTGATCAGGGCAGCCGCGTGTAGCGAGCGGCGAGCTCAGGGACGGCAGGACACCATCCCTGGCTCTTTGCCGCGTACCTCCTCGGCCGCCCAGCGCTCCGTTCCCCGCCGCGGCTAGCAGCGGGGACGGAGAGCGCACGCGCGGGGGAGCCCGGGCGGGCGGCTGAGCCCGGCCGCGCGCGCCCTGGGGTTCCCGTACGGCCGCTGCAGCCTTTCTTCCCCGAGCCGGCTGGACATCAGACTCGTCCATGAGCCGGGCGGGGAGGCCAGCGGAGCGGGTGGAGCGTCTAACGGCCATGGGGAGCTGAGGATACCGTATAAAGAACACTAAGAGAAGTGAGGACAGAAAAGTTAGAAAGTGAGGATTATAAGGATAGGAAAAGCAAAAGGGGGTTAAATATCAGGGGAAAGGAAATGTAAAAAGTATCAATGAGATGTGAGCAGAGAATAAGGAGATTAGTTAAATGTAAGGAGGGTGATACTTGCAGTCCTAACGAAAAGGCTGAAGAGAGGCAGGAAGTATCCTGCCGGCTGCCTATATGCATGACAGGCCAGCCCCCTCTCATGCTGCAGCCAATGGGCCCCCCGGCCCACTCTCTGAGTTCCTCCCAGCCGAAAACATTAACCCCTCACAGGCCATGTGATGCCTCGAGCGGCGCTGCGGAGGCCCTGGACGGTGCGTTTATGCCGCTGTGGTCGCATTATGCTCCCTACGCGCTCTTTCATATCTACAGTATCTATCTTCATATCTACAGTTATCTATCTATCTATCTATCTTCATATCTACAGTTTCTATCTATATTCATATCTACATTATCTATCTTCATATCTACAGTTATCTATCTATCTATCTATCTATCTATCTATCTATCTATCTATCTATCTATCTATCTTCATATCTACAGTATCTATCTATCTATCTATCTATCTATCTATCTATCTATCTATCTATCTATCTATCATCTATCTTCATATCTACAGTATCTATCTTCATATCTACAGTATCCTATCTATCTTACTATCTTCATATCTACACTATCTATCTATCTATCTATCTATCTATCTTCATATCTACAGTCTCTATCTATCTATCTATCTATCTATCTTTCTTCATATCTACCATTTCTATCTATATTCATATCTACAGTATCTATCTATCTATCTATCTATCTATCTATCTATCTATCTATCTATCTATCTATCTATCTATCTATCTATCTATCTATCTTCATATCTACATTATCTATCTATCTATCTATCTATCTATCTATCTATCTATCTATCTATCTATCTATCTATCTTCATATTTACAGTTTCTATCTATATTCATATTTACAGTTTCTATCTATCTATCTATCTATCTATCTATCTATCTATCTATCTATCTATCTATCTATCTATCTATCTATCTTCATATCTACAGTATCTATCTATCTATGTATCTATGTATCTATCTATCTATCTATCTATCTATCTATCTATCTATCTATCTATCTATCTATCTATCTATCTATCTATCTTCATATCTACAGTTTCTATCTATATTCATATCTACAGTATCTATCTTCATATCTACAGTTATCTATCTATCTATCTATCTATCTATCTATCTATCTATCTATCTATCTCTCTCTCTATCTAAATTGCTCTACTGTCTTAGCCTCTACCACCTCTGATGGGAGGCTAGTCCACTTGTCCAATACCCTTTCTGTGAAGTAATTTTTTCTCAAATTTCCCCTGAATCCCTCCCCCCATCCAAATGTAATAGCCTCTCCTCTGATAGTCTGACACAGGGAGGGGACTATCACCCCGATCTATAACAGTAGTATACAGTATCTGTATTAATCAGGAGTCTGTCTCCCCAGTTACTTATTGAATTTATTTAATCTCCATATACTCCAGGCAGGTGATAATTTCTGCCCTCAATAGAAGATCATTTATTTCACGGCCGCTTATTACAAACCTCTACTGAGAGATACCGGACTTGCTGATACTAATATATCAGCAGTATATCACCCTGGCACCAGCCCCCTCCATCTAACTCTTATTAGGTAGCAGTTACATAAATATGCACATCAGTGTGATATCACGCACTAACGGTGGGGCAGATGTGGGGGTGCGGAGGCCTGCTCCAGGGCTTAGTAACTGCTGTTACTCCAGTCTATGTACATTTGGTAGGATGAATATGGTGCGTCATCTCACTTGTATAAATGCAGCACAGCAGATGAATCATGAATATAGTTATACAGATGCATATTTATACTAGTCCTAGTGGTATCTCTGTCAGTTATTCTATGGCAGGTCTAGATATTTTCCTTAGCAACTGTAGCTAACTGTAGTTCATATTCTTTTATTGGAGCTGTCTGTTCCTATGCACAATGGTTCTGCACCCGTACATCAGAACACAGCTATGGACAGTGAGGGATCCTGTGGCTTGGACAGATAATGTTGCTCAGCACACTTCTCTCCTCCTGAGATTATGTGATATTTGGCAACCTTCTATGGGGCCTATTTATCATTGTATATTCGCAGCTATATCCCCCATGCTTACAGCTTGTGTTCCTGAATGAGACAACGCTATGGAAAAATAACACAGACACCCTTGAGTTAGTTCAGATTGGTGTATTGTAAGAGAGCATTAGGCATTATATATATGTCAGATCCTGGATGTTAGCTCCCTGCAGTCCATGGTCGATATCTTTGACTGATGGATCTGATGGATCTATAATGCACCTAGGTGGAATGTGCCATCGAGAGGTCTCAGTCCCCCGGATTAGATGGTACTTGTACAGGGGCGGTGGTGGATTCATATATTGGGCAGCTCCTGAGAGATGAATTTCTGGAGTCTCACTAGATATTGCCTGTGCTTATGTAAATCCGTGTGCCCTCCTCCTTCCACCCAGAGAGGCTTTACAGCAGTTGGGCAGCGCTCATACATTGTCAGCCCATGGCAGAAGTCCACAACCGCATCTTTAGTCCCATGGATGATGAGTACCGGGCAGGTGACCTTGGAGATTTTGTCGATGCTGCAAAGGACATGATACAAAGGGATTATACAACAGAAACAGCATGGAGCTATCACACATGTAAAACGGCCACTAAACATATAGAATGGAAATAATGCATCAGGTAACATGCAGAGCTGCTCATGTAGAAGGTCACATACAGGACTTTGGCAGAGCAATGTTGGACAATGAATCTACTGTTAGTAATGAGCCCAGTGCAATCTATTGACCTAATAAGCCAAAGTCATGCACAAGACTTCAACTTGTTTCTGTTATACAATACAAATAGGATGAAAGAGGAATAGTGCCGTATTTCCCATTTATAAGCAGCTATGATATATTGGGAGTAAAACCGGTGCCAGAGGTAACTTATCTGGGGATCCAGTGTTTAAGTTCTGCAGAAGTAGCCTCAATGTTGTACACACTCCCGCTGCAGCTACGCCGGCTCCCGCAAACCGACAACTTGCTGCCTGTATGAGAAGACATTGGGGCGGCTGTAGTGAGGAGAGTGCGCAGACACCGGGGTCAATTGCTCACACAGGCAGAGCATTGCTCGCCAATGCGAGCATGCGAGATGAAGAGGGGCAGCAGTAGATGCAGGGTGTTACAAAACTGACAAGAGACACAGGGCCATAGCCCCCCAGAAAGGTTTCTGGTAGGGAATTATCCTGTTAGTTTTCTAATCAGAAAAGACTCATGTACTCTAATTGGATTAGCATTCGGTATAAGATGGGATGGGTTCAGTATGCTATCCCAGTGGTTGGGATACCGGTGGTCACATGACCGTCACCGGCATTCTGACATTGAAGATCGGTGGAGGGGGTAAGTGTTTTTACTCATCCCTACCCTAACCTCCCGGGGGTGGCAGCTAGGGCTAACTCCCTGGGGGTGGTGGCTAGGGATAACCCTTGGGGGGTTGGCAGCTAGGGCTAAACCCCCCCAGTGCCTAACTCTAATCACCGCGGGCCCTAACACTAAAGCTCTCCACTATACTTACCTTCAGTGGTCGGTATTCCAGTGCCTGTGTACCAAGTGGTGTTGGCATTCCGGCGTCGGTCACATGACCGCCGGCACCCCGTCCATTGGAATGCTGAAGACATCCCACTGGGATACACATACAAACTGATTGGGCCAACAGAGCTGTGGGTGTATTTACTAAAGTTCGATATTTATTAATTTCAAATTGAGAGAAATCAATCTAAATGGATGTTGCATTCCGGGGGATAAAACACACATTTACTAACATTGAAAAAATAATATAAAAAGATTATGTGTTAGTAAATGTGTGTTTTAGAACACAACATCCATCCAGATGGATCTCCAACAGATGAAAATTGATGGAAATGGACATTTAGTAGATATACCCCTGTTGTTTGCCTGACAAAGCGCACCTAGGGGCCAATTCAGTTATCCAGTACGTGGGCTGACCCTGGTACTGCTTGCTCCCAGCACATACTAAACCCCACAAGTAACCTACAGCTTAATATAAAAACACAGCAATGTCTTACTTGGTGAAGGCATCCCAACAGTAGGCCCTCCGGGCGTTAGGATAGCCCATCCGCACACCTGACATGAGCGCCCCGTGCAGTATTACTGCTGCACATTTGTAGCGCGTGGCAAGGTCAACTGCCGGTGCTGTCCCAATGCTCTCTCCATACAGGATGATATTTTCCGCCGGGACTCCATATCTGTAGAGATAAAGCAGAAAAATGATCAAACTCCAATTACATCACTTCTATTGTGGTTCCTTATGGGAAACTTGTATATAAAGGCTGGATATCTGAACTAGGTAAATGACTGGATAACTTATATGAGTGATAGGCAGTGTATGTGTGGAACAGGACTACATAGGTTATGCACATTTACCTAGTTCCAGTCAGCTAGGAACACTAAGGAGCTAGGGGAGGGGAGCGTCCAGTCACATTGGAAGGAAACCCCTCTATGCTGCTAGATAGAATGGGGAGCCCAATAATGCAACATACTCTTACAGCACAGTACATATGGCAGTGCGTCCTATGAGGCAGGAGAGCAGAGGAAAGTGTCACCCCCTGCTTCTGCAGTAGTTACATCCTTTGGCTAAGACCCTATAATGCCAGCGATATATACCCACTGTCTTTATGTAAGCAAGTCCCAATACACCAATTACATTTATACTGTATAACCAGTTCATGCGGGGAGAGGAGTATATAAACTAATAGGAGCACAATACACAGCATATACATTCACCCTACGTAGTAAATAGTAGCCCTTAGTGTAGCATATCCCCCACATACATACAGGACACCCATACACCACATGCAGGGTGTCAGGCAGAGGCTGTGTGGGGGCTGGGGAAGACTCATACACCCCAATCATACATACCGGGTCCTCAGGGCGAGCCAAGCTGCCTCGATGTCTGCATATGCGTTCTTCTCGCTTGGCTTTCCGCTGCTCACCCCATAGCCGGAGTAGTCGTAGGAGAATATATTGCACTTGATCTTGGAGCCTAGGGCAAGGTAGCGTCTGCACATCTTGCCTAGGTCAACAGCACAGTCGTGAGAGTAGAGGAGTGTGTAGCGGCTCCCAGGGACGCAGCGGACGTACATACAGGCCAGGCTATTCCCCCGCTTGGTGGTACAGCGGAACATCTCTACAGCGTCCAGCTTCTGCTGGGAGTGTGGCCAGTTAGCCCCTTCTGATAGCTGCAGATTACATACGGGAGGTAGACAGATTGTGGGGTCCACCTGCTCATCCTGCGCCAGGTCCTGTGCTGGGGCTGCCTCAATCTCACGTAGCGTGTACGTAGGCTCCGGGGGGTGAAAGGCCAGTTTGGCAATAATGCAGTTCAGCCTCGGTGGGCAGCAAAAGATCGAAAACAGCCTCCTCCACGAGAGGCCAGACATCCTCAAAGAGGGGTGTTGGGCCCGGTCCTAACACTCTGGACACTGGGCAGTGATCTTATTATAATAGTTCTATATAAAATACTTAATATAGCTATTCTAATCTAATAGTAATAATTATAAATAAAAGCTTAACAGCTCTGATAAAGACGCGACTTCTCACACTGATGTCTGGGAAGCAACTATTCTCTCTGAGTAACATCCAAGTGGATATGAGGTTATGACACGATTGTGACATCACAGACACTACCTGTCCCTGACCAGGGCTGCATTGTGACATCACAGACACTACCTGTCCCTGACCAGGGCTGCAGCCTCAGCACCCAGCTGTCATTGTTACTGTATATTACTAGATTAGAGATGTATTGGTCATTACTATAACGTTTGTACATAATGTTTATCTATAGAATAAATGTAGCACACACATACTGTATATGAAATGTCACCTGTGTGATTATGGCCAAATATGTAGTGTGTATGGCTCCCTGCGCCCCTCACTTCTCCACCATTCCCTGATTGCAGGTAATCATTGGAGGAGCGCACCAGCGCCTACTTCCATATATTACGCACCCATCCTTAGTCATGGCACATAATGATTACACGTTCCATATAACGCTATAGCATAACTGAGTCAGTACCAGTTATATTACAGCAATTCACATCGTTCCACTGTAATTTTTAGAACAATCCTAGAGGGCTTATTAACAATAGATTCCATGTATAGCACTCAACCTTTATATACATAATATTATTATAAGGGCCCGGTCTACAGTATCTATCTACAGTATTTATCTATATTCATATCTACAGTATCTTCATATCTACAGTTATCTATCTATCTATCTATCTATCTTCATACCTACAGTTTCTATCTATATTCATATCTACAGTATCTATCTTGATATCTACAGTTATCTATCTATCTATCTATCTATCTATCTGTCTTCATATCTACAGTTTCTATCTATATTCATATCTACATTATCTATCTTTATATCTACAGTTATCTATCTATCTATCTATCTATCTATCTATCTATCTATCTTCATATCTATAGTATCTATCTATCTATCTATCTATCTATCTATCTATCTATCTATCTATCTATCTATCTATCTATCTATCTGTCTGTCTATCTTCATATCTACAGTATCTATCTTCATATCTTCAGTATCCTATCTATCTTACTATCTTCATATCTACAGTATCTATCTATCTATCTATCTATTTATCTATCTATCTTCATATCTACAGTCTCTATCTATCTATCTATCTATCTATCTATCTATCTTTCTTCATATCTACCATTTCTATCTATATTCATATCTACAGTATCTATCTATCTATCTATCTATCTATCTATCTATCTATCTATCTATCTTCATATCTACATTATCTATCTATCTATCTATCTATCTATCTATCTATCTTCATATTTACAGTTTCTATCTATATTCATATTTACAGTTTCTATCTATCTATCTATCTATCTATCTATCTATCTATCTATCTATCTATCTATCTATCTTCATATCTACAGTTCTACAGTATTCTATCTATCTATCTATCTATCTATCTATCTATCTATCTATCTTCATATCTACAGTATCCTATCTATCTATCTATCTATCTATCTATCTATCTATCTATCTATCTATCTATCTATCTATCTATCTATCTTCATATCTACAGTATCCTATCTATCTATCTATCTATCTATCTATCTATCTATCTATCTATCTATCTATCTATCTTCATATCTACAGTATCTATCTATCTATCTATCTATCTATCTATCTATCTATCTATCTATCTATCTATCTATCTATCTATCTTCATATCTAGTTTCTATCTATATTCATATCTACAGTATCTATCTTCATATCTACAGTTATCTATCTATCTATCTATCTATCTATCTATCTATCTATCTATCTATCTATCTATCTAAATTGCTCTACTGTCTTAGCCTCTACCACCTCTGATGGGAGGCTAGTCCACTTGTCCAATACCCTTTCTGTGAAGTAATTTTTTCTCAAATTTCCCCTGAATCCCTCCCCCCATCCAAATGTAATAGCCTCTCCTCTGATAGTCTGACACAGGGAGGGGACTATCACCCCGATCTATAACAGTAGTATACAGTATCTGTATTAATCAGGAGTCTGTCTCCCCAGTTACTTATTGAATTTATTTAATCTCCATATACTCCAGGCAGGTGATAATTTCTGCCCTCAATAGAAGATCATTTATTTCACGGCCGCTTATTACAAACCTCTACTGAGAGATACCGCACTTACTGATACTAATATATCAGCAGTATATCACCCTGGCACCAGCCCCCTCCATCTAACTCTTATTAGGTAGCAGTTACATAAATATGCACATCAGTGTGATATCACGCACTAACGGTGGGGCAGATGTGGGGGTGCGGAGGCCTGCTCCAGGGCTTAGTAACTGCTGTTACTCCAGTCTATGTACATTTGGTAGGATGAATATGGTGCGTCATCTCACTTGTATAAATGCAGCACAGCAGATGAATACAGGGCCGTTTTTTCGTATGGGCTCAATGGGCTCTTGCCCAAGGGCCCCATGAGTATAAGGGCTCTAGGCTAATAGCTGAGGGTCCCCTCTTTCCAGGGGGTACCAGATTTTTGAAAATCGGCCCTAGGAAACCAGAGATATCCGACTTCAAAGCAGTGGTCCCCATCCAAGCCTGTTAGTTGCTCTTCCAAGCCAGATATCTTAGGTTCTGTCTGACATAGAGTTTTTCCGAGGGTATTCTCCAAATGCTGGGACTCTCCCCTTTCAGCGGACAATGGCAACTTGGCCCTACTATGCCCAGAACCAGAGATATCCGCCTTCAAGCAGATGGTCCCTGCTCCAGCTCCACACGCCTGGTATGCAGTTTTATATTTTCATTGGAGGACTGCTCTAGTTCCTGAACTCTGATCTACAAGTCCCTAGCACCTCCTGAAAGGTGGGTCTCTATAGTTTTTTATCCTATTAAAAGCTAAGAAATCTATTACCAGGAACTTGAGATATCTGCAGTCAAGCAAGCTGCCCTCCCACCAGAAAATGATAAATATTAAGCCGCACAACCATCCACTCCTCCGCTACGTATTAAACACCCCCTACCACCCTGAAAGTCATGTACCAGGGCCACTTCATCCAGCACAATGCCCCATTCTACAGTTTAGTGTTCTCCCTCCCGCCCCATCTGTGCAGTAAAGGAGTAATTAGCAGAAATTACTGCTCCAGGTTCTACATGCTTAGCGGAAGATAGATCACCCCGTACCGCCCGCGGGACATCAAAGTTGCCACTGATAGCACCCCCCACCCCTACTGTTGGAGGATGGATAGGGGCCCCAGTGCGTTGCTGTGCCCAGGGGCCCACACTACTGTTAAGACGGCCCTGGATGAATATAGTTATACAGATGCATATTTATACTAGTCCTAGTGGTATCTCTGTCAGTTATTCTATGGCAGGTCTAGATATTTTCCTTAGCAACTGTAGCTAACTGTAGTTCATATTCTTTTATTGGAGCTGTCTGTTCCTATGCACAATGGTTCTGCACCCGTACATCAGAACACAGCTATGGACAGTGAGCGATCCTGTGGCTTGGACAGATAATGTTGCTCAGCACACTTCTCTCCTCCTGAGATTATGTGATATTTGGCAACCTTCTATGGGGCCTATTTATCATTGTATATTCGCAGCTATATCCCCCATGCTTACAGCTTGTGTTCCTGAATGAGACAACGCTATGGAAAAATAACACAGACACCCTTGAGTTAGTTCAGATTGGTGTATTGTAAGAGAGCATTAGGCATTATATATATGTCAGATCCTGGATGTTAGCTCCCTGCAGTCCATGGTCGATATCTTTGACTGATGGATCTGATGGATCTATAATGCACCTAGGTGGAATGTGCCATCGAGAGGTCTCAGTCCCCCGGATTAGATGGTACTTGTACAGGGGCGGTGGTGGATTCATATATTGGGCAGCTCCTGAGAGATGAATTTCTGGAGTCTCACTAGATATTGCCTGTGTTTATGTAAATCCGTGTGCCCTCCTCCTTCCACCCAGAGAGGCTTTACAGCAGTTGGGCAGCGCTCATACATTGTCAGCCCATGGCAGAAGTCCACAACCGCATCTTTAGTCCCATGGATGATGAGTACCGGGCAGGTGACCTTGGAGATTTTGTCGATGCTGCAAAGGACATGATACAAAGGGATTATACAACAGAAACAGCATGGAGCTATCACACATGTAAAACGGCCACTAAACATATAGAATGGAAATAATGCATCAGGTAACATGCAGAGCTGCTCATGTAGAAGGTCACATACAGGACTTTGGCAGAGCAATGTTGGACAATGAATCTACTGTTAGTAATGAGCCCAGTGCAATCTATTGACCTAATAAGCCAAAGTCATGCACAAGACTTCAACTTGTTTCTGTTATACAATACAAATAGGATGAAAGAGGAATAGTGCCGTATTTCCCATTTATAAGCAGCTATGATATATTGGGAGTAAAACCGGTGCCAGAGGTAACTTATCTGGGGATCCAGTGTTTAAGTTCTGCAGAAGTAGCCTCAATGTTGTACACACTCCCGCTGCAGCTACGCCGGCTCCCGCAAACCGACAACTTGCTGCCTGTATGAGAAGACATTGGGGCGGCTGTAGTGAGAAGAGTGCGCAGACACCGGGGTCAATTGCTCACACAGGCAGAGCATTGCTCGCCAATGCGAGCATGCGAGATGAAGAGGGGCAGCAGTAGATGCAGGGTGTTACAAAACTGACAAGAGACACAGGGCCATAGCCCCCCAGAAAGGTTTCTGGTAGGGAATTATCCTGTTAGTTTTCCAATCAGAAAAGACTCATGTACTCTAATTGGATTAGCAATCGGTATAAGATGGGATGGGTTCAGTATGCTATCCCAGTGGTTGGGATACCGGTGGTCACATGACCGTCACCGGCATTCTGACATTGAAGATCGGTGGAGGGGGTAAGTGTTTTTACTCATCCCTACCCTAACCTCCCGGGGGTGGCAGCTAGGGCTAACTCCCTGGGGGTGGTGGCTAGGGATAACCCTTGGGGGGTTGGCAGCTAGGGCTAAACCCCCCCAGTGCCTAACTCTAATCACCGCGGGCCCTAACACTAAAGCTCTCCACTATACTTACCTTCAGTGGTCGGTATTCCAGTGCCTGTGTACCAAGTGGTGTTGGCATTCCGGCGTCGGTCACATGACCGCCGGCACCCCGTCCATTGGAATGCTGAAGACATCCCACTGGGATACACATACAAACTGATTGGGCCAACAGAGCTGGGGGTGTATTTACTAAAGTTCGATATTTATTAATTTCAAATTGAGAGAAATCAATCTAAATGGATGTTGCATTCCGGGGGATAAAACACACATTTACTAACATTGAAAAAATAATATAAAAAGATTATGTGTTAGTAAATGTGTGTTTTAGAACACAACATCCATCCAGATGGATCTCCAACAGATGAAAATTGATGGAAATGGACATTTAGTAGATATACCCCTGTTGTTTGCCTGACAAAGCGCACCTAGGGGCCAATTCAGTTATCCAGTACGTGGGCTGACCCTGGTACTGCTTGCTCCCAGCACATACTAAACCCCACAAGTAACCTACAGCTTAGTATAAAAACACAGCAATGTCTTACTTGGTGAAGGCATCCCAACAGTAGGCCCTCCGGGCGTTAGAATAGCCCATCCGCACACCTGACATGAGCGCCCCGTGCAGTATTACTGCTGCACATTTGTAGCGCGTGGCAAGGTCAACTGCCGGTGCTGTCCCAATGCTCTCTCCATACAGGATGATATTTTCCGCCGGGACTCCATATCTGTAGAGATAAAGCAGAAAAATTATCAAACTCCAATTACATCACTTCTATTGTGGTTCCTTATGGGAAACTTGTATATAAAGGCTGGATATCTGAACTAGGTAAATGACTGGATAACTTATATGAGTGATAGGCAGTGTATGTGTGGAACAGGACTACATAGGTTATGCACATTTACCTAGTTCCAGTCAGCTAGGAACACTAAGGAGCTAGGGGAGGGGAGCGTCCAGTCACATTGGAAGGAAACCCCTCTATGCTGCTAGATAGAATGGGGAGCCCAATAATGCAACATACTCTTACAGCACAGTACATATGGCAGTGCGTCCTATGAGGCAGGAGAGCAGAGGAAAGTGTCACCCCCTGCTTCTGCAGTAGTTACATCCTTTGGCTAAGACCCTATAATGCCAAAAATATATACCCACTGTCTTTATGTAAGCAAGTCCCAATACACCGATTACATTTATACTGTATAACCAGTTCATGCGGGGAGAGGAGTATATAAACTAATAGTAGCACAATACACAGCATATACATTCACCCTACGTAGTAAATAGTAGCCCTTACTGTAGCATATCCCCCACATACATACAGGACACCCATACACCACATGCAGGGTGTCAGACAGAGGCTGTGTGGGGGCTGGGGAAGACTCATACACCCCAATCATACATACCGGGTCCTCAGGGCGAGCCAAGCTGCCTCGATGTCTGCATATGCGTTCTTCTCGCTTGGCTTTCCGCTGCTCACCCCATAGCCGGAGTAGTCGTAGGAGAATATATTGCACTTGATCTTGGAGCCTAGGGCAAGGTAGCGTCTGCACATCTTGCCTAGGTCAACAGCACAGTCGTGAGAGTAGAGGAGTGTGTAGCGGCTCCCAGGTACGCAGCGGACGTACATACAGGCCAGGCTATTCCCCCGCTTGGTGGTACAGCGGAACATCTCTACAGCGTCCAGCTTCTGCTGGGAGTGTGGCCAGTTAGCCCCTTCTGATAGCTGCAGATTACATACGGGAGGTAGACAGATTGTGGGGTCCACCTGCTCATCCTGCGCCAGGTCCTGTGCTGGGGCTGCCTCAATCTCACGTAGCGTGTACGTAGGCTCCGGGGGGTGAAAGGCCAGTTTGGCAATAATGCAGTTCAGCCTCGGTGGGCAGCAAAAGATCGAAAACAGCCTCCTCCACGAGAGGCCGTACATCCTCAAAGAGGGGTGTTGGGCCCGGTCCTAACACTCTGGACACTGGGCAGTGATCTTATTATAATAGTTCTATATAAAATACTTAATATAGCTATTCTAATCTAATAGTAATAATTATAAATAAAAGCTTAACAGCTCTGATAAAGACGCGACTTCTCACACTGATGTCTGGGAAGCAACTATTCTATCTGAGTAACATCCAAGTGGATATGAGGTTATGACACGATTGTGACATCACAGACACTACCTGTCCCTGACCAGGGCTGCATTGTGACATCACAGACACTACCTGTCCCTGACCAGGGCTGCAGCCTCAGCACCCAGCTGTCATTGTTACTGTATATTACTAGATTAGAGATGTATTGGTCATTACTATAACGTTTGTACATAATGTTTATCTATAGAATAAATGTAGCACACACATACTGTATATGAAATGTCACCTGTGTGATTATGGCCAAATATGTAGTGTGTATGGCTCCCTGCGCCCCTCACTTCTCCAATATTCCCTGATTGCAGGTAATCACCGGAGGAGCGCACCAGCGCCTACTTCCATATATTACGCACCCATCCTTAGTCATGGCACATAATGATTACACGTTCCATATAACGCTATAGCATAACTGAGTCAGTACCAGTTATATTACAGCAATTCACATCGTTCCACTGTAATTTTTAGAACAATCCTAGAGGGCTTATTAACAATAGATTCCATGTATAGCACTCAACCTTTATATACATAATATTATTATAAGGGCCCGGTCTACAGTATCTATCTACAGTATTTATCTATATTCATATCTACAGTATCTATCTTCATATCTACAGTTATCTATCTATCTATCTATCTATCTATCTATCTATCTATCTATCTATCTATCTTCATATCTACAGTGTCTATCTATATTCATATCTACAGTATCTATCTATCTTCATATCTACAGTATCTATCTATCTATCTACAGTATCTATCTATCTTCATATCTACAGTATGTATCTATCTTCATATCTACAGTTTCTATCTATATTCATATCTACAGTATCTATCTGCATATATACAGTTATCTATCTATCTATCTATCTATCTATCTATCTATCTATCTATCTATCTATCTATCTATCTATCTATCTATCTTCATATCTACAGTATCTATCTATCTATCTATCTATCTATCTATCTATCTATCTATCTATCTTCATATTTACAGTTTCTATCTATGGCCCTCATTCCGAGTTGATCGCTCGCAAGGCGAATGTAGCAGAGTTACACACGCTAAGCCGCCGCCTACTGGGAGTGAATCTTAGCTTCTTAAATGTGCGACCGATGTATGCGCAATATTGCGATTACAAACGAGTTAGTAGTTTTTGAGTAGCTTCAGACTTACTCTGCCTGTGCGATCAGTTCAGTGCTTTTCGGTCCTGGCTGACGTCATAAACACACCCAGCGTTCGCCCAGGCACACCCACCGTTTCCCCGGCCACTCCTGCGTTTTCTCCGGAAACGGTAGCGTTTCCAGCCACACGCCCCTAAAACGCCGTGCATCCGCCCAGTAACACCCATTTCCTGTCAATCACAATGCGAACGTCGGAGCGATGAAAAAGCCGTGAGTAAACTTACTTTCTTCATAGTAAAGTTACTTGGCGCAGTCGCAGTGCGAACATTGCGCATGCGCACTAAGAGAATTCTCACTGCGATGCGATGAAAATCTCCGAGCGAACAACTCGGAATGAGGGCCAATATTCATATCTACAGTATCTATCTAAATTCATATGTCATACCCTACTGGTATCTGGTATGCAAGATCTGCAGTCACTGTGTATAGTACATCACACTTACTTTACCCCGGCTTGTCATGTGTTCAGGCACAGTTACCAGAGGGTCCCCTGAAGAATCAGGTCTTTAACTACAAGTACATTGTGGGTGTGGACTACAGGTGTCGGTGCAGCGCATAAAGAATTGGGCGCCAGCCCATCTCAGATAAACAGCATAAAGTTTATTTAAACATCAAACGGATATTTCAGGGATAACTTGTGAACACTCCTCCAGCACAAAGCATATCAGTTACAGTGGATCCCATATCAGGGCACCTCCTCCAGCGCATCGCTTAGTCGCAGCGGCATATTTATAGCGAACATCAGTACATACCAGGGCATTCTGTGACCAGTAGTGCTACACATCAGGTTGCCGTCTCTCTCTCTCTCTTACTTAGCGAGGATTCTTTTCCTTGGGGGCGCTTACTCACGCCGCGTGGCTTTCCGACCACTTCACCCAGATACCTCTCGAGATACTTTTCAATGGGGGGCGCTTACTCACGCCACGTGGCTTCCGACCACTTCACCCAGATACCTCTTGAGACTCACACCTTGAGTACACTTTTCTCCTGGCATCACCCTTTCACTGGATTCTGCATACTGCTGCTCTCACACTGCGATGTCTCCCTCTGTCAAATGCTTTGCTGTGGCTGGCATCACTCCCCACCTAAACATGTGGGGAGCCCTCACTGGGGCTACATCTTTCTGGTTAATCCACCACACTTCAGCTAGCTAAAACATGTGCTTCTCCTCACTGTCTGTCTGCTCTCTGCTCTGCTGCTCTCATTCTGTTGTAGCTGTGTTGTGTCTCACTGCAGGACAACCTTTTTATAACCTTGCATTCCCAGGGTCACATTCTAAATCTGGGATTTCCCGCTCTGTCTTTCCCGCTCTCAGTTTCCCGCTCTGAGTCTGCAAATGAGTGAGTCACGCCCTTTGCATTTTGCAGACTGATCTGTATTGCTATGAGCTGTGCTGTTAACTCCTTCTGTGCTGCAAGCTGTAGGCTGCTGGCACAGTGCTTATGCAACTCCAGCAAACATTTTACTTTTATTAAAGTCATGCTGGCACCTGTAGTGCCACAGTTGATTTGGGCTGCAGTTTCAGGGTATCACATGCACCCCTGCTGAAATCTTGCGTGTCCTCACGCAACAGCAGTTTTCAACATAACATATAATGACAGTACATGTGACAAACAAACAACAATCACATATTCAGGAAAACATGGCATGTCAAACATCACATTACATACAAATCACATATTCTGTTGCGGTTTTCAAACGAGTTACAGTCTAGAGTCACATGTGATAGTAAAATGTTCTAGACATCTTGTGGCAATTGCGCCAAACACAGAGAACCTGCCCTCGTCTCCCCCCACGTCTGGTTAATCCACCACACTTCAGCTAGCTAAAACATGTGCTTCTCCTCACTGTCTGTCTGCTCTCTGCTCTGCTGCTGCTGCTCTCATTCTGTTGTAGCTGTGTTGTGTCTCACTGCAGGACAACCTTTTTATAACCTTGCATTCCCAGGGTCACATTCTAAATCTGGGATTTCCCGCTCTGTCTTTCCCGCTCTGAGTCTGCAAATGAGTGAGTCATGCCCTTTGCATTTTGCAGACTGATCTGTATTGCTATGAGCTGTGCTGTTAACTCCTTCTGTGCTGCAAGCTGTAGGCTGCTGGCACAGTGCTTATGCAACTCCAGCAAACATTTTACTTTTATTAAAGTCATGCTGGCACCTGTAGTGCCACAGTTGATTTGGGCTGCAGTTTCAGGGTATCACATGCACCCCTGCTGAAATCTTGCGTGTCCTCACGCAACAGCAGTTTTCAACATAACATATAATGACAGTACATGTGACAAACAAACAACAATCACATATTCAGGAAAACATGGCATGTCAAACATCACATTACATACAAATCACATATTCTGTTGCGGTTTTCAAACGAGTTACAGTCTAGAGTCACATGTGATAGTAAAATGTTCTAGACATCTTGTGGCAATTGCGCCAAACACAGAGAACCTGCCCTCGTCTCCCCCCACGTCTGGTTAATCCACCACACTTCAGCTAGCTAAAACATGTGCTTCTCCTCACTGTCTGTCTGCTCTCTGCTCTGCTGCTGCTGCTCTCATTCTGTTGTAGCTGTGTTTGTCTCACTGCAGGACAACCTTTTTATAACCTTGCATTCCCAGGGTCACATTCTAAATCTGGGATTTCCCGCTCTGTCTTTCCCGCTCTCAGTTTCCCGCTCTGAGTCTGCAAATGAGTGAGTCATGCCCTTTGCATTTTGCAGACTGATCTGTATTGCTATGAGCTGTGCTGTTAACTCCTTCTGTGCTGCAAGCTGTAGGCTGCTGGCACAGTGCTTATGCAACTCCAGCAAACATTTTACTTTTATTAAAGTCATGCTGGCACCTGTAGTGCCACAGTTGATTTGGGCTGCAGTTTCAGGGTATCACACATATATACAGCTATCTATCTATCTATCTATCTATCTATCTATCTTCATATCTACAGTTCCACAGTATCCTATCTATCTATCTATCTATCTATCTATCTATCTATCTATCTATCTATCTATCTTCATATCTATAGTTTCTATCTATATTCATATCTACAGTATCTATCTTCATATCTACAGTTATCTATCTATCTATCTATCTATCTATCTATCTATCTATCTATCTGTCTTCATATCTACAATTTCTATCTATATTCATATCTACATTATCTATCTTCATATCTACAGTTATCTATCTATCTATCTATCTATCTATCTATCTATCTTCATATCTACAGTATCTATCTATCTATCTATCTATCTATCTATCTATCTATCTATCTATCTATCTATCTATCTATCTTCATATTTACAGTTTCTATCTATATTCATATCTACAGTATCTATCTAAATTCATATATACAGCTATCTATCTATCTATCTATCTATCTACCTATCTATCTTCATATCTACAGTTCCACAGTATCCTATCTATCTATCTATCTATCTATCTATCTATCTATCTATCTATCTATCTTCATATCTACAGTATTCTATCTATCTATATATCTATCTATCTTCATATCTACAGTATCCTATCTATCTATCTATCTATCTATCTATCTATCTATCTTCATATCTACAGTATTCTATCTATCTATATATCTATCTATCTTCATATCTACAGTATCCTATCTATCTATCTATCTATCTATCTATCTATCTATCTATCTATCTATATATAGTTTATATCTATATTCATATCTACAGTATCTATCTTCATATCTACAGTTATCTATCTATCTATCTATCTATCTATCTATCTATCTATCTGTCTTCATATCTACAGTTTCTATCTATATTCATATCTACATTATCTATCTTCATATCTACAGTTATCTATCTATCTATCTATCTATCTATCTATCTATCTATCTATCTATCTATCTATCTTCATATCTACAGTATCTATCTATCTATCTATCTATCTATCTATCTATCTATCTATCTATCTTCATATCTACAGTATCCGATCTATCTTACTATCTTCATATCTACAGTATCTATCTATCTATCTATCTATCTATCTTCATATCTACAGTCTCTATCTATCTATCTATCTATCTATCTATCTATCTATCTATCTATCTATCTTTCTTCATATCTACCATTTCTATCTATATTCATATCTACAGTATCTATCTATCTATCTATCTATCTATCTATCTATCTATCTATCTATCTATCTATCTAACTATCTTCATATCTACATTATCTATCTATCTATCTATCTATCTATCTATCTATCTATCTATCTATCTTCATATTTACAGTTTCTATCTATATTCATATTTACAGTTTCTATCTATCTATCTATCTATCTATCTATCTATCTATCTATCTATCTATCTTCATATCTACAGTTCTACAGTATTCTATCTATCTATCTATCTATCTATCTATCTATCTATCTATCTTCATATCTATCTATCTATCTATCTATCTATCTATCTATCTTCATATCTACAGTATCCTATCTATCTATCTATCTATCTATCTATCTATCTATCTATCTATCTATCTATCTATCTATCTATCTTCATATCTACAGTATCTATCTATCTATCTATCTATCTATCTATCTATCTATCTATCTAAATTGCTCTACTGTCTTAGCCTCTACCACCTCTGATGGGAGGCTAGTCCACTTGTCCAATACCCTTTCTGTGAAGTAATTTTTTCTCAAATTTCCCCTGAATCCCTCCCCCCATCCAAATGTAATAGCCTCTCCTCTGATAGTCTGACACAGGGAGGGGACTATCACCCCGATCTATAACAGTAGTATACAGTATCTGTATTAATCAGGAGTCTGTCTCCCCAGTTACTTATTGAATTTATTTAATCTCCATATACTCCAGGCAGGTGATAATTTCTGCCCTCAATAGAAGATCATTTATTTCACGGCCGCTTATTACAAACCTCTACTGAGAGATACCGCACTTACTGATACTAATATATCAGCAGTATATCACCCTGGCACCAGCCCCCTCCATCTAACTCTTATTAGGTAGCAGTTACATAAATATGCACATCAGTGTGATATCACGCACTAACGGTGGGGCAGATGTGGGGGTGCGGAGGCCTGCTCCAGGGCTTAGTAACTGCTGTTACTCCAGTCTATGTACATTTGGTAGGATGAATATGGTGCGTCATCTCACTTGTATAAATGCAGCACAGCAGATGAATACAGGGCCGTTTTTTCGTATGGGCTCAATGGGCTCTTGCCCAAGGGCCCCATGAGTATAAGGGCTCTAGGCTAATAGCTGAGGGTCCCCTCTTTCCAGGGGGTACCAGATTTTTGAAAATCGGCCCTAGGAAACCAGAGATATCCGACTTCAAAGCAGTGGTCCCCATCCAAGCCTGTTAGTTGCTCTTCCAAGCCAGATATCTTAGGTTCTGTCTGACATAGAGTTTTTCCGAGGGTATTCTCCAAATGCTGGGACTCTCCCCTTTCAGCGGACAATGGCAACTTGGCCCTACTATGCCCAGAACCAGAGATATCCGCCTTCAAGCAGATGGTCCCTGCTCCAGCTCCACACGCCTGGTATGCAGTTTTATATTTTCATTGGAGGACTGCTCTAGTTCCTGAACTCTGATCTACAAGTCCCTAGCACCTCCTGAAAGGTGGGTCTCTATAGTTTTTTATCCTATTAAAAGCTAAGAAATCTATTACCAGGAACTTGAGATATCTGCAGTCAAGCAAGCTGCCCTCCCACCAGAAAATGATAAATATTAAGCCGCACAACCATCCACTCCTCCGCTACGTATTAAACACCCCCTACCACCCTGAAAGTCATGTACCAGGGCCACTTCATCCAGCACAATGCCCCATTCTACAGTTTAGTGTTCTCCCTCCCGCCCCATCTGTGCAGTAAAGGAGTAATTAGCAGAAATTACTGCTCCAGGTTCTACATGCTTAGCGGAAGATAGATCACCCCGTACCGCCCGCGGGACATCAAAGTTGCCACTGATAGCACCCCCCACCCCTACTGTTCGAGGATGGATAGGGGCCCCAGTGCGTTGCTGTGCCCAGGGCCCCACACTACTGTTGAGACGGCCCTGGATGAATATAGTTATACAGATGCATATTTATACTAGTCCTAGTGGTATCTCTGTCAGTTATTCTATGGCAGGTCTAGATATTTTCCTTAGCAACTGTAGCTAACTGTAGTTCATATTCTTTTATTGGAGCTGTCTGTTCCTATGCACAATGGTTCTGCACCCGTACATCAGAACACAGCTATGGACAGTGAGGGATCCTGTGGCTTGGACAGATAATGTTGCTCAGCACACCTCTCCTCCTGAGATTATGTGATATTTGGCAACCTTCTATGGGGCCTATTTATCATTGTATATTCGCAGCTATATCCCCCATGCTTACAGCTTGTGTTCCTGAATGAGACAACGCTATGGAAAAATAACACAGACACCCTTGAGTTAGTTCAGATTGGTGTATTGTAAGAGAGCATTAGGCATTATATATATGTCAGATCCTGGATGTTAGCTCCCTGCAGTCCATGGTCGATATCTTTGACTGATGGATCTGATGGATCTATAATGCACCTAGGTGGAATGTGCCATCGAGAGGTCTCAGTCCCCCGGATTAGATGGTACTTGTACAGGGGCGGTGGTGGATTCATATATTGGGCAGCTCCTGAGAGATGAATTTCTGGAGTCTCACTAGATATTGCCTGTGCTTATGTAAATCCGTGTGCCCTCCTCCTTCCACCCAGAGAGGCTTTACAGCAGTTGGGCAGCGCTCATACATTGTCAGCCCATGGCAGAAGTCCACAACCGCATCTTTAGTCCCATGGATGATGAGTACCGGGCAGGTGACCTTGGAGATTTTGTCGATGCTGCAAAGGACATGATACAAAGGGATTATACAACAGAAACAGCATGGAGCTATCACACATGTAAAACGGCCACTAAACATATAGAATGGAAATAATGCATCAGGTAACATGCAGAGCTGCTCATGTAGAAGGTCACATACAGGACTTTGGCAGAGCAATGTTGGACAATGAATCTACTGTTAGTAATGAGCCCAGTGCAATCTATTGACCTAATAAGCCAAAGTCATGCACAAGACTTCAACTTGTTTCTGTTATACAATACAAATAGGATGAAAGAGGAATAGTGCCGTATTTCCCATTTATAAGCAGCTATGATATATTGGGAGTAAAACCGGTGCCAGAGGTAACTTATCTGGGGATCCAGTGTTTAAGTTCTGCAGAAGTAGCCTCAATGTTGTACACACTCCCGCTGCAGCTACGCCGGCTCCCGCAAACCGACAACTTGCTGCCTGTATGAGAAGACATTGGGGCGGCTGTAGTGAGGAGAGTGCGCAGACACCGGGGTCAATTGCTCACACAGGCAGAGCATTGCTCGCCAATGCGAGCATGCGAGATGAAGAGGGGCAGCAGTAGATGCAGGGTGTTACAAAACTGACAAGAGACACAGGGCCATAGCCCCCCAGAAAGGTTTCTGGTAGGGAATTATCCTGTTAGTTTTCTAATCAGAAAAGACTCATGTACTCTAATTGGATTAGCATTCGGTATAAGATGGGATGGGTTCAGTATGCTATCCCAGTGGTTGGGATACCGGTGGTCACATGACCGTCACCGGCATTCTGACATTGAAGATCGGTGGAGGGGGTAAGTGTTTTTACTCATACCTACCCTAACCTCCCGGGGGTGGCAGCTAGGGCTAACTCCCTGGGGGTGGTGGCTAGGGATAACCCTTGGGGGGTTGGCAGCTAGGGCTAAACCCCCCCAGTGCCTAACTCTAATCACCGCGGGCCCTAACACTAAAGCTCTCCACTATACTTACCTTCAGTGGTCGGTATTCCAGTGCCTGTGTACCAAGTGGTGTTGGCATTCCGGCGTCGGTCACATGACCGCCGGCACCCCGTCCATTGGAAAGCTGAAGACATCCCACTGGGATACACATACAAACTGATTGGGCCAACAGAGCTGGGGGTGTATTTACTAAAGTTCGATATTTATTAATTTCAAATTGAGAGAAATCAATCTAAATGGATGTTGCATTCCGGGGGATAAAACACACATTTACTAACATTGAAAAAATAATATAAAAAGATTATGTGTTAGTAAATGTGTGTTTTAGAACACAACATCCATCCAGATGGATCTCCAACAGATGAAAATTGATGGAAATGGACATTTAGTAGATATACCCCTGTTGTTTGCCTGACAAAGCGCACCTAGGGGCCAATTCAGTTATCCAGTACGTGGGCTGACCCTGGTACTGCTTGCTCCCAGCACATACTAAACCCCACAAGTAACCTACAGCTTAGTATAAAAACACAGCAATGTCTTACTTGGTGAAGGCATCCCAACAGTAGGCCCTCCGGGCGTTAGGATAGCCCATCCGCACACCTGACATGAGCGCCCCGTGCAGTATTACTGCTGCACATTTGTAGCGCGTGGCAAGGTCAACTGCCGGTGCTGTCCCAATGCTCTCTCCATACAGGATGATATTTTCCGCCGGGACTCCATATCTGTAGAGATAAAGCAGAAAAATTATCAAACTCCAATTACATCACTTCTATTGTGGTTCCTTATGGGAAACTTGTATATAAAGGCTGGATATCTGAACTAGGTAAATGACTGGATAACTTATATGAGTGATAGGCAGTGTATGTGTGGAACAGGACTACATAGGTTATGCACATTTACCTAGTTCCAGTCAGCTAGGAACACTAAGGAGCTAGGGGAGGGGAGCGTCCAGTCACATTGGAAGGAAACCCCTCTATGCTGCTAGATAGAATGGGGAGCCCAATAATGCAACATACTCTTACAGCACAGTACATATGGCAGTGCGTCCTATGAGGCAGGAGAGCAGAGGAAAGTGTCACCCCCTGCTTCTGCAGTAGTTACATCCTTTGGCTAAGACCCTATAATGCCAGCGATATATACCCACTGTCTTTATGTAAGCAAGTCCCAATACACCAATTACATTTATACTGTATAACCAGTTCATGCGGGGAGAGGAGTATATAAACTAATAGGAGCACAATACACAGCATATACATTCACCCTACGTAGTAAATAGTAGCCCTTAGTGTAGCATATCCCCCACATACATACAGGACACCCATACACCACATGCAGGGTGTCAGGCAGAGGCTGTGTGGGGGCTGGGGAAGACTCATACACCCCAATCATACATACCGGGTCCTCAGGGCGAGCCAAGCTGCCTCGATGTCTGCATATGCGTTCTTCTCGCTTGGCTTTCCGCTGCTCACCCCATAGCCGGAGTAGTCGTAGGAGAATATATTGCACTTGATCTTGGAGCCTAGGGCAAGGTAGCGTCTGCACATCTTGCCTAGGTCAACAGCACAGTCGTGAGAGTAGAGGAGTGTGTAGCGGCTCCCAGGGACGCAGCGGACGTACATACAGGCCAGGCTATTCCCCCGCTTGGTGGTACAGCGGAACATCTCTACAGCGTCCAGCTTCTGCTGGGAGTGTGGCCAGTTAGCCCCTTCTGATAGCTGCAGATTACATACGGGAGGTAGACAGATTGTGGGGTCCACCTGGTCATCCTGCGCCAGGTCCTGTGCTGGGGCTGCCTCAATCTCACGTAGCGTGTACGTAGGCTCCGGGGGGTAAAAGGCCAGTTTGGCAATAATGCAGTTCAGCCTCGGTGGGCAGCAAAAGATCGAAAACAGCCTCCTCCACGAGAGGCCGTACATCCTCAAAGAGGGGTGTTGGGCCTGGTCCTAACACTCTGGACACTGGGCAGTGATCTTATTATAATAGTTCTATATAAAATACTTAATATAGCTATTCTAATCTAATAGTAATAATTATAAATAAAAGCTTAACAGCTCTGATAAAGACGCGACTTCTCACACTGATGTCTGGGAAGCAACTATTCTCTCTGAGTAACATCCAAGTGGATATGAGGTTATGACACGATTGTGACATCACAGACACTACCTGTCCCTGACCAGGGCTGCATTGTGACATCACAGACACTACCTGTCCCTGACCAGGGCTGCAGCCTCAGCACCCAGCTGTCATTGTTACTGTATATTACTAGATTAGAGATGTATTGGTCATTACTATAACGTTTGTACATAATGTTTATCTATAGAATAAATGTAGCACACACATACTGTATATGAAATGTCACCTGTGTGATTATGGCCAAATATGTAGTGTGTATGGCTCCCTGCGCCCCTCACTTCTCCACCATTCCCTGATTGCAGGTAATCACCGGAGGAGCGCACCAGTGCCTACTTCCATATATTACGCACCCTTCCTTAGTCATGGCACATAATGATTACACGTTCCATATAACGCTATAGCATAACTGAGTCAGTACCAGTTATATTACAGCAATTCACATCGTTCCACTGTAATTTTTAGAACAATCCTAGAGGGCTTATTAACAATAGATTCCATGTATAGCACTCAACCTTTATATACATAATATTATTATAAGGGCCCGGTCTACAGTATCTATCTACAGTATTTATCTATATTCATATCTACAGTATCTATCTTCATATCTACAGTTATCTATCTATCTATCTATCTATCTATCTATCTATCTATCTATCTATCTTCATATCTACAGTGTCTATCTATATTCATATCTACAGTATCTTTCTATCTATCTATCTATCTATCTATCTATCTGTCTTCATATCTACAGTTTCTATCTATATTCATATCTACAGTATCTATCTTCATATCTACAGTTATCTATCTATCTATCTATCTATCTATCTATCTATCTATCTATCTATCTATCTTCATATCTACAGTATCTATCTATCTATCTATCTATCTATCTATCTATCTATCTATCTATCTATCTATCTATCTATCTATCTATCTTCATATTTACAGTTTCTATCTATATTCATATCTACAGTATCTATCTAAATTCATATATACAGCTATCTATCTATCTATCTATCTATCTATCTATCTATCTATCTATATATCTATCTTCATATCTACAGTTCCACAGTATCCTATCTATCTATCTATCTATCTATCTATCTATCTATCTATCTATCTACAGTATTCTATCTATATATCTGTCTATCTTCATATCTACAGTATCCTATCTATCTATCTATCTATCTATCTATCTATCTATCTATCTTCATATCTACAGTTTCTATCTATATTCATATCTACAGTATCTATCTTCATATCTACAGTTATCTATCTATCTATCTATCTGTGACGACATGTGATGACACAGCTGGCGCATCGTGTCGCTCAGTGATAAAAGACACGTGGTTACTTTCCTAGCCCTGGTCCTACACATGGACTTCACCAATTATTAATTATATGTTAGGCAATATTGTATTATATTGTATGATGTTATTGTTACAAGGGTACAGTTATGTTTTCGATGTATATATATGAATGTATTGGTTATTGTGTTATAGTTGTAAAATAATGTTCCCCCCATATGACTGCGCAGATAACCTGTGTGTTTGCTGTTGTGTAGATACAGCCAATCTCAGATGTCAGGCCATACACCCCCCTCATTCTTCCCCACACAATGGATTCCAGGCCACACAATCAGATTAAGTAAGGTTACTTTAGTTAACATCTATTGTGGCCTAGGGGACATGCCTGGGCATGTGAAACTGTTCTGGGGGTGTCGCCTTATTGTAGAAAAGACAAAGGTTTTATAATAGCAAACAGGGGAGGTGAGAGAGATCTGGAAGAGAAGGTGAGACTGTGGCAGGAGACTGACTAAGAAGTAATGTTCTGTCAGGAGTTCCAGGAGGGATTGTCGTGTAGAATTGGATCACAGAAGTGTGCTGAGCTGTTTATAACCCATTCTGTTCAATAAACCACTGTTGGTTTTTCATCTACCACCATGACTGAGTGATTTGGAACCCGGTATCCTCACATTTGGCGTCAGCGGTGGGATCACTCAAGACACCAGCAGAAAGGTATAAACCACAGCAGGCAATGGATTCCGCCCCGCTATGCTACCGTTACAGCAAGAAGGATCAACTACAGGACCTCTGTCGAGCAAGACGGATTGAGTTTAATACAGTGGATACCAAGGAATCCCTAATTGGAAAACTGGCTCAATGGGACGTTGAGCACCCTTGTGATAAGGAGGAAGAGGAGGATATGGTCGAGGCCTCAGCGGAGGAGACCAGTAATGGAACCAGGGCAGTGGAGCTTGTGGTTGGAAGTTTGTCAGCATATCGGCAGGCTGAGAAGCCGGATCTTTTATTTATAGTTTCCAAAATGCAGTACATTTGGGAGTACTGGAATGAAGCTCAGTGGGAAATCAGCAGGTGGAGAGTATCCAGCATACAGGACAAGTTGTGTCATCTTGGGAATGCGTTCATGCACTGCAGAAGTGAAGCAGCCACATGGAATCTGCTGGGGGAGCCAGAGTTTGAGGAATTCAGGGAGGAAGTGATCGCCACAGTGGCCCAAATGACACAAAGGATACAATATACAGAGACGGAAGAGCAAGTGCAGAGTAAATTGCCTTCCCGGACAGAGCCAGAAGAAGTGGCATTGGATCGGGGGCCCCTGGATACCCCAGCATGGTGAGGCCAGTGTTACAGGGTGGATGTGGAAAGGCACCACCTGCAACAGCTTCTCCCATACCCAAGGGAAGAAGTTGCCCAGTGGTCTATACGGAAGGAAGCACACGAACTGAAGACAGCAGTGAGCACAATCCAGGCACCCCAGGAGGAACTGCACTACAACTTCCCTTTTGCTGAGATGGAGGATGAGGACTTGGTGAGAGAGTGTCAAGAACTGTCTGCCCAGTATGTTACACTGGAAAAGGATGACCTTGACCAGGTGGATGCAAGGAAGCGCTGTCTGCAACCCGTTCTCTTCTCCCTGGGGGAATGTCACAGTGAAACACTCAGTGACCGGCATGAGCTGTGTTACAACTGGCCATTTGCAGGCTTGGAGGATATAGAAACCATCCCAGAGTGCCAGCGAGACATTGAGGAAGAAGTTGCCACTATCACCCGACCACCACTTCAGCAACAGAGCCTCCAAGGGAATCCTTCAGGTGAGCACCAACCAGTCCTGGCTACTGAGCCATTTACAGTGTTGTGTTTGGGGGAGGCTACTGAAAATGAGAAGGGAGTGGGGTCTGTCATCCAAACACCCCAGGAGAAGATGCACTATGCCTTCCCATTGGCAGAGGTGGAAGAGGAGATCTCTGCGAGGGCAGCAGTAGGTGGTAATGTCCCAACTATAAGCATGGCTAGTGCAGACAGTGTCTCACTTCAGGCTGATCAGCATATTCGGCTGAGGGAGGCCTATTGTGAAGCTATGTTCATGGCTGCCCCAGTTATTTTATCAGAAAAGGATGTTCAGGAAGGGCCCAGTGTATCTCCAGCAATTGTATCTCTCCCAGAAGATTCTGGAGGTCTGTTCTCATTCAGTGAACTTGATGGTAAGGAGCTGCAGTCTGAATGCCAGAATCTTCCCTGTGACTCAGAGAAAATCCAGGGATCAGACCTGGTGAAAATAGCATCAGCTCAGGAACTGGAAGGGAACATGTTGCTCTACTCTAGGGCACCTGAATGTGTTTTGGACTGGCATTGTGTGCAAGGTGAAATGACTGACTCTAACCAGGACAATGGTGGTCAGCCAGTACATGTAGCAGTGAATGGAGAAGGTAATGCCACTGTCCCGGTGAACCTACATCCATGTTCCAGTACAACGATGGTCGAGTTGGTGGATACACACAAGGAAGCTGAGCAGATTGTACTCCAGGCCAAAGCATACAAGACTCAGAGTAGGATCCCACAAGTTACCCAGCTAGCCAGGCTGGAGGAAGCATTTACCCAGGATAGCACAGAAGAAACTTCTGGCATGAAGGAATCCCCATTGTGCCCTGACAATTACCATACCCGTGGTTCATGTTTGGGGGAGGGAAGTCACTGTCCTGATGCACCAGAGGTGATGGAAGTGGGGTTCCCAGGGAATACATGGTTGGGGAGGGAGAGTGAGGGCCCCAGAGATCAGATTTTGTTTATGGAGGAAAATTGTGACTATCTGAAATGTGAGGTTACCCAGTTGGGTGTAGGGGAATTATTAGGTCCCCAGGTGCAGTTATTGGACTTACTGAATTATACTGTTGCACATGCTGTTACCCCAACCCAGCGGCTGTCTACAAAGGGGACTTTGATTAATGTATTTGGATGGGACACCGGGGGGAAATACAAGAACTATGGACTGCTGATCACGTTTCCACCGGACCCTGGTAAGACTGCATTGATTTATGTACTGTGGGCCACACACCCACCAGACCGGGGAAAGAAATTCCCACACAAGCCTCATGACAATTACCACAGACTTTGGACCTGGGACGCTGGTGGGCTCCGTACAAACTGTAAAATGCTATTCACAAAAACCACCAGACCCACAAGAGAAACCAGCCAGTCATTGTTATGATGGGGCACAGACTGTCTGAGGTAGAAGAGCATCACTGCGCTCAGCAAGCTTAAGCTACTTAGGACACAGGGCGAGAAAGTAGGGGAAGGTAATGTGACGACATGTGATGACACAGCTGGCGCATCGTGTCGCTCAGTGATAAAAGATACGTGGTTACTTTCCTAGCCCTGGTCCTACACATGGACTTCACCAATTATTAATTATATGTTAGGCAATATTGTATTATATTGTATGATGTTATTGTTACAAGGGTACAGTTATGTTTTCGATGTATATATATGAATGTATTGGTTATTGTGTTATAGTTGTAAAATAATGTTCCCCCCATATGACTGCGCAGATAACCTGTGTGTTTGCTGTTGTGTAGATACAGCCAGTCTCAGATGTCAGGCCATACACCCCCCTCATTCTTCCCCACACAATGGATTCCAGGCCACACAATCAGATTAAGTAAAGTTACTTTAGTTAACATCTATTGTGGCCTAGGGGACATGCCTGGGCATGTGAAACTGTTCTGGGGGTGTCGCCTTCTTGTAGAAAAGACAAAGGTTTGATAATAGCAAACAGGGGAGGTGAGAGAGATCTGGAAGAGAAGGTGAGACAGTGGCAGGAGACTGACTAAGAAGTAATGTTCTGTCAGGAGTTCCAGGAGGGATTGTCGTGTAGAATTGGATCACAGAAGTGTGCTGAGCTGTTTATAACCCATTCTGTTCAATAAACCACTGTTGGTTTTTCATCTACCACCATGACTGAGTGATTTGGAACCCGGTATCCTCACACTATCTATCTATCTGTCTTCATATCTACAGTTTCTATCTATATTCATATCTACAGTATCTATCTTCATATCTACAGTTACCTATCTATCTATCTATCTATCTATCTATCTATCTATCTATCTATCTATCTATCTGTCTATCTTCATATCTACAGTATCTATCTTCATATCTACAGTATCCTATCTATCTTACTATCTTCATATCTACAGTATCTATCTATCTCTCTATCTATCTATCTTCATATCTACAGTCTCTATATCTATCTATCTATCTATCTATCTATCTATCTATCTATCTGTCTATCTATCTATCTATCTATCTATCTTTCTTCATATCTACAATTTCTATCTATATTCATATCTACAGTATCTATCTTCATATCTACAGTTATCTATCTATCTATCTATCTATCTATCTATCTATCTATCTATCTATCTTCATATCTACATTATCTATCTATCTATCTATCTATCTATCTATCTATCTATCTATCTATCTATCTATCTATCTTCATATTTACAGTTTCTATCTATATTCATATTTACAGTTTCTATCTATCTATCTATCTATCTATCTATATATCTATCTATCTATCTATCTATCTATCTTCCTTCATATCTACAGTTCTACAGTATTCTATCTATCTATCTATCTATCTATCTATCTATCTATCTATCTATCTATCTATCTATCTATCTATCTATCTTCATATCTACAGTATCCTATCTATCTATCTATCTATCTATCTATCTATCTATCTATCTATCTATCTATCTATCTATCTAAAAGAAAGATACGGCACTCCAGGACTAATATAACATGCCTAAAGGCAGCAAAAAATAAAGCTGACGGCGCAGCCTGTTGTGTCAACGTTTCATTTAATTTCTTAAATTTCGTCAGGACAGTATCAAATACAAAACAAAACCGCTTACCTTAAGTACATACACCACATACATATTAATCCACGCAGCACGTGCGGGTCCTGGACGGGGACTAGTGACGTCACGGTCAAGCGACGTGCGCCCTACGGCGCCGTTGTCATAGTAACCCGTCTGAGTTAGCCGCACCAGTGCTGAGAGTATAAAATCAAATCATAATCAAAAAACACACATAAACACAATACAGACATGTGTCCAACACCTTAAAGGAAAAAAATATAAAAATATAAATCAAATCCACAATATGATGAGAGCTGAGCATAACATAATTATGTGGATAACCAGTATAAACTGATACCTTAAAGTTATCCCAGTAATTGTATATATAAAGAGACCAAGCGGTCCCAATTCTCTTATGGTAAACACATAATGGGGATATCCCCCAATATAGACCAGAACTCATGAATATAATAGGAGTACAAATTCCCACTAGGATTGCATGCTTGGGTTTAAGAGAAAGAGATCCCTGTCTAGCTCGAACATGAAGATGTTAGCCAGAGATGGCCCGACACAAGACCCCATCGCACAACCCCGTTGCTGGACGTACCATTGTCGGTCGAATAGGAAATAGTTCCTAGTAAGGGACAGCATTAATAACTCACAGAAGAAGTCAATGTCTGGACCTCTGTAGGCCATATTCCCAGTCAGGAATCTGCGGACTGCTTGTACTCCCCGGTTGTGGGGAATGTTGGTATATAATGATATTACATCCAACGTGCATAAGAAGCATCCCTTCGGCAAAGTCGGTAAATCTGCCAATTTCCTAAGAAATGTGGACGAATCCTTAAGGTAAGTCGGTTAATCCTGGATGAGTTCCTGTAAGAAACTATCTAGATATTGTGAAATGATATAGTAGATGGAGTCCCGGGCACTGATAATGGGGCGTCCGGGTGGATGTGTGGAGTTCTTATGCAGCTTTGGGATTGAGTATAACACTGGAGTTTTCGGGTGGTCTGTGGCTAATGCCTGACAAACTTTGTCAGTAATAAAACCACTCAGAGTTGCTTCATGTAGAACCGCATCCAGTTCCTTCTTGAATGATACAGCCTTTAGGCATGTTATATTAGTCCTGGAGTGCCGTATCTTTCTTTTGGACTGTCTCATTGCTTACTGGCACCTAGGCACTGCATACCTGGTTGGAACATAGGAGTGCCAGTCCTTGCTTTGGTCTGTGTATTGTGGGGGGTAAGTGCTGTGGTCCGTTTTGCAAGCGACGGACACAACCCCCCTCCACTCTTTTGACAAGGCACCCTAAAATTATTTCCAGGATACAGATTGTCTTCTTCTTTATTATTATTTTTCTATTTTTTTTCACACATTTTTTATCACAAAGTTTTTTTTGGTGATATCTCCAATATGGCAACGGGCACTGAGCAACCAAGCACCAGTGGCTATAGGAATGTGCCTCTACCTCCTGGAGAAATGCTCTCTCTCTCAGAAAGTGAAGCCGAGGGTATTTTGTTTCCTGAAATTACTGATACCCCTGATATTTCCATGCCCAATAGACAATTGTTTTTCAAGCTACTTAAACTAAAAAAGAAGGAAATTGATTATTTTCTCCATGGTTCCACTCTCAGTGATTACTACCGTAAGAAATTGATTCCTAGGGGCTTCAGGATTAAGAACACCCCCACCATCGGTAAATTCAATCCGGAGTTTTGCCGACGGTGGGTGGCTGTCCTGAACAAATGCAGCTTTGATCTGCTCCTATTAGTGATTGAAGAGTCCCAGCGTGAATTAACCCGTATTAAGGCTGGATGCGGTTCTACATGAAGCAACTCTGAGTGGTTTTATTACTGACAAAGTTTGTCAGGCATTATCCACAGACCACCCGAAAACTCCAGTGTTATACTCAATCCCAAAGCTGCATAAGAACTCCACACATCCACCCGGACGCCCCATTATCAGTGCCCGGGACTCCATCTACTATATCATTTCACAATATCTAGATAGTTTCTTACAGGAACTCATCCAGGATCAACCGACTTACCTTAAGGATTCGTCCACATTTCTTAGGAAATTGGCAGATTTACCGACTTTGCCGAAGGGATGCTTCTTATGCACGTTGGATGTAATATCATTATATACCAACATTCCCCACAACCGGGGAGTACAAGCAGTCCGCAGATTCCTGACGGGGAATATGGCCTACAGAGGTCCAGACATTGACTTCTTCTGTGAGTTATTAATGCTGTCCCTTACTAGGAACTATTTCCTATTCGACCGACAATGGTACGTCCAGCAACGGGGTTGTGCGATGGGGTCTTGTGTCGGGCCATCTCTGGCTAACATCTTCATGTTCGAGCTAGACAGGGATCTCTTTCTCTTAAACCCAAGCATGCAATCCAGAATCTTGTATTTAACTCGATACATAGATGACCTGTTCATCATCTGGTCAGGCACCAGCCTAGAATTCACATCGGCGATGCAACAAATAAACGAGATGGATGCTGACATACAATTTACCTACCAAATAAGTGACACAGTGGTCCAATATTTGGATGTAGAAGTGTCTTTACAAGATGGGCATATAGCCACAGACCTCTATAAGAAACCCACGGACCGTAACACAATATTGAGGGCCGACAGCCAACATCCAGGCTTCGTTACAGGTAGCTTACCGAAATCACAGTTCCTACGAGCTGTTCGCACTTGTGACACTCTTGCGAAGGCGGAAAAGCGCATAGACATGATGATACAGGACTTTGTGGTCCAGGGGTACGATGTTACTCAACTACGAACAATTAAGGAGCAAGTGCTAAATATTCAGAGACAAGAACTTCTTGCTATTAAGACATCAAGCCATAAAAATGACAACAGAATACCATTCGTACAGGAATATCATCCTTTCAACCAGCAAAATATGCAGATGGGTAAAAGTTTATGGCCCGTACTTACCGCTGACCCTGACCTTAAATCCATCAAACATTGCAAGCTTATGCCCAGCTATAAACGCAAACGTAATCTCCGTGATATTTTAGTCAGAAATGATATCTCTCATATGGAAAATACCACTCAAAGGACTTTCTTATCACGACAACCGGGGTGCTACAAGTGCTTGGGCTGCACCACCTGTAGATCCATGGAATGTGGTTCTACTTTTAGTCATCCACATTCGGGCAAGCAAATTCGTATTAAACATATCTTGTCCTGTCAAAGTACATTTGTAATCTATTACATCAAGTGTCCATGTGGACTACTCTACATCGGTAATACCATCCGCCAATTCAAGGAAAGAATGGCATTACATCGCCAAGCCATCCGCTCGGCACTGGAGGGTACCCATCAAGAACAGCCGGTAGCCCGACATTTCCGTGAGGCCAAGCACCCCCTGGCCAGTTTGCGACACAAAATCATTGACCATGTTCCCTGTGACATCCGAGGGGGGGATCGAGGAGCAGTGTTATTTACGCAAGGAAGCCCGTTGGATCTTCGAACTACGGACTTTGGCCCCTTATGGGCTTAATGAATCCAATAATTTAGGTTGTTTTTTGTAAATTTTTTCCTGTTTTGACATCATGAGAAATTTTCTGAAGCTTTGTGTCTTATATATATATCTCCAGTTATTGTATTTTTAATATATCCTGTAGGGTTGGTGGCCTTCTGTAGTTCCTTAATAGTTATCTGGTACTAGTGGGAATTTGTACTCCTATTATATTCATGAGTTCTGGTCTATATTGGGGGATATCCCCATTATGTGTTTACCATAAGAGAATTGGGACCGCTTGGTCTCTTTATATATACAATTACTGGGATAACTTTAAGGTATCAGTTTATACTGGTTATCCACATAATTATGTTATGCTCAGCTCTCATCATATTGTGGATTTGATTTATATTTTTATATTTTTTTCCTTTAAGGTGTTGGACACATGTCTGTATTGTGTTTATGTGTGTTTTTTGATTATGATTTGTTTTTATACTCTCAGCACTGGTGCGGCTAACTCAGACGGGTTACTATGACAACGGCGCCGGAGGGCGCACGTCGCTTGACCGTGACGTCACTAGTCCCCGTCCAGGACCCGCACGTGCTGCGTGGAATAATCTGTATGTGGTGTATGTACTTAAGGTAAGCGGTTTTGTTTTGTATTTGATACTGTCCTGACGAAATTTAAGAAATTAAATGAAACGTTGACACAACAGGCTGGGCCGTCAGCTTTATTTTTTGCTGCCTTTAGGCATGTTATATTAGTCCTGGAGTGCCGTATCTTTCTTTTGGACTGTCTCATTGCTTACTGGCACCTAGGCACTGCATACCTGGTTGGAACATAGGAGTGCCAGTCCTTGCTTTGGTCTATCTATCTATCTATCTATCTATCTATCTATCTATCTATCTATCTATCTATCTATCTATCTATCTATCTTCATATCTACAGTATCTATCTATCTATCTATCTATCTATCTATCTATCTATCTATCTATCTATCTATCTATCTATCTTCATATCTACAGTTTCTATCTATATTCATATCTACAGTATCTATCTTCATATGTACAGTTATCTATCTATCTATCTATCTATCTATCTATCTATCTATCTATCTATCTATCTATCTATCTATCTAAATTGCTCTACTGTCTTAGCCTCTACCACCTCTGATGGGAGGCTAGTCCACTTGTCCAATACCCTTTCTGTGAAGTAATTTTTTCTCAAATTTCCCCTGAATCCCTCCCCCCATCCAAATGTAATAGCCTCTCCTCTGATAGTCTGACACAGGGAGGGGACTATCACCCCGATCTATAACAGTAGTATACAGTATCTGTATTAATCAGGAGTCTGTCTCCCCAGTTACTTATTGAATTTATTTAATCTCCATATACTCCAGGCAGGTGATAATTTCTGCCCTCAATAGAAGATCATTTATTTCACGGCCGCTTATTACAAACCTCTACTGAGAGATACCGCACTTACTGATACTAATATATCAGCAGTATATCACCCTGGCACCAGCCCCCTCCATCTAACTCTTATTAGGTAGCAGTTACATAAATATGCACATCAGTGTGATATCACGCACTAACGGTGGGGCAGATGTGGGGGTGCGGAGGCCTGCTCCAGGGCTTAGTAACTGCTGTTACTCCAGTCTATGTACATTTGGTAGGATGAATATGGTGCGTCATCTCACTTGTATAAATGCAGCACAGCAGATGAAAACACGGCCGTTTTTTCGTATGGGCTCAATGGGCTCTTGCCCAAGGGCCCCATGAGTATAAGGGCTCCAGGCTAATAGCTGAGGGTCCCCTCTTTCCAGGGGTACCAGATTTTTGAAAATCGGCCCTAGGAAACCAGAGATATCCGACTTCAAAGCAGTGGTCCCCATCCAAGCCTGTTAGTTGCTCTTCCAAGCCAGATATCTTAGGTTCTGTCTGACATAGAGTTTTTCCGAGGGTATTCTCCAAATGCTGGGACTCTCCCCTTTCAGCGGACAATGGCAACTTGGCCCTACTATGCCCAGAACCAGAGATATCCGCCTTCAAGCAGATGGTCCCTGCTCCAGTTCCACACGCCTGGTATGCAGTTTTAGATTTTCATTGGAGGACTGCTCTAGTTCCTGAACTCTGATCTACAAGTCCCTAGCACCTCCTGAAAGGTGGGTCTCTATAGTTTTTTTATCCTATTAAAAGCTAAGAAATCTATTACCAGGAACTTGAGATATCTGCAGTCAAGCAAGCTGCCCTCCCACCAGAAAATGATAAATATTAAGCCGCACAACCATCCACTCCTCCGCTACGTATTAAACACCCCCTACCACCCTGAAAGTCATGTACCAGGGCCACTTTATCCAGCACAATGCCCCATTCTACAGTTTAGTGTTCTCCCTCCCGCCCCATCTGTGCAGTAAAGGAGTAATTAGCAGAAATTACTGCTCCAGGTTCTACATGCTTAGCGGAAGATAGATCACCCCGTACCGCCCGCAGGACATCAAAGTTGCCACTGATAGCACCCCCCACCCCTACTGTTGGAGGATGGATAGGGGCCCCAGTGCGTTGCTGTGCCCAGGGGCCCACACTACTGTTAAGACGGCCCTGGATGAATATAGTTATACAGATGCATATTTATACTAGTCCTAGTGGTATCTCTGTCAGTTATTCTATGGCAGGTCTAGATATTTTCCTTAGCAACTGTAGCTAACTGTAGTTCATATTCTTTTATTGGAGCTGTCTGTTCCTATGCACAATGGTTCTGCACCCGTACATCAGAACACAGCTATGGACAGTGAGGGATCCTGTGGCTTGGACAGATAATGTTGCTCAGCACACCTCTCCTCCTGAGATTATGTGATATTTGGCAACCTTCTATGGGGCCTATTTATCATTGTATATTCGCAGCTATATCCCCCATGCTTACAGCTTGTGTTCCTGAATGAGACAACGCTATGGAAAAATAACACAGACACCCTTGAGTTAGTTCAGATTGGTGTATTGTAAGAGAGCATTAGGCATTATATATATGTCAGATCCTGGATGTTAGCTCCCTGCAGTCCATGGTCGATATCTTTGACTGATGGATCTGATGGATCTATAATGCACCTAGGTGGAATGTGCCATCGAGAGGTCTCAGTCCCCCGGATTAGATGGTACTTGTACAGGGGCGGTGGTGGATTCATATATTGGGCAGCTCCTGAGAGATGAATTTCTGGAGTCTCACTAGATATTGCCTGTGCTTATGTAAATCCGTGTGCCCTCCTCCTTCCACCCAGAGAGGCTTTACAGCAGTTGGGCAGCGCTCATACATTGTCAGCCCATGGCAGAAGTCCACAACCGCATCTTTAGTCCCATGGATGATGAGTACCGGGCAGGTGACCTTGGAGATTTTGTCGATGCTGCAAAGGACATGATACAAAGGGATTATACAACAGAAACAGCATGGAGCTATCACACATGTAAAACGGACACTAAACATATAGAATGGAAATAATGCATCAGGTAACATGCAGAGCTGCTCATGTAGAAGGTCACATACAGGACTTTGGCAGAGCAATGTTGGACAATGAATCTACTGTTAGTAATGAGCCCAGTGCAATCTATTGACCTAATAAGCCAAAGTCATGCACAAGACTTCAACTTGTTTCTGTTATACAATACAAATAGGATGAAAGAGGAATAGTGCCGTATTTCCCATTTATAAGCAGCTATGATATATTGGGAGTAAAACCGGTGCCAGAGGTAACTTATCTGGGGATCCAGTGTTTAAGTTCTGCAGAAGTAGCCTCAATGTTGTACACACTCCCGCTGCAGCTACGCCGGCTCCCGCAAACCGACAACTTGCTGCCTGTATGAGAAGACATTGGGGCGGCTGTAGTGAGAAGAGTGCGCAGACACCGGGGTCAATTGCTCACACAGGCAGAGCATTGCTCGCCAATGCGAGCATGCGAGATGAAGAGGGGCAGCAGTAGATGCAGGGTGTTACAAAACTGACAAGAGACACAGGGCCATAGCCCCCCAGAAAGGTTTCTGGTAGGGAATTATCCTGTTAGTTTTCCAATCAGAAAAGACTCATGTACTCTAATTGGATTAGCAATCGGTATAAGATGGGATGGGTTCAGTATGCTATCCCAGTGGTTGGGATACCGGTGGTCACATGACCGTCACCGGCATTCTGACATTGAAGATCGGTGGAGGGGGTAAGTGTTTTTACTCATCCCTACCCTAACCTCCCGGGGGTGGCAGCTAGGGCTAACTCCCTGGGGGTGGTGGCTAGGGATAACCCTTGGGGGGTTGGCAGCTAGGGCTAAACCCCCCCAGTGCCTAACTCTAATCACCGCGGGCCCTAACACTAAAGCTCTCCACTATACTTACCTTCAGTGGTCGGTATTCCAGTGCCTGTGTACCAAGTGGTGTTGGCATTCCGGCGTCGGTCACATGACCGCCGGCACCCCGTCCATTGGAATGCTGAAGACATCCCACTGGGATACACATACAAACTGATTGGGCCAACAGAGCTGGGGGTGTATTTACTAAAGTTCGATATTTATTAATTTCAAATTGAGAGAAATCAATCTAAATGGATGTTGCATTCCGGGGGATAAAACACACATTTACTAACATTGAAAAAATAATATAAAAAGATTATGTGTTAGTAAATGTGTGTTTTAGAACACAACATCCATCCAGATGGATCTCCAACAGATGAAAATTGATGGAAATGGACATTTAGTAGATATACCCCTGTTGTTTGCCTGACAAAGCGCACCTAGGGGCCAATTCAGTTATCCAGTACGTGGGCTGACCCTGGTACTGCTTGCTCCCAGCACATACTAAACCCCACAAGTAACCTACAGCTTAGTATAAAAACACAGCAATGTCTTACTTGGTGAAGGCATCCCAACAGTAGGCCCTCCGGGCGTTAGAATAGCCCATCCGCACACCTGACATGAGCGCCCCGTGCAGTATTACTGCTGCACATTTGTAGCGCGTGGCAAGGTCAACTGCCGGTGCTGTCCCAATGCTCTCTCCATACAGGATGATATTTTCCGCCGGGACTCCATATCTGTAGAGATAAAGCAGAAAAATTATCAAACTCCAATTACATCACTTCTATTGTGGTTCCTTATGGGAAACTTGTATATAAAGGCTGGATATCTGAACTAGGTAAATGACTGGATAACTTATATGAGTGATAGGCAGTGTATGTGTGGAACAGGACTACATAGGTTATGCACATTTACCTAGTTCCAGTCAGCTAGGAACACTAAGGAGCTAGGGGAGGGGAGCGTCCAGTCACATTGGAAGGAAACCCCTCTATGCTGCTAGATAGAATGGGGAGCCCAATAATGCAACATACTCTTACAGCACAGTACATATGGCAGTGCGTCCTATGAGGCAGGAGAGCAGAGGAAAGTGTCACCCCCTGCTTCTGCAGTAGTTACATCCTTTGGCTAAGACCCTATAATGCCAAAAATATATACCCACTGTCTTTATGTAAGCAAGTCCCAATACACCGATTACATTTATACTGTATAACCAGTTCATGCGGGGAGAGGAGTATATAAACTAATAGTAGCACAATACACAGCATATACATTCACCCTACGTAGTAAATAGTAGCCCTTACTGTAGCATATCCCCCACATACATACAGGACACCCATACACCACATGCAGGGTGTCAGACAGAGGCTGTGTGGGGGCTGGGGAAGACTCATACACCCCAATCATACATACCGGGTCCTCAGGGCGAGCCAAGCTGCCTCGATGTCTGCATATGCGTTCTTCTCGCTTGGCTTTCCGCTGCTCACCCCATAGCCGGAGTAGTCGTAGGAGAATATATTGCACTTGATCTTGGAGCCTAGGGCAAGGTAGCGTCTGCACATCTTGCCTAGGTCAACAGCACAGTCGTGAGAGTAGAGGAGTGTGTAGCGGCTCCCAGGTACGCAGCGGACGTACATACAGGCCAGGCTATTCCCCCGCTTGGTGGTACAGCGGAACATCTCTACAGCGTCCAGCTTCTGCTGGGAGTGTGGCCAGTTAGCCCCTTCTGATAGCTGCAGATTACATACGGGAGGTAGACAGATTGTGGGGTCCACCTGCTCATCCTGCGCCAGGTCCTGTGCTGGGGCTGCCTCAATCTCACGTAGCGTGTACGTAGGCTCTGGGGGGTGAAAGGCCAGTTTGGCAATAATGCAGTTCAGCCTCGGTGGGCAGCAAAAGATCGAAAACAGCCTCCTCCACGAGAGGCCGTACATCCTCAAAGAGGGGTGTTGGGCCCGGTCCTAACACTCTGGACACTGGGCAGTGATCTTATTATAATAGTTCTATATAAAATACTTAATATAGCTATTCTAATCTAATAGTAATAATTATAAATAAAAGCTTAACAGCTCTGATAAAGACGCGACTTCTCACACTGATGTCTGGGAAGCAACTATTCTATCTGAGTAACATCCAAGTGGATATGAGGTTATGACACGATTGTGACATCACAGACACTACCTGTCCCTGACCAGGGCTGCAGCCTCAGCACCCAGCTGTCATTGTTACTGTATATTACTAGATTAGAGATGTATTGGTCATTACTATAACGTTTGTACATAATGTTTATCTATAGAATAAATGTAGCACACACATACTGTATATGAAATGTCACCTGTGTGATTATGGCCAAATATGTAGTGTGTATGGCTCCCTGCGCCCCTCACTTCTCCAATATTCCCTGATTGCAGGTAATCACCGGAGGAGCGCACCAGCGCCTACTTCCATATATTACGCACCCATCCTTAGTCATGGCACATAATGATTACACGTTCCATATAACGCTATAGCATAACTGAGTCAGTACCAGTTATATTACAGCAATTCACATCGTTCCACTGTAATTTTTAGAACAATCCTAGAGGGCTTATTAACAATAGATTCCATGTATAGCACTCAACCTTTATATACATAATATTATTATAAGGGCCCGGTCTACAGTATCTATCTACAGTATTTATCTATATTCATATCTACAGTATCTATCTTCATATCTACAGTTATCTATCTATCTATCTATCTATCTTCATATCTACAGTGTCTATCTATATTCATATCTACAGTATCTATCTATCTTCATATCTACAGTATCTATCTATCTTCATATCTACAGTATGTATCTATCTTCATATCTACAGTTTCTATCTATATTCATATCTACAGTATCTATCTGCATATATACAGTTATCTATCTATCTATCTATCTATCTATCTATCTATCTATCTATCTATCTATCTATCTATCTATCTTCATATCTACAGTATCTATCTATCTATCTATCTATCTATCTTCATATTTACAGTTTCTATCTATATTCATATCTACAGTATCTATCTAAATTCATATGTCATACCCTACTGGTATCTGGTATGCAAGATCTGCAGTCACTGTGTATAGTACATCACACTTACTTTACCCCGGCTTGTCATGTGTTCAGGCACAGTTACCAGAGGGTCCCCTGAAGAATCAGGTCTTTAACTACAAGTACATTGTGGGTGTGGACTACAGGTGTCGGTGCAGCGCATAAAGAATTGGGCGCCAGCCCATCTCAGATAAACAGCATAAAGTTTATTTAAACATCAAACGGATATTTCAGGGATAACTTGTGAACACTCCTCCAGCACAAAGCATATCAGTTACAGTGGATCCCATATCAGGGCACCTCCTCCAGCGCATCGCTTAGTCGCAGCGGCATATTTATAGCGAACATCAGTACATACCAGGGCATTCTGTGACCAGTAGTGCTACACATCAGGTTGCCGTCTCTCTCTCTCTCTTACTTAGCGAGGATTCTTTTCCTTGGGGGCGCTTACTCACGCCGCGTGGCTTTCCGACCACTTCACCCAGATACCTCTCGAGATACTTTTCAATGGGGGGCGCTTACTCACGCCACGTGGCTTCCGACCACTTCACCCAGATACCTCTTGAGACTCACACCTTGAGTACACTTTTCTCCTGGCATCACCCTTTCACTGGATTCTGCATACTGCTGCTCTCACACTGCGATGTCTCCCTCTGTCAAATGCTTTGCTGTGGCTGGCATCACTCCCCACCTAAACATGTGGGGAGCCCTCACTGGGGCTACATCTTTCTGGTTAATCCACCACACTTCAGCTAGCTAAAACATGTGCTTCTCCTCACTGTCTGTCTGCTCTCTGCTCTGCTGCTCTCATTCAGTTGTAGCTGTGTTGTGTCTCACTGCAGGACAACCTTTTTATAACCTTGCATTCCCAGGGTCACATTCTAAATCTGGGATTTCCCGCTCTGTCTTTCCCGCTCTCAGTTTCCCGCTCTGAGTCTGCAAATGAGTGAGTCACGCCCTTTGCATTTTGCAGACTGATCTGTATTGCTATGAGCTGTGCTGTTAACTCCTTCTGTGCTGCAAGCTGTAGGCTGCTGGCACAGTGCTTATGCAACTCCAGCAAACATTTTACTTTTATTAAAGTCATGCTGGCACCTGTAGTGCCACAGTTGATTTGGGCTGCAGTTTCAGGGTATCACATGCACCCCTGCTGAAATCTTGCGTGTCCTCACGCAACAGCAGTTTTCAACATAACATATAATGACAGTACATGTGACAAACAAACAACAATCACATATTCAGGAAAACATGGCATGTCAAACATCACATTACATACAAATCACATATTCTGTTGCGGTTTTCAAACGAGTTACAGTCTAGAGTCACATGTGATAGTAAAATGTTCTAGACATCTTGTGGCAATTGCGCCAAACACAGAGAACCTGCCCTCGTCTCCCCCCACGTCTGGTTAATCCACCACACTTCAGCTAGCTAAAACATGTGCTTCTCCTCACTGTCTGTCTGCTCTCTGCTCTGCTGCTGCTGCTCTCATTCTGTTGTAGCTGTGTTGTGTCTCACTGCAGGACAACCTTTTTATAACCTTGCATTCCCAGGGTCACATTCTAAATCTGGGATTTCCCGCTCTGTCTTTCCCGCTCTGAGTCTGCAAATGAGTGAGTCATGCCCTTTGCATTTTGCAGACTGATCTGTATTGCTATGAGCTGTGCTGTTAACTCCTTCTGTGCTGCAAGCTGTAGGCTGCTGGCACAGTGCTTATGCAACTCCAGCAAACATTTTACTTTTATTAAAGTCATGCTGGCACCTGTAGTGCCACAGTTGATTTGGGCTGCAGTTTCAGGGTATCACATGCACCCCTGCTGAAATCTTGCGTGTCCTCACGCAACAGCAGTTTTCAACATAACATATAATGACAGTACATGTGACAAACAAACAACAATCACATATTCAGGAAAACATGGCATGTCAAACATCACATTACATACAAATCACATATTCTGTTGCGGTTTTCAAACGAGTTACAGTCTAGAGTCACATGTGATAGTAAAATGTTCTAGACATCTTGTGGCAATTGCGCCAAACACAGAGAACCTGCCCTCGTCTCCCCCCACGTCTGGTTAATCCACCACACTTCAGCTAGCTAAAACATGTGCTTCTCCTCACTGTCTGTCTGCTCTCTGCTCTGCTGCTGCTGCTCTCATTCTGTTGTAGCTGTGTTTGTCTCACTGCAGGACAACCTTTTTATAACCTTGCATTCCCAGGGTCACATTCTAAATCTGGGATTTCCCGCTCTGTCTTTCCCGCTCTCAGTTTCCCGCTCTGAGTCTGCAAATGAGTGAGTCATGCCCTTTGCATTTTGCAGACTGATCTGTATTGCTATGAGCTGTGCTGTTAACTCCTTCTGTGCTGCAAGCTGTAGGCTGCTGGCACAGTGCTTATGCAACTCCAGCAAACATTTTACTTTTATTAAAGTCATGCTGGCACCTGTAGTGCCACAGTTGATTTGGGCTGCAGTTTCAGGGTATCACACATATATACAGCTATCTATCTATCTATCTATCTTCATATCTACAGTTCCACAGTATCCTATCTATCTATCTATCTATCTATCTATCTATCTATCTATCTATCTATCTATCTATCTATCTATCTTCATATCTATAGTTTCTATCTATATTCATATCTACAGTATCTATCTTCATATCTACAGTTATCTATCTATCTATCTATCTATCTATCTATCTATCTATCTGTCTTCATATCTACAATTTCTATCTATATTCATATCTACATTATCTATCTTCATATCTACAGTTATCTATCTATCTATCTATCTATCTATCTTCATATCTACAGTATCTATCTATCTATCTATCTATCTTCATATTTACAGTTTCTATCTATATTCATATCTACAGTATCTATCTAAATTCATATATACAGCTATCTATCTATCTATCTATCTACCTATCTATCTTCATATCTACAGTTCCACAGTATCCTATCTATCTATCTATCTATCTATCTATCTATCTATCTATCTTCATATCTACAGTATTCTATCTATCTATATATCTATCTATCTTCATATCTACAGTATCCTATCTATCTATCTATCTATCTATCTATCTATCTATCTATCTATCTATCTATCTTCATATCTACAGTATTCTATCTATCTATATATCTATCTATCTTCATATCTACAGTATCCTATCTATCTATCTATCTATCTATCTATCTATCTATCTATCTATCTATCTATATATAGTTTATATCTATATTCATATCTACAGTATCTATCTTCATATCTACAGTTATCTATCTATCTATCTATCTATCTATCTATCTATCTATCTATCTGTCTTCATATCTACAGTTTCTATCTATATTCATATCTACATTATCTATCTTCATATCTACAGTTATCTATCTATCTATCTATCTATCTATCTATCTATCTATCTATCTATCTATCTATCTATCTATCTATCTTCATATCTACAGTATCTGCAATAAATAGTGGAAAACTGCTCTAATCAAGCTGGTAACAATCCCCAGGTGCTGCGGGAGGGGGTTACTCTAGACAAGAAATACAAAAGGGATTTTTCCCACGCACTCTGCTGACTGTTAGTAAGAAGAACTATATACTATGTAATAATAGGAAATTAGAGCTCTTCGTTACATATGTTTTGCAAAAGATATGATAAGCCTCCAGGCCACTTCACGGCTGCTCTATTACTGGAGGTCCCTACCTAAGCATAGGTCCAGGGCTTGGACCCCACAAATTCGGCTCAGGCCCGACCACCCCAGGGCAGCACACCATTGAAATACTAAAGTGTTAATATGTGTTAAGAAAGAAGCAGAGGCTATGGGTTAGAAAGTGCTACAAAAATAAGGGTGTTAATAAAATACTCAAAAGAGTAATATTAGTGAAAAAATAGGAGTGTTACATAAGTGCTAAATAAATAATATGGCATGCTACCCCAAGGTGGCCCAGCCCCACCAGACCCGGGGGGTACCACTCCCCAAACCCATACACAGCATAATAATAATTACATCCACTATGGGTCTTTTGCAAAACATATGTAACGAAGAGCTCTAATTTCCTATTATTACATAGTATATAGTTCTTCTTACTAACAGTCAGCAGAGTGCGTGGGAAAAATCCCTTTTGTATTTCTTATCTACAGTATCTATCTATCTATCTATCTTCATATCTACAGTATCCGATCTATCTTACTATCTTCATATCTACAGTATCTATCTATCTATCTATCTATCTATCTATCTTCATATCTACAGTCTCTATCTATCTATCTATCTATCTATCTATCTATCTATCTATCTATCTATCTATCTATCTTTCTTCATATCTACCATTTCTATCTATATTCATATCTACAGTATCTATCTATCTATCTATCTATCTATCTATCTTCATATCTACATTATCTATCTATCTATCTATCTATCTATCTATCTATCTATCTATCTATCTATCTTCATATTTACAGTTTCTATCTATATTCATATTTACAGTTTCTATCTATCTATCTATCTATCTATCTATCTATCTATCTATCTTCATATCTACAGTTCTACAGTATTCTATCTATCTATCTATCTATCTATCTATCTATCTATCTTCATATCTATCTATCTATCTATCTATCTATCTATCTATCTTCATATCTACAGTATCCTATCTATCTATCTATCTATCTATCTATCTATCTATCTATCTATCTTCATATCTACAGTTCTACAGTATTCTATCTATCTATCTATCTATCTATCTATCTATCTATCTATCTTCATATCTATCTATCTATCTATCTATCTATCTATCTATCTTCATATCTACAGTATCTATCTATCTATCTATCTATCTATCTATCTATCTATCTATCTATCTATCTATCTATCTATCTAAATTGCTCTACTGTCTTAGCCTCTACCACCTCTGATGGGAGGCTAGTCCACTTGTCCAATACCCTTTCTGTGAAGTAATTTTTTCTCAAATTTCCCCTGAATCCCTCCCCCCATCCAAATGTAATAGCCTCTCCTCTGATAGTCTGACACAGGGAGGGGACTATCACCCCGATCTATAACAGTAGTATACAGTATCTGTATTAATCAGGAGTCTGTCTCCCCAGTTACTTATTGAATTTATTTAATCTCCATATACTCCAGGCAGGTGATAATTTCTGCCCTCAATAGAAGATCATTTATTTCACGGCCGCTTATTACAAACCTCTACTGAGAGATACCGCACTTACTGATACTAATATATCAGCAGTATATCACCCTGGCACCAGCCCCCTCCATCTAACTCTTATTAGGTAGCAGTTACATAAATATGCACATCAGTGTGATATCACGCACTAACGGTGGGGCAGATGTGGGGGTGCGGAGGCCTGCTCCAGGGCTTAGTAACTGCTGTTACTCCAGTCTATGTACATTTGGTAGGATGAATATGGTGCGTCATCTCACTTGTATAAATGCAGCACAGCAGATGAATACAGGGCCGTTTTTTCGTATGGGCTCAATGGGCTCTTGCCCAAGGGCCCCATGAGTATAAGGGCTCTAGGCTAATAGCTGAGGGTCCCCTCTTTCCAGGGGTACCAGATTTTTGAAAATCGGCCCTAGGAAACCAGAGATATCCGACTTCAAAGCAGTGGTCCCCATCCAAGCCTGTTAGTTGCTCTTCCAAGCCAGATATCTTAGGTTCTGTCTGACATAGAGTTTTTCCGAGGGTATTCTCCAAATGCTGGGACTCTCCCCTTTCAGCGGACAATGGCAACTTGGCCCTACTATGCCCAGAACCAGAGATATCCGCCTTCAAGCAGATGGTCCCTGCTCCAGCTCCACACGCCTGGTATGCAGTTTTATATTTTCATTGGAGGACTGCTCTAGTTCCTGAACTCTGATCTACAAGTCCCTAGCACCTCCTGAAAGGTGGGTCTCTATAGTTTTTTATCCTATTAAAAGCTAAGAAATCTATTACCAGGAACTTGAGATATCTGCAGTCAAGCAAGCTGCCCTCCCACCAGAAAATGATAAATATTAAGCCGCACAACCATCCACTCCTCCGCTACGTATTAAACACCCCCTACCACCCTGAAAGTCATGTACCAGGGCCACTTCATCCAGCACAATGCCCCATTCTACAGTTTAGTGTTCTCCCTCCCGCCCCATCTGTGCAGTAAAGGAGTAATTAGCAGAAATTACTGCTCCAGGTTCTACATGCTTAGCGGAAGATAGATCACCCCGTACCGCCCGCGGGACATCAAAGTTGCCACTGATAGCACCCCCCACCCCTACTGTTCGAGGATGGATAGGGGCCCCAGTGCGTTGCTGTGCCCAGGGGCCCACACTACTGTTGAGACGGCCCTGGATGAATATAGTTATACAGATGCATATTTATACTAGTCCTAGTGGTATCTCTGTCAGTTATTCTATGGCAGGTCTAGATATTTTCCTTAGCAACTGTAGCTAACTGTAGTTCATATTCTTTTATTGGAGCTGTCTGTTCCTATGCACAATGGTTCTGCACCCGTACATCAGAACACAGCTATGGACAGTGAGGGATCCTGTGGCTTGGACAGATAATGTTGCTCAGCACACCTCTCCTCCTGAGATTATGTGATATTTGGCAACCTTCTATGGGGCCTATTTATCATTGTATATTCGCAGCTATATCCCCCATGCTTACAGCTTGTGTTCCTGAATGAGACAACGCTATGGAAAAATAACACAGACACCCTTGAGTTAGTTCAGATTGGTGTATTGTAAGAGAGCATTAGGCATTATATATATGTCAGATCCTGGATGTTAGCTCCCTGCAGTCCATGGTCGATATCTTTGACTGATGGATCTGATGGATCTATAATGCACCTAGGTGGAATGTGCCATCGAGAGGTCTCAGTCCCCCGGATTAGATGGTACTTGTACAGGGGCGGTGGTGGATTCATATATTGGGCAGCTCCTGAGAGATGAATTTCTGGAGTCTCACTAGATATTGCCTGTGCTTATGTAAATCCGTGTGCCCTCCTCCTTCCACCCAGAGAGGCTTTACAGCAGTTGGGCAGCGCTCATACATTGTCAGCCCATGGCAGAAGTCCACAACCGCATCTTTAGTCCCATGGATGATGAGTACCGGGCAGGTGACCTTGGAGATTTTGTCGATGCTGCAAAGGACATGATACAAAGGGATTATACAACAGAAACAGCATGGAGCTATCACACATGTAAAACGGCCACTAAACATATAGAATGGAAATAATGCATCAGGTAACATGCAGAGCTGCTCATGTAGAAGGTCACATACAGGACTTTGGCAGAGCAATGTTGGACAATGAATCTACTGTTAGTAATGAGCCCAGTGCAATCTATTGACCTAATAAGCCAAAGTCATGCACAAGACTTCAACTTGTTTCTGTTATACAATACAAATAGGATGAAAGAGGAATAGTGCCGTATTTCCCATTTATAAGCAGCTATGATATATTGGGAGTAAAACCGGTGCCAGAGGTAACTTATCTGGGGATCCAGTGTTTAAGTTCTGCAGAAGTAGCCTCAATGTTGTACACACTCCCGCTGCAGCTACGCCGGCTCCCGCAAACCGACAACTTGCTGCCTGTATGAGAAGACATTGGGGCGGCTGTAGTGAGGAGAGTGCGCAGACACCGGGGTCAATTGCTCACACAGGCAGAGCATTGCTCGCCAATGCGAGCATGCGAGATGAAGAGGGGCAGCAGTAGATGCAGGGTGTTACAAAACTGACAAGAGACACAGGGCCATAGCCCCCCAGAAAGGTTTCTGGTAGGGAATTATCCTGTTAGTTTTCTAATCAGAAAAGACTCATGTACTCTAATTGGATTAGCATTCGGTATAAGATGGGATGGGTTCAGTATGCTATCCCAGTGGTTGGGATACCGGTGGTCACATGACCGTCACCGGCATTCTGACATTGAAGATCGGTGGAGGGGGTAAGTGTTTTTACTCATACCTACCCTAACCTCCCGGGGGTGGCAGCTAGGGCTAACTCCCTGGGGGTGGTGGCTAGGGATAACCCTTGGGGGGTTGGCAGCTAGGGCTAAACCCCCCCAGTGCCTAACTCTAATCACCGCGGGCCCTAACACTAAAGCTCTCCACTATACTTACCTTCAGTGGTCGGTATTCCAGTGCCTGTGTACCAAGTGGTGTTGGCATTCCGGCGTCGGTCACATGACCGCCGGCACCCCGTCCATTGGAAAGCTGAAGACATCCCACTGGGATACACATACAAACTGATTGGGCCAACAGAGCTGGGGGTGTATTTACTAAAGTTCGATATTTATTAATTTCAAATTGAGAGAAATCAATCTAAATGGATGTTGCATTCCGGGGGATAAAACACACATTTACTAACATTGAAAAAATAATATAAAAAGATTATGTGTTAGTAAATGTGTGTTTTAGAACACAACATCCATCCAGATGGATCTCCAACAGATGAAAATTGATGGAAATGGACATTTAGTAGATATACCCCTGTTGTTTGCCTGACAAAGCGCACCTAGGGGCCAATTCAGTTATCCAGTACGTGGGCTGACCCTGGTACTGCTTGCTCCCAGCACATACTAAACCCCACAAGTAACCTACAGCTTAGTATAAAAACACAGCAATGTCTTACTTGGTGAAGGCATCCCAACAGTAGGCCCTCCGGGCGTTAGGATAGCCCATCCGCACACCTGACATGAGCGCCCCGTGCAGTATTACTGCTGCACATTTGTAGCGCGTGGCAAGGTCAACTGCCGGTGCTGTCCCAATGCTCTCTCCATACAGGATGATATTTTCCGCCGGGACTCCATATCTGTAGAGATAAAGCAGAAAAATTATCAAACTCCAATTACATCACTTCTATTGTGGTTCCTTATGGGAAACTTGTATATAAAGGCTGGATATCTGAACTAGGTAAATGACTGGATAACTTATATGAGTGATAGGCAGTGTATGTGTGGAACAGGACTACATAGGTTATGCACATTTACCTAGTTCCAGTCAGCTAGGAACACTAAGGAGCTAGGGGAGGGGAGCGTCCAGTCACATTGGAAGGAAACCCCTCTATGCTGCTAGATAGAATGGGGAGCCCAATAATGCAACATACTCTTACAGCACAGTACATATGGCAGTGCGTCCTATGAGGCAGGAGAGCAGAGGAAAGTGTCACCCCCTGCTTCTGCAGTAGTTACATCCTTTGGCTAAGACCCTATAATGCCAGCGATATATACCCACTGTCTTTATGTAAGCAAGTCCCAATACACCAATTACATTTATACTGTATAACCAGTTCATGCGGGGAGAGGAGTATATAAACTAATAGGAGCACAATACACAGCATATACATTCACCCTACGTAGTAAATAGTAGCCCTTAGTGTAGCATATCCCCCACATACATACAGGACACCCATACACCACATGCAGGGTGTCAGGCAGAGGCTGTGTGGGGGCTGGGGAAGACTCATACACCCCAATCATACATACCGGGTCCTCAGGGCGAGCCAAGCTGCCTCGATGTCTGCATATGCGTTCTTCTCGCTTGGCTTTCCGCTGCTCACCCCATAGCCGGAGTAGTCGTAGGAGAATATATTGCACTTGATCTTGGAGCCTAGGGCAAGGTAGCGTCTGCACATCTTGCCTAGGTCAACAGCACAGTCGTGAGAGTAGAGGAGTGTGTAGCGGCTCCCAGGGACGCAGCGGACGTACATACAGGCCAGGCTATTCCCCCGCTTGGTGGTACAGCGGAACATCTCTACAGCGTCCAGCTTCTGCTGGGAGTGTGGCCAGTTAGCCCCTTCTGATAGCTGCAGATTACATACGGGAGGTAGACAGATTGTGGGGTCCACCTGGTCATCCTGCGCCAGGTCCTGTGCTGGGGCTGCCTCAATCTCACGTAGCGTGTACGTAGGCTCCGGGGGGTGAAAGGCCAGTTTGGCAATAATGCAGTTCAGCCTCGGTGGGCAGCAAAAGATCGAAAACAGCCTCCTCCACGAGAGGCCGTACATCCTCAAAGAGGGGTGTTGGGCCTGGTCCTAACACTCTGGACACTGGGCAGTGATCTTATTATAATAGTTCTATATAAAATACTTAATATAGCTATTCTAATCTAATAGTAATAATTATAAATAAAAGCTTAACAGCTCTGATAAAGACGCGACTTCTCACACTGATGTCTGGGAAGCAACTATTCTCTCTGAGTAACATCCAAGTGGATATGAGGTTATGACACGATTGTGACATCACAGACACTACCTGTCCCTGACCAGGGCTGCATTGTGACATCACAGACACTACCTGTCCCTGACCAGGGCTGCAGCCTCAGCACCCAGCTGTCATTGTTACTGTATATTACTAGATTAGAGATGTATTGGTCATTACTATAACGTTTGTACATAATGTTTATCTATAGAATAAATGTAGCACACACATACTGTATATGAAATGTCACCTGTGTGATTATGGCCAAATATGTAGTGTGTATGGCTCCCTGCGCCCCTCACTTCTCCACCATTCCCTGATTGCAGGTAATCACCGGAGGAGCGCACCAGTGCCTACTTCCATATATTACGCACCCTTCCTTAGTCATGGCACATAATGATTACACGTTCCATATAACGCTATAGCATAACTGAGTCAGTACCAGTTATATTACAGCAATTCACATCGTTCCACTGTAATTTTTAGAACAATCCTAGAGGGCTTATTAACAATAGATTCCATGTATAGCACTCAACCTTTATATACATAATATTATTATAAGGGCCCGGTCTACAGTATCTATCTACAGTATTTATCTATATTCATATCTACAGTATCTATCTTCATATCTACAGTTATCTATCTATCTATCTATCTATCTATCTATCTATCTATCTATCTATCTATCTATCTTCATATCTACAGTGTCTATCTATATTCATATCTACAGTATCTTTCTATCTATCTATCTATCTATCTATCTATCTATCTATCTATCTATCTGTCTTCATATCTACAGTTTCTATCTATATTCATATCTACAGTATCTATCTTCATATCTACAGTTATCTATCTATCTATCTATCTATCTATCTATCTATCTATCTATCTATCTATCTATCTTCATATCTACAGTATCTATCTATCTATCTATCTATCTATCTATCTATCTATCTATCTATCTATCTATCTATCTATCTTCATATTTACAGTTTCTATCTATATTCATATCTACAGTATCTATCTAAATTCATATATACAGCTATCTATCTATCTATCTATCTATCTATCTATCTATCTATCTATCTATATATCTATCTTCATATCTACAGTTCCACAGTATCCTATCTATCTATCTATCTATCTATCTATCTATCTATCTACAGTATTCTATCTATATATCTGTCTATCTTCATATCTACAGTATCCTATCTATCTATCTATCTATCTATCTATCTTCATATCTACAGTTTCTATCTATATTCATATCTACAGTATCTATCTTCATATCTACAGTTATCTATCTATCTATCTATCTATCTGTGACGACATGTGATGACACAGCTGGCGCATCGTGTCGCTCAGTGATAAAAGACACGTGGTTACTTTCCTAGCCCTGGTCCTACACATGGACTTCACCAATTATTAATTATATGTTAGGCAATATTGTATTATATTGTATGATGTTATTGTTACAAGGGTACAGTTATGTTTTCGATGTATATATATGAATGTATTGGTTATTGTGTTATAGTTGTAAAATAATGTTCCCCCCATATGACTGCGCAGATAACCTGTGTGTTTGCTGTTGTGTAGATACAGCCAGTCTCAGATGTCAGGCCATACACCCCCCTCATTCTTCCCCACACAATGGATTCCAGGCCACACAATCAGATTAAGTAAGGTTACTTTAGTTAACATCTATTGTGGCCTAGGGGACATGCCTGGGCATGTGAAACTGTTCTGGGGGTGTCGCCTTATTGTAGAAAAGACAAAGGTTTTATAATAGCAAACAGGGGAGGTGAGAGAGATCTGGAAGAGAAGGTGAGACTGTGGCAGGAGACTGACTAAGAAGTAATGTTCTGTCAGGAGTTCCAGGAGGGATTGTCGTGTAGAATTGGATCACAGAAGTGTGCTGAGCTGTTTATAACCCATTCTGTTCAATAAACCACTGTTGGTTTTTCATCTACCACCATGACTGAGTGATTTGGAACCCGGTATCCTCACATTTGGCGTCAGCGGTGGGATCACTCAAGACACCAGCAGAAAGGTATAAACCACAGCAGGCAATGGATTCCGCCCCGCTATGCTACCGTTACAGCAAGAAGGATCAACTACAGGACCTCTGTCGAGCAAGACGGATTGAGTTTAATACAGTGGATACCAAGGAATCCCTAATTGGAAAACTGGCTCAATGGGACGTTGAGCACCCTTGTGATAAGGAGGAAGAGGAGGATATGGTCGAGGCCTCAGCGGAGGAGACCAGTAATGGAACCAGGGCAGTGGAGCTTGTGGTTGGAAGTTTGTCAGCATATCGGCAGGCTGAGAAGCCGGATCTTTTATTTATAGTTTCCAAAATGCAGTACATTTGGGAGTACTGGAATGAAGCTCAGTGGGAAATCAGCAGGTGGAGAGTATCCAGCATACAGGACAAGTTGTGTCATCTTGGGAATGCGTTCATGCACTGCAGAAGTGAAGCAGCCACATGGAATCTGCTGGGGGAGCCAGAGTTTGAGGAATTCAGGGAGGAAGTGATCGCCACAGTGGCCCAAATGACACAAAGGATACAATATACAGAGACGGAAGAGCAAGTGCAGAGTAAATTGCCTTCCCGGACAGAGCCAGAAGAAGTGGCATTGGATCGGGGGCCCCTGGATACCCCAGCATGGTGAGGCCAGTGTTACAGGGTGGATGTGGAAAGGCACCACCTGCAACAGCTTCTCCCATACCCAAGGGAAGAAGTTGCCCAGTGGTCTATACGGAAGGAAGCACACGAACTGAAGACAGCAGTGAGCACAATCCAGGCACCCCAGGAGGAACTGCACTACAACTTCCCTTTTGCTGAGATGGAGGATGAGGACTTGGTGAGAGAGTGTCAAGAACTGTCTGCCCAGTATGTTACACTGGAAAAGGATGACCTTGACCAGGTGGATGCAAGGAAGCGCTGTCTGCAACCCGTTCTCTTCTCCCTGGGGGAATGTCACAGTGAAACACTCAGTGACCGGCATGAGCTGTGTTACAACTGGCCATTTGCAGGCTTGGAGGATATAGAAACCATCCCAGAGTGCCAGCGAGACATTGAGGAAGAAGTTGCCACTATCACCCGACCACCACTTCAGCAACAGAGCCTCCAAGGGAATCCTTCAGGTGAGCACCAACCAGTCCTGGCTACTGAGCCATTTACAGTGTTGTGTTTGGGGGAGGCTACTGAAAATTAGAAGGGAGTGGGGTCTGTCATCCAAACACCCCAGGAGAAGATGCACTATGCCTTCCCATTGGCAGAGGTGGAAGAGGAGATCTCTGCGAGGGCAGCAGTAGGTGGTAATGTCCCAACTATAAGCATGGCTAGTGCAGACAGTGTCTCACTTCAGGCTGATCAGCATATTCGGCTGAGGGAGGCCTATTGTGAAGCTATGTTCATGGCTGCCCCAGTTATTTTATCAGAAAAGGATGTTCAGGAAGGGCCCAGTGTATCTCCAGCAATTGTATCTCTCCCAGAAGATTCTGGAGGTCTGTTCTCATTCAGTGAACTTGATGGTAAGGAGCTGCAGTCTGAATGCCAGAATCTTCCCTGTGACTCAGAGAAAATCCAGGGATCAGACCTGGTGAAAATAGCATCAGCTCAGGAACTGGAAGGGAACATGTTGCTCTACTCTAGGGCACCTGAATGTGTTTTGGACTGGCATTGTGTGCAAGGTGAAATGACTGACTCTAACCAGGACAATGGTGGTCAGCCAGTACATGTAGCAGTGAATGGAGAAGGTAATGCCACTGTCCCGGTGAACCTACATCCATGTTCCAGTACAACGATGGTCGAGTTAATGGATACACACAAGGAAGCTGAGCAGATTGTACTCCAGGCCAAAGCATACAAGACTCAGAGTAGGATCCCACAAGTTACCCAGCTAGCCAGGCTGGAGGAAGCATTTACCCAGGATAGCACAGAAGAAACTTCTGGCATGAAGGAATCCCCATTGTGCCCTGACAATTACCATACCCGTGGTTCATGTTTGGGGGAGGGAAGTCACTGTCCTGATGCACCAGAGGTGATGGAAGTGGGGTTCCCAGGGAATACATGGTTGGGGAGGGAGAGTGAGGGCCCCAGAGATCAGATTTTGTTTATGGAGGAAAATTGTGACTATCTGAAATGTGAGGTTACCCAGTTGGGTGTAGGGGAATTATTAGGTCCCCAGGTGCAGTTATTGGACTTACTGAATTATACTGTTGCACATGCTGTTACCCCAACCCAGCGGCTGTCTACAAAGGGGACTTTGATTAATGTATTTGGATGGGACACCGGGGGGAAATACAAGAACTATGGACTGCTGATCACGTTTCCACCGGACCCTGGTAAGACTGCATTGATTTATGTACTGTGGGCCACACACCCACCAGACCGGGGAAAGAAATTCCCACACAAGCCTCATGACAATTACCACAGACTTTGGACCTGGGACGCTGGTGGGCTCCGTACAAACTGTAAAATGCTATTCACAAAAACCACCAGACCCACAAGAGAAACCAGCCAGTCATTGTTATGATGGGGCACAGACTGTCTGAGGTAGAAGAGCATCACTGCGCTCAGCAAGCTTAAGCTACTTAGGACACAGGGCGAGAAAGTAGGGGAAGGTAATGTGACGACATGTGATGACACAGCTGGCGCATCGTGTCGCTCAGTGATAAAAGATACGTGGTTACTTTCCTAGCCCTGGTCCTACACATGGACTTCACCAATTATTAATTATATGTTAGGCAATATTGTATTATATTGTATGATGTTATTGTTACAAGGGTACAGTTATGTTTTCGATGTATATATATGAATGTATTGGTTATTGTGTTATAGTTGTAAAATAATGTTCCCCCCATATGACTGCGCAGATAACCTGTGTGTTTGCTGTTGTGTAGATACAGCCAGTCTCAGATGTCAGGCCATACACCCCCCTCATTCTTCCCCACACAATGGATTCCAGGCCACACAATCAGATTAAGTAAAGTTACTTTAGTTAACATCTATTGTGGCCTAGGGGACATGCCTGGGCATGTGAAACTGTTCTGGGGGTGTCGCCTTCTTGTAGAAAAGACAAAGGTTTGATAATAGCAAACAGGGGAGGTGAGAGAGATCTGGAAGAGAAGGTGAGACAGTGGCAGGAGACTGACTAAGAAGTAATGTTCTGTCAGGAGTTCCAGGAGGGATTGTCGTGTAGAATTGGATCACAGAAGTGTGCTGAGCTGTTTATAACCCATTCTGTTCAATAAACCACTGTTGGTTTTTCATCTACCACCATGACTGAGTGATTTGGAACCCGGTATCCTCACACTATCTATCTATCTGTCTTCATATCTACAGTTTCTATCTATATTCATATCTACAGTATCTATCTTCATATCTACAGTTACCTATCTATCTATCTATCTATCTATCTATCTGTCTATCTTCATATCTACAGTATCTATCTTCATATCTACAGTATCCTATCTATCTTACTATCTTCATATCTACAGTATCTATCTATCTCTCTATCTATCTATCTTCATATCTACAGTCTCTCTATCTATCTATCTATCTATCTGTCTATCTATCTATCTATCTATCTATCTATCTATCTTTCTTCATATCTACAATTTCTATCTATATTCATATCTACAGTATCTATCTTCATATCTACAGTTATCTATCTATCTATCTATCTATCTATCTATCTATCTATCTATCTATCTATCTATCTATCTATCTATCTATCTATCTTCATATCTACATTATCTATCTATCTATCTATCTATCTATCTATCTATCTATCTATCTATCTTCATATTTACAGTTTCTATCTATATTCATATTTACAGTTTCTATCTATCTATCTATCTATCTATATATCTATCTATCTATCTATCTATCTATCTATCTATCTATCTATCTTCCTTCATATCTACAGTTCTACAGTATTCTATCTATCTATCTATCTATCTATCTATCTATCTATCTATCTATCTATCTATCTATCTATCTTCATATCTACAGTATCCTATCTATCTATCTATCTATCTATCTATCTATCTATCTATCTATCTATCTATCTATCTATCTATCTATCTAAAAGAAAGATACGGCACTCCAGGACTAATATAACATGCCTAAAGGCAGCAAAAAATAAAGCTGACGGCGCAGCCTGTTGTGTCAACGTTTCATTTAATTTCTTAAATTTCGTCAGGACAGTATCAAATACAAAACAAAACCGCTTACCTTAAGTACATACACCACATACATATTAATCCACGCAGCACGTGCGGGTCCTGGACGGGGACTAGTGACGTCACGGTCAAGCGACGTGCGCCCTACGGCGCCGTTGTCATAGTAACCCGTCTGAGTTAGCCGCACCAGTGCTGAGAGTATAAAATCAAATCATAATCAAAAAACACACATAAACACAATACAGACATGTGTCCAACACCTTAAAGGAAAAAAATATAAAAATATAAATCAAATCCACAATATGATGAGAGCTGAGCATAACATAATTATGTGGATAACCAGTATAAACTGATACCTTAAAGTTATCCCAGTAATTGTATATATAAAGAGACCAAGCGGTCCCAATTCTCTTATGGTAAACACATAATGGGGATATCCCCCAATATAGACCAGAACTCATGAATATAATAGGAGTACAAATTCCCACTAGGATTGCATGCTTGGGTTTAAGAGAAAGAGATCCCTGTCTAGCTCGAACATGAAGATGTTAGCCAGAGATGGCCCGACACAAGACCCCATCGCACAACCCCGTTGCTGGACGTACCATTGTCGGTCGAATAGGAAATAGTTCCTAGTAAGGGACAGCATTAATAACTCACAGAAGAAGTCAATGTCTGGACCTCTGTAGGCCATATTCCCAGTCAGGAATCTGCGGACTGCTTGTACTCCCCGGTTGTGGGGAATGTTGGTATATAATGATATTACATCCAACGTGCATAAGAAGCATCCCTTCGGCAAAGTCGGTAAATCTGCCAATTTCCTAAGAAATGTGGACGAATCCTTAAGGTAAGTCGGTTAATCCTGGATGAGTTCCTGTAAGAAACTATCTAGATATTGTGAAATGATATAGTAGATGGAGTCCCGGGCACTGATAATGGGGCGTCCGGGTGGATGTGTGGAGTTCTTATGCAGCTTTGGGATTGAGTATAACACTGGAGTTTTCGGGTGGTCTGTGGCTAATGCCTGACAAACTTTGTCAGTAATAAAACCACTCAGAGTTGCTTCATGTAGAACCGCATCCAGTTCCTTCTTGAATGATACAGCCTTTAGGCATGTTATATTAGTCCTGGAGTGCCGTATCTTTCTTTTGGACTGTCTCATTGCTTACTGGCACCTAGGCACTGCATACCTGGTTGGAACATAGGAGTGCCAGTCCTTGCTTTGGTCTGTGTATTGTGGGGGGTAAGTGCTGTGGTCCGTTTTGCAAGCGACGGACACAACCCCCCTCCACTCTTTTGACAAGGCACCCTAAAATTATTTCCAGGATACAGATTGTCTTCTTCTTTATTATTATTTTTCTATTTTTTTTCACACATTTTTTTATCACAAAGTTTTTTTTGGTGATATCTCCAATATGGCAACGGGCACTGAGCAACCAAGCACCAGTGGCTATAGGAATGTGCCTCTACCTCCTGGAGAAATGCTCTCTCTCTCAGAAAGTGAAGCCGAGGGTATTTTGTTTCCTGAAATTACTGATACCCCTGATATTTCCATGCCCAATAGACAATTGTTTTTCAAGCTACTTAAACTAAAAAAGAAGGAAATTGATTATTTTCTCCATGGTTCCACTCTCAGTGATTACTACCGTAAGAAATTGATTCCTAGGGGCTTCAGGATTAAGAACACCCCCACCATCGGTAAATTCAATCCGGAGTTTTGCCGACGGTGGGTGGCTGTCCTGAACAAATGCAGCTTTGATCTGCTCCTATTAGTGATTGAAGAGTCCCAGCGTGAATTAACCCGTATTAAGGCTGGATGCGGTTCTACATGAAGCAACTCTGAGTGGTTTTATTACTGACAAAGTTTGTCAGGCATTATCCACAGACCACCCGAAAACTCCAGTGTTATACTCAATCCCAAAGATGCATAAGAACTCCACACATCCACCCGGACGCCCCATTATCAGTGCCCGGGACTCCATCTACTATATCATTTCACAATATCTAGATAGTTTCTTACAGGAACTCATCCAGGATCAACCGACTTACCTTAAGGATTCGTCCACATTTCTTAGGAAATTGGCAGATTTACCGACTTTGCCGAAGGGATGCTTCTTATGCACGTTGGATGTAATATCATTATATACCAACATTCCCCACAACCGGGGAGTACAAGCAGTCCGCAGATTCCTGACGGGGAATATGGCCTACAGAGGTCCAGACATTGACTTCTTCTGTGAGTTATTAATGCTGTCCCTTACTAGGAACTATTTCCTATTCGACCGACAATGGTACGTCCAGCAACGGGGTTGTGCGATGGGGTCTTGTGTCGGGCCATCTCTGGCTAACATCTTCATGTTCGAGCTAGACAGGGATCTCTTTCTCTTAAACCCAAGCATGCAATCCAGAATCTTGTATTTAACTCGATACATAGATGACCTGTTCATCATCTGGTCAGGCACCAGCCTAGAATTCACATCGGCGATGCAACAAATAAACGAGATGGATGCTGACATACAATTTACCTACCAAATAAGTGACACAGTGGTCCAATATTTGGATGTAGAAGTGTCTTTACAAGATGGGCATATAGCCACAGACCTCTATAAGAAACCCACGGACCGTAACACAATATTGAGGGCCGACAGCCAACATCCAGGCTTCGTTACAGGTAGCTTACCGAAATCACAGTTCCTACGAGCTGTTCGCACTTGTGACACTCTTGCGAAGGCGGAAAAGCGCATAGACATGATGATACAGGACTTTGTGGTCCAGGGGTACGATGTTACTCAACTACGAACAATTAAGGAGCAAGTGCTAAATATTCAGAGACAAGAACTTCTTGCTATTAAGACATCAAGCCATAAAAATGACAACAGAATACCATTCGTACAGGAATATCATCCTTTCAACCAGCAAAATATGCAGATGGGTAAAAGTTTATGGCCCGTACTTACCGCTGACCCTGACCTTAAATCCATCAAACATTGCAAGCTTATGCCCAGCTATAAACGCAAACGTAATCTCCGTGATATTTTAGTCAGAAATGATATCTCTCATATGGAAAATACCACTCAAAGGACTTTCTTATCACGACAACCGGGGTGCTACAAGTGCTTGGGCTGCACCACCTGTAGATCCATGGAATGTGGTTCTACTTTTAGTCATCCACATTCGGGCAAGCAAATTCGTATTAAACATATCTTGTCCTGTCAAAGTACATTTGTAATCTATTACATCAAGTGTCCATGTGGACTACTCTACATCGGTAATACCATCCGCCAATTCAAGGAAAGAATGGCATTACATCGCCAAGCCATCCGCTCGGCACTGGAGGGTACCCATCAAGAACAGCCGGTAGCCCGACATTTCCGTGAGGCCAAGCACCCCCTGGCCAGTTTGCGACACAAAATCATTGACCATGTTCCCTGTGACATCCGAGGGGGGGATCGAGGAGCAGTGTTATTTACGCAAGGAAGCCCGTTGGATCTTCGAACTACGGACTTTGGCCCCTTATGGGCTTAATGAATCCAATAATTTAGGTTGTTTTTTGTAAATTTTTTCCTGTTTTGACATCATGAGAAATTTTCTGAAGCTTTGTGTCTTATATATATATCTCCAGTTATTGTATTTTTAATATATCCTGTAGGGTTGGTGGCCTTCTGTAGTTCCTTAATAGTTATCTGGTACTAGTGGGAATTTGTACTCCTATTATATTCATGAGTTCTGGTCTATATTGGGGGATATCCCCATTATGTGTTTACCATAAGAGAATTGGGACCGCTTGGTCTCTTTATATATACAATTACTGGGATAACTTTAAGGTATCAGTTTATACTGGTTATCCACATAATTATGTTATGCTCAGCTCTCATCATATTGTGGATTTGATTTATATTTTTATATTTTTTTCCTTTAAGGTGTTGGACACATGTCTGTATTGTGTTTATGTGTGTTTTTTGATTATGATTTGTTTTTATACTCTCAGCACTGGTGCGGCTAACTCAGACGGGTTACTATGACAACGGCGCCGGAGGGCGCACGTCGCTTGACCGTGACGTCACTAGTCCCCGTCCAGGACCCGCACGTGCTGCGTGGAATAATCTGTATGTGGTGTATGTACTTAAGGTAAGCGGTTTTGTTTTGTATTTGATACTGTCCTGACGAAATTTAAGAAATTAAATGAAACGTTGACACAACAGGCTGGGCCGTCAGATACGGCACTCCAGGACTAATATAACATGCCTAAAGGCAGCAAAAAATAAAGCTGACGGCCCAGCCTGTTGTCTTTCTTTTGGACTGTCTCATTGCTTACTGGCACCTAGGCACTGCATACCTGGTTGGAACATAGGAGTGCCAGTCCTTGCTTTGGTCTATCTATCTATCTATCTATCTATCTATCTATCTATCTATCTATCTATCTATCTATCTATCTATCTATCTATCTATCTATCTATCTTCATATCTACAGTATCTATCTATCTATCTATCTATCTATCTATCTATCTATCTATCTATCTATCTATCTATCTTCATATCTACAGTTTCTATCTATATTCATATCTACAGTATCTATCTTCATATGTACAGTTATCTATCTATCTATCTATCTATCTATCTATCTATCTATCTATCTATCTATCTATCTTCATATCTACAGTATCTATCTATCTATCTATCTATCTATCTATCTATCTATCTATCTATCTATCTATCTATCTATCTTCATATCTACAGTTTCTATCTATATTCATATCTACAGTATCTATCTTCATATGTACAGTTATCTATCTATCTATCTATCTATCTATCTATCTATCTATCTATCTATCTATCTATCTTCATATCTACAGTATCTATCTATCTATCTATCTATCTATCTATCTATCTATCTATCTATCTATCTATCTATCTATCTATCTATCTATCTATCTTCATATCTACAGTTTCTATCTATATTCATATCTACAGTATCTATCTTCATATGTACAGTTATCTATCTATCTATCTATCTATCTATCTATCTATCTATCTATCTATCTATCTATCTATCTAAATTGCTCTACTGTCTTAGCCTCTACCACCTCTGATGGGAGGCTAGTCCACTTGTCCAATACCCTTTCTGTGAAGTAATTTTTTCTCAAATTTCCCCTGAATCCCTCCCCCCATCCAAATGTAATAGCCTCTCCTCTGATAGTCTGACACAGGGAGGGGACTATCACCCCGATCTATAACAGTAGTATACAGTATCTGTATTAATCAGGAGTCTGTCTCCCCAGTTACTTATTGAATTTATTTAATCTCCATATACTCCAGGCAGGTGATAATTTCTGCCCTCAATAGAAGATCATTTATTTCACGGCCGCTTATTACAAACCTCTACTGAGAGATACCGCACTTACTGATACTAATATATCAGCAGTATATCACCCTGGCACCAGCCCCCTCCATCTAACTCTTATTAGGTAGCAGTTACATAAATATGCACATCAGTGTGATATCACGCACTAACGGTGGGGCAGATGTGGGGGTGCGGAGGCCTGCTCCAGGGCTTAGTAACTGCTGTTACTCCAGTCTATGTACATTTGGTAGGATGAATATGGTGCGTCATCTCACTTGTATAAATGCAGCACAGCAGATGAAAACACGGCCGTTTTTTCGTATGGGCTCAATGGGCTCTTGCCCAAGGGCCCCATGAGTATAAGGGCTCCAGGCTAATAGCTGAGGGTCCCCTCTTTCCAGGGGTACCAGATTTTTGAAAATCGGCCCTAGGAAACCAGAGATATCCGACTTCAAAGCAGTGGTCCCCATCCAAGCCTGTTAGTTGCTCTTCCAAGCCAGATATCTTAGGTTCTGTCTGACATAGAGTTTTTCCGAGGGTATTCTCCAAATGCTGGAACTCTCCCCTTTCAGCGGACAATGGCAACTTGGCCCTACTATGCCCAGAACCAGAGATATCCGCCTTCAAGCAGATGGTCCCTGCTCCAGTTCCACACGCCTGGTATGCAGTTTTAGATTTTCATTGGAGGACTGCTCTAGTTCCTGAACTCTGATCTACAAGTCCCTAGCACCTCCTGAAAGGTGGGTCTCTATAGTTTTTTTATCCTATTAAAAGCTAAGAAATCTATTACCAGGAACTTGAGATATCTGCAGTCAAGCAAGCTGCCCTCCCACCAGAAAATGATAAATATTAAGCCGCACAACCATCCACTCCTCCGCTACGTATTAAACACCCCCTACCACCCTGAAAGTCATGTACCAGGGCCACTTTATCCAGCACAATGCCCCATTCTACAGTTTAGTGTTCTCCCTCCCGCCCCATCTGTGCAGTAAAGGAGTAATTAGCAGAAATTACTGCTCCAGGTTCTACATGCTTAGCGGAAGATAGATCACCCCGTACCGCCCGCAGGACATCAAAGTTGCCACTGATAGCACCCCCCACCCCTACTGTTGGAGGATGGATAGGGGCCCCAGTGCGTTGCTGTGCCCAGGGGCCCACACTACTGTTAAGACGGCCCTGGATGAATATAGTTATACAGATGCATATTTATACTAGTCCTAGTGGTATCTCTGTCAGTTATTCTATGGCAGGTCTAGATATTTTCCTTAGTAACTGTAGCTAACTGTAGTTCATATTCTTTTATTGGAGCTGTCTGTTCCTATGCACAATGGTTCTGCACCCGTACATCAGAACACAGCTATGGACAGTGAGGGATCCTGTGGCTTGGACAGATAATGTTGCTCAGCACACCTCTCCTCCTGAGATTATGTGATATTTGGCAACCTTCTATGGGGCCTATTTATCATTGTATATTCGCAGCTATATCCCCCATGCTTACAGCTTGTGTTCCTGAATGAGACAACGCTATGGAAAAATAACACAGACACCCTTGAGTTAGTTCAGATTGGTGTATTGTAAGAGAGCATTAGGCATTATATATATGTCAGATCCTGGATGTTAGCTCCCTGCAGTCCATGGTCGATATCTTTGACTGATGGATCTGATGGATCTATAATGCACCTAGGTGGAATGTGCCATCGAGAGGTCTCAGTCCCCCGGATTAGATGGTACTTGTACAGGGGCGGTGGTGGATTCATATATTGGGCAGCTCCTGAGAGATGAATTTCTGGAGTCTCACTAGATATTGCCTGTGCTTATGTAAATCCGTGTGCCCTCCTCCTTCCACCCAGAGAGGCTTTACAGCAGTTGGGCAGCGCTCATACATTGTCAGCCCATGGCAGAAGTCCACAACCGCATCTTTAGTCCCATGGATGATGAGTACCGGGCAGGTGACCTTGGAGATTTTGTCGATGCTGCAAAGGACATGATACAAAGGGATTATACAACAGAAACAGCATGGAGCTATCACACATGTAAAACGGCCACTAAACATATAGAATGGAAATAATGCATCAGGTAACATGCAGAGCTGCTCATGTAGAAGGTCACATACAGGACTTTGGCAGAGCAATGTTGGACAATGAATCTACTGTTGGTAATGAGCCCAGTGCAATCTATTGACCTAATAAGCCAAAGTCATGCACAAGACTTCAACTTGTTTCTGTTATACAATACAAATAGGATGAAAGAGGAATAGTGCCGTATTTCCCATTTATAAGCAGCTATGATATATTGGGAGTAAAACCGGTGCCAGAGGTAACTTATCTGGGGATCCAGTGTTTAAGTTCTGCAGAAGTAGCCTCAATGTTGTACACACTCCCGCTGCAGCTACGCCGGCTCCCGCAAACCGACAACTTGCTGCCTGTATGAGAAGACATTGGGGCGGCTGTAGTGAGGAGAGTGCGCAGACACCGGGGTCAATTGCTCACACAGGCAGAGCATTGCTCGCCAATGCGAGCATGCGAGATGAAGAGGGGCAGCAGTAGATGCAGGGTGTTACAAAACTGACAAGAGACACAGGGCCATAGCCCCCCAGAAAGGTTTCTGGTAGGGAATACTCTAATTGGATTAGCATTCGGTATAAGATGGGATGGGTTCAGTATGCTATCCCAGTGGTTGGGATACCGGTGGTCACATGACCGTCACCGGCATCCTGACATTGAAGATCGGTGGAGGGGGTAAGTATTTTTACTCATCCCTACCCTAACCTCCCGGGGGTGGCAGCTAGGGCTAACTCCCTGGGGGTGGTGGCTAGGGATAACCCTTGGGGGGTTGGCAGCTAGGGCTAAACCCCCCCAGTGCCTAACTCTAATCACCGCGGGCCCTAACACTAAAGCTCTCCACAATACTTACCTTCAGTGGTCGGTATTCCAGTGCCTGTGTACCAAGTGGTGTTGGCATTCCGGCGTCGGTCACATGACCGCCGGCACCCCGTCCATTGGAATGCTGAAGACATCCCACTGGGATACACATACAAACTGATTGGGCCAACAGAGCTGGGGGTGTATTTACTAAAGTTCGATATTTATTAATTTCAAATTGAGAGAAATCAATCTAAATGGATGTTGCATTCCGGGGGATAAAACACACATTTACTAACATTGAAAAAATAATATAAAAAGATTATGTGTTAGTAAATGTGTGTTTTAGAACACAACATCCATCCAGATGGATCTCCAACAGATAAAAATTGATGGAAATGGACATTTAGTAGATATACCCCTGTTGTTTGCCTGACAAAGCGCACCTAGGGGCCAATTCAGTTATCCAGTACGTGGGCTGACCCTGGTACTGCTTGCTCCCAGCACATACTAAACCCCACAAGTAACCTACAGCTTAGTATAAAAACACAGCAATGTCTTACTTGGTGAAGGCATCCCAACAGTAGGCCCTCCGGGCGTTAGGATAGCCCATCCGCACACCTGACATGAGCGCCCCGTGCAGTATTACTGCTGCACATTTGTAGCGCGTGGCAAGGTCAACTGCCGGTGCTGTCCCAATGCTCTCTCCATACAGGATGATATTTTCCGCCGGGACTCCATATCTGTAGAGATAAAGCAGAAAAATGATCAAACTCCAATTACATCACTTCTATTGTGGTTCCTTATGGGAAACTTGTATATAAAGGCTGGATATCTGAACTAGGTAAATGACTGGATAACTTATATGAGTGATAGGCAGTGTATGTGTGGAACAGGACTACATAGGTTATGCACATTTACCTAGTTCCAGTCAGCTAGGAACACTAAGGAGCTAGGGGAGGGGAGCGTCCAGTCACATTGGAAGGAAACCCCTCTATGCTGCTAGATAGAATGGGGAGCCCAATAATGCAACATACTCTTACAGCACAGTACATATGGCAGTGCGTCCTATGAGGCAGGAGAGCAGAGGAAAGTGTCACCCCCTGCTTCTGCAGTAGTTACATCCTTTGGCTAAGACCCTATAATGCCAGCGATATATACCCACTGTCTTTATGTAAGCAAGTCCCAATACACCAATTACATTTATACTGTATAACCAGTTCATGCGGGGAGAGGAGTATATAAACTAATAGGAGCACAATACACAGCATATACATTCACCCTACGTAGTAAATAGTAGCCCTTAGTGTAGCATATCCCCCACATACATACAGGACACCCATACACCACATGCAGGGTGTCAGGCAGAGGCTGTGTGGGGGCTGGGGAAGACTCATACACCCCAATCATACATACCGGGTCCTCAGGGCGAGCCAAGCTGCCTCGATGTCTGCATATGCGTTCTTCTCGCTTGGCTTTCCGCTGCTCACCCCATAGCCGGAGTAGTCGTAGGAGAATATATTGCACTTGATCTTGGAGCCTAGGGCAAGGTAGCGTCTGCACATCTTGCCTAGGTCAACAGCACAGTCGTGAGAGTAGAGGAGTGTGTAGCGGCTCCCAGGGACGCAGCGGACGTACATACAGGCCAGGCTATTCCCCCGCTTGGTGGTACAGCGGAACATCTCTACAGCGTCCAGCTTCTGCTGGGAGTGTGGCCAGTTAGCCCCTTCTGATAGCTGCAGATTACATACGGGAGGTAGACAGATTGTGGGGTCCACCTGCTCATCCTGCGCCAGGTCCTGTGCTGGGGCTGCCTCAATCTCACGTAGCGTGTACGTAGGCTCTGGGGGGTGAAAGGCCAGTTTGGCAATAATGCAGTTCAGCCTCGGTGGGCAGCAAAAGATCGAAAACAGCCTCCTCCACGAGAGGCCGTACATCCTCAAAGAGGGGTGTTGGGCCCGGTCCTAACACTCTGGACACTGGGCAGTGATCTTATTATAATAGTTCTATATAAAATACTTAATATAGCTATTCTAATCTAACAGTAATAATTATAAATAAAAGCTTAACAGCTCTGATAAAGACGCGACTTCTCACACTGATGTCTGGGAAGCAACTATTCTCTCTGAGTAACATCCAAGTGGATATGAGGTTATGACACGATTGTGACATCACAGACACTACCTGTCACTGACCAGGGCTGCATTGTGACATCACAGACACTACCTGTCCCTGACCAGGGCTGCAGCCTCAGCACCCAGCTGTCATTGTTACTGTATATTACTAGATTAGAGATGTATTGGTCATTACTATAACGTTTGTACATAATGTTTATCTATAGAATAAATGTAGCACACACATACTGTATATGAAATGTCACCTGTGTGATTATGGCCAAATATGTAGTGTGTATGGCTCCCTGCGCCCCTCACTTCTCCACCATTCCCTGATTGCAGGTAATCACCGGAGGAGCGCACCAGCGCCTACTTCCATATATTACGCACCCATCCTTAGTCATGGCACATAATGATTACACGTTCCATATAACGCTATAGCATAACTGAGTCAGTACCAGTTATATTACAGCAATTCACATCGTTCCACTGTAATTTTTAGACCAATCCTAGAGGGCTTATTAACAATAGATTCCATGTATAGCACTCAACCTTTATATACATCATATTATTATAAGGGCACGGTCTACAGTATCTATCTACAGTATTTATCTACATTCATATCTACAGTATCTATCTATCTTCATATCTACAGTTATCTATCTATCTATTTATCTATCTATCTATCTATCTATCTATCTATCTTCATATCTACAGTGTCTATCTATATTCTTATCTACAGTGTCTATCTATATTCTTATCTATAGTATCTATCTATCTTCATATCTACAGTATCTATCTATCTATCTATCTATCTATCTATCTATCTATTTATCTATCTATCTATCTTCATATCTACAGTAGCTATCTATCTATCTATCTATCTATCTATCTATCTATCTATCTATCTTCATATTTACAGTATCTATCTATCTATCTATCTATCTATCTATCTATCTATCTATCTATCTATCTATCTATCTATCTATCTTCATATCTACAGTTTCTATCTATATTCATATCTACAGTATCTATCTATCTATCTATCTATCTATCTATCTATCTATCTATCTATCTATCTATCTATCTATCTTCATATCTACAGTATCTATCTATCTATCTATCTATCTATCTATCTATCTATCTATCTATCTATCTATCTATCTATCTAACTTCATATTTACAGTTTCTATCTATATTCATATCTACAGTATCTATCTATCTATCTATCTATCTTCATATCTACAGTTATCTATCTATCTATCTATCTATCTATCTATCTATCTATCTATCTATCTATCTATCTTCATATCTACAGTATCTATCTATCTATCTATCTATCTATCTATAGTTTCTATCTATATTCATATCTACAGTATCTATCTATCTATCTATCTATCTATCTATCTATCTATCTATCTATCTATCTTCATATCTACAGTATCTATCTATCTATCTATCTATCTATCTATCTATCTATCTATCTATCTATCTATCTTCATATTTACAGTTTCTATCTATATTCATATCTACAGTATCTATCTATCTATCTATCTATCTATCTATCTATCTATCTATCTATCTATCTTCATATCTACAGTTATCTATCTATCTATCTATCTTCATATTTACAGTTTCTATCTATATTCATATCTACAGTTATCTATCTATCTATCTATCTATCTATCTATCTATCTATCTATCTATCTATCTATCTATCTATCTATCTATCTATCTACAGTATCCTATCTATCTATCTATCTATCTATCTATCTATCTATCTATCTATCTATCTATCTTCATATCTACAGTATCCTATCTATTAGAGATGAGCGGGTTCGGTTTCTCTGAATCCGAACCCGCCCGAACTTCATGTTTTTTTTCACGGGTCCGAGCGACTCGGATCTTCCCGCCTTGCTCGGTTAACCCGAGCGCGCCCGAACGTCATCATGACGCTGTCGGATTCTCGCGAGGCTCGGATTCTATCGCGAGACTCGGATTCTATATAAGGAGCCGCGCGTCGCCGCCATTTTCACACGTGCATTGAGATTGATAGGGAGAGGACGTGGCTGGCGTCCTCTCCATTTACAGTAGATTAGGGTTGAGAGAGAGAGAGAGAGATTGACCTGAGGCTGTGATACTGTAGAAGAGAGTGCAGAGTTTAGTGACTGACGACCACAGTGACCACCAGACAGTGCAGTTGTTTGTTTTATTTAATATATCCGTTCTCTGCCTGAAAAAAGCGATACACACAGTGACTCAGTCACATACCATATCTGTGTGCACTGCTCAGCCCAGTGTGCTGCATCAATGTATATATATATCTGACTGTGCTCAGCTCACACAGCTTATAATTGTGGGGGAGACTGGGGAGCACTGCAGTGCCAGTTATAGGTTATAGCAGGAGCCAGGGGTACATAATATTATATCTATCTATCTATCTATCTATCTATCTATCTATCTATCTATCTATCTATCTATCAATCTTCATATCTACAGTTTCTATCTATATTCATATATACAGTATCTATCTTTCTTTCTATCTATCTATCTATCTATCTATCTATCTATCTATCTATCTATCTTCATATCTACAGTTATCTATCTATCTATCTATCTATCTATATTCATATCTACAGTATCTATCTATATTCATATCTACAGCTATCTATCTATCTATCTATCTATCTATCTTCATATCTACAGTTCTACAGTATCCTATCTATCTATCTATCTATCTATCTATCTATCTTCATATCTACAGTATCCTATCTATCTATCTATCTATCTATCTATTTATCTATCTATCTATCTTCATATCTACAGTAGCTATCTATCTATCTATCTATCTATCTTCATATTTACAGTATCTATCTATCTATCTATCTATCTATCTATCTATCTATCTTCATATCTACAGTTTCTATCTACAGTATATTCATATCTACAGTATCTATCTATCTATCTATCTATCTATCTATCTATCTATCTATCTATCTATCTTCATATCTACAGTATCTATCTATCTATCTATCTATCTATCTATCTATCTATCTATCTAACTTCATATTTACAGTTTCTATCTATATTCATATCTACAGTATCTATCTATCTATCTATCTTCATATCTACAGTTATCTATCTATCTATCTATCTATCTATCTATCTATCTATCTATCTATCTATCTATCTATCTATCTATCTATCTTCATATCTACAGTATCTATCTATCTATCTATCTATCTATCTATCTATCTATCTATCTATCTATCTATCTATAGTTTCTATCTATATTCATATCTACAGTATCTATCTATCTATCTATCTATCTATCTATCTATCTATCTATCTATCTATCTATCTATCTATCTATCTATCTTCATATCTACAGTATCTATCTATCTATCTATCTATCTATCTATCTATCTATCTATCTATCTATCTATCTATCTTCATATTTACAGTTTCTATCTATATTCATATCTACAGTATCTATCTATCTATCTATCTATCTATCTATCTATCTATCTATCTTCATATCTACAGTTATCTATCTATCTATCTATCTTCATATTTACAGTTTCTATCTATATTCATATCTACAGTTATCTATCTATCTATCTATCTATCTATCTATCTATCTATCTATCTATCTATCTACAGTATCCTATCTATCTATCTATCTATCTATCTATCTATCTATCTATCTATCTATCTTCATATCTACAGTATCCTATCTATTAGAGATGAGCGGGTTCGGTTTCTCTGAATCCGAACCCGCCCGAACTTCATGTTTTTTTTCACGGGTCCGAGCGACTCGGATCTTCCCGCCTTGCTCGGTTAACCCGAGCGCGCCCGAACGTCATCATGACGCTGTCGGATTCTCGCGAGGCTCGGATTCTATCGCGAGACTCGGATTCTATATAAGGAGCCGCGCGTCGCCGCCATTTTCACACGTGCATTGAGATTGATAGGGAGAGGACGTGGCTGGCGTCCTCTCCATTTAGATTAGGGTTGAGAGAGAGAGAGAGAGATTGACCTGAGGCTGTGATACTGTAGAAGAGAGTGCAGAGTTTAGTGACTGACGACCACAGTGACCACCAGACAGTGCAGTTGTTTGTTTTATTTAATATATCCGTTCTCTGCCTGAAAAAAGCGATACACACAGTGACTCAGTCACATACCATATCTGTGTGCACTGCTCAGCCCAGTGTGCTGCATCAATGTATATATATATCTGACTGTGCTCAGCTCACACAGCTTATAATTGTGGGGGAGACTGGGGAGCACTGCAGTGCCAGTTATAGGTTATAGCAGGAGCCAGGGGTACATAATATTATATTAAAATTAAACAGTGCACACTTTTGCTGCAGGAGTGCCACTGCCAGTGTGACTAGTGACCAGTGACCTGACCACCAGTATATATAATATTAGTAGTATACTATCTCTTTATCAACCAGTCTATATTAGCAGCAGACACAGTACAGTGCGGTAGTTCACGGCTGTGGCTACCTCTGTGTCGGCACTCGGCAGCCCGTCCATAATTGTATATACCACCTAACCGTGTTTTTTTTTTCTTTCTTTATAGTCATACTAGTTACGAGTATACTATCTCTTTATCAACCAGTCTATATTAGCAGCAGACACAGTACAGTGCGGTAGTTCACGGCTGTGGCTACCTCTGTGTCGGCACTCGGCAGCCCGTCCATAATTGTATATACCACCTAACCGTGGTTTTTTTTTCTTTCTTTATACATACATACTAGTTACGAGTATACTATCTCTTTATCAACCAGTCTATATTAGCAGCAGACACAGTACAGTGCGGTAGTTCACGGCTGTGGCTACCTCTGTGTCGGCACTCGGCAGCCCGTCCATAATTGTATATACCACCTAACCGTGGTTTTTTTTTCTTTCTTTATACATACATACTAGTTACGAGTATACTATCTCTTTATCAACCAGTCTATATATTAGCAGCAGACACAGTACAGTGCGGTAGTTCACGGCTGTGGCTACCTCTGTGTCGGCACTCGGCAGCCCGTCCATAATTGTATATACCACCTAACCGTGGTTTTTTTTTCTTTCTTTATACATACATACTAGTTACGAGTATACTATCTCTTTATCAACCAGTCTATATATTAGCAGCAGACACAGTACAGTGCGGTAGTTCACGGCTGTGGCTACCTCTGTGTCGGCACTCGGCAGCCCGTCCATAATTGTATATACCACCTAACCGTGGTTTTTTTTTCTTTCTTTATACATACATACTAGTTACGAGTATACTATCTCTTTATCAACCAGTCTATATTAGCAGCAGACACAGTACAGTGCGGTAGTTCACGGCTGTGGCTACCTCTGTGTCGGCACTCGGCAGCCCGTCCATAATTGTATATACCACCTAACCGTGTTTTTTTTTTCTTTCTTTATACATACATACTAGTTACGAGTATACTATCTCTTTATCAACCAGTCTATATATTAGCAGCAGACACAGTACAGTGCGGTAGTTCACGGCTGTGGCTACCTCTGTGTCGGCACTCGGCAGCCCGTCCATAATTGTATATACCACCTAACCGTGGTTTTTTTTTCTTTCTTTATAGTCATACTAGTTACGAGTATACTATCTCTTTATCAACCAGTCTATATTAGCAGCAGACACAGTACAGTGCGGTAGTTCACGGCTGTGGCTACCTCTGTGTCGGCACTCGGCAGCCCGTCCATAATTGTATATACCACCTAACCGTGGTTTTTTTTTCTTTCTTTATACATACATACTAGTTACGAGTATACTATCTCTTTATCAACCAGTCTATATTAGCAGCAGACACAGTACAGTGCGGTAGTTCACGGCTGTGGCTACCTCTGTGTCGGCACTCGGCAGCCCGTCCATAATTGTATATACCACCTAACCGTGGTTTTTTTTTCTTTCTTTATACATACATACTAGTTACGAGTATACTATCTCTTTATCAACCAGTCTATATATTAGCAGCAGACACAGTACAGTGCGGTAGTTCACGGCTGTGGCTACCTCTGTGTCGGCACTCGGCAGCCCGTCCATAATTGTATATACCACCTAACCGTGGTTTTTTTTTTCTTTCTTTATACATACATACTAGTTACGAGTATACTATCTCTTTATCAACCAGTCTATATATTAGCAGCAGACACAGTACAGTGTGGTAGTTCACGGCTGTGGCTACCTCTGTGTCGGCACTCGGCAGCCCGTCCATAATTGTATATACCACCTAACCGTGGTTTTTTTTTCTTTCTTTATACATACATACTAGTTACGAGTATACTATCTCTTTATCAACCAGTCTATATTAGCAGCAGACACAGTACAGTGCGGTAGTTCACGGCTGTGGCTACCTCTGTGTCGGCACTCGGCAGCCCGTCCATAATTGTATATACCACCTAACCGTGGTTTTTTTTTCTTTCTTTATACATACATACTAGTTACGAGTATACTATCTCTTTATCAACCAGTCTATATATTAGCAGCAGACACAGTACAGTGCGGTAGTTCACGGCTGTGGCTACCTCTGTGTCGGCACTCGGCAGCCCGTCCATAATTGTATATACCACCTAACCGTGGTTTTTTTTTCTTTCTTTATAGTCATACTAGTTACGAGTATACTATCTCTTTATCAACCAGTCTATATTAGCAGCAGACACAGTACAGTGCGGTAGTTCACGGCTGTGGCTACCTCTGTGTCGGCACTCGGCAGCCCGTCCATAATTGTATACTAGTATCCAATCCATCCATCTCCATTGTTTACCTGAGGTGCCTTTTAGTTGTGCCTATTAAAATATGGAGAACAAAAATGTTGAGGTTCCAAAATTAGGGAAAGATCAAGATCCACTTCCACCTCGTGCTGAAGCTGCTGCCACTAGTCATGGCCGAGACGATGAAATGCCAGCAACGTCGTCTGCCAAGGCCGATGCCCAATGTCATAGTACAGAGCATGTCAAATCCAAAACACCAAATATCAGTAAAAAAAGGACTCCAAAACCTAAAATAAAATTGTCGGAGGAGAAGCGTAAACTTGCCAATATGCCATTTACCACACGGAGTGGCAAGGAACGGCTGAGGCCCTGGCCTATGTTCATGGCTAGTGGTTCAGCTTCACATGAGGATGGAAGCACTCAGCCTCTCGCTAGAAAAATGAAAAGACTAAAGCTGGCAAAAGCAGTAGCACCGCAAAGAACTGTGCGTTCTTCGAAATCCCAAATCCACAAGGAGAGTCCGACTCCAATTGTGTCGGTTGCGATGCCTGACCTTCCCAACACTGGACGTGAAGAGCATGCGCCTTCCACCATTTGCACGCCCCCTGCAAGTGATGGAAGGAGCACCCGCAGTCCAGTTCCTGATAGTCAGATTGAAGATGTCAGTGTTGAAGTACACCAGGATGAGGAGGATATGGGTGTTGCTGGCGCTGGGGAGGAAATTGACCAGGAGGATTCTGATGGTGAGGTGGTTTGTTTAAGTCAGGCACCCGGGGAGACACCTGTTGTCCGTGGTAGGAATATGGCCGTTGACATGCCTGGTGAAAATACCAAAAAAATCAGCTCTTCGGTGTGGAAGTATTTCACCAGAAATGCGGACAACAGGTGTCAAGCCGTGTGTTCCCTTTGTCAAGCTGTAATAAGTAGGGGTAAGGACGTTAACCACCTCGGAACATCCTCCCTTATACGTCACCTGCAGCGCATTCATAATAAGTCAGTGACAAGTTCAAAAACTTTGGGTGACAGCGGAAGCAGTCCACTGACCAGTAAATCCCTTCCTCTTGTAACCAAGCTCACGCAAACCACCCCACCAACTCCCTCAGTGTCAATTTCCTCCTTCCCCAGGAATGCCAATAGTCCTGCAGGCAATGTCACTGGCAATTATGACGAGTCCTCTCCTGCCTGGGATTCCTCCGATGCATCCTTGCGTGTAACGCCTACTGCTGCTGGCGCTGCTGTTGTTGCTGCTGGGAGTCGATGGTCATCCCAGAGGGGAAGTCGTAAGCCCACTTGTACTACTTCCAGTAAGCAATTGACTGTTCAACAGTCCTTTGCGAGGAAGATGAAATATCACAGCAGTCATCCTGCTGCAAAGCGGATAACTGAGGCCTTGACAACTATGTTGGTGTTAGACGTGCGTCCGGTATCCGCCGTTAGTTCACAGGGAACTAGACAATTTATTGAGGCAGTGTGCCCCCGTTACCAAATACCATCTAGGTTCCACTTCTCTAGGCAGGCGATACCGAGAATGTACACGGACGTCAGAAAAAGACTCACCGGTGTCCTAAAAAATGCAGTTGTACCCAATGTCCACTTAACCACGGACATGTGGACAAGTGGAGCAGGGCAGGGTCAGGACTATATGACTGTGACAGCCCACTGGGTAGATGTATGGACTCCCGCCGCAAGAACAGCAGCGGCGGCACCAGTAGCAGCATCTCGCAAACGCCAACTCTTTCCTAGGCAGGCTACGCTTTGTATCACCGCTTTCCAGAATACGCACACAGCTGAAAACCTCTTACGGCAACTGAGGAAGATCATCGCGGAATGGCTTACCCCAATTGGACTCTCCTGTGGATTTGTGGCATCGGACAACGCCAGCAATATTGTGTGTGCATTAAATATGGGCAAATTCCAGCACGTCCCATGTTTTGCACATACCTTGAATTTGGTGGTGCAGAATTTTTAAAAAAACGACAGGGGCGTGCAAGAGATGCTGTCGGTGGCCAGAAGAATTGCGGGACACTTTCGGCGTACAGGCACCACGTACAGAAGACTGGAGCACCACCAAAAACTACTGAACCTGCCCTGCCATCATCTGAAGCAAGAAGTGGTAACGAGGTGGAATTCAACCCTCTATATGCTTCAGAGGTTGGAGGAGCAGCAAAAGGCCATTCAAGCCTATACAATTGAGCACGATATAGTAGGTGGAATGCACCTGTCTCAAGCGCAGTGGAGAATGATTTCAACGTTGTGCAAGGTTCTGATGCCCTTTGAACTTGCCACACGTGAAGTCAGTTCAGACACTGCCAGCCTGAGTCAGGTCATTCCCCTCATCAGGCTTTTGCAGAAGAAGCTGGAGACATTGAAGGAGGAGCTAACACGGAGCGATTCCGCTAGGCATGTGGGACTTGTGGATGGAGCCCTTAATTCGCTTAACAAGGATTCACGGGTGGTCAATCTGTTGAAATCAGAGCACTACATTTTGGCCACCGTGCTCGATCCTAGATTTAAAGCCTACCTTGGATCTCTCTTTCCGGCAGACACAAGTCTGCTGGGGTTGAAAGACCTGCTGGTGACAAAATTGTCAAGTCAAGCGGAACGCGACTTGTCAACATCTCCTCCTTCACATTCTCCCGCAACTGGGGGTGCGAGGAAAAGGCTCAGAATTCCGAGCCCACCCGCTGGCGGTGATGCAGGGCAGTCTGGAGCGACTGCTGATGCTGACATCTGGTCCGGACTGAAGGACCTGACAACGATTACGGACATGTCGTCTACTGTCACTGCATATGATTCTCTCAACATTGATAGAATGGTGGAGGATTATATGAGTGACCGCATCCAAGTAGGCACGTCACACAGTCCGTACTTATACTGGCAGGAAAAAGAGGCAATTTGGAGGCCCTTGCACAAACTGGCTTTATTCTACCTAAGTTGCCCTCCCACAAGTGTGTACTCCGAAAGAGTGTTTAGTGCCGCCGCTCACCTTGTCAGCAATCGGCGTACGAGGTTACATCCAGAAAATGTGGAGAAGATGATGTTCATTAAAATGAATTATAATCAATTCCTCCGCGGAGACATTGACCAGCAGCAATTGCCTCCACAAAGTACACAGGGAGCTGAGATGGTGGATTCCAGTGGGGACGAATTGATAATCTGTGAGGAGGGGGATGTACACGGTGATATATCGGAGGGTGATGATGAGGTGGACATCTTGCCTCTGTAGAGCCAGTTTGTGCAAGGAGAGATTAATTGCTTCTTTTTTGGGGGGGGTCCAAACCAACCCGTCATATCAGTCACAGTCGTGTGGCAGACCCTGTCACTGAAATGATGGGTTGGTTAAAGTGTGCATGTCCTGTTTTGTTTATACAACATAAGGGTGGGTGGGAGGGCCCAAGGACAATTCCATCTTGCACCTCTTTTTTCTTTTCTTTTTCTTTGCGTCATGTGCTGTTTGGGGAGGGTTTTTTGGAAGGGACATCCTGCGTGACACTGCAGTGCCACTCCTAGATGGGCCCGGTGTTTGTGTCGGCCACTAGGGTCGCTTATCTTACTCACACAGCTACCTCATTGCGCCTCTTTTTTTCTTTGCGTCATGTGCTGTTTGGGGAGGGTTTTCTGGAAGGGACATCCTGCGTGACACTGCAGTGACACTCCTAGATGGGCCCGGTGTTTGTGTCGGCCACTAGGGTCGCTTATCTTACTCACACAGCTACCTCATTGCGCCTCTTTTTTTCTTTGCGTCATGTGCTGTTTGGGGAGGGTTTTTTGGAAGGGACATCCTGCGTGACACTGCAGTGCCACTCCTAGATGGGCCCGGTGTTTGTGTCGGCCACTAGGGTCGCTAATCTTACTCACACAGCTACCTCATTGCGCCTCTTTTTTTCTTTGCGTCATGTGCTGTTTGGGGAGGGTTTTTTGGAAGGGACATCCTGCGTGACACTGCAGTGCCACTCCTAGATGGGCCCGGTGTTTGTGTCGGCCACTAGGGTCGCTTATCTTACTCACACAGCGACCTCGGTGCAAATTTTAGGACTAAAAATAATATTGTGAGGTGTGAGGTATTCAGAATAGACTGAAAATGAGTGGAAATTATGGTTTTTGAGGTTAATAATACTTTGGGATCAAAATGACCGCCAAATTCTATGATTTAAGCTGTTTTTTAGGTTTTTTGGAAAAAAACACCCGAATCCAAAACACACCCGAATCCGACAAAAAAAATTCGGTGAGGTTTTGCCAAAACGCGGTCGAACCCAAAACACGGCCGCGGAACCGAACCCAAAACCAAAACACAAAACCCGAAAAATTTCCGGCGCTCATCTCTACTATCTATCTTTCTATCTTTATATCTACAGTATCCTATCTATCTTTCTATCTTCATATCTACAGTATCTATCTATCTATCTATCTATCTATCAATCTTCATATCTACAGTTTCTATCTATATTCATATATACAGTATCTATCTTTCTATCTATCTATCTATCTATCTATCTATCTATCTATCTATCTATCTATCTTCATATCTACAGTTATCTATCTATCTATCTATCTATCTATCTATCTTCATATTTACAGTTTCTATCTATATTCATATCTACAGTATCTATCTATATTCATATCTACAGCTATCTATCTATCTATCTATCTATCTATCTATCTTCATATCTACAGTTCTACAGTATCCTATCTATCTATCTATCTATCTATCTATCTATCTATCTATCTATCTATCTTCATATCTACAGTATCCTATCTATCTATCTATCTATCTATCTATCTATCTATCTATCTATCTATCTATCTATCTATCTATCTTCATATCTACAGTATCTATCTTCATATCTACAGTATCCTATCTATCTTTCTATCTTCATATCTACAGTATCTATCTATCTATCTATCTATCTATCTATCTATCTATCTATCTATCTATCTTCATATCTACAGTATCTATCTATATTCATATCTACAGTATCTATCTATCTATCTATCTATCTATCTATCTATCTATCTATCTATCTATCTATCTATCTATCTATCTATCTATCTATCTTCATATCTACAGTATCTATCTATCTATCTATCTATCTATCTATCTATCTATCTATCTATCTATCTATCTATCTATCTATCTTCATATCTACAGCTATCTATATCTGTCTGTCTGTCTATCTATCTATCTATCTATCTATCTATCTATCTATCTATCTATCTATCTATCTATCTGTCTGTCTGTATTCATATCTACAGTATCTGTCTTTCTGCAGCGGGGCACACTGGCACTCCACAGGGAACAACATCGGGGTGTAGAGTTGGTTCTTGATCCGAGGCACCAACAGGCTAAAGCTTTGACTGTTCCCAGGATGCCTTGCACCGCCTCCTCTATAACCCCGCCTCCGTGCACAGGAGCTCAGTTTGTAAATTGGTGCCTGCAGTACAGGCAGCTAGCGCAGCCCTGGAAAGAGCTTTTCTGAAGAAAGAAGGCTTTTAGGGCCGCAGCACAGGCACTTAGAAGTGCTATATGTCAGCCTGACATATCGTGCTGTGGCTCCCTCACCTCCCCCAGCGGCGCTGTATACTCCCGCGCCCTTGTTGCCGGGTACTTACAGCGGAGGCTCTCCAGCTTCATCAGGCACACACCCGCATCTTGGCCTCTTTGCTGCTCCTAGGCACACCATATTTTATTTATATAAACCCTTCATCTATTGTTCTCAACTGCAATACCATACAGAGAACAATACAGCAGGGGATTAAGTCATTACTGCCCAGTCTCAGTTAATCCTATTAAAGGCCAAGATAAACGTGGACCCATCTGTACTCAGCTATATCTGATATACTCTCACCCCCTCTACTGTATCTGCTATACACTCACCCCCTCTACTATATCTGCTATACTCTGACCCTCTACTAAGTCTAAGATACCCTCTCCACCTCTACTATATCTAATATACTCGGACCTCCTCTACCTACACATGCTGTCCCTTAAAGGGACTTCTTCAGGGGTATTGCTTGTATTATGTGATGTATACATCACCCTTCTATTAAAGATAATACCACTGAAGAAATACCTTTAATGGATGAAATGCATGTGGTTTCCAATGCCCTATCCATACCCCTTTTTCACTTGCTCTAAAAACACGGGTAAATGCGCGGGGGCACGCATTTATCCGTGTTTTTTCCTAGTGGAAAGGCCCCCCCTGCGCAAATTCGGGGATCCTACCCGGGTAGTTTACCAGGTTGAACAAGTGTTCAATTCGGTAAGCTGTGTAGTGTGAACGGAAGCCGTGTCAATGCGACGCGGCTCCCATTCACAGTGTATGGAAGGGCGGCGCTGGGAGATCATGTGATTTCCCAGCGCCGCCCCTGCCACATCAGCAGCAGCGTCACCAACTCGGCAATATGCCGGGTTGGTGAGCTGAGTGTAGAAGGGGCTGTAGCACTGGTCGCAGCCATGTCAGGCTCCCGACTGCGAACCGTGCTACAAGTGGAAAAGGGGTATCATTCTCCATTGGTGTCCCTGTTGTTGAACTCCCACCCACCTGGAACATCTCTCTTGAGACACCAGCAATTGTCTGCAGCACATTCACATCCTGGCCATGCTCTCTTTGCTCCTCGAGACTAGTAAATTGCAACGGCGATGACTGCCAACTTTGTACAGGGAGAGAGAAGGGGATTAGGGAGTGCTGGTATATCGTTGCTCCAGGTAGTCTGGTTTGGGCTCTCTGACTGATACAGTACGTTATTGTTTTACAAAAAGAATAGAAAGTGCAAGTATCCCCGAAACTGGTTTTGCTACATCTGTGATCTAGTCACCACGTCAGACCGGCAGTGACAAATCACTCCTTTTGTGAGGAAAATGTATTACAGCACATCTGGTCACTAAAATTAGTGACAAGGACTAAGCATCATACTTGCCTACCTGACCTCTCCATGAGGGAGAAAATGCTCTGTTCCTGGACTTTCCTGATAATGTATGATTGCCATCACCTGTGGTGAGCTAGTTAATTTATAAGAAAGGTGTTTCACCACTGGTGATGGCAATCATACATTACCAGGAAAGTCCAGGAACAGAGCATTTTCTCCCTCATGGAGAGGGTCAGGTAGGCAAGTATGCTAAGCATGTATGTCCATAAAGATGCATTTCCTCAGCTCGCATTTTCCTGAAAACTGCAGCGATCTCAGCAAGGAGTGCACTTTCATCCAGACATTCAAGTGATGGATATATATATATATATATATATATATATATATAAACACACACACATATATATATATATATATATATATATATATATATATATAGATATATATATAGATATATATATAGATATATATATTGTGACAAGAACACTGGAATAGTGTTTGAGGGCAGGTATGTTTGTCCCAGGTTCTTGTCTTACATGTATTAGAAAAATGAAAACTTCTAGGAAAATGTTTTGTTTTGTCAGAATCTTTTCAGTGTATTGGAAAAGCTGGATAAGGGCCCTGAAAGAGAGATAGGGCAAGTTCCAGACATTGGGCCCAGTTCAGGTCTTTTGCCTCACAGCGGACTAATCAGGGCTTTCAGCTGTGCAAGAGCCTTTTAGGGCTGCTAGCCTCATTAGTGTGGGGAGATTGTCTGGGGAGAGACTGCAGCATCTCTATAAGAGGAGCTTCCTTATACAAGTGAGCTATACAGTGTTTACTGGAGAACTCTGTGTTTTTTGTTTAGTGATAGTTAGGAACGTCTTATGTTTAGTTAGTGCCGGACAGGCAAGGTATTTTCTTTTGATGATTGTGAGGCAGCACACGGCACAGATACAATGTAGCGCCTATGCGCTCCATTGTAGCCAATGGTGGGAACTTGCGATCTGCGGTTGACCGAAAGTAACCTCACCGCTGACCGCAAAGTTCCCACCATTGGCTACAAGGAGCGCATAGACGCTACATTGTATCTGTGCCGTGTGCTGCCTCACAGACACTACAGGAGCACACAGCCAATCAGGAGAATGCAACGACGTGGCGCTCCCTGATTGGCTGAAGGGACCCTCTTTGACAGGAGTCAGGGGGGGTCCTGGCAGTCGGGGAAAGGGGTCCCATGTGTAAACATGGAACCCCTTTCAGTGCGTGGTCGGGTTTCCGTTTTTTTGTTTTGCCAAGTACGTGGATTATACTTTGGACACAATCTACACTGGATTATGTGAGTATAATTTTTTTCACAGGTCCCCCAAGGATTCTACATGGAGAACAGGACCGAGCCTCGTGGGAACATAGGTAAGTATGTATGTATGGAGGTGTGCATGTATGTAATAAACTTATACTTTCACGGTGTGTGTCCTGTTTTTTTGGGGGTATTTTTTTAGTAGTAGTACTACAGGTACCAGCGGGCCAGTTTTTCAACCGCATGCTGGTACTTGTGGTTCTCCAAGTACCAGCTTGCGGGGGAGGCTTGCTGGGACTTGTAATACTGCTACTAAAAACAAGATTCAAATTTTTTACACATGGCTATCAGCTACCCATCCGCCACCCTTGGATGGGGGGGAAATCCTCGGGCTTCACCACTGGCCCTTGGGTGGCTGGAGGGGGGGGGGACCCCTTGAGTTAAGGGGTTCCCACTCCTCCAGGGTACCCCGACCAGGGGGTATGTAATGCCAGGGCCGCAGGGACCAGTATAAAAGTGTCTACTTGCTGTGGCATTATGTACCTGGCTAGTGGAGCCCGGTGCTGGTTTTAAAAATACGGGGGACCCCTACGCTTTTTGTCCCCCATATTTTTGGAACCAGGACCAGGCGCAGAGCCCGGTGCTGGTTGATGAAATATGGGGGAACCCCTGTCATTTTTTTCTCCATATTTTGTCAACCAGGACCGGCTCAAAGAGCCCGAGGCTGGTTATGCTTAGGAGGGGGGACCCCACACAATTTTTTTTCTGTTTTAACACTAAATAGACCCTTTCCCATAGATAACCATGCACAGATCTCACTGATCCGTGCATGGTTATCCAAACTCGACTGGAAAAAGCAGGTCTATTTTTTTGCTGCTTTTTTTAACGAATTGGAAAAAAACAGACCCGCACGTGAGCACTCAGAGACTAACACCCAAATACGAATGAATAGTGAATGCCCGTATTGTATTAAATAACAGCCGCGTTTGACCGATGGTCTATTCATTCGTATTTCTGAACTTTGATAATCAAACCATTCCGAATAGTCCAAACACTGCCGAGATTGGTGCTTAGTGAATTCACGAATTGGGACTTAGAAAAAAAAACACAAATCAGACAAACTCGAATTCTTAGTAAATTTTGCCCATTATTTTTTGACAATCCCATGTACAGGGACAACATTAGATGGTTTATTCGTTACATAGATGATCTGTTTATGCTATGGAGGGGTAGTTCAGTAAGTAGCGTTTAAGGAAATTATGCAGAATATCAATCAGACTCTGGGTCCAATCAAATTCACATTTCTTTGTAAACCTGACCAAATTGATTACCTTGATGTAACGGTTCACTTGAAAAAGGGCAAGTTAGCATCTACAGTGTTTTATAAAAATACAGATAGCAATTCATTGTTAGATGCGAGTAGTCACCATCCAGTATTATTGAAAAGGGGTCTCCCCTATTCTCAAATGCTGCAGGTAGCCCGCATAACCAGCGACCTTGTGTTGCTAGAAGATGCATTACAAACGGTGGTTAATAAATTAAAAATCAGGGGTTATAACCCTAGAGATCTTGAACTAGCCAAAAACAGGATTTTAATACCTACCGTTAAATCCTTTTCTCCTAGTCCGTAGAGGATGCTGCGGTCCACTTCAGTACCATGGGGTATAGATGGTTCCGCAGGAGCCATGGGCACTTTAATACTTTTCTAGAGTGAGAACTGGCTCCTCCCTCTATGTCCCTCCTCCAGACCTCAGTATAGGAACTGTGCCCAGGGAGATGGACATTTTGAGAAAGAGATTTACTTTTAAGCTAATGGTGAGATTCATACCAGCTCACACTTCAACCATGCCGCACAACATGACATTCAACAAAACACATACCAATGAGCATGACCATTGCAGCAACGTGCTGAAAACATTTTTAACAAACTAACAACTGCAGGTAAAGTACGCATTGGGCTGGGTGCCCAGCATCCTCTATGGACTAGGAGAAAAGGATTTACCGGTAGGTATTAAAATGCTGTTTTCCCATACGTCCTAGAGGATGCTGGGGTCCACTTCAATACCATGGGGTTATACCAAAGCTCCAGTTCGGGCGGGACAGTGCGGATGACACTGCAGCACCGATTGACAAAACTTTAGGTCCTCATCGGCCAAGGTGTCAAACTTGTAAAACTTAGCAAACGTGTTTGTCCCCGACCAAGTAGCTGCTCGGCAAAGTTGCCGAGATCCCCCGGGCAGCCGCCCAGGATGAGCCCACCTTTCTAGTAGAATGGGCATGCACCAAATTTGGTATCGGCACTCCTGCCGTGGAATGAGCGTGCTGAATCGTACCTCTGATCCAGCGCGCAATGGTCTGCCCGTGGCAAACGCAGGATTTGCATGGGGGGGGTTTCCAGAACTGGGCGGAGCCAATCACGGGGGGTGGAAACTGACGTGACCCAGTATATGCTGGGTCCGTAAAACTAGTGTGTGTGTGTGTGTGTTTGTTTGTTTGTGTGTGTGTGTGTGTGTGTGTGTGTGTATGTATGTATATATATATATATATATAATACTGGTCCGGCACTCATAAATAAACAGCTGATGGTATATATGCTCCGGTGCCCTCCAACCAGACTGGTATGCTCCGGTGCCCTCCAACCAGACTGGGTGGTCTGTACATGCACGTAGAAAGAACCAGGCGGCACTCAGGAGACAGTAATACGAAACCAACGGGTGCTTTACTTCAACGTTTCGGGGTTCGGGACCCCATCTTCAGGGGTCCTGAAGACGGGGTCCCGAACCCCGAAACGTTGAAGTAAAGCACCCGTTGGTTTCACTGTATTACTGTCTCCTGAGTGCCGCCTGGTTCTTTCTACGTATATATATATATATATATATATATATATATATATATATATATATATATATATATATATATAGGAATCGCAAGTCTGGCACTCCATGCTTGTGGCTGTAGCTGCGGCGGTGCCCTCACAGTGATGGGGTACAGGTTGCAAAAGTGCGTCAAAAACCGTGGTCAGGTTTGTATCATCAACGTTTCAATATTTTCATATTGTCATCAGGATATCAAACAAAGTTACAACATACCTTTTAAGCATGTCCACCTCCAGTGAAATGCTGGCGTCAGGGCCGGGACTGCACACACACACACACACACACACACACACACACACACACACACACACACACACACACACCATATTAAACATGCATACACACACATATATATATATATATGTACAGTACACATATATATACACATGTATATATATATATATCTATCATGTGTGTGTGTGTTTATATGTATGTATGTATATACATGTGTATATATGTATGCACATGGATATATATGTACTATAATTAAAATAAAGTAAACTTTTATTGCACGTACAAGTGCCACCAGGAAGACAGCAGGCTGCAGAGGACGCTAGACAGCCATAAATAATACTCATGCAGCTATATAAAAAAAAACACTTTTTTTTTTAGTGGAGGGTTTTTTTGGGGTGCTCGGACCCCCCCCCCCCCCCCCCCCGGGTGCACCACTGTCTGCTTAGAAGCAGGACGCCCAATGTTGTTGGAAACATACAGGAAAACAGAGCCTTTGTTTTCCGTATCCGAGCTGTTCTTGCGACATAAATTCTCAAAGCTCTGACCACATCCAGAGACTTTGTAGCAGCGAAGGTGTCAGCACAATAGGTTGGTTTATATGGAAAGAATAAACCACCTTTGGAAGACATTGCTGACGAGTTCTTAACCCTATCTTCATGAAAAATCAAGTAAGGGCTCTTGTGAGACAAGGCTCCAAACTCAGACACCTGCCTTGCGGATGGCAAAGCTAACAGCATGACCACTTTCCAAGTGAGAAACTTTAACTCTATCTCCCGGACAGGTTCAAACGAATCCGATTTAAGGAACTGCAACACCACGTTAAGATACCATGGTGCCACAGGAGGCACAAATGGAGGTTGGATGTGTAGAACCCCTTTCACGAACGTCTGAACTTCTGGAAGGGAGGCCAATTGTTTCTGAAAGAAAACCGACAAGGCTGAAATCTGGACCTTGATTGAATCCAATCGGAGGCCCGCATCCACACCCGCCTGAAGAAAATGGAGAAAACGGCCCAACTGAAACTCTTCCGTTGGAGCTTTCTTGGTTTCACACCAAGACACATATTTTCTCCAAATATGGTGGTAATGTTTAGACGTTACTCCCTTCCTGGCCTGAATAAGAGTGGGAATGACTTCTTTGGGAATACCCTTTCGGGCTAGGATCCGGCGCTCAACAGCCATGCAGTCAAATGTAGCCGCGGTAAGTCTTGATACACGCACGGCCCCTGCTGCAGCAGGTCCTCGCGAAGAGGAAGAGGCCGAGGATCTTCTATGAGCAACTCCTGAAGATCTAGATACAAAGCCCTCCTTGGCCAGTCTGGGACAATGAGGATTGCTCGAACCCTTGTTCTTCTTATGATCTTGAGAACTTTCGGTATGAGTGGAAGTGGAGGGAAGACATACACTGACCGAAACACCCACTGGGTCCTTAGTGCATCCACTGCTATTGCTTGAGGGTCTCTTGACCTGGAACAATATCTCTGAAGATTCTTGTTGAGACGAGATGCCATCATGTCTACTTGAGGAACTCACCAAAGACCTGTCACCTCTGCGAAGACTTCTTGGTGGAGGCCCCATTCTCCTGGGTGGAGATCGTGTCTGCTTAGGAAGTCTGCTTCCCAGTTGTCTACTCCCGGAATGAAAATTGCAGACAGAGCTCTTGCATGTCTTTCTGCCCAGAGGAGGATCTTTGTCACCTCTGCCATTGCCGCTCTACTTTTCGTTCCGCCCTGACGGTTTATGTACGTGACTGCTGTTACATTGTCCTACTGGATCTGTACGGGCTGATCTTGAAGAAGATGCACCGCTTGTAGAAGGCCGTTGTAAATGGCTCTCAACTCCAGAATGTTTATGTGAAGACAAGTTTCTTGACTTGAATATCTTCCTTGAAAGCTTTCCCCCTTTGTGACTGCACCCCAGCCTCGGAGACTCGCATCCGTGGTTACTAAGACCCAGTCCTGAATCCCGAACCTGCGTCCCTCTAGGAGGTGAGAACTGTGTAGCCACCACAGGAGCGAAATTCTGTCTTTGGATGACAGGATTATCCTCTGATACATGTGTAGATGGGATCTGGACCACTTGTCCAACATGTCCCACTGGAATACTCTGGCATGGAATCGGCCAAACTGTATGGCCTCGTAGGCCGCTACCATCTTTCCCAACAACCAAATGCATTGATGAATCGACACTCTTGTTGGTTTCAGATTTGTTTTTACCATTCTCTGGATTTCCAGAGCCTTTTCTACTGGAAGAAATACCCTCTGTAGTTCTGTGTCCAGTATCATCCCCAGAAAAGACAATCTTTTCGGTTCCAACTGTGATTTTGGAAAATTTATGATCCAACCGTGTTGTGGAAGTTCTGTCAGGGAGAGTGCAATCTGCACCAACCTTTTCCTGGACCTCGCTTTTATCAGGAGATCGTCCATGTAAGGAATTATATTGACTCCTTGCTGTCGAAGGAGGACCATCATCTCCATCACCTTGGTGAACACCCTCTGTGCCGTGGAGAGTCCGAATGGCAACGTCTGAAATTGGCAATGACAATACTGTATCGCGAATCTCAGATAAGCTTTATGTGGAGGATAAATGAGAACATGTAAGTAGACATCTTTTATGTCCACTGACACCATGAAGTCCCCTTCCTCCAGACTGGAAATCACTGCCCTCAGATATTCCATCTTGAACTTGAACCGTTGCATGTAGAGATTCAGAGTTTTCAGGTTTAGAATCGGTCTGACCGAGCCGTCCGGCTTCGGAACTACGAATAGGCTTGAATAAAACCCTTCTTCTTGTTGTAACAAGTGAACCAGGACAATGACTTGATCCTGACACAATTTTTGTATTGCTGCTGTTACCACTTCCCTGTCTGGGATAGAAGCTGGTAAGGTCGATTTGAAAAATCGGCATGGGGGAATGTGTTGAAACTCCAGTTTGTACCCGTGGGACACTATTTGTACGACCCACGGGTCCAGGCCAGATAGAACCCAGAACTGACTGAAGAGTTTCAGACATGCCCCCACCTGAGCGGACTACCGCAAGGGAGCCCCAGCATCATGCTGTAGATTTGGCAGAAGCAGAGGCTGATTTCTGCTCCTGTGATCCTGGAGACACTGTGGAATTTTTTCCTTTTCCCCTTCCTTTACCCGCAAAGAAAGGAGACCCTTTACCCTTTTTGTATTTATTGGGCCGAAAGGACTGCATCTGAGAGTGATGTGTCTTTTTTGTCGGCGCAGGAGCATTAGGCAAGAATGTCGACTTACCTGCGGTAGCGCAGAAACTAAAGCATCCAGCCCATCTCCAAACAAGGCCTCACCTTTATACGGGAGAGTCTCCATATTCCTTTTGGAATCTGCATCAGCATTCCATTGGCGAATCCACAACACCATTCGTGCTGAGATTACCATGGTAGCAGCTCTTGATCCCAAGAGACCAATATCATTCATGGCTTCTAGAATGTACGCAGCAGCGTCTTTGATATGACCCAACGTTAGGAGTATCTCGTCTCTATCTATTGTGTCAATTTATGATGACAAGTTTTCTGACCACTTTTCAATAGCACTACTCACCCATGCACAGGCAATGGTAGGCCTGAGTAGTGTCCCATTGGCCACATAAATAGATTTTAACATAGTCTCCAACTTGCGGTCTGCCGGCTCCTTTAATGAAGCCGTCCCAGGCGCAGGGAGAATCACCTTTTTTGTTAACCGTGACAGGGCACTGTATAAAATGGGGGGTGACTCCCACCTTTTCCTGTCCTCTGCAGGGAAGGGGTAAGCTACCTGAATTCTTTTGGGAATCTGAAATTTCTTTACAGGGTTTGCCCAAACTCCCTCAAAGAGACTGCTCAGCTCATGAGATGGAGTAAAAGTGACATTAATTTTCTTTTCTTTATAAAAGTAAGCCTTCTCCTGTGGTAAAGGAGGGGCATCCGTAACTTCCAAAACCTCCTTTATAGCAACAATCATGTATTGAATGTTTTACGCTAATTTTGGATCTATTCCCCTGAAATCACTAGTGTCGACAGAGGAATCAGAGTCCGTGTTGGTATCAGTTTGTACTACCTGTGCAAATGACCTTTTATGTGAACTAGAGGGGTCCCCAGGGCAGAACTATTAAAAATCACATCTTCCACGGATTTTCTCCAGGTTTCTGCATGAGACTCAGACTTATCTAATCTCTTACTGATATGATTCACACTATCACGCAATTCTTTCACCCATTCAGGCTGGTGGTGTGCCGGCAGCGCCACCACATTACAACTCTGTGTCCCTAAAATGCCTCCCTCAGGGGAAGAGCTCCCTGCCTCAGACCTGTCACCACACGTGCACAAACACACCACAGACACTCCGGGGCTTATAGGGGACAGACCCACAGTAAATTCTGTCAGAAGGACACAGAAAAGATTTGCCAGTTCACAACTCCCTGTGTAATGTAAAATGTCCACAGAGATCTGTAGCGCTTTTATAATGCCAAATACCTATAATTAAGCACCAATTTTACATTGTGCCCCCCCTTACTTGCACCCTGACACTTGATTCAGAAGTGGAGGAGGACCAGCGTTTTCTTCCCCTGCAGCTTGCTTGGAGAAAATGGCGCTGAGCAGTGTGCTGGCTGACTGAGGAGGAAGCCGCACCCCCTGTAATGGCGCGTTTGGGCCACGGCATAATATACTACTTTTAACAGTCTAAGAGTAGGTTTCATGCTGCCCAGAGCGCCCCCCCCCCCCCCGCGCTCACTGCACCCATCTGAGCGCTGTGTAATGGATAGCATGTTCCCGCAGTGTTCCCGCCCGCTGCGCGGTACCTTGAGCCGTCACGATGACCGGAGATCCCTCTTGCAGATCTCCGGTAATATTATTCACCCGTCTTTTGACTTCTGGCTCTGTTAGGGGGGTGACGGCATGCTGTGAGTGTAAGCGCATAGCCGCAGCTAGTGTTCAGTACCCTTCAGGAGCTAATGGTGTCCTGTCAGCAAGATGCAGAGCCATGAAACTCTTTAGGAAGTTGGTTCCTACTTCTTCTCCCTAACTCCCACGAAGCAGGGAGACTGTTGCCAGCAGCCTCCCTGAAAATAAAAACCTAACAGTAAGTCTTTTAGTGAAACTCAGTAGAGCTTCACTAGAGTGCGACCAGTCTGCCTGGGCATATTTTCTAAACTGAGTTCTGGAGGAGGGGCATAGAGGGAGGAGCCAGATCACACTCTAGAAAAGTCTTAAAGTGCCCATGGCTCCTGCGGAACCGTCTATTCCCCATGGTACTGAAGTGGACCCCAGCATCCTCTAGGACGTATGAGAAAATAGGGTGATGAGACAAGATCGTGTAGCGATGCTTCAAGCAGCACCAGAAAAGAAATGTGAACAGAATACTTGTATCTGGTCCACTAGATATTCCACAGCTAGCCCTATTATACCTCGTGGCAGTAAAGCTCTATGGCCCATTATTAAGACCGATAAATCTCTGTCGTGCTTCCAACAGACCCAGGTTATGACTAGTTACAAACAAGGTCATAATTTACGTGATCACTTAGTAAAAACCGATATCACTGATTACACTCCTAAGCGGGGTATCTTTGGATCTATTAAAAAAGCTGGCTGTTATAGGTGCCCCTCTTGCATAACCTGTTCATCTTTAATTACTGGATCATTCTTTGTACATCCAGAAACCAAAAAGAAATTTAACATCAGACATGTCTTGAATTGTACGACTAGATTTACATACCTCCCAACTTTACAGTTCTCCACAGAGGGACATACGCGAGGCGAAGCCGCGCGCGCACCCGAAAAGGGGGTGTGGCCCATGAAAAGGGGCGTGGCTTCGTGGAGGACCCACGATCGCGAGCCACACCCCTTTTCATCACTGAGGGGGCATGCCCAGCGCTTTGTGAGCCGCTGGCATGCCCCCTCTCCCTCTGTCTCCAATGAATAGACGCTGTGCGCATGCGCACAGCGTCTATTCACCGCTGCTCTGCTAAGCAGGGCAGCGAGACACAGAGACTCCCAACTGCCCCCCCCCCCCCCACCGCGGGACACTGCGGCCCGCGGGTGGGACAGCGGGACAGTCCCCAAAAAACGGGACTGTCCCGCGAAAATCAGGACAGTTGGGAGGTATGGATTTATTATATATTACATCATTTGTCCCTGTAAGTTATTATATGTAGGACTCACTTCTCGTACTTTACGAGAACGCATGGCACTGCACCACTCCAACATTAGCCAGGCTCTAGCGCAGTGATTTTCAACCTTTTTTTACTCGCGGCACACCGAACAATATTTTAAAATTGCCAAGGCACACCATCAGTTCCCCACAGAAACCCCCCCCAAAACAACACATTGGCCCTCACAGTAATAAAAAAATCCACACATACATTGGCCTACACAGAAAAAATAATCACATTGCTCCCCACATAAATCATGTTGCTCGCACATAAAGCAATCACATTTCTGCCCACATATGTCCTATTATTCCCCACAGGAGAAAAATAACAAATATTAGCCCCTTCCTGTCAGCTTTCCTCCTCCTTGTACCTCAGTGGCGGGGGTTCATGGTGGAGTGCTGCGAATACTGTGCAGCGGACGGTCAGGCAGGTGTGGATGTGGGTGGGCAAGGAAAGCTGTGTATGGAGGCAGGAACTGGAAGATGTGTATTCTGGCTGGGTGGTGAGACACAGCGGCCGTGACCTATGATATCACACCGCTGCATCTTCAAGGCATAGGTCACAGCTGGAGCACAACTGATCCTCTAAGAAGAGCCCGGGCCAACAGTTAACTCTGAAGGTGCAGGAAGCTGCTCTGGCTCCGCGGCACACCTTGCAACTGGTCGCGGCACACTAGTGTACCACGGCGCACTGGTTGAAAAAGCCTGCTCTAGCGGGTAATTCTAATGAACAACACGTGTCAAGAATTTGCTGTGCTAAAGCACATACACTGTCAGAACTTCGGTATCAAATAATAGATCACGTTCCTCTGTTGCGGAGAGGGGGAGACAGGGTTCTAGCACTACATAGACTAGAGGCCAGGTGGATAATCAAGCTGAATACAATGCAACCTTTAGGCTTGAATGAAAAAATAAATTGGAATTATTTGCAGTATAAATAATAAATTCATCTGCTTTGGTCGCCACATGAGTTTGTTGTAGAGTTAGGATTAATCCTTTGAACTGCATGCAAGCGTTTATTGGGAGTAATTCCAAGTTGATCGCAGCAGGAATTTTGTTAGCAGTTGGATAAAACCATGGCCCTCGTTCCGAGTTGTTCGCTCGCAAGCTGCTTTTAGCAGCTTTGCACATGCTAAGCCGCCGCCTACTGGGAGTGAATCTTAGCTTCTTAAAATTGCGAACGAAAGATTCTCAAAATTGCGATTACACACCTCTTAGCAGTTTCTGAGTAGCTCCAGACTTACTTGGCATCTGCGATCAGTTCAGTGCTTGTCGTTCCTGGTTTGACGTCACAAACACACCCAGCGTTCGCCCAGACACTCCTCCGTTTCTTCAGCCACTCCCGCGTTTTTCCCAGAAACGGTAGCGTTTTTCCGCACACACCCATAAAATGGCCTGTTTCCGCCCAGAAACACCCACTTCCTGTCAATCACACTCCGATCGCCTGAACGAAGAAAAAGCCGAGAATAAAATACCTAACTGCATAGCAAATTTACTTGGCGCAGTCGCAGTGCGAACATTGCACATGTGCACTAAGCGGAAAATCGCTGCGATGCGAAAAAATTTAACGAGCGAACAACTCGGAATGACCCCCCATTTGCACTGCAGGGGAGGCAGCTATGACATGTGCAGAGAGAGAGAGAGAGATTTGGGTGTGGTGAGTTAAATCTGCAATCTAAATTGCAGTGTAAAAATAAAGCAGCCAGTATTTACCCTGCACAGAAACAAAATAACCCACCCAAATCTAACTCTCTCTGCACATGTTATATCTGCCTCCCCTGCAGTGCACATGGTTTTGCCCAACTGCTAAAAAACGTCCTGCTGCGATCAACTTGGAATTACCCCCATTAAGTGTTGTTATACTGATGTATATGTCTTGATTGTTCCATTGATGCATTCCCTCTTTTAATCCTATATAGTTCCATGTTTAATGTACTATGTAGGTATACACGGCACAGGGTGAGAATGGATAGTGGCCCTCATTCCGAGTCGTTCGCTCTGTATTTTTCATCGCATCGCAATGAAAATCCGCTTAGTACGCATGCGCAATATTCGCACTGCGACTGCGCCAAGTAATTTAACAATGAAGATAGTATTTTTACTCACGGCTTTTTCATCGCTCCGGCGATCGTAATGTGATTGCCAGGAAATGGGTGTTACTGGGCGGAAACACGGCGTTTTATGGGCGTGTGGTTGAAACCGCTACCGTTTCCGGAAAAAACGCAGGAGTGGCTGGAGAAACGGGGGAGTGTCTGAGCGAACGCTGGGTGTGTTTGTGACGTCAAACCAGGAACGACAAGCACTGAACTGATCGCACAGGCAGAGTAAGGTTGAAGTTACTCAGAAACTGCAAAGTAGTTTGTAATCGCAATATTGCGATTACATCGGTCGCAATTTTAAGAAGCTAAGATACACTCCCAGTAGGCGTAGGCTTAGCGTGTGTAACTCTGCTAAATTCGCCTTGCGACCGATCAACTCGGAATGAGGGCCAGTGTTGTATATATTGTAACACATGCATATCGCCATGCTGTGTACACCGTTTTAATGTGCAACTAAGGTGTTGTTGCTTTTTCTATATCTCCACTTTTTGAGTCTATCATGTTTCACACTATGCTTTGATTTGTTATATGGCTTCCCCTGTCAGGCTGATCGACCAGGGTTAGCGTAGGAGACTCCTTGCATCGGGTTGTTATGGCAACTGCCGCCTCCCGATGATGTAATCTTTCAGGCGCCCCGTCCTGACCGGAAGTTCCACGCTGGTCCTGGGCTGAGCACGCCGGCATGGGGACGCTATATAGGCAAGTTGTATCTGGCTTGTTGAATTGTCTTCCTGCGAGCACTAGCATTACCTGATGAAGGGACCCGCTGTGGCCCGAAATGCTGCATTGTAAATACAGTATGCCTGTGCTTTGATTTCACAAACTGCATGACCTGTATCTATGGACGCTTTACCCAGGATATGTATGTACGCAGCTTTCTACTTTACGGACATTAAAAATACATGTTGATATATTAAGTCCTGAAGTGCCGTGTCCGTTTTGAACATTGATTTGTTCTGACCCTGCCATTTTTGCATTATGGGATAATGGCACGCAGACCGCTGTTTAATATTGTGAGTGCCGGATCATTCAGATACTGTATGTATATATATATATATATATATATATATATGTATATATACACTGCTCAAAAAAATAAAGGGAACACTAAAATAACACATCCTAGATCTGAATGAATGAAATATTCTTATTAAATACTTTGTTCTTTACATAGTTGAATGCGCTGACAACAAAATCACACAAAAATTATCAATGGAAATTAAATTTATTAACCCATGGAGGTCTGGATTTGGAGTCACACTCAAAATTAAAGTGGAAAAACACACTACAGGCTGATCCAACTTTGATGTAATGTCCTTAAAACAAGTCAAAATGAGGCTCAGTAGTGTGTGTGGCCTCCACGTGCCTGAATGACCTCCCTACAACGCCTGGGCATGCTCCTGATGAGGTGGCGGATGGTCTCCTGAGGGATCTCCTCCCAGACCTGGACTAAAGCATCCGCCAACTCCTGGACAGTTGGTGGATGGAGCGAGACACGATGTCCCAGATGTGCTCAATTGGATTCAGGTCTGGGGAACGGGCGGGCCAGTCCATAGCATCAATGCCTTCGTCTTGCAGGAACTGCTGACACACTCCAGCCACATGAGGTCTAGCATTGTCTTGCATTAGGAGGAACCCAGGGCCAACCGCACCAGCATATGGTCTCACAAGGGGTCTGAGGATCTCATCTCGGTACCTAATGGCAGTCAGGATACCTCTGGCGAACACATGGAGGGCTGTGCGGCCCCCCAAAGAAATGCCACCCCACACCATTACTGGCCCACTGCCAAACCGGTCATGCTGGAGGACGTTGCAGGCAGCAGAACGTTCTCCTTGGTGTCTCCAGACTCTGTCACGTCTGTCACATGTGCTCAGTGAGAACCTGCTTTCATCTGTGAAGAGCACAGGGCGCCAGTGACGATTTTGCCAATCTTGGTGTTCTCTGGCAAATGCCAAACGTCCTGCACGGTGTTGGGCTGTAAGCACAACCCCCACCTGTGGACGTCAGACCCTCATACCACCCTCATGGAGTATGTTTCTGATCGTTTGAGTAGACACATGCACATTTGTGGCTTTCTGGAGGTCATTTTGCAGTACTCTGGCAGTGCTCCTCCTGTTCCTCCTTGCACAAAGGCGGAGGTAGCGGTTCTGCTGCTGGGTTGTTGCCCTCCTACGGCCTCCCCCACGTCTCCTGATGTACTGGCCTGTCTCCTGGTAGCACCTCCATGCTCTGGACACTACGCTGACAGACACAGCAAACCTTCTTGCCACAGCTCGCATTGATGTGCCATCCTGGATGAGCTGCACTACCTGAGCCACTTGTGTGGGTTGTAGACTCCCTCATGCTACCACTAGAGTGAAAGCACCGCCAGCTTTCAAAAGTGACCAAAACATCATGCAGAAAGCATAGGAGCTGAGAAGTGGTCTGTGGTCACCACCTGCAGAACAACTCCTTTATTGGGGGTGTCTTGCTAATTGCCTATAATTTCCACCTGTCTATTCCATTTGCACAACAGCACGTGAAATTGATTGTCAATCAGTGTTGCTTCCTAAGTGGACAGTTTGATTTCACAGAAGTGTGATTGACTTGGAGTTACATTGTGTTGTTTAAGTGTTCCCTTTATTTTTTTGAGCAGTGTATATATATATATATATATATATATATACACACTGTACATTTCATGGAAGTGTAAGTCTGCTATGAAACAATTAATAAATATAATAATTTCCAAACTATTATATAATTTATTTCCGATTGAGCAAAATGAGTTCTGTTTTTCTATTCACTGTGCACTAAATATTAAAGGTCACATATGAAAACCTTAACCTTAGGAAACAAATGTAAACTGCAGACAAGTAGAATCAGCATGGTGCTTGACTCAGAATCAGACCCCGTATGTGTTTTTTGGGGTTGGGGCCTCATTACTGGCAGCCAGGATTCTGGCAGCAGAATGCGGCGAGGGGGGGGGGGGGATAGGTTTGGCGAGTAGAACAAAGCAAAGCCGCTGAGCTTGCCACAGGTTCTATTCCCACTCTATGGGTGTCGTGGACACCCACAAGTGGAAATAGTCCCTTCTAGGCGGCATGCCGACTGTCTGTATTTTTAAGGCTCGGGATGCATGGGGAGTTATTGCGACCGTCGGTCACATAACTGCCTCCCGTTTTTTGATGTGATGTGACATTGGTGTTTATAAATGTATTGCACTAGGAGGCACTTTGCTTATTTTTTGTTTTTCTGTTTGATATATAAACATGTATTATACACATGACTAAGTAGCAATATATAGTGCCTCATGAAATCAATGTATCATTCTTGCCTAGTCTCCCAGAACAGCCAGGAGGCTCCCAACAAAGATGAAGCTCCTGGCCCCCTGGGAAAGTGGGCAAGTCTTCCGAAGTTACCTATACCCTGCCACCCAGTTGCTCAATTACCCAGTGGGCAGCACTGAATTGCGTCATCGTAGCAATGCCTCCCACTGTACAATGCCAGTGATCTCGGCATTGTATAGCGGGGGTGTGGGTATGATGACACGATTGCACAGCCACACCCCCACCCATATCTTTTACTGTTGCATCATGCCCCCTCTATGCAAAGCCATGCCCCCCGCATCGCCTGTTGCTGTGCCGCCCCCTATCCAGAAAGTCGTTAACTACTGTATGCAGTGTATACAGCTCATTCCCACCCCATGACACTATATACAGGGGTGGCACTCGTTATACCGGCTGTCGGGATACCGGCGCTCAGCATACTGGCGCCGGAATCCCGACCGCCGGTATACTGATAACTTTTCTCCCTCTTGGAGAGAGAATAAATAGCGTGGCGCACCCACAAGGGGCTCTTTTGTGCTCACAACGCTGCCGGGATTCCGGCTGTCGGGGATCCCGGCGCCAGTATGCTGGCGTCGGGGTCCCAACAGCCGGCAATTCGTAGTACACCCTATATACATAATTTACCTTGTCTTCACTAAAAGACAGGATGTGACTGGTGCTACTACCCATGTATCAAACTCATTACCATACACCAGCGGTGGCCAAGCAGTGGCTCTTGAGCCACATGCGGCTCTTTCTTTCTTCAAATGTGGCTCCTAAAACACAATTCACATGACCCCAACAGATTTGGTAACCACTGCAGAAAGACACGCGGCAGCACTACGGGGACTTAGAACTGAGGGAGCCAGATACTAGAGATGAGACACATCCACCAACAAGTTAGGGGAAGCTGAAGTGACACATGTGGGATCTGGCTGAAGTGACACAGCAGGGTGCTGGCTGAAGTGACAGGAGGGTGGGTGCTGGAGTTACACAGCAGGGTGCTGGCTGGAGTGACACAGGAGGGTGCTGGTTGAAGTGACAGGAGGGTGGTGACTGGAGTGACACAGTAGGGTGCTGGCTGAAGTGACAGTAGGGTGCTCGTTGGAGTGACAAGAGGGTGCTGGCTGAAGTGACACATGGGGGAGCTGAAGTGTATTATGTGAATCCGGCTTTTTCAATATATTTTATGTGGATCTGGCTTTTGCAATTATTTTATGTGGAAGTGGCTTTTTCAATGTATTTTGTGTTGGATCTGGCGTTTTCAGTGTATTTTATACCAGGGGCGTGGCCTAGCAGGCACAAGGCCACACCCCATTTTTTCATGCTCGCCTTCGTCTCGATGTCGGCTCTTTGACGTACCTAACAAATTTTTGGGACTCTTTGTCTCTGACTGGTTGCCCACCCCTGCCATACACTAACAAGAAATTAACAATTATAATAATGTCTATGGCTAGGGTTACCTTCTTTTCATTTTCTGATTCTGGACAGGTGGTGTGACCAGGGGTGTAATCAAAACCACACTTTTTTTTTTTTATGCAAGAGCCCCCTCGTGCCCTGTATGCCAGCCCAGAGCCCCCTCGTGCCCTGTATGCCAGCCCAGAGCCCCCTTTGTGCTCTGTATGCCAGCCCAGAGCCCCCTCATGCCTCCGCACGTCTTACATGCTAACTTTGTATTTTTGTGTTAACAGATGAAAGAAATGGGATCAAAGCAGGAACTATGACTTAGTGAATGTGGGGAAGACCTGATGGAAGCCTAAATAATACCTGTGCTGTTATATAGAGAGTGTTAATGCAGTTATGTGACTGCCTAACAGATACTTACCGTTACCGAGTATTGGCAGGTGTAATGTATCAATTAAGTGCTTTGATTTTATTAAATGCGCATGTGGGCACTAAATACATGCAATGCACTATAGAGGAGAACTGACTAATTCACTTAAATAATGTTTGGGTTACGGTTATTATGTGACAGTTGATTTGGTTTACAGAATAATATAGGGAACATCTTTTATACTGTTAAACTGTACAGTATGTGCAATAAAGTTTATTTTGTAACAATAGCTATTGTGCATTGTTGCTTATCAAGTGATTTTATTTATATGTTGAGTATGTTATGTATAATGCACTCAGAATAGTAACAGTTGCATATAACTTATTGATAGGCAATATGCAGCATGGCCATCTTTCACCTGGAGCCCTCACTTTCAGGTTTATAGTCAGAACTGGGGCCACAGGTTAGTCATGTGACTGCATAGTGAGTGGAGGAAGTGCAGATCAGTGGAGGAGGAAGTGCACTGCAGTCAGTGTCCTGTCTTCTCCCTTCTTCCTCTGTAGAAAAAAATCACGAGCCTGATTATGAGTTGGACACAAAGGGCAGATCTCACAGATCTCAGCATACTACGCATGCGCCACAGTAAGAAATCAGTAACAGCGTATTTCATCAGGCATTCCACACAGACAGACATTGCTAGTGCATAAAGATTGATTCGTCCATCGATGGACACAATTTCAATGTAATTAGCATTTCTTTACCTCTCATGAGAGCGTCGTAGGCGTGTGAGCCAGGGGCGGAACTTTCGGAAGACAATAGAGTCAGTTGCCGCCAGGCTCCAGCTCTGAACGGGTCACTTCTCCATTGTTCCAGCCTAGGTCACTGGCAGCGGTTGCGAGCTGATTACTGCGATGGCTGCGGCAGTGTAGCTCTTATTATTAGCAGCAGCCGGCACTATGTGAACTTGTTCCCCCTGCTCTTTGTCGGTAAGCACAGCTCCTCCAGCTACTCTCACTCTCTCTCTTCCCCCCCCCCCCCCTCCCCCCAGCCGGAGATCCGCCTCCAAAATGAGGGGGGGGGGGGGTGTTAGGTGGAGCTGCTTGCTTTGTAGTGAGAACTTTGGGCTCTCAGTAGCAGGGGGTCTCTGGGGGCGTGTGTTCTGCTGTATCCGTCCAGGGGTGCTCTGTCTGTTGTATCAGTCCAGGAGTGCTCGGTCCTCTGTACCTGAAAGGGGTGATCTGTCCCTTCATCCAGAGGTTATGCCTCAGTGTAAAATGAAAATAATAAAAGCTAAAAACAAAAAGCCTAAAATATAATTCTTAAAGAATATATGTATTATTTTGTTTGTCACACAATACGTTTGTGCATCAGAAATAGTAATTGAACACTACGGTTGACCTTCACCAACAGTGTGGCATAATACATGTATGAGTACAAAATAATAATATACTGCGGTCTGACCGGTATTGGCACAGTACTTATGATAATGAAAGAAAAAATATATAGGACTATGTGTACAGTATACTATACAATTTCTATTTTATTTTCGTAAGTACAGTGACACTGCCGGTCAGACCACAGTATATCATGATTTCCTATTCATACACATATTGTGAGACACTGTTGGTGAAGGTCAACCGCAGTGTTCTATTAATATTTCTGACTCATACACGGATTGTGCGAAATTGTTGCTGAAATTAAACCGCAGTATTTGATTACTATTTCATACTCATACACATATTGTGCAACACTGAAGGTGGTAAAAAAATTTTTTTACAAATTGTGATGTGTGCTGCATCTCACTTCATTCATGTTTGTAAATAGGAATGGAGGACGAACAGTTGAGAGGAGAGCAGGAAGCACATACTAGTGGTGCAGGTGCTGTCACCAGTCATGACGATGCAAGTCCATCAACGTCATTTACTAAGGCCAATGCTCAAGGGCATAGACAGCTTAAGTCATTTAAATTTTACATTGGTAAAGAAAAAACATCAAATAAGAGATTTATGGTAAGAACGTACCTTTGTTAAATCTCTTTCTGCGAGGTACACTGGATTCCACAGGGAATAACATTGGGGTGTAGAGTTGTATCTTGATCCAAGGCACCAACAGGCTAAAGCTTTGACTGTTCCCAGGATGCCTTACACTGCCTCCTCTATAACCCCGCCTCCAGCACTGGAGCTCAGTTTTATTAACCAGTCCAATGCAGTAGCAGGTAAAAGAGACGGTAACAGCTAGTAGCCACAGCGAACCGCATTCTCACGACAGAAGGTACCAGCGGCTAATGCCATTCAAACCCAAAGAAGCTAAGTGCGTCAGGGAGGGGGGGGGGGGCGCCCTGTGGAATCCAGTGTACCTGGCAGAAAGAGATTTAACAAAAGGTAAATTCTTAGCATAAATCTCCTTTTCTGCAGCGGGGTACACTGTATTCCACAGGGAATAACATTGGGGAATGTCCTAAAGCAGTTCCTCATGGGAGGGGACGCACTGTAGCAGGCACAAGAACCCGGCATCCAAAGGAAGCATCCTGGGAAGCGGAAGTATCAAAGGCATAGAACCTAATGAACGGTCTAACGGTCTAGTAGCAGGAGCTGGAAGTCCACCCTGTACATAAGCTTGTGCAATCACCATTCTAATCCATCTGGCCAAGGTCTGCTTATTCGCAGGCCAGCCACGTTTATGAAAACCAAAAAGGACAAAGAGAATCAGATCTCCGAAGGGAGGCGGTTCTCTTCACATTGATACAGAGAGCCCATACCACATCCAAAGACCGCTCTTTGCCAGACAAATCAGGAGAGATAAAGGCCGGAATCACAATTTCTTGGTTAAAGGTAGATAACGGTCACAGTGAAAAATCAGAAAGGGAGACCTACAGGATAAGGCACCCAGGTCTGAAACCCATCTAGCAGAGGCAATAGCCAGCAAAAACAAAACCTTAAGCATAAGCCATTTAATGTCCACAGACTCAAGAGGTTCAAACGGAGACTCTTGGAGGGTGTCCAGAACAACCGACAAATCTCAAGGAGCCACAGGATGAACATAGGGAGGTTGAATCCGTAAAACACCCTGAGTGAAGGTATGAACGTCAGGCAGAGTCACAATTTTTCGCTGAAACCAAACCAACAAGGCTGAAATATGAGCCTTGAGGGAGGCCAGACGAAGGCCTAAGTCGAGGCCCTGTTGCAGAAAAGCCAAAAGTTTGGCAGCACTGAACTTGTATGCATCATAATTCTTAGTTACACACCAGGTGAAGTAAGAATTCCAGACCCTATAATAAATCCGAGCTGCAGTCGGTTTACGGGCTTTCAACATAGTTTGAATGACCGCTTCAGAAAATCCCTTGGCCCTCAGAACTGAAGCTTCAAGAGCCATGCCGTCAAAGCCAGTCGGGCCAGATCCTGGTAGACACAAGGGCCCTGAACGAGGAGGTCTGGGCGTTGCGGAAGTAGAAGAGGACTCTCTATTGAGAGACCCTGCAGGTCGGAGAACCAATGCCGTCTGGGCCACACTGGAGCGAGTAGACGTAGTAATCCTTCTTCTTGCTTGAACTTCCTTTTCTCTAACGTCCTAAGTGGATGCTGGGGACTCCGTAAGGACCATGGGGAATAGAGGCTCCGCAGGAGACTGGGCACATCTAAAGAAAGCTTTAGGACTATCTGGTGTGCACTGGCTCCCCCCCCTATGACCCTCCTCCAAGCCTCAGTTAGATCTCTGTGCCCGAACGAGAAGGGTGCACACTAGGGGCTCTCCTGAGCTTCTTAGTGAAAGTTTTAGTTTAGGTTTTTTATTTTCAGTGAGACATGCTGGCAACAGGCTCACTGCATCGAGGGACTAAGGGGAGAAGAAGCGAACTCACCTGCGTGCAGAGTGGATTGGGCTTCTTAGGCTACTGGACATTAGCTCCAGAGGGACGATCGCAGGCCCAGCCTGGATGGGTCCCAGAGCCGCGCCGCCGGCCCCCTTACAGAGCCAGAAGGCAGAAGAGGTCCGGAAAATCGGCGGCAGAAGACGTCCTGTCTTCAACAAGGTAGCGCACAGCACTGCAGCTGTGCGCCATTGCTCTCAGCACACTTCACACTCCGGTCACTGAGGGTGCAGGGCGCTGGGGGGCGCCCTGAGACGCAATAAAAAACACCTTTGATGGCAAAAAATGCATCACATATAGCTCCTGGGCTATATGGATGCATTTAACCCCTGCCAGAATACATAGAAAAACGGGAGATAAGGCCGCCGATAAGGGGGCGGAGCCTATCTCCTCAGCACACTGGCGCCATTTTCCCTCACAGCTCCGTTGGAGGGAAGCTCCCTGTCTCTCCCCTGCAGTCACTACACTACAGAAAGGGTTAAAAAAGAGAGGGGGGGCACTAATTACGCGCAGTATTAAAGATACAGCAGCTATAAGGGGAAAAAACACTTATATAAGGTTATCCCTGTATATATATAGCGCTCTGGTGTGTGCTGGCAAACTCTCCCTCTGTCTCCCCAAAGGGCTAGTGGGGTCCTGTCCTCTATCAGAGCATTCCCTGTGTGTGTGCTGTATGTCGGTACGTTTGTGTCGACATGTATGAGGAGAAAAATGATGTGGAGACGGAGCAGATTGCCTGTAATAGTGATGTCACCCCCTAGGGGGTCGACACCTGAGTGGATGAACTGTTGGAAGGAATTACGTGACAGTGTCAGCTCTGTATAAAAGACAGTGGTTGACATGAGACAGCCGGCTACTCAGCTTGTGCCTGTCCAGACGTCTCATAGGCCGTCAGGGGCTCTAAAGCGCCCGTTACGTCAGATGGCAGATATAGACGCCGACACGGATACTGACTCCAGTGTCGACGGTGAAGAGACAAATGTGACTTCCAGTAGGGCCACACGTTACATGATTGAGGCAATGAAAAATGTTTTACACATTTCTGATAATACGAGTACCACCAAAAAGGGGTATTATGTTCGGTGAGGAAAAACTACCTGTAGTTTTCCTGAATCTGAGAAATTAAATGAGGTGTGTGATGATGCGTGGTTTTCCCCCGATAACAACTGATAATTTCTAAAATGTTATTGGCATTATATCCTTTCCCGCCAGAGGTTAGGGTGCGTTGGGAAACACCCCCTAGGGGGGATAAAGCGCTCACACGCTTGTAAGGGCTCTACCCTCTCCTGAGATGGCCGCCCTTAAGGATCCTGCTGATAGAAAGCAGGAGAGTATCCTAAAATGTATTTACACACATACTGGTGTTATACTGCGACCAGCAATCGCCTCAGCCTGGATGTGCAGTGCTGGGTTGGCGTGGTCGGATTCCCTGACTGAAAATATTGATACCCTAGATAGGGACAGTATATTTTTGCCTATAGACCATTTAAAAGATGCATTTCTATATATGCGTGATGCACAGCGGAATATTTGCCGACTGGCATCAAGTCTAAGTGCGTTGTCCATTTCTACCAGTAGAGGGTTATGGACACGTCAGTGGTCAGGTGATGCGTATTCCAAACGGCATTTGGAAGTATTGCCTTAATAAGGGGAGGAGTTATTTGGGGTCGGTCTTTCAGACCTGGTGGCCACGGCAACAGCTGGGAAATCCACGTTTGTACCCCAGGTCGCCTCTCAACATGAGAAGACGCCGTATTATCAGGCGCAGTCTTTTCGTGGACAAGCGGGCAAAATGTTCCTCATTTCTGCCCCGTGACAGAGGGAGAGGAAAAAGGCTGCAGAAATCAGCCAGTTCCCAGGAACAGAAACCCTCTCCCGCCTCTGCCAAGCCCTCAGTATGACGCTGGGGCTTTACAAGCAGAATCAGGCACGGTGGGGGGCCCGTCTCAATGAATTTCAGCGCGCAGTGGGCTCACTGTGCAAGTAGACCCCTGGATCCTTCAGGTGATATCTCAGGGGTACAAATTAGAATTCGAGACGTCTCCCCCTCGCCGTTTCCTAAAGTCGGCTTTACTGATGTCTCCTTCTGACAGGGAGACAGTTTTGGAAGCCATTCACAAGCTGTATTCCCAGCAGGTGATAATCAAGGTACCCCTCCTGCAACAGGGAACGGGGTATTATTCCACACTGTTGTGGTACCGAAGCCGGACGGCTCGGTGAGACCGATTCTAAATCTAAAATCTTTGAACACTTACATACAGAGGTTCAAATTCAAGATTGAGTCACTCAGAGCAGTGATTGCGAACCTGGAAGAAGGGGACTACATGATGTCTCGGGACATCAAGGATGCTTACCTTCATGTCAAAATTTACCCTTCTCATCAAGGGTACCTCAGGTTTATGGTACAGAACTGTCACTATCAGTTCAGACGCTGCCGTATGGATGGTCCACGGCACCCCGGGTCTTTACCAAGGTAATGGCCGAAATGATGATATTCCTTCGAAGGAAGGGAATTTTAGTTATCCTTTACTTGGACGATTCCCTGATAAGGGTAAGATCCAGGGAACAGTTGGAGGTCGGTGTAGCACTATCTCAGGTAGTGTTGCGGCAGCACGATTGGATTCTCAATATTCCAAAATCGCAGCTGGTTCCGACGACTTGTCTTCTGTTCCTAGGGATGATCCTGGACACAGTCCAGAAAAAGGTTTTTCTCCCGGAGGAAAAAGCCAGGGAGTTATCAGAGCTAGTCAGGAACCTCCTAAAACCGAGCCAAGTCTCAGTGCATCAATGCACAAGGGTTCTGGGTAAAATGGTGGCTTCCTACGAAGCAATCCCATTCGGCAGATTCCACGCAAAAACTTTCCAGTGGGACCTGCTGGACAAATGGTCCGGGTCGCATCTTCAGATGCATCAGCGGATAACCCTGTCACCAAGGACAAGGGTGTCCCTCCTGTGGTGGTTCCAGAGTGCTCATCTTCTAGAGGGCCGCAGATTCGGCATTCAGGACTGGGTCCTGGTGACCACGGATGCCAGCCTGCGAGGCTGGGGAGCAGTCACACAGGGAAGGAATATCCAGGGCTTATGGTCAAGCCTGGAGACATCACTTCACATAAATATCCTGAAGCTAAGGGCCATTTACAATGCTCTAAGCTTAGCAAGACCTCTGCTTCAAGGTCAGCCGGTGTTGATCCAGTCGGACAACATCACGGCAGTCACCCACATAAACAGGGTGGCACAAGAAGCAGGAGGGCAATGGCAGAAGCTGCAAGGATTCTTCGCTGGGCGGAAAATCATGTGATAGCACTGTCAGCAGTATTCATTCCGGGAGTGGACAACTGGGAAGCAGACTTCCTCAGCACGACCTCCACCCGGGAGAGTGGGGACTTCACCCAGAAGTCTTCCACATGATTATAAACCGTTGGGAAAAACTCGACAGGTATTGCGCCAGGTCAAGGGACCCTCAGGCAATAGCTGTAGACGCTCTGGTAACACCGTGGGTGTACCAGTCAGGGTATGTGTTCCCTCCTCTGCCTCTCATACCCAAGGTACTGAGATTGATAAGATGGAGAGGAGTAAGCACTATATTCGTGGCTCCGGATTGGCCAAGAAGGACTTGGTAACCGGAACTTCAAGAGATGCTCACGGAGGATCCGTGGCCTCTACCTATAAGAAGGGACCTGCTCCAGCAAGGACCCTGTCTGTTCCAAGACTTACCGCGGCTGCGTTTGACGGCATGGCGGTTGAACGCCGGATCCTGAAGGAAAAAAGGCATTCCGGATGAAGTCATCCCTATCCTGATCAAAGCCAGGAAGGATGTAACCGCAAAACATTATCACCGCATTTGGCGAAAATATGTTGCGTGGTGCGAGGCCAGTAAGGCCCGACGGAGGAAATTCAACTGGGTCGATTCCTACATTTCCTGCAAACAGGAGTGTCTATGGGCCTGAAATTGGAGTCCATTAAGGTTCAAATTTCGGCCCTGTCAATTTTCTTCCAAAAAGAACTAGCTTCAGTCCCTGAAGTTCAGACGTTTGTAAAAGGGGTACTGCATATACAGCCTCCTTTTGTGCCTCCAGTGGCACTTTGGGATCTCAATGTAGTTTTTGGGTTCCAAAAGTCACATTGGTTTGAACCACTTAAATCTGTGGAGTTAAAATATCTCACATGGAAAGTGGTCATGCTGTTGGCCCTGGCCTGGGCCAGGCGCGTGTCAGAATTGGCGGCTTTATCCTGTAAAAGCCCTTATCTGATTTTCCATTCGGACAGGGCGGAATTGAGGACTCGTCCTCAGTTTCTCCCTAAGGTGGTTTCAGCGTTTCACCTGAACCAACCTATTGTGGTGCCTGCGGCTACTAGGGACTTGGAGGCCTCCAAGTTGCTAGACGTTGTCAGGGCCCTGAAAATATATGTTTCCAGGACGGCTGGAGTCAGGAAAACTGACTCGCTGTTTATCCTGTATGCACCCAACAAGCTGGGTGCTCCTGCTTCTAAGCAGACTATTGCTCGTTGGATTTGTAGTACAATTCAGCTTGCACATTCGGTGGCAGGCCTGCCACAGCCAAAAATCTGTAAATGCCCACTCCACAAGGAAGGTGGGCTCATCTTGGGCGGCTGCCCGAGGGGTCTCGGCTTTACAACTTTGCCGAGCAGCTACTTGGTCAGGAGCAAATACGTTTGTAAAATTCTACAAAATTGATACCCTGGCTGAGGAGGACCTGGAGTTCTCTCATTTGGTGCTGCAGAGTCATCCGCACTCTCCCGCCCGTTTGGGAGCTTTGGTATAATCCCCATGGACCTTACGGAGTCCCCAGCATCCACTTAGGACGTTAGAGAAAATAAGAATTTACTTACCGATAATTCTATTTCTCGTAGTCCGTAGTGGATGCTGGGCGCCCATCCCAAGTGCGGATTGTCTGCAATACTGGTACATAGTTATTGTTACCAAAAAATCGGGTTATTGCTGTAGTGAGCCATCTTTTCTAGAGGCTCCTCTGTTATCATGCTGTTAACTGGGTTCAGATCACAAGTTGTACGGTGTGATTGGTGTGGCTGGTATGAGTCTTACCCGGGATTCAAGATCCTTCCTTATTGTGTACGCTCGTCCGGGCACAGTATCCTAACTGAGGCTTGGAGGAGGGTCATGGGGGGAGGAGCCAGTGCACACCAGATAGTCCTAAAGCTTTCTTTAGATGTGCCCAGTCTCCTGCGGAGCCGCTATTCCCCATGGTCCTTACGGAGTCCCCAGCATCCACTACGGACTACGAGAAATAGAATTATCGGTAAGTAAATTCTTATTATTACCCTGAATGGGTAATTACTATATTACCCTCAGCTCACAAAGATACCCTGATGTGTTTTTACCTTTATCTTTTATTGTAAGTTAGGTACGCCAACCTATTCAGCACGTGCATGCTAAAGAAACCATTATACGTTTTAAATCTCACTCACTTTTGTAAGTGAGGTATGAATACCTTACCTGA